>NC_090203.1:19796190-21031190 GCF_033026475.1 Channa argus
ATATGAGAACATAACAGGGCATCAGATATGCTTTTGACTCTTTCTTGCCGCCTGCACACACACTCACACATAGGCAAGCAGGATGGAAGAGTTTCCACAGAAATCTCCTGATGGCTCTACTACAGAAAGAGTGTGTGGGCTTAAACAGGCAGCTGTTGTTGTTGTTGCAAGGTGGTTCACTCACTGCTCTAAAGTCCAAAAAAAAAAACAGAAAGAAAAATACAATATGTAAGTACAACTCTAAACAAAGTAACCTGTGGGTAAAATCCAATTTCATCCCCTCGATAAAGTTTACAGTACCATCTGTGTGTGTGTGTGAGTACCACAGAAATAAAAAATAGAGCCATAGCTTATCGATAAGATACCCTTAGACTGTGTAAATCCCTATGGCATTACCACAGAAACATGACAAAAATGCTAAGATAAAACCATAAACATGCATTCAGAGAGCAGAGGGAAAAGGTTCTTCTGATAAAGCCGTTTCAGAAGCACCGGCTTCAATCGGACGCTGACCTGAACACAAACACAACACCAACAGGAGTAGCTGGTGCATACACAGCTACACAGCTCTCTGCTACCAGTGCTTTGTTGAATTAGCATGAAAGAGTGTAGTGTATCTGTGTGGACACACCTTAGGACATTGTGTAATGCCATTCGTATTGGCGACGCAAAGTGAAGTATCACAGGCACTTGTTTCTTTAGTACATTTAGTTACAGTGATTACAGAGGAGAAATAACTAGCATGGCCCGCTTAAGAAATCTACCAGTTTGTTCCAGCTTTATAATGTTAACTTGACAGGCACAATATGTCTCCTAGTTTAATTCATGGTAGAAATTATTAAAGGGAATCTTCTAAATTCTTTTACAAGCTGAGAAAAAGCTTTACAATCCACTAATAAGGTGCTAAAGATTGTAACAGACATAAGTTCACTAATGTCAACCATAAACTCATTATTAACTGTCATAAGTCCCTAAAGGACTATTCTAACAAGTGTTTTATTTATATGTGTGTGTATGTGTGTGTATGAGATCTGCCGCGGATCTCATAGCCAGAAAATAATAGAAAAGAAACACCTCAAAGGAACTGAGGCGGCCTGATGAGAATCCTGTTTTGTACAGAACACAGAGTTTTTCTACAGTGTGAAATGAAGCTGCATGACACATTTCTTACATACACAGGCTGACGGGCACTACAGTGAGGGGGAGCTTATGTGGCTCTGTGGTTGTGATGGATGGCTGTATAAAAAGAGCTGGAGATCCCATCTGGGTTACCAGGCTGACTGATTCGCATTGATGAAATCATGCTGGCTTGTTAACCTGCCCAGTGGAAAAAGTCTAAACTAATACTGAGAGAAACAAGGCTGCAACTGAACGGAGAGGGAGAGAGAGAGAGACGCATGTCGAAGAGAGTAGAAAAGGCAGAGCGAATAATGAGAGGGAGGGGAGCAGAGGGAAGATAAGTGGTAAATAGTGATGTAAAGTCGTGGCAGGAGATGGATTGGGATGATAAGGGCTGACGGAGAGGCAGACAGTAAGGGAGATGTGAGAGACAGGCAGAGGGCAAGGGGGAAAAAATGCAGGCTGCAGAAAAGGCCCATCATGGAAGAGTACTCGGACTTCTCAGGCCTCAAGACTCTGGATCACCACTGTCTGATGAGAAAATTGGTATGAAAACAAATGAGACTTGTGGTTATTAGCTGTGTCTGTTGTTTACTCTCTTAACTTTCTTTAAGGAGGCATGAGTGAAGCCCTCAGTGCCAGAATTCACAGCTTGTTGTGACAGATATAACCACAGCACATACCCCCCCCCGCCAAATCAAGCTACACGGCGCAAATGTAGGTGTATGTGTGTGTCTGTGTATTCCCCAGGGTTGAGTGTAGGTGTGTTTTTGGAGAGGGTGGGTGGCTGTGAGTGGGAAACAGTCGGTTCTCAAGGAAATTTCACTTACTTTTTTCTCTGTTTTGACAGATGTTTCAGTTTAAAAACAACTTCTTTTTTTTTCTACCACCAACTTGTTAGCAGTTCAAATTTTTTGTTAGCTAAGTAGCCTGCAAAAACAACAGAAGCGTATTCAATGGTGGAAAACATCTGCCTCCAGAGGTTTGACTGGAAAAGAAAATGTCATGAAAGCAGCTACTAAAATGATCTACGGCTGTGTGACAAGTCTTGGCAAAATGTGACAGAGAACAAAGCTCAACCTGCACAGCCCACTTACATGAGATCCAAATAGGGAAACAATGCAGAATGACTAAGTGAATTACATGAAAGATCCTTGGAAATCAAATCATTAATAACATAAATGCAGCAAACAAAATGGGGAAAACTATTATGCAGCTGATTCAGCCAATCATCCAGTTCGTTTTCCCTTCTGATGCAGGTGGGCTTGAGAAAACCAGATCACAGCATCCTGTCGGTAAACAAGCAGCATTCCTCAACCCGCCTGTTTGCAATAAAGCTCACTGGCACGGCGCGATCTGCACCAGTTTCTGTGTTCAGACAGTGGTGGGTTTACCAGATCAACATCTGGAAGCTTGCAGCATCTACAATGGCATGAATGTCAGGCTGACAGCCTGTATGGTAATGGGCAACATAATGTCAGTGGGATATTAATGATGGCAAATTGCTGTCAAGTGAAACTGGTTGAATCCACTCTAAGTTTTTATTTTGGAAGAAGGAATACATCCTCTTTAGGCTTAGAAACAGTGTCTGGTAAAAGTCTGTCCCAAGTATTTCCAAAAAAAAAAAAACCAAAAAAAAACCACATCATTCATTTTTCAACTTGCCTTCTATTGTTGTAGGAGCACATAAAGTACCTTGTCCCGGTTTTAAAATGTCCCTCTGCCTCTGAGCAGAGCGACTTCAGCAGATGAACTCTTTGGTTGATGTAATCTAGAGGAGTTTTCAGCTAGAAGAAGGGGGCTCTTATTTTAAAAGTCGTTATCTCAGTAGCCAAGAGAAAATGTACTTTTTAACCACAGAGAACATGGTAAAGATTATACCAGCTAAACACTATCATGGTATTATTGGAAATTAAAATTTAAAAAAGTTATATTGTACCCTATTATAGTTGCACACAGGCACTGGTGTGTTTGTAGACTCTTATTCTTATTTGTTTCTTTCCGTCCTTTATAAATGTGAAACTGTGTTCGGGGAGCTAGAGTACCGTATATTGTGTTCATATATAAAACGTTTGTGAAGTTTAAGTATTAGACCAAAGCAAGGAAAGTTATATAACATTCTTGTTATTAACTATATGAAGCATTAAGTATCAAGCCCCTGCAGTGGTTCTGAGCTTGTTGCTGTTAAATGACAATTCTGGGACTGAACCTGGTATAAAGCACAAAGCCAAGCTCAAAGTGTACAGTGCTGGCTAGCAGTTTGCCTGGCAGGAGATAAAGTATGTGTCTGAATTTGAATGTACTTTGTGTATACTGTGCGACGAAATACAATTTGTATCTTGGCAAAAACCTACTCTGACTATAGGAAATAATTTGGTAGTATTACTCAACACAGAATAGCAGCAGTTTAGCAGCAACCTTAGAAAACCGTGATACAATGGGTATCGCTCATTTTGACAATAGTGCACAAACAACAAATAAGAAAATCAGCCCTCCTCTGCACTATTGAACTATCAATTCGGAAAAGCAACCGAGGGCGATACAGGAGAAAGCAAATTTTGCATCATGTTTGCACAGCTCTCCCTGGGGAGATCAGATGCCTTCCAATGGGAGTTACCTGCATCAGCCATGCAGCAAAACAGCCATTAAGCCAGTCCATCAGCCAGTTGGCCACCACTAAAAACCCACAGGCCTGTTACACAAGAAATAAGCGACGGAGGATTACGCACACTGTCATTCTCTCCACATCGCACCAGTGGACAGCTTTACACAACACAACTCAAAGACTACAGGATGGGTTACTAAAAATAAAGGCACTCACTTCTAAAGAGACAGACAAAAAGTGTTGTAGGGAACCTGCACGTATCAAAGTGTAGCGAAACAAAAACACAAATTTACAAAGGATGAACAGAGGTGTACACAGAATCAAAAGGGAGTTCGGCTGTAAAGATTATAATGGCATTTTACTGCAGATTAGACAAGGTCTCACTATTTTAGCCTGAAAGCAGTGATACAATGCACCTTATTACATGTTTGTTTTAGAATGAATCAATACCATACTTAAATCTGATTACGAGTTGTGAACTGAGATATAAATGCTTTTCTGCTATCTGGGTTTTACAATATTATGATTATTATGCAAAATGGTCCTTTTAAAAATATAGAATTTTGGCTTTATTTGATTCTTGAATTAGAGCATTGGCAGTAAGGCCCTTTAAAAATCCTAAAATGTACAAGTAAAGCACACAAACCCGCACCTCAAATCTATCTGGGACGATTATGCCTGTGGAGCCGGCTGTCCAGGTATTTAAACCTAAGCATAGCAACTGCTTGTGGGATTGCTGGCTCGTCCCTAGCTGTGAGATCAATATGCACTTATAATGAGTCATATCTGCGTGTCTACAGACGCCAGCTACAACCTTAAATTAGCACATTAGGAAACGGTGGACACATAGCACGTGTAACTGAGTTATTTTCTCATTTATTTATACTCATTTAATTGAATTGAAGTGCAATTCGTCTTTCTACTGCCACGAAAATGCCCATTTGATGCTTTTTGATGCAAGTTTGCATTGTCAGCTCTTTTCCGAAATGAGGAGTTATGGCCATGGTTAGGCTGAGTCCCAGCTGCCTCTCTGTTGGAGAATAAGTATGAGATTAAGGCTTCATAAATGGGTCAGATTTTGCTCTGTGACTTATTGGGGTTTGTTTTTTTAGGAAAGATCGGGTTTTGTGGAGGTTCTTAAGACTATTAATTGAGTAACTTTAAGGAGTTGGTCAGGTATAATCTGATGAGATTAACGGCTATGCTCTTTAAATAGAGTTCTGTGGCCAGGGATTAGATGATCACAGCCAGTCGGCCTCAAGAGCAACAGATTTCCATCTCTAAGGTTTTAGCTTAAAGGAGAAATCTAGAAGCCGCCACTAGGAAAATAGTGTACAACACTGGAGTTGGCGTTTGTGAGATACTGTATCTACTCAGCAGGTGTCACTCATTTGTTTTCAGTTCTCATGTGATTATACTGGAAAGGCTCCAGACCTAGGTGGTGTTCAGATGTGATGGTGTGTTTGTGGCTGGAGATGGAGAAGAAGAAGTACTAGTGGCCCCTACCTTTTTCCTCTCAACCATCCTCCTTACATCTGGATACAATGTGGGAATAGGGCATTGAGGCCAGAGGGATAGCTGAAGGGAGGGTGTTAGTGTGCTGGGGGATTCTTTACAAAACATCAAGAGCCAATGGAAAAAAGTTGTGGGTGCTGCTACTGCTGCTGCTGCTGCTGGATGTGAGGCAGTGGGGTTGTGTGTGTTGTGGTTGTGGGAGGGTGGGGAGGTGGAGGAGTGCTATAGAGCTCCTTGTCTTTGGTCTCTTCTTCCCTGTGTAGTTGACTACAAGGCCCCCGAGCCACAGACAGGCAGCTGGGAACTGAGTTAAGTAGCACACAGCAGCTCAGGAAACAATGAGGGAGCAACAATCCAGACGAGGCACAAAAAAAAAAAAATCTGGTAATTCTGCTCTTAACAGTGCAATTTCCCTGGATTTAACATCATCATCAGACTAAACTGATATACGTTTCCATATCCACACTGTTCAATATGGAACACAGGGAATGCGAATTACGAATGTGATTTAGGTCTTCTCCGTCAAATAAACATTGCACTTGTACTAAATAATCTTTTCAGATACATGCTAAAGAGCAAATTAATGTTACAGAGCCAGAGATATTGGTGATATTTGTGTCTCTTGGTGCCTACTTTACCCACAGTGCAACTGTACTGCTGACCGTTCAGTTGGCCATTCACACGTTTCATACTAATCTAGCCTCAAACCAAAAGTGCCCAGCAGAGATATGAAGCTCATTTCTTTCTCTCTCTCTCATTTACAGATTTTTACTCAAGACAAATTATACATTTTGGAGTCAAACCCAAACAGAGATTGCAAAATGTAATGTTATCACTGAAAGCAAGAACAACATTTGAATAAGTGAGAGGAGGGGGGTTTGTAAAATGCTTGTCCGATCTGTGTGTGTGTTGGAGGGGAAAGACAGGAAGCAAGTGCAGAAAGAGAGGTGTGGTTCTTAGGATCATATGCACTTCAACATACACACTCAGTAATATTTCTCCATATGAAATAAGACAAGGAGCCCAAGAGCACGAGACGGATGCAGACGGCCTGTAACCTTGCATACAAGCTCAGACTTTAACTCTATCTCTGATCCACATGTGGATTTAGGGTGAGCTCATTAGCCCCTGGGTGACCCTCCTCTACCTCACCTTTGTCCTCAGTGACCCTCCTGCCATGTCTACGCAGATGGTATTTCAGCAGCGACCCAATTTTTACGCTTCAAGTCTATTGAGCTCTGAGCGCTTCCCAAAACATGGGGTGACCTACAACTGAAAACTGTGCCCGAGCGCCTACCGTGTAGACATGAACAGGGAGCACTGGAGCTGTGGCTGCTCTGCTAACAGGCTGCTCATTCAATGCCTTGTGTGTGTACAGCATATTTGACTCTGCCAGACCATCTCCAATTACCATTACTATCACCTATAACTTGCTAAACCCTGTCTGTTTGCTGGAGCTTCTTCATTACCTTCCCTACAACAGCATTGAAGGAAGTAGGACTGTATTAGTTGTGGTTTCCTGGGTAGGGTTAAATTTCAGTATGCTCTGACTCACCAAGGTCTAATACCACTGAGTACTGCCTTAATTTGGATTTTCCAGCTTTTAATTTGGCCAATAATGAAGCTTTTACACTGCACGCCTGTGGTCGCTTCATTGTTTTCACTTATTTTGAGCCAGCCAGCAGCGTTTCGTAGGAAAGAGGAGGTCAAACTGTTCTGTATATTTCCATATAAGTGGGCTGACCGACCAGAGTGGGATTTCTTTCCTTTTACCCAAAGCAGTCAGACATAACAAGAGTGACACATAGACACGTCAATAAGAGCACTGTACAAAAAAAAACCTACCACTAATAGATGTATTTTTATACGTTATAATCCTATAATTGACAAGTGCATCATATCCTCTATAATGATAAGAGAGGGTAACATTTTTGACAGACAAAACTTCCATCCATTTGTGCCCCCCTCTCCCTTAAACACACACACACACACACTCACTCTAAAGGCATCGCGGCAAGGTTAGGTTGACATCAGTGCCTAACGATCAGTTCCTCTGTGGACTGAATGATTAGCTGCAGTAGCCTGGAGACATTTCCAGCTTGTTTCCCTAAGTTAGTCAGACATGCAACATCACTCGCTTTCATCTGCAATAACTACATCCACTCACGTCCATTCTCCACGAGTCTGTGAAAAAAAAAAAATTAAATAAATAAAAAAAAGAGACTTTTTAATGGGCTAACTGATGGTGCTTACATGTGGAGCAGTTGAAATGGAAGAAGAAGCATAAAACTTTTTTGGAATCGTGGTTGTTGTCATAGTCAGATGGAGTAACAATGGTAGTTCCTTCAGGGAGAAAAGGTGGCAGTTAAATATTTGCATCAAAGTGAAACTAAAGTGAGACAAAATCTTTCTTTCCCATAAATCACTCAAATCTTAAGCTATTCCATTTATGAAGACTGGGTGGGGTGACACTCCTCTCTTTGTCTGCACTGCCACAAAGTGGCTAAAACCTACTTTAACTATTCCTGTGTTTTTTCTGACACAGCTGAAAACTCACCCTGACTGTCTGAGCAATAATGGATTTTTCCCCTAACAAGAAAACTAAACTTAAATTTGTAAAATGTAAAGTTAAAAAAAATATTTGTTGCCTTTTTCATTCCAATCGGGAGTGTGTTTAATAACTGGACCAGAGTGGTGAATGCTAAAAAGGAGCCTCGCTGCTTAGGAAACAGTTCACCCAACCCCCACCCCACCCTTAATGCCCTCTGGGCTGCTGTGAGTTTGGATTAAGTTTGGGTGCCATGTCCCCTCCCTACCGAGCCCTGCCGTTGCCCCTCCAAAACACACGCACACACAGACACTTACATGCTATGTTTGTGTTTCATGCTGCTCTATCAAATGTGAGAAAGGCCATTAAGCAGGCCACAGAGTCGCAGAGAAGCAAACAGACTAGGCAGATGAGGTAAAAAGAATTTGGAGGCAAGAAAACCTGATTTAACAATTGATTACATACATCAAATATCAAAATATGCCTAATCTGATCTATATGACATGTTTCCCATCAATCAGACTGCTTTCTATACTTGGTGAATCAATAACAAAAATGTGTTTATATGACAGTGTGGACAATATACTTTCTTAAATCCCCATTTTATTGCAATCTAATTAAGATGTGATTTTGTGTGTGTGTCTGTTGTCTGTGTGTGTGTGTGTGTGTGTGTGTGTGTGTGTGTGTGTGTGTGTGTGTGTGTGTGTGTGTGTGTAAAACTGTGGATCATTAATGATAGTCTACTACAGTGACATCTGGGCAGGACAAAGAATGCTGGTCCTTCCACCGGCAGCTCTCCCCTTCTCTCTATCGCCCTCTCTCAATCCCCGATCACAGCCACGTGGTTCTCTGGGCTTTTTCTCCCAGCTAAGCTTATTTCTGCTCTTTAATCCCACCGCAATCACAGCAACAATCCCAAGCATCGGTTCATAGGCGCAGGCAGAAATCTATTAACTATGATCACTATGTCAGCTCAAACCTGATAAGCACTACTAATGAATTCAGCACATCCAGCTCAGCCGTAGGTGCTCCTGATTGTTACTGAGGTGGATTATCAATAATGTAGAAAATGGAAAATCCACACAAATGACAGTGATAGATAATGCTTATAATGTAGTAAATTTATTTCAATTTGGAGTCAATCTCTGCTTTCTGTAAAACACCAGGAGTGTTCAATTCCACTATTCGTGAACTGACAAGGGGATCTAATGCTGCTTCACCATTAAAGGCCCAGGCTCCAATCAGATCATCCCCTGGTTGAACAAACAGGGATGCACAAATAGTGTTGATAGCCAACTGTGATTCTCAGATAATCAGGCCCATTGCTCATATTTAGTTCTCATCAATGCACAGCTGCCGAACTTATTTATCATTACAACTAGCAGCAGTTTGATCAGGTATATTCTCACTGCAAGAAAGTATTGCAGACAATAGCTACATGTGTGGTATGAAAGAGACTAAGACAAACATATGGAACACATATCATTTTTACTGCTTCCATACTGTTTACTCACTTAGAATAGCCAGATACAGGCATTTTAATAAAGCTAATGAAGATTATTTATAAGCTGCTTTATAAATCTTACACACAATTTCTTATAGATGTATATTTTAGCAACTGTACTGACTTTCCTTTTTCAGTAAAATATTCCAAAACTGTGTTTATTACTAGGATGGATGTTAACAAGTAACTTGAAATGCTTTCCACGATCCCTGTATCAAGTAATGTAACAGAACAGAACAGGGAGCAAAATAGTATATAGTATAATTGTTTTGTGTTCTGTGTAAACTATTGTGGATGTTTACATCTGGGCCGATTTGTATAGTACCTTTAATAACGCATAAAAAAAAACACTGAAACATGCCAGCTATAAAAAATTAGCGTGGGCTGTTTCTAAGCTCACACTGACAAAGCTATAATAAATAATTACAGTAAACAGAAAAATGTGGAAGCAAGCCTTAATAAACAAACAAACACCTTTGGTATGATTTGATTTGCTAGATTAAAGTTTAATTTACCTAATGCTCAATATGGAGTGAATTATTATCAAAAATTGCACATTGTGAGATATTTTATAAATTTTTACTTGGTTACACATCTACACAGATTTCTGAGTAGCATCTTGTCTGAATGAATCTATAAACTAGAAATTTTTCCAGAGGGGTTTTCCACTGACAGCAAGAATTTCTGAAGAAAGAGCTAAATCCTTGTCATAACTGTAAAAATGTTGTTGACAATTCGGGCACATTTTTTTGTATTTGGAGTTTAATTGCTTCCTCATTTTTTTTCAACCATTTCCAGCTTTTATGAAAAAGAATAAAAAAAACCTGTATTAGTATGCGCAACAGTTGAACCCTACCCGGCACCACTACCACATTCTTCTGTCCCCTCCCTGCTACCATGGGTGAGGGCTAAAATGGCCCTTTGCCTAAATCCCCCTGCCAGCAGCTCCCCTACCCCCTACCAATTCTCAGCCCTCTCCTATCTTAATCCTCCGATTACTACATCATGGTCTTCAGGCCTAAATTGGACAGCTATCGGGCTTCAGTTTACTACCTGGGCAGTGTTGCTTGGCTAGACATACACTGTATTGATCCATATGGGTGGGGAGGGTGCAGGTGTGTCCCAAATAACTGGATTAACCACCCACCTGTTAGCAAACCTTAGGATAACTGGCATATAAGCGTGTTTTTTGTAGTAAAAATGGACATAAGCATATTCTGACGATGTGTAGGGTGACCGTTATAGGAAATTTTAATTCCTCGTGATTATCCTAGGTGGTAAATAATATGTTTCCCATGGAAGGCTCATTTATAATTTAATCCAGGAGCTTGGTGTTTCTAGGCGAACACAGAGAGAATGCCCTTTCAGAATGGAAACCCCCACAATGCAGCCAGGAATCAATGCCATCACTACAGAATGGAGACTAGATCTTGTATAAAATGATGTGACTTTCCGGACCACCAGCAAAGAAACATGCACTATCACTATTTTCCTTCTCACTCAACATTTAATGGAAAGATCAAGACGCATACAATTGCAGCCTTACTGACTCAGTAGGAAAACATATCTGTCTTGTGACTTGATGTCTTCACTTTTTCTTTTTTAATATCCTTCCTAGTTCAAAGCCACGCTACATTAACATGAGCAGTTGGGACAGACATGAAGAAGCAGAGTCAAAGCAGGGTAGCAATTACACTCTAAAAAGATCCGAAGGGATTCAATTTATGACACACTAAGTATGCACATGTAGGTTGCTGGAAACCGCTCACAGACACATTGACCCTTGCTGATACTTGTCAGCACTACATTAAAAAAGAAAACTCATTTCAAAAATTGCTGACTGTCATAAAGGTCTATAGAGCCAGACACTCCAGAAGAGAACAAAGGTACAAACAATGAGGTTCACCTGAAAATAGGTAGAAACATAAATGTCAGAGAAGCTTTGAAGCAGGGCAAGCTGAGAATGAATCTGTATTAACTGACTTTTTGGACATGGCTACCGTGTTATCACCGTATGATGAGAGTGAGTCAAACTACTAATGTTGTGAATAAGAAAACCAAAACAATAAGCTTAAAGTCACTATACAATACACAGAGCAGAAGGCAACCGCAAAGTCGAGCAATAAGTCACCGTGAGTTCATCACAACAAGCAACACCTGTAACATTACATCATTTAATCCACTGGTCTTTTTGTTATTTCAGCAGCTTTACTTTTAACAGTCAGCAAAACCATGAACGTATCAATTAGTAGAAAAGAAAGAAAAAGATTTGCACCATAACCAACGCAGGCATATTACTCTAAAATAAAAACTGTATGACAGCCTTTGTAGTTTTTAACCCCCCGTCCGCCTGTTAGTGAAGGTAAATGACTATGTCCGTGGTGAAAAGGCACAAGGCAGTAATGACTAATGAAAACAGCCGAGTTAGTGCTGCCATTCAGTAAAGGGCCTGCTGCTGTGGAATGTGAGGCGCCATTCATTCACATGGGTTAAAAATGCATTTCTGCCACCACAAAGCCCTGCCTTGTCCTCATTGTTTCTCGCCTCACCAATAAAACACTTCCACATTCTGAAGGGAGAAGACAAAAAAAATGAAATGGCTAAATTTACTCCCACAGATACAGGAAAAGAGCGCAGGGGGGGTGGATGAACTTCAGTAACAAGTCAAGTCTTTGGAAGAGATCAAGAGTCATGGTGGAGTTGAAAGTTTGATCATGATAAGCACAGTGATGGAAAAGTAAGCACACAAACTGCTTACAAAAAGACAAACAGTCCTATTGACGAAAGCAAAAGGTATGCAGCATTTATTCAGTGGGAAATAAGACACAATGGTGGAAGGCAAATACAAAAAGCTTTACTCATGTCACATGCGAGCTCTCGAGGCATCACTCGATATGAGGCATCTGGGACATTTGAATATATCTCAATTTTCTGAAAAAGGCGCACTTTGCAACTGTGGTAAGCGCTTCAAAAAACATGAATCACATCTGTGTTAGTCAAACGACAGCCACAAGAAGTCACATTTAAGCATAGGTCATGTTCCTCTTTTGTCTCATCCCGGACACTTCTGTGACATAACACGCTAAAAAAAAAAGAAAAAAAAATACTCCCCACTTTAAACCTTCAGGTAGAGTTAAGCCAGCTTGTGGCTTTCCCTTAAATAGTCATGTCAAAAACAAGTATGACCTGGCAGTACCACAACTACACGAGTCAGTTAAGTAGCCACAAAATCATGGACATACGCATTTCTTAAAACTTTGCCAAATAAATGTATTTACCCTCAAAACCAAAATCTTAGTTCTATATTCATGGGTTTTGGTCTTAAGGAACATTTATCATCTAGCAGTCATTTTGGGGAGGTTAGATCATTTATTGCTGTTGTTCAGTATAGAGGGTGTTATGTTCACTTGTATAATATAAGAGTGGGAGCTGCAGGCTGTGTAGAAGAAATGTTTAACATAATGTCTGAAATCTGACATGGGGGAGACAATGTAATCCTGTCTGCAAAACAACGCTCTGTCTCTCTTCCTCTCTCCCTCCCTCGCTTCTCTCTATCTTTATGTCTGTCTTTCTCTCTGTGTGTGTGTGTGTGTGTGTGTGTGTGTGTGTGGGTGACCTTACACAATAGAAAAGGGAGTATCTTTCAATGAGTATAGAGACAAACATTACACCAAAGAAAGTCAATATCAAATAGATGAGGAGAAAATGCCATGAACTCCTGAAAAATAAGTTGGTGGTACACACTGAGAAGTAATAACAGAGACATGTAAAGTGGGGTTTGAAAGTTTGTGAAGCCTTTTTGAATTTTCTCTACCTCTGTATAATTACTGTAGTCCTCAAACTAGATAATAGAGCAACCAAGAGTAAAACATTACAGTTATTCCACTAAGGATTTGAATGTGGTATAAGAGCCAAAGTGTGGGAACCAAGTGAAATTATAGAGTCAGGGTGTCTCATTTATCAGGTGAAATCTGGAGCTTCCCCATAAACTGTCGTTGACGTTCAGGGTTACAGAGTCATTTGGACTCCAAGCAGAATGTGTAGAAAAAGAGAACATCATGACCCTCCCTAAGAGTGGTTGACCAACAAAGGTCACACAAAGAGCAAGGTGTGTAGAAGTGTGTAGAAGTAGAGGAGATCACAAACTGAAGGCCTGTCTTGCATTGGCTAACATCAATGTTTCTTATTCCACTGAACAACATATAGTTGACAGGAGGAAGGCACTAGTCTCTACAGAGAACATTTCTATCTGTCTACAATTTGCTCAAGGCCAAGTGGATAAGGCAGAAGGCTATCGGCTATCTTTTCACTGAACAGATGAAGCTAATGAAGAACTTTTTGGCTTGAACGAAAAGCGTTAAGATTGGTGACGACCAAACTTTGTACTTTAGCATAAGATCCTTATAGCATTTGTAAAACATGGTGGTGGCAGTCTCATGGCTTTGGGCTGCTTTGCTGCCTCTAGAGGTGCAAATTCTACAGAGTGTCAAGGTATCCATCTGTGAACTGCAGCCCAACAGAAAGTGCAGCAAGACAAAAATTGCACACACTTATGTTCAGGATTTAATGATTTTCTAAAATGAATACATTTATAACTAATGTTTTTTAGCTTGTTCATGTAACTGGTTCCCCTTTATCTAGTGTAAAAAACTGGATTACTTTTTAGGGGGTCCTCAATCTTTTAGGCACAAGTGTATATAGGTAGAGAAACATCATGCAGGAAAACAACAGTCAGTGTATATTATAGTGAGTTGTGCATGTGTGTGTGTGTGTGTGACCACAGTCGTGTTTTGATACAGGTGTGTGTGTATGCGTGCTCTCCCTACTGCAAACTATGCTTTTACATAACTATCTCTTCTGATAACTGCACACCAGCCTGTCCTTAAGTGAGGATATGGCAGGGCTAAATTATTCTTATTACATACCCACAACGTGTGTCTTGACTTTTATTTGCTTTTATAGAAAACGGACTCCTGCTGCTAGAGACGTTTATAGCCCCCTTCAGCTACTTTATATCACCTATGAAGTTAAATTATTATTCAACTTCAGGTAGGAAGGAATGCTTTTAAAATCATTTCTTCCTACCTGAAGTTAAATAATAATTTCAAGTTAAAGCTAAAGTTAAAGTTAAATAAATGTGCCATGTAGTCGTTAGTTTTTCGCATGGTTTCAGTCTCTTTATCAGTCAGACATTCCTAAAATGACCCTTATCTCCTCTGCAGCACATGTACTTTTTGCTGCCCCTTTCTTGTTCAGTCCTCCTGGCTACACTCTTAAGGGAAGTGACTAGGTTAAAGCCTAAGTGTCAGTAATAGTCATATTGTAGTAGCAGCCCCGAGGAACACACCCTCATAATAACAAACACTAATAATTACACTCACTTCCTTACCAGTTAAAACACCGCGGAGCTCACACACTCACACGCACAAAAGAGGACCGGTGTAGCTCTCCAAAATCAAAAACAAAAAAAAAAGGGAAATGTCCAAAATCCAGCAGAGATACAGAGGACATCCACTGTGTCTCTCAGTGCCGCGGCTGGGCGCAGCGACCCGCAGCTCAACTTTGCTAAAATCGTGTAAATTATTATTATCTCTGGCGAATTCCTGCCTCCCTGTGAACAACATTACAGGTTCTCCCTCGCTCGCTCGCTCTCTGTCTCACTCGCTCTGTGTGTGTGTGTGTGTGTGTGTGTGTCTCTCCTCGATCTCTACTTCTCCTCTCGTCGTTTTACTGGTGGTGCCTTCACGTGGTGTCGGAAATGGGAAGTCAAGCAAGACTGACAGACGTAGGAATTCAGTGAAGTTGTAAATTCACCGGTATCCAGAGGTAGTTCACACATTCACCTTCCCCCAACCTCCAAAATGGGGAGGGACATATTAAAAGCTTTGTTATTCTTTCTGCCATAAGTGGTAAACTTATGGCAAATCAAATAGATATATGGGGTGGATAATAGTTCAAAATAGTAGTTTGCTTAAGACAGTAGTTTAAAAACACAATGTAATAATTTAGGATATTTTTTATTAATGAGAAAGGACTTTTTGTTATTGATCTACAAGGTCTGCCCACTTTGTAAAATTCACTAATCTATAAGAAAATGTCTTGATCAGCCAACACCCCCCCTTTATAAAGTTCAACAACACCCCCCCCCCCACACAATCTAACATGAACACGTCGGAGCTTATGGAAGTTTATGAACGCACCATAGATGGAAAGAGGCTCAGGTTGTGTGTGTGTGTGTGTGTGTGTGTGTGTGTGTGTGTGTGTGTGTGTGCGTGTGTGTGAGAGAGAGAGAGAGAGAGAGAGAGAGAGAGAGAGAGAGAGAGAGAGATAATATTGAAAGCGAAAATAAAGGAGAAGCAGAAAAGTTTGTCCCTGCTGTGTAGTGCTCGCTGATGCACCTCATCAGTCAGCAACGAGCTCGCACATTTTACTGTATCTTTGTTTCATTTATGTCTCCGTCGCTCCTCCTCAAGGGGATCAGCTGTTCTGTTCATGTTTGTAGTTTAAAGTGTCCAGAGAAGAGCCGCCGCTGAGCGACTGTCCCCAGTTCGGTCAACAGTCCCACCAGTCATACATGCGCAGTGGGTTTCGAGAGTAAAAAGACACGTTGGTGCCAGGTTGCAGACAGACAGCGTTATCAGTGATCGGACTACATACTCACTTGAGGACACACACGCACTTACACACTTGTCTGCACAGTCACCTGTACGTGCACGTCAGTTGAATAGAGTTAAAACCAAAAACTGGCCTGCACCCGACTACCCCCCCCCCCCCCCCCCCCCCCCCCACACACACACCCACGTACACACATACACACACACCACCACTACCTCTTCCTAACCCCTATGCAGCTTAGTCCTATTGTGTCCGTGTCTACCATAACAGCAGGCTCACATCCTGTAGGTGCATCATCATTTAGATAAAAATAAAAGTTACTGGCGCAACCCCCCCCCCCCCCCCCGCACACACCCGATCGACTCTTTACTCCTCCCTCGCCACATGTTTCCGCACCCCCTACCCCCAGCCCATCCTCCCCAAAACACACACACACACAAACATCGTATGCAGATGAGTTCTGAGCGCTAGAGCTGGCGCAGAGATTAAAAGAAGAAGAAATGCGACACACCAGAGAGCTCCCAGTGGTTTCACATCCTCATATTAATGACAAGACACAACCACCGCTCCGGTTGCTTGCACCTGTGCCTTGCTCAGCGGCAGTTGTGCTATGTCTAATATGTAGGACACGACTTCCTAATATGGATATATACCCCCCCCCTCCCCCCTCCACCTCTTGTTCTGTCTCTATTAAACAATCTTCCTCCTCTTGGATACTCTATGCCCTGTCACTCCTGTTCTTTCCACTTACAACTCTTTCAACGCCATAAATCTGTGTGTATGTGTCTGATGCTGCTGTTAACGAGTGTGTTTTCCTAAACTTTACACAAGGAAGAGATGAGTGTATAGCTATGGTGAGCTGGTGGAAAGTTTGCTCAACCTCAAGGATGTCGGTGGAGGCTAAGAGACCTGACATTATTCCTACATTTTGTGATTTGAATAACTCATTTTAGGAAGTTTTTTAAAATCCTGACATAAAGTATGATGACTCACAAAGATCATCAAGCTGGTACAAGTTAGACAGCGTCTGTGGAAAGTGGACTAATAATTAATTAATTCATTTAAGCACTTCTGGCGCTGTTGCCATGAGATGAACACCGACAGTAGGTCAAACAAGATTTTTTTTTTCACACCAACCACTAAAGCAATGCTGGATTTAACCCATTTAAAAATCTAAATCAGACAATCGCTTTTCACCTACAGCCCAATCAAAAACACACAGAGTGGTCCACTACACTGTGTATGTGTATAAAATAAGGAAATCCGAGATCTGCGTACCTGTTTCATCCAGAAGAATGAGCCAGACTGATTTCAAGAAGCACAGACAATCCTAAAGGTGAAAGCATGCTCTTTGCAGTGTATGCTGAAGTGCATGATTGAGTAGGTCGAGTCCATTTCCTCCCGTGGAGGTTGACATGTATTTCTCTCTGCGGTAATTTACACAATACGTTTAAGCGTCGTCTTTAAATTGAACGTGTGCACGTGAGCGCCGTGTTTTAACGTCAGCAGCAACTGCCATAAAAACATTTTGGGTTAGTGCCGAGGCGCGTGTTTTCACCATTTCCTGACACCCCCTTTCCGCGGGCGAATGGTTTCTCCTGCATTAAATAGAACTATCTGCTATTGTCTCATCAGCGAAAAGTTGTTGATACTGCTAAGGACTTACAAAGTGTGCAAAGACAGGAGCAGTGACAATCTTTCCGACTTTTTCAGTCTAAACCACACTAAGATTTAAAATTGTGTGATGGCAAAGCAAATATACACACATACACTTGGGATGTTTTTCACCCTTTTGCAGTTGAGAGTCATTATATTGACTGCTGATCCACCCATGCAACAGCCAGGCAGCTGCTTAAAAAGAAACTTTGAGTGGAAATACCGTTGAGCCGTCTCTTGCAATAATGTCATTATTTAAAACAATTAAAACGATACTACTTATTTTATTCATCAGTTAAGGCTGGAAAAAACCTACTTCCTCTTATTTTCACAAAGATTTTACACACATTGGTTCATTGTTACATTTTCCTACCAGAGCAGCCCTGTGTTGGCAACACAGTTTTTTTACTAAGAAGAATAAATAAACTACTACTGATAGAATTCACTTCGATTCTGTTAAAAAAAAAAAATCCTCAAAAATCCATTGCAGACCTTTATAAATGTTTAAACACACACTAGTTGTTGTCCCAATATTACTTCACTCATTCTCCATATTCTTTAAAAAAATAGGCTTTATACTATTGAAATTAGTTGACTCATTTAGTTTTTTTTACACACCTACATGTCAGACAAAAAAGGGTTAACAGTGTTTCGCCTGTAGGACTGGAAAGTCTAGAAAAGCATGGAAAATTACAGTGATTAACCAAAGGTATAGGAAAGTGTGGACAAAAACAGTTGCTCACTTCTCACACGTAGAATTAAACTGTGGACCACTGTCTTTTATGATGTTATTTCTATCAACACATATCACACTTATTGCCACCAACATGTATACATTTTCCAAGTAAGCATTCCAACACAGTACAGATCTGCCAATGTTGTTAAAGTGAAGTCATGTGTAATAACTGTCACTCCACAGTGTTGTTGTGGGTGTTGTTCAGAGGTCAGCCTTGCCTACTCAGCATGTGTGCACTGAGAAGGGGTCATGTCGCTGACTGCTGATGTACCAGCGACTAAAGACACATAGACATCTTATCAGCAACAAGCCCTTGAATTGTAATGGTAGGCACAGTGCTTTGTGGAGGCAGCCCCCTTGAGTTCCAAGAGGGGCTCCCCGTCCAGATGCGCACATATATCAAAAAACAAACTGGTCACTGCTTTGTATCATAAACGCAAACAAAAAACCAACATGCATCATTCTTCCTCAAAGATAAGTTAACCTAATCTCCAAAACAACCATATGCAAATCATTGTATAAGAACAACTCAGCTGTCGACATAGATACACACATCTAAAAACCTCAGATAAATGTATTTGCTTATATACACACACACACATAATACACATAATACACAGTCAAACATGACAATTGAAATCCACAATTTTAAGCTTAAAAAAAGCAATCTACACCCCCCACTGGCTCATTGCTATATGCATGGAGACAAATGCAGTATTTCACACCCATGGATATAATAACACATAGAAATATTAATGATACATAGTAACATCCCTACTCTCTGTATTTCACTGTTAGTGTGAGGTACTATTGACAAACTTCCTGTTATATGAGACCCATCCTTAAAACAGACTCTCTCTCTCTCCCCACATCCCTGCTTTCCAAGTCAAAGGGAATGTCAGGACAAACACACCAAGGTGTCCTGTCCCTCCCTCTCTTTTTCTGCCTCTCTCCCCTTTCTCATTTTCCCTGAAACAGTCAGCAGAGAAGCTTTTCTCATCATTCGTCGAACGCCCTCCCACTTGCGGTTGACTCACTCTGGATTTTTAAACCATGAACTTTCACCTTTCAAAAAATAATGTTGGTGGGGGGGGCTGAAAATCTTCCACTACCTACTGTTCATCTGCTGCATGCATGGAGACAACTATGCAGAAGCTTTTGGACACTATTGCATGCATAGCTGCTTGTGCATGCATGGCAGATATGAACACACACCTCAGGGCAGCTCTTATAATAGTAACCCATGGTAGCCAGCACAATAATAATGCACTGTTCTTGGCAGCACTGATTTACATTACTCTATGTGCTTGTGTTACCTGACTACAGGATGAATTTTATTCAGTGAATGAGGAAATACAAATAAGTTGTTAATCCAACTTGAGCACAAGATGAGTCAGAAGCATAAAGTTATTCATTATCCATATTTGTTTCTCATATTGTCTACTCAATATTTGCCTTGTGCGTCTCCAGGTGTGTGTGTTATGAGGGCTCAACTGTGATTTATATGCTTATGCAACACACTTTCCAATAATGGTTTGCTAAAGTTGACCATCTCTTCTCTTAACAGCAGCATACACAACTATCACAAGCTTTCTTTAGTGACTGACACCTTTAGCCCCCTTGTGCTCAATTAGCTTGTAGTGCATTAGAGATTGCATGCTAATTGTCAGCTGGCAAAGGAGTGCAAGGAGAACCCTGGAGGAGATACCTCAGGGAGTGTTTGGGGGGAGGGATGGTGGTGGGGAGTGTGCTTTGTTGCCTAATCAGCCCATGAGCACATCCAGTATCTCAGAGCAGCAGGAGGAAGCTCACATCTTGCCATAAACCTTGAAATATTTATAGGATATCATATTACCTCTTTTGAATAAGGCAAATAACACCCTTTTTGGACTCTCACGACACGCCTCAATCAATCAATTTTAACGGAATCCAGCTCGAATGAAATGTGCTTTGTGGGTATGAAATAAATAAAGAGAAATCATGTTTTCTCCATCACTGACAGTTTGTTTGCGTGAAACACTGGTGGCCTTCTTGCACATGTTGTGACACATTTCTCTTTCTTTCTCCTCGGGCAACGTTTCATTAGGGACAGAGGTTTTGATATTAACTGTATGTGGGTTTGAATTCAGAAGGATCATTTTTCTTTCTTTTATTCTTTCTTACTTCCTTTCTTTTTAAAAATTCTTTGTTACAGGAGGAAGTGCTGCTCCCTCACTCTCTCGCTCGCTCTGTTTCTCTATCTTGTTGACTTGATCTGAAAACGCTTTTGGATCTCATCTATTTCCTGGTTACACTCCTCCCCTTCTCTCCTTTTTTAAAACAAAAAATTCACATTTCTCTTAACCCCCTCAACCTTCCTTCCGCACTCCCCCTCCTCTAGTATGAAGGGAAGGTGACTGATTGCAAAGTCCCAGGTTGTATTCTGTTGCTAATATTGTTATGTGGTGTAATTGTGCAATAATAACATCATAATCCCATCTGGAATGAGAAACTGTGGACTGTGTGCCACGGTGATTGAGGCCATTTCCTGTGTGTGTGTGTATGCAGGAGTGTGTGTATGTGTGTGTGTGGCTGTGCTTTTTAAGCAGCGGTGACTGCAGGAGGCAGCCTGATGGATACAGGATCATACTGCAGCGCTGACATTGTCTTCAGTCCTCCTCCTCTTCCTCCTCCTCCTTCTTCACCCTCCCCTGCTGTCTGCTTGCCTCTCAGCAGAATTATCACTCCAAAAACACACACACCACGCGCACATACACACATTTACTGTATGAAAACATAACACACACTATGAAAGAGCACAAGCTGATTGCAGGATGGCCAAAAGTACAAAAATGCAAACAAGGTAGCAACATATTCCCTGAAGCCAAACTACTGTCCATACCTCCCCCTCCCTTGCTCACAATATACACACACACACACACACACACACACACACACACACACACACACACACACACACACACACACCATTCAACGGCAGCCATGCATGTTCAGAAACAAGGTGCCACAAGAGTAAACAATAAGAGAAAAACAACCACCAGGGATACGCTGAGAATATCACAGCTTGGTATTTCATCATCAGATATTATGCCATTCTGTGTGTGTATTGCAGATCTCACATAAAGATCCCATGTCTGACTTACACAAGGCAGACAGGAAGTCAGGCAGGGAGCTGTTGTTTTACCTTGACACACATGTGCCTGCACGGTTTATTTTATTTTCGACAGACACCCATGTGTTCAGTGCAGCTTGTCACGGAGGAAGGGAAGTGTCCACTCCTGTCATAGCCCTTTAATTCAAACACAGAGGCGGCTTTGTGTGTGCTCAGGTTCAAAAGGCATAGAGAGGAGGGAGAGGGTGTGTGCTAGTGTGATAGGGTCTGGTAGAGGGGCAGGAGAAGGTGTTTAAAGCTTGTCTGTGTTGTGTATACAATAGTGTGTTACACTAACCTCTATACATTAGCAAACAATGCCAATATTGTGCTGTACATTGCGTTATACATTGGCAAAGTGCAACATCCTTTTTTCGGACTTCTCTTAGTATTGCTTCCTATTTTCTCAACAGGTAAACTGGGGCGTGTTATTATTCCTGTAAAAACTATACTTGCTGACTGTTTTTGCTCTGTCTATGCATTGCAAATTAACATATATGGACAAAACAAAACTGCTTAAGTTTATTTGAGTCAAATTGTATTCAGAGATCTATAACAGCCATGTAGTGATGTAATATCATGTGTTAACTCGAGTTGAGTCGCTTTGTCAACATCATTAGGGCCATATTGCATTTAAGAGCATGCAGGATGAAAACTGTCATATAGAGCACCATGTTTATTCCTGTAATGATGTTGTAATTAACACGTTGCCCTGGACATGTTGCCTGTTTGACATTGTGTCTGACATTGAATCTGGCGGTAGACAAGCGCTCAGAGGCATGTGATGAGTATGTCGGCGAGAGGCTGGTCTAGACTCCAGGCGACACACCATATGATATTGATTATCTTTTGTTTGGCTATCTCTGCAGCTCCTTGCCCTGAAGGACTTAACTCACATTATTGGCTGGCATGAGGCTCTATTACTCCAATTTAGCGAGCTCTCCCCTACCAGCGGTGAATGCACTGCTGTTGAAATGTGTCTGTGAGGTCCCATAACAAGGCATCTGAACATTTCAGCCCACTTACTCCCAGATTTTAGTTACACAAACTTTTTTGAGGAGTAATAATCCTCATTGGTTGAGCGAAATGGGCCTCAGCTCCAATTAATTTAAATAGTCGATTTACAAAAATCGAATGTAAGTAGCAAAAATTTAACATCATTTTATGACATTTTATTTGTATATTTTCCAATGTATGTTTTTTACATTAACCATCCATTTATGTTGTTAGAGGGTCAACTGGTTGAAAGTGCATTTATTTATCTCTATGCCGTTTGCTCCTGTTTTGCTTTAGTTTATATAGATATATAAAAAAACCAAAAGTCTTTATTGCAACATGTCAGGGCAGTGGTTGTCTACATCTTGCATCACGTCATGGAATGCAAACATTCAACTCTACTTTTCCGGAGTGTTCATGTTTGCAAATGTGCGTTATTGTGTGCGTTGGAGGTGACGAGAGCGGGGCAGAAGCTTTACTTTATACTTGTTCACTTAACTCAAGAATATTCCAATTAATGGGACCTGCACATTTTGAACTTTGCCATAGCAGCCAAGTGTTTTTCTATACATGTTATGACACTGATCAGCCCTTTACTGTACAAAACAATTAATCATCTTTTTTTTAAAAAGAGTTTTTGTTTGTCATGTCAATCGGTTATGTAAGTAGCTCTAGTTCCAGTGAAGCTATTTTCCAATGTATGTTTTTACATTAACCATACATTTATGTTGTTATAGGGTCCGCTGGCTATGCACATATAGGTTGAAAGTGCAAAGTCTTCGCAATTTTAGTTTCGGAACATTTTACTGAAGTCGCTCCACAATTTTTAGGTGCAGTTTGTGAAAGATTGGTGAACCTCTGTCCATCTTTACATTCGAGAGGCTCTGCCTCTCTGAAATGCTCCTTTTATACCCAGTCATGTTACTGACCTGTTTTTCTATTTGCTTTTCCAGCCTTTTGTTTCTTCTGTTCCAACTTTTCTGAGATGTGTTTAATTAATTTTCCATGAAATAATAAAATATCTCAGTTTCAACATCTCATATGTTGTTTATGTTCTATTGTGAATAATATGGGTTGATGAGATTTGCAAATCATGGCATTCTGCTTTTATTTATCATCACAACTTTTTTTGAATTGGGGTTGTACATAATTATTGCATAGTAATATTCTACTCCTGTTCCTTAATGCTACAGCATGAAGTGTGACAATTTATTGTGTTCAAGTTTTCTTTTTTTGGCTTTCAAAGTAAAATACCAGGTGATTCCCAGTTTTACTCACCATCTTCTCTGACGACACATAAAACATGATTTGAGCTCGAGGAGCTGCAGAGTTCGGGCTCCATATTACCTGCATTGCAGACACTTACAAAATCTGGTCCTGTATCTAAAACTGCTTACACACCCACTCACCTAACCCTCCCCTCAAGCACTTTCACTCACTCACCATCACACCCACTCCCACACATACACTTACCTCTGTCAGTACAGAGGAGTTGAATTTAGTTTAGTTAGAATTTAGTTAGAAATCTGGCTGTTTTTTCATACTCTATTACAATTTTTATCTCTGCTTGTGAAACTGGACAGCTGAGCTTAAGTAGTTTGTTACATTTACTCAAGTAGAGTGTGATTTTAAACTTGCTACTCCGCACAAAAGAAAAACAGTTGCAGCCACTTATGCCTTTAAGTGGTTTAGGTGGTTAATATCTGAGACCTCAAAATAGGTAAGTTTCCAATATGTCTCAAATTAAGCAAATAATTAAATACATTTAACGGATACATTTAATTTTTTTGGACAGTAATAGTCAAAGTTCTACTTGTAAGTATTTTTTACATTTACATTTTTACATATTTGCTGTATTGATGCTTTTACTTAAATTAAGGATCCACATACTTCCTCCTCCACTGTTATCAACAAGTTATTTAGCAGATTTCCATTTACCAGCTTCACCTTTGCATCACAAACTTGCTGCACATTAATCTACTGTTATGAAACTTCACAAATGCTCGGTTTGTAGTACACAAAAGAGACTGACATTTTACAGTATGTTGCCCTTCCACTTCTCTTAATCTTACTAATTATATTCAAGGTTTGTGTGTATGTGT
This sequence comes from Channa argus, assembly GCF_033026475.1. NCBI lineage: Eukaryota > Metazoa > Chordata > Actinopteri > Anabantiformes > Channidae > Channa > Channa argus. The sequence goes on from NC_090203.1 coordinate 19,820,738, forward strand.
GTGAGTTTTGCTTGCCTACTTATAGCACAGACAGCTGTTGTTTGTTTTGCCCCGAGTGCTCAAACTGACTTTGTAATTAGTCAGATCTATGTTTTACTTTGCTGAACTGATGAGTGTGTATGTGTGTGTGTGTGTGTGTGTGTGTGTGTGTGTGTGTGTGTGTGTGTGTGTGTGTTGGCAGGGGGGCAAACAAAGTCCCCCTCACCACCTCAAAACCACCAGGACCATCCCGTTTCAAAGCATCCTATCCACCCCCAATCTCTTGTGCAAAGTGGTGCCTGAATCTCTCTCACAGACACACACACACACACACACACACACACGTACAGCTTCAGCCAACACAGAAGCCATGTTCAAAACAGCTGACACTGAAATGAGTTATTTTATGAGCTCATTCTAAAAGGAAGACAGGAAATTGTGAGTGTGTTCTTTGCATGTGATAAGATTGAAACATTTATCCAAAGGGCTTCTAGTGTATCAAACCTACATATACACACCAAAACCTGTTGCATCATCAAAACATTTACTTCTAATCAATACCAATAATAATAAAATCACATGAAAATTTACAATGTTTAGGAGATTCAAATGAAAAGTAAAAGTTGAACAACACACAGCTTTAATAGGAAGGTAAGGGAGGAAATCATTGCAGGGCATACTTTTTGTTTTTTTACCAAGATGGGGGGATGGGTGGCTTTTAAGATTGTCCCTCCTCCCTCTTCCTCTGTCTTTTTTTCTCTTTTCTCTCATCTTTGTTCAAGGGCTGCCTGACTGAAACAAGCCACCCCCTTAAACACTGAACTTAAGTTTTAATATGTGAGTCAAAAGTCGGAAAGGCATTGTGTTGTGTTTACTTCACATATATTATTATAGGTTTAATATTATTGTAGGGTGGTGGTGATGGTGTGTGTGTGTGTGTGTTTGTGTGTACTAGAGAATGAACGATTGTGTGTGCGCATGGGAATGAGTGGGTGGGGTGTCAGGAGAGTAAAGTGGACATAAAAGAATGAATAAACAAATATACTCCACATATTTGGAGAATTCATACATTCAAAAATATCAAAAGCAAAACTTTTGCTTTATTATAACACTTAATCCTTCTCACTGCTTGTAGTCCATTCTAATGGCTAATATTTAGAATTTTTATTTTTTTTATTGCTATTCAGGTATACTTTGTTATCACCACAATCTCCTTTTTTTTCCTTTTCTCTCCTTCGCCGTACTTCAGGTGGTATCTGGTGTATCTCTCCGGTTAATGGCAACTGATGACGCATCAAAACAATTTCTAACTCCATCTATATGATGTGGGTCGGCAGTGACACACAAAGCTCCGCACTGAAAACCTCTCTGTTTCGCTCTCTCTCTCTCTCTCTCTTTCTGTCTCACTCACAAAGCCTGCATGCCTCTCATTTGTAAATCACTTAAAAGCATGACAAATGTGCATTGGAAGTTTCAGAGCGTCCCTATTGAAAGCATTTGCAAGTCTCTCATTCAGACCCGTCTCTCCAACACACAACTGTATTGTAGTGACTAGACATATAGCTTGGTGTTAGACGCACACTTATTGTTGTGCAATTGAGCCTTAAGCAGAAATATATTTTGGCATTGTTTTTCAAGAGAATAATGAGATATGTTTAAAGTAACGGTTAAGTGAGTGAGATTTGGTGTATTACATTCAGTGTTAGTGGCTGAAGTGAACGTTTTGTCGTTATGAAATGATTTTAAAGTAGAGAGAATGTTAGACTGGAATCCAAAACAAAGGAGTCTTGTCCCACAACACTAATCCCACAGGAAGGTTTTTGCCATACTGGGAATTACTGTGTATTTCAATCATGTGATGAGCCTTCAAGCACAGTGTTGGAGTGTTTGGGACTTAATGTTGTCTAACCTGATGGGAAATGCCTATAAATTTCTATCACCACGAAAGAATTTAGGAATTTTGTCTCATACTGAAACATATTGTATGTTGGCACATTAACTGATCATCTCATTTGTCCACAATGCGCTAAGAAAAAAAGGACAGAGGAGTGTATTTACAGCGTTGTCTTATCTTTACAGTTTCAATTATAGTGTAAAATCATTCCAGGTCACCGCTGCACCACTGTGGTATCTTCAACACAATAAAAAATTAATTAAATGATTTAGTTATATAAATATGTTTGCACTTTATATTTCAGTGTAATTTGAACTGTGTTATTCCATATATGGTAAAATCAAAGATCAAAGAACAATTTTAGTTTTCACTCCAGCAAATTTTCTCTTGCTTGAATCTATGTCATCATCTATGTCAACATTTTATCATATCCGGGGCATCTGATCTGATGTCTCAATGGTTAATGTGCACATAACAATAACCACTACGTCTATGGTTTGATTTCGTTAGGGGACCTTTGTTTCTAACCACACCCTTCTTTCTCTGCCCTTGTTTCCTGCCTGGCTCTAGATTCACAAATAAAAGGCAAAATGCCAAACAAAACCTCAAAAAAACACACTTAGAGAATTCTTTATAGGTCAAGAATAAATGATTCAAACAATAATGCCAATGTTAGGATATTTATCAATTGGCAATAGGAATATCATGAAAACTGACTTTGATTGTGATCAATTGTTAATCTCTGAAAAATCTATCTATGAAAAAAATTGTGTAGCAATAAGTGTTACTTTTTTTTTACTCTTTGCATCAGAAGTGTATAAAGCTTCACCTCAACCAGCTACTTCTTCCTGATTCACCGGCACTGACAATCTAATATCACTTACTAGTCCTAGTTTTCAGCAGAACTAGTACTTCTCACTGCGACACTCTTCAGTGCGTCTTGCTACATTGTCCACCACTGCCCTAAGCTCACCAATTAGATCGTGATGAATGTCATGAAGGAATCTGAGGCATCTTGCATGGATGATGCCTTTGTCAACATTTTGAACACTTTTACCACTCTGGCTCTCGGAGAAGCCTGGTAAATGTAATAACATGAATAAAAATATGTAACCATCAACTCTGAACAATGCTAGCTGTCAACAATATCTGGATGTATGAGTGCATTCTTACAGACCAGACAGCTATTACAGACACAGAGGAGAGAAAATTTGGTGCCAGTTCTTGCATCACATACAATATACTTGCTAAGTGATACCTCCTAGTTTTAGACATATATGTTTTACATGTGGTATCCTATTCAAACATTCAATGCCTTTCTATACAGCCAGAAAACAAGAAGTTATGGTTTCTGTGAAAGTTCATGCTATATATCTGTCATACTGAAATAGGTCTCATTTTGTTCTCAACATTGCCAGAAAGAAGGGCTAAGAGAACTTTTTTGAATTAGGTGCACATTACTATTCAATAGTTTTTGCTATTCTAAATGTTTCCAGTCTGTTGACAGTTCTCTTAGGGCTTCAAGTAGGATAACACCGCTTGTTTACTTTGCCTTTTTAACATCTCTTCTTTATCCTAACTGTCTAGGGCCATATTGACACTGAGAATATGGCTCTTAGTTTGCTTTAAGCTAAAGTGAAATAATAACAAAAAATACTGATTACCTAACAAACCGGCTGCCAGGCAATTGTTGCCAGCCTCACATAGAAATGCTGTCTAACATGTCAACCATAGAGGAATCGTGTTGTACAGCCTTTTGCTACTTTATGGAACTCCCCACGTACAGCATTGCTTATGAAGTGTGGCTCTTTATTCCCATGAGCCAGAACATGCAGTGGGGAAGTGTGTGTTGTTGCTTTCACTTCAGCTTTTTAGGGCCATCTCTATCTTAATGAGATGTTACAGCACCTGAGGTTAATGGTTCATATTCTTTCCTCCTTCTGCTTGAGATCTGCTTGGGATCTTGAGATCAGCTTGCAAACTGTCAAGGAAATAAGAGACTGAGTGATAATTCAATCAGACCTATGTACTGTTTGAAGAGGAGCAGTAGCACTTGCACCTGACAATTAAAACTAATACAGCTATCACATCCTCATGACTCACCTAGAAATATGCTGTAATGAAAAATTAATGAGGTATACTTTGTCAAAGGATAAATTATTTATCTGTGCACAAGGTTTCAACACCTCCATTAAGCATCTGGTCACACTGACTGTTTTCTGTTCCACTTCACCTTAGCACACATAGTGAAAAGGATTTCACAACACATCAAAGTTTTCAGCTTTTGTCCTCAGCTCGCTTTATTTCTGCACTTTGGTGTCTTTGTCCCAGCAAACACACTCACATAATACACATCGGAACACCTCTGCTCCCGCAACCACCACCAGGCTTGTGTCTTTGTATGACACCTCTGTCTCGTCCCCATTGTCATGTTAATTACCTGTTTGCTCTATTTTATGGGAGCCCACCATCCATCAAAGCATCTCCCAGCTTTTCATCTAACACGGCGCATCTCTACCTGTAATTAGGTTTGGGCGAGGGAGAAGATGGATTTTGTTAGCACCATGCAGAGGGAAAAAAAGACATTAGGAAGTCTCTGTGGCTGTTCTGGGACCAGCCCTTAATGGTGTCTAATTGATCTGAGCTGTCACGGGGCCAATGGCTTCATGTGGTAGGAAGCTGATTATCCTTACGTGTTTTTCTCAGTGCACAAGCATTAGCTCAACTCTTCGACTTTTACAGTGGCATGAGGTGGGTGCGTCTGTGTGTGTACATGTACAGGCGTGCACCTGTGTGTGTCTATGATTATCTATACAGGTAAATACAACTACAAATTTTCTGTATTCTGCATCTGTGTGACTAAAAGGTGGGGGATGGGATTGCTTGTGTCTATACGCATACTGCATACAGCCAGTCACAGATGACTGTACCCTGAAATGCTGTGTGTACAAAAACTCTGGTGGGAGCTCATTTTTACAAGTGTGTATGCATGTTGGTACGTATAGTGGCTGAGAGGAGTCGAGGCTGTTCTGTGGTCAGAATAATTTAACATCCAGATGTGCAGAAGATGGGGGGAAATCAATACAGACTATGGCTCCCAAGCAGGTGATGAACACAGAGACATAATGCAGAAAGGATGGAGAGGGATTAATATTTAACAGTAATCTGGACTGAACAGATGGGTGTTGATGAAAACGTTGAATAGGATGACTGTATATCAAGGCCATGAAACCACAGACAATGATAATACCGTAATCAGACTCGGTTGATGATAAATGATAACAAGGGGGCACAAATAAAATATCTTGGTACCACTCTACATTACAGTTACTGCATAAGGATTTAGTGGATACAGGGTATTGCTAAAATACATATTGAATACATATTGATAAGGAAGAAGATAAAAGGTTGGTTAATGAGGGTAACAATTTCGTGTTTAAGAGGAACTAAAAAAACACATTAATGCACTGTATGTATAATTACCTAGTATTCATGTTACTGGGTAACAAGGTAGGAAAAATGCGGCAATAGTGCTGATATGGAAATAAGACTTGCTTTATGATTAATCATGTAAAATGATATCCAAAATACTTTAATAAATTATTATTGTGAGGCTTTAAATGTTTTCAGTAGTATAAAATAGTTTTACAAGTTATGTTGCTGATGACTTGATGATGAATAAATACTAGGCTAGGAATCCAGCTAGGTAATAGTCATTATAAAATTGCAATAAGTAAGGAGTGGTAATAATTAAAAGTCAAGGGAAAATGATTGTGCTGCTCTGAATGGCTGGAAACAGAACTGGATTTCTCTGTACTGCTGCTAGTTCGTTATCTAATTCTGGGTCTCACTTATAGCTGCGTGCTTCACACCATTGTTCACTATGTGCAGTACCTGTGTGCACAAACATCTCTTCATCTCAAACCTGTAACTGAAAACACTGGATTACACAAGTGATCAGATTGCATTACTGGTTTTGAGTAACTCTAATTACAGTCCAATCAGAAAGCTCTCATCGATTAAGAGCGTTCCTACATGACAACACAGAAACACAAATCTAAGAATTGAAGGAGCAAAAATAAAAAAAAGCTTTTCTGCTTTTATGTGTTTACTTTCTAGTGTTATGTACTGAAGGGAAATCCATGCTGCTCTGCTGACCTTCAGCATGAAATGAAAAGTGTCTGATGCCTCTGGTGTGTTTGGAGGGGCTTTCTCTTTCCCGAAGATGGACAGCCATGCATTATTGATTAAAAAACACTCCTGCAATGCCATTTCATCTTTCAAGCACAGCTGACTGTGAATGGGGCTTTATTTTAGAGCAGCTCAGATTTAGTTTATGTTATTGCATGCTTATTTTTTTGATTGGCTGCGTAGTTTTGTTTGTGTAATGCTTCTCCCTCCCTTTCTTCTCCCCTCAACTCTCTCTCTCTCTCTCTCTCACCTCCTTTCCCTCTAACACCCAGTGGGAGGCTAAATGGTAGATATGCAGAAACAGCTCCTTTATTTCCACATCCCTCTGCACAGTGCGCTGTCAGAGAATTGCACAAGAGAAAAGACAAAGGTAGGCAGACAGACCAATGAGGAACAATGGGAGGGTGAAATATAATCTAATGGTTATCACGCCAGCTGTGTCACATCAAACAATAAAAAAAGTAGCTACTGAAGCACATCTTTGCATACTGAGAAACTTTATGTAAAAATGCAATGTATATTCACAGCATTTTTTTCTTACCATTGACATTTCACATGCCGGCATTGTGTCATACCTTGCTCTTTGTTGACTAATTTTTTACAACACTCTGCGCCTTTAGTTTCGCTCTGCACAAGCCGCATGTTGATCGCAACACCTCATTGTAACTCTTATTCATTCTAGTATTTGAAACCCTCGCTATGAGATGTTACGTATTCATTTGACTAAATATAACTGTTAGTATTCTGGCTTAAATGTTCATCTTCGTGTACAGTGTTTTCACAATAAAATGGAGACTCTTTGCTAAACCCATGAGCCAGCACTCTCCCGAGAGTGCTGTCGAACACGGCCTCACCTCCTCGGTCCCCTGTTGGGCATGGTCACGGGGGAGAATGCCCATGGCGACCAAGGCTGTCAAATGCTGTTTCCATGATGCCAAATAATGATTGGCTTTTAAATCCAGACAGTGCTCTATGACAGTGCAGGGGGGAGACTCTGCCACACCTGGGAGAACAAACAGTGGCAGGATGTGAAATGTTACTGAACAAGGTCATTCCAAGGGTCATCTTAAGACCCCCCCCCCCCCCCCCCCCCCCCCCGCCCCCACCAAAATCATCAAGGAACTTACAGCCTGGTCTCATGCTACATATGAGGAATACGAAGGTTCAATTTACCCTTTGTTTGAGATGGGAATCTGACTGAGTCTTTGTCTGCCCCTGTGTGAACTGGTGCTGAATCCTGCAAACAACATTGTCCTGGTCTGAAACCAAAAAACCAAAGACAGCAAGGGCACCCATCACTTAATAGACATTTCTATTCATACTGTGACTAATAGCCCGATTTCATTAAACTTAAAATGAAGCCTTTGAATGCTAAGAAATCAAGGAATAACTCTTTAATTGCGCAGGAGTTTTTTTTTTCCCACCAGACACCTCATCTGCAAAGTGCTGCAAACAAGCACCACATTTTTAAGTCTGACTCATGTCTAGCCTAGTGTGTGGAAAAGAGCAGCAAGTATCATTGATGTCAGTGTTGTTGGTGAGGCTTGTTAGCATGAATGACAAGGCTAGAGATGGGATTCAACAACCGCAGCTCCCTCACTCTCCTTCCCCTCTCAGCGTGTTTTTCACAACATGACTTTAGCATGTCTCCCAGAGAGGTGGGCTTCCTGACAATCTCACTCCCAGAGCCCACGACAATTTTAATGATTGATCACTTTCCTCTTGACTGCGGTGAGAGGGAAAAGAGTAGACCACAGTGCAAAAAAAATAAAAAAAAGAAAGAGGATGGGGAGGAAAGAGGGGCGTGGACAATCCCACAAGGTCAGAGAGATGTCCAGTCCTTTGTTTTCAGTGGTGAGATCAGTGGCCTGTGCAGCTGCAAGGGGACAGACTGAGTAACTGACGGGCTGGCAGGAACAGATGTTCTTACACAATGAACATGCACTTGATTGGTTGCTTGTTCACTGAGAAGTTAAGAAGCTGACTTCCCCTTTTTTTTGGAAACAAAGAAACATGCAGCAAAGAGTCGAGGCTTCCCACCTGTAGGTCTGTCTCAGGAAAAAATGTTGCTGAGGCAATCAGGCTCATACGGTCTGATTTACACTCTGTTAGAGACGCGTCCAAATAAGAGATGGGAACAATATCTGTTAAAGTGGCACAAAATCCTGGTGCGTGTGTGTGTATATATTTGTTAAGATACTTAGGAGATCCAACACTCTATTCCTTTGTTTAGATAAGTTGACTGTTTCTTTTACTTTGTGGTTTTTTTTTATATCGCAAGCTTTGTGCTGATTCCACACAAGATTTTTGAGTCAAATAATTAAAGTTAGCTGAATGTTGTGGAAATCAAAATAGTTTAACCAATGCAAACGCTAAGAAGAGTGATGATGGAACACACTAGTTTGTAAATATGACTTTTTTTTTTGGTTGTGTCAGGACAGAATGCTAATTCATAACTTCTCCAAAACCTTCCTATATCATACAGCTTTCTGTTTGTAATAGTCTTAGAAGAAAAACACGAACACTGTTCCTAAGATGTATATCCTAATGCTACATGGTGTAATAAAATAATCTATTTGCCTTCCTACACAAATGAATACACACAGTGTTCTGGTGCCCATCACTCTTATTCAATTATATTTTAAAAACACTGTTATGCTGCCTAGTATATTGTATCCCACCACTAGTCTGTATCTGTCCCACCTAAAAAAAGAAATTCTTCTGACTGTATAAAAGAAATGTCCTTGATAGTAACACCAGATTAGGAACAGTCAAGGACAAGCATTTAAAATTACCCAAGTCCATGTGTGCATGTATCTTGCAGGGATATGTGCACCACCCAAACATACTGGAATGTACTGCAGGAGTTAGGCAGACATTCACCATTATGAGTATACAAACCTCCAGGGAACAATTTGATCTGGGGGAGATCTGAGAGACACACGCAGTCTTTGGGGCTGTTGACCTGGCAGTCCTAAACAAGAGCAACGCCATTTCATCAGCTCAGTGGGCTTGCTGGCATCTCCAGGATTATTGTCCCATAACAGACCAAAGCCATCCATACCTCACTGCCTCCCTCTGCTGGTGTCCAAAGTGCTCCAAACCATCTTGAAAAACCAATATGCTCTTGTCTGTGGTACTCAATTGTGAGACTGTGAGCTAAAAATTGACACATTCATTTTTGATGATCCTATAAAGAGACTCTACCTGTGATGTAGGTGAATTTATAGTGGCCTTATTGTACAGTAAATGTAGGTATTTCTTAAGTTTACTATTTAGATCAAAGTAGGTGTAATAACTGTATTTACTACTGACATCTTAAACATTCATTTAATATATTTCTTTTTAGGGTTCTATCCTATTTTAAAGTTTCTCTTGGAAATTCCAGGTAAGTGTGAACACGTTTGTACCATTCAGACTTACAAAATAGAGGAAGTTAGAACTGCTTTCTTTTCAAACTGCCAAACAACTTGCTGCAAGTCTTCTTACAAAAGAAACTGAGAGAAAGACTGGGATTTCAGGGCTCATCGTACAGCTCATGTCCAGGCTTTTTATGCGCTATAAAATAAATACTATAGGCAATGTATTCGTGTTTTGGTTATTATTAATCTACATATGAAAGAACAACAAGAACAAAGGAAAAAGGTTTCAAAATAATTACTTGACAAATAAAAGTTGCTCAAATAATTATTAGTTATTAAAAATCTTAACTATCTTAGTATAACAGGGGCGGCAGTGGCTCATTTGGTCCCGTTCTTCCCGACTACGTGTTGAAGTGCCCCTGGGCAAGACACTGGACCCCCAGCAGCCCATCCTCATCCCCAGCGTGCCGGTAGAAATTGGGGAGGGTTGCGTCAGGAAGGGCATCCGGCGTAAAAACGTTGCCAAACCAGATGATCCGCTGTGGCAACTCAAAAGGACCAAAAGAAAAAAAAATAACGACTTTAGTACAACAACAAAGTTGTGAAGTTGTAGATGAATGTTCCACGAACCAAACGGTAGATGTCTCCCTACTCCATGCAGCCGCGTGTCTTCATGGGCTCCCCTTCTGTCTACAGACGACCGAGACGCCATTTTGAAAAGCAAATCGTTCACAGCACACCCGCGCTGAGTACTGGAACTATGCCGCGGGGCCGGCCTCGCAAACTGAGAGTTAAAAGCAACGACGAAACAGGTAACAAGTACCAAAATGCAACGAATAAAAAATACATATTATGGGCTACTCAAATAACCCGGTATTTTTTGGATAAACATATCTGTAGCTTGTATAATAACACTTCAATGTAGTGTATATAGTCCCCGGATATAGTATTGCGGGTGGGCTTTGCTTTGTGCGGCGAAGGAGTGATTGAGGCGGAATGATATTAATAACATTTCGGTGGCTCTTCTTATTGGCTTCCAGTCTAAATTGGTGTCCGCGAGAGGAAGGACAGCATACGGTGTCGCGTGGAGTTAGTTAATGTGCGATTTTCCAACGAATATTTGTTTGTTTAGAACTCAACGTTAGCATGTTGTTGCTAACCTAGCTCGCGTTGCTACTATTAGCATCGCGGCTGACATGTTGGCCATTGTTATTTTGGTCGTGCGAAGCACTCTAGCAAGTGCAGCGCAGCCCATTTGCGGCGGATCCCCTGTGAACATCGTTCACAGTGGCCGCTCGGTGCAAGTTAGTGTAAACGGTCCGCACATGAACGAAACCGAATTGACCCAAATACGTGTTAAGATGTGCTGCTAACATTTAGTGGTGGTTTTAAGTTTTCTTAGGTGTATGAACACACCTTCTTTGGATAACGCTGGTCAATTGCTAACGATGCTGTAACATTACAAGCTGCTGGATCTTAAATCAGACCATCAAATAGCGTAACGTGAAAGGTTTAGAGTCAGGAAATAGATCAAACCGTTAGCTGACTGTTACCTAAAGCACACAAGTTACCTAATGTAGCTGCCGTTTCTATGCCTGTGACAACCCGAGATGGACGTGTACAGTTAGTTAACTGTGCGAGGAGGCTAGTTACAGGACTGGATGTTGTCACTGACCAAAGAAAGTGAATAATAAACTTTGAGATTAGCTGCTGTTGGGATGTTCATACAATAATACAATCATACAAGAAATGGTAGAAATACAGTGAAAGCTAGTCCATCATCACAGGCAAACAATAAGAATGTAAGGAAAAAAACAACTGCATAAATTCATAATAGTTGCTTTTGTTATCATTCTTCAATACCAGGTCAAACCCTTTTGCTTAGTGTTGAACTGAATCTTTGGTCTTTATATTAAACTAAATTCTGAATTGTTCCTAAGTAGCCATAGACCACCATGAAAAACACTGAATACATATACAGTACAGCCCGAGGCATCGTATGTCCTCAGACTGCCATTATCTTTAATTCGAGAGAGGTCATCAGCACCTTGCATGGGGCACTTTCTGGTTCCAGACCTTTGATTTTAGTTAGGTTTATGACAATGGAGCCACTGAAGGCAGCTGTTGTGTAGTTGAAGAGGCTACAGGAAGATGCAGTGTATTATCAGCCATCATTGGGAGAAAGCCCCTCTAATTAAATTAAGATACTGAAGTGTTTTCGTTTTGGACGTCTTCTCTGATACAGATCCCAGTGAAGCTAAGGCAGAAGGTTTCAGCGATGGAGAGCTCAAGGACAAGAAGTGCACGATATGCTGTCAGGTCTTTACCACCGAGAGCCAGCTGCAGAAGCATCTGCGTGAGCATGAGATCAATGACAAAGTACGTATAGCATGCGTGTGGTGGCATTCACAGTGATGACAGGTGATGACTATTTGTACAATTTGTAATCCTTATTTATTCAGAGAAAGTCAGTGTGCTTGTTTTCTATCATAAGCACATGTATTTGAAATCTTCTTACAATTCCTCAAATTAAGATCCTAAATCTGGCGACAACCACATCTGTTCTGTTTTTATTATTATCCATTTGTTTTTGCTCACTAATAGCTGCCCATTCTTCTTCTTCTACTCTTCTTGTTCCTCTTTTTATTATTATTTTATTATTATTACCATTATTATTATTATTATTGACCTTTAAACATCTCTACTGGAGCAGCTGAAATTTAAGTCTACTGTTTAAGGCCTTCAGGGCGGTTTTCATTGTGTATTGAAGTATCAGGATCTATCACATTAAATAATTGTGTAATGGATTTTCAGTGCTGTTAATGATTTCAGCTTTTTGTTTTAGTTTATTTTGTTTAAACATACTGTATTTGATGTATCCAGCAACCAGCATCAACTATCTGCTTCATACGTTGCACAGTTTAACAATAACTCATCATTTTGTGGATGTAGACGAAAGCCGTCACCTGAAGAACCCTGACCTCTTGTAATAGATGACTGTGTCTCGACTACAGGGTGCTTTTGGGCCAAGCTAGCAGCTTAGCATAAAAGCTGGAGGTGTCCTGGATTTTTCAGCTAGGATGATTTTTTACAATGTGGAAATTTAAAGCTGCATTGGATGCCATTATTCAATTGGCAGCCTTAGCACAGTCACAGCTTAGTAATCCAGTTACAATATTCAATGCCAGCAGCTTCCAGAGCCTCTGGAAAGTATAGTTACCAGTAACATGTTTTACACATCTAGGGTTATCCACTTTATGCAAATTCACATTAAAGCCTGTTTTGCCTTACTGCGTGTTTTCAGTTAACAGGGTGATTTCTAGGATTGTTCCCACATTTGCAGTGCGTTAAAACAATACTGATGGTTACTAATTGTTTAAAAGAAGAGTAAAGGAACACATCCATGTGAAAATGTAATTGCTTAATAGAGAAGGTCTACAACACCATTTATTAACCACCTACAATGTCCTGGCATTCTTGTGTAGTTGAGGTTGGTAATACAAATGTTTAGTTATATTGAAATATTTGACATACATATACAATACTAATAACAGTTTATGGTTGGCCACAAGTCACAACATATGTGCAATCACTGATTCAAAAATGTCTTATCATAAGGTACTATACTATGTGGCTACAAAGTACAATATAAATTAAATAGTTCAATATTTTCTTGGCATTATATCTCTGTGCCACCACCTTGGTCAGTGCCACATTATATTGGTGGTGTTAGTGTTTGAGGAGGTAAAAAGAATGAGGTGAAAGAATGTAACGGCTTTTCAACATTTGTTGGTAAAAGTTTTCACGAGAACTTGTAAATCATACATGCTGGTAACAATTTAACTTATTTTAACAACCGCAAATGCTGTTTTGATGATAATGTTTTAAATCCCTGCAATATGAATTAGTCTACTTTCTGATGGGTAGCTTGGGAGTTTTACACTGTTGTTCAATAAAACCATGTTATTATACTGTATTTTGTTTATTAATCAGAGTCTGTAACTAGTGACTCAAATAAATGTAGTGGGTTAAAAGTATAATACTTCCCTCTGAAATGTGAAGTCAAAGTGTGAATGGAAACATTCAAGTGAAGTTAAAATGCCTCAAACATGCACTGGAGTACAATACTTAAATGACTTTAATTAGTTACTTTACATCACTGCACGTTGTATCACAGGGAGTAATCTGACATGAAATCCCCAGGCAGTTCAATATACACTTAAATAGCACCATTAATTTTACTTAATGTTGCATGACATCTGCAGTCTGCTGCAGTGTTTATTTGCCATTAACAGCTAATTTGAATCAGTGTGTGTTTGTGTGAATTTGTGTTTTGTCATCCTACATTTTGTAGTCATACGTAGAAGAATTCTTAAATACATATCTCATTAGCTTAGAGATGTCTGTAACACACTATGAGTCACCACACAGATGAGTCAGAGGCTGTTGTTAGTTTTGGGGGCAATCTGTAATTCGTAATGTATGTTGTGCGAGGGATCTTCCTCCCCTAGAACTAAGTACAGTATGGTGTTATGGTTGGCAGAACGCTGGGAATGATTTGTGTGGGAACTTACCACTTCAACAAGCAACAGATTTTCTTTGTTGAAAAAGATTATGTTTTGTCAAAAATTCATATTCTACATACAGAGAACAATTGTGAATTAATTCATGTTTAAATATTTGTCTAGCCATCATGATGGTGGTAGTGCACCCACCTCTGTGCCTTTCTCAGCACAGATCCATCTATGTTGCCATTAATCCTTACTCATAAAAATACAGACAAGCTAAAGGACGTCTCCATGCTACTAACGAAACTGTTAGACTAAAGAAAACTTTTGCCTTCCTCATACTTCATCTGGTGTCTGTAGCTGCACCTGCAGCTGTGGGCTGTTTCAGTTTCAACACCATTATCCTACATTACTCTCTAGTCTTAAGAGCAGAAGACTTCGGTTCTTCCTTTCTGAGTAAGAAGGACCAGTGTTGGCAATGTATTTGGCCATAACCAGATTTAGAAAAAACTGTGAAATTCAGTCTGTCAGCTCCGTGTCACATTTGTTTTCCGTCCGTCTGTCTGGCTCTCTCTCCTCTCTTAACAGTACATTTAAAGTAGCACATTTATTAGGTGCTGGTTTGACTGTCTACATTTTCTTTATCTGGCTACACCCACTCCAGACCAAGAACACCAGTAAGGACTGCATTGCAGAGGGTGGCATTTGAGCTATTTTATACTTGCACTACATTATTTCCCACCTTCCTTAACTTTTCCTCTCTCCCTTACAGCCCCATCGATGCGACCAGTGCGCACAGACATTTAATGTGGAGTTCAACCTCACACTCCACAGGTCCACACACACAACCTCAGACTTCACCTGCCCTGTTTGTAATAAAAAGTTCTCCCGTATTGCCAGTCTCAAATCCCATATCATGCTGCACGAAAAGGAGGAGGTTAGTTAATTTGACAATTAAACATAAAAACCATGATTTTTATTTTCCTAACCATTTAGAATAAAACGCTCTGCCTTTTGTCTTTTCGATTTGTCAAAAATCCTGCAGAATTTGATCTGTGCAGAGTGCGGAGATGAGTTCATTCTCCAGAGCCAGCTCTCTCTGCACTTGGAGGATCACCGTAAGGAACTGTCGGGCATCAAAGTCTACACATGCAAGACTTGCGACAAGGAGTTCAAGACATCTGCACACCTCAAGGACCACATGAAGAGTCATGTCAAGATGAGGTCAGGTGGAGCTTCAGATGATAATTTATGTGTCAAGTAGTAAACTGATAAAAGAAAGTTAAAAGAAAACCATGAGGATCATATGGAACTATGAGGTTATTTTTCTAGGTGTTTCACAGGTTGAAGCTACCACAATAATAATGATTTACATTTTTGCAGCTGCCTGCATTTAGTTTTTTTCTTCTACATATGACAGATAAATTGCAAAGATACAGTGTATGTGTGCTGTGAAACCATGTCACATGCCCATCTGTCATGGTTTTATTGTAGAAGGTACCACTGAAAATCTTAGTGAAATCCTACATCATGCTCGAATAATTTCCCCAAACATTTTCATGGCGCAAAATATGAGCAGCTGCTTGTGGTGAACCTGCTCATCATTGCAGCAATGAAACAGTGCAGGTTGACAGCTTGTGGAAATGCACAGTTGTGGAAATACTTAACTCAGATGTATGTTTACAGTCAGTTTAAGCTACTCAACATTCATCCTTTTTCAACTTTCACCACTTTGTCCTCTGCTCTGCCTTAGTCTTCTTCATCTTCATTTGGTCATTTTACACATCAGCATCCTGTGTTGTCTGGCTACACTATCCTCTACCAACACATTACAGTCGCTGGTCACTTTCAGATTACAACCTCGTAGTGCACCTCAGTGCTTCTACCTCCGCTCTTATATGTCACCCTATGTTCCTGCCTCTTCTGGAAGAAAGTATACTACACTACAGCAATTTCCATCCTCTTTGCAAAGTCTACCACCATCTGTCCTTCTGTGTTCCTGTCCTGAAGATAAACCTGCCCATCACATTCTCATCACCTCTGTTCCCTTCACCTACATGTCCATTTAAATCTGCACCTGTCACCACTCTCTCACCTCTGGTGATGCTCCGCATCACTTCATCTAACTCACTACAGAATTTATTTTTCTCTTATAACTCACATCCTATCTGTGGGCCATAACCACTAACAACATTGAACATCACATTGAACAACATTTCCAGCTTCAGACTCATCAACCTGTCTGATACTCTTTTCACCTCTAAAACATTCCTCACAAACTCCTCTTTCAGGATAACCCCTACTCCATTTGTCTTCCTATCAGACCCATGATTAAACAACTTGTACTATGCTCCTAAGCTTCGAGCTTTGGTACCTTTCCACCTGGTCTCCTGGACTCCCAGTATATCCACCTTACTTCTCTACATCATCTCAGGGGGCAGCAGGGGCTCATTTGGTAGAGTGGTCGCCTACTGACCATAGGGTCGGAGGTTTGAGCCCCGCTCCTCCCGACCAAATGCCGAAGTGTCCCTGGGCAAGACACTTAACCCCCAAGAGCCCCGCAGTACCGGTCCCAAGCCCGGTAGAAATTGGGGAGGGTTGCGCCAGGAAGTGCGTTCAGCATAAAAACTGTGCCATATCAATATACAGACAAATGATCTGGTGTTGGGACACTGAACTCACAGGTTAAGCCGAAAGGACTTCTCTGCATCATGTCAACCAACTCTCTAGCCTTCCCTGTCCCTGCCCAACATTCGAAATCCCTGCTGTCCTACCCTATTGGCCTTCCTCTTCAGTCTCTGCCTAAGCACACGCCTTGCTCCTCTCCAACATGCAGACCAACAGTAACCCAATTTCCAGCCTGTAGGTTTAACAGCACTGGTGGCGGGGGTTGTTAAACCGGGCCACAACCGATCCGGGATTGAAGTCTGATTTGGTGTGGAAGTCATGAGTCGCATGTTTAATTTGGCATGTGTTTTACTTTGGATGCCCTTCCTGACGCAACCCTCTGCATTTATCCAGACCTGGGAGTGGCACAAGAAGACACTGGGTTGTGCCCCCTTGTGGTTGCATTAAGCCATCACCTAATCCTACAAAATAATAACCTTCTATTGTGTTGACTAATCTAGCACTGGGGGTTGTGATCACAGAAACAATTAGTTTTACCTTCCTTTTACCCTATTTACTCTAATGAATCCTACAAAGGTCGAATGCAACAAAACAAAACAATTATTTCTGCGAGTTTGATCCTCTGCTAATGTATGGTTTAAAAACATTTTCTTCTGTGTTGACTTCTTCCCCAGGCCACTCACCTCTAGTTCCAGAAACTACAAGAAAAACATTGATCGAAGTGGATTTACAAACAGCTGCCAACACTGCGGAAAGGCTTTCAAAAAGCCCAGCCAGCTTGTGAGACACATACGAATACACACAGGTGAGTGAAAAAGAAATGCACAGAAAAACAGATCTAAAGCCCACTATTTGATTAATATTAGAGGAATGAGCCTAAAATCAAAATTTGTGGATGATATTGGTCCACAGTTGCCACAAAATCTGAGGTGGATCTTCTAAGCTATGGGTGGGCACTGGCACTATCTGACAGCTTTGTAGCCTGCTGTTTCAACACAGTAGGTTATGTGTACAGCAGCTGATGTTTTGGGTATGTGGGTGGTGCTTGCAAAAACATTTGCCAGTTTTGTTTCTTGATTTCAGTTTTTAATGATCCCTTATTCAATTCTCGGCAGTATCATATAACTTTTAAGTGTCACATTTGTCTTTCTGAAATGAACTTATTCTTGATTACGTTTGCTTCAGTGATCTGACTCCATGACATAACTTCACCAGCTCCTTGCTGTGTTTGTCTTCCATTAGTGAGGGACTGTACACATTTGCACAGTTCATCATCATGATGTCATACAGAGTTTTTATGTGGGTTGAATTTCAAAATGCTGCTTAAATTCCAATATTCTTTTGTGGCTCTGCAGTTGTTAAGGCACTTGACTGCAGGTAATGTAGCCAGTAGCTTCCACCCACATGATTTTTACACGTCAACAACATGTTAAGTTGTTTGTTCGGTTGGCTGGCTACATGATTAATGGTGGATGGAGTTGATTCCTTTGTGCTTTGAATCTCAAATAGCCTCTAAGCTGAGGTGAAGACTTGCTTTGGGAGACTGCACACACAGAAAATCACACATGCACGATGCCTCATTCTCTCGCTCTGTCTTATTCAAAGTTTGACTCATCTTTACTAATGGCTGAAATAACACCAGAGATGTCCGTATGTTTGCTCCATGGTGGGAAATGTGTTTAGTCATACTAATAGACAATTAGGTATTTTCATATATCAGTAATATTTCAGGATTATCCAGTAAACAGACGCAGTGGATTTGTTGTGTACTATGAATCCTAAAGATGGAACCACTATAATAACTATTTACCTTTATTTTATTTTGTCATTATTGAACATTTGTATAAAATGGAGTCCTCAAAATTTTAACTTGTCATTAGTGTTTGAAGCCTTCTAATGGCTGCTTTTTGATCGAACCTCGCCTTACTGCCCTTCAGGTGAGAGGCCCTACAAGTGCACACACTGTGGTAAGGCTTTCAACCAGAAGGTGGTGCTGCAGACTCACATGGTACGACACACAGGAGAGAAACCTCACCTCTGCATGTTCTGCCCTGCTTCTTTCTCCCAGAAGGGTAACCTGCACTCCCACATTCAGAGAGTGCATTCGGAGGTAAGAGCAAAGAACTCCATGCAAATGAATTATTCAGATTTCATACCTCAAAATATTTCATTGGGAATATCTGTGTCTGACCTGAGAACATCTGTAATTCAGTAGCTGTGGATAACAGCATTTAAATGGATTTTCTGGAAAAGATGCAGTTATTATAAAGATTAATTTGAGAAAATTACTTAAATAAGGGAAAACTGCAATGAAGACCCTTGAACAATTTTATACATTTAATCCATCTTCTTTAAGATGATTCATTCCTCATCTGACAGTGCATACATTGGTTGATGGAGATCAGATACTTACAGAATAGTCGTTTAACTTGTATTTCTGTTGGGAAGAAGAGACATACTACCTTTAACTCTGACAAAAGTAAAACCAACTCCTGCTTTTAAATTAAAATAATTTCTGATAATGTATCTTTTGTTTTTTAGTTGATAAGATGTCCCTTATCTCCAACACCCAGCAAGAAACCAAAAACAGATTAGTTTGAGAGTCAGGATGGGAGAACATATGACAGATGTTAACAATGATGTTTGTGTTGTTTACCAGTTTTTGGTATTCATTTGATGTGTATTATGCCAATTAATGACAAAGTCATCTCAAGGCCCTTTACATAATAAAGTCAAGACTATACTGATTTTATAGAGAAAGTCCAATGAATCCCCCTTGTGCAAGCCCCAGGCGATGGTAGGGAGAAGGAACTTCCTTTAATGGAAGAAACCTCAGACAGAACCAGGCTCCGGGTGGGCGGCCATCTGCCTTGACCGGTTGGAGTGAGTGGAAAGTGGAGAGAGAAAAGAAAAGAAACCTTCTTCACTCACACTCTAAATTGCCAGCTCTCCTGTTCACAGTGTGTTACACTCAATGCAGCAGGACACCTTGCCATATTATTTGTCTGTTGGAAAGGGAATTATTTGAAATTGCATTCTCATTTTGTTCTTCTCCTTTGTAAGCACTCCACAGCAGCCAATTTTAAAGTGCCCCCATGATTTATCCACCCTAATTTAGCCTGGACTTTGGTTTCTAATGGCGCCCTGTTACAAAGGTCACTTCCTTGTAGTGCTAAGGAGACCTCGTATCGTGGATACGAGGTCAAGAAATTGCATCAAAGTCTTCCATAGCTTCCTAAATGTTCATGTTGACAGATAATGAATTCTCCTGTGTGTGACTGTTCATTTGTAGAGTTTGTTAACATAGTCCCTTAATGGCTGGGTAGAAAGTTGTGGGAGAAGTTCCTGCTCAGTGACTACTTCCAATAATGTAGGACCCTGTCAGCTTTCTGGCAGCTTGATTGTAAACCAACACGATGATCTCAGGATGATCACAGGAGGAGAAATTGGCCCTGCGATGATTGGAAATTCTGGAATGCTAAGTGCTAGTGCACTTTATTCTTGCTGATGTTCCACACTAAATTCTTTCTCTGCAAGTGCCAACTGAAAAATGAATGCACCTGAGGTTTTAACCCACTTGAGCAATAACGTCTGAAAATGTGTTCTTAAAATATTCTAAAATTGCCATCCTGGTGTTTCCTAGATCCTTTTGCTTATTAGTGATAACAACTTGTTTTTGACCGAAAAGCTGCAAAGCAAAATACATTCCCATTAGCCTCAGCTATACTAAGTATTTGGGTACAAATCAGCAAATGGTACATGCTAATATAGTGAATATTGTATTCACTATTCAATATTATACGGCTGATCATCAGCATATTAGCCCACTCATGGTGTGTCTTTGGTGTTAACATTTAGTTCAGCGTGTACATGTACAGAGTAAGAGGAGCAGGTTACAGCATGTGCAGGAGGATTTTCAGCATTCCAGTTTTGGATAAAGGTTTAGGTAAAAGAAGCATTCAGAATAGTTGACAATACACTCTGGGAAATCATAATAAGCATTGTTTTTTCTGTGTGTGACATTTTCTAATTAGGAAATTAATCAGCATATAAATAACTGATAAATACCATATCAAAGGCCAATGATTTGGCTTTTTCACAAGGAGAAAGAGCAGAACAGGTGAATTTAATTTTGACAAGAGTTCATCTTTCCTGTTCCTGACAGCGTTTGGCCTCATGATTGACTGGCTCAATAGAACAAATTTTGGTCAGGCAATATTCACAATAGCCTTAGAAGTTTAGAAATGTCTTGTTTTCTCATCAATTTCTGAGACGGCTCCAGAACATGAGTCTGCAAACATAAGTCAAAACACTGATTTGTGGTTACTTCAGATATTTTGGATACAGGATGAGATGTAGGCTTATTCATTTTAAGACATTTTATATAAAGTGAATTTATGGGATTTAAATATCATAAAACGACAGGTCATTATGCTTTTCTTAAACATTTATTAACAGATTGTTGCGTGTGCACTTGTATGTATGAACAGTATGCAGTGTGCTTATACATTAACTCATAACTATGGTGCTAGTACATGAAAGCTTTTCAGTATTTAATATTTGATAGTACTTAATAATACAGTAATGCACTTTCAGGTACCAAAACTGTGGACTTGAATTCTTTATCCAGGTTTGTAAAGTAAAAAGAAACAGCCCAACTGTAAGTTTAGCTTCAGTCTGAACAAACTTGCACAACTAGTGACATTAGAACATCATCCTCAAAACCCCCTCCCCTCTTCCCTCTCTTTGTACCTGACTTTTGTTTTAAACCTTTCAGTGTTGGTGCCATCTCCACCTTCGCTCTCTTCAGCACCTCCTTTTATAACATTTATTCTACTTTTTACATTTTTTTTAAATATCTTTTGCTCTTATTTTGGGATTACCATATCTGTAAAAACACACACCTTGACCCTATGACAAGTGACACTCCTCCTGTTGTCCTCCATCTTTTAACATGTGTTCTTCACCTGTGCACACTTATCCTTACCCAACTGCCTCTAACCCATCATCATGGTGCTATTATCCCCTTACTGAGCTCCTTTCATACGTCTTGACACTTTCACAAACATAGTCAAATGCATCCTTTCTTCATGACTCTTGACTTTAACCACCTCACTTCACAAACACTCTCCACCCCCTGCAAGCAATCTCTGTCCACTCATGGTGATCTTTCATTTCACCTGTGGTATGTGGGAAAGCAGCAAACTTTCTCATAATCTATGTTAAACAAATAACATTTGTTGTTAGTTATATTTCTTATTTTTAGAGATCTATTTGTATGCCTAAAAATTGCAAAATATTTTTTCCTAGTCTTAACACCACTTGAAACCTGTTAGTTAGCTAATTTTCAAGATCTTTTAAAGTGTCATACTTACCATTCAACATTTGTAAAAAAATTAATCAAAGCCCCAAACATTGGTTGCAGTTAAATGTCCATGTGTCCTTTTGTGTAATGTATCCGCCAAGATCCCTCGTGGAAGATTCAATAAATACTATCAATTCTAGTCCAACAGTCAACACTGCTTCCTTCCCTTGTCAGAGTCTGTGGTCATAAATATACTTTCCTTTCCTCGATTAAGTCTGAAAGCAAACATAACTGAAGAGGGATGAAATTTTATAGTGCATGCCTGCCTTTGTATCTTTTATAACATTATGTGATATATCATAGGCAGTTAAGTTCACTGCTCCTTTACATTATCGTACATCATTATACGTGTGTCTCTTACAGGCTTAAAAACTTTTATGCCTACAAATAAATCACACTGTCACAAAACATTTTTAATAGCTTAACAACAATAAATACTTTATTAATATATAATATGTTGTTATTAATGTTAAATTGTTTATTTAACTGATTAAATAAAAGCAAATCGTGATGTATATATTTGGCATTCATTAGATAAAATCTTTTCCAAAACCTTTTTGGTTTCAGTTTGTTTAGTATTTTCCATACACCAGTGATCACTCTACTTGGAACACATGACTTTGACTCTTGACTTTCTGATATATGATAATCTAAACTAATCACTTGAGGTCCAGAGTTTGGCTTGTTATAAGTAGAATTGTAAAAGTAGAATTTACGGCAAATTACAATAAATTGTACAGGTGTAGCTAAAAAGTGACCAGTAAGTGTATGTAGAGCAACCAGAATAAATTTCTTGTCTGTATACACAAATTTACATTGTGTTTTTTTTTTGTTTCTTCACAGACTAAAGGGGTGCCGTTGTTTCCATGCATGGACTGCAGCTGTGTATTTAAGAAGCTTGGTAGCCTCAATGCCCACATCAGCAAGATGCACATCTCTGTGATTGAGGTGCCCTCCAACACTCCTGTAAGAAATTCAGTCTCTAGTCCCTGGTGGATAAGGTTAATGAGATATTCTTGATGTCTTGTCACACAGTTGTGACTTGTACAGTATGTGCAGAAAGCAGGAGGTTTCAGTGATTTGCAGTGACATACAAAGAGAGAGAGAGAGCATTTGAATGTTTTTCAAGAAATTCTGATGGTTTACTGCCATGTTAAAAGGTTTCTTGGGCATGAATTTAACTTTAATTGACTTTATATACACACACACACTGACATAATTAAATTGGTGCAAAGGTTTACATCCTCTTAATAAATAAAGATGAACTTAATTTAAAATTAGCTTAATTATATTGTAATTAAGGAACATTTGTACTAGTTAATTGTGCATAAAATTTTGCAGATTGCCTGTTGTCACACTGGTACATCTTCTTTATTTCTCCCTTCTATTCCCCCTTTTTTTCTCCTACAGGAGGCAGAGACAGCAGGTCAGGCTCCAGGGGCATCAGATGGGGGTCAAGGGGTGACAGATGTCATCCAGCAACTTCTAGAGCTGTCTGAACAGGTCAGTGGGGAGACAGCCCAGCCCCAACCACCAGAGCCAGCTATTTCCATTGAAACTGCCATCAACCCGGACATCCTGCAGGTGAGTAAAGAACAGTCACCTACCGAACGTTTATTAAATGATCAAACCAAAACCTGGACACTCACTTGGAACCACATGCTTTACACCTAATCTACAGTACAAAATCATATATTTCTTAAACATATGATAATGGAAAAACGCTGCACATGGGGGAAATTCCCTTTCTGTTTAGCAGTAATGCACAGTAACACAAATGCACAACTCCACAAATATACATGTAAGCAACTGCCAGTTCAGTTCCCAAAAAGGTACTCAAGCTGTTTATGTGAAAATTATTTACACAACGCAATGGGATGTAATTACCAATTAGTTTTAGTACTGGGCATTTTTTATTAATATATACATATTACTGTCACTTCTATCTATGGCATGTGTTTTTACGCTGCATCCCCTTGCTGCCGAACCCTCCCATTTTTTTTTGACTGAACATCTGAACAAGAATTCAAACCCCCTGCCTTCTGCATCCCAACCGATTTCTCTAACACTGAGATATGTTTGTAGTTTATTTTATATAAAGCAGTGCTCATTTTATACTTTAAGTGGCACATGAGGAGATTTCTTTTTTTTTTTTTTTTTTGTAGCAAGCTCTGGAGAACAGTGGTCTTAGTGTGGTCCAGCCATCGGGTGACTCTGCATCCAGAGAACCACAGAACCAGACCAGATTGAGTGCTGCTGTGGAAAACAAGAAAATACAAAGTCCAGACAAACTGGTCAGAGAGAAGAAAAGGAGCATTTTCAAGAAACCTATACAAATGCCAGGTAGGGATTACATACAAGCTTTGCAATTTAGAAACATAATAAAAAATGTTTCTTCTTTGTCTGTATAATCATTACCATAACATTTTACATAAACCTTTTTTAGACTGTATTGTTCATTATTTATAAAGAATACAAATGAAAACAGTTTTCCACTGAATAAATGAGCAGACTAAAACACTTTCCTTTCCTTTTCAAGGCTCCATCAGGGAGGAGAATGGTGTTCGATGGCATGGCTGCCCATACTGCACTAAGGAGTTTAAGAAGCCTAGCGACCTTGTTCGCCACATCCGCATCCACACTCATGAGAAACCATTCAAGTGCAAACAGTGCTTCAGAGCTTTTGCTGTCAAGAGTACCCTTACAGCACATATGAAGACGCACACGGGTATTAAGGCCTTTGAGTGTCAGTGTTGTTTGAAGTGCTTTTCCACTTCTGGCAGCATGAAAGTACACATGCGACTGCATACAGGTGAGAAGCAGGTCCACTTTATGAAACGGTTATACTTAAACACAAAGTAAAACATTTGCACACACTTTCTTTCCACTTTAGTTGCTCATTCCTCATGTCACCTTACACCTGTTATTTTATTGTAATCAGTGTTTGCAAAGACCAAGAAGACATGTATGCACTTTTAAAAAAGTGTTATCTGCTGTTTTATGTTATAAATTATACAACAAATTACAAAAGCTGGACTTGTATGAATATATTGCTGCTACAGGTCCTTTTGCATTCATTATTTTTGTTTGCTAATGTGTATTTGCTTCCTAATAGAGAGGTTACCTTTAATAATAGTTATCTGAACATGAAATGTCAGCATTGGTGTGAATAAACTATCTGCTGCTATTATGTACATTAGTGTTTGTCTGTAATTGCTATGTAATCACACTGTCTATGTTCCTTATATGTTAACTCTATCCCAAGGCTTTGACGTGCATTTAGCATTAATGTGTGTCAAAATTAGTCTGTTTCTCTAAACAATAATTCTCCAAAAGTGCTGTTTTTTCCCCACTTTTCCTAGGTGTACGCCCTTTTGCCTGCCCTCATTGTGACAAGATCTTTCGTACATCAGGCCACAGGAAAACACACATTGCTTCTCACTTCAAAAGCACGCAGAAGAAGCACAAATTTCCAAGGAAAACCAACAAAGCCAAAGTGTCGAAGAGTAACCTACCTCTGCCTGACATCCCTCTGCAGGACCCCATCCTTATCACTGACTTTGGTAAGAGCATGTGTCAGCAGACATGTGTGTACAGAAGGGGTGGTATTGCATCTATATTTTCATGAAAATGAATCTTCACACTTTCTGGTGACGTTAGAATGAACTGGAATGCATTGTCTAGTTGGTTTCTTATTAATTCTTCTTTGCATAAATTAAATGTCTTTTCACATGGAAATCCACATGTCCTTGTTCACATGTTGCTTAACAGGAATCATGTCATCCCAGAACACCCGCCTTGCATTCCCACAGTTCCTAGAGGTGGTGGGCAATGACCGACCTTACAAGTGTCAGTTCTGCAATAAGGCCTATAAGAAATCAAGTCATCTGAAACAGCATGTCAGGTAAAGCCTTTTTATACAGACTGATATTATGAGACAGACATCCAATGCAACCCAAGAGAAAACAAATTACCTTGTTCACCATCAGTCCACAGTCAAAACTTCTTATGAACTGCAATCATGTCAGACAGCTCCCAAAAATAATGTTTTTCTTGTTACGTTTCTGCTATCTTAAGATTTAAGCTTAGTCTGGAGAAAAAGTGAAAGTGAGGAAGCAGGGAAGGAAAATGAGGACATGTTGACAGAGTGGATGAATTGGTCAGGATGCTTTGAAAATATCAGGCAAGTCTGACTTAAAAATCGAAAAGCTGAAGATATAGTAATTTGCAGGTGGAAAGAGGATAATTAACTGGGTCACTTTCAAAGAAGACAACACTTAATTTCCTGTTAAAAAATAATTTTCAAAACCACGTTTTAATATACTCTAATTCCTGTTACTGCAACTCTAATATTGTATTTAAAGACCCTTTAGTGACATAGGGCTAATTTTTAATATAAAGTAGCGCATTAAAACATCAACACATTATAAGTACTGTAATCAGTCAGCTGCTCTGTTCTTTTAATGTTTGCTTGCTTTTGCATTATGACAGATGTCCAACATCTGTCTTCATTTCCATATTGAAAGGTTAATCTAAATAATGGCACTCTCATCCTTGCTGTGCCTTTAAATGCTCAGTTCCTTTCCATTCATCTTCACACTTAAGTGTGCACAGACATTTTTCATATGAAGGAGTAACTGTGTTATCGTAGTGCACTGCATCCCACTGAGAAGTGCAATTGCACTTAAATAAATATATTTGTATATAATTCCAGGTCTCATACAGGAGAAAAGCCCTACAAGTGTGTGCAGTGCAGTCGGAGTTTTGCTTCTTCTGGAGTGCTCAAAGCACACATCAGGACACATTCTGGCCTAAAGGCATATAAATGCCTGTCGTGTGACACAACGTTCACCACAAGTGGCAGCCTGCGACGTCACATGACCACCCACAGTGATCTGAGACCTTACATGTGCCCATACTGCCAGAAGACCTTCAAGTCCTCACCAAACTGCAGGAAACACATGAAGACACACAGGTTTGGGCTTTCTCAGTGCTTGTTTATGTGTTTCCCATGTGCTTAGAAGAATGATCATAGTGCTTGATCACTGACTTATCAATTAGTATGCTCTTTGGTTTAACCTGTCATAGGTATGAACTGGCCCAGCAGCTTCAGCCCCAGTCAGCAGAAGACCCCTTAGGAGTAGGAACTGTGGCACATGACATGCAGGTGGAAATAGAGGGAGACTCCCTCCAGCAGCCATCTGCCACTTCAGCAGCGCAACAAAGCATGCTGGGACTGGGCCAGACAGAAGTTGTGAATGGCGGTCAACAAGTGACACTGGAGGCACCCCTCAATGACCAATCACTAGTACAAGGAGAAGGTAGGGACAACTTTGCAGAACTACTTTGTGCAAACAATAAAAGAAAATGTAGTGCTGACACCAGAAGCATTTACATGTTTGGTCATGTAGCTCAAACCATTTCTTCAGTGTGGCCATGACCAACACAACACAACAACTGCAATGGCAGCCATTATTTTCTACACAAAAGATGTTGTTTATATTGTTAAGGAAGTGCAGTGGGTGAAAACTACCAAAGATGGAGACAGTAGTATCTGTCTCCATCCTTGTGAGAGCAAGACCAGAAGGATCACATTAAGTAATCTGCAGGTTAAGTGCACTTAAACTGTGAAAGACTTAATCCCACTATGTTGAAAAGTGGCAAAGTGTTTTTACTTCTCTACAAACATCTTGGTGAGTCTAATCTGTTGTGTTGTTTTGCATCTCTTTCTCTCTGTTCACAGACTCCTATGTGAATGCCCAACATGCTTTGCCTCAGAATATTAGCCAGTATGAGACACCAGCACTCCCTCAGCCTGCCTATGACCAACAAGGTTTAACGCAAGGTACACACACACACACACACACACACACAGTCACAGAGGCTCACTTGTATACTCTTCATGTCAGGACAGTTAGTGTCTGCCACACAAACTGTTCCACAAACTCAATACTAGAGTTAAAGTACAGATATTGACCTAAAATATTTCCTTCCCCAGAAGTACCATTTCAAATGTTTACTCAAATAAAACTACTAAGCATAGTATCTGCAGTATCTGCATTCATTCATTAATAATATTTTCTATATAAACATGTGATTTAAATCCAATTCTTGAAATTTGGTAGTGATGCAGATGCTTCTGACTGACCCTGAAGCAAATTAGTGTTTTGAGAAATAAAAATCATTGGCAAGTGTCATTAATAAAATCCCAGATAGTCCAGTAACACATAGTAGAAACAACAAACATAAGGCTCTACATCATTTAAAATGCAGCTTGTGCTACAGACTACAATCTGCTCAAAGTTCAGTAATTCAAAATCAATAAAGATTAACATGGTTACATTGCAATGTTGTGCAGAGTTTGGATAAACACAAATATATGCGAGCACCTAGATTTCATAGTTTCTAATTGTATTTTTTATTTTTATTTGTATTATTATTTTCCTTTTCTTTTTTTACTGAAAGGCAGATTTATTCTTTAGTGACATATTAGCTGCATTTGTTCTGGGTTTTAGATCAGCTTCTGCTGTAAAATGCAGTGACATCAGATACTCTGCTTCTTTATCTTTACTATTGGTGAACATTTTAGTTATTATTTTATTTATATTTAAGTTGTATATTTTAGCTATATATTATATAAGCTTAACTCCCAGTAGGTGTTGATAAAAAAAAGAACTATTTCATTTTTAAACTTTGTATAGAGCCAACACTACTACCAGCCAACCATACAACTTAAGAGACTGATTTTTCTCTATCTCCTCAAGGCTTCAACATCACTGAATCCAGCTACAACCAGCCCCCGTTCTCAACCGTCCAGCAGCTGCAGGATTCCAGCACCCTTGAGTCTCAGGCCCTTTCCTCGAGCTACCACCCTCCTAACTTGCTTCATGTTTCCAGTGCTGAAGTGGTAAGCCCTGCATCTTTACCCTCCCCTCTATTCACCTGACCTTCAGTCGTTAGATTAAAGAAAAATATATGTTTGCACAACTCAGATTCAATAAGAATGCTTCAGGATCACCTCAAAGGGAGGATACTTAGATTTTGGAGCAAGTAGCTGCATAGGTTTGCATATTTATGCTACATGGAACACACCTGCTTGAATTATAATGAAACTACTATGCAGTGCACTATATTCTAGATAGAATTAATATGCTAGTAGGTGCTAAGGTTTAGTTAATTTATGAACTGGCACAATCAGTGATTATGTAGGACACTGGGTAGCTTCTTTTTTGTTTATATGATTGAAAATGCAGATTTTTGTTTTATTTGCTGTTTTTTTTTTCAGGTATATGTGTAAAATAATGACAAATATTGCAGTATACTGTATTTTAGAGATCATAAAAGGGTATTAACATTAACATAACATTGTATATTGCTAGAGTTGCATTATGTATATATATGGGGCTACAGTTTGAAGGTAGTGAGCCAAGGTTAGCATAAACACTTGAAGCAAGGGCAAACTGCTATGCTGGCTCTTTCCTAAGTTTAAAAATGTGCACACTAGAGTCTCTTAATAATTAAAGACAGGTGATCATGGTCTTTGTAAGATGTAGCTCAAAATAACAGAGTCAGTGTAGCTATTCCTCTGGTTGTTAGTCCAAAGGTTACTGCTAAGCAAAGCAAACAACCTTCTGGTTCTCCGAGTAAGAATCAAAATGTTTAAAGACATATCTGGATAATGGTTCTGTACGTTCTGAAGTAATAATTTCTTTGTAATTTGTATTTCAGTGTTTATTACAGTGAGTGTGTTTTATTGATCTCTTATTGTTCATCTAGACAAATGGGCTTCTTCAGGAGAGCAGTCAGAGTGAGCTCCAGCTGACCACTGAGACACAGAACTACCAGAACGACAGTGAGGATAACACGAAGAGAACCCATAGGTTTGGCACCAGATTTTAGTTTGTGTGTGTGTGTGTGTGTGTGAGTGTGTGTGTGAGAGAGAGAGAGAGAGAAATGCCTATAAATTCCAGCCCATGATAAAAGCACTAGTAGCATTAAGAAATGAGGGCCATCCATTTATAAAGCCCTGGTTTTGTCTAAAAAAAATGGACTTCAGAGTTCACCTGAGACTGGCCAGCATCCACTCTGAAATTAAGTCACTTTCAAGACAAATTTCAAATTTCCTTTTCTGTTCTGCTGAGCTGAGTGTTAAAATCTACTGCCTTTTTTACTTGTGGTTACAGAGTGAATCAGAAACAAAGTACAAGCTAAGATTATTTCATATCATATTACAAAGTATAGATGTAAGAACCCAAGTACATGAATGGAAGCGGCTGAGTAGGATACAAATACAATTGCATAATCAGTATTCCAAGCTCTCACAATATCACAATACCCATAGATGACACACACTAATGTTTCATTCAACAAAGCCGATGGGAAAAACAAGAGACCCTTTAGTTCTCTCCACTTACCCCTCATCAGCAGTTGTTAGTTCATTCTGTTACAGCCTTTGTACTTTTACTCACAGCCCCATCCTTTGAGAAGTACTCTCCGTTTTAAACACTATTAGTGCCATTGTGCTCCTTTCAGGATTTCTCAGGGAACAATGTGGAACACTAGCACCAATTGCTTGTTTCTGTCACAACGTAACTGCTAGATGAAAACGAATCCAATTCATGTTGGCAGGAACAAATCCACATTGTCTGAATGACAACCCATGAAACGTTGGAGCGACATTTTGGGAGTGAGTTTCATCAGAATATTTGTGACCAAAACATCACGCTGCAAAAATAGTCGATCTACTGAATCTGCAAAGTACAATTTCTTACTTTGTAGTCAAATTCCAGATGAAAAAATTTGCCGACATACTTTATTGAAGGGGTTTGGCAAAGATGAAGAAATAGCCCACCTTTTTGGTACCTGTGTATATCAGTGTCCTTGGCCGTGCTGGCCCCGGCATTTCTGCCCAGCAACTACACTGTACATTCAAAACCTCTTTTATGTAACTACGCATGTACCTTGTCTACCTTGAGAACGTAAGTGTCTCAAAGAATAAAAGCTCAGAATTCTCAGAAGCTCTAGGCCCCCACTTTCCCCCTTCTAACGGAGCTGACTCATATATTCTCTGAGTTTGCACTTGGCCTTTTTTTTTACGTGGCCCCTTCTGCTACGTTTGAGTGGGAGAAGAAAAATTTTCAATGAAAGTCTACAGTAAAAAGGAAAGAAACACGCTAGCACACAGAACTGTAGAACGGAGTGAATTTATGGATTACGTTTAGAAATTATGTTCACTATTATTTTGTTTTATTTATTTTTTATTGATGGATTTTGTTGTACATTTGGGATCTTATAAAAGAAATTTGTTTTGTTTGAATATAATGAAGAGAACAGATTCGTGTTATAATGTTGACAAAATTATTAATTTAAATTAGCCTCCAACACAGTGTGTGTGCTCTTTTCCATTAAAAACAAATTGCTTTGCTACATGCCCTGTGCCTATTACAAATGATATACAATTTAGCTTTTATTTGGCATTCATTTGGTAAATCTAAATGGTATATAAGAAATAATGATAGGCCCTTTCCGTCTTCAGGTGTAGCTGGTGTAACAAGGGCTTCAAAAAGTCAAGCCATCTGAAGCAGCATATGCGCTCCCACACTGGGGAGAAACCATACAGATGTCATATCTGCGGACGAAGCTTTGTGTCAGCTGGAGTACTGAAGTCCCACCTAAACACACATACCGGTGACCTCTCTTTATACCAATTGCTGAAATATCTCCAAATGTTTGTCCTAAATTAATAACATTGCCCACACTTTGTTAAATATATGACATTCTATTGAACTTCTGCTGAGATAGACATTTTATTTCAAATTTATTTCATTGTAATATAAATTCATTACTTTTATGATCAAGTGTTTCTTTTAAGATATTTTAATTAGCCACATGGCACTGAAGTTCATGTTAAACTGCCTATGTAGTTTTACATATGATTTCTAGAGACCTCTCTTTCCCATCTCTTACTAACAGGAATGAAGCCGTTTAAGTGTAACAGGTGCGACGCCTCCTTTACCACAAATGGCAGCCTGAACCGCCATACTATTATTCACATCAAGTCTTTTAAATGCTCCATGTGTGACGAGAGCTTCAGGACCAACCTTCACTTCAAAAAGCATATGAAGAAAGAGCATGCTGTGGAAGATCAAAGTAAGGAGGTCTACATACTGTACATTTGGATTCATCATATGGCATTTTGTTATGCACTGTGTCATTAAAAGTCCATTATAGGTCCATAGTTGGGAAGAAACTGAAATCTTTGGAATATAAAAGACATTTTTAAGAATATGAGAATAACAGCAAACAGAAGGACCTTATAAAACTGATCAGCATGGATCAGATGGATTTAACTCTGCAGTTTTCATAAAATGTGTGTGTGGAAGTAACCTTCTACTTTTGGGATATGTGTATATTTATGCTAAAGTAGAAAGTGTCTCAATTTGGATGTAGCTTTACACCTACTCTAACAGTTATAGGTCTGGATAGTCAAGATGTTGAAGAAGAGGAGGAGGACGAGGAAGGCGAGCAAAAGTCATCAAAGAGAAGGAGTCTGGAGATCATCACTTTCACTGAAGAACAGGCGGCTGAGCTGGCAAAGGATCCTGGTGAGGAGGCCTCTGTTTCAGAGCGTATCCTCGCCCAGTCAGCGGCCGAGAGGGATCGGATCAGCGAGATTAAAGACAAGGCCGTAGAGCTAGAAACAGAACCCAAGTTTGCAAACTGCTGCAGTTATTGCCCCAAGAGCTTCAAGAAGCCCAGTGACCTTGTCAGGTAATGTTTTATATTTTTTTATAGATGTTTAGAAGAAAATATCGGTTTACCATCAGAATCAGAAATGGGTTTCTTGCCAAGTAGGTTTTCACATGGGAATTTGTCTTGATGCTTTGGTACAAAAAGTAGGTATAGCATTAAAAAATGAGACAAAGAAAAGAACAGCACAAGAATTACATTAATATGACACATCAGGTAGTAATACATGGGACAAGAGTTTGTATCAGTGGGGGACATGGATCTTGTTTATACGGCCAGAAGTGGGCAGGAAGAAACTGTTCCTGTGATGTCAGAATTTTATTTTCCCCAAAGGATTCTTTTCAGGGTGTGGGGTGCCAGGCATAATGTTCACCGCATGCGTCAGGGTCCTTAAATTGTGCAGGTCCTGGAGCGATGGCAGATTGCAGCCAATTACCCTCTCAGCTTAGCAAATGATATGGTGCAGTCTGGTGTTATTCTGGGGTGTTTTAAATGGTGATAGAGCAGGTTAGGATGGGCTAATAATAGGAGTGTAAGTACCAATATGGAATTTGAAAGGTAAAACTTGAGCTGCCACAGGAACTACAATCCTCTTCTGGGCCTTCTATTTTAAAAAACTAATGTTCTGCTCTCATCAAACGTCCTGACTGGGTACGGTGCCCAGAAAATCTAATTTCACACTTTTTACCACGTAGCCTCATAGGATGATGTGGGCAGTTTTCTACATATTTGCTAATTTACCACTGTAAGAGATGAGGCCTATGAGGGCGGTGACGTCCACATTTTTCAGGAGCTTGACAGACTGGTGGCTTGATGTGCAGCTGTTTTTCGACCTGACAAAATACATCACAAAAATGCTGTAGTACACATTGGGTCTGCATGACATGTTGCTTCCTGTCAGTCAATCCTCCATGGTGTTCATGAGACATTACATCTGTAAAAAATACTGCTGTGGGGAAATATATATATATATATATATATTTCCCCACAGCAGTATTTTTTTATATATATATATATATGTATGTGTGTGTGTGTGTGTGTATATATATATATATATATATATATATATATATATATATGTTCAGCAGTAGCACCCTTTGACAGATGAAGCTATTTTATGTGTATTACTAAGATTCAAAGGACTGAAATAAATATGCTGAATATATATATATAGCTGAAACTAACCCACTCTGATAAATCATCGCTTCATGATGTTTTTTTTCATATGTGCTGATTCACTTTTATGATCATCTTGGAGGCTTTAGAGTTTGAAGCTGTTGAAATGTGTTGTATTCTAACATTTAGAAAATAGTTTGTAAATGTAAAAACACTCTTATTTGGGGGAGAATTATTTTTGTACTAGAAATATTTTTGATACCTCTTAGCAAGTGTGTCCACTTTATTGCATCTGTGAAGTTCCTGTGGATTCTTTTGAATTTTACTTTTCCCAAACAACTCAGTCACTGGTGAACCACATTTCTTATCTTCGTTTTCATATTAGCAGTCAAAGTGCATTTGGATGCTCATGTGTTGTAACAGCAGCATTGATATCTAAAGGCACCCTGGTGGTCTAGTGGTTAGGGATTCGGCTCTCTCAGCGCCTCAGCACAGTTTCGATTGCCTGTCAGGCAACATTTGTATGCTGGCCGTTAGGTCATTGTGTCTGGAATGCAGAAGTCTGCAGGATCAAATCCCAGCCTACCCACCAGGTGTGTCCTTTAGTGAGACACTCCTCAGGTGCCCTCCTGTGGCAGCTCTTCCCAGGGGGATGGTTTAAATGCAGAGCCTGAATTTCATTACATGTAACATGTATGTGTAAAGGTATGTACATGTATTTAAAACTAGAAAAGATGTGAGTGTGCTCTTGGACATTAGGAAATCATTTTATTTTTTATTTAGTTGGACTTTCTTTTTCCCATCCTAAATCTCATCTTTCTTGGGCTCTTATGAATTATCTGTCAATTTTCTTTCATGTCTAGGCATATTCGGATCCATACAGGAGAACGACCTTACAAATGTGATGAATGTGGGAAGAGTTTTACAGTAAAATCTACCCTGGATTGCCATGTGAAGACACATACAGGTTAGAATTTGCTGCCTACTTAAAATAAAGTTGATGTTTTACTTTCTTACTAGATTCCTACTGGCTCTTACTGGAACACTGTGGTATAAAATATTTAAAACAACATCAGGACCTTCCAAAATCAGAAAACATGATGGAATCAAATTTTTAGATTTCTTGAATGAAAAGATTGACATTTTAAACTTACCAGCTTTCTTGCCAAAATTTATATGGGCAGATTGATACCAGTCAAGTGTCTGTGTGATAAATAATAAAATTGCCAAGAGCAGCAGGTAGTTTAGCTTAACATAAAGACAAAGACATAAAGAAAATCTGTAAACAGCTGTCAACAGCCAGCGTCATTAACAAAGTCTGCTTCTTTAAAGCTAATTGTATAACCCATTATCTTGCTTTTCCAATCAGTACAGCAAATGTTCTGATGTAAATGTGGCACATTTGGGTTTGATGTGCTCCCCCCTACGCAAAGTTATAAAGTTTTTTTTTTACTCTTTTTATGCCCAGATTAAAAAACCACAATATACAATGATAATAAGACGGACTTAGGGGTGTTGGAAGGGGGTTGCCTTTGTTTCCGGAAATCCAGTGTTTTTGCTGAGCTAGCTCCTTGACATACAGATACAAAACCATATCACTTGACAAGAAAGCATGAAATGTTGAATCTCTTAATGAGTTTTAAATTATTTATCAGATTGTCTTTTACAACTGTTAGTACATGACATTATGTATTATGTAACAGTCCCCAATCCAAGCACACTGAACAAATATGAAACTGCTTGTAGACTAAATATGAAATTAAGTAAAACCTTAAATCTTTCTGACCTGCTTTCATAATGGTAAGGGTTGTTTTCATCATTTCAAAGCTGCTTGATATTTACAACAATTTAGACAGTTAAATAACTTAACAGACTCTGAATACCGAACAAAAAGAGAAGACTTGTGATATATTATTAATGTAATTGTGATAGTGCAACGAGTAACATAAAGTTTTCTTTAACTTTGCAGGTCAGAAATTGTTCAGCTGCCATATGTGCAACACATCCTTCTCTACAAAGGGCAGCTTAAAGGTACACATGCGCCTCCACACCGGCTCCAAGCCCTTTAAATGTCCTTTCTGCGAACTCCGCTTCAGAACATCCGGGCACCGCAAAACCCACATCCAGTGCCACTTCCGACCAAGCAGCGACAGCCGCAAGTCCAAACGGTCTGCTTCATCTGCAGGCCAGGCTGCTCAGGGTCAAGACCCAGGGACTGGGCAAGTTGTGACATCGGGCCAGGGCCAGCGGCAAGCTGCTTCAGAGTCTCTTCAACCTGTGGGTTTGCTACAAGCGCCCAGCTCTGACCCCAACATTTTCCTCCCAGCTAACCAGGTCCTGACAGGGCAGTTTGACCAGAGTCTTTTGCAACCAGGACTGGTGGGACAGGCGATCCTACCTGCGTCCATGTCAGGTGGGGATTATATAAGGGTCAACACATGTACATTCAAAGACACATTCAAAACATAACTAGACACGTTTTACTGCACTTTTGTGAACAGGGATGAGTTTGTTTCTTAATACAGTTTTGAATGTATTAAATTCAGTGCTAATGTCTTAGTGTTTTTAAAGTTAAGTATTTCTGCAAGCATAATCTTAAAAGGATTACATGCACCAAGACTGTAAAAGAGGGGCACTAAATTTGTATTATCGCTGTTGCTGAGCTGTGTAACAAAGGATCCACCAAACTGCGCATTATAATAACATTTGGTCCTTACTCTCTTCGTAATGTCAGCGAATGATTAATGTACCAAAATTCGTGGGTGCAGCTGAAAGCCTGTGGGGATCATTCTTTAGAGTGCTGATCGGTCCCTTAGCCATCAGTATTAACTCTGTAGCTCATGACAAGATGAATTTCATTTTAGGTTTAGGTTTAGGAAGGGACTTTATCATCACTAGTCACCTTTCATGTACTCTTTCTTCCTCCAGTCACAAGAAACCATGTAAGTATTTCAGGACACGTCTGCCTGTATGTGATAAGACAAACCACCAAAAAAGCCCCCAAACATTTACTTGTGTTATTTGCACTAAGCTTAGCTGCATTTTTAGGGCAGATGAATCATGCAGGTATCAAAGAAACAAAGGTATCTGTTTGTGTGTGTTGATTAAATGTATTGGCTCTTGAAAACATGTAAAAGCAATAAAGGAAATGTTAGTAACCTTTAAGATGAGCAAACGATATTTAGAGATCTACATTATGGCTCCTACCCACGACTAACTATTGAATGATAAGTTTACCTCATATCTTAAGTGCCCTTCCTCAAGTTTGGCCCTTTTTGCTCCCTAAAACTGAATCAACCGTATAACTTATAGTTTCAAACAACTAGAATATGTGTGTGTCTGAGTGCAGCTGCAGGAGACCTGACTGTGTCTCTCCCTGATGGCCTGACCACACTGGATGGCATCCACCTGCAGTTGACGCCTGCCAACCTGGTGTGCCCCAATGTCCAGATCTCTGGCATCGATACCAGCAGCATCAACAACATTACGCTACAGGTGACTCACACTTACTAAATCTTTTCTTGGCATTGGTAATAATAAATTATTTTGGTCTTTATTAGGTGGTCTTCAAAAAAGTCCTTACTTTCCTGACAAATCTAAGCTTGTGCTTTGCAGTATTGTAATGACAGTATTAAATATCATTAATAAAACCAACAAAATACAATTAAATATGGTTAAATACAGTGGATGAAACATATTGCTCAACGTTTTTCTCTTGTTTGCAGCTCTGAAATGGTTTACTGTTAAAACACAATATTAAATAATACAAATAAATTATTATGTGGTCGTTAATTAATCCAAAGAGCTGCTCCTCTTTTAATTGCAGGTTTTTTGAGTGAATATGTTATTAAAAGGCTTTAATAACGTGAAAACTGTTGGCCTTTTCCCCAGTAATAGAGGAGGGCTTGACCTCAAGTATTTTCTTAATATCATTAAATTAAACAGAAAAAAGCAGATCATTTTATAATTATGGTTTTATTTTGTATCATTTATTTCAAACCATTTCACGGATTAATTTGTGAAAAATGCTGGATGTGTTGATGCATAACCATCTTTATTTTTAGTAAATCTGTACTTAAGTTAAGTAAATTCATTTACTTAAATCATTTATTCATTTATGCAACTTTAGTAATAATTTCCTCAGAACTCATAAAATGTGATGACCAAAGGGTTTTTATAATATCCTCCACAGTAGAGCACTGTGAATGACATTTACTTATCAAAATACAGCAATTCAATGCTGCAAATACAAGTATAGTGTACATATTAACGGTAGCCAAGTGTTGCTTTTAGCCTGGAGCCTATACCAGCTGTCATAGGGCAAGAGGTTGTCATGGTTGTCATTTCAAAATCATTAAAAAAAGAATAACTTCACCTTAATTAACAATCTCAGCTGAAAAATCTCAACTTCATAATTGAATTGATATCAAATCTCAAATCACTATTAAACACATTAGCCTTCATCTAAAGTGGTACTTTCTCTTCCAGATTGACCACGCCTTCCTCCAGCAGACCTTACAGCAGGGGGGTCTTCTCCCTCAGCCCCTGAGCGTCGACACCAGTCTTGTCTCCCATTCCGGTAGCCAGCTTATGTCTACCACTGACCCCTCAGTGTCTGCTAATGTTGTCATTCACCCACTGACCAGCCTAGCCTTGCAGCCCTCCACCATCACACCCGCTCAGGTCACAATGGCTGGGCTCTCTGAGCAGGACACAGCAGGTATGTTTATTGGAGAAAATTTACCTAAGCTGGAAGCCTGAAGTTGTGTGAGAACACAAATGTCTGTGTGAGACCACACAGAGATAACCTAGACTTTATACTGCAAGCCCCCTTAGAACAAAGTCCAGATTATGTGCATGAGCCTGCTGATTATTAGGGCATGCCCCTAATTTTCAAGAGGATTTAAAGCGAGCAAATGGGCACTTTAACAATGCTACCATCAGGGGACTGCCTCAGTGTCGCTCGCTCTCTGTCACTTGTTTTTTTTTTTGGGACAGACAGGTTTGATGTGCTGTAAGCAACACAGTGCTTCCGGCAGCATACTCTGTTTTTCCTCCTGTACGTGCTCACACCTCACTGAAAACAAGTGGAGTCAAAGCCATTCTCCTGTGAGAATGCTTTTGACTAAGACAGTCGTCTGCTGTGTTTGACATGCATGATATGGCAACTCCAGACAACGTCCTGCCCTAATTCTTCATTGTCCAAAATTAAAATGTAAAATAGTCACTAGTCACTGTTGCAAGTTGAATAATTGGTATGTTCTTTTCAGTGGATCCCGCAGGCTCTCAGGACCTAAGCCATGTCATGAGCAGCTCTGGGCTGGTAGCAGGAGGCAGCAGCGGGCAAGAAATCACACTGACCATCAACAATTCCAGCCTGACTCAAGCCCTAGCTCAGGTACAGGCCCAAGCCTCAGCTGGTGGTTCCAGCACTGCAGCTGGGAACCCTCAGGAGATCACGCTCACCATCTCAGGTAAGCTCTGCTTTGTACCTCATTGGTCTTCTAAAATGTGCGTGCAAATACATTGTATTTATTGTATTATATTGTGATTCAAATCTTTTAGATTAAAGTAGAACCAAATTATTCTTACTTACAGCCATATTTTTAAGTTCTCTCTAACAACTTCACTAAGACATTCAGTGTTTTAGTGTTTTGTTTCTATTTTATTGATGTTACTATGTTTGGGTTCCAAGTCTCTGAAGTAATTTTCAGTCTTTCACTTAGTCTAAATTCTTTTACCATCCTCGAGCAATGGAAAACAACACTTATTAAAATTTCCTATATCTCATCTTGAATGGAGATAAACTTTACACCTGTCTTGGCATGAAGTTGCTTTTGCTCTCTTTTGCAGGCCAGGATCTCCTCCCTCAGCATAGCAACCCAAATGTTACTGAGATAGGCAGCAGTATTAGGCTGGCTTCCCCACTCAACAGCCAGCCCACCAATGCAACCCTGACTATCACCAATGATCAACTCCTACCTCAGAGCCCTGCCAACACTGGAATGGCAGGTAAGGTTTGGCATCCATTTCTGTGTTTGTCAGCAGAACTAAGTCAGTCCCCTTAACAGCTATTAATTTTTCATTACTTTGTCTTAGATTTCTAAAGAAACCCATAAAACTTTTGATTAGATTGGCCAAAAAAGTGTTGCATAAAGCTCTTGGGCTAGTATGACAAGCAAGCTACCAGTAACACTTATCATGCACTCGATTATTATGGGTTCCTCATTAAATGTACACACTGTAAGTGAGCAGAACAGAATTAAACAAGATTGAGTTGAGAAACAATTTGCCGTGGTTGCTGTTTAACTGTGGCAAATGGGCAAATACAGCTGCCCAGTCAGAGCAGAGCATGTAAATAATGTGCTCGGCACAATACATCCCAAAACTGCAGCTTAACCAGAGGCCAGCTACAGGCAAATACATTGCAACTGTATTAGCTGCACTGTAAGTAAAACTGTCTGTCTTCTTACTTTAGGGTTGTCAGCCATGCGGTTGATTCTAGCAGTTAAAAAATGAGACTGCATACTGTAGGCTGAGTTTAACCTCTTGCTGGTTTGAACCACAGCCGGTAGAAAAAATTGGCAGAGCTAAGCTTAGTCTTTCCTTTTTGAGTAAATGCAAAGCCTTCTCTGTTTGTCAGATATGACAGGCAGTTAAAAAGGAGAGATCAAAGAGCAGTCTTCTATAACTAGGATTAAAGGATACATGAAAAGTGAATGGTCGATG
Organism: Channa argus; assembly: GCF_033026475.1. Lineage (NCBI taxonomy): Eukaryota > Metazoa > Chordata > Actinopteri > Anabantiformes > Channidae > Channa > Channa argus. The sequence continues at coordinate 19,861,259 of NC_090203.1, forward strand.
TAGTTCACTCATATGCTAAGTCAGTACAAGGGGAAACATGAATAGCACCATATATGAGAACAACTTTAGCTCAGATTCCTTTAATGATTTAAAATGAATTTTCCTTGATACCAGTGATAGAAGCCAAAACTGAAGCATTGAAGGAGAAGCTCAGTTTTTTTTCGATCAATGTCCTTTTGATGAAATGGCATGCTTTGTGCTCCCACTATAGTGCCATCAAAGTGCATGTGGGAAGCCAAAATAGCTACCAGATAGACTTTTAAGTCTGAATAAAACTAGCCCTAGGCCAGCACACCAGAAATGTAAAAATGGTTGTGAGAGAAGATGGGAAACAAAAATGTTTCAGCGTGTATATAAACCGATCAGCCTCGACATTAATACTGGTGGTCTAAATAATGTCACGAAGAACAGGAGTCAGCATGGCAACTCGGAGCAATGTGTGGCTACACTGCCCCATATGCAGCAAAATGTGATACACGGTGCAAAATTGAGAACTCAATACCCAAGTAAAATACTCACCTAAAATATTCTCTACCACAAGTACCACTTTAAGTGTTTTACTCAAGTAAAAGTATTTAGCAGATTATCTGCAAAAAGTATAGAAGTAAAAGTACTTTACTTAGAAAACAATGTATTTCAAATATACTGATCATGGTAATTATAGCAAAACATGTATGGTAATTAATAAAAATTAAGAGTCATAGTTGGCAAAGTTGGAGTTGATTTTAACCACTTTATGTGTTGACAGGTTGATAATACATCTGAGTTTGAGAATCTTGTTTATATATAAAAAAACAAGATTCTCAGTAGCATCTGGTGCGGGCCTGCATGATAAGAGGAAAATCTGCTGCATGATGTGACTTAGGCACAAAAAATATTGAATCGTGCACATTAACTGAACAGCTCTTATGCCTTTCTCTTTTATAAGCACACTGCAATCAGAGACCCCAATTAATTAAAAATAATAGGAATAAAATAAAAAATAGTTCTGACATTAATCACTGAGTGAAGACTGAAGAATATGATTTTCTGGCCCTATCATACACTGATCATGACCTCTCTGTGATGTGATTTACTGTAAAATAAATAAATAAATAAATAAAAATACTGATATCCACTTGGAATCACTCCAACTGGTGCATACAAACAATTACATTTGCACACTCTAAATTTCAGTTGCATATGTAACAATATGTTAATGAAATGATTTTTCTACATCACAGTTCAACCAGTGGTGATAAAAATACAACTTATCAGTATTTATCACAACAGCGTGAATTTCATATTTAAAGGTCTGATCTAATATTTATTCACATTTACATTTAGTAAATAGACGCTTTTTTGAAAGTGACTTACAAGTGAGGTCCAATTAGAGTTGTCAGAGAGACATATTGAAATGAGACAGTGGAGACATAAGGTGGAAAGGACAGGAAAGGGTGTGTATCATCACCATGTCAATGATAGGAAAAGCCATAAGAGAAGATTACAGAACCCAGAGATGTGGTAGAGATGGCGGAAAGACCAAGAACTGAGACCTGTTGCACACTGGTAGTCAGGAAGCATTAGGCATCAAAATGGCTTTGGTATCCTGCTAGTTGCAGTCACTTCAACATTTACAGTACAAGTCCAGCTAATGGTCCATGTACTGCTACCATTGATACAAAGTTTAAATTACATTGTGGCCTGTAACCATGGACTTTTCATTTAGCATTATTATTTGTCAGTTTTTTTGTGTGTTTTTTTTTTTTTTTTTGAGTATGAAAAAACTGAATTTACCTTTATGTTATCACAAATATGCTGACCAGCACTGTTACCAGCAAGAAAATTCTGCATTCAAATTCTGCCACAGAACATAATGTTGTACAGAGACTGTACAACACTGGCCACACTGTGAATGCTGACAGTGACTTACTATTTGTGGACTATGCTCTAGTTGTGGATAGTGAAACTAAAACTCAATTCACTCTTAACCTTTCTGTCGTTCTTCCACTTATCAGTAACCAGCTTGCCACCTAGCACTACCCTGTCACATACTGCTGCATCCCACAGCCTAGCTATGCCACCGGCAGGCGTGGCCAGCGATGGCAGCGTTACACTGACGCTGGCAGACGCACAGGGTATGCTGGATGGCGTCACTCTCAACCTCAATCCACAGGTAAAAGCTATTTACGTAAAGTGATTTGGCTGGAGTGCACTCAAGAGCACATTAAAATTTCAGCAATCTAAATTGTGTGAATGTCAAACTTAATGCCATCTAGATTGTCAGCTGCCTTATCAGAGTCTCTTTCATCCTCAGGCTCAGACATTTCCTGCAGTGCTGAATGACTCTGGTCTTCCTGGACAGGCACCCAGCTCAGGCGAGCAGGTCATACTGGTTGATCACCATTCCCATTCCACAAATGGAGCATCTGACAATGGATATAATGTGAGATATTCCTCAGAATGTGTCCACTTATGTCAAATTGAATTGATTGAACAGAGTTTATAGTGACACACACCTGTGTATGTAAGGTCCCTGTATATGAAAGGTTCTAGAACCTTTCTGGAGAGTCGATCAATAACTTTTCATTTTTATGGAAATAATGTATGATAAGATATTTTCCAATTTTGAGACAAGACCAATGCAATTATCATTCTTTATTGGAAGCATAAGTAATCGGACTATTTCCCATGATCCAGATTTCTGACGATGGCCATAAGGGTGCGAAAGACACACAAACTGAGGCTGATAATCGCAACCAGTGTTTCTACTGTAATCAGGTATGCCAGAATGCAAACACGCTGCGACGCCACTGCAGGCAAGCTCACGGCAAGGATCGCTGTCATGTCTGCAGTCTGTGTAACAAGGCTTTCAAGCGAGCTACACACCTGAAGGTAAGAACTCGTCCAACCACAGTAGATCCTAATGACAAACAGCTTTAATGTGATGCATACAAGTGCTTCTATTTTGTGCTAATGATCCAGCATGAATCCCTCCTTTTCATGTCTGCTAATAAAGTGGTCATTTATGAAAATTTCAATAAATATGACTTACAAATAACACTTCCACGATGAAAACAAAAAATCTAATCTCCGATGTGCGATATATTTTGATTTGTCAGTGCCTCAACTTCAGGCTCAAATATAATAGATTTAAAGAGTCAGTGAGAAATGGAATACCATTTAAAAAGTGGCATTTTACAGAATGAATCAAACATAAAGATAATCCAAGTGGCATTTCAGACGGACTTTCATATTCAATAACAAAAAGAAAAGAGAAAGACATAATGTTGTTGAAGCATTTTACAGCAGATTTAGTGGGAAGAGATTGTGTGTTTCTCTTTTCTCCATATCCTTTTGATGTGGTTGACACAGCAAAGCACATAAATGCCAAGGCCAAGGAAAGAGCTGAAAGAGGACATGACTTTATACATACACAAGCTCTTTTCCTTATATTATGTCATGTTTCAAAGCAAGGCCATTGTGCCATAGGCTTTTATTTTGTTGGTGTGCTTCAACATGCTGAGCTGTAATTGTCTCTCATAAAAGTAATAATACTGAGATTATGTGGGTGTCACAGCGTTAGTGACCGAGCTCCATCTACTCCAGTACCCCAGGCTGCTCATTAGTCTGCCACAATATCTTGGATGTTGATTTTAGATTTTTTTTAAAGGCCCAGTGGTGAGAAAGATAATTTGGCAACTACTATTTTTCATTGTGATGGCCTGTGGATGATTTGCCATTTAATTTTACTTTGACAACCAAATTAATGGATTTTATAATTTGGGAACGTAGAAAGAACATTTAATAATAGTTTTAGAATTAATTGCACTGATTTTTGATAGACAAGCAGTGCTAAAAAGGTTAGAGAACATCAAGAGACTCCCGCACAGAAAAACTGAGCATTTTCCTTCATGACACAGAGTCAAATAACTTCAGGGGATAGGGTGTATTATCCCACCGTGACAAATCACATTAACTTTCACTTAGATTCACTTTTACAATTAACTGCTTACTTAAAATTCCATCTATGTTGTTTCTATATTTTTTTCTTGTCTACAATAGATGCACATACACAGTCAGACATTTATGTTAGACAGTGAAATTAATATATGAAACTTGTAAAGTCTAAGAGACAACATTTTACATGGAATAATTAAGAATTTTTGGGAATATGCTTATTTGCATTCTCAACTTGCAGATTTAGAAAGTAACCTTGCCATATACTGTACAGTACCTTTTCTGTTAGCTACTACCTAAGTAGCTATTAGCTCATATTAAGTTTGTCAGTAGATCACTGCCTCTATAATGAACCTAAACACCGCAGATGTTTTTAGTAGAAATTGCCTTCATTAAAATGTTCCACTAAAGAGACAAAGCATATACCCGTTATACATTAATAATTAATGTGTTTTACATTTCAAAATGTGTCATGGCAAAAGTGACAATATCTGGTCTTAGACACCTCATGTGTAATCAATAAAGAAGCTTCAACATCCAGGATGTTGAACTAAAACATTAGTTTTATAACCTTCTGTTGCTGGGCCTCACGCTACTGCCCCCAGCCCTTTTCTCCTTTTATGGAAACCTTTTCCCTTTTCAGCACTTTGATAAGCACCTGTGAGCATGGAGTGACTCCGGGTCACTGCAGTGTGGTATATTGTGCTGTTACACAATAACTGACCTTGGAGCAGTTCTGCAAACGCTTCAAGACAAAACATGTATATGAAATGAAGTTTGAACAACATACAACCTTTTAAGGATCCTTCAAAAGTACACTGAGTACAAGTTGCCCTTAAATACATTTCTCTATCATAATTCTTTCAAGGGCAAAATGACAGACATCTTTGTTCAATCCACGTTCAGTCCATAATAGAGGGACGTGGTGTACTAGACTGTAATGGTGAAATGGTGCGTTTTTTTTGAATGTGTTTACAGGAACACGAACGAGTGCATCAGCCAGGGCCTTCACCCAGCTCCCAAAAACCGAGGGTGTTCAACTGTTCCTCTTGCGCCAAGGCCTTTGCAAAGCGCAGCCAACTGGAGAGACACAACCGAACACACACAGGTATAATCATGTCACCTGACCGAATTCCCCCAAAATGATCATTAAATAATGATTTTGAAATACATTTTGGTAATAATAAATTGTATAGCATATATAAATCGTCAAGCAATATCCGAAATATTTTAACAATTTTTAACAATTATCAAAATAATCATTATTATGATGTCTTTCCCCTGTTATTCTTTAATATCTTATATTTTTATGGGGTTTTTTTTTTGGAATCTCTCCCTCACCTCTTTGTAAATTACAACCAAGCAAATAGACTCAAGATCTTACAATATTTTCCCACTTATCATGTTAGCTGACCAACAATTAGTGAATTTGCTACAGTCATAAACATTTTCAGTAACCTCATCTTCAGTGAAAAAAAAATATATTTAGAATCCAATTGTCACAAGCAGACGAGGCGTGCAGCATATATGCTAGCTACTGAGCCGAGCTCCCTAAGCATTGCTTTATGGGATCTCCAGAGAAATAGCTCTGTACAGACGTAGTAGTTAGCAAAAAGTGATGTCAAAACGTTCTTTATCATTTAATGGTAATATTGTAAGGTTTATTTTTAGTTAATTCTACTTATTCCAGAACACTAACACTGCATTCTGGCTCAAATTGATAACTACACACAATGCTCTTTTATTTACTTATTATTATTTAACAGCAGACTTCCCAGCATGCATTGAGAGTCAAAATTCTAAACTCCTAATGATGGACACTTATTGTTTCCCTATTTGATTTGTCACCTTAAAACAAATGGAACGTGTCTAAATCAATAAAGATCCTATATAGTGGCAAACAACATAGTTATAAGGCCTGTTATTTTCCTTTTTTTTTTTTTCTAATGTTAATTCTCTCAAGCAGCATTGAAAAAAGTAGAAGGACAAAACCCTCAGCTGCTTGTTCAGTCACATCCAGTCCTACATCCTAAAGAACGTGTGTGGCTTCAGACAGAAAAGTGAAGGTTGTGTAGCAAAGGGTCCCTTTCTAATGTGCAAAAGTCTCTGTCCCTGTTTTGTTATTTTTATTTAGAAGATATCAACATACCCTGAGGCTTAACGGAATTTAAAGTGTACCTGCTGCTGCCCTGTTTGTGTGAGAAGGACACAGATGGCAAAATGGCTATATCCATTTGGAATGTACAAAACAAAAAGTGTGAAATTGACAATATAAAAAATTCAATACAATAAAATCTTTTTAATAAAACCAGATAAATAAGGAAATCATAGCAAGATGTTTTCTTCTGTCACATTACAAACAAGTTCAGAACTGTATATCACAGTTACTCTGAGAGCGGTTTTAAAATGTAGAGAAATGCTATGTGCAGGAACAAGAATCTAATTATGGTTCTGGGTTCTAAACAGGTGAGCGTCCCTTCAAGTGCAGTCAGTGTGACAAAGCCTTCAACCAGAAGAGTGCTTTGCAGGTCCACATGGTCAAACACACTGGAAAGAAGCCCTTCAAGTGTGAGGTTTGCAGCATCAGGTTCACCCAGAAGAGCAACATGAAACACCACATGAAGAGATCCCATGGCTACGGTGAGCAACACACCTGTACACACAGGAGCACTGGAATATACAGCCAGCTGTTTGTCCAGCCGCAAGCCACTGTAATAAATCTCTCTTTCTTCACTTTTACTTTGACACAAATAATATTTCTTTGTGTCAGGGTAGCATTTTATAATAAAGTCCACTTTTCCAGCATGTAAGCTATTACCATCACACTCTACTTTTCCCACATACTGCAATGTAAACTGCATTTGTGATTGGCCGGGCTGGCTTTTCTGCCTGGATCATTACTTACTGCGTCTCTCCTTTCACATTTTGCTGTAACTCTTGATAATCCTTCTCATTCGTTGAACGTTCCTCACAACGCCGGCAGTCTCCGACACACTCATCCTTGATGTGTATGCAAACACACACCCTGTCTCAAAGGTGTGATGCTGTAGAGTGTCAAAACTTTGATGAAATTTTCATCGACTTTGTTCACTCCAAGCTGCCGGGGCAGCTTTCTCCTTGATGTCTGAGGATGCATGTGAAGAATACTAAGTCATTTGTTCTTCCTGATATGTGTGGTTAAGGTTTAGACTGTAGCTCCCCTTTGGTTAACCTTGGGCACACACTTAGTTTGTTATTCATTACATTTAAGCATCCCATCTTGCAAACTCGCAGGCACCCATTGAAGATGACCCGAGCAGGTGAAGAGCAACTTATACCAACTCCACAAAAGCTTTGTCAGGTTCACTCCCTGAGGGGGTGTAGATTTAAAAAGTCATGCCTGAAACACTCTGTCTGTAGTGTTATTGGTAATAAAGCCCAGAATTCGGAAAGGCAGAGAATTCATTTTTTTCAAGTGGTATTTTTTTTTTAGGTAATCAAATGTGCATTTCCATGTCAGATAATGTTTCTGAATTAGTAAACATTACTTTTCTAGAAGTGTTGTTCAATGTTAGATTCAAGTTTCACCTGATGTGGTTAAAATGTTGCAAACTGTGTCAACACTTTTTTTGAGTCCACGCCTCACAGTTAAAGGCCCCTGATGTGCTGCCATAATAAAGTGGGATTGGAAAAGACAACTATGGGCTTTTCTTTGTTATGGCTTCAAACTGATGCTGCCATGCAAATAATTTCTGTAAACATATTTTCATTACAAAAGCAATTTGAAGCCTCAGTGGGACCAAGTGAGGAAGATAAATGAGAAATTTAAACAATGGTGCAGTTGTCTTACAAAATGGCTTGATGTATTGTAGTTCCCCTTAAGCAAAAACCCCACTTACAGAATGGTTGGGACACACACACACAAAATACAATGATTTGCAAATGGCCATAAACCTATTTTTTAAGGTAAATGGCACAAAGAAGTACATCCAATATTGAAACTGAAATGTTATGTTTTTTGAAAACCGTATGCTCCTTTTGAATTGTATCCCTCCAACATGAGCCTAAATTGGAAATTGTGGCAACAAAAGACAAAAGAACAAAAAAACAAAACGCCAAAGAAACAGGTGCTGCAACATTGCACAAATAATAAGGTTAAATAGCATCAGGTCAGTTGCACGATTAGATATTCAAAAAGCACAAAGGATGTAAGTAACATAGACTAGCACTGTGAACCTACTCATTTACCAGTGAAACAACATGGATTGGCATTGTGTGGCTTCCAGGTGGCATTTTCTTCTGACTATTTGTTCCTTTAACATTTCATCACACAATTACCAGGTTAAAATTGAAGTTTGCCCAACAATTTAATTGAAAATCCAAATCTAAATCCCGCAGCCTGTTATCAGCCTCTGCTGTTCTGCCTATTAACTTGCTAAATAACAAATGTTAGCACACTGATATAAAAAAAAAACATGGGAAACCCACACCAATCATTTTGCCACCTATTGAACTGGTTTCAGTTATGCAGAGCAAAAATAGAGGGAGAAAAATAAATGACTCTCACTGTAAATGTCAATACAGTGTGTGGCCTGTGACAATAGAAAAAGCCTGCCTGAACCCTTCAGCCTTTGTGGTTATTCATACCATATTTACAAATTTCTTCTGGTTTGTGTAACTGGGACATGTAATGTGACGCAAATCTTGGGTCCTTAAGGCGCCAAAATTTCAAGGTGTCTTCTGCAGTTTGCCCAATAATTTACTTAATGGTAATGGCCGTTCATTTAAGTCCCACAGATCTGAGTTCACATTCAAATTAAAGTTGATGCCAGCATGTCCATGTGAGTGAAGGGTTCCTCCAGATGAGTGATGGTGCTGAGCTGATGTTTAATTATAAGAATGAATGCACGTTGCAATAAGAAGCAGAATGGACATGCCAAGCTTTTTTTTCTCGACTGCAACAGGACTTTACTGGTCAAAAGTTCCACGATAAGTGTTTTTTTCTAGTTTTGTTTCTGATGTGTGTAGGCCAGTTTATCTAGGTGTTTGGGACAAACTGCTGAGCTTTTTGTCTCCTCTCATGTCCACCACAGGGTGTATCTCCCTGCACACATCATTTATTTCTTTTTTCCCTGCTTTTTCCATCCAGGTCAGATCCAAGAAGTGTCTCTGGGGCAAGAAGAAGCAGCACCTCCAGTCGAGGTAACACCCGAACTTGACCTGGAAGTGGTCCCTGAATCATCTGGAGACTGGCACGTCTTCTCCTGACCAAAAACCCACAAGAGTCAAAGAGCACTGATTGAATTATAGAACTAAAGCAAATTTTCTCCAGACATATTCCTCTTTTCCGAGAGGTTATTTGGTTAGAAAAAGACATTATACCTTTGCTCCACTGTATATCCAGGGCTTTTAACCTAGTAGCAGCCCCCTTCTGTTTATCCAGATTAGCAGGGAAGTAAGGGGAGTCTGGTTCCATGTGATTGGCTTAATGGCTCTTATCTGTTTTGCTACTGTCTGATTGTCATCAATATGATAACGTCCGCAGAGGTTTGGCTTAATAAACATGGGCATCCCAGCGAATTCTCCAGTCAGTATGCAGGTCGCTCTAATGCTGACCATGCTGGAAAGCTCCCCAGAGATGAGAGTCTCGACTCCTCATTATTGATCTTCTCAGAGGGATGTATGTGTAACCATTAAGGCTTCAGAAGCAACTGTGTAGCAGCACATAACATAACAGAAATCTGTCACTTTTTTTTTTTACATATTTAATATTGTACATATTTCAATTCAATGTGAAATGTAATTTAGTGAGAAAACTGTGCCAGATATGTTTGCCAGGATTAGCAATGCGCTCTTCTGATGCTATCTCAGCTTTTCACTGAACATGTCACTGTTGTGTTTCCAGTTGTGTCATTTAGACTTCTGGCACAGACATTTTCTTTATCGTGGATTATCCTGTAAATAGTGTACTTTCTGATGAACTGATATGTGGATTGGTTGGAATAACATAATTTGGACATAATGTTGCATTTGATAGGAGGAAAAGCTAATGTACAGACGAGAAGCCGTTTTCCCCTTTACTTGCAGTTGTATTTTCTATTGTCCATAATAAATTAAGATTAATTTTTCTACTAATTTAAGCTCATTTAAGCTTTCTTTTATTCTACAAAGACTCCATTGTAATGTCTTACGGAAATTTACTTGTCTCTGTTACTGGAAGCAATGGAACACTGCGGGTCCAGCTTTACATACAACTCCCCCTGTTTAAAGAAGAGTCCATGTTTGCCTTTTCGCAACTGGGCCATATCTGTCTTTACTATTTTACACAAACCAGATGTGGCCCAAATGCATTTCAGTAACATCTGGGCCAAATCTGGGTTTTGCTATGCAACCCACATGCATTTTGGCAACATCTTTGCTATATCTGCATTCTATTATGTGGATTGGTTGAGGCAATCTAGATGTGGTCCACATGCATACTGGTAAATTCAGGCCCAATTCTTAATTGTATTATGTGGGCCACTTTAGGCAGTCCAGATGTGGCGGACATGACTTAGGTAAATTTTAGCGTTTTATTGTTGGCAGTCACTGACTGAGCCATATGCCTTTTAATATATGGGCCACATGCACTATGGTAACATCTGAGCCATACATGTGTTTTCTCATGTAGCTGAGGTAACATCTGGGACATATACATTCATCATTCATTCATTCATATTCCTCATTCATCAGTAGGAATGAAAACATGATGTGGTTTTTTAAAGGGACTGAAACCCACCTATGATCAGAAGACTCGTCATCAATAATAATTCCCCTGTGAGTCATAAATGTGGCCTTCATTAAAGCAGCTGTCATATCTTTTTTTTTTTTTTTTTTTGCCGTGACCTGACCCAATAACATTACTTCCCTTTGCTTCACCTTTTTTTTTAAATAATGATGCATCATTTGCTGGAGCTTGTGCATTTCGGACAAAACACACCAAAGAAAAGGCAGTGAGTAGAGTTGGGTTTTAAAATTTTTATTTTTTATTCTCTGTTAAATGGCTGGTCATGTTGTATTACACATACAGTAATGAGGAGGATCATTACATTCATTCACATCATTCATTCAAAAAACACTAAACAGCACTCATGAGGCTCAAGCACACAAACAGGAGGAGAGATGGACGTTACACACCACACATGCAGGCTTTTGGAAGATGGATGTTTGGAACAGCACTAGTGGCAGTGCTGAGCTTTTTCTTTTGTCAGAAACTTTCACCTTGCACAATCTCAAGTAACACCTTATGCCATAACAGAGTTAGTAACAGAGCACCTTTTTGAAATTGTGTTTGTGTTTTCAAATTATCCACAAGAATGAAACACAGCTGCTTTTTATGGTAGTCAAGAGGAAAGGGACTTGTTGAGGAGTGAATTAATTTACAATATGTGTGCTGTTTGTAAGATACAATCAGCAAAGACGTGAAGGAGAACTACACTATACTAAACTATTGCATAGATGAAAGGTCTGAATCTGGCATCGTGCTTCTGATTCAGTCTGAAAGCTTTAGAAGTGGAAAATAGTGCACAACATAATTTTGTTATTCATTTGGACGGGAAAATTAGTCTATCTCATGGGTGGAAAAGAAATAATACGTTAGAAATGCCAAATTCGTCAGTTTTCAGTTGTAACTGCATAAAATTGATTTAGAAAGTTTAGAGATGCAACTTTTCCAACAAAAGCCACAGCCAGCCATAACGACAAACACAGAGCAACATCACATTTATGACAGGACACTTAAATACAAGTAAGACACAGGGATTGAATGAATACACACTATGACCAAACTGGCTCTCGTAATACTGTAATATCTGTTAAATCTGACACAAAACTCAAGCACAGGTTTACGTTTGGGTGCACAGAAAAGATCTGAGGAAATGACAAAGACGTATGACAAGACGGAAAACCCCCCTTTACTAAAGCAGAAACAACCTGGTCTTTTCGTCAAACCATTAAGTGGCAATTACGGTCAAGTCAGTCGAACTCGCACCGGCCTTAACCTTCAACTGCTCCAGGTCTACTTCCGTTTAGCCACCTTTTGTTAGAGAAACCATTGACATCCACAGCAACTCAAGCACAAGTATATAGAGAGAGAGCCACGGCGGGGTCACAGGGGTCATTCAGGCTGCACATGTGAGCGGCTTCAATATCAATTTCAGCAAACAGTTGACACCAATGATGATGACTGCACTAACGCAGCACAACGCATGCAGGAGAGGAGGTGAGGTGGAGGGCAACAGATTGTGTCGCTATCTACCAGCCAAAGGAATGAGGCAGTAATAGGAGAGATGGGTATTTAGGGTACGTTAGAGTGTTATTAGCGATGGAAAGGAAGGTGAGTTTAAGGGGTGACAAGTTTTCCTCCTTTTCGTCCTCTTTTGTTTCCCCACTTTAGTCCCATGTCCTCGAACATCTGCCCTTGTGCTGTTGGAAAGGGTTGTAGAGAGGGACCTCAGCGTTTGGCTGGAGAAGAACTCCTGCTTCCCTGTGTAACAGACAAGACATATCTGATGAATATGTGAAACTAACAATCCTGCAGTTCTGGTTCGGCAGTAAAAGGCTACTCTGATCCTGGATTCTGGGACACTGCTCATTGAACTGATTATATGATGAGTATATTCACCTCAGAGAACAGCTCTGTGTCATTGGCAGAATATGTGCAGAAAGTAATAACTGTACTTTGTCTGCACCAGTGATGATGGACATATTAGCTACTTGGCAAATTTGTAGCTTCCTGCTACTTAAAGTCATAAAGAAAAGTACACTATATTGCCAAAAGTATTCGCTTACCTGCCTTTAGACCCATGTGAACTTTAGTGACATCCCATCTTAATCCATAGGGTTTAATATGACGTTGGCCCACCCTTTGCAGCTATAACAGCTTCCACTCTTCTGGGAAGGCTTTTCACGAGGTGTAGGAGTGTGTTTATGAAATACATAATACACAGTGCTCGCAGTCTTCGCTCTAATTCATCCCAAAGGTGTTCTATCGGGTTGAGGTCAGGACTCTGTGCAGGCCAGTCAAGTTCTTCCACACCAAACTCACTCATCCATGTCTTTTATGGACCTTGCTTTGTGCACCTGAATTCATTTATTTGGATGGGTGAGCGAATACTTTTGGCAATATAGTGTATTTTAGCAGGCTTTACCAGATCTTTCATCCAGCGATACAAAATGTTTTAGACATACATCATTAAAATGAATAAGGTCCTGGACCAGGGCTTAACATTATTGCATAACACTGATTTGCTTGTGGGCAAATTTCAGGCCTGCTACTAATCATAAATATTGACTAAACTATGGGAATAATAATTATTGTTTGGAGATAATAACCTGAATTACAAATAAGATAAAGGTTTATGGATTGCTAAAAAGATCTCCTCTCCATAAAACAAAGACTCATTTTCCAAACAGTCTTTAAAACACAATTAACCTTTAAAAAGAAGAATGTCAACATAATTCCAACTTTATGGGCAACAGTGTAGCACATATATACTATATATAGTACAGCAAGAGAACCTAGAATCAAAGCGCTAATTAAAAGTCAACAAAGCTTTATGCTTCTGTCATTTAGATCACGATTCTATTTGTATGTGGAAAAAAAGCGATGTGAGGGAGTCATGGCCGTGACTCAATGCTAATTAGCTGCGAGAAACATCTGAAATGAGCGTGGCAGAAGTTTTACCGTCTCTAGAGCTGTTTACTCTCTTGTAGCTTAGTTACAACAATTTAGCCACTACAGATGAGGACGCAGCCCAGGGGAAATTTGGATTTTACTCTACCTTCAGTAATTGCTAAACTAACTAATGTAAGATACAGTGAGCATGACTGGCTAATTAAAACCTGACAGGGAAAACGTAGAAGGGCATAAAAGCTGCCACTCCCTTTTATGTTACAGTATATGAAAACAAATCAACTTAATAAGGCTTTCGTATAGTCGAGAAGAGGTAAGTGCTAACAAACATGCTCCAAAGGCAAAAAGCTGGGGTAGTGCTAGATTGAATGTTTGGAAACTTTCAGATTCTTTTATTGCATAACTTGTATGATAAATTTCTGGGCTAAAAGCTCACGCTCAAACTTGTGAATAGCCCGTCTCTCAATAGTAAATACGCTTATTTGACTAGGAACCTTTTATAGGCAACGACCAGAGCTAACAAACATTTTCGAAGTGCTTGGCACTCATTTACAGTCTATGAACAGTTCAATTTTACTTCAAATTGTAATTGCAATAAATATGTGGACATTGTGTGTAATAATGTATTTGTCAATAGTGAAGCATCCACCATTCTCTATTCTGCAATTAATATAGCTGACACACATTAATTTATGATGTAACAAATAGTACAACAAATAACAATGGCTAGAAGACATGGATTAAAATCAGGTCTCATCAAAGCCACATCAGAATGATCTGATTTTCTTTTCCTCATATTTCAATGCTTTGGTTATTATTCTGTTAGAGGAGCCATAACTTTCTCCAACAATTGGCACTGTGGATTTCTCCAGGACGTTATTTTATATTTTTCTCGACAGATTTAGGGTCATACATGGAGCAACACCCCATGACCGCATAACGTAACTGAACCCTGTTTTAAAAGTTTCCTTTTATCTTCTGTGAACACAGAGCCGATGTGAGTTACCAAAAGTTTAGGGCTATAAAACAAAAATCTGCTGAAATACTGGAATCGCAGTCAAGTGAAAATTCTGTGTTGACCGACACCAGTCACATTTTTCATTGTTTTTATACAACTTTTGACTAAAGCAGCTTGAAATATTTTAGAATGGGTTATTCATTGATCAAGAAAATGTCAATATAAGAATTTAAACCTGCTCACAAAAGATTTATATTTACATGTGGAAAATGCAGTCCCTCTAGGATTTTGCAGACTTTTTTAAGGTGACCGGAAATGCCTGATTACGCCACAGGATGCACGTTGGAAGGTTTTTTTTTTTGTTCTTTAAATAGCAAAATCACACAGAATTAATTGGCGATCGGTTTAATTAATATTACCATCGCATCATTGCAAATTCGTAGAAGGACTGATACAATTTCATGGTGGCTATTTTTGTCATCTAGATTGGAAATTGTTTAAAGAGGAAGCTTTGCTGCGGATTTTAAGCATTAAAAAATGAACATCCTAAAGTCCATCAACCAATGACAGCTTTTACAGCTTTAGGATTAGTTGTATGTGGTGACATCCTCCAGAGCACCTGAAGGAGCTAGTAGTGTTTAAAAGGTGATGATGTTGCTTTGTAATGTTACACTGTGCAGTACATGTGTGCACAGGCAACCATTTTCCTGTAAAGCAGTTCCAGTGTGTTAACTACAGCCCTGCCTGACTGTTATCAGACCTAGATCCACCAACATCAGCATGACTTCACCAGAGCTGGCACAAAGCTTGTAGCAGGCACAACAATCATTCACGTCTCAGAAAGCCTCTTATTATTCTGCTGCTGCTGCAGTGGTAATGAGATTAGGATGTCTTCTAAGCATATCAATGTTGAACAAATGTGGAGTGAGTAAAACTCAAGTATCCCTCCTTGACGTATCAGTTACTCACTCTGCTGCTAATATCATCACTGAGGAAGAAAAAAAAAGGGGCAAGAAAGTGATTAGGGAAATGATAAACGTAATTAAAATAGCTTGAAATGTGTTTGTCAGGGTTTTTCCTTTTTTTTTTACCATTTTGAAGATCCTAGTCAGGGTGCCTTTGCCGTCCCCTGCACTGGCCTTCTTGGCTTTAGCAGAATGTGACTTCTGGGTACCCTGGCAAAGAGAGAAAGATAGTCCGCATTAGAAGAGTCTTGGGGATGTTTGGCAGGGGATTAAGATGAGGCTGTGGCTTTCTACAGAGAGCCCTGGGTTTCTTTTCAATTCAGTGGGGAATGGTTAAAAAGAAGTGAGGGGAGAAGAGAATTTCACGCATAAGAGCTCCTCCTCTAGGGTATGTTCAGCAGTGATGGATCTGTGCGCTCTACAAAAACTCAACAAATTGAAGAAAACCATTCACAAAAGGATTCTGCTGCATTCCAATCCTGACCTACTCTTGCTTCTAACTGTTTTCTCGTTTTGTCCAGCAGTTATGCACAAACTAGGGAAGCTACGAAACCGGAAAGTTTGATCTTAAAAGAAAATGTTTCTTGCAGATTGGTTTTTATATTAAACCACCGACGGCAGTTCTTTAATTTGATAGTAAGAATTTCCACTGTTTATTGTAAAAACGCATTTGAACAACGTAATAGATTCATCTTTTCCTCTTTTCCATCTTTCGTTCTCTAAATAACTATTTGCACATTACAGCCAACATGAGGATGGGACAGACCAACCTTATCTCCTTACAATTATGGTCCTATACAGCTAAACTGCAAAGATATGATTATGTTTTTGTAGAGAACACAATGAGGTTAATCATTATGTTCCAATGCAACATATTTTGAGATGGATTTTCGACTGAGTCCCATGTCTGGTCAGGTTCAGGCAAGAAAACCACTTATGTTAGAAAGATTGGTTGGAGAAAGATCTATTAATCACGTTGTGTTTGACGTCACTGTTTTGATATTTTCCCCAATTAAACCATCCCTCAATTTTTCTCTTGCCCTGACCAGCTGCTCTAATTGTCTAAATACAACTGCTTTAATAGACAAACATGATATTCTATAGTAAGATTGGCCATTTCTTCAGAAAACAAAACAGATTATTTCACTAGATTCCATATGGTGGTGGACAAAACTACATTGTCTGTGAACATTTTATAGATATGTTCACTGTCAACGTAATTGCAACTCACCATTTACACTATATTCTGAATATTTTCATAAAAAATACAATGCAGCTGTAATTTGTTCCATTAAAAACCCTAATTTATTTGCAGTTTGGTTTTGGAGGAATGTAATTTTTAGGAGACAGGCTTGAAAGGACACTCATTCCCCGAGCTGCTGCTGCTTATTTCATTTTATGCAATATAAGCTGGTGTCAGGATCAAACTGTAAATTATTGCTCTGTGCTATGATGCAGTATGCGTGTAATTGTACCTCATTAAGAATACAGAAATATATAAACTGCAAAGTGCAGTTTTTTTCAACAACAAATTGTGAAATTCTTCATGTGAACATGAAAAGAATAAATCATCTTCTGCCTTCTTAAAATGATCAGACAGGCCTACCTCCAGCCAAGGGAAAGATTACAATAGACCCCCACCAATAAGTTTTGTATAGACCCTATAGCAGTTTCATTTGTTCACACCATTTTCCTTTCTAGACTCACACATTCCCAGTGCAGTACACACGTGCATGAAGACCTTAAATTAGGTGCTGATAATAAAATGAAGGAATCAGAAGGCACTTCAGACAGCCATAGAGGAATTTTTGTAATGAAACGGGGATAATGAAGAGCAGACTAATGCATGTGTTATCATGAATATGCACACACATGATAAGCAAGAGTCAGACTGCAATGGGTGGGTGGTATATTTGAAAGTAGACTTAAATATAGTGAAGAGAATGAGGGCGTTACCAGTGAGATATCAATGGGTTACAAATGCTTGAAAGAGACCAAATGGAAACAGAGAAACAGACGTCACACTCAAAGGCGGTTTGAGAGCGTGACCCCACTTGCCCTTGTTTCAGTTTAATTAGGCATGAAACCTCTGGGTTTTTTGAATTTATTTTTTTGCCACCTACCAGGCCTATCTTTGCTGCTAGTCCTCGCCACTGGATGTGCAGATAAACAACAGACAAGGACAAGGGGTAAAAGGGACAGGGGAAAAATAGAAATGTGTGTCTTACTCAGCGAAAGGGCAGGATGGGTGGGAGAGGAGGCAGGTAGGAGGGTCCATCCAGGGAGGAAGGAGTCACAGGGTCACGGGGGGCAGGAGCAGATGAGGAACAGAGGGAAGGGGCAGGGGCAGAAAGGAGAGAGGAGCAAGACAGATGCTCGCGTCGATAAGAACACACACATAGTGACACTCATTAGAAAAAAGACAAAGACAAACAAGCATGTAGACAACAACCACACTGCCACTGTGATGCCAGTGAAAGCTTTTAAACCAGCCGATTTGACTGTATCCCATCATGCTATGGGGCTTCGTGAAGTACTTATCAGCCCGTAGTTACTGTTCAGTTATAAAAAGGTGAGTTATAACCGCTGCAGAAGCAGGGGTGACCTGGTGACGTATTTTTAACAACTAACAAAAATCTGCCGAGGGTTGAGGTTGGACCTCCTTCAAACTGACAGTGGATGTTTTTTACTTCACTGTAGACTGTAGCTCAGATGCACCAAGGACAACTGAACCTCCCACGGGGTTGAAGGTCTTCTACTGAACCATGATTACGGGCTGACACGGACTGAAAATAGCCCATTTAATGAGTTGATTTCGAAAAGACTTGATATTTAAACAAACAGTTCTGTATAATTTTTATCCATTACCAGGATAAATACTTGTCTATTTAAGTGTATTGATGTCTGACTATAAATTATAACTCCAAAAGTAGTAAAGCAGACTCACCCTGGACTTAGGAGGGGCAGGGGACACCTAAATAAGAGTTAATAACAGACAGTAAAGAGGTTTGACAGACAAAGACAAAGCAGTACCAAAAGAGCAAAGAGACAATAGGCAGGACAGAGGCAGGACTGCTGAAGCAGTTTGAAATGTCTGACCGTAGATCTGGTGACTACTTAGGAGGTGCAGGTCATTTAAAGGAATTACTTACGATCGTGCGGAAGAAATGGACCACAGCATTCTCTCCTCCGCGCTTACGTGGGGAAGTTGCAGAGGCTTTCTGAGGGGCTGGAGAGAGGGCACCTCGGAAAGATCCCTGTGACATAAAGGAATCCAACGGGACAGAAGGAGAGGATCAACAGACATAGATGTTAAATGTACACCTGTACATGTATTTTAAATAATACAAGCACAAAAATGTTGTGCTTTGGCGAGTCGTGCTTAGCTGTTGAACAAAAACTGCAACTAGTTTTGATAAATAAACCTTAAATAATCTATAGAAGAGCACTAAAGAGGCTGTGTGGCTGAAATGTGTTGTGTAAAGGGTTTTACTTCCAGCTTTATGGGCGACAGCGTATTTTAATCTTAAACATGACACAACAGACAGAAGTGGCTTCTGAGCTGTGGAAAGTAACTACGCACATTTACTCAAGTGCTGAACTGAAGTACAAACTTATACTTGAGTATTTTGATTTTTTTGCGGGGGGGGGGTTATTTTTGCTTGTACTTTATTACACATCTGAGGAAATTACAGCATGTTATTATGGATTAAGGAGTTGTCATATGTACATATGTAGTTTCTAAAAGCAGCACCACCTTTACCAGCTGCAACATTAGTAACAACTGTGAAATTAATTTACAACAATTAGTTATTTTTAAACATACACCTTCACTTATGTGCAGCAAATCTGGACTCGACTTTTCCATGTTTTTTGGACACATTTCATACATTGTTTCAAATGATTTCTCCATGACATTTAAGTCATGGTGAAATCATTAAAAACATAGTGCCAGGAGAAAACATGTTTCAGGTTCCTGAGATTATATTTTTTGAAAATTGGCAGTGAGGCTGCTGAGCGTGTACTCAGTTCCTCCATCGTGGGACCACTGAGCTGCACAGCTCTGCTTGGCATCTTTAGCTGCGGCGTTGGGGCCACCGGGCGATGTTTGTCTCTAAAGCCAAAGCTGGATCAGGGTGTTTAGGAAGGAAGGTGCTGATATGGGCTATCAAAGGAAGCCGTGGCAGTTAACAGTGGTGCGATGTCTTCAGTTTGGCTGATCAAAATCTGTGGAGGTCTGATCGCACACACTGGTATCCCTGTTAGAAGAGCACTGCAGAAGTCAAGATGAGACACAATTAGCACTATTAGTTGGGTAGCATATTAGAAGTGCAGGGTCTGATCTCATGTCCTGTATTGTCCCGTGTTCACACAATAAGCAACATTAACAGCAGCTTCACGACACAGACAACCCACGCCCCATTAACCCCTACCCCAAACTGGCAAACCTTGTGGCCACAGCTCATCAAAAACAAATTCAAATGGAACAAAGAGGAGGTGAAAACGTCACCTCGGGGACTTTATCTTGACAATGAAAACTAATTAACCATCTCCAAGTACAAATCAATGCAACCAAGGGCTTCAAAGTCAGACATTACAAGACGACTGCTTAACAAGGTCGTCTGACTATTAGGTCTGATTAAAAATGATATTCCTAAAAAACATACTTTATTAACAGATGCAGACACATAAAAGGTGAAAAGCCTAATTCCTCATGTGTCGAACGCCATCAGCGAACTGCAGCCCACCGGGGGGAAAGGACGCTCACTTCCACCCACTCACTATGTCGAGTCTGTTCAGTTAATGTTACCCATTCAATCCCTTTTCTCTGACCACATTAATGCAATATGAAAATGTGCGTGTGCTTACGGGTTTTGGGTGGTGGGTGTTGGGGTGCTCTTGGTGGTTCACATCCATTATCTCACATTTAAAAACCTTAAGGTAAGATGAGGTAACTGAAAGGGTGGAAACCTTTGCAGCCGTTCCCATTTGCACATTATGATGTGTCACTGTTACTGTCTTTTAGGGGTTTTGTGGAAATGGATCAATTAACAGCTAGATCAAGAGAAGGAAACACAAAACAAAAAAGCAAGGTTGAATAGGGTTGAACACACCTAAATAGGCATCAAGACAAATCACAACAGCTTATATAAATGGAATTCTTGTTCCATGTGGGAAAAATATGACATTTACAGTGTGTATAAAACTTTAGAGTTCGGCTGCTTGAATAGGAGTGAACCCACCCTTTCTCCTACTGGCGTCAGTGTGTATATAGCAATCCCGGATATTCTCACAATAGTTCCCTTAATGATGTCCTCTTTCATAAGTGTTGTCTCTCTGTCTCTGTGTTTGTGTGCGTGTTTTTGTCATGATGTAAATGAGGGGAAATGTGGGCACAAATGAAAGGGAGAAAACAGAGCATCCTCGCTGGCCACCACTGTGCGAAGAGACAGAAGACATGGGAGAAGAAATGGGATATCAAACAATGCTGGATGAATTCTGGCTGCTACAGTCTCAATTTTAGCTTTGATGTGAAGCTCTGCTCTCTTTGTTCTCCTCTCCTGCTTTAAAACAATTTTTCTGTCATGTTTTTTTTACATTTGAAAAAGCTAAAAATAAATAAATAAATGAATAACAAGAGCACGAAAACACCAGCTAACTTTTCACTCACTTTCATGAGGCCGAACTACTTTACTCTACTGAATTGAAGTTTCAAGTGTATTTTACAGGTTTCTGAGAGGGAAAACGCAGCCTAGATGATGTTTCCATTACCTCCACTAATGTGGAAGATCCTCATTGTAAATCTTGTGCAATGTCACTGAGGCTTTCTGCAAAGACAGAGCCGTTACTGAAGTAAGTTGTTGCAGAATTTGTTAGTCCGTTTGCCACCACAGCAACTTCAGTAGTGTCTTTTAAAGGAGGAAGGACAATCACTGATCCGTGTTTGATGTTGGAGTAAGAGACAAGCATGTGTGTGTGTGAGATAGAATAGATAGAAGATATGCATGCTGAATTTTTGCGCCCTTTGCATAGAACTCCTGTTGGTAGAGTTACATTTTTTTGTAGTTGCTGCTCTTTTCATTGACTGTCATGGTTCCAATCACTGCTCATACTAACGTAGCTATCTCTTTTTCCTGGTTTCATTAGCATAATATTGACTATAATTCATATATAATTATAATTCAGTTACCATACAGACCAGTCTCAATGGCATAACAATATCTTTAAAGTATTTTTTTGTGAAATTCTAGAAAAAAAATGCTTAGGATGTAACTAAAATATATTTAAAAAAAATAACACTTATCTGTGAACTTAAGTGGTTCACTTGGCTTAACATGAGAGAAATGCCCTTCTAACTCTCTCAGAAGGTAAATCATACAGTATACAGCCAGACATGTGCACATGCTAATAGGAACTGTTCAGCAGGGATAAATATTCAAATTACAAGTGAGGCTAAAAGAAAAGTGACAGTTTTTTTTTTTCTAATATTTGATCAAAAACATTTTTGCCATCTACTGAGAGCTTGACAGTAGATGCCACTAAATAAAAAGTCAGGACACCCCTTAATTAAAAAAAAAATACTTTTTTGGATACATTTTCCATGCAACCACAAGGTCAGTCTCCTCAAAGTCATTAGGATGCATCCTCTGGGCACCATGAATGTCTGTACAACTATAACCACCTGACCTGTACTGTACACAGGTAGCTAAATGCCACAACTCCTAGCAACCTACACTAAATTTCAATAAGTTACATCTTGTTTACTTGTATATGACTTTTATTTAAAGCACTTTACAATGTGACAATATGTATTAAATGTGTAAGTCAGGCAAAGTGCTTCCCAGCTTCCCAACTAGTACTGTTCAGATAATCATATATAGTGAGGTGGGAACATGAGGAAATAAAGAGGAGAAATTATGAACCAGAGCCCAGTAGCTTCTCACAAACTACAGGTTAAGGATAACAACCTCCTCCTCTGAGGTTAGAGGTCACAGCTGTCCAGGTGCCAGCTTCAGTATGGATGATACTGAATATTTAATCACCCGCAGACATGACTTGAAGATACTTGGTTGAAAATCTCAATCATCATCATTATTAGTAAACACCTTCATGGATCAACATATTTGAGATCTTTTCCAGAAATCCGATATTTAGCAGCCCTAAATTGAAGGATATTTCCCTGTTACATCTTCAATCATCAGCCTTTCAGGCCCCTTGTGGCTGTTAGAAAGCAGAGTGTGAACACCTGAATCTGAGTGCGGACGAAAGGTTTGTTTAACTCTCAGGATCTGCTTTTTTTTTTCTGTAGTTGCACTCTGTCAGATTCATGAACTGAGGGAGAGCGGGGTCAATCGATCTGGCTGAAAAACACAGCAGTTTGTCTCCCAGTGAAGGTACACAAACCCGGCATCCGCAGCTAGTTCCTCCCTGGGTCTCACAAGATCAAAAAGCAAAGGACAAAGAGGCTAATTAAGTAATTACCTGCACTGTCACAGAGCTGGGGAAGAAAAAAACAATCTTTGGGACTGTGTGAAAACTATTAGAGGGGATCGGGGTATATGAAAATGTTATTTTGGGTAGCAGTCAACATGTTGTTGGTTCGACATAATTTTGCCAGTATTAATTGTATTTATCTTTGCTTTGCTTTTTCTCCCCCATAAAACATTTCAAACACTCCCTTAAGGTTACACATTAAACATATGTTTAAGCAGTAGCAGCATTTTTTACCCTCTGCTACATATATGGGGGCTCTTCGTCAGTAGTCCTCTATCATGTTTGGCCCTTTAGCTTTTATTTTTTAATATAAATGTACGTCTGTCCCAAATCCTCGACAGTGTTTGTTTTGTTTGCATAATAACCTCCTGTGCTACATTGCCTGCCTGTACTTGTTTCTTGGTATGATCCAAAATAAAAATGTAAATTAGTCAGAATAGAAGTAATCCTCATGAAAGTATTGCTGTTTCCATTTATGCATGTTTTTTTAAATGACTCAAGTGTCAACACAGATTGGAGACTAAATTAATGAATGTAAATGAACATGTCTTCAGGAAATACAAACAATCAGTTTGTCTTTGAGTAAACATGCTGGGGGTCAGAAAGCAAAAGATGGCTTATTGTCGTTTCTCACAGTTTCATCACGCAAACAGGTCAAGCCATCAATCCATTTGTGAATGTAATCAGAGCGGTAAAAATCATCTGATAACCTCTTTCGCTTTGCAGTAAATGCATTGATGTGACCGACTGACTGTGCTCTAACAGCCGCAGCTTGGACGTCGCCATACAAAGATGAACGGCGACAGCACTTCGACTGGGAGTAATGAGAAGTGGGAGTGGCAGGGTCTTACCAGGTGTTAGCAGAGCAGTTAGAACAATTTATGTTTTACAGCAGAAAAATAGCAAAATAACAGACACTGGGCCAAATATGAAGGAACACAAAACAAAACATATACTGGGTGTGTTGTTAAAGACTTTTAATCAAGCAACTATCTCCCCCCCGCCCCCCAAAACATACTCAGGTTAGGGTCAGGTCACCCGTCACAGCAGTTCACAACACATGAAACAGTATACACTGCAAAGTTAAAGGCGGAACAAAAGCAGACATCATCACTGATCCACTACTTATTTAGACTCTGTTTAAGACACATGAACCTGAGGTGAGCTAATAGATGAGAGGGAGGGGAGGGCTGAATGCTCACACCCCTCTCTCCATCAAAGACACTGGGGTTAGAGTACAGTATACCATAATTTTTGGTTATTAATGAGTGTTTCTGCTTAATGCCTGATTTGTATACAGTACAGTACTTCCATCTGCATTGCATTATATGACAGATTTTCTCTGCTATTCTACAAATGTATATGCAAATGAAGACTTTCATCCATTCTCTGTTCTTGATGAATAATTAATATTCATGCAAATTTAATTTTCCCTTCAATTAGAACACCATTACCCCTGTAATTTGAAATGATGAAAAAGCCATTAGCATTCCAATGCAGACTTCCTTTGGCATCAACTTATGAAACATATCTTGCATACCATCTTAATATTTAATCAGAGTTAAGCTTTGATTGAAAATTATGTAAATACATCCGACATTAAAAAGCACAAGAAAACACATGGTAAATGGCTTCAGATCTTCCAAATATCTGCCAAATCTCAAAACAATTTAGCTTCACTGAAATAAGTGTGCACGACACAAACCGATGGAAAATCACTGGCACAATCTTTTACACTAATACTGTCGCCCAGCAGTCTAAGTATGCAATAAGAACATCTGTGAGAAAGTCTGTGGACGCAGATAGACGTTATTCTAAAAAACATCGGTCTTCATTAGGAGTTTTTGCTGGAAAAATAAGTGTTTGCAGCAGAGAGTTAGTGCAGGTTATTATATTTTTTTTGCTAGAGGCAGCAGAGGTGGGGGGGTGGGGTGGGGGACCTGTATATCATTTACTTGAGATATGAACACTTGTCATTTGAAGGCAAACTGTTGGTGAATACATATATATATATATATATATTTGTACATCTGTATTATTAACAACTTGCCAAAGTGAAGAGCAATGCACAATTTTATGCTGAGGAAAACAAACAAATTGGCCCCTAGTCTAATGGTACATGAAAGCTTCACACTTTGTTCCTTTTTTTTTTCCCCTGAACGTGTCAAGATTAACATTTTACAAAAGCATACAACACTTGATTAGCAATGCAGGCTAAAGCAATGATTCACAGCAC
Source organism: Channa argus (assembly GCF_033026475.1). Taxonomy (NCBI): domain Eukaryota; kingdom Metazoa; phylum Chordata; class Actinopteri; order Anabantiformes; family Channidae; genus Channa; species Channa argus. The sequence continues at coordinate 19,886,503 of NC_090203.1, forward strand.
ACAGAGTATTCACAGAGTATATAAAATCTTTTTTTCCTGAATCTTATGCTAAGCACATTTTTTTTTTTATAGTAGACATAAGGCAAAGGGAAATGCATATTTTTGATGTTGGTAAGTGATTTCTTTGCAATTATGTTGTCAAAGCACTCTGATTAGCACTCAGCAGGTTTAGAGTAGCTGGACAACAACAACAAAGCTTATAATCAGACAGGGTATTTTGTCCACAGGATTCAGCTCACTGTTCCTTAGCATCATGATTTAAAACAGCTGTCAAAAGAGGCCAATGCGAGTCAAGCTCAAACATCTAGGAAAACTTCAGTTTGCTCCGTGTGAAAGCACTAGAAGGAGGGATTTTAGCTTTTGCATGTTGCAGTAGTGTTGTCAAGATTACCTGAATTTTAATGAATGTTCATTGCTAAACATTTCCACCACATATGGTGGAGAAGCTGAAATTCCTTTTCATCAGCACCTCCAGAGGGCATTGTTGGATGTATGGTCCATGGATTGAAAAGGCTTTTGGAACCAACAGAGCTGCAGCCTGGTCCTTAATAGCTGAGGCAACAGTGCCAGTCAGTCCATCATGTCTGGAAGTCAATGCCAGTCTGGCTAAAGTGGTGAAAAGCCCGTGCCAGGAGTACCAATGGAATTTTTACTGCTTCAGCAGAGATGGACATGTACGCACAGACACACAAAGAGTTTTTAAAAAGGCAGGCCTCATCAGAAGTGCTGGGTGTCAATTTTTTAATATTTACCAATTGTTAAAATTGTAGGTTTCCTGACAACACTAGAGAAAATTAAGTAATACCTAATAATCACTTGTCTGCAAGATAAGCCACTTCTTATTCTCGAGGTTACAGATTCTTGTACACATTCCCAAACATGGGATGATAATAGATATTTATATTCTCATACTCTTATAGCTTTTATTAAATATTAGCATAAATCTCTTTGATAGTTTATAGCGTAATCTGATCAACTATAAAAGTGACTTAGCAGACTGCCGCACTGTGCAAAGAATAGTGAAATACCTCCCTGTGGCAGACGTATCGCAGATGGGTAAAAATTAGAGCCAGAAAAATCAAAGAGACTAGCTTTCGTGGGAGCAGTGTTAACTATCTGCAGAGCACCCAAAGCCTCTAAAAACCAAAGAAAAAAAAAAAAAAAAAAGTATCGGTATTATATCCTAATGATACAGGCATTAATTCCCCATCTGCCACATCATCATTATCATTTAGGGAAGTACCTGGACTGGAACACAGCTGTTCTCAACTCGAGTTTGACAAGCATTCTAATAAACTATAACAAGTGAACAACTCCATTTCCACCATTTTACATCAAACAGATATATTAAATTTAACTGAAAATAGAGATGCTACTAATGTCAGTACCATTCAAATAAAGATTAACATATTTATTTATATATATATATATATATATATAGAGAGAGAGAGAGAGAGAGAGGGAAATTATCCTAACATTATTTAAAAGCTTATTTTTAAGAAAAAATTAGAAAATAAACATAACAATAAAACAATTAAAGAAACCCAACCCAAAGTCATTATCCAGCACTAATTCTTAACCAGACAATGTCAGACTTCGGTTCACCATAAAAACAACAGTAAACCCAACATAATTCTTTAGAACAAATATTATAAGATCCGTGAAAGAATCACAAGTAAAAAGTGGTCCCGGGAGTTAATCAGCAGAATGAACTGAGATACTTTAGAAGAATCGGGTTTTTTTAACCTCGACTCCCTGCTTCCTCACCTTGCTCTTCCTCTTCTTGTCTCCTCCAAAGAACTTTCCAATCTGATCCAGGACACCGGGGTTCTTCTTCCTCCGGCCCAGCCCGAAGGGGGCCTGTGCAGAGCTGCTTGCAGATGCCATGGTGGTGGTAGTAGTAGTTGGGAGTATATTTGTTTTTGTCAAATGTGGGTTCCTGTCCCTCTCTTAAATGAGAGACTGAAGGACAGAGGAGGGAAAAGAGAAAAAAAGAAGAGGGTGGGACAAAAAAAAAAGCTAGCCTATTCTAGATCCTGTTCGGGACTCTCCGACCCGCACTCTGAAGCCGTTCCGCTGTGCTCCTGGATGGTCTGCAGCTCGTCCGATTCGGAGGGTCGGTCTTTGAAGGTATTGTCCTCCCGGCCCGGGGCATCTCGGGAGAAGAGGCGGGCCAGGTGGGGGCGTGGTGTGGCGGCGTCAGGGTCAGCTGTGCTGGCAGGGGTCCCGGGATGGCGGGGGCCCATAGCGCCCGTGGAGTCAGTCACCACCGGCTTCTTCGAGACGCAGCCATTGTTCTGGTTCGCATCTGCCTCACCCAGGCCTGTGCAGAAACAACAAGGGTCATCTATGGGCTTGGGCCTGCATGGCACACAACAAACCAAAGTGGCACAATGGGCTCTTTTCACCCAACTGTGCCCTTCCTGCTCCTGCAGCACAGTTAACGCTTCACATGTTTACTGGGATCAACTTTACCTACTGAACTAGAAAATGTGAGATACAAGACACTACAGACAACTTTTTTGTTATCATTTCTGTAACATTTTCACAGTTTTGTATCCTGTCTGGGGACAATGTTTTGTCTCACAAAACACGGCTTATTTACAATGTGGTGCTCAGGGGGCTGATTTATTACAGTAGCTAAATTAATAGTGAAATTGGTGAAGCTTCTGACACCAACATAATGAAAGTGCCTGATGGATTAAGGTTGCCCCCCGAGCAGCATGAGTCAAAGAAGACCCCGCAGGGAACATTCACGTTTTAGCATATTGTCCACAGTGTGATGGAAAAACAGCCGTTCCTGTAACGTCCACTTTAACAGCTATTCGTTAAGCTGTCCAGCTCCCACAGCAGAGTGCACCCAGTGCATTCCTGCTTCTAAAACAATATACACACTGTAGTGACAGAAATGGTGTAGCACTACACCAGAGAATCTGCATGCTAATATTGGTCGAACAGTGGCCCTTTGTCACAAGTGCATAGTTATTATAGAGAGACAAAGGCTCCAGTGTCACTAAAATAACTCCTATAAGTATGGATTTTCAACCCAGAGCACGGCGACACTTATCTGATTTGGGGTCCCAGAGCGCCAAGGCAGCAGAGCGGTTCTGCGCTGTTTGCCCTGTATCCTACTCTATGATTTGATGCAATTTTAGCGGGAATCTCTCCGGAGTACAAAGCATGTGTAGCAGCAACACCTGTATAATAATCTCTAACTGCTGGGTCCAATAAGTTCCTCAGCTTATTTTCCTTTTGGAAGATTTGCAAGTCATGTATCAAATGTGAATGTAAATGAAGAGTCAACTCCTACTTTATCCCCGAGATACCTGAGGTCCCACTATTTGTCATACACACATCACAGCTCCCAATATGAGGTTTTATCAAAACACCGCCTCTGAAAAACCTTCAGCTTGGTTGTTTGTTTCCTTTATTTCATTTTTTTCTAAGAATATTTTTCAGAAGCGGGACTGCTGGGTTAGTAATGTGGCCTGTACCTGACTGCCACCAGATGGATCTCTGCATTAAATCATTACATTTTTAGAAGAGAAAAAAGAAAATGTTAAGGTAGAGATTATAAAAAAGATATTAGTCAAAAAAGACATTAGCCTCTGTGATAAGAGATGATGGTAAAAGAGCCAGATGCCAAACTAGGGTGGTTTCTACAGCTTTATCCCAGACAGGTGAGGCAGTCATATGAACCGTTATGCTGTATGAAATACTTGTTATCTCGCTGATTGTTCTCATTTCAATCTGATTGAATCGAATGGTGAATAACAGTCTTGCAAAAACCCTCAGTGTTTGGAGGTAATGCTGAGTCCTAGTTGAGAAACAATATTATTAAGGCAAATGAACCACTTCATTTAAAGCCTTTTTAAAAAAGACTTTATTTCCAAAATGTGTAACCGCACATTTTATGAATGATAAAAAGCCGACATGAGAGAATTTAAAATGTCAAATCAAACACCTCTCAGCCCATTTGTCTCAGTGTCCCTGAGTCAGGTCTATATAGAAAGGGAAGTGGATATAATGGTAAAATGTAAGCGTTAGTAATAACCACACTCTACATTATTTATCATGCTAATTGCTCTTTCTTGGAATTTAAAAAATCTAAAAGTTGAGGTAAACTAACAATGACTGGCTTCATCTGTGGAAAGAAGACGTATTCTAAGTGCTGTGTTTCTAAGTTTCTCCATGGGATTCGTCAGCAGACAGTGTGATCTGCCAATCATAGGAGGATAGACAGTCTTGTCTTCTCGGCCGCCAGCAGAGAGGCTCATTTGTGTCTTTTGTAGTTCACATTTCTTTCACATTTCAAGAGTTATTGCTGCAAAAAAATAATCGTCATAATCGCCATTTCGCCTGTTTTAACTTATGTGTACCACTAAACGTACACCAAACTTTTTTTCTCACCCACTGTGACACAGCTTCATTAAATCGTGGCGAGGTTTTCAAATTTATAATCTGCTTACCGAAAAATAGGATTCTTTGATATCCAACCGTAAACATCATAGATTCTAATGCTGTTTCCTCTTGGGAGGTCTTCTGTGGCTTTTCTTTCACCCCAAAGAGAAGAATAAATAAGAAAGCTGCTGTTTTACTGTCCTTTGCTGTGCCCCGCCTGTGAGCCCTCTTCATCCATCATTTCTATCATCCATCACCTGTTGCTCCTCTTTCTAAGCCCAGTGGGTGCTCTCATCTGCTATTAGAATACAAATACAATACATGCAGATGCAAAATGAAAAACGTGATGTGGCTGAACTTTAACAGCCCCCCACAATCCATAGAACTCCATTATAACACTGAGTGCGGAAAAAAAAGGCTGTTTGCTGACGGGCAACATATTACTCAGATGACTTGCATTGTATACTTACATTTATTAAATTTGGGTCTTGTTGTCTTAGTCTCACACCATAATACACACGTGGGGGATTGATAGGTAGATCGATGCCGATGAGTCAGTGATTACAGAGCCAGGTGCTATTTTCACAACTCATTATTCGGCTCCTACTCTACTGTGACAAACAAAAATCCTCTCCCCTACAATGTTCAGCTGCCTAATGAGGAAGGATAGCAAGTGATCAAATGCCACAAAAAGAACTTCTTGAGCACCAAGTCTAAACAAAACAGGTATTATTATTGTTCCGTGATTTATTTGGATCTTCGTTTAGGTAAGCTTACTAATCTGTACAGAAGAAAAAAAGGCCATTAAGTTATTCGGGTCTATTAACAATCAAAGTACATTGTATCAGAGGGTGATCAGGGCTGATATTCTCTGAGTAGCAATGTAAGTTTATTAAATAGAAACGGATTAAGTTATGGTGTTTTATTAGCTGTTTGTGATCGGTTGCTTTCATGTTTTTACTTTCCACTCTTCATTTTACAATATGTTCTATCAGAAAAGCAAACCAATATTAAAATATATTGCTAGGAGCCAAATTTGTCTTAGTGGATAACGTTGAAGCCCTGCACTTTTTTGGTTGAATTATGCCCTAAATTCTAGGTAGAACTGGGCAAAGCGACGTGGGGTGATTTTAATTCTCCTGCTATAGCTGGAGAATAATAATATATAACTCTCCAGCCCCAAATAGAATATAATATATATTTATATATATATATGTATAATATAATATAATATACATATAATATAACTCTCCAGCCCCAAATGTTTCCACGATGACATTAGCATTTGGAACGAAGAAACTAGAGACCAAACGAGTAGCACAGTTCAGGAAATGCCAGCTTTGTAGGGTATTACATTGACACTGACAGTCCTACCTTCCACTTTGGCTTTTTAGATCACAATAGTGCAAAGCGTAAGACTACCACCAGCTGCTGGTAGGGAGAGTTATTATCTCATGACACATTTCCTCATGATTAGTTTCCTGTCACCTGCACTTCTTGTAACCTGCCTTATTAAGTTCGACTCCTAAGTAGTAAGTAGATAAACGAGCCAGGACTTGGATAAACCCTTAGAAGTCACCTACTTGCAGTGACTGTTTCTGACGGGGATGCGACAGACTGTGCTCCTCAGTGTGGTGACTTTTTAATTAGACCTTCCAAATTACAGTCAATCACAGACTGAAATGTTTCCCCCATTAGTCAATCTCCCATTTAGTTTAATACCAACTGAAATGAGTCAAGTAGTCAATCAGCACCTAGCAGAGCTTAATAACACTCTCAGCACCCCTAACCATTTTTTCATTAATTACAACAGTCTGTGCTGCTCAGCCTGACAACTTAGATTAATCTTGTTGTAAATGTTTTCAGTGTAATTTAAAGTCACTTCTCAGCTGTAGATTCTCAATTTTAATGTGATGCATCACGGTTGATTGTCAGTGAGCCTTTATTGGAAAACTTGAAAACACAAGGGAAATGAACTTCTCATGTCATGTGTATTTTTTATTTTTTTTTAACAGTTTAAATGTTTTTAGAAAAAAAAGTGACAGAGACAAGAGGGATGAAAAGCAAAATGTGAGGATGCATAAACAGCGCTTCCTCCACCAGCTGCATGGTTTTTGCTTTGAGAATAGTGTGTATGCAGAAGAAGCACATCTTGTAAAATAGACTAAGGGCCAATTATCCAGCGTTCTGATGTATAGTGGTGCAGAGAGAAGCAGGGGTCTGCTTTCAGCAGTCGGCCTTCACTTTGTTGGCTCCCTTTAAAAATACAGACTTTATTCGTGTCCTGAAATCCTATGATAATGACAGCTTTTTAGGCAGATGCATCGTGATTTAGCAGACAGGTCCTTAAGCTGCTCCGAGGGAAGACCAAGGTCAGGATGTGGGGCACACTCTCTGTCAAAAGCATCACTCTGGACATACGTCTGGCTTTATTAGCACCAGAAGATAGTGGCCTCACTTAAAATATGCTTTCAGCATCTCATAATGTCAAGACATTATCAGAGCCTGAGGGCGATCGGATAATATCCTGTTACCTCATCTTGATTATTTCACCATGACAACTCCAAATGTCCCTATGACAGCTAAAGCACCGTGACAGCCTAATAATTCAGGTAAAATTATAGTGGAGTTTTGACGTGCTCTGCTGCTGTTCTGTGGAAAAATTCAGCTCCCTGCAAGAGGGGAAAGATCAGCATCTGGATGGGCTTTGGTATGCAGGGTGTGGGCCTCAAGCTCTTCATTTTTCCTCCTCTTCCTTAGCTTGAAGGGGATGTGTAACCTAGCATCTGGGACAACAACAAGGACTGTGGTGGGACTGAGGCACGGGAAGCATTCCTCTGAAAAAACACCCATCGCTATTTGGCACCAAACCAAACCTCCCACTCAGGGGTGAAAAATCCCTCTGCCAGTGCATTCATGGTGGATCTGAAGCACCCACAAGCCTGGAGGAAAAAGATGCTCTCTGTCCCTGAAACCCTATCTGGCATTCAGCACGTTAGTCCTCCAGAGATTTTTCTGGATGTGATCAAGATTACAGCAGAACCATTCCTTGCTTCTAACACAAGCCATTTTCATGACCTATGAACTTCACTTTGAGCAGGGCCCTTATATGTGTAAAAATCTGATTTAAAAAAAAAAAAAAAAGGCTGGGGGAGATGGGGGTGTTGTGGGGGTTAAGTAAAATAGCTTTTTTTAGCATATCCAAAAGCTAAAAACACATGGTTGCTTACAAAAAATGTGGCATTAGCCCATTTTAGCTTGACCTTTGTTCATTATGAAGAATTGCTAAATATAAAACATGACTTAAAAGTTCTTAAATCAGTAGCAGCTGTGTACGCTATGCGAAAGTAATAAGACATACTGGCTTGTAAAGTTTGACATGTAAAGTTTCTACAATAAGAATCCTGATTATTTCTAATTATGCTATTCTATATCCTATTCCCTTTTTTATTATTTGTTAATCTGTCAATGTGCCATTGTTTTCTACAAAAAACTGTAAGAAAATAATCCCAGAGCCTAAGCAGACATCTTCTCATTGTTTGCTATGTTTGACAACAGAAATAAGAATTAGGGTTCGATTTAAGATTCGAGGGGAATCTCAATAATGAATGTTCAGTTTATTGTGGTGTATTAATACAATACTATATCTCTGCCGTGACGTGTTTGTGAAGGATGAGGTTTTCACTGGCAGCTGGTATGAATGGGTGTCTCTAGTAGGACAGTGGGACAGCACACAAGCAGAATAGAGCTTAACATGGATTGATGCCATTGGCATAGTGCTCAGGCACATTTCCTCACCCATGGAGACAAGAGAGGTCAAAACATTTAAACATGCACACACTTCAACGCAGCTGTGAACACAATTAATACCCTGAACTCGTAAGCCAGACGGATGCTAGTGTCAAAGGTTTCAACTGAGACTTTCCACTTTTTATGACCAAGTCCTCAAACCCTTTATAAAATGTCACTAAATCCACATTGCAAGCACTCATTTATCAATCTGTTGATAATTGTAACCGTATTTGGAGGAGGTAGGGCTGAAGTTGATTCTATGGCTGCAGGCTCAGTTGAAACTGACACTGATCTGATCACAAATAGACAGCTTTATAAATAGGTGCACCAAAAAGCACAGAGGGAGCACTTATCCCTTTTACACTTCCCAAGTGTTACAGATCTGGATTTTATCCAAATACAACTGAATATTCTTTGGTTTACTCCTTAAACATATAAATGTCAACTAGAGTCTGATACCGTTGAGGGAACTGCGTAAAGCCCGCTGCATGCTTGTTGCACTTCCCTTTCCCTCTACGTCACAACCTACAGTCAGAGGAGCATGTGCTCCTCTGCAGCAACCACATTCAACCAATTCCATTCTGAAAAGGCAACTTTGACAAAAAATTGCCCGCACAAACTGACGAAATAACAATGAAACTCTACAGCTGTTAAAGATTTTCCAATTTTATATACAAAGATAAATGAATCGGTTTAGCCACCTGACAAGCCTGCTTGGTTTGTAATGGCTATTAACACGTCTGTGTACGGACACGGTCTGGTCACAAACCTTCATCCAGATGGTTAGTGTCTTTAAGGGTTACACACCCAACAATGCTGCAATGTAATGTGACAGACTTGCCGACACAAACTCTGTTGATATCCAGATGTCAAACAACTCAAACAAGAATTTTTAATAAAGACCCAAGACGTGCTAATAAACAGTCGTAGAATGTTTCTGTTAAGCATCTGTCAGAACAGTCCGGCATATAAAATGTGAGCAGTCAAATGTGATATACTTGAGAAAAAAGTGTGTCTTGGTTGCGAACTGTGAAGTCTGATCTTTCATCTGATTCTACACACAGGATGGATGTTTCCAGATAAAACACATAATAATAATGGACCACAGATACTTGGTGCTCATCCACAGCTCCATGGTTTGTTGTTTATCTCTGAGGGAAAGGATTCCCATTCATCTTTTCCAACATATGTAACCCAGTAGCAAGGACTGTACACTTGGTTACCCACGATTCCCTCCCCTTGGACTCTTGTAGCTACAGACCCAGCAACTAAAACACACAGACGCACACACACACACACACACACACACACACACACACACACACACACACACACACACACACACACACTCAGTGGTTGTCCTGCCAGATGGTCGAGACCGGATGACGCGGTCTCCTAAACTCATGGCCACACTGAGGCGCAATCTCTTACAACACAGCACACAAACACACAGATGCAGATTGCAGAGGAAGATGTTGTGTGTCCCCATAAAAACCGACAAGAAAGGCTGTCGACATGAGTAATGAACTATATGTGCTGCATGTTTAAAAAAAAAAAAGGATGCTGTAGCGTTTGTATGTTTGGGTAATTTTCTGGATTAATGGATCTCTTTGAGGCATTTAGAAAACAAACATGATAGAGAGGGGAAGAGATCAGAGGGGAGAAAGCAAGGTGAGAGGGGACAGGGAGGACAGAAAGAATCTGAACAATCAAGCCAAAGAACACTGGTCCAGTGATGGATGCTGCCCTTTAACAATCAGAGCTTTTGAGGCATAAGGAGAGGAGGTGGTTCATGTTGGCAGTGCCAGGATCCGTACCAGCTGGCGTCAGCCTCCGCCACAGAGACAAATGAGTGAGCCATGGCACTTTAATATGTTTGGGAATGAACGCACGCCATATTCTCAATACTGTGTTGCATGCACAGTCAGCAATATGTTCCCAGTCTCAGTGAGAAGATGGACTATATGCACATGGATGTGAACCAGCAAATTGTGTAGGTGGAAAACTAGCCGGAGTCTATTAGGAGGGTGGCAGGAGGTACAAAGAATATAAAGTAAGATTCCCTGCATGGGTTTGACAGTATGCATGTGTAGTGATATACCATTCCCCTAATACACACTAGTCATACACACTAGTTTAAAATATCGATCAAATATCCTTGACTAATATAAACGTTGGCCCCTATAGTGATGAATCCCCTGAGAATCATTACCCGATTCCACGGTTCCCCGACAGTGAAAGAAAAAAGCTTCTCAGCCACTTATCATTTGGCCTGTAACTTCACTGTGTTGCTTCTCTATCATTTCTTTTCCCTCAGCATCACCATGTGCAGCAGCAGCAGCAGCAGCAGCAAGTTTTCTGATAAACAGACTCTCCACTACCTGCCCACGAATAGTCAAGCACAAGATGAACTGCATTAATATTTGAGCATCTAATGGAGGTTATTGTTACACAATGTGCTTAATGTAAAACACACCAGAAAACAGCATTTACATAATAAAAGGTTCAGCCCAGTGTAACAGCAGCTTTCTTTTCAACAGCAATGTTTGTGTAGGTCTGACTTGCTGCTGTAGTGACTTATTTCAGGCACATACACAGGCTGGCATTTGTAAAACTGGCTGACACAGAATTGGCATTTAGTTACTATACTATATATCACTGAACCTTTCCTGATATTCAAAGGCTCTTTTTTAAACTTTGTGCTCTTTGGCACCTTTGACTAAGCATTTTCCTTTTCTTTTCTGCATTTGCTTGTTATTGCTCTCAAGACATTATGTAAAGATCTTCCATTTGTCTTATGTGTGTGTGTGTTTGTGCGTGCGTTGGATGATGATCCATGGATGATGGATGAATGTTAATGCAAGCAACAAAGCCAGCAGAAAAATGGAAGAAAGCACAATCCTCACACACAAAAACAGAGGGAGCTATGTGGCTTAAACAACGGGCACGTCAGTAAATAAAAACCCAGCTGTGTACATCAGCCACAATGCTGCATTAACACCATCATCCAGCCGCCCATCCATGGACACCAGATATTAAATATTCACACGCCTTCACCATGGAAAATCCAATTATACAGAGAGCATGGCTTGATTCTGATTTCATTATGGGCTGATTTGTGTTTTCGGAAGCTTTTCAACAGAATTAGTAATGAGCAAACAGAGTGAGTGAGAGCACCTTACATCCTCCCCCCTTGCTCTCTGTGTTGACCACGAGAAAAGAGAGGCACTGACTAACCCTGCTGTGCTCAGGTCAGTGCAACACCAGACAGACTTAAACAGTAGCCAGTTGGTCCCTATTATAATTGGATGGAAAGCACACATAATGTTTGAAATAAGTGATAACTGGCTCACACCAATATCATTTACTTTGATAGAAGCTTGACTGTGATGATGAATCCCAAATGAAATCTGATCTTCAGAGCACAGTCTTTTATTGAGTTACATCTAGTACTTTATCAGCTGCTTGCTTTTATGCCCTTTGGTGTTGGTGCTGACAGGGAGCACGGAGAACATTTTCAGAATTCGAACACTATCATTAGCCAGAAATACTAGGTGTACTTCATAATTTGGATAACACATACAGCGGTTTTCAAGCTACTCATTATACCATAGTCATTTTCCTTTAAGAATATTCCCTCAGTGTATTTGTCTATTAAATACTTGTTGGAGCTTGTCCACCGTGTACAAAACTCAAATCAGGTTTTAGAAGAAACACCATGCATGTAATGCACTAGTTGAGGAACACGCTGATGTGGATTTCATGAACTGTAGCAGATCAGTTTTGCTCATATGTTCAGTTTTTGGGACTAAAGCTGTATCATCTGGTGACTCCAATAGCTGAGGCAGCTGTTGCTCCGTTGGTAAGGCACTTGTTTAAAAGGTACGTAGATGAGTTGTTTTTATGACCAAAATGGAAGCATCTTTGTGATAGAAAGTCACCAATGGAGGGTAAAAACTGCCCCTTTGAGGATTAGTATCTTGCATAATCAAGATGTAGCTTCGTTATTTTTAGATTTTACTTTATTTTATATTTATTTTTTCCCATATAGTCCACCAGTTTTCAAGGTTTTAGGTGGAAACAATAACCCAAATCTTCTTTTGTTGCCAGGGGGACTGGGTTTATTACAGCTAATGTATTACAGCTACAATATGCAACTTTTGGGAATCAAGCCAGCTGTGGCAGGAGACTCGAGACAATCGATCTAGAGTTGCCAAATATTATAGCGGTGTTGATCCGTGGCATCCCATAAATACAGTTCGTGGAAGGTGCCATTTCTTGTCGACATGTTGGACACAGGGTTTGGCCTTCTCTGATTGGTTAGAAGGGAGATCCTCGCTCAAAAACCTTTAGAGGGAAGTTTTTCTAAACTATTACCTGTGCTGTTCTGTTAAACTGTGTCACAGAAGGTGTTGACACACCTCTTCATATTGAAATGAGTTATGGAGCCCATCTCTACAAAAAATAGTACTGTAACTTTAGTTTAAATTGAAATGTGGAATTGTGTATATTAGCTCATAAAGAGTTTAACAACACTAACACGACTTACTTTTACAAGTGGATTCATTAAAGCTACAGATCCGAGGTTTTATGAATCCACAAAGAGTTTTGTACACTCTGGTAATATTTTTTTTATACTTAAAATGAAAAAAAAAAAAAAGACCAAAATAAAATACAATCTCAAAAGGAACTGAGACTGTAAAGGTGAGAAAAGCATTAGGTTTATACAAGCTCCTGTGACTAATAGTGCTGTGTTCAAATGAAATGGTTTCTTGTGAAACAGCATGGTGCTTTTCATCTAGTTTCCAAAAAACTGTTCCTGATTTCTAGTTTATACAAAGTTTTCTTAACACAGTTCATATTTATATAACCTAACAGTATGATTTTGCTCTGTATTTTCTAGAACTTGGCGGAGGAGTTTTCACCAGCTGCTGTTAAAGCCAGAGAATATTACTGTATCAACTTTCCCAGCACACCTCCCCAAATGAAGTCTTATGTACAGAGTAGGATAACATACTCACAGATGGTGTGCAGTTTTTTTTTGCACAGACACTGCGATGTGAGGTTAAAAAAGAATTAGGAGAGATCTCCTGCTGCCCGAATACAGCTGAGTGGTTCTTTGGTCTCTAATTCTTCTCTGCTTTTCTTGGGTGGAAACAACAAATCATACTGGGACAACTGATTTTAAAAAGCTTAAGAACTTAAATGAAAAACACTGTAAAGAAGTAGTTAAAAAAAAAGAAAAACAATCCTATATTGGTACAATATTACTATTGCTCCCCTAATACGCTGCTGGCAGAACTAGATACCATTATATTTGTTTATAGTTTTGCCTGGTCTAATATAAGGCTGGTGTTTCTACCAAAAAATCCTGTTGCCAATACAACGTAGTGTAGCTGGGATAGCAGCTGGCTGTGCCATATCATATTGTATCTAATACAATAAAAAAGATCCTGGCAGATGTTGGAGCAGTAATGGCAACAAATTCCTTTAATTAAGAAAAGTTTGTTAGCATCTTTATGTATAACATGATGATTTTTAACGATGGCTGATATGAAATAAAATTATCTTGAATTTCTTTTTGTATAAAGTCCACTTACAAATATGCAAATGTGGAGAAAAAGTGCATTTTTTATTATCAGAGATAATTAGCTCTACTACTTTGATAAATTATATGCTGCAGCTAATTTTTTGTATCCCCAGAAACATTTGTGGTCTTTTTAACTTTGTCCTGCTTTAGTGCATTTAATAAAAACAACTGTCAAGCTCTGTTCTGATCTTTTGTTCTTGTAGTAATGAGATTAATTATTTGAAACCAGCACTTCAGCCCTTTAAGCTCCCCTGTCTTTAAATGCATCATCAGCCTGTGATAAAATACAAAACTGACCCAGACAGATTCAGGATGGAACAGGCAGACCAAAACCACAGAATGGCAGAGGGGGTCTGTTTTGCTGAGCGGGGGCCTGCTGCAGGCTGGTCAAGGTAATGGAGCCATAATGGGCTTTTAACAGGCACAGAGCTGATGGTGGTGTTTGCCCTTCTGTGGAAAAGCAGTGCAAACAGGAAGTGCTGCATGGAGACATCCCCAGACGCTGGACAAGCTGGGATGAATCATGACGCCTGCTGATGACAACTACACCAAAACAGGCTCCAACAGAGCAGTGCTAAGCTGCCTGTCACAAACCACTCACTCCATCTTAATCTAGTGGAAATTCCTTTAATTTTAAGGGTTTTTTCTTGAATCAACCTAATGGTGCTTCATTACTTCAGCCTTGGTGCACAGGTGAGAGGAAGGTGTCCTCTCAGTTTGAAGAACTGATGCAAAAATACTGAAACTGATAAAAAAAGGGGGATTTTTCACACAATCACAGAGAAGTGCTAACTGGGCAAAAATACACTTACACATTAAGCATTAAAGTAGAATCGTCGTACTGAGACTATCTGAAGAAGCTTTTAAACTAATCAGATGAAATAACAGTTAAAGAGCTATGATTTCTACTGACATCACATATCATGATCAAGACAAGCTTCAAGCTTTTACTCAGCGTCTCATGCAGTGTGTCTGTTTACTGGTTTAATCAGTCGGAATACTAAGCCAATTATTTCTCCTCACAGCCTGGTAAGGCTCAGTACTTTGAAGCAAACTATTTAGAAAACCTGAATGATTGTGAAGGACGCTGCAGTCTCCCATTTCAAAAGACATAGCCCCTTAAACCTGCAACCTAATTAGTTAGTGTTTTTATGGCAGAAAGCTAAATAAGGAGCTAGTCCAGAAAATAAACTAACCGCATTTCATAGAGCTGATTTAAAGGGCTGATTTAAATCATATGTCAGATGATTCCAGGTCTATGCCTGAATTCTGTGTTGTTCCTAAAGGCTTAGAAAAATGTGTGTGTGTGTCTTGTGTAGGTGGCTGCTTTGAAGTGTCACTTGTGCCAACAGTGGATCCTCCAAGTCTGCTCCCTGCTGATTAATGACAAGTGTTTAACACACGGGACATGAATGAGCTGCAAGAGCTGGAGACTATAGAGTGGCTAACAGATCAATTTGATGCAGCCTCTGCAAGGTAAGGTGTTTTCACTGCTTATAATTAAGGATCAGACAGAACAATGTATTGTATATTTCCCTCTGGACAAGGAGGCATGAGTACATACTCAAACAAGCTGCAGTGGCATGACATCAATACTAACACACAGATTCAATAAAGCATGCACGTCCATACACACACATGGACAGTGCACTGGAGTTAGATAAATGGCTTGTCCTTAGTAGGTCAATAATGACCTTTCTTTGAAAATCGCTCTTTGCTAACCACCCTTTTACAAAGTTTGAGGGATTTTCCATTTATTGTGTAATCGATCAAAACTGCACTGACGGTGTGTTAGAAAACTGAACTGATGGCAAAGGAACATTTAAATCACATTTCTACATCTGGGTAATTTTATTATTAGAACTGTTTTCAATTTCTAACAAATGTATCAATTCATGTTATGATTAGGTATCCCTCTCAGTCCTAACATAGTTTTTATTCATAAATATAACTCCAGAGTGTGAAGTATTGAAAAAGCGGGGTTTTGACTTCGCATGATGACAAACTTCTCGCACGTCCATATGATAACAACCTGGGAAATCATGGCTTGCTGCTAAGGTTCTAAGGATCATGCTTTCAAAAACTACTAGATGGAGAAGTAACAATTATAGACATACGTTCACTGGCCACTAAATTAGGTACACCTGTAGAATCTAATATGTTCCATTAAAGCAGCTCTGCCATGAATTCTACATTTACAATGTTATAATTTCTCAAGGAAAAAACGAAAGTTGATAGTTCTACTATGAGTTTGTGGCGGGTGGTGGAGTTTTACTATAGGGTATTACAGTATGTTAGGAGGTGCCTCTAATGTTTTGGCCACCTCATTCATTTCAACTAGGACGGCCAAAACATTAGAACCACTTCTTAATATAATGTTATTTGATCTCTGAGGCTTCAGTGAAGACATGTTATCTGCCTGTGAGTTTGTGTCTCCACTGTCACCTTACATGCCTGAATCTTTTTAATCTTTTATTTTCCACCTCAGCTCACCCCCGTAAGACAAACAAAAGGCGAGTACAGGCTTTGCATGTAGGATTGAATGTTCAGTGCTTCTCCTAGATTTTCTTATCAAATCAACAACTATCTCCCCATTGGCCAAACCTCTTCCTCAACTTATTTCTTGGTGCGATAACTATTTTTCAGGATGCCATCAAGTCTGAGCAGGTATCTATGAGAAGCCGATACACTATAAGGTTGCAGTTGATGTTTAATCCTGGCTGTTTGGCTACAACACTTTATGTACGAAAAAAAAAAGTAAGAAATGTTTTCCCTCTCCCTGGGTGTCGCCTGAGGCTGCAGCTTCACTCATCTCTCATCATCGAAGTTGTCAAGAGCCGACGGGCAGCAGCAGTGACACTAATGGCTTCATTCACAGAGAAAATAAAATAAAACAGGATGCTGACTTCAATGAAAAAGTCGCAGACAATTAAATTTTAATTCGTTTTTCAGTTACATTATTTTATATTGCTGGTTCCATTATACTTGCAGTGCACTTAAATTACAGCATGCAATCTCTCACAAAAGAAAATCAAATCTGATTTGCCTTTGATCAGAATTGAATCAAGGCAGCTGCCTGGATCATAGTTCAAATTTTTCTTATGGCTTCAGGGATAATATACTTCATCCCAATTTGAAGATGTAATTACCATTGAAACAATTAAATGGCAGCCTGAAGATACTCTAGGTGCATTGAACTCTGCCCTCATATGCTTAGTTGCAGTATTACACTGGCACTCATCAGTCACGAGTTTTCACATTCATTGTGACTAAAGGTAAACGAGCAAATTGTTAGAAACTAATTTTTGAGGTTCATGGTGCAATGACTTCTGAGAGGTCTTTATGAAAAGGAATAGCTGGCTTCCACATATCACTAAAATGTTCCTTCATCACCCGTAACTGCCACTTTTCACCAGCGAGACTGCTCACTCCAAATGTCACATTGCAGTTTTATCAGCTTCTGCACCAGTGGTGTGAAGCAGAAGTCATTCAACAGAATAGATAAAGAGGAGGATACTGAGGCAAGATAGCTCAGTTAAAGGAGCTACTGTATCCATGTGAAACTAAAGCGGCTATTTCAGAGTCCAATGATGTCCTTATATTTGACTTATATCTTTCCGTTGTGTTAATAAATAAAAAAAATAAAACTCATCAAGAACAGCAAGAGAAATTTAGAACTTTAGAAATCTAAAAAAGTCTAAATCTAAATCTAAATCTAAAAAAATAATATATGTAAGTATTTTGAAACAATATCAATAAGTAATAAATAAAATAATCAAATATTTGCATTGGTGTTTGCTCAAAAGTGGTGAATTTTCCTGCTTGTGCTAGCTAATAACAGCTAAAAATGTAAATATATAGTATGTAAATAAATATGTGTGTGTCAGCTGGGAGTTCAGTATAAGCTCAAATTCAAGACACGTTTTGACATCTTACCACCAAAGACTTCGTCTTGTGATTCAGGGTCTGCTGTTGTCATCTGCGCTGCTTTAGATTCAGGTGACAGAGCCTTAAATAGAGGAACACAAAAACAGATTGAAGAGGTGAGACTGAGGTGCCATGGCAACAGAGCACAGAGAGAGAGACACACAAATGAAAGAGAGACGCTATTTAGCCTTTTGGGCTTTAAAATTACAGCACAATTACACTCAGGCCTATTCCTTTAACATTCAAAATGAAACAGCTAAATGGCAGCCCAATTTTGCAAGATTATTTTTCTATTCATCAGAAACCTGCTTGTTTCATACAGTGGGCCTCAAGGATGTCAGGGTGTCAGAGCAAGACAATAATGTTAATACCATTATTAATAATAAGGAGCTTACAAGTAAAGAAAAAACAACGGGGGCAACTCACAGTTGAGCGACTTGCCCAAGGACTTTTTAACACGTGAAGCAGGTGAAGGGATCGAACCATCTACTGGACAATCCATTACTGGACAACCCGCCCTTTACCCTAACTACAGGCCCCTGAGCTACAGGCCTAACCTTAACCCTCACCTTGATGCACTACTACAGGAGTCCTAGGTGAGAAGCAAAAGTAAATGGATCTTTTGAATTGACATTTAGAGGCCACGAGATTAAAAAGATAAAAACTTGTTTTCACTGGTAAATATTCAAACAAAATTGCTGTACATCTCTCTTCTAGTGACTGATTTCATACAGGGCTTTATAAAAAGTTTGTTATTTAATTAGTTTTCATATTGCATCTGTAAGAAAGGGAAATTGTAAAACTGTGTGACAGTGACGAGGAATAACTTTGTACTGGTACTTAGTAAGTTACTGGGTTGGGCAAATTAATCTTCCACATCACTTGGCATTAATATTAACAAACGTCTACAGCTATTTATTACAAAAAAAGGTTGGACTCTGTTTCTATGTGAGATATCTGAATATCCGAAACTTCATATCCTCGTTTGAAAAATTCTTACTTTTTTACCTCCTTCTCTTCTTTATGAGAACGTACAGTCTACGTCCCTCAGTTTCCACTTGAGTGGGTTTGCCAGCATGCACAGAATGATCACGAGCATTAAAAAAAACTCTTTTTACAAAATAGTTAGCAAACAGAGAAGTGCAACTGTGACACAGACCTGTCAGCTGAGGGGGGGGGGGGGTGTAACAGTGTGGTAAGAGAGAGTACTTCTTGATGCAAATTATGTAAAGGCCATGCTCCTGAAACCTTCTTTGTCCTTTCAGTTATGTAACAAATTATGTAAAGAGTTTTAATACAGAGATTCTGTTTCAATTAAGGGATTTAACCCTCAGGTTTTAATTTCACAAAAAAACATTCTTACCGAGCAACAAGCAGGCAACAGACAGATAATTCAGTGTGGGGAAAGAAGACAATTGCCTATGGATTTCTGTGCACTGGCAGAGCATATTATATCATTGCATTCCTACGGTCTGGCACATAAAGGTTTTTCCACTCATTATTAAAGCACTCAGCATTCACCCCTTTTGTCTTAATTCTCTCCTTAGTGTTACACTTTTTGTTAATCAATCAAGAAAATTGGCAATGCAAACAAATCCCCATTCCAGGAGCTGTTGGTAATTGGGTTGGACTCTTTTCTCATTTTGTGGAAGGTATCTCGTGTTGTTCTTCCCCCGTTTTCTGACTCACCTTGAGGATAGTACACAATGTGTACAGTATTGTTTATTATACTATTTTCCTCTATTCTGACTGGTCCTGTTAATAAACAAACGCAGAAATAGGGGGGAAAGAATACACTGGCAAATTTTCCCTTGGTTGCCCTATGCAGCAGCTTGATGCCATCCTCTGGCAGCAGCTGTTAGCCTGACTTTGCTCCCACTGGCCATCAGTATCTTATTAAATATAAATCTTGCAGGGCTTCCATAAAGAGATACAAACTCTCTAAAGGGCAACTTCACCAATTTTCAACTTGCTTTCGATGGCTTCAGTTTTGAGTGTAAATGTACGTTAACAGCATTAAACTTTCCTCCGACTTCATTATATTAAAATATTTCCTTGCTTCCAGCTAAAAAAACTCCTCCAGATGACATCACCCAGAGACGTTTTTCATCATTATGAGTTCAGATGATGTCATCTGGGGGAGCTCTGGAAAAGCAGGTTGACCGTGATTACAAACTCCATAGCGTGAGCAACAAGATGACATAATCTGCACTGAAGGTTCCTCCAATTGATGTCATCTGGAGGCATTTTTCAGCTAGAAAGACAGACTGTTTCTCTTGATATAGGGAGGTCAAAGTGAAGTTTAATAGCATTTATGTACTTGAACTAGTCAAACTAGAACTGAAAAAAGCAAGTTCAAAATCAGTCGAGGTGTCCGTATTACTTATTATTGTTACTTACTATTTTGAGGTTTCACTGAGATGAGCTCTTAAATGCTGAAAGCAATTTATTTTAAGATGGAGCTGTGCATTAATTTACACATTATTTCTCACCCCAACGCTGTGTTCAAACTGCATAATAACAGCCTGATCTTTCAAAAGCACTGTAAAATATGGGAGGCACTAGTTGAGCTCTTTACTCTTGTTAAAATATCATCGTAGACAACAACGAATCATTACAAAGACACACCTCATGAGATCCCATCACAAACATTTTTTCAGCTTCCATAATGTGTTGGCTGAGACTGACCGGCGGGAGCACAGAGCACAGAGCGCTCTTCTACACAGTGAAGCAAAAAATGAATGATGATGTTGCTACTCTTGCTTCCAATGGAGCTGTGGAAAAGAGGGAAGGTTTGTGGAGCTATGGCAACAACACCCCTGCTTATCTGATGTGTTCTCGAGAGATAAAAAAAAAAAAAAAAACAACTCAAGAAGTGCAAGATTTCAAAATGAATCCAGTAACACTCAGGCAGGATTTTCAACCGCATCAAGATGGGCAAACCTTGGCAAACACAGTAAATTACAAAAATAACTATTGGCTGTTTGAGTGTCTTTATAGTTTCAACTTATATTAATAAAAAACACAACTAAGCCCAATGTTTGTGAGCATGTTTGCTTGTTTGGTGTGTGTCTAAGGCTGCTACTCTTAGCCTTGGTGGTTGCTATTTCAGTTCCCCTCAGACACCATTCAGTCCTCGGGTGCTGGATGAGGCTCAGTGTGCCTAAGTACTCCTTACATTCAAGTGGAGAGGAAGAAGAGTGCAGGGATTTCAACACCTTTCAGGGCTTGGCTGATTTGATACTTTCAAAGACATCTGAGTTCCTTTTCCTATCTGCGGTTCGGTGATAGCGGTGCCCTTTAGTGCTTCATCCTGTCCCACACTTCAGAGATGGAAGACAAATGGAGCATGCACCTTTCATCTCACCTTTTCACTCAGATATAAAAAGCACTAAAAACACTGGAGTCTCTGTAGCTGTACCTTCAAAAGGCCAGAGTAATAATGCAGTAATGCCAAATGTCAAGAGGGCAGTCAAATGGTGTATCTCTAACATTATTTAAAGCTCTAAAGAAGTAATTACGTATATCTGACCAATGATGGCCAAACTACCACAGGGCAGTAAGGCAACATTTAGAAAATAAGTGAGGCTACCTGCAGCTCATATGTTTTATCTGTAAGAACAGCATCAATGACAGAATATGTTGAGAACATCCTTCCGACTGTTTTTTTAGGAAAACACCTATGTTTCTATATTTTTACTTGAAGAAAATGTAACTGTTTCGGCAACCGACAGGATTCCAGTATCACGCCGTGTGAATGAAACCAACAGTAAGACAAGTCTGGACTGGAAGAGGGAAGTCGTGACTCAGATGTGAATGTGTCTCTGCACACAGACTAACAGAAGAGATGGAAAAAAAAACTGCTAGGCTGGATACAAAACGTAGAGCGCTGTAATTGGGTACAATAGTAGCAGTGATTCGTTCTGAAGGCTGTTGGTCTACTAGTGAGCCTCAAGCTCCCTCATCTGGAGACTTCAGTTTTCAATGCATTGGTTTCACTGACAGTATCACAATTAGGCACAAAAGAAGGAGGTTAAAGAACTAAAAAAGCTCCATTTTAGTGTGAAGTTTAAAATGTGTTAATTGTTGGAAACATATGTATAATCACAATTTGAACTATTTTCTGGTTTTGATTCTATGGAACCGTGTCTGTAATTTCCCAGCTACTGATTTTTTAGCTTTATTTTCTGCACAGCAATAGGTGCAGAAAGTTCAGATACACCCTTCTGGCAAGAGGCTCCGCTCCATTAGGACCCAAACCTCATGCTATAAGAACAGTTTCTTCTTGACTGCTGTTCGCCCCATCAACGAGGCCCAGGTCCCCCCACTGACACATACTCACGTCCCGCAGGCTACTCCCTGATGTGACACATTAATGCTATCCTGCCAATAGTATGACTGTGTGCGTAACGGTTTCAACTTTTTCTATTTTGTCATTAATATATAGTTTTTCACCAACTCGCCAGAACAAAATTCAGTTGGTCAGTTGAGCCGCACACATTGTACACTGTTATATCAGTCACGGTGACTAACACAAATTATTCTAACTTATATTATTTAAAAAGAAAACAACATACACTTTATTTTGTAACAGGGTGAAAAGAAAATTCATGGTAATAAATGAGCTTCTTCTGTTCATAATGACAACTTAATAACATACATCATATTACTAATTAGTTACATTAATTAGTTACAATAACAAATTACATAACAACTTTCTACAGAGTTGTAGAAATTTGTTGCCATAGAAACCGCTATTGAAAAACACACAGTGTACTATTTGATCTTGCTGAAACCTATCCATCTATCCATTATGTTAACTGCTTAACATGTCCCGGGTCGCAAGGGACTGAAGCCTGTTCCAGCTGTCACTGCTCCCTAAACAGGTCTCCAATATATCTCAGGGCCAACACAGAGAGACATACAGAGTTCATTCAAATAAATAATACATTACAGTATGAAAGATATATATTAATTCATAGTTATGTTGAAACCAGCCATGTCATTTTCTAAGCACCCACCTTTGCACTTCATAGCTTTTCTAATTCTTCTTCAGTTAGTAATTTCCTACATTTCCGAAAACAAATTGCCCACTATCTTAATTTTTCTTCTGTCAGTGACTTCCTTCATTTCCCAAAATGACTTGCGACATTTGAAGTGTGCTGTCAGTTATACATGTAGACAGAAAGAGTGTTGGCAATCATGCAGCAAGAGCCAGTCAAAGTCAGTTTGTCTCTGGCTGCATTTGGTTCTCCTCTCTGTTTGTTACTGTCAGTGGAGAAAGTGGTATTGCGGTCATTTCTGTGATGGTTTGTACTGTATCTATGATTGTTTAGCAATAGTTAAAATGGTAAAGCTAGATAAAATTAAATGTGACGTTTGAGGCCCTAATACCAACATCCTGATGTTTACTGTTGATGTCTGAAATAGCCAAAAAGTCATTTACTTTCACAGTAGGCAAGAAAATCTCAACATGAAGTCTCACAGACGGTTGAACAGTAATCTGCACTCACAACCCACCAGATATAAGATGCTTTGCAGATGGATTTTTTTTTTTTAGAAAACAGTGTTGGTTGATTTATCTTTACAGAGTCAACTGAGAGAGTGGGATCATAAAAAATGCAATAAAACAGGATTGATTTTTCATACATAGTGACAGGCTAATATTTCCATGTTATCCTGTTACTCTACTCCTCTTTTCCCTCCTCTGGGAAAAGCTGCAGCCATGAAATTAAATTCATCAGGAGTTCCAGTTCTTCCAAAATCATAATGTGTGCACACTGTATACAGTTTCTGCTCTGCAAATCTCTCAGAAACTGAGAATCAGTTAGTACCACTGTTGATACCCTGTAACTCCAAATGGGATTTAAGGCTCTAAAATGTCAGTTCTGTGAACATTTCAGACGGCTAAAGAAGAAACATTTTGTCAGAGCTTCTGTTGAGGTGTGACAAAGGCCATACGGGTACATTTCCTTCCTGAAATGCTAGGGGATTAGAAGAGGGATCACGAAACAGACAACAGCATCTAAACAAAACCAGCCTCACTCTGTCACGCTCTATTCCTCCTTTGACCGTCACTATGACAACTGGCTGTTCCGTTAGACCTTTAAATTGACTTTGAGGTCCCAATAATCAAGGCCGAACAAAAGGAAAACAAAACAAAAGACACCCCCCCCCAATACATTACCATTAAAAACAAAAAATAAATACAAAATAAAATCGACATAAAGCTAAAGTGCCTAAACAATGCTGTCCCTATGACTCTCCCTGCACTTGGCAAATGAATCTTCTTCTCCTGCTGCTGTTCTTCTATCTCCAGAGTGTGCTTAGTAGGCAAAGGAAGCAAATCAGCTATGGGTTAAACCATCAGCCTCCCTGCTGGTTTGGGCTCCCCTCTTCCCCGGCATGCCAATATGATAATTCTGCCCATTACACTGGCCAGCTAGTCAGCTGCAGAAAACAAAGCAAGCTGCAGAGTTTACGGCCTGCAGCCTCAAATAAAATACTGTCACTGAAGAGCCCTTTCAGCCTCGGTGCTTCTTTATTTTGTGTCAACAGCTCCTTGCTCACAGTCTGGGGGTTAGGTCTACTCACAACACACTCGCACTTCATGTCTGATTGCAGTCTAAGCCATTAATGGCTCCAAGCTCATTATATCTGCTGCAATTTTGAAAACACGACAAAAAGGACTTAAACAAGTCTGGGGCTAATTACACAATGTCATTAAATTATACTAGTGTCCCAGTTTAAGTTCCTCCCCCACACTCTGTATACATTAACAGTGTCTGCTCTGTAATTTCTAGACTCACAGTGCAAAAAGATGAGTCAAAAAACAAACAAACAAAAATCCCCCCTTACGTATTTGCTGTATTTATTTACAACACTGGTTTTTTTTGTGTTTCATTTTTTCCACTAGACCTTCAAGCCTATTTCGTATGTGATCCTATCTTCTATTTATAATATAGAGCTGTGATAAAGATTACATTTTTCCTCCTCTTTAAAGTCTAAACTGATCCTACGTGATCAAGTGCAGCAACTGCTCTTGGTTCAGCCCATCCCCCCATTGGCTGACGGAACAAACCGGCCGCACAAACTCCACTTCTGTTCAGACAGAACGACTGTAAAGTGTCAGTTTTTCTTCATATTTTTGATGGACTTGTGAAAATGATTTGGAGGTATATGGATGGTCAATTGTAAGTGTTAGACAAAGGCAAACGTTCTGAACAGAGTCCTGATGATCGCAGGGCCGAAGCTAAAGTTTAAACCAGCTGTGTGGAGAGAGTGTAGTGTGAGTAACACAATCATCTACTGACTCTCGAGTTCAAATGGATTTTTTTGTGGAGTGTTGTTGTGGCAAGGCTTGTGCTTTCGAGAGGTTTTTACAGGGCTTAAAAAGCAAAGGAAATTCATCATGAACTGGATGTTGCCATGGCAGCATACCTTATTAATTAACAGTGGGATAACGATGGTCACAGAAAAGTGATTAAAATGGACGATCTGAAATGTTTTGGTTCGTTAGTTAATTCTCACTCTACAGTGACCTTTAAGCACAATAATGGATACAGAGCCTCTCTTACATGCAGGCAAAGTCAGGCACAGCATTTGCAAACTCAAAATGAAAATCTTTAACCGACGTAACCGGCTTGTGTTTTCATTTATTACTGCTTTGAGAGATGTGTATACATTGTTACTTATGGCAGTGTTTTTAGAAAAACAGTATTTGTTATTCAAGCTTCTGATGTGAGAATAAACATATAAGAATTTTGTATTTTTTACTTTCACGCAGAGTTAACATAAAGTAACCTCATACTTTTTGTTAAAAGTTATTCAAAACACGCATACTGTGAAGTGTTAACAGTCGGACCACAGGCTCAGCGGAAGATAATAAATACATTTGCGTGAAGGAGCCTGACAACTTCCCTGCAACTGAGTCCAAAGTGCGACTGATAAAGGCCACTTTTTCACTGATATGATTTTAAAACATTCTCCAAGGCTTGCTTCATTCTCACATCACAAGTGTGGGAAATCCTCCATGTGCACGTTTCAAGTAGTTTTTGTTAATCCTTGAGTCATTTAAGTACCCACAGCACTGTGGGGTCTCTTACCTTGCTCTCTATGGGTGACTCTTTCTTTCCTAGATTCTGGCCCATGCTGCTGACAGAGACTGTAAGAAAAACAGAGACTTAGTTTAGACCAGGAGAAAACTACACACAACACGCGAATGTTATGCAATTCTCCGTATCTAGGTAGGAGAGGCCACCTCGACCGAATGCGTTAAAGTGTAGCATCACACACAGCAGTAAAAACTCTTCCCTGATCATACTGAACAGCTTTACAATGGATAATACCAGAGACTAGAAAAAGCATTTGGGATTTTCATTGAAAATAGGATATAATTGTAATCTTTAACATGGTAACATAAAACAAGCAAATTATTATTAAAAAAGTTCGGAATTTTTTTATGGACTTATTTTTGAGTAAAAAACATTCTGTCTCATTGATGCATCTCTTTATACCTTCTTAAAATGGTCTGATGTTGTAAAAGTTTTGTAAGTGTCATTAAACTCTACTGTATGTTATCAATGACCAAATAAAAATGTCTAAAAATTGTACTGCAATATTACAGCAACTGTGCTATCACTCTGTTTCACTTACTTAAATAGAAACGTCCAAAATGTGCAATAGGATACATACAAGCACAATGCACAAATGTTTTAACTCCTTTGTTACTTTCTGATATCATAAAAGCCAAAATCCAGCCCCCAAGTTGTTGCGCAGACATATGTGTTGCCATGGTTATGCTAATATAAACACAGGCTGTATGCTGCTTATGTGAATGTGAATGGTTCCAGAGAGGTTGGCTTTAATCGCAGGTTAACTTTTGAGTTTATGCATAAAATGACAAATCTACAAGTTGGTCCACTTTGCTTTCACACCACAAAGCAGGTGTGCGTGTCTCAATGCTGACAGCTTTCACACCAGTTCAAACAAACGGAAGCAGACATGAACAGATAAACCATTCCTAAAATAAATGTCTAACATGAATATTAATAGTTATCATATATCACATTCTAAATATTCTTTTATATATTCTTTATTTATAAAAATTCTGATTTATTATTTAAATTAAAAGGTGTATTCAGTTATCAGGCCATGTGACACGAGTTGGCGGTTGCGATCTTGAGCTAGAGATGTGCTGTCTGAAAACGTATTTCTGTATCAATATCTCCTTATGGGTGTAAAAAGTTTCAAACATTTATAAAAAACTAATATTAATCAATAAAGTGAAGGGTTGGTAGTCTGGCCGCCTACTCGACCACATGTCCAATTGTCTCTGGGCAAAACATTAAACCCCCAGAAGTCCATCTTCATCCTTAGCTGTGCAGTGCGTAAAAACTGTGCCAAATCAACATGCGGACAAATGATCTGTTGTGGCAACCCTGAACTCACGGGATAAGTGAATAAATAATGAATGAATAAGTCGAAAGGACAAAAACAAAAGATCAAAAAAAGAAAAAAGTACTCAATGCTAAACCAAAACAATAAAAACTGCAAATCACTCAGTACTGCGTAGCATTAAACACTTAACACTTCAGGCTCACAATGACTCAGCTCAAAACAAAAAGCAATATCTATTTTGCAAGTGAACCTCATCCTGTGTTCATGGTCAGTTTTACCCTGCATTGCTGCTGCTGCTCCAGTCTGGCAGTGATTAGTGGCTACTACTTTAGCGTCATCATCTCCGATTCTGATACAGGAGACGCAGCTAATGGAGCACCTGTTTTAATGCCAGCTTATTATTGAGGCTTAGTCTCAACCTCACTTTTGTCAACTGCTATTCTGCTAGACTAAAGACGTGGTGGTTGTGGAGATAATAAAGCAATGCCAGCTTTCCTTTATCAAACAAAATGCTGCTAAATTACAGGCTTTAATGATTCGAATGAATATAAACATCCATCACAATACCCTAGTTATTATGCAGTATTTCAGTGAGGGCCACTGGGTTTTCTGTGTCAGTTTGGCCTCTATGCATCTGTCAACCATTTACTACAACTCGGACGCCATCGCAGTACTTCAGTCAACAGGTGTAGTGCCAAGTGTATGAGATAGTAAGAGTAAAGTAAGTGACGCTCTATTCTCTCCATGTCAAGGAGGTGAAAAATGTGAAGTAAGGAGAGGTCTCAGTTGTGTGTGTGTGTGTGTGTGTGTTTGTCTGCTCAAAATTCAAAAACATCAAATCAACCAAGCAAATAATAACTAACATTGATAAAAATATATTACATATCAAAACAGACTGTGGGGGGGGGCAACATGTGCTTTGATTCATTATCACTTGCAAGAGATGCATCAGCCTCTGTCACAGTGACTTGTCATGTCTATTATGCCCACGTTTCAAATATTCTCCAGGTTTGCCAATTTATGACTTTTTCTTTTAAATGTAGAGTAGAGATACTAGAAACCTGGGGTGACAAAGCGGTATATGAAACTGGGAATGTTACAATTATACTGTATGTTACACATCCCTAAACACTGGACTGCTAGCTTCCCCTGTCAATCGATAACTATTATTTGGGTTCCAAAACAGCAAAGCCATCCCCAATTCTGTGCAGAACATCAGGGAACTGCCCTGCACAGTCTTTAGTACAAACCTGTAGAAAAATCCCACCTCTCCTGAAAGTTAAGAGAGTCTCCTGCACGCAATCCTTGAAATTATGTATCTTTTTATTTTACTTAAATTTGCCTTTGTGTGCAGATGCAGCGACAATACATAATATGGATCAAATGTTCAAGAAAGAAAGTTGTGATGATTGTGAACCAAATTGAAAAGATTCATAGGGAATTGATAAATGTGCATTAATTGTTGCAATTGCAAATTCCCTGGGGTTCTGCAAAAACTGGTTTAATATATATGGTACAAGAAAACATGTTAACTAAGTGTTTATCAAACTGAACTGGGCATTGCATTAATATATTGCCTTTGCAGCTAACAAAGCACAGGATACACCCCCTACAATGAAAGGGAATCTCTTCTTCGTCTGAAGAACCACTCTGCAGTACTTTACTTTCAGATAATCTCAGCATGCATGTTTGGCTTTTAGGAGGATTCTCGAGCCATCAAAAAGGCTTTCATCATCTTTGGCACCTAGACTATTTCCCTTCCTTTCCAACATAAGATGGACACTATATTGCAGTGCTTGCTGTCAAAAATGTTTATGCTAGAAATGGTCAGTAATGAGGTTTACTGATGGACTGTTCATGGCCTATATTGATGTTTGCATGGCTTTTAACATTACTATTGGATTTGCAGGCAAGAAGGCAGGACCCTCTTAATACAAAAACAATGTTGATAAAAGATTAAAAAAACAACAACAACTAATTAGAGAAGTGAGGACATGCTGGTTCAGCATTTCATACTCCCAACTCACAAGTCAACCTACCCAAAGGATTCTACCTTGTTATTTAAAAAAAAAAAAAAAAAAAAAAGTTAAATGCAATCATTTCAGCACAGCCATGATTAAACATAACCCACAGTTCTCTGTGTGCCTGGGGAAAAAAGAAAGAAAATGAACCACTGAGAGGTGTTATTACATCCACTGTCCAGAGAACAGTGGAACACTGTAACCATAGGCTGAGGTTTTATACACCACCATCTCAGAACAGTGTGATTATATCCAACCAGTTTAAACCACACTGTGCCACACAACAATGCCTTAAATCTGTACAGCAGGATGAAAAAACATGTGGCTTTTAACATACAGCTACATATATGAAACAAACAGTTTAGGAAACCTCGAAATGTGTACCCCTACTTGAGGATCATGAAATCAAAACAGTTAGTTGAAATATGTATGATGTAAATAAGTGCTCGACAGATCTCAGAGGAGTTTGCATATTTCTTTGTTGCTTCATCGCTAAAAGTGGCATAATCCCATGTTACATTTGACATTCCTGCAACTTGTTATACAAAAATATGGATTAGTGAAGCTTTAAACAAGCTTGATCTTTGCAGGTTTGAGCTTAGTTTGCCGTTGCTACAACATCTGCTTAAAAGGCTTTAAGGGGATTAAAGGAGTAAAGCAAGCAAACTCACATGAACCTGTCAAGATACAAATCAGGTTAACAAGCTTATAGCAATGACGTCTGGTAAAAACAGTAAAACCTTATTTGCTAATGGAGAAAGGGACATACTGCGTTGTCACTTTTTAAATCTAATGAATTACAATACACATTTGCATGACGAAAATCAACATTTCTATAATAGTTCCTGAAGCAATCTTGAACTGAAAATGAGTGTTCACGAAACAACAGAACCCACTGATGATGAGTCTTGTTATGCCTGACAGACACTGTGCAACTTTTATATTATCTGATGTCACTAAATCAGTCATGCTCACACTGAATGTCAACATGAAGGGCCTCGTCGAGTTTGTGCGCTGACTATTCCGATAAAGTTTATCCTAACATGATGGCTGTTTCCTCAATGTTGAAAAAAAGACAGAAAGGGAAGTTTACTTTTTTGTGGTCCTACAATGAAAGAATAAGAAGAGAAGAAAAAATTAAGCTGCTGATGGCTGGAAAATGCAGATGTAATTGTGTGTCTGTGTCTAGAATTAAGTTATGTATATTACTTCAGCCTGCACACTGATCATTTATACCAGAGGTCACCAACATGGTGCCTGTGGGCACCAGGTCGCCGGCAAGGACCATGTGAGTCGCCCGTGGGCCTGTTCTAAAAATAGCTCACCATAGCGCCACTTACCAATGAGCTGCATCTAATTTTTTTTTTGCTATTCTTTTTTCAAATCACATTTGATAGTTATTGTGAGAAATCATTAACATGATCAGTGTCTTCACATAGATGGATATCACTCATTTAATTAATTATTAATAATAACATATAATTAAAGGTAAATTGAGCAAATTTGTTATTTCAAAAATGTGTATCAAACTGGTAGCTCTTTGCATTAATTGGTACCCAAGAAGTAGCTCTCACTTTCAAAAAGGTTGGGGACCCCTGATTTATACCATTAAAGCCACCAGTTGATGTTGCCAGAACAGAATATAAAATACTTTATTAAGGTTAAAATAAGCTCCCTCTTTCGTTATATTTTGACTTCTTCTAAAATGCCAGAATTCCAACCAATCATTTGAGAAGAGGGTCACTGGTTGTGCAGGTGATGGATTGGGGACCAGGTCTCTGCTTAAGCTGTAATTATATTTCTGACACATGGAAAGATATGCAGGTTACATTTAGAGACGGTTGCATACTGTAGGTGTTTTTTACCGTACAATGCCAAACGACAACTGGTTCTAATTCTAAAATCCTTCAGGCACAACTGAACTGCAGCCGAAATTGGTTACCTATGTGCACTTTGGCAATCAGGTGTTTTTACCTTAATCACATACTGTATAGGCACATTACTAAAACTGCGTGACATGGCCAGCTAAGATTTAGGACTTGACTAGAAGTCCTTTACTAATGATTCATATGGAGATCCTCACAACTTTGTCTAACAAAGCATTTGTGAACTCAAGAGACTACTTGTGGTTAAGGCCAAAAAAGAAAAACAAACTTAGCACAAACAAGAAGCTACAAAAAAAAACTGAAGCTCCCTGCTAATTGAACACAGTTGTAGTAGATTGCCTGTGGCTGTGCAACGTGTGCAACAATTCAGTGTAAAACTGATTTCAGCTGAACACTTTAATGTGGAGGCATGTCGCTGGGATTCTGTCTGTGACTGAATGTGAGGCCTTGCAGCCAGTTTCACTCGCAAATATTACACAATCAAAGTCGAGATCCTGCAAGGACTTGCAAGAAAAGAAAACTGTTGCATAATAGAGTGTGAGGCAGAGAGGACAGGGAGGAGGTTGTGTGAAACAAGGCTGCAATTACAACTCAGCAGCAATACTTCTTAACTAAAAAAAAAAGAAAAGAAAAGAAGGCTTGCTTGCATGGCCTTTATTTTTCTCCTCACAGGCTGGGCTGTAATTAGAAAGAGATACAGTGGGAAGGTGCTGATAAAACACGCAACAAGAGAAAATGCCAAAATCAATTGCTCCTTCCCAATTTAACCTGTGAACGTTGCTTCTAATTCCCAGGTGTGTCTAAGTGCATCTCGTGCCTTTTAAATAAATCATCAGGATGGAAAAAGGTGCTACAGCACATGGAAGAATCCATTTCTACTCACAGCAGACCCTGCAATACATTACGAGCAAATAAATTTACCTGAGCCGTCCATTACCTTAGGCTTTTTCAAATCCATATCGTCATTTTGTTTTTACATGGCTTCAATGAGGATAAAAAAATGGGGCTCATCACATCTCTGTGACTATTTCAGGCATCAGCTTTCATGCCCGAACAATGTAACTGAGATCACGATGCTCTTTTCTGAGACGATACTGAGTGCGGTTACATTTCATAGAAAAAGAGAGATACAGTATGTGATATCAGCAGAGAACAGATAGATGAGAAGCACCTGTAATAAAAATCTTTTTGAGCCACTTGCAAATTTAGTACAGGTAAAATGTTTTCAAAGGATAAAAGATGATGTTTTTAACAATGAGAATAGAGGTGGTCCAGCTGTTTATTCTACTAACTTCCCCATAGAGATAAAAGGGTTATTATCTCTCTGCCACATAAATCTCCTTGTACAGATCAGATGAGTTTTTTTCTTATTATGATGACAAAAGGGAGAATGTACTACTCAACAACAACAACAAAACAAAGCAATAAAAACTCTTGCGAACAAGCGGGTATGAAAACACCTTTCACCTCATTGAGGCTGAGCCTTTTCAGCACACAGGAAGTTTGTTTGCGTTTTCACTTTGGAGAAACGACTATGAAAAACAGTACTGCATGCAAGAATTCATATCATAAGGATTGCTCTGTCTGAGCGAGACTTCCCCAAACCCAAACTACGATTCACAGAAAGCATGCATATGAATATTTGAGTAAAAGATAGCTTCAATGAAAACTGATAATAAAAAAGCTATATATCAAAATGTTCTTACCCATTTAAGACATGTATTCAATTTCCCACAAAGATAGTCTACATAGAAACAAAAATCTTTCTGCAACATGAACTTCATAGTAATGTGATTCGGATTTAGAATTTAGAGGGCTTTGGGTCACTACCTCCACTCCAAAGCAAAGGTCACTAAAAACTGAATCATTAACAGTAATGACCTGAAACTTGTGAGCGATGGACGTGCACATAGTTTACAAACACTGTAATGTAAAATTCACAATTTGTGGCTGTATGACCTGACTATTAATTGGTCAATAACAGCTTGGTATCTCCAGAATCATTTAATCTCTGAAGTTGCCAGGCAACACAGGAAGATGCTACATTACATGCCCCAGAGTAGATGGAGAAACTATTGCTCAACAAGAAATAGTAAGCGACGCCACATAATTTCCACTAATACCACCGAATGTCTTTTTTAAATCCCGGCTTGTGTGACTTAACCAACAACATACAGTATTCAAGTTTCACAGGGGTTTTTTATTTTTAATTTGGGGAGATACGGGTTAGCTGTATCCACTGTTTCCAGTCTTTATGCTAAGCTAAGCTACTCACCTTCTGACAGTCCAGCTCTGCACTTAACACAGAGATATGAGAGTGGTGTCAGTCTTCTTATCTAACTTTCAAATAGCAGAACATATTAAGAATTTACATTCTTCAAGATACGAAACTATTCTACGCTCTTTGTAGACATGGATGGTACTGCCAAACTAATGGTTGGTACAGGCACCACTAAAGTTACGGCAGTAACATTTGGTTCAACAGTGGCTTTGGCTCAGTTCAGTTGAGCAAATTACACACAGCAGTGTTAAAATACCTTTCACCTCCGGAGAAGAATGTACAAAAAGTGCACAAAAGCACCCATGGAGTCGTAACGGAGGCCTGGATTCGGGAGTTCAAAATCCAGTTGTGAATCTACTTATCAAATCTGAATCATTTCGAGTTAAGAGGGGTTTTTTGTAACAAAAGCTTTATTTTGATTATAATTTTGTTGTAATTGTTATTTCAGTGTAAATTATGAATTGCCTGCCACTGTGTGATGAAATACAATGTCTCATCACTTAAATCATGGGCATTCTTCTGTGTAGAAGAGTTGTACTGTTGGGATTTCATCACTGCTCTGTAACATTCATTAACCCTGCTCAGATGGGTTTTCCTTAGGCCATGTTTGCTCCTCACTGAGGCTTTGCTGCAGCTGTACAAGCTGTGGAACCTGGAGTAAAAACAAGAACGAGCCTTCTCCATTTAGTCATGCCTCACGTACAACTCTCACATACATAAAACACATAAAGCCATAGTACGGATGGCATCTGCAGTACATTTATTTATAACCACCCCTTGTACATGTGATAATAGTGCTGCACATCATGCTGAAAAACACGTTCTTCAGTCTACCAAGAAGGCTCTTAGTGGCTGGAACACGTGTATGTGTGTGTGTGTGTGTGTGTGTGTGTGTGTGTGTGTGTGTGTGTGTGCCTGCCATTGCCTGGTTCTTTTTGTTTCACTTCAAGATTGCTCTTGCGCATGCTATTCCAGCTGCCCTCAGTGACTGCACAATGTTATGGCCTGCTGTGAGAGGTAATTACGTAATGAAAACAGAGCATGAGTATCTGTGTGTGTGAGTGTGTGTGCATGTGTGTGTTTGCCTGTGGAGGTCAAGAGGACTTGGGGGGGTGGGGGGGAACAAGAGAGAGTGATGGGTTTAGAAACACCCAACACCACTGAAAAACTCAGGTCAAAATTCAACATATGTCCCTCATAGAGGGGATGTGGTTGTATCGTGATGAGTGCAAACAAGCCAGGAAGCCTGACATCCAGCCTGGTTTTTTTTTTTCAAAAGAAATCTTTTTTTCTAACGCAGCTGTCAGAACAAGTCTATTTCATGTTTGAAAAGAGTTTGATACTTGAACGACTGTTGCCTAAACAATTAGAAATTTCAAAGGAAATTTCAGTGCTGCAAAGTGAGCAGTTCTGTAGACATAAGTAATCTACTGCATGTGGTTAAAAAATTGCAACAGCTTTTGAAACCGGTAGCCCACGAGAAAAAAGGCCAAAGTGTGGAGAGAACATTCCAATGGCCATTCTGAAAAATCTACAAGCTTGTAGCTTCAAAACACTTCCGACCTTTCAATGCATTTTGTTAGAGGGAAAAAAATGGGTGAAGCAAGGATGAAAATAAATTAAAAAAGAAAATGCCATTTCCTTCTGCTCATACCCCCCAGCAGCAGAAGCAGAATGGCTTACAGCTAAGGTCACTCTGTTGTTATCCTGCAATTACTCCATTTTTGTTGAAACAGTTGCTTAGGACAAATGCTTAGCAGAACCAGGAAGTACAATCTATAGTATAATGGAGCCCAATCTGCCATGGTGATGCAAAATGACACGTTTTTGCTGCTTGGCAGATAGATGTAGGCTAATGTTGGAGAGTCTCTTTGTGTAGGAAATATGGATTAATGAAAGAGCAACTTCATTTTGGCCTTTTTCAAACCTTAAGTGTTTCTGCTCTCATCCAAATCAGTGGACCAGTTTGTAAATGTGGACACATTTTCTCTTTGTTTGGTTTCCTTTTGCACATAGAAAATCTGAGTGAGCAAAAATGCATCACTATTGTCTCATCTGCTCATTGGTGAAATGTATCTGGGATGGGAACACATAAAAATGAATATCTTGTTCTGTACTGGTGAATACTTATAAGTGTGATTTATTTTCAGCAATAAATAGCTTCCTATTTGGTTTTTGCTCATAAACACGGTGAATATCTGGCCATTTTACAAAAGGCTGCAGCAGGATGCTTACAACACACGGTACAAACATCTTCAAAATACGAAACGCAGTCACACTTTGTAAAAAAGACGAACTCTTCTAGAGTTCCTGTTTGACTGAGACCACGTTAAGTGAGGTGTCTTGATGTGGTAGTTTTAGGGGGATTGCTGTGTTGCTGTGGGCCCAGACAAACTGCTCCAAGAGGCAAAACAAACCAGTGTCCGACTCAACCCGAATGAACAAGATGGATGTGAAAACACATGTCAGTTATGCGACTTGTCCTTTCCTAGCTCAAAAACCTTTTGAGCTGTCCTTGGCATATCCACAACCAGCGGAATGGTTTGTGTTGTGGCACCGCTTCAAAACACTTTTAACTGTCACAATCGTACAGCAAAATGTTAGCCCCGCATTTACACTTAGGATATCTATATTATCGTCCTCGCCACCGCTACTTCTGCTCATCAACAGTGCCCATCTGGTTTAGGCACTCGCTATGTGCCTGCAGTTAAACATGCTAAAGGAGAAGTCTGAGCTTTGTCAGCTCACTGACCAGTCAGCTGCGACTGTCTAACTGAACGAGAGCAGCTCCACCACAGAGTGAAGCAATGTTTGCCTGTGGGATTCTGCCGCTCATGTGAAACATCTCCTTAGCTCCTTGAACTCTTATGAGACAGCTCAGAGGTGGGTGATCTAACCAAATGAGTGGCCCTTTTTGTGACTGATGTATCAGAAAAAAACAACACTTCCCACCACATCATTATCTCTTCCACACAATCTCTGATGTCAACTTTCTGCAGGGGTGTGGGTGTACAAACAAATCTACTGTTATCCTACGCAACCTTTGTTACATTTATAAGAAGAAATATAAAAAAAAAAAAAAGCCCATATGGCTCTAAAAGAATATTCGAGTCTTGTGGAAAAATAACGCTCTCAGGGGTCCGATGCTGTGTATAGCTATTGCTTTGTTAATCCAAGCATTAGCTTTGTTATGCATGGACACCTCCTGTCACTCCCTGGAGTGTACTTGTGATACAGCCTCGAGCCTGAAGTGTAAGCTTAATGCTCATCAATGGAGATACACAACTACAGCCACCTGGGGCTTGCGATAATCCAAGCTACACCCTCTCAACTTGAATGTGGAGTCAAAAGTACCATCTGTTGTAATTGCCATGAATAGTTGACACATCGCAGGCTGTGACGCCACGGCCGATGATAGGACATGCTGTCAGTGTAGTACCAAGTGCTGACTGGTAACACCACACCTTGGGGCAAAACTGACGAAACTACTGCATTGGACAGGGGGTGTTCATGTGGAAGGTAATGTGACTCAACCTGTCTGCCAAGAACAGGCACAAACAGGAGGGGAAGTGAGATAAGGGAGGAAGTTTGTAAGTCTGAGGGACGGAAGTTAACTAACCACAGTGTATCACCTGCAAAACACAGATAACATATATGGATGTAGTGCACGCACAAATATTGACAACTTCACTTATAGTAGTATGGCAAACCACACTCTGGGCCTTCTATTGCAGTACTTTCTCATTCATAAAGGCCAAAGAATGCCAAGTGGGACACGTGATAGCTGAGCAGGCCTCTCAGCATTTTTTCTCCTGGCTGATTCTAGGAGAATCCTATGCAGTGCAAAGGAATGCAGGTAGTTTCAGGCAAACAGCACTTTCTGCAGTGAGCAGATGAAGGTGAAGTCCCAACTGTTGGCATCTGTCAACACATGCTTTTCCTGCGTAGTCAGTCATCCCTGGCATTCTACACAACCCATTGGATCACAGCACAAAGAATTTTATCAAAAATGCTGTATTAGTACAGACATGTGTTATCTGTTGACGCTGTGACTGTGTGCCATGGCATTCAATTTTCAATGGCGCAACTGATGTGATAAATGAAAAAGGAGATTTCTCAATTTTAAGCTTTCGTGATTTGCTTCATGTTCCATCGTCTGAGAGAAAAAGGCTGAGGATTAATCCTATGTGTAAGTTGTATCAAACAGAGCCAGAGGTTACCTTGGTGAGTGTTTGCTGACTAGAGGTCATTCATGGATGCAAGCTTAAATAAATCTGTGCAGTTCTAACATAAGCAGCCACTCACGTGTAAAGCAGTGAGAGAAAGTGAGGGTGACGCCACAGGCTTGAGCCCCAGACTTACTTTTATTTGTAACAATGTAAGTAACATTATGTAAAAATAATAATATTAATAATAAAAACATAATGATGTAATGCTAGTCAGATCTTCGACAGCCATGACAGCCAGCCGGGTTTAATGCTGACCATACCTTGTTTAAGATTTGGTGCAATACAATACTTATTTTCCACCTTTTAGAGTTTGGAGTGTAATTATAATTTTTTGAAAACTGCAGGCCCAGTCTATTCACTGACCAACACAGTACGTATGTTTAAACCATGAGCTATAAGAAAGCAACACTGCTGATTTAAAAAAAAAATAAAAAAACTGCAAACAGATCTTTAACCTTTTATCCCAATGAAAGCAATCATGCCTATATCCATGTAACAGCACTGATGATGCATCTCCAGTACTGAGATAGGCCTTTATATCATGATTTAGTTAAATGCAGTCTAAGAGCACTGGCCATCAAACTCAAATGTCATATGACTATTATAATAATGTCATCACAACTGACTCCTTACTATGTATCACATTATTTTGCATTGAAAAGAATGTGGGCATCATACTTCTCGTTTCTGCCGTTCAACAAACAACATTTCACCTGCAAGCAGGAGCAAAACACAATTGAGGTTTTAACATTTTTAGAGTGACACTCTTTGATGCATAAATTACCATGCCACATGTAAAACGTTATGTAAAACTAAAGGGATTTCGTTGTCTCACTGATTAGTTCGGCATATGATCAGCTAATCAATACACACAGGTCTTAGTCTATGTAATTTAGCTCCACGCTGGAGTCCAGCTACTACCAAAACACACCGGTTGTTTCCGGTAGTAAAAAAAAGTGTAGCGCAACTGAATAAGTTTGGATTTTATTGGGTTAAAGTTCAGCCTAGTAAACTGTCTACACGCCGAATGGAAGAGAATTATCTGAAGACTAACGTCAGCCAATATTCTCATTTATCCCTGTGGACAGCACTGCCACGTAAGCCCAACATGCATTAAATTGCTCGATATATTGACCGGGGTCGGTTCAGCAAAGAGAGAGAAGGCAGCAGGGAGGGTGGTGGTTGTAGTGGTGGTGGTGGTGGGGTGACACTGTCAAAGCACATGACAAAGCACTGACACTGTCCGGTGGTAGTAATATTGATAAACACCACTCACTACATAGGGTTTAAATTGAGTTTTTCGGACTTTTCACGAACGCGACAATGAGATTCCTGAAATATTTCCCCTGCAGGTTTAGAAACGCGCCGCACGCACTGTAAACAAGTCGACGTAGAAACATGTTTACTGGCGTTGCGGCGCGTATCTGGCGGCCGAAAGAAAAGCACTAAGGTACAGTATCTATCCAGCACTTGTGTGGAACTGACTTTACACGGGGCTCTCTCGCCCTTGTGTTTGTTGTTTCTGTGAATTGGACCAGCTGGACATGTGCACGTACCCTTCTCCGGTTAGTCTGTGTCAAATGCATCCAAAGCGGAGCCTTGTACTGGATGTAACCAACTGTCAGTCTTCTGTCTGCAGCAGTCGACGGTGGTCGTCGGCCACGGCAACGATAACGCCTTTTCCCCCTGTGTTGCTCTCCGCTGCTGTAATCACCCAAGTGTCTCCGTTTCAAACAGAAAAAAAGAAAGAAAAGGAAAAATACGCGTCCCCGTGCTTCCTGATTTAGGTACACTGGCGGTGATGATGTTTGCGAGGGGTGGGGCGGAATGCAGCTTTAGTCCGCCAAGAAATGTGGGCTAAAAAGACACGTTGGTGCACGTCCGTGCACGATCAGTGGAAGCATAGGGAGGGTTCAATAAATGGGGGAAATAGTGGCATATGATGTAGGAACGGGTTTACAAGCTGCAGGGTCGGGTCTGTCAGAGAGTAACATGCAAAGCATTTTCTAATGCTGCACCACTCGGTTACTGCCACTCTCACAGTAGTGGCTCCTTTTATGAGACTTTGAGACTAATGCTGTTGGAGGGAGGGGGGGGGGGGGGGGGGGGGGCTGGTGGATCAGTGGTGAAGCATTCGGTTGGGATGCAAAGGCGAGGGGCTCGAATCCCACCACACCAGGTGAGGCCCCGCCAGTCCACCCAGCTCATGCCCAACTCAGGCCAAATCAACGTGCAGAACACATTCTGCCTGAAGGGACAAGCCGAAAGCCAGACACAAGATACATTAACCAGGGGGTGGAGCTGGAGCTGGGCAGGGGCTGAAAGAAACAAGCCCAAACTCTCCTTGTAGTGGGACCGGTCAAAAGAAAACTTCCAAGTAGACTGGTCACTACTAAGTGCTTGACAGAGAACCACAGGGGATCCCTTCTTCCTGTGCCTATTAAACTTTACAACTCGTTCATAAAGGGGGGTCTGGACTGAAACTGAACTGAAAACTGGACTAGAGTGTTTTTCCTCTCTTGCTACTATTTTTATTCGTGAGTCATCGTATTATTGTACTGATGTTTAACTAATCATGACCCTTTTCATTTCCCAAATTTTATCGTGACTGTACGTCATGACTGATACCACTGTTTACTTTCCGTATGAATCACCATCACACCCTCACACCCTCACACCCATCTTTGACTGCCATCCTAGTCATAACGTTCTGTATGCCACTGCTCTGCATAGCACCTCTGTCTATTGTACATCTCACTTTATTCATCTTGACATTTTATATCCTTATTGACGGATGTTGAAGTTGTCCATGTCCCTTTCTTTGTAATAAGAACAATGCTTTTTTTTTTTTTTTTTTTACTTGAACCTAAACATGCTACCATATTTAGACATGGCTGTCTAAGTGGAAGTGGCCAACATTTACAATAGGGCATATGACATTTTAATGGTAAGTAATCGTTAATCATTAATAAAACTGTGCCAAATCAACAATGCTCCGCTGATGCGACCCTAAACTCACAGGGTAAGCCGAAATGCCAAAAAATAATTAAATAATAAATAAATAATTAAAAATAAATAAGAATAATAAATAATTAAAAAATCATCAAATATCCACCGATTCTCTTACTTGACTTGCTGATATTAAAAATCGTTGTTCTTGGCTACTGCAGAGACTGTCTCGTGCTCATGCTACAGCTAGCTGGATTCCTAAAAGTTGCATATTGTAATGTACATGAGAACATTAGTACACTTTTGAGTTACTTAAGACTTCCCATTTCACACAGTGTAATACTTCTTTTGAATAGAATGGTGCTGTTATTGATGCCATTAGTAACGTCTCTGCATTTTTTTAAGACGCAAAATTAACACGTAGTATGAAGAAATCGTACTTTTACTTACAGTTGATTAGACTCTTCATCAAATTCAGCAACGTCCTCCTCACATTCTTCCTGCAGCTCATCCAATGGGATTCTATCTAATAAAATAAAATAAAATACTGATCTGGTGTCTTCAAATAGGAAACAAACAAAGCAAAGTAACTTAGGGCCATGTTTTTGGTGTGTTACAGTACACTTTTAAATTTTGTCATTGGTGTTAAACAGTGGGCATTAAAAATATATGAATGTGAATGTAATGCCAATCACAGGTTTACAAACTGTACTAACACAGGAACAAAAGACTGGAAAACTCCAAATAACATGGAACAAAATGTCAGTTTCATAACTATAGCAACAGTGGTAAACATGCCCCTGTCTGAACTTTTTTGAATCATGTGGTATCAAATTCAAGCCATTGCTTTTTGTACTATTTCAAACAAAATGTCTTGGTAAATTGTTTGAATTTAATTGCATTCAGTCTTTCCCAAACAAACAAATCTCATGGTCCTGTATGCTCCAGCAGAGGTATGTCCACAGCTTTCAATAATTGTTTTTTACTTTAAGATAGAGGGGTCAACTTTGGGACATGAATTTTTCAA
The DNA here is from genome assembly GCF_033026475.1 of Channa argus. Taxonomy (NCBI): domain Eukaryota; kingdom Metazoa; phylum Chordata; class Actinopteri; order Anabantiformes; family Channidae; genus Channa; species Channa argus. The sequence goes on from NC_090203.1 coordinate 19,928,005, forward strand.
GTGGCACAGAATTAAATATATATTGACCTACTGATAACACAAAGTGTTCTTACAAAGACCGAAGGCTTCTGCAGAGGTAAAATTTAATTATAATTGTGTTTATTGTACACTTCAAAAATATGCCATAGGCCTTTTGATGAATTGTTTACTTGTTTTTTCTCTATTATCCCTGACAACAATGTTGCACAGTAATATTAACATATTTGTATTATTTTCATTCCTTCCTCCATCTATAATTCCACGATAAGCTATCTCCAGGTTTCATAAAACCATAAAATTGATTTACGGATCCTGCTTAGTAATGAAAAAACAATTTGCTTGCTTGCGTCCACTCAGAGCAAAGCTTCAAAACCTTCCAGGACACTGACAGTGAAATTCTTACAAAAGCAGCCCTGAGAAATAGAACTCCAACTTAATCTCCGTACAAAATATAAGAACTATGATCCTTTTTTTTTTTGCCCATAATTGGTTCTCTTTTTCAAACCAATGTAGAAAAGATGTAGCTATTAAACTTTCAACTGATTTATGCAGGAGGGATGCAGTCCTTAATGTTTATACTACTTATAAATTAGTTTTACTTTTACCTTTTAAACTTGTTCTTGAAAGAGCTTTTTTGAGTCTTGTTTAGTTTATGATGCTCTTAGATATTTTATTTGAGACTGACATGAAGCACTGCCAAAACACCCAATCCATTTAAAAGCAGGACAGTAAAATTTGCCTTATCTTTCCATTTCCAAGCTCGATTTTGGAGTCCAAGGTTTTATTTAAAGACATGCAATGAGAAGTTATATCTTTTCTTTCGTTAAGCAAAGGGTCAAACAAGAGCCAAACGTTTTTGTAAAGCATGTCTGGCTAACTTGAGACATTATATCAATAAAGAGTACACAACAAAAACTTTGCTATCAATCATCGAGACAGCAACCAATAAAGTAAAGGTAAAGGTACAACATTGGGTGACCTGGCTGGATTGAGGGCTCGGCTGAGTCCTGCTGAGTCCTACTCCACCATGGAAACTCTTATGAATACATCTGTACTTGCTGGAAAAGCCTAAACAAAAGGTTTCCATTAACACGGGCACGAAGACCTGTGCATTTGAACAGTTGAGAAGACAACATCATTACACACACACCAACACTGACAATAAATACCTACTTATGTAATTAATCTGCACGAATGCTACGTCTTTGCACACAAATCTATTCAGTGAATTTGTTTTTGTGTGTGTGTTTTAAAATGTCTATGTACTGTGATTTCCTGTGGCTTTACAGTTTATTTTTGTAGTGTTATATTTTTAGATTTTCTCAGAACACAGGAGTCATTTTGTTCTGCTAAGCACTCCCTCGTGACAGCAACAGCAAACTTGAACATTTATTAAACTTAACCATGAGTTTAAAGGACGGGATCACATTTTTTCAAGGATCTCTTGAAACAACAGTCAGGTGAGCAGGTGACCATACGAACACTGAAACAGCTTTAACCTTTTCTCTTGTTAATACAAGAAAACCCTTCAAAGAACGCTTTCTCCTCAGTCCCCCATCGATGCAAAAACATATCAAAAGGTTTATCTGAAGATAATAAAAGGCTTTAACCTTCCAAATTATTAACATAAGTGGATATCTTCCAAGCAGGTCCATTTTTAGCTCAAAATGCCTCTATTTTATTACTTTTCTTCCACTAGAAGAGGGGACTTTATTCTGGAAGATATCCACTTGATTTAATAAATTCAAACTGTTTAAGCCCCATTTTAGCTTTGGATACAAATCTAAATATATTTTTGCAGAATGCAAGGAGTGTGGTTTTTGGCCCCCACCACTTTGACAATGAATAGACAAATTCACATAAAAATAGCATAGGGACACTTTTTGCTGTGGACAAATCATGAATTCTGATTCAAATAAATTAAAAGGACCAATAAAACAAAGCCAGACCAGGCAAACGGAACAATTTTAAGAACAGCCAGGCAAAGCTAAGCAGCAGTGGCTGGTTTAGTATAGTTTAAAACTTCGAATTCTGGGTTTCTATATTTAGGGTATATATGTCAGAAATTTAAAAACATGAAATGTGGCAAATTCTACTCCGTTTTTTGCATTTCAAGGCCATTAAAACTATCATCCCATTACATCCCAATACAATACAACACAGCAGTGCAGTTTCTTTCTATTTGGCAGGTCTTTGGTCATTAACCAAAGTAATGGAAAATGTTACATTTAGTAAAGGCACTACGTAAAAGTTAGCTGAAATCATCAAAGTCATCACAGTTCATTCAGGGGGCCATGCTGTATTGATGAGGTAAATATTCCAGTCAAGTTATATTGAAACATACTGTAGTCTTAATGTGCCAGTATAAGCAGCCTTGCTATGCTGGGTGCAATTTCAATTGTCAGAAAACATTGGAAAGCATCAGAGACGTTAATATTCAGCAACTGTGGAGTGTTGAATTTGTCCAGCAAGATATCTCAGAATCTTACTTTGTCACATGACAGTTTATCAAGCCACAGCAATCCCGCTTAAAGATGCTCACAATTTGATACTCTGATATGATGATGCAGTGATTGCCAGAAAATCTAATCAGCTACAATAATTTATGTGAAGGGACTGGCTCCAATCCATCCGAACTCAGAGCTCCTGATAGTGTTTGTGACTATCGAGGTTGGGCTTTGTGGAAGTTGAATGGTTGGGGGGTTTGGACAGGGTGGGGGGCCGGGGGGGTAAAGGAGCTGGCAGAATCAACAATCTAATTGCTTACCAGGGAGATCAGCCCTAGGCAGAGAAAAGACTCAACATTGTCTATCATATGATAATAACCCATTAGCTCAGAGCCTGGCCCGATTTTGACAGAGATACAATAACTTGTTGTCATGGAAATAACCAGGCCTTATTTGAGGTAATGGATTGTCCATCACAGTAACACAGGGGGGCAGTGGGTTGTTTTTCATCTATGTATCTGTCTTAAGGGAAACTTGTGCTTATTTCTTTTTTTTTTTGCAAAATGTATGTTGTCATAGTTTATTTCCTTTCTCCAACCTAGAAATGATGATATCCTCAGATACTGATTAAAACCAGACCTCCACCGGTATCACAGGGTGTTCATTTTTACCAGCTGCAGATAGACAAGGACAGGTGCTGAATTAAAAATACACATTGCCATGATTTCATGTTTTTATGTATCGCTGCATGTTTTTATTGATTACATGGCAGGAATGACTCCAGGTGTCTTGCTGTCATCTGTGTTTGCTCGAAATGTACTTAGGCTGATTGAAAGTCGTGCATACACCAGCAAGATCCTTAACTAAAATGCTGGCTTCTGCTGCAGTTTAAAGATTGGACAGCAAACACTGTGCAGTCTCAGTTTGTTTAAACAAATTCGAAACAGAAATAGTCAGTTAGATGTGAGGGTGATGCTCCCAAGCTCATTTACTAAATCTAGGGATTAAAGGTGCATGACAAACACAACTAAAATAACTTCTTAAGTTTGCCGCTTTATATATGATTGAATCTAAATGAGTAAACAAACTCTCACTTTTCAGTAAGTTAAATACATAGGGATGCTTTTTAACTAAAACAGTTACTAGGAAACATTCATGACATCCTGTTAAAGGCAATCAACCATATCAAAAGGAAACGACTGCAGCACTCCAAGCTGTAATACACCACACGTACACAGTATGTCACAGTCTGCCGACGCTACTTACATGTTTTGCTTTGCTTAATTTCCGTCTCAATACAAGGAAAATCTGCTTGAATAATACGTTACTGGTTTAGTATCCATGCAATGTATGACAAATAAAAATGATCAGTCTTTAAGCACAGCATGCAAGCTGTTATACTAACATCGAGCCAGCTCAGAGCTACTATATTACCTTTTTAACCTTGGCACTTTGGCCAACACAACAAAATGGGGGTCCAATTATCCAAAAACTAGCCTGTACAAATTGCTCGGAAATGTGCCGATCAGGCTGCAGCCACCTCTGCCTCCCTCCACGATGTCTCCCATAGACTCATTTATTTGTGGCAACCCACCAGATATTGATTTTCCAACATGCAGTTACATCTCAGTAACTCCTCTGCTCTTATTGGAATACCTCTTCATTCAGCTCCTAAGTCTTCCGATGCTCCAATTCTACTTTTCACTTTCCAACACAACCTCAGATTTCTTAATCCTGATGGGTTTTCCTCCTTGGTCTCCAAATTCTTGCACTGGACACATGTCTTGTCCAGCGTGGACACAGACGGAGCAAATCACAGCTTTATTACCACACTGTTAGTAACCACACTGGTAATGAAGCTGGCTAATTTCCGGTCAGGGTAATTTTAGCTCAATCCCTTCAAGACAGAAGATTATGTTCCCAGCCAGACCTTCCATAAAGCACAGAATCGGCTGTAGACGCTGTTGACGTCATAGCACTTTGCTTTCAAGACATTCTCCCCGATGTTGCTTCTTGCTTACTTTTTACCTCACCTGAAAGTTGCCAAATGAGTAAATGTGAATAATATAGTTCAAAATCCTGGTGCTGTACACCCACTGTATGCAATAAAAAAGTACACTTTATTTTGGAAACTGAGGTTTGTGTGTAAATAAACCGATGAACATTACTGAATACAAAACAAAGCTATAAAACAATATTTAGTTGAGAAATTGCTCACATGGAAAAGCACAAAACTGTTGTAAAAAAACACCCACAGGAAGCATCAACACAGGCCAAGTGTGAAGTAGTGGCAGGAAGCATAACATTGTCAAAATAATTGAGGAAGCAACCTCATCATGCAAAAGATTTACGTACATCTAAAGATGAGTCATTTTTTTTTACTAGTGCTTTTTCTATTTTTCCAATGCTGACATTCATTCTGAATAAGCAGTTAGTTTTTTTTTTTTAAAAAAGATTTGATTTTGGAATGTTCTTCCATCCCAAGGGCACTTTGGGTGCAGCTGCTTCACATTTGGCTAATGTCCTCCTACAAACCTGATGGCTATTAAACATTGCCTGGTTTCACGTTTTTAGGTTTAATCATGTAGAAGGTGGAAAAAGCTCAGATAGCATCTCACACTCACAGCACAGTCACGACTAAAGCAACTGCAATAAATAGAAATGATTCATACAGACTCTCATCTCACTGTCTGATAAGGCTGATCACTATGGTCATGGAGTTTGGATAAAAGAGTTTGGAAAAAAAGATGTGCGGTGCTGACACACAGAAGAGCTTGAGAGTTCACTACAAAACATAAAGACTGAGCGATTGTAATTGTAACAAATGTAAAAGCATTTTATCGCTAACACACATTCACATTACTAATTTATAAAGTAATTTCTTTATATTATATTTATTTATTATTTATTTTTTATATTATATTGATTGAAGTAGTTATGCAACTGCTTCTTGAAACCCAGAGGATGAAACTGCGTGACATTTCTAAATCAAGTTGTTTGGTTCAGTGTTCTTGTAGATTTCGCTGATATCTACTGATATCTAAAGGAGCGAGTCCCCAAAACAGCAGGAAACTGTCAGCAAGGTCTGAAAACTATCAATATGAAAACATAATAAGCTTTCTGGTTTTCCATCACAGCTGGGTTAAGAAAAATTCATATGTTCTACATCTGTGTGTCCACTGTGGTAGCTGTGACACAAATGTCATTGTCACCTAGGGGCAGGAGTGGACTGTTCACATGTCCAAAGAACTAGTCAAGGAAACAAGTCTAGTAAACTAGAGCCTTGTTTCATGCACCAAATTCTTGTAACGCTCACTACACCTTCATTGACACTCTTCAAGTTTAACTTTTTCAGTTTATCAGACTGTTATTGTGATGTTGTGTATCTGATATGTGTATTACAAAGGAGCTCATCTTGCTGCTGTCACTACTGTCTGGAGTTACCATTGTGTTTTGTTGTCTATGTTATCTGTGTCTCTTCATTTCAACTATGAATAGAAGCATGTGTGTGTCGGCAGTGTGTAGCACGATGTGCGCCTGTCGCAAGGCAATTGGAAAGCATGAATTAGTCTTAAAAATGTATTAAATACATCACTTCATTTTAAACAGCCCCATCTAGTGGAAGATATTCATATAATTTCCTTAAGTTTTAAGATTCAAAGGACTGTATCAACGGCAGGTATCTTTGTGTTCAAAAAGAAAGAACCACACCAAAGAAATAGAAACAATACCTTCTCTACTGAGCAATAAAGTAAGTAGAAAAACAAAGACTTTTTTGTTAAGTATTAAATACCAGACTGCTTTGATTTACTGTCGCAGTGAAGACAATTTAGCACAATTTTCAGATACATCATTACACAGTTAATCTACTTACATAAACTACTATATATAAAATCCAATTGTCACAAAGATTACTACTCAACCTATCAAGAGTTGCATACTGTATTCAGGTATGTAATAAATGCGATGGAGACTGCAATGCAATGGTTGGGCTTCCAGACACCTGGGCAGGATATAGGAGGAATGGGAATGTTAGAAATCGATTGTTAGTTCTCTTCAATTTGGTGATGGAGAGAGATTAGTCACTCATGGACATCTTCAAATTGAAAATGTGCTGTGTTACTTTCCCTGATGACCCCATGTGGTGTCATTTGAGTCCACACCCCATATGGAAGAGACTTTAGAGTTTTGCCCGTGTTGTCATGATTAGACTTGACTACACTAAACTTTTTTACAGCCAGTATAAACACATTATGTGCAGTATGTCCTTCATAAACACCAAATGTGTAAAAAGTGCTTTTTTCTGCCTGATTGAACATTTGGCAAAGCTGATTTTTCTAACATTTTTGCTTCCCATCCCATTAGTATACTGGTGCGAACATACTGAAAGGAGTTTTGCCCGCATGTTTGTGATGTGGGTCATTTTGTGAGTGTGCACGTGTGTACTATAGAATAAACTAACTGGGGGCTTTGTGGTTGAAAACAGGATGCCAGAATGCAAGAGTTAATCTCCAGTATCATAAGGACATGCAGAGAGCACTAAAAAAAAATATTCAAAACCACCACACACATATCTATCACAAAGACATTAAAGTATTTTTGTAGTATACAATATACTGTATATAGGATATGCTAAATAGTAGAATAACCTTTTTTACTCGTACTTTGTTGTTGCCATTTTGCTTCTGTGTGTCTGAGACACAGGGAGTGTGGAGCTGCACTCCTGTCAGACTTTCTGGGGTCAGAAAGTCTGACAGGAGCAGAAGCCACTAAATTATTTCATCCCGACCCGTCCTCACCTACACCTTTCAGCTCAGTTGCCGCTGCTGCCGGCAGAGCTCAGTGAACCTGTCCATGTTTCATTCTCTCGCACAGCTGAGTCTAATGGGACCCAACCAATACAGGGCTGTCTGTAGAGGAGCAGGAAGGCAAACAGTGGACAGTGAAATGGAGCATGTCTTCTGACATCAAAGTAATCACTGTCCACAAGGAAAATGCTTTAAAACCAGCACTTTTCACTGCTGCTGCTAAATTTTTAAAAAAATCTGTCTGGGTAATGACATGTTGCAAGAAGGAAGTTAAACTAAATCTCAAAAATGTGTTTCTGACTTCCCAGGGTGTTTTTTGCAGAGGGGGAAGAGCTGAAGCAGGCTCTCAGGTGCGGGGAAAATAGTTGCTGACAATAAGATCCTCACTGTGCTTCTTTCTGTTACTAACTGATACAATCCAACATTATTGTCATTGTTTACTTATAAGAGTCCATGTACTATATTAAGCGCAAATGTTTCCTTTTGATGCATTGTAGCAAAATTAGCTTAAAGCAAATTTTCATCTACAGTCTATTGGCATTTCAAATAAAAAACATAATCCACTTCACAAAAGCGTTTGTATAGCGTTTGGATTGTATCACACTATTCAATAGCTGTTATCTATTGTTATCACCACCATGAACAGGAGCCCTCCTTAGTACAGGCTTAGAAAGTCCTTATCATTATCGTCCACAAACAATTGTGTTTTACACAAAAGTTTTATATTTCAAGATTGTTCTGAAACAAGACGATGAACAGTTGCAAGAAAAATGAGCAGCAATAGCCACTAAAAGATATTTGATGCAGAATTTATCACCTCCATCATCGCAAACTTACTCGAGGCAAACTTGGTGTTATGGATGATACTGTAAAAACAACACTCCCAGCCACTCAGAACTGCTGCTCCAAATCCCAGACAGTTCCCAGTCGACCGCCCGCTACTGTCGCCTGATAGGTTGTCATCCTGCAGAGAATTATGCATTGGTAGAGCTCTCCTCGGTTTTCATGGAGCCTTAAAGCGATTTTTGTCTCATTTTCTGTCCTACCTGCCTCTCTAACTTTTAGCTCAGCCTCACTGCTCCTACAGCAATGATTTTAGTTGTAGCAGACTAGTGTAAGTAGCAACAAAAGCTCATTGTACACTTCCTGGCAACTAAAAGCACATTGTTAGCAGCTAACTCGGAAATACTGCAGCATCCAGCAGCTAGAAACGGCAGATTGGCCAAAAAATAGAGATCAGAGAAATATTACATTTTCCATGAACTATGTTCACAATCCTTTACTGCATAGCATCGTGTCTAGAAATAACATTTTCCCGACGTCATTGTCCTGATACTAGACAGCAGATTTCTAAAAAGTAGAGCTGAAATGATTAGTTGATTGATTGATTAGATGACTAAAAAACATTGATTCAAGTAGCCATTATTTTCCTAGGCAATTAGGCATTTCAGCCATTTTCAAACAAAATTGCCAAACATGATTCACGGCCTTCTTATTGTTCTATCTATCTATCTATCTATCTATCTATCTATCTATCTATCTATCTATCTATCTATCTATCTATCTATCTATCTATCTATCTATCTCTCTCTCTCTCTCTCTCTATATATATATATATATATATATATATATACAAACCTCAGATTACTGCTTTTCTGGCTATTTGATCAAACTCAAGCTATGGCTGAAGCACAGATAGACTGTTGTGACATAAGCTCATCTCAGGTGGTTTTCCAAAAGACATTTTTATTTGAAGGCCTTCAATTCTGTCTCCAAACAACCTTTTACTAAGCTCATTTTGAGGGGGTGCAGTGTGCACGGCCTTTGGTCGCAAACTGCTGAGGAGTTTTCCACAGCGTATGATTCCCCAGAAATGCAATGAAATGATTTGGTTTAGACACATCTGGGGGAAACAGGACTTATTTGTGGGTTTGTGTGAGTTGCTAAGTCAACATGAGCAGAGGATTCAGAACACTGAGCATTTTGACATTTGTAGAAAGCTTGTTTTGTTTTTCATTTCAGAAGAGAATGACATTCAAATGAGGCAATCATAGCAATACATTCCGAGTGAGATTGTTTGTGACATACAGCAGTTTTGACAGTGCAAGCAGATAATTACAATCACATTTCACTCAAGTCACAGTGTGTCAAAACTAATTGAGTCTGACTGAGAAAACGGGGCTGCCCTCTGGTATCCAAATTGTACAGGAATGGCTTCAGAAAGAACAAAACGTATCCAGATAGGTATTTTTCTCAGCATGTCTCGGGAGGTGGCACACTGGGTTCTGACGTGAATGGCACAGTCCATCCCCTGTTATAATGTGAGAGAAAAAGTCCAGACGCAGAGAGCTGGAGAGTGGGTGTGCGCATCAGGTGAGCGCAGGGAGGGAGAGAGAGGAGCCGATACGCACAGCGACATGGCCACTATACATAGAGGCAGGCAGCTCTGGGAGGCTGACTATTCATGTTACTGATGTGAGGTGTCATTATAAAGAGGCGGACTCGCCGAAACACACGAGTGCAAAAATACCCTCTGAAGGAGCGATAATGGAGATGCACCAGACCACAAGACCCTGTTACAAAAGCCCCGAGTCGTGAAGCAACAGTGGGACAGAGACATCTCATACAGCAGGCCAATTTGTGTTAAGTTCATCCAAAGGGACAAAAAGAAATCATGAACTTATCAGACTCTGCGTGGCTCTTCGGGGACCCGTGGAACATCAGCTTGGCAGAAGAAGCAGAAGAAGAAGACCAGAAACTTTTATTCGGGATCGGCACGGATAATTTCATCACGCTGCTGGTTTTCGGGCTCATCTTTACGCTCGGTGTCCTGGGCAACTCCATGGTTATCACCGTCCTGGCCAGGAGCAAACCGGGGAAACCACGGAGCACCACCAACATATTCATCCTAAACCTGAGCATAGCAGACCTCTCCTATCTGCTCTTCTGCATCCCCTTCCAGTCCACCATCTACATGATGCCGACGTGGGTCCTGGGCGCATTCATCTGCAAATTCATCCACTATTTCTTCACTGTGTCCATGCTGGTGAGCATCTTCACCCTGTCTGCCATGTCCGTGGACCGGTACATTGCCATCGTGCACTCCAGAAAGTCCTCCTCTATCCGGGTGGCGAGGCACGCTTTCATTGGAGTGGTGGTGATTTGGATGCTGTCCCTGGCCATGGCAGCGCCTGTCATGTATTACCAGAACATTTTTCACAGAGGAGAGAACCACACATTTTGCTGGGAAGTGTGGCCAGATCAAAACCAGAAGAGAGTCTATGTCGTGTGCACCTTTGTGTTCGGTTATGTGTTGCCTCTGCTGCTGATTTCCTTCTGTTATGCAAAGGTGAGAAAATATCATCCCAAGGTTCCTTTAAAAATAATGGAAATGATTAAACTTAGAAAAAGAAAGCTCACCTCTTTTTCTTTGCTTGCAGGTTTTAAATCACTTACACAAAAAACTAAGGAATATGTCCAAAAAGTCAGAGGCATCAAAGAAAAAGGTATGTATTCAGCCAGTTTGTCAGAGGGCTCTGGGGTATGGTATAGCAACCAGTTACAACTGCTGAATAAATACTGGTAAACAGAAAGATTGAAGGCTCCATACCAGTTGAATCAGTGCAAAATTGCAATAATTTGCAGGACTGAAATAATAAAGCACGTGTGAAAAGTGTGAAAAAAAACGTAAGTGTGAAAAGTTTGATTTGGTAAAAACAACCTAGTGATAATAATATTTAAATCTTGCCCTACTATTACTTCATTTGTTATGTTGCTAGTGATGATGATTATGATAGTAAGTGCTGTCAGCTTTTACATACTGTAAACGTCACACATGAGTTATACCATCCATCTGGATCTGTGCATTTCATGCATGGTTCACTAAGCTGCAGATGTTTTTCGTCTGACATATGGTTTGAGGTCAGTGCTGTTGGCTTTTAGGAAGGATATCTTACCCTGACCCACAGTCCTGCACACATTATTCAATGCGGTTCCAGGTATCTGTGTCACACAGTATAATATTTTTCCAGTACATCAGATAGTCCCGGTAAAACTATTTCCATCCTCTCTGTTTTTTTTTTTTCCTTAGGGTCAAAACAATGAATTTTAATCATGCAATGCTTATTGTTAACCATAACACTTGAGCAAAAGGACCAGAAAGCAGTGTAGCAATCAAACCTCCATCTAGCTCTCATTATTCTTGATGGAGGGCATTTAACAACCTGGAGAGCCAGTTATCTGCTGTTGCCCCTTGATTGCTGCTCTGTCTGATTTTCTGTCCATTGATCTTGATCACAGCTGGTCAGTTCACGGCACGATCTGATAGCTGTCTTATGAGCTGTGAAAAGACGGGCTGATGAAAATGAAAATGTGCTTTGATGTGCAACTCCCCTGTGCACAGAACGTACTTTATTGCACAATGTTTAAAACTGTGGAAGATAAAACAAGAGATTGAGATATTCTGATGATTTACAGCTCTCACTGTTCAGTGGAAAGGTGGAAAATGCACAGAGGGAATGTTACACTGACGGCCTTATGATAAGTGATCAGCAAACACTGCATTGCAATACATAAATTACCTCTGGTTACTTGGTCTTGAACTTTAAGCACACACATTTTAATATTGAATAAAGTAACCACTTCAACAATGACAAATTAGTTTATTACTCACCAACTTTATAGACCTAGTCAGTAAAATAAAGGTGTAGAACTAAGCTGGAGGGGATGTCTGGCAAAACACGTTAACAGAAAAGAAATTCTGGCGTGACACCTGTTCTGTCCCACACAGTGACTCAACACCCTGGCTGCTTTCTCCTCATTTTAACTGAGATGCTGTAAAAACACAACCTGGCTGTTCTCTTGCAGTCTGGTGAACTGCAGCACACAGTGACCCGCTGCACTGGCCTGTGACATCCAATGATGCTGATGGCACCTTAGCTGTTTAGTTTCAACAATTACACCAGAATCTTGAGCTATAATTTAACATTTTCTGTAGAAAGCAATGCTAGAAATACCTGCCCTGCTTTGATCACATTGTATAGAAAAAACAAATGTCTTTCAAATTTGTTTGATACTATTGATGTTCTTGTGAATATATATTGTACCATCATCCCCAATATGAAGAACACTGACATACATTTTCTTCCAAGGGTTTTTTTCTTATTACTGTATGGTTTAGAGAATGTAATGGAAATGTAGTACATGTATAGAACTATTTTTTGTCACGTGTATTGACTCCTTAATGTCTCCATTGGTTGGTTGGCAAGTGGCTCTTTGCAAGAAAAAAAAAAGCATATGTTACAAAATTTCAAATGATTTCAAATTAAAACTATAATTCAATGACATAGGTTATTAGTATCAATCAATAATAAGATCGGTTTAAATTTTGAAGGCTCTTTGTCTCTTTATCAAAGCATTAGCAGGTATGTCACATAAGCAGGAGCTGTGTTCCGTAAAAGATAGATAATGAACGAGACCATTAAGTAAGTTGCAGTGGCTTTGTTGTTAGTTTCCACAGCCCACCACCCAGCCTTTGGAATATAATGTCAGGGACAGCTGGAAAGAGCAAGGATACTCCCACTGCTGTTGTGAAATACATTTAGACGCACTTCTTATCACCCACACAGAGTCAGGGCCTCCCACAGTCAAATGAGATACTCTGAAAAGTTGAAAGCAGTAAATTGTATTTAATCTTTCTGGAAGGCCTTTGTGCAAAGACGTGATAAACTCATTTTCAGTTGCACTCAAATATATTTAACTCGCATCGAAAATGACGTGATTTGGCAAATTGTGAAAACATTCAGTGAAAGAACACAACTAATGTTACAATTGGTTCATCCGAAATCAACACAAAATGCAAATTTTAAGGAAAACGGTAGATTTAATTTATTCCATTTATGCCAAGCATCTCCAGTACTTAGTAAAGCACCTTTCTGCTGTAATGACCTGCCTCAAATGTGATGCACAGCCAGACCCATTTCTCATGGGCAGTGGGCTCCAGTTCACATATATTCTTGTCATAAAATTGAAAATTAGGTTTTGTTCAAAGCACACCTGATATTAGCTAAGCAGGGGCGTATTTAGTTGTGGAATGTGAGATAGAAAACATCCTGAAGTGGCTCAGAGTTTGTTGACTGTTATGTTTAATTGCATGTTTGAAATATGGCTAAAGAAAACGAGTTAAAACTCGTTAGGAGAAGATAAGAGATCAAAGAGAAAAGATCATTGCCTTTCACAAACAAGAAAAACTATACCAAAAGATAGCAACAGCACTGACTGTTCCTAGACGCACAGTTGGAAGCACAATTTATAAGTGTAAAGTTAACAGAACAGTGGCTACGCTACCTGGACAAGGCAGAAAAAGCAAGATATTGATGGCTGCAAACAGATGCCTCATCTGGAGCAAGACTCGGTGGCAACATGCAGAGGTTTCAGTCATACTAAACACTGAAGATACCTGTGCCAGAACTCCAAGACGTATGACACTACTGACCCAAAAAACACAAGCAAAGTCAGCTCCTATATACTCAAACACATATAAAGAAGCCACAGACTTTTTGGGATTCAGTTCTGTGGAGCAACAAAACAAAACTGGAACTTATCTGGCCTATGGATCAACATTTTGTCTCGAGGAAGAAGAACGAAGCATACAATGAAGAAGGACACGCAGCCTACAGTGAATCATGCTGGTGTCTCTGTGATGCTCTGGGGCTGCTGTGCGTCCTCTGGCACTGGAAACCTGCAGCATATAGAAGGTAAGATTCATTAAAGTGTCAGGACATTATAGGAGAAAACATCAAGTTGGACCTTTCAACAGGACAGTGATCCCAAGCCCACTTCATAGTCCACCAAGACTTGGTTACAGAAGTAGACCTGAAAGATTCTAGAGGTGCCGTCCATCACCTGACTTGAACTTCGATAGAAAATGAATTGCGGGATTTAATAATATGGATGCAGCATGTAACCCCATGAAAATAAGTACTAAGGAATACAGCGAAGCATCGCATTCACCAAAGAAAAAAAATTAGAGACGAGAAACGTAACTCGTAATTACAGAACAGCTAGTTTGCAATGTGGGTTAAACAGCAAGTGCAAATAAATATGTTTACCCATTTGTGGTTGTTTTATTTTTTTTTATGTCAAATGTTGTATATTCTTTCATTTTAAAAATCTAATCATTTCTTAATGTGAAGTCATAGATTAAAAACATAGTAACAAGTAGGGGAGGATGATGAGTTGTCACTTAATGTTGTGACTGAGCCAGACATCCAGACGGAGCAAACAGATGTTTGGGTAATTATTAACTGAAGATTTGGCTTAGTCATTGTGAAATTGTTTCAATGAGGGGTGGCGAACACTTCAGACACTACACTGCTTATAGTTTATCGATGTTTAGTTGTTTATTTATGTTTATTTGAGTGTCACTAGAAGAAACTACAGTCGCAAGAAAAAGTAACTGCAACGTTTGCAATTTCCAGGTGTTCTGCATAAATTGTTCATGAAAAGTGATCTAATCTTTACCAGTCACAAACATCAGCAAACACTATGTTTGTAAGTTGATAAAACAAAGTAACAATCTAAAAACTGCTGATGTCCAAGAGGGGAAACGAGGATTGAGGCTTGGTTTATGTTGACATTAATGTTTGAATGCTGGTATAATATGCAGTAGGTCATATTCTACAGTATTAAGATACTGAGACAGATAATCAAATTCTTGTTGGGATAAAGATACGTTTTAAGATAACTTTAATCTCCCAATATCCGAAATGAGGCAGCTTTTTCAAACGCCTTAAATCATTTTTGTGACCAGCTAACCGTTTTTGACAAGATAGGGTTACAAGTACACTTGGCTGGAGAGCAGTGATTTGAAGGCATGCGATTCTTTTTCTTCCTGTGCTGGTGATGCTGCTGTTATTAACAGCTTGACTGAAGGCTCTCAGGGGAATTGAGGTGAAGATATTCATGTATGTATTCTGGAGGTTATACAAGCAAAGAACATTTACATACAGTGTCACAAAAGCTGTGGGAACTTTTCCCTGGCTACTGTGTGGGTGTGTGTGTGTGTGTGTGGATGGGTGTGTGTGGGTGTATGTGTGTGTGAGCGGTGTTTGCACATGCTCCTATATTATGGGTTGGGCTGGTATTGCAGGCCAATATTGACCTTTCATTTCAAATTGGATACGATCCAGTCAGTGGCATTTATCTCTGATATGATCAATGAGGTGCAGATTCATTACACATTTATTGTAAATAATGATCAGTAACGCTAGACAGTCCAGAACATTCCCACCTATTCACACATGCAGAGCACACAGTAGCATAAGTAGCCTACTAATTTGTTACCAATTGGTCCAACAGTCTCCTTTCAGATCTTTTTTTGGTCCTTGTGGAAAAAGCTGGCTCTTTAGGTGTGTTTACTGGCTGATTGCTTTCGTCACTATCAATCATGCGTGTGAGTTTGCATATGGTTTATTAGACAGTACTGTCGCTACAACTGCTGAAAAGAGGTCTGACACTGTGGCAAACAGTTAAGTTGAAGCCCAGAAAAGAAAACAAAAAAAAAAAACAGCTGAATCTGAGTACACAAAATGTTCCCGTACACCTCTGTACGCATCCTGTCACACAGTGGAATCATCAATAAACACCAGTGAGCTTTTTGTCTTTACCTGTACAAGCAAAAAACCGACTGACAGATAAGGTGCTACACTGTTGCCTTTCCTCTTTCCATAAATGCAATAGAGGCAGGTTTTTGTGTAATCAGTTAATAGAGCAGTTTCGGATAAAATAATTAAAAATAATTTGGATTTTTACTGCGGTCTAGTCTTTCTGTTTTTGAGCATTACCAGTAATAAGAAGCATCTTGTGCTGAGGTTATGGTCAATGTGCTCCTACATCCTGGAGACATTCTTTCCTTTGTGTATGTTCCTGCAGGGTTTTTCTTACCATCTAAATGATTTTCCAGTCATCCACAAGATCACATCATTTGCCGAAGTCTAGTTTTCTGGTTCTCTAGTTTTTTTTTTAGTTATTTGTGCTACCAAACTAACTACCTTTCATATTACTTCGGAATGTTTTCCTTTTTGGGGGAATATAATTATTATTATCTAGATTATACTACATATAGAATAAATCAACTCTGAAACACATTAACGATGTCCTTGATACTGTACATCACTTTACACGTAACATCAGCTGTGTGAGCATTTGAAATGTTTCATTTAGCTGTTGATTTTCCTTTAACAAAGTAAAGAAAAAGGATCAGTTCTAATTCTTTTCAGGCTCTTCGGGCTGATGGGAGCTTGTTAGTTCTGGAATAGATTCACTTGCTGCCTAGATAGACAGTGCACTGTAAAATGTCAGTCTAATGGCTGCCTTTTAAGTTTATGTAAGTCAAAAAAATGTAATTTGTTCTTCTCAGCAGTATCTTGAGTGAATATTGTTGGTTCTGTGTTATTAGTGTGGTTGATTTAGATTTGTTAGTTGGGTGAAACATAGATATACATATGCTCATCTTACACTTCTCCCAGTGAATAATAAATTGATTATCAAATAGGTGTATGGGGCTAGGTAGCCTTCAGGGGTCACCACAGCAGAGCCTGTTCCGCACAATGAGTTGGCATGAGTTTTTACACCAGAACTCCCATTTTATAAGTTCTGACGATATAAACTAGAAGTTGAATTAGCTTTTAAAAAAAAAATAGATATTTATTTTTAGTTCGTACAAAACTGTTTATTGAGAGTTTACCGTGTGGAGGGGCTCAGCTGATCAGGCAGCATGTAATTGAATTTGAAAGTGTAGCCTTGGCTGTAATCTTGCCTGAAGTAACATCCATCATTTCCCTTTTTCTGGACAAATTTGTTTTGCAAAAATTGTCACATTAAGTTATCAGATTCTGGTGAACATCTTTTTGGATGACGGGTTTTTTTTTTTAAAAAGGAGTGTGTGAAAAAACGTAAAACTACTAGGATCAGCATATATCTATTATCACTGCACTGTCAGATGTATTTCACTTTATGACTCAGAATGTGTACAAAATGCTTCTCAAGGGTTTTCTGGCCTAATTAGGTGGCAGCTAAAAGACACAACATGTGAGCTGTCAATTATGTGTATAGCTTCAAGAAGTGCAGTAAGACACTTTATAGGCCTAATATGTAGCTCTGCAGAAAATGACTTTGCTAAAAACAAAGCAAAAAAATGTGGTATAACTCCCTAGTGAGTAGCGGAGTAAAATTATAAAGTTTTTAGCCAATGAGGAACATTTGGAGCAGTCAAAACAGAGAAATAAAAATGGATGTTTGACTCTTAACCAAGCGTTTTAGCTCTGTGTCTGCACTCAGCATAATTTGATTTTCATATCACTGCATATTGGGAACCCCTCACAAGACCAGTGATTTTGGAGATGTCTAGTCACATGTTCACATATTATCCTGCCTGATAATATCCTCCCTTAGACAGGTAGCAGTGTAGCAAGATCTGTATCTGTTTCTTTATGATTGTCAATGGGAAACTCCTGTGAAATGTCAGTGAATTTAGTAATCTTTAAATGGTAGAGGACAGTACATGGCGAAGGTTTGATGTATCATAGCACAGAAAGAGCAAACAAATAGCAGAGAAAGAGCAGAATATTAACAGGCAGAGGTTCTCCAAGGCACTAACCTCTAAAAATCCTTCTTTATTCTTTTATCCTGACTAACACTTACGTCTGAGGACAGCATGTAAATGTTGTCACTGTTGTACCTAAGGGCACTGACTGAATCTCTTCCCCCCACTTCGCTCTGTTCTGTCTTCATCTGTGCATTTCAGACAGCTCAGACTGTGCTGGTGGTGGTGGTGGTGTTCTGTTTCTCCTGGCTCCCTCACCACGTCGTTCACCTCTGGGTGGAGTTTGGTACTTTCCCGCTCAACCAGGCCTCCTTCGTGCTGCGGGTGGCCGCCCACTGCCTGGCGTACAGCAATTCATCTGTCAACCCAGTCATCTATGCCTTTCTGTCAGAGAACTTCAGGAAGGCTTACAAGCAGGTGTTTAAATGCCAGATGGGTACCAGTGAATCCCCGCTCAATGACATCAAGGAGATCCGCAGCAAAGCGGACACACCACCCTCGACTAATTGCACCAATGTTTGACTGATAAGGTGTGCGTTGTGACATGAGAATTAAATATGCTGTAAAGTCAAAACGACAGAGTCATAAGATATGAGTGGGTGTGTGGATTTTTCAAATGTAGGCGCTGTAAGCATGGTTACTTGAATATTGCTACAGGCGTACTGTTCCACAAAAGCGCTGTTCATTACACTGGGACTACAAGAGAAATAGCCACTGAAAGCCACTGTGGATGCAAGACCTGATTGTGCTCTTTGATCTGTCTCTTTCCTGTATGTCTTCTTTTATTGGAGGAAAATGACCCTCTCTCTTAAGTAGAGCTCATTTCCATAGTCTATCTTACAGTAAGGCCACACACCACAAATACACAGTAATTCTACTTTCAGACAACAGAAGCATACAGTGTTGTACTGAGTCAGACCATGGTCACCTGTGCAGCAAAACATCACTCATCTCTATGAACAGTGTTGGGCACCACTAAGACATCTTGTAAAACTGTGATTGCTTTTTGAGGAAACAGTAGGAGATTAATGTTTCAAAATTCAGAAACTGCATTACACTTATTAATCCCAGTGATTCTCAGTTGGCTGATTTGCTGT
This sequence comes from Channa argus, assembly GCF_033026475.1. Taxonomy (NCBI): domain Eukaryota; kingdom Metazoa; phylum Chordata; class Actinopteri; order Anabantiformes; family Channidae; genus Channa; species Channa argus. The sequence goes on from NC_090203.1 coordinate 19,946,939, forward strand.
TGTATTCACCGAAAACCTACCCACACGCCAACAAAGACAGACTTTGGCTATTTATTTAGTCTCTTGTTGTTTTTATGATAATGCTGATGTTGCTTTCCTTGTTTTCCTGCTGTAAAGTGTTCAGCCACGCTTGTGTACACTTTAAATTATTAACTATACATTACTGACTTGATTGACTTGACTGTGATGCAGATATAACTAACAAGCTCAGGCTGAGAATTTCCTGACAGTGCCATTACTGCTGTATATTTTCAACAATACCAATTTATTTTCTTAGTTTTCATATGTTTTTTAATACTATGTTTTTCATGTCTAACATAAAAGGTTCATAATGACACTATTGATGGTCGACCTCCAGACTGTAGGCTGGGACCTGTACTACAACTTTTTTTTTTTTTTTAATTACCACATGTGTGGATTATGGAAGATGCAATGTGTGGGCACAGAGTTTTGGAGTTTTTAAGAGGAACACCAGCCCTATGTAAAGAAACCATAATATTGTAATATGTAACTTGTCCAGCACTCGTGAGTGGAGGTTACCATAAACTACCACTGTTGTTGCACTCTGTATAATTGTTGCCTGAATTTTAAACAGATGTTATTGTAAATATTATGGACACAAAAGCTGACGATCTCATATGCCTGTGAAAGCCTCATTCTGTTGTTGGCTGTTATGATTTATGGACAGCTTGGACCACTGTGCTGTAGGACTGAGACAGGCTGGTGGATAGTATGGTGTTAGACAGCTGAAATTGAATCAGAATTCTTGCTGCGACTCACAGCGTTGCACATTATTTCACGTGCATCATTACAGGCTGTGGAGTCTTGGCAAGAATTTCATCCATTCTTCACTTCACATGAAAAAAATGTAAATTTTTAAGCTACAATATGCACCTAACCTATAGTGGTAGCAGTGTTTTGATTCCCTGCCTTTCCTCTCCCTGCTCTGCACTGCTCTGTTACGCTTTGCTAAACTCTGCTATGCTCCTCTGTACACTGCCCAGTGCTTCAAGCAGTCGTCATTATTAAATTACAATAAAGGAGAGTGCTCCAAAGCAGAAATAACTGCCATTCACTGATTGGTTAGGAGAGCGAGCCTCGCTCAGAAGCTTTCCGAAGCTAAAATCTCTGCACTTTTGGCAGTGCTGCTCAAAAGGTCTGGATTACGAGAGGCTTCAACAGCCGTGTTCTCAGCCTGGGGTAAGGCACCAGTTTTTTGCTGCAGCTGCCTGATTAAAACCACCTTCACCCACAGAGGGGGATCTAATCAGCGTAATCAGCAGACTCTCATCCTCACTGACAGCAGGGACCTCACATGTGAGCAGAGGAGGTGTACTTGATGAGTTTGCTGTACAGATGGTGACACTTGTTCGCACCCAGAGGACTGAGGGAACAGCAATGTGAATGTGAATCAGTGGAAGTTCTCTGGCAAATGAAACAGACATGGAGCCCAACAGACGTGTTGTTTAATTGAAATTACAAATATAATGAACATGAACAAAAGGAAAAATCAATTATTTTCTGTAATCCACTTTAGATTAAGAGCCACCAATGACAGTGTCAGTAAATTGTATGCATGTATGATTTATTCTACTGACAAAATTACACAAATACACGAGTATTTCTTATACTTACACTGATTAATTACTACAGTGACGTTACTGGGTAAGTAAGAATTCATGGGGAAAACATCTGATACGCCAATAAAAACAATAATTTGTAATTCAAGCTTAATTGGTCATACTGTATGTAGCAGTTCAGTGATATTACACAGTACACTCATACATCATAATTGAACAATATAGTCAATTACATTTAAAGACACAAACAAAAAAAACAGAAAGTACATTATGTTCAGTTTAATGTTAATACTAATGTATAATATTTATAGCGTATTTAATGTTTATATCCTAAATTTTTATTGTGGCGAAAAAAAAAAACGAATACTTTTGGATGATTCTGCAGGAAGCTAGCTATCATTTTAGGATTTTAGTATTATATGTTGGAGATTTAAAAAAAATTCAAATGCATAAAAAGCTTATAGTAGGATTCATTAAAAAATATTTTTAAAGTATGATAAGCACAATAAAAGAAAGCAATAATGATCAGTGGGAGAAGATTCTCAGTCATCCAGGTTTGGTTCGAATCATGTCAACTGGACTTCTTTCTTCTTGGTTAGAAACGTTGCTGCTCGGCAGCTTCTTCAGTCTGAATAAAGTGGCTGGGGAAGCCCCTTATATGCTCCAGAGTAGGCCTTGGTTCCACCCTGGCCTGAATTGGCTCGATAAAGTGGGAGGTGGGAACAGGGTGGAGTCATCAAAATGTAACAATTATGAACCTAACTCCCTACACCCCTAAGATGGGTGGTGGATGTCTGAAGTTGGCTTAATCTTCCCGGGGATGGATGAAAGGGCAGGATAAAAAATGGGAGACAGGTTGTGCCTGAGGCCTCCTCCTCTGTTGAGACAAGGATTTTCCATGTGAACATAAATGGCTTCACGTACTCGTCTCTCATACCATCAGTTTTCTCTTTCCAAAATGTGTACATAGTCATCCTCAAACGAGTGTCCTTTGTCCTTTAGGTGTAGGTACAGTGCTGATTCTGGTCCTGAGGCAGTGCTTCTCCTGTGCTGGTTTCTCCAATGAAAAGCTCTGAACCCTCTTCACTGCACTGGACTGCATGCTATCACCCAGTTTCAGCTCTCTGAACCTGGCTGCAAAATACAGATACAAACTCCTAAAAGTTTTGTATTTTGTGATCAGTGTGTCCAACTTGCGGTGATAGGATGGTGGCCAAGTATTTTGCATGTTGTAAGTTAATGAGTTAATGCCGCTGACAATGGGTCTGAGGGCGCTCAGTCATCCAGGTTTGGTTGTCCGATGATTGAATCATGTAAACTGGAGTTTTTTCTTCTTGGTTAGAAACGTTCAAGCAGCTTCTTCAATAATAATCAGTGTACTGACAGGATCGCTATGAAGATTTAGGCTACGAGAGCCAGTAGCAGATTTGTATTAAATCTTATGTTTACATTAGATTTCTAGCTTGTGATGGCCTTACATCTATCCCACACAAAAATGCTGGTCCACTCCAAAAGGAGAGAGAACTTTTCTTGACCACAGCATCCTATAATATTAAAGAAGGAAAAATTAAAACTTTCTTAGGAATATTAGGTCCATCGTTACAGTTCTATGACTTATTTTTATAATTCATCAACGTGTAAATAAGTGGCTGTGAGAGGAATTGATGAGATAAAAGATGTTGACTTGGATATGCTGTCAGAGGACATAATAATTCAAAAATTCCAAGCAAAATATTTAGGTCAATGTGTACTGACCACATACAAATAACAAATAACAGATTACAGTAGCCCCACCCAGAGTTGGATGCTTGGCTCCTTTTGATGACATAGAAGGAAACTGCACAATGGTTGAGAGACAAGTTATTAATAATAGGTTTTTAGTATATTACTATTAATAAAAATAAATCTTTCCGTGGACAAAAATTGGCACTGTTAATTGTGGGCTCATCTTAAACCTATCTTATATTTGCCATGACAACTTTGAAAACATTATTTGAGTTTTTAGTGTGTACTGAGTCATCACATGGAAAAGAATATGTGAAAGTCAGGCCACACAGCATGCTGTTGATACAAACTGTATGTATAGATTTTCTGTGCTTTATATGTTTACTGAGGTTGTCCTGATGTTTTTACCATTGTTTTCAGTATTAATTCAATAGTGGATCTGTCGGTAAAGAATTTTAAAATGCCACCCAGAAAATGTCTGAAGTCAAGTATACTTCAGACATTTTCTGGGTGGCCTTGTAAAATGTTTCAAGGCTTTTGAATGTGTCTTTATGCAGCGCAAATTGTAATATTTACTTTTTATATATATATTTTTCTCTATGCTTAATCTCTGTGTCCTCACAAACAAAAATCTGCAAATAAATATTTCTCATGTTACACTAAGACCTTCACTGGTATAAAATGAGCTTTTCTGTAACCTCGCTGATAAGAAAACAAGTATTCCAATCTCCTTCACTGTCTGCCAATGGGCTGTTGCTGTAAAAAAGAAAATAGCAGTGTAAGTTCCCACCAGTTGATTTCCTATCAGAGTTTGGCTTTGGTGATTACACCCTAGTGGAGTACATTTCCTGGCATCGCATCAACTCAGTGACCCCTAAGCGATCCAAAGAAACAGCTGTCTTTCCATGATGCCTTGTGCTGTACATATCATGCAAGAAAGGGCCTTTTTCAAAGCAACAACTGTGTAAATGACAGGTGAGATACATGTATCACTGAGAGCAGTTCTATCCACAGGTACACAGGGAATGTTTGGTTGTTAGAAGAAAAATCAGGTCGAGGGGAAACATGAGGTATGACTGCTTTTACTTTTGACATTTGCCCAGAATTATAGAGATGAAACCCCATGAATTAAAGTTTATTTCATTTCATAAGGTTAGCATGTTAGTGTGATTCCTATAATTCACTGCTTTGTTTGACTGCTCACATAAAACAAACAAAAAAAAAAAGTACATTTTGTGGCTATTGTTAGGCATCACTGTCACAGTAGCAGTCAACTGGGAATGGTAGAATGGCAAAATTGAATTGTGGATTCCAATTTGGCTTTCGTGGGCAAATGTTTACAAAAAAGGAAGTGAAAAAAGACTTCTCCTAATTAAAAATAAAACTGAAATTTAAATTGCGTATCACCTGAGGCCTGCAGCCTATTAGTGGATCTTTTTAATCCTAACTGAGGTGCTAGAGTACATTTTATCTGAAGAACCCACAAACTAAGAAAACCTCACAGAAGCCAGCATGATAAAACATGCCCCCATCATGTGAGCTGAAAGAACATGCTGTTAATATTGAGTATAAGTGACTTATATTTTTTTCTTTTATCTATCCTCTGACTTATGCTTTTTAATATCCATTTTGGGAAGTAGCTTGGAGTGTTCTTTTGGTTTTATGATGCAGATTTTTTCCACTCTGATTCATCAGAATCCAGACCTTGTAGATACTCAAACACATTCACTACACTCAGGGAATCTCCTTTTAACTAATGAAACTATATTTGTAATTAGATTACTTTATAGAGACTCACTGTGATATGAAAAATGTCTAAATAATTGACCATGATTATTAAATACTATTTATAGGCATTGTTTGTGTCCATCGGTCCATCACTTTCGATGGATTGAATGGAAAATTTGGGAAAGACAATTATGGTCCACCAAAGGACAACTCATATTGATCTTCTGAGTCCTCCATGGCACTGGTATTATGAATTTCAAAAGAAATGTTGACCGTGCCCATGGTGCCCAGAAGATGCAGTATAATCAATGTGGGGCTGAGAATAGCTTCTTATCTAGTGCCCTCATCTGGTGAAAATTACTGTTTATCGAACACTTTTGGTTTAAAATCAGTTTAAAAAATCCGGGTTTAGTGCTGGCAACTACCATTAAATTGTTGTGTCTGGAAAAACGATTAATCCTAATGACTTTGATGACCTTATGACATTTCCTTTCTTATCACCTGAAGGTCAATAGTTCACGTTTTGAGAAAAATTGCCTTGGAGTTGACATGCATGTTTTCCCCTCCAGGATAATTTGGAATCACTTATAGTCCCCTTCACCCACCATAAGTTCAAAAGGTTAATTTCTTTGGTTTATGACTACGGTACATACCTCCAAACTAAAGACATGCCCATCAGCCTCAGCTGTGCATGTTTCAAACTGAGTAAATGCTAAACATCAGTGTGGGCATGTAGGTCTGTAGAAAATTCCTCAAGTCTGTTTGAGGATAGTGACATGAGGTTACATTAACAGCCAAAAACAGACCCTTTATGCTTTATGTAGGCACCAGGTTTTGAGAGAAAAACATGGAATATAAAAAAAAAGATATCTATTGTTGAAATTGCAAAAAATTGTCAAGCGGGCGCCTGCGAGCAACAAGGTAGCGTACATACAGTAAACTTACTATTTACACCTCATGATCTGATTAGATAGTGAGCTTTGCTGTGTAAATCTGGATATTGATGAGGTAAAACTACTAACACTTTCTTTGTCCTGGAGATCACTGCTCTGTACTTAAATACAATTTTGAAGTTCTTTTGCTTTTCTGGTGTGATATAAGCCGGTTGACAGTCAAGGCAGGAAGTCTAGGTGCACTGATCCAAGGCCTCGTTAACTGGTTATGGGAGGGTACAATGTCACCTCTCTGATGGGTAAGGAGCCGGAGCTGGGGCGAGAGATTGAAAGATACCAACTAGATGTAATTGGGCTTACCTCTACCCGAGGAACGGGAGGGTCACCTCTCTGCAGCTGAGGGGAAGGCTGAGGGGAACACCATGTTCAAGCACAGGGTTATTAGGCCTCAGGTCAACGATCAGCTTTGGGGTTGATTTGAGGCTGTACGTCTTGGACACTTGGGTGAAGAGAGGAACAGAGCTTTCAACTGATCACCCCTTGTTGGTGGGTTGGACCTGGTGGTGAGGGAGGATCTGGTAAGTTAAACGGTTGGTTGAAGCCTCTGTCTGATGGATCTTTAACTCCAGTGTGCAGAAGAATTTCTCCTGCATTCTGGGGAAGGCTGGGCATAATGGAGTTTGAGTGGGCCGTGTTTAAATCCTCTATTGTGGAAGTGGCCACTCTGAGCTGAGGCCAGAAGGTACTTGGTGCCTGTCGTGCTGCCAACCTGAGGACTCCTCGGATTCAGGAGGAGCAATGTGGATTCCTGCTGCCATCTGTCTTGTGTTGTGGTTGATATAGGCTAATGACTTCGCAGCAGCTTTGCTTGCTTTGGTTGCCTCAGCACCATTTACTTCTGAGTGTACCGAGGCTCCAATGTGCAGTTGTTTCGGAGAAAGTGTATGTGACCTCATCACCATATTCACTGCCTGATTATTTCTTTCAGACTTCTTTGCGAGCTGCTTGTTTACCCAAAAAGTATTGCAGAGGAACTCAAAAATAATTCATAATAAAACATTTCCAGTGTAACATTTCTCTCTGCAGGCGTTTAAGAGCTATATCAAAAGCAAAAATACTGTGAGAAATACTGACTCATAAGTTGACTTATAGCTGCATAAGTACAGTATAGTACATTCACACAGTCACTTAATGACAGTGAGGCCTCACTTGTGAGACTCACTGTGATTTTATGTAAAACATAAATACATAAATGATTTTATGTAAAACTGCTTTGATTGTGTTGCTCAACCATCTTAAACATTTCAAACAGCTCTTTTTTTTTTTTTTTTTCAGCGTACATTCATCCATGAGGCAACAGTGATGCACACTGTGAGTCGAGGAGTGGATGATACACCGGTAATGCAGAACACATCTCTGTTGGCCAAGTTCTAGGAGATGCACATGTGCACATACAGTACTCTTCGCTTGTTAGACATATTATTATTCACCTCGACTATTCAGATAGCCAGACTGACTCACAGTCTCTTGGCTTCGGATGCTGATAAATTTATGGCAAAAATAGCTTGTTTACTTAGACCAATTTATTCTTTTTCCATACCTTGTAGACAAACGATATTTAATGTCTTTATAAAACGCTTCCTTTCCCCCCGATTCACACAGCTTGTGATAGTGAATTACTCCCACAGATTATCTTTCTGCGACTGCTCTCAATTATTATTTCATGGCTGTTGATGTAATAACTCCCTCGGAGCTGTACACCCCAGTGGAAGCAGCCAAAAGAAAGCTGAAATTTGGAGTAATACTACTCAGTAGGTCTATTGTTCAAAAACATTAATACAAGAGTATGAATAAAACAGATGTCAGTGCTATTTACAGTATTCTTTTTTCCACAATTTTAAGTATGTCTGTTATACACTCAATGTGGCTCAGGTTGACGTCAAAGTGATTTAATTTTGGGCTTTAGAGCAGCTCTGATGTACATTTGCAAATAAAAGTTGAAACTAGGAAAATATATGGAGAGGAAAATTATCTTTATAGCATATCTGATATCACAGCCACTGTGATGTTTCACATTGGAAATCCATAATGATTTATAACTGTCCATTCAGTCCAACATGTTCCTTTCATTAATGAAATACACTTAGGAAGAATGGGAGAGTGCCACTTCTATCTCATAATGTGTTTGTAGCCACTATTACAGAATGCCTCTTTATTAAATATTCCTAAAGAACTGAGATATTAGGACTAATCTGGAAATCACAACTTAATATTAGCACAAAAGCTTAGTGCCACTCACATGTTGCTTTTTTTTCTTTCACCTTAAGAACATAAAGACGAAAAGCACTCGCTGCACCGAGCAGAAAGTCGTCGGAAGCAGTGGTCAACATCTAGACATAAATGTCAATCATTCACTAATTCACTCACTTATACATGAGCGTGTCGGTCACTGCCCACCTACAGACAGTAGCTGCCTCATTTCCTTTGAATTAGCTGTTATCTAATTGACCTGGGTTCAAGTTCGGCTTGACCAGAGATACAATGTCAAATTAAAGAGCAGGATTGAAAAGGTCGACCATTTCCAAGTATGTTTATCGCTACATTTAACATTTTATTTCACCAATAATTCTCCCAAATGCACAGCTTTCTAATTAACTGCAGTGTTGACTTTAAATTGCCGTCTATTAAATGAAAGGCCTTGTTCCGTGTAATCTGTGTCTACCACAACCATGGTGCAAAATGGATATTTTTTTCCTTTCCAGACAATGGTGCAAATATATTATTTTTCCTTTAGAAACAGTTGTGTTTGCATAATTCTCTGCTCATGATTAACAGTGTGGTGCATTCAATTGTCTAAAAATCTGCCTCTCTTCAGAGTAGGTGAACAGCATGCTGTGAATGTTTGTGCTTTTATGATTATGACTGATGCATAATTAGTGGAGACACGGTAATGCTCAGCATGTAAAAATCACAGTCAATTAAGATATTTGTTGTTTCTTATTTCAAAATAATAAGTGAATTCAACCCTAAACCCCATTCATCTGCAGCTGGCAAAAACAAACTACAATCTAGAGCCAGAGGTAAAGTTGATCCAACAAATGCGATTTTTTACCAGTAAGAAAACTGGCAAACTGGTTGACTATCTCAACCTTTTTAACATACTGTGTTTCTTTATAATAGTGGGAAAATATCATACATAGAGCACAATGTTATTGTTTCACTGCTGCATTGCTTTCAGGTCGCTGTAGCATCTGATACATGGCTACTGCATTAACCCTTCCAGAGTAAAGAAACTCATAACTGCAAATTGCATGGGCTTTCCTATGTTGAAAGCATGGTCTGACCCAGTAACACATAATACCAAAAAACTTATTTGTGCACATGCAACCTTGACTGTGAGCCTCAGAAGTTTTTTTTTTTCCAGACTCAAACTGGGCTCTAGTGCATCAGTGGGTGGAAATGTAGCACTTAAAAAAGTGGCCAGGACCTCAACCTACCCGCAAAACACAGATAGAACTCACCGTGAAGATCGTCCATTATGTAATGTTTTAGTCCAGTTGCAGAAGAAACCCTATCAGCAACACTCACAGATCAGTTTACGCTGAGTGAACATGAACTAGATTTAAGGCAGTGTCTAATTTCAGCCATACAATCTTGATGCAAAGCAGGAAATTGGCTGCTTTGTAATCAGGCCAGGTTTTGCCTCCATGGTTACAAAGTCTGTAAAGGTCACAAATGATAGAGATAATTCCCTCTCTTTCACTTCACTGCTGAGACATCAGTTATTCCCAATTAGCCTAAATGGAACACTTACTGTACTATCTGCAGGCACACAGGCAGGAATATTAATGCACAGACAATACCTGTGGAATAATAACCACTGACCTCTGCACACCACCATTCATTAGTCTTTTTTTTCATTTCAACACATCACTAATAACTGACAATGGGGGCAGCTGTAGTTCAGTTAGTAAGGCAGTCCCCCACAGACCATAAGGTCAGTGGTTCCATCCCTGATCCCAGCTACTGTATATGTAAAAGTGTCTCTGGTACCTCTACTGACACTTTAACCGAGATCTGCAATCAGGTTATTATTATTATTATTATTATTATTATTATCAGGTAATTATAGTTAATCCCTTAAAAATCTGTTATTCCATTTTACCTGTACTGCAGTACTGCACCGTCCCCACTTACCATTAAACTTGTCTACACACTGAACAAAACATGTTTACAGGAGGCATGATTGCATGAAGAATCACTGAGAACACAGAGAGTAATTAAAATACACTCACCAGCCATTTATTGTAGGTACAGCTTGTAGCAAGGATGGCTCCATGGTTGTATGTTGTTTACACCAAATACCAGAGGCGATATATATGGTGGCATACATGCATAAAAGGTGTAATAAAACCGAGAAATAGGCCTGTCATAATAATTGTCATTGACTTATCATACAACACACGGACTTTAATAAGCCCAGTGCTGTTTGACAGATGCTAATCTCCATTTATCTGTACCTTAAACTTGGGATGGTAGTCGGGGTGGACATTTCCTCTCTTCGTGCCATAACTGCAATGTAACTGGATTAGCCCTTTGTGTGCTGGGTTTACATGAAACAGCACCTAGTGTCTGCTGCATTTGCACGGAAGGTGCATTTAAGTCACCTAAATCCCCCTCATTCTGATGCTCAGTTTATCTTGACAATGTCTTCGTGGCTAAATGCATTAAGTTGCTGCGGTATGATCAGCTGATTAGACGCTTGGGTTAACAAGCAGTTCAACAGTTATACCTAATAAACGGGTCAGTGTGTGTAAATACATCTGTAGTATTTCCAGTCTCCATGTCTCATATGCAGTATGATTGTCAAAAGTTTAAAACTTTGTTTGTATTCAATGAGGAATACACACATGAAAAGCTACTCTTATTGACATGTATATGTAGTAATGTGTTAAGGAAAACACATTACAAATATCAACTGCATAATGGTAAAATTGTTTCGTACATGAGACAAGATGAAATGTCTATTTGCCAATACAAATTTGATAGAAATAATCAACATCAACACTGATTTTGTTTAATCTTGTTTTTCCAGTATAAAGCAGCAATTCAAGTGTAACAGTTATTCCAGCATTATTACAGTTGTTCAAGAGAATTTACAGAAATCCATGCACTCAGCAGATGATACCAGCACTAAAAAAAAAAAAAAACAATTTCAAGTGTCAGAAAATTATACAAGTATGAAAACAATGACAGAGTTTCTAAGACATTGAAATATGTACCAATTGAGGAAATAATTCTTATATACAGAATAAAACCAGTAACAACATGAAATGCCATGTTGAAAAGTGCACATGACCCATCGATAAAGAAATGACAAACGTTAGAGAAATATGGCCATTTAAAAACAGATCAAATGAAAAGGTTTTCCCCCTGCTCCCTCTTTTTTATTAGATCAGGGTCAGATATGAATGTTATAAATTAATGATTAAATGTAACCGTCCGTCTTACAGCAATTTCGCCGAGGTTTTCAGATCGTCCCTTATTAGTTATCTGTTTGAGAGCCTCAAATGCAAATGGATGGCACCTTAATAACATAACACGTCACAGACAGTCCCTTTCAAGGGAAAATGAAATGCATCTTCACATTGCAACAGCGAATCTTAAGAAATGACATATTTGTTTTAAGACCAACACAGTGTATCTACTGTAACAATTAAAACTACACCAATAAGGTTTGCTTGATCATTAACATTTTGCAACTTACAATGTTCTAATATTCTATTAATACATTTGAAATGCATTTCATTAAGTTAAGTTATGGGAAATTCTGGTCATTAGTGCTTTCTAATATTTAGGATCTTAGGAGAAACATGTATCGATATAACATTTTGTGCACTTTAACAAACATTAGTGGTTTTTAGTTAATCAGTGTTTCCTCTACATTGTAAATCTTCTAGCAAAATATGTAAAAATGTATTTATTTATTATATACAATTTCTATACCAGTTAGAAAATAATTGCTTGTGTTCCACAACTAAAAAACAAACGTGTGTGTCTAGGAGTAAATGGAAAATGTGCTTCACAGACCATTTTTTACGACATTTTTAAATAATTATTGTAGCGATTAAGCAGAGTATGAAAAAGCCACATTGGGACAATGAGGTTGACATATGCATACAGCCTTAAGGGTACATGTATCAGTAGTGGCACATCACGCCCTAAAACTCCAGCTCCTCTGGAAAGGCTGGAAAGGTTTTTTGAGGCCAAAGAACATGAGATGAGGTTTGAGTCGAGGGGTTTTCTCGGGTAGGACAGCAACTTTGCTTTCCTCAGTAGGAAATCGTTTGTGGTAGACATCTGGGTACATTTTCTGGAACTACAAAGGGAGAGATATGCAGCATTACTGAACACCATGTGTGCTTCAAATACAGAGACATTTTTGGGTAATTTTGAGTTGTCAGAATATTAGCTTTACATCTTTTCTTCTTACATCCCACAAAACTGTTTGTTTTTCCTGCTTGTTCTTTCATTTGTAAAACTTTGTGTGAAAAACAACTTACCTCATTAGGCCTCTAAAGTAGTGTTGCCATACCTGTTTAAGCCGTTTCCTTTTGTCCTTGGCAGGGAGTTCTTTGTCTGCAATCAGGCCTTCCAGCAGCTCCTGCAGGGGAGTCTGGGTGCCTATCACCTTTTGCTCCTCAGACACCACCCTGCTAATCTGCTTACAAAAAGCTGGAGATGCACTGAAGTCTGTATCTGAACCCACATATTTGATCTGATGGAAGACACAAAGGAAATTGATTTCATTTGGATTGATCGATTTCAATATTAACAAATTTGTTTCTCAGTGGTACATAATATGCTTTCCAACTTTTATAAAGAAAGGGAGAAAGTATATAAAGAAAATATTATGTGCCCACAATTCAAATCTACATAGGACATGACTGGATGATTCATTTTAGTGGTTGATGAGTGTCATTAATGTTAAAAATATTTTATTAGGTGGATAATGTGCATATATTCCCCAGAATATATATAACAATAAAGATAATAATAATGGTTTGTAATTATGAAAATGTTCCTTGTGCAAGGTTTTTAAATCTAAATTTATAAATCATATCTCTGTATTCTTTGAGAAAAAGAAGGATGTTTGATAAAATAGGGTGTCTCTATTTTACAGTGAGGTATTGAGAGCTTGCACACAAGCTGGAAAAAAAAAAATAAATAAAAAAAGCTGATTCTAGTCATTACAGCGGCAGTGGTGCATAAAATGACTCTGGTGGTGAGGAAGATGAAAAGACTAAGGCAGAGCAGGTTAGGATGACTAAAGAATGGAATGGAAATGTTTTGGCAGGTGCCAGGAGTGGGATGGGAAGATGGAGGGAGAACTTTGAAGGGTTGATGATTGAAGAAAATAAAAGGGAACGAAGAGTTGAAGAGGTGACTGGTGTGGAGCAGTAAGTATCAAAGATTAGTAAGGGTGAAGTGAGGAGGAAGTTGAAGAGGATGAAGAGTGGAAAGGCAGTTGGTCCTGATGACATACCTGTGGAGGTATGGAAGTGTCTAGGAGAGGTGGCAGTAGAGTTTCTGACTAGTTTGTTTAACAAGATCTTGGAGAGTGAGAGGAGGAGAAGTGTACTGGTGCTGATTTTTAGGAACAAGGGAGATGTGCAGAGCTGTGGCAACTTCAGAGGAATAAAGCTGATGAGCCAAACAATGAAGTTGTGGGAAAGACTAGTGGAAGCTCGGCTAAGGGCAGAGGTGAGGATCTGTGAGCAGCAATATGGTTTCATGCCTAGAAAGAGAACAACAGATGCAGCTTTTGCTTTGAGGATGCTGATGGAGAAGTACAGAGAAGGTCAGAGGGAGCTGCATTGTGTCTTCGTAGATTTAGAGAAAGCGTATGACAGGGTGCAGAGAGAGGAGCTGTGGTATTGTATGAGGACGTCTGGAGTGGCAGAGAAGTATGTTAGAGTGGTGCAGGACATGTATGAGAGCTGTAAGACCGTAGTGAAGTGTGCTGTAGGTGTGACAAAGGAGTTCAAGGTGGAGGTGGGTCTGCATCAAGGATCAGCTCTGAGCCCCTTCTTGCTTGCTCTGGTGATGGACAGACTGACAGATGAGGTTAGACCGGAATCTCCGTGGACTATGATGTTTGCAGATGACATTGTGCTTTGTAGTGAGAGCAGGGAGCAGGTGGAGGAAAATCTAGAGAGGTGAAGGTCTGCTCTGGAAAACAGAGGAATGGTATATATGGTATATATATCTACCGATATATGGTGAATATATCAGTAGAAGGATGCTGAAGACTGAGCTGCCAGGCAGGAGGTCTAGAGGAAGACCAAAGAGGAGATTTATGGATGTAGTGAGGGAGGACATGAAGTTTGTTGCTGTAAGAGAAGAGGATGCAGAAAACAGGGTTAGATGGAGGCAGATGATTCGCTGTGGCGACCCCTGAATGGGAACAGCCGAAAGGAAAAGGAGGAGTCATTACAGCTGACGATACCAGCCTAAAGACTAAGTTTACATGTCAAACGCTCAGTTTCTTATCGTCATGAATAAACTGCAGGGTTGCAATGAAAGGACAAGTTTACCTTGAAGCATTGGGAACTAAAAGTGAGTGAAAACCTTGTGGACTGTGGCCCACAAAGTGTGGCACTTGAGGGAAAGCACTAAATTCCATCCCTGCAAAACACAAATACTTTATATACAGTAAAGCGAAATTGATGTTAGCTGAATGAAAAACCCTGAATTGTACTGTATCATGCCATTGCAAATTTAACTGAATCTTTTTGTATCAAATCGTGGCCCATATCGCTGGATATGTATCAAATCTTGAAAGACTGAAATGTTCACATAGTTTAGCCAAATATTTTGAAATTATTTTTTGGTTCAGGTAGGATTTGGGCTGATGACACTCTAATGCATTCAACTGTGGCCACTTCCAAAAATCACAACAAATAAATAGATGGCTGCAGTGCTTAAATGTCTTAACCTGAGGGCTCATATTTTATAGGCTAGTGCCACTTTTGAATATCAAATTTATGATCTAAATCTTTTTGGTGTGACGGCTAGGATAGGCTCCAGCCTCCCACAACCCCAATAGGATATGAGTTGACAGATAATTGATGGATGCATCTTTCTAACGTACATCATTCTGATTTAACAGCTGTACCATTCAGTCACAATGTTGGCATGCCCATTTTCCTGCTAAGAAATGCTAAAATCACATTTGTTTTATTGCAATAAACTGAGCTTCACCATTGCATTATGTTCTTTAAAGTGCATCACACATCTTAAACATAACTGTGCATAACTATTTTTAATAGGTTTTATTCAAAGTTTACCTAATAAAATTTGTTGGTTTTCTTTTTTGTTCTGTATTATTCAATTTTTCCAGTCAAAAGCACTTTGGACTCTCACACAAACTCCGACAAACATTTGGATCCTGCTACCAATATTAGTTAAGCAAAAGAGCTTCTACATTTGTTTGTCAGAGGGAAACAGTGTGTGAAAGCTGCAATGCTCCAAGACAAACGTGCTATTGTGCCAATGCTGTGATGTTTTAAATACACAGAGATGTGGTTTGGCACTGTGATGCTCAGCTCTGGACACGAGGCCATGTGAAAAGCGGTGTGATGATATACACGAATACGAATACTGATGGAAGTAATGGCAAACACCGAATGACATTACAATGTCCAAACAACATTCGCCAGAAGCTACTGCTTATAGCTAATGTTACAAAGACAAAGGGACATAGCCTCTTCCCTGAGGACACTATCTTTAGTTTAACAATGGCATCAATGATATTATTTAACAGTGCTTCCTGAATCCTGAAACAAGGAAAAAAAAAAAAAAAAAAAAAAAAAAGCCTGTGTTGGTCCCACGTAGCACAAGTGGGTGGTAAACTGGTTCTAAAGTGGGGTTATAATAATTAAATATAAATAATTTAAATCTAATAATTTCAGTCTGACACACTGCTGCACGTGCCAAAGATTGTTTATACGCATTGTGTAACAGCTTTGAACTGAACTAAATGTGTAAGACCTCTTCTCTAATATGACCACCATTTTATCTTCTCAGCATCTCCCAGTTTAAATGTTACTATAACGTCACAACTTAAATTGTAGTCCTGAATCAGAACCTTCAATAGCCTATATAAAGCAAGTAGATGTTGGACATTAAAGTGTGCAAAGTCAGTAGGTGGTTTGAAAGAAACAAAGGGCATACAAGCAATTTTGGTACTATTCACAAAGATTAAAAAGAGCGCTGTAAAAAGTCCCCACCGAAACCACTTTTTTTCCACAAGGATAAAACTAATCTAGCATATTTTTATCATGTTTTCCTCACTGGGAACTATATCTACAAATAGAACAGCGCAGGGAGCTTAATCAATTTCTTAAGAGCTGGCAAATTTAAAAAAAAAACAAAAAAACCAAAAGTGTACTGACCTGAACTCTTTTAAGGTGGGAGAGGTGCTCCTCAACTTGGCATCGCAGTTTGGACGGCGCTTGGAAAATAGTACTGTGGTGCTCCATCATGAAGGTTACTAGTTTGGTAGCCAGGAGCTCATCCAAATCCATGTCATCTACTGAGCCCAGAACGCACTGAGAGAACATCTGTACCATCTGAACGGAGAGAACAGACGTTCAAATACAAAATCATGATTCCATATGACTGGTGTAGGCTTTTTGTCAGATAAGATACAGAGATGCTACAAGCTAGGCATGAGTATTGTAATTATTCCATTCCATCACTGATGCACTATGTTTCTTCAAAGATGATGACATTTACAACCTGGATTTCATTATTATATGCTTTTCTTTAATGGGTTCGAATCCCAGCACACCAGGTGTGGACCCGCACAGCCACCAAGGCCATCATGATGCTGGTTCAGAGCCTGGATAAAATGGTAATATTGTGGCAGGAAGGTCATACAAAAAAAAATTTAAAAAAAATCAACGTGTGGAACAGGTTTCACTGTGGTGACCTCTGAACGGACAAGTCAAAAGCCGTTGATCTTTGTGTTTTTGTTTAATAAATACTGTATTCGGGAAGGTAGCAAGTAGTATGTAGGTCTGCCAGGTCTATAAAAGTCACTTGATAGGAACTAAATTGCTATTTTTTATATCTACAACTCAGACCATTCCATATTCCAACCATATTGTTTACTTTCATCTATAGGTAGCTTTTTACAACAACTTAACAAGTTGTTAACAACAACTTTTTTATTTTTTATTTCCCCATACCATTTAAAACCGTGTGAGAGGGGTGTTCACAGAGAAAAAAAATGCAAGGCCATCTTATTTGCATGCTGTTCCAATACTGTGTTCTTGGTGGGATTTCTCAATAATCGCTAATTAAAATGACCTCAGAAAAAAAGGAACATGACGTGAAGTAAATGACCGAATTTGTACCAGTGTGCGCGTATTAATTGTGTCATTGAGTGGCGGCAGGTGGGAATTCTGGCAGACCCTGGCCATGAGACGCAGCAAAAGCTGCAGTCGTCTTCGATTGGGTGGTGGCAGCAAAAGACAGCTGACCTGAAGAGCCTCAGTGGCTACACCCTGCTGCTGGAGCAAACCTGCAGAGATAATGAAAAGTGGAGAACTGCTCCTGATGGCACATACAGATATCAGAAATAAACAGCAGCAAATGGTATTTTAAGGCTGTGTGCAAATCTTAGTAGAGGATCCACATTATGAAGCGCTTACTGAGAATGTTGACAAAGACCTCATACAGATGGAAAGTCAGCAGGGGTTCTTTTAGTCTCTGAAAATAATCTGATACTGTTTTCAAAACGTCCCTTTCAAAACCTGGGTACACTGGTTGTTTGGCTTCATTGCCATTAGGCCCTGAGGAAAAAAAAAAGGACAAGAACATGAGTCAAAGATGAGCAGCAAATCCTCAAGAATGAGAAACTAGAAGCAGTCAGTGTTTGGGATTTCTGCTCTAAAAATAAACGCAGTTAGAAAAAAGAATAAATGCCTCATCAGAATAGCTGCTGCTTACTTTTCTTACACTTAATTGCACAAATCCTCTAAACATTGTCTAAGACGTTATTGACCAGTGTAAGTGATGCCCCAGAGTGAACTATCAACCATTTAAAATCTATGAGCTTTCAATGATTATTATTGAGGAAAACCAGATTTAGTTACGGATTAGATTCTTGTCATTTTTTAAGTTCTATTTCTGTCCATCATGTTCCATACTTGTAATTGCTACAGTTCAGGTCCCAGAAGGAGATGGTTATTTTTGTTTTATCACATTGACATTTAAAGTAAAAAAAAAAAAAAAAAAAAAAAAAGGGCTACTCACAGTTGGCGAGGCATTTCATTGCTGAAACAACCCAATAGGGCATGTCCTCTGGAGGTGCAAAAGCAAACAGGTGAGTCTTAATTAACAACAGGTGAGTTGCGACAAAGCAGTCACACTTTGTAAATCAGTGAATCATACCTGCTTTGTTCTCCAATATGACTATGCCTGCCTTGTTAACGCTGAACACGTTGTGAACAATGTGCTTGCCATTGACATGTGTTGGGTTTAACACTCCATCCAACGACTTCAGGCCTAACACCCTCTGTAAACTACAACAACGGCGTTAGAATCAAGGAGCTGAAAATAAGGTACAAAGAATATATTTAATAAGTAATGTGAAGGATTACATACTGCGCTATTGTCATTGATTTCCAGATGTGCTCCACTTGATTTTGAGTAATCTCCTTCCTGCGTATGAGCTTGCATTCATGCACATCTCCAATAGCTACACTGTGCCTTTTATTCCACAAATCTGAACTCTGCCCAAATAGGAATGGAGGCACAAAATAAATCGAGTCAAATCAAAATCCACAATCCAATAACACAATCATGTAAAACAAATCAAATACATATTTTCTAAGAAATTGGTTGCTGACAATGTGTCGGAGATAAGCTAATGTTAACCCCTTTGATATTTGTAAGGCCATTTTTATCATCACTATATTTGTTTCTCACATGTAAATGCGGGAGAGAAAAATATTAGAAACATCCATCCAAGTGATGATTACCAATCTTAAAATGCACCCCAATTCAATATAAAGCTGGAAATTAACTACATACTGTACCTGTAACCTTGAGTGCAGAATGATGAAAATCACAGCTCACATTTGTGACCAAAAGCAACAATATGCAAAGCACTTTCATGTTGCCATTTGCTTTCTATTAAGTTTGTATAATCTAACGTATTTCAGATATGGCAGGGGGAAGTCAGGGTGTTTCTCACCAGGACAGCAGACTTTGTAGGTGCAATGTTTTCCTGCTGAGGTAATTCTTCATAGTCATCCCAGCGGATGAGTCTGGGTAGGTCACTGCTGTCTCTCAGCACAGCCCTTACTGGAAAAGACTTTAAGGGGGACAGTGTGGGGAACCTGAACACACAGAGAACAGCATTGGATTCCGCTGGAAAAGGAAAGGTCAGCTGACAAAAAAAAAAAAAAAACAGTACAGGAGGATCTAGAAGTACCTGTACAAATGGCCGTTGTCTTCAAAGTCCTCTGTCCCATGGCGTCCTTTGATGTCTTCAATGACGTGGGCTTTGAAGAACTTTCTGAGCAGCTGCAGAGTCTGGTAGCGAGTCACTTCAGGTCCAAAGTTGTAGTTGCATCTCAGCAGATCATGCAAGTAATCTACAGCCTCAGATCCTGTGAAACTGCAATCATAGTAGCGGAAATGTACCCAGTGCCTTCTCAGTGGCATGCCTCCTCGGAAGAGTTTAATGGTTTCATTCCACTGCATCACAGGGAGAAATACAAGAGTAATGTGTGAGAAATGCAGGAGAATGAAAAGGAAACTGTAACAAAACAGTAGTTACAACATAACAGGCAATTTGTGAAGCAAATAACTCATCACAGCAAGCAAGTTTATTCACTGTTCCGCTGCAATGAAGCTGGTGTAAGGTACTGTTAGACATGGCATGTAAATAAGTCACCCAATGACCCAATCTACTTCTCCAAAAGACAGAGGAAAACATTTTATGCAATCAGGTTTTTGTCTTTTCATTGATAGAAAGATGTGTAGGCCATTATTGTAGTTATATGGTCAAAAAGGGATACAAACAACACAATGTGAACAAAAATACACAGCCCTCTGTAATACATATAGTATATTAGTCACCTCATGGAAAATAATTCTGTTGCGACCCAAAATCGGTGCACATAACAGTCCATTATTACACCTTAAGGGGACCAGGGTCTCTCTAGTAGCCTATTACTGATAAAAATCTCACATGATTCAAGTCTACCCATTGTGATCTGTATTTATTACTTTATTCTAAAGTATTCAGTATTTTTGAAAACACACGGAAAAACAACTCTTTTATCTACACTATTTTCTTCTATGTATAGGTAGGCAGCTGGGAAACAAATGGAACATTTGTACCATCCAAAACACAGTATGAATTATCAAATCTCCCAAAGTTCCAACCAAAGAAAAACAAACAAAGCCGATAAAAAAAGGGGGAGGGGACAGGATGTTTTTTAATTGAAATATTATGCAAATAATAATTATGTGGTCAAAGACTTTTTTTCCCTAGACATTACTAGGAAGCATGCAGACCACCATCTAAATTTATTACCACAAGTGATATTTATGGAGAAACAGAGAGCTTAGATGCAATACCAATGTATCAATTATTAGTAAATATTAAAGAAATTAATTTTAATGAAAGAAAAAAAATGGGTCCATATTAATATATTTTGCAGGTGCACTATGTTGCTCCAATAATTGCTCCAATGAAAAACAATTGTTGATGACATTTGTGCGTTGAGATGACTGTGCTTTTCTGATAACACTCTGATATACTTAACTGTGGGTTTTAATATTGCGTGCAAAAACATATTTTTTGGGGGGAGGTTAAACTAGCAGACCACAATATGCTCATGTGATAAAAGTTATGCTTTAAGTTTTCATTTTCACAACTAATTTGCTAAAATTAGTTATATGATTTAAATACAGTAATGACTAATACACATTGTAATCACATTGCTTTATGTTGGGGATAAAAGCAATGTGTCATTTTAATTATTAACATATTGGGTTTAAAAAGTAAATAGGCCACTGCAATCAAATGTAGCTGACTAGAAACTCTTTTTACGGGAAAAAACTAAGGCATTCAATGCGGTAAATAAAACGATAGAAAACTTTTCAAACGTTAAAAAAAGTACACAAAATAATAAATAGCGTTGTATTAGACAATAAATGCCTGCTTTTGTTAGAAATTAACGTTACTGGCAACTACTGGCATTAGAGATTATACGAACAGGTAAAAGCTTAACCTTAAAAGTCTGTTTTTCTAATGTGAATAAGATTTAAACATGTTTTCATCGCCCGAGTAAGTGAGATAAATTAATCTAATAAACTCATGCACAATTAAAGTTATGCTAATGTTAGCTAAAGTTACTTGAACGTAACGTTTCAAAGTTTGGACTGAGTCCTGCTAAAGTTACCAAGAGACTCACCAGCTTCGTCGCCCTGTAGGGACCCGGCCCGATCACTTTACCTTCCATTGTAATACTGAAAACTATACTCAGGCATATGCAAACATGGATATATGTAACGTTTACAAGCTTTGGAAACGCTTGAGCTGCAGATGAAAACAATACAGAAATCTGGGCACGGAAACGTTGCTGCCAACTTTGAATCTTCTGCGTCACGACGTTTGAACGACGTGATTAGACGGTGGGCTGAACACGTGACCACCGGAACTATAGCATTGCTGAATGAATGAGAGGATCGCAAAACACACATCAACCGCATCCAGCTTCTGGTTGTAGCTACAACAAAAACAAAAATATAGATTTATGTTATATTACATGGTATTATGTTAGAATATTTTATAATATGTTATATTATACCATGTTAAATTGACAAATTATTAAATTATAGAAGGGCAGCATGGTGGTGGAGTGGTAAGCTTAGTTGCACACAACTAAAAGGTCGAGGGTTATATACAGAGTTCAAGGTTTACTGATTGAAGATACACGACCCTATAAGAACAATATGTTTAGTTTCAATGAGAGGCAACCTCATTTTGCTGAATCCATGCTACAACTTTCTATTCAGACCCCAGACTGGATAGTGTCAAATTACTTACAGCAGACTATAAGAAAAAAGGAAATAATTGCCAAGATGACCTTCTCCAAATCTGCAGAGAAATGATCACTTCCTGTTTGCGCAGCTGCATATATACATTGGAACAAACATTCACAAGAACATTCATAAAGTGTGTAAAAAATAACTTTACTTTGACTCAAACTTAAGAGTAAGAGTGCAGAAAAGAGCAGACCTATAATTTCCTCATGCTTTCCTTTTTTCTTTTCATAGCATTGTGAAAATAGGTAATCTCGGACATCCAGCTTTTACTAACAACAAAGCAGCCAAATACACTATCACCACGGAGTTGTGGAAGGAATGTATGAGGGAGAGCATGTACTGTATAGGGAGCCTGTAAATCAGCACCCTATCACAAGACTTCCCTGAGTCCCTTTTTCACAATGCTATAGCCACACATTGATGATAAAACCTTTAAAACTAGTCCACCACAGCTGTCATGAGGCATTTGATACCCCTCTAAAACATTTGCTTGATTTAGCATGATGATGCCTACAGTGACATATTGGCACACTGTTTTTATCTAACAGGCAATAGAAAGAGTTCTTACTTCTTCCATTCTGTGGGCTGCAGCAGTGGCACATATCTCCTAACAGATATCTTTTCAGTCGGGTCAAGACAGAGCTGCTTTAGAAAACCACACTTCAGATTGAATGAGTAAGAGCTGAATGGCACCTTGTTATAAACTCTGACAAATAAATGTGCTCTATTAAAATTTATGAGATAAACACTGCAACAATAATCGATGACTCTCATAAAATATAACTACTGGGACATCATTGGCTCAGCTGGCATAGCAGCTTCAGCTTCTCTGTACTGAGAGAGTTTTCGGATGATAACACCAGTGACAGTTCACTCTTCTACTTTCAAACCTGGTTGCATTCCATTAGATAAATGTGTCTCCTTCCTTTGCTTCACGCCTCACAAAAAGGTCAGGGTAATAAGAAAGAGAGGACAAAAGGCATTCGAGGCTTATAAACCAGTGTGGAAAGAAAATGTGTGCCTGACCAAAACCAGAAAGATATTAACAAATGTTTATGTTTCATGATGATAATTATTAGATTTTGCCAACATCGAAGTGCATGATACCATCTCTCTGATCATTGCTACAACACAAAACTGTTGCATTAGATTACATCATTTTGAAATGCTCAATTAATGATGCTCCCTATTTAATCAAAGCAGATTATGATGTTAAGCAGGAGGTGAAATAAATGTGCACGGTATGGAGAAGGTAATTAGGCAATGGAATTAGAGCTGAAACACAAGTAGGAATACTCAATATTCAATTCACTATATGATGTGACAGTGATGTGTGGCAGAAGAAAAAGGTGATAGAGTGAGAGAAAAGACAGCTTCTTTGTGTTGTAGGTTGAAAGTCACCACCTTGGATTATCCGATGCAGCTGATACTGATCAGTGTCAACACTGAGGGGACATGTGTACCCTGTTGGAGCAGAAGTCAGCAGGTGTGAAGGCTCCTTCATAGTTTTTTTTTTGTATCCATCTGGAGCAGTCTGGGCTTGTTACAATGCCCCAGCACATAAGTACTGACCTATACACAAAATTAATGTGTAGACATACTGTTCCATGTTCCCTGTTCCTGAGTGTGCATTCATCCTCTGATGTCATACAGATGATTTGCTAATCTACTAATAATGGAACTAGAGGACACATAAACATGCTGTTATGGCAGCACCATTAATCATGCTACCTCAGGTAACGCAGTATAGTGGATGTTTTTTTTCTTTTTTTTTTTTTTTTGACAAATGTGTCATTCATCATTATTTTCCCACAGAGTCTTCATTTAAGTTACAGTATGCATTATTTTCACATATTTGTATTAAAACTATGCTCTAACACGTTGCTTAATGGGAAGGGATGTGGTGGAAGCTCCCCATGACAAGGACAAGTTTTTATGTTCAATTAAAACCGTTTTATTATATTTCACAACCATCAGCATTAAACATTACTTTAATGTTTTAATCAACGTTGTAACATAAACAACAACTAACATTATTTCAACCAAATGTCAGCAGTTGATCTGCAGGGTTGTGGGGTGGTTAACGCTGCCTCCTCACCTCACAGCTAGAAGGTTGACCATGGACTTTCTGTGTGAAGTTTGTATTTTCTCCCTGTGTTTTTTTGGGGGGTTTTCTCCGGGTGAATCTGTTTCCTCCCACAGCCCAAGACGTGCATGTTAATTGGTGACTTCGAAATTGTGAATGGTTTGCTGTCCGTTTCTGGCATATGCATAACCACTTAGGAATTATTTTTCAGTCACAAATTAAAATCTAAAACCATCAAGGTATAGGCCTAAGCCTAGAGGTATTATTTGAGTGGGAGGTATCACCTCTGGACATGTGAAATTCAGTGTGAAATTCAGTGCAATAGTAAATTGTTATAATGGATGGTCTCTCTGGTTAGAAGATGAAATATGAAAGGTGCCCAGTGGAGATTGTAAAACTAGTAGAAATGCTGTGTGGAGCTGATTTTTTTTTAACCACTGCTCACTGAACCTCTATCTTGAACATTCAGATCAGCATGTTTTTGTTTTTTTTCTATTCACATTTCATTCCACTCATTACTGGCAATTTGTAATGATTCTTTAATATTATTTTTCTCAAGTTCTGTCCTATTACATTGGCTACTGTGCATATTTTTATGTTATACTGAGGGACCAGAGAAACAACATTTCTGTCCACTGTACATATACAAGATACATACAACGTAAAATCAATAATTGAGATGCAGACAAATGCTTTTTTACAATACACTGAACTACAAATAGAGGCTAGATTGAGCAGTGAGGCAAATAACTAAGTCTGTTTGACATCAAGCTGGTTATAAAAAGGCAAAAACCAATCTGTTGAATCAGCACAGTCTCAGTTCTTGCTGGTCATCAGTGCTATGCCTTTAATTTTCTCATGGCAGTTTTATTACCCTAATGTCTGACTGAGGGTTTATCTCTTAAGATAACAAAAGTAGCAGACTATTGTAGAACAAAACAAAACACCTGAATTAACAATTTAATAAGATTCTGCAACTTGGTTCTTAATTGCCATAGTAATTGCTGGGATCTTGTATGGGTATACAAGTCCTCAACATGTACGCACATCTTTATATAAATTAAATTGACAGTGTGAAATACACGGCTGCCTTGTGTTTATGTCATTGTCTTCGTTTTAAAAGCTCGGGATGATCATTCAGGGGGACTGATCAAACTGAGCTTTCAGTTCATTTGTTTTCAAGAGTCCTTAGTGTCTTTGAGCATAAGGAGAGAAATAGGCGAGGTTCAATAGCCAATTTAACAGTGCTTCACAAACAATGTTGCTGAAATACTTACAGCTCAGTCAATATCTGTTCAAAAGCCAATAATATTATGATCTGTCTTGTAAGTCTTCTACTGTGATGTTCAATACATTATCTTTTCATATTTCATGTTGAAAACATGAACCATCATCTTGTTGAATTTTTTTTTTAGAAAGTAAATCAATGGAACTATAGAAATAACACGATGTTGATAAAAAATCTTGAACTATCCCCCCCCCTCCTCCCCCCCACTGCTGTTCTGTGTGATGTTAAAACAAAAGTAGCGACAAGACGAATGGGCACAGCTCAAATATTACTGTTCCACATAAGCATTCAATTTGTTCATAGCATTCAATTAAACAGTAATGATCACCTTTTTGGAGTGTGCTCAATGTACACTCGGCTTCCAATTTGCTAGGATTTGTGAATGCTACAAATGTGTACATTTACATTATATAAACAAACTCATAATGCAGTTAAAAAAAAAATTTACATACTGTTCCAGGGATTTTGACATGTGCTGTATAATGATTTTTACAGCAATTTAAATGCCCATTGACTAATAGATGCAATGTCCGGGTCTAGAAATCCACACTTCATTTCCTATAGATGTACTCATTCAGTTCCAAATTGTAACAGAATGGATATGGAAAACACGACTGGGGTAAAGCCTCCATCTCCCCACTCACCCACTGGTTGATTTGATCAAGCATACGGACTTTAACACTAATATGTCGTAATCTGTCAAAGAGGACGAGTGACTTCTATAAGATTTAAATGTGGATTTAATATGTTGAACTTTATTCATGAGGGTATTTGAAATGTTGGCAGAAGAATTACCCCTGACACTTGTCTTCAATCGTTCACAAGTCCCCTTAGCCAGGATTTCCTAGTGAATAATTACAGATGGGAGCAGGAAATGTCATCATCTTTAATTCTTTCTGCCCATTTGGAACATCATGGACACTAATTAATCTTTGCACTGGCTGTTAGAAAGCCTTGTACTTGCATAAGACTGACCTGACCAAGAGTTACAAGTGTTTTTTTGTTTGTTTTTTTTTTTTGCAAATTGTCATTCACACATGTTTGTGCATCAATAAAAATATTCTTTTTATTAATGATTAATTCAACCAACACTCTATACATTGTACACAACCATGCAATTTAAACATCATTAAAATATTGCATTATCCAGCACAATTTCTTTTAAGTAAAGCTGTCGTGAAATCAGGCATTTTAAGCCGCAACAATTCCCAAAAAGTTCCTGATTGGTTTATACATAGAAGCTTTCTTTCATGTAGTTTACCCAACAAGATGTCCCTGCAGTCTAGACCATCTGAGCCACATTGTGCATGGCTCACAGAGTGTGAAAGCATTTACTTAAGCAGTAAAAGCTAGGTACTCTACACAACACCGTGACACTCTTTTGACAGCCACGCTTAAAATATTCTATTCTGGGTCTATTCCCTTTAAAACTGAGACTCATTCTGCAGTGGCTGTGTGTTGGGCTGTGTTCTATAGGGCTGTGTAATTGTTAGAGGTGGAATGGAAGAATACAAGTTTAGACTGAAAGAATAAGTGATAAAGATAATTAATAAATGAATGGATGAATTATCAACGGTGTGCAACTTGGAGATTCTGCCACATGTATGGCGTCCCAGAGTTTTCTGACAGCTGTTTATCAGGAGTCTAAAGGTATTTTCCACTGACCCCGCTGGTCATGACAAGCACCAATTTAAGATATTGCATTGATTTTTACAGTGTTTCTCAGACTCATGGGTGTATATGTTAATCATAACATCCAAATGGGCACAGAAATACTCAACCTTGGATGTCAGTGCTGAAATAAGAAGCGTTTTTCATCAAATATGCTGGCATAAAAATTAAATGGGTCATTCTAATAATTACACCGTCCTGGCATGTAGGTGGCAATCATTGCATTCAGGCAAAGGGGTGAAGCATCTGCATTGATCAAAAGTCCATGTTTACTGAAATACAAATATCAGTATGATTTTGCTGTTCACAGTGGAAGGTTCTTCCGTCCTTTGCTCTTTGCAGATTTGTCCTTCCACTGTAGTGCTTGGTAAGTGTCTCTCTGTTGGCATCACCATGGAGAAGAGAGGTTTGATAATCATTATGCAGCAGCTGTGTTTGGTAAGATAGCAGAGCTGGCTCCAGAAAAAAAAAATAAATAAAAGCTCACACTATTTCTTCAGAGCAGCTCAAAGTCTCTACCACACTATGCAAGGATTTTGTTATAGTGGCCATGTTCAGATATGCAGGTCACAGTATAACACATATGATATACAGAAAACAACAGCAAAATAAATATTTGAAAAATAAAATAATGGATTATATTGTTACTTTATGCTGTTTGTTCTACAACACACACTATGTCATAAACTTATTACATGTATTACATGTTTCAGTGCAAAACATACAAATATTTCATCCATACATCAACAAGATTCTGTTCTGAGCCCTCCTTAATTTAACATTTAGTATATGCTTCCATTTAGCATATTATCAGGAAACCCTTAAATATCTCTCGCATGCAGATGATGAGAGGATGTCACATGAAGAAGGATGCCAGACACAAAGTTAACTTGCAACTCACAAGCTTTGATTATATTAAAAAGCTTATCATGATAAACAGACCAACAAAGGGTAAACGAAAGAGGACTGGAGACCTGGACCTAAAGGAACAAGGAAAAGAGAAGTTGAAGCGCCAACCACGCAACGGGCCATTGCTCCCGGCATCTCCCCATAAACTAACTAATACTGGGAAACTGAACCTAAACAAACAAAGGAGATGAATAACTAAACTATCAGTAATCTCAAGCCCAAAGTAAAATAACAAAAGCTTAGCACCTAAACATGCAGAGACTAAAAATTATCACCAGCTTGGGGAAAAAAGCTCCTTAGCAAAAATGCAGAGGGAAAGAGAGAGCAGGACACGCACAGAGGCATCTGCAACATTCTTGTACAACAATCTCCTCCCTTTATCTTATTACAGTGTTACTTCTTACCAGGAACGTCAGGTAAATAAACACAAGGCTAAAATTGTTGTGGTCGGGCACAGAGATTTTAGGAATATATGGGGAGTAAATGTAATGTAATGTGAGTGTGGAAATGTTGCTTGTGCCAGATGGGGGGGTTTGAAAAGTTCTCTAAAATAACCATGACCATGTTTGGATTCCATCCATCCCTTCATTATCTGTAACCGCTTTTCCTGTTTACCCACTTTTCCTGTTTCATAGCGGGGATGGAGCCTATCCCAGCTGTCACTGGGCAAGGGGCGGGGTACGCGTCAATGTGAGGCGCATTTAGCAGGGTGAGTCATAGGATGCACTGTCTATCCAAGACAACAACTGCCATCCAAACTCTTTATTTAACCATAATTCAGTATTATCATATAGCACCTTTGAGTCAAACAAGTTAATAACTCTATGATAACTATACATCTAATCAGTTTGCAGATACAAAGGCCCTTACATCTGGTTCAATGCTCTGTGTATTCTCCGATACCTGTTATTCTTTGTCAACATTATGTTTTTGTTGAAGCCACTGTGGATTAGGTACACAGTGTTGAACTTTTTAGGTCAAAACGATCCTGCATTGCTGCTTATACTACAATAATGTAGTATCAGATGGTAGTATTAGCTACTTTGTTTTTCAGAGAAAGATGTTATGAGAAATTGAACTATTTTATGGGACAATTTCACCTAATCTGAGTAAATTATGTCGCAAAACATTGAAGGGAGCAGCTGTGCAAACCATCTGCAAAATAGTCATGTCAAATTTTGGGGATAATCAGTGTCAGAGCAGAAATAAAAAGAAATATTCCAGAGTTATTATGCTGCTCTTAGATCTGTATACTCACCTTGAGTTTGAGGTTCTTTTTCTTTTACTACAAGCAAGAAATTATTTGGAAATACTATTCTGACTATCATCAGCTTACAACTTAAAAATACTTAATGTTTCAGCAAACAATTATTATACTTAAATATTATACTCAATTACTAAATTAGTAACATGAGAGTACATTTGAACTCATTTTTTCTAAAACCCTGATGAAGCTATGTTCAGTATTCTCTCCATTTTAGCTCAATGTATAACTTTACTAGAGCAGTGAGAGGGATTTGAAACACTGAAAGTTATGCTAAACTATATAAAGTTCCATAAGGCCAAAGGGAGATGCAGATTCAGTGATAATTCTCTGTAGGTTGATGAGTGTACGTCAGCATCATTGTCATTGTAAACATGTTAACAACTTCAGCATTTAACCTAAAGTCAGTAACTGTTTTAAGTAGTGTGATGTATTTCCCAGTGAATGGGGGCAGGACTTGGCTACTAAACCCGTATAAATCAAATCCTTCCAATGTGATTTGATCACTCAAAAGGCCTTGCAAATACAATAATGGCTCCATGTTAGTTTGACATTAAACTGTCTAGTTGGTCGATGTAGGTCTGGGCATACGACCTTCACACTGATCCAATCAAGTTTTATTTATCGGACCCAGAATGATACATTTGCTTCAATGGTCTTTATGATCTGTTCAACAGCAACACCCTCTGCCCTTAGACACTTGAATTGGATTATCCCTCCTCCCCCATCTGTAAAAAACAAAAACAAACTTGAATGGGGGGCGAGACAACCTTCCCTCAAAAACCTAAGGAGGGATTCCTCTCCCAGCAGTCGAGGTCATGTTTACAGATTCGAGACATCATTATAATCAGAAGTGACGATTCTGATCAACAGAAGGGTCGAGCAACTTCCTGGCCACATGATCTCCATTCCACCATAAAGAACACTCACACCTTTTTACATTTTCACACACTTTAATATCTTCATGGAGGCTTACAGAAATCATGTCTTCCTTAACAAATTCATATTGATGACAGCAGCTGAGAACAACAAACCCCCGAAGAAGGTCACTGAAGCAATAATAGATCCCCTAAGGAGTTTTTTAGGTAAACAAACACATTTATTTTTACATTAAATCTTTGTCACCAAATCCTTAATGTAGCATGCAATCTATATTTTTCTCATTTGCAATGCTAAAGTTTCTCAGACTTGCTGTGTCTGCATCAATACTTTTTCTTTACTCTTTCTTTCTTTTTATTCATACTGTCACTATGCATTATTGTCTTTCAAAAGGGGGACTGCAGATAAACTTTTGCTTTGAGCTAACTCTGTCATGAGGCATCAGTTTTGTGAGTTGTTGTACATGGTCCCTTACAGATAAAATATAATGATCATAATTACTACTTGTACAAGTGTATCTCTGTTTGTACATCTTACTTTGCAGCATGAGGCCATTGATAGTAGGAATCCTCTCATCCTAACATTGCTCTATTGCACCCTTAGTGGTCGAAAACTCCACAAGCTACCTTTAAGATAATGCACAGGAAAAAAAAATCTTGCCTTGATCCGTCTGATCCCAATTGTTAATACAGACTACCTTGATTTTCTCTACTTGAAAGCCCCATGTCAGTTTGGATATGATTTTTCTATGAGGCTTTGTCCATGTACCATCTTTCTTCACAGTTCTGCTCTATTAAACCATTAAGTAGAATTAGACCAACCTTAATTGAACTCCCATCTTCTTTCAGTTTGGTGCTTGTTGTCATGGAGACAGAGCCGCTTCACCTGACCAACATCTAGTTCAGAGGGAAATTAGGTCCAATCAGGTTGACTGTCTCTTTGTCAACTTGCAGTCAATTTCTGCCACTCGGCTACATAAAAGCAACAACTTCAATTCATCAATCTTTAGTGCTCAAGTTAGAGTTAATGGAGCCATGAATTATTTCTATAGGTGTTTTTATCTTTATTATTGAAAAGTTAACGTCATTAAATACAGCAATTTATATTTACCGACAGCCCTAAGAGCACCAGGTAGGATTTTTCAAAAAAACCTTCTCCACCACCACATTATTACCATGTTCGTTTCATGTTGTGTGTGCTGTCTTCCTGTTTTGACTTGTTAAAAGGCTTTAAATCTATCAAATGTAGTGTGCGCAATGAAGTTCCACTGAGAAAGCTCAATCTGCTTTGTATTATGGCATTCTCTTTGCTGCCTCTACAATCTATTTACATTACACAACCATAATCAGTGCTGAAGTGCCTCCCCTTGGGACCCCTGGTATTTGTAATACTATCACATTAAATAAAGTTGTGTACACATATTGACAGTAATAGGAACACTACTTTATTGAGCAGAACTGGCTGTGTCACTGTGAAAAGCCAGAGTGATAATGCTCTGAGATTTTATATCCAGTGTTTTGGCGACATCTGCAGGTTAAACTCTCATACTTTTGAATGCCAAACATTGTCATTTCGAGAACGTGGCAGAAATACTAAAATACACCACCTCTGAGTTGAATGAGGTAGAGTGGGAAATGGTTTTCCATTTCAATAAGTCCCTCAAGCCCTGATGTGGCCATGGATTTCTATCTTACTGGGAAAGAGGATCAGAAAGATTCACTTCTGATGAAACTTGCATTTTAACTGATTATCTAACACAGAGAAAGGACTAACACATTCCCTAAATCTGACCTTTACATCACTGGCTACATGACTAGACACACAGGCATGTTTGGACGCAGGAGTAAAAAATATAGTTTGAATTGCTCATCAACAGCAGTTCTATTTATTTAAAAATAACTGCAGCTCACTATTTGTCATTCTTTCATAAAACGCCATTTAACACAAATTTAATGTAATGCTATTTTTCTCTGTGTTTATCCAAGTTAACACGCTCTCACCGCTCACTACACTGTTCAATGCTCCCTATCTGTATGTAGTGCTAACTGAATCCCCAATTAAAAAGTGACCCCTGCTGGTCAGAGATACAACATACAGAAGTACTGGAAGTACACAAACTCAAAGCTCAAGTAAAAGTGCAAGTACTTGCCTAAAAAATGGAGTGACTTATACATAATAATGACCAAGTTCAACAAGCTTTGAAACTTGAAAATTATGGCAAAAACAAAACAACACAAAACATTTCGAGCTGCGTTCAGCTGGCTCAGTGAGGTACTGGATGTTCACTGGGCTCCTCCTGCTTCATAATGGTAATTACAGGTCATCCAGCAACAGTGAAAACAGCAGCTGTGTGTTCTCATTCAAACTTGATGACTCATAGGTTTACTGCACATGTTCAGCACAGTTGGTTTAAATCACAGCATCACGAATATCACTTATGTTCAAATGTATTACTGCCTGCATGTGATGCACGAAGCTTATCACACATGGGTATGGAGAGATATACATATGTTATTGTTATTGCTTTTTCGGCCCGTGTGTGCTCACATGTTGGTAAACATGACAAAAACCCACCGTTGTTTAAAAACCATAAATGGGATAGGGATTACAATAAATAATCAAAAACTGTTTTTAGCGCTTTTTGATTTTATGTCATCAGTTAACATTTTAAACCAATTTAGAAAAAATGATTGATTGGAGAGTGTTTGAGTAAAATAGTTTATTTACATAATGCAAATATGACCTTCATCTATGCAATTGCTGCTTTATAATTTCATTTTAATGAGCTAATGCATTGATTTTGCCACTCGTGATAAAATCATCAAAGTACTGATGCTTCAACACAGCTTCAGAGATGCCTCCGTGCCGCAATATCAGTGAATGTCCTCACCCATTCTTTTAACTTCAAAGCAGACAGACAAAAAAAAAGAAACAGCTGCTCTGGTTGTTGTCATAATCAGCCTGTAAATCGTCTCTCACAGCTGTGGAAACGTCTTCAAACCTGGGGGTGGGGGTCTGACCGCTGTCCATGGTGCTGAGCAGCACGTTAACAACAACAACCTGTATTTCTTAGTAATGTTCTAGTATCATTTTTTCCTCTGGATACAAGATTTTTTTTAAAATAAAAACAGCAGAACATACTTAAAAGGACAGAATAGAAGAGAACACAACAGGGATACTAAATAATGCAACACACAAAGAACCAGAAGCTTGGTGCATTTGGGCCATTTCACCAGTGAGAGACATATTTGACACACATACATTCTGATTTGTAAAAGGTTTGAATTTGAAGGGTCATTCTCAGTCTTTGAAAGACAAACTTGGGAATATTTGACTTTGCAAAATGTCATCTTGGACGAGTTCAGATTCCTTGGCCTGACACAGACATAAAAAGACACAGCTCAGGTTTAGCTGTGTGCTTGTTCATGTTTGTTCACATTAAATACATCGACCACATATGTTCTTCACATAACGACTGTCGGTTGTTACACTGAAACCCATGGCACTGAGAAGGAGGTGGATCTTTGGAGTTGTTTCGGTTCTGCTTTATGCACAGGTGTTGAATTATCAGTAAATGTACTGTGAACTGCTGAAACAACTCAGTAAAACACCCTCACCAGGCGTCTATGTTAAAAGCCATCAGTGTCTTTAAAGCAGACCATCTTAACATGGACAAATTCTTTAAACAGTTTGATCATATTGGACAGACATGCTGGACAGGAGTCTCTATGATCACCTCCAAGAACAAGATAGGGATCCTGAAATCCAGCCTCTTCCAAAGCAGGTGTGTATTACTGTAACAGGAAACCTATTATCTATGATTCCACACATTTACTCACGGATTACTGGAAAAGATTACTGAGCAGAGGCAGAGGAGCCTTGAACAAGGACTCTAAGCAAACATAAAGGATCCAAACAATATATACAAAAGGACTAAAAGGATTAAAAAAATATATAAAGACACAAATGTCAAATAATGGACATTAAATGACTAAAACAGACAAAATATATCTAAACATATGGACTAAATGATTCAAAGCAAACACAGATGTCTAATAACAGACCAACAATAATAAGTAAGCAGACTCAAAACAAAAACATGAAAAAGACAAAAAAAAATCGCACATAATTCAAAAAACTGAGACAAAACATCCAGCAGCAGTCGTAAAATAACCACAAACAGACTCAATATGACCAAAATGACAGGGCGGCGAACCTTTACACTGTCAGTGCCCAGTGGCAGTTTCGGATCCGTCCAAGCTCTAGTGCTACCCTAACCCACTAATACTAAAACCCCACACTATCTTTTGTCCCTGCAGCTGTTGGTGGCTCTCGGTACCCTGAGGGGTGTTGGTATCCTGCAGACAGACATAAAACAGGACAACATTATGTTTGTGAATGTGCACGACCAGCCGCTCGGGGTCAAATTAATAGATTTCAGAGAAGCTATTCCAGCCTCAAACATCAAACTGGTGATGGAGCTTCAGCCCACTGGCTACAGGTGAGTTCAGCTTGCACAGCATCTGTTCGTTGTCCCCTTCCTCCCGAAAGCTTGCCTACAGATTTGTCATCTCCGGCTCTTGCCCTTCCTCCTCGGAGCTCCTGAATTGCTCTTGGCCTCCCTTTCACTGAGGTTATAGGTGTGTGGGGAGACGGATGCATTCTTGCCTTCTTTTACCTCGCTAAAAAACTCTTTCCTGTCGATCGTGACTATCAGATGGTAGGACAGCTACATCAGACAAATGGAGAATTTTGGCAGAGTATCAGATAATGTGCTTTTGCATATTCTGTCTGTAAATGAAGTGTATGGCCGAGACTGTTCAACATGGAGGCTAATGGTAGAGCAGCCAAGCTCTTCTTTCCTTGAGTTGGTTAAATCGCTTAATCTGAACTTGGTAATAGTTCTCATGTGTATTTTGTTCCTTTAGACACCTGAGCAGTATTTAGCTGCCAACAATGTAAAACTAGAATAGAGGAACAGCTCCACTGAGCTGCCCAGCTCCCTCGATGGCCTTGTTAATGTAGCTTTACTTCCTGCTGTGTTCTATTTAGTGAAGTGAACTGTGAGTAAAGACTGAATCAGCACCAGTTATTAATCTGTCTCTGAACTCTCCTAATTTTGTTCCACCAACACCGGTGCAAATCAGAGCGTGCATTGTGTGTGGCACAAGGTGCTTATCAGGAATAAATATGGAAAGCTTTAGAGAAGTACTTTTCATCATTACTTTTATTCTGTGCATTTTCTACTAAATGGTATAATTTTAATCAGCTGTGGGACTGATTTTGCTCCTCGTAAAAATCATCCCAATACTGATGCTTCATCACAGATGTGGTTTAGAGACACCCGTTGTAAATGCAGCTCATCGTAAGTACAGGTGGTTCCCCCTAAAATAACATCTAACACCTAATCGTTAAATATGTGTTTAAGTCTTTTCTGCGCTGAACTGTGTTTTTATTGCGAATTTTACACATCTTTAAGAAAAGCCACTAAATAATGGCACAACATAGAAAGTCTAAGCATGTTTAAGCTTTACCAGGGACGTAGCAGCACAGTAGACTACTGTGGTTCAGACTGAATTGTCTTATCATCTGGCAGCCCCAGCAGATGAAATTTTTTAATTTACCTGTATAGCTAAAGAATTTAACTTTTTAAATGCGTTGTAGAAATTCAATTTTTGTAGAAACTGAATTTTTACAAAAAAATGCAAACCAAAAATGTTTCATGTCAAAGTGGTAAAAGTAATATTTATCCACTAATATTTAAGTTTTTTTTTAATGAAATACCATTAGAAAAATTTGCATTCCTTCCTTGTAAAATGACAACAAGACGTGGTTTTGATCAACATCATTTTTATCACACATTCACCCAGTTCCTTCATCATCACATGTACAGCAAGTGAAAAAGTTTGCATCTCCCTTGATAAATTAAAAAATTAAAAATACTGAAAATAATAACCTTTTAATTACTAATTCTAAACTTTTTATTTAAGAGATAAAGGAACATTTGTAGTTGATGAATGCATATTAAATATGTTAATAAAAAAAAAATCTTTGTTTTACTTTTTGCCATTTCAGATAAAGGGGATGCAAAGTTTTGCATCCAACTGTAAATGATACTGTACAGTATGCTGTACAAATGATACATATTCATATTGTCCAGAGAATGAATTACATGTGTGGCATATTAAAATGCCACATGAACAACCATGGCAAACCTGAATGCCTTTGTGACTTCTAACCACTTATCCTGTTTAGGGTTGCAGGGGTCTAAAACCTTTGGGCAAAAGGTGCATCCGGGACGGGTCACCAGTCTCTCTTGGGGCCAACACAGAGAGATGAGCAATTTAAGTCACCAATAACATGTACTGTATGTCTTGGTATTGCGAGGAAACCCACACATGCACTGGAAGAACGTGCAAACTCCACACAGACAGATCAAAGGCAGATTTGAACCTTAAAGCAGTGAGGTGGCAACACTGAAGACTTCAGCATGGTAGAGCAGTTTTAAGGAAATAACAAAGGCACATGGTCATGGGCCTGGAAATAAATGTATAATCATTGTAATGTTCAGTGTCGCCCACTTGATGGCAACATTGTTACTTCGCACATTCAGTCAAGGCTTTTACATGTCATAAAAACAAGTATAAAATTCAAGATTTAAGATTTAAACAATATTATTGATCCCATAGGGAAATTTTGCTGCCTTGTTACAGCTGCTCTCCACGTGAAAATTAGAAAAAAAAAGAAAGAACATCCACCAAACCAAGACAATAAACAAGCACAAACTACTGATCAATAAGTAAGAAAACCCAGCTAGAGGAGTAAACATAAATGAAATAAAAACAATACTGTTTGTCCCTTTTACAGAACGGGGATGGGTTGAACAGTTTAATGGCCACTGGGTGAGAGGATCTCTTCTGGTGTTCTGTGGAGCACTTGACAGATCAGTCTCTGGCTGAAAGGGCTCCTCTGTTTAGCCAGCACACAGCGGAGTGGGTGGGAGGGATTGTCCAGTTCATGCAGAGGGTCCAGCTTCTCCCCAGGAACAGAACCAGCCTCCTTATTAGTTTGTCCAGTCTGTTACTGTCTACAACCTTCGTATTGTTCCCCTAGCAAACCACAGCATAGAAGATGGAGCTGGCTACCACAGACTCATAAAGGACCTTAGTCTCCTCAGAAAATACAGTCTGCTCTGTGTTTTCCTGTATATTGATGCTGCATTAACTGACCAGTCTAGTTTATTGTCCAGGTGGATACCCAGGTAATTGTCCCCCCAAATTCCTTCCACACCATTTCCCAGTATAGAGAGAGGATTGACAGGAATCCCAAACCTTCTGAAGTCCACCGCCAGTTTCTTTGTTTTGCTGATGTTGAGCTGGAGATGATTGTGCTCACACAAACTTGTTTGGGCCGACTACCTTCAGTATTTTTCCTGCCAAGGAACAAACCTTTTGATAAACTGTATAATTTCCATCCACTTTTACCTTGGGAAACAAAAAAACAGCAGGGAAATGAGCATGAAGAAATATACTTTACTTATAACCCCTGCGAAAACACGGTGACACCTTTAATTCAAACAATCAGACAATAATGCCAAAGCTGGAAGAAAGTTAGCGGAGTGTTTTCAGTCCTCAAGGAGTGCTTATTTAGTTATTTCCTGTTCACTTGGTTTTGAAGAGTGGTCTTTGTTTTGCGAAGATTGAAATTCAATGAGGAAAAAACCCAATAGAGTGTAATAAGAAAAACAAAAATACCCTTGTGTAGCCAGCCAGAAGGTATAGAATGCCATTTGTGTTTCATTATTTATGGTGAAGCCATGCAATTTTTGTCCTTTTTTTTAAGACGTGTCTTTTCCCTGCGTCACTGGGAATTATGCAGTGCCTGTAGTGGGGCTGCAATGCTTCACTGCTTGCTAAATCAACAATTGCCCACTAGCACATCATGCCAGGGCCCTTTTTGATGACATCATCAATGCTTTCACTCTCATTGTGGACATACCCCTCTTGGTAAAAGGGGTGTCACGGACCACTGCACACCTATCTGCTCATCCATTGTTCAACACAGTAGTGTCCCTGCAGTGTTGCTTTTCAGCAGCAGATTATTCTTGATGACTTCATCTTAATCACATTCAGTTTCATTTTCTTTTATCACTACATGGTCACGCCACGCTGGCTGCGAAACATTCCACAAGTGGATGCACACAAGTCTCATTGAGCAGATGCATATGCACACAGGGACGGAAACACACCCAGGTTAACACACACACATGCATCTGCTTTTGCTCAGTTATAAAGAAAACTTCCTGCCTTAATGGAACATAATTAGCTTTACTGCTAAATGACATGTAAAAGACATCAAACCCTATAACTACACCATAGGACTTTATAAAATAAAACTGCAAAAAATTTGCATTTATTGTTATCATCCATGATTCTGTCCATCGAGCAGCCACAACTTTAAAACCATCTGTTGGCTTTATTGTTTTGGCGGTGACATGGGAAAAATCTGATGTGCTCAATTAAACTGAAGGAGTTAGAATTAAAACCCTTGCACATATATTTGAGCATTTCTTCAAAACGTTACTTTTGATTTGATATCTAATGCTCAAGATAACAGAACATTCCCAATGTTTGCAATGAGTAATCACTTACAGGAGTGTTTGAGTAAAGAAAACAAATACAACATGATGTACAGTCAAGGAAAATTAAAAGTAATGCAATAGTGTAATGTAATAATGCAATAAATGTCTTTTTTCATTTTGATTTTTAAGTTATGTGTTTATAATGAAAATGTAAGTAGAGGCTCATAATAAAGCGTGATCAGTGAAACAAATAAATTTTTTGTTAGTACACAAAGGAACTAAGACAAATGTTTAAACCTTACAACTTTCAGTCGTTTAATTAAAAGATAATACTTACACATAGTTCCTGAGATTGATTGCGGCATATTATTCACATTGAAAAAATGTTATAAGAAGAACAAACAAAATAACATGCTAGTGTAAATGCCTCCGTTGTTAGAGTTTACACTGAGTAATCGGATGAGTAACGTTCACTGTAAGAGACTAACACATTAAAATCATTTTGAATCGTGTAGCAGTGTGTAATAAAGTGAACTCTCCAGGTTTCTTTACTGCTCTTTGAACACTTTTGACCTTGCTGTGTGACTCCAGACACACACTGAGAGAAACATGGTTTTCTCAGACATGGCACGGGGCCAAAATAAATAACCTGCCCTCAGAGTGTCGGCAGAACCGCAAGAAATCCAAAACCAGGACCCGGCCCAGCGGCACTCACTCCCAGGGCTATCAGCGAATGACTTGCTGAAATTTTAATTGTCCGAATGCATCATGTGGTTTGGAAACAAAATCAAATCAGGACGGATCATCCTTCCTCTTTGACACGCATCCAAAGCATTTTTGATTAGGGTTTCATTTATTTATTTTAGGTGGCTCTGATTTCAAGGTCGGGTTACACCAACTTGGGGGACAAACAGATGACATTGTATGGATAGGTAATTCAAGAGTCTGCATGCTTCGATCCTCACAGATAAGAGGCAGATAAGAGACAGGTGTCTTGTAGAATAGAGGACATCCATCTAGAAATTCAATCGCTCAGTCAAAAATGGTTTCCATGAAATAAAGGGATATGATATCAATACCTTCCATCAGTTAAGGAGAGCCGACAGTCATGTGTGCTGATGCGTCTTCAATAGAGCTTTTCTAATTTATATTTCATCTTGATCCTATAAAGATTAACCAATTTTTAATTTGACTAAAATTTATCAAGGTGTACTAATACACTTTCTTTCCTTCTTTCTTTCTTTAGTCTTTTCTAAGGGAATTCGTTTAAGCGAGTGTTTTATTGTGTTCAGTACACGGTGGCAGACCCCACTCAGGTACTACAGCCACAAATATGATTAAAGAAATGCTAGACAATAAACGGGAAAGTTTTTGTAGCTCTCTATGTGCGTTTGTGTGTGTCAGTGAGGGTGTATCTGGCAACGAAAACTAAGAGTAGGTAATAGATTGTGCACTGGATTCCCCTATTTTACTCGATAACTTTGGTGATTTTCTAAATTAATCATTTCTACATTTGCCATAGAAACTTCACTCATGAGTAATCAAGCCAACCGGGCTTAGTTTGCTGGTCTGCACCGTACACTTCTGTTAATGATTAAAAAAAAAAAGAATAGCGTAAAGAATTAAACTAGCATGCAGTTTAGAGGTCTTCTCTCTTCCTTTCACCCATCTCATCTTTCGCAGAAGTAAAGCTTCCAGTCATTAAGGCCTATCTTTGAAATGCTGAAGGTGCATTTTTAAATACATTGGAAATCTGTGTGAGTGATGGGATGGCACGATGGTGAGCAAATATTGGAAAAAAGGGGTGATGAACATCTTTGACATTCAAGGTAAGGACATATGGTCAGGGGGGAAAGGAAAATCAATGATATTCCACTCAGCAACCAATGAGAGACAAATGGAGTGAGACCAGAGTCACTTTTTAGAGCCCATGCAGAACAAATGTCGTCACACTGAAAGATAACAGATATAACATATTTGATTAAATTTGGGTACAGCTCTGCGATTAAAAGGCTATATCCCATTATGATGAAATAAATGCATCAATTTATATTTTAAGCTCGCTAAGATGGGGTGTGGTGGAATTTAACGTTGCCATGGTTCCAGGTTATTATTAATAGTGCAGGCCATTAATAATGGGCAGTAAATATTCATTGCAACCCTCCTATCATGACAATAAAGGCTATTTCTGGCCAATTAAAAATGCATAAGGAGTAATGGGGCTTTATGAATAACTTAGCAGATACCTCTCAAGGGCTAAAGCTTGGGAAAAGCAACACAGACTTTAACAATATGACAGTTTGATATACTGCGTAACAGCCCTGAGAATCTCCACTAAGTCTGGAGGGAGAACAGATTTTACATTCATTTTAGATGGTATACAATGAATTACACACTACATTTACATTTACATTTACATTACACTAACAGTGAATATTTGTTTACGGCAGTGAGTTGCATGCGGGATAAATTAAAGCATGCATGTCTAAATGTTTTCATTGCATTGTGTTTGCTGTACATACAGGAATCTGTTTTTACTGATTCCAATTTTTAGGCTTTGTGGTCGTTTGTCCATGTGTACTGTAGTTGCCCAGTAGATGTCAGGTTTGTATAAGAAAAAGGTGCAAGTTTAACCCACCTGCTGATACCATTACAGTCACTATCTACCTCCTGGGACTTGGTGGGACCGTATGCAGCGGCCAAAGT
The DNA here is from genome assembly GCF_033026475.1 of Channa argus. Classification (NCBI taxonomy): domain Eukaryota; kingdom Metazoa; phylum Chordata; class Actinopteri; order Anabantiformes; family Channidae; genus Channa; species Channa argus. Next base: position 19,988,383 of record NC_090203.1, read on the forward strand.
GACAGTAGGCCGAAGTGAAGTCTGCGTATATTCACTGTTGCTTGATGATGCTCCTCAGAGTTGAATCTTGCTAACATGAAGGAATTATAAAGCTCCTCCTGAAGCCAGGGGACAATCCTGCTTTAGAGTCTCATTTGTGGACATTTACCTCACTTCTTCCTGTCCAAGACCAGTTTTTGCTGTTTACTACATGTAGATCAAGACTCCCAGTGTCTCTTATACTAGCAAACTCAGTGAAATGTACTGCTAAGGTGACAAGCATATAACATATAAAGGGGGTAATGAATGACTATCAGAGGAATGATTTTGTACACAAGATAAACCTCCTGTAAGCAGTAAATAAGTTATTTTTGTTTTCTCAGTTGCTTAAATGTGCTTAATAAAACCACGGTCCAATTGATCATCATCACCTTTTTAACATAGCAGAAGTCTCCTCTCACACATTTGTACACAAATATAATACAATAACGTGTCCTTCCTAGAACCCAAAAGTTTATTGGATTAACTGTGTCAGACAATAGAAAAGGACTGTTCTTAGATAAGAGAAATTATTTATTACTAACTTCTCTAATGCTCCTGCGTGCAACTCCCTGTCCAAAATTAAAAACAAAAGAAAACATCCAGTGTGATGTTGATGATCTGCAGGAGCAAATGGTGTAAACGTGATGTTCTGACCATTTCAACACTACATTCATTTGGTTTCTTTTATGTTTATTTCTTATGTACTTTACCTGCATTATTCAGCTTTTCTGAGTTTGAACAGTATGGATTGAAAATAATGAAATGTGATGCAGTACAACACCGCAAACATGTTTCTTAATATAGGTGAAACAAAAATGTCTTTGAGGTGAGTACAAACACTGACCCATATTGAATTTTAGAATTTGACTGGACATCTTGCATGTCTGGGACAGTTTATGGGCACAGAAAGACCTGCACACAAGCATAAAGTAAAATGAATGAGGAAGGTTTATAAAAAATCTCTTTTTTACTGTATTTCAACACACCACCTAAAAATGTGCAGGTACCAAGTGCCACAGACTGTTTTATAGCAGGCCAAATCATCTTCAGGAGAAAAGAACAATTCATGCTGTAATATGCCTTCTTGTCTTTTCTGGCTCTTACTATGTAAAGTAATGAAAAAACATGTGTGAGGAAAATATTTGGATTTGAAGTGCACTCACACACACATACACACAAACACACACACACACACACATACAAATTAAGTGTAATACTTTGACAAACTTGATTCTAAACTTCAGGCAGATATCTATTAATCGGGGCCATAAGGCCGGGGGCTGTGGCTGAGATGCTAATGCGGGTTGTCTACTCACGGTGAGGTGGGCTGTTTGACTCCTAGCTTCTGGTATCCACATGGTGAAGTGTGGTTGTGCAAGACAGAGTTGCTCCCAGTGGAAACGCCAGATATTGTAAAACACCAACTAATTTACAGTACAGTGATTTGATATCAAGGCCAGGTTGAGATATAGACTAAGTAGACCAACATATTTGTCAAGAACATCTTATTTTTGAGCAGTTTAGAAGGAAAAAAAATGGGATTTATTTCTCAGGAGACAAAAGAAACATAATTGTGGGCAAAACAAATATGGTAATTCTAAAAATATCTACTTTATGGAGTAAGGTGTATGAAATTATATAATCTATAAACAGTCTAGATAATGGCAAAAACGTGTGCTACAGTTAAGCAGAGGTCCATCCTCTTACTGGGCATAGCCCTTGTCTGATTAGGTATGGTATGATTTAAAGCAACCAATTCCTCCATCTCTGTTATATGAACAAATTTGTGCATACAACTGACACAAACTTTAACCAAAATCAGCTTAAGTTGTTCTGGCAGCATCATAAATACTCATTCAACTCACTGGCCACCTTGCAGAGCAACAAATATTATTGGTGTTAATAGACTCATTAGGCTCCTCTAAAGTGGTGCTTACCTCAAGCCTGTGACTTTAATTTGAATGTGACAATTACCAAAAGGTATTTGTTGCATTTATCTCTGAAATGTGTTGAATTTATCTGAGGAACTCTTTTTGACAAGTTGACATGTTTTTTTGTCGGGGATTTGTTTATTAGGTAGAGGTAACGAACATTTCCCTCAACCAACGACAGAAAAAAGGGGGAATTGGTTGCATATGACCAAAGTGAAAATACAAAGCTCAACAAGGGAGGCTTTGCACACCTCAATCAATAAGATGTTTCCTCTGAGGGAGTTCACACTGGCAGGCATCAGCACGGGGGGAGGATGCGCAGGTGTTTTGGCGCTGCGTTCTTCAGAGTGCAATAGTCCTTCAGGGCTAATTTTTGCCTAAAGGGGAGTTACAATCAGCTTATAAAAAGATGTACCAACTTACCGGTACCACACCATGTTTTAGTGCTAACAATATTCAGGGAATACTACATTTCTTCAAACTGTGTCATGAATTTCTGACAGACTAACAAGCCATACAATTTCAAGCACAATTTCAAAACTCTTTTAACAGATTTGGTTCTGATGATCATATCAGGAAGGTTTTTAAAAGTGCAGTAAAATGTGGATTTGTGAAAAGATGCTTTGTAATACATCAAACTATAAACTGAAACTGATTTAATTAGAATTGTTTATGATTCGCTTCAGTTACCAACTGTAACTGAGTTCTTAAATTGGTTTTGACATGTAACAAACTGATCATTCCCTTCATCCTATGCTTCTAGCCACTTGTAAGACTGTTAGACAAGACCTCCCTCTGTACCATACTACCTCTTAAGTCCAGAGAGACAGATTACTAATAAACTTTTAACACTTTTTTCACCATTTCTTTTTTTTTTTTTTTTTTTTTTTTTTTGCCAGGGATTTGTTTTTTCACAGAGCACTCAGCTGCCATGTGTTAATAGACTCATTAAGCTCCTTTCCTTTCGCCATATGTGGAAAAGGGACCGCTATAGCTTCCTGTGTGATGTAGGGCAGTGACAAATCAAAGAGTTTTTATCTCTAACCTCAGTGATGAAAAAAAGCACCCAGACCTGTCTGAAAAAATCCCCAAACTATAGTATTGGCTTAACTTTCAGTTTTCTATCTCTGTATTTTATTTTGAACTTTCTTGTTTTTTTTTTATGTGAACTAGAAAGTCTGGTTTAGTTGTTATCATCACAGAACCAACTACCAACAAATAAACTGGTTGTTGAAAATAGAAACGTATTACCAGTATCTGTTGCCCATTCTTAGACTGTTTAGTTGCAACAGTGACCAATTGAACATAACTTGTCTATAATTGCTTTTTGTTTTCATTCTCTGCTGAGCTTTTTTTTTTATTGCTGTGCGTTACCACGGACCAGCAGTGATGTTTTAGCCACGCTGCACAGCGCAGAGAGTCATAGAGCCCCACAGCAAACGAGCGGACATATATATCACTTGACTGTGTGTCAGGACGATTACTGGATAAAGATCACAATATGACACTTTTCCTTTTCTGTGCTGGCTCAGTGAACAGAAGGAAAGCTCCTGCAGCTCAGCATGCTCCTGTCCACGATATTGATCACAGATCACAGACCTAAGACCTCTCAATCCTGTCTGAGAAAAATCATTTAGTTTTTTTTTTTTTAAGAAACAGCACAATATATAGCAGTACCAGTTTGGAGGTGGAAGCCTTGTATAATGATTGCCTCCCTAATATTCTGAAGACTCTCAAACTGCACATTTTCTAGAGGCCATCTAACAATATTTTGCTTTGTAGCACTAGTACAGTAATACCATGCATCAAAGAATGTTTCACTGAAAAAGGATGTTGGTTTTGGCTTTGACTCAAAATAATTTGCAGTGAGCGAAAGACAACATGTTGTTACTTTATCTAATTCTATAAAATAACAAAAACACCATAACCTGATCACCCAATGCCGTGAAGAGACTCACTGCTATTCACCCGCTGCTAGATTGTAAAGTGAGTGAATGTCATCTATTCTATTCAAATGTGAATTGTTGTTATCCCTTAAAGTTGTGGCTCACTGTTGGCTTTATAATAGTTTTCAGTAGATGTTTTCATTACCTTTTTTTCTGCGTGAAGCTAACTTCTGGCACAAATGGCGTTTTCCCTTAGTAGTAAGTACATACATCCACAACTTTACTACATGACAGTTGTAAAAATTAGTTTACTTCCTGTTTGAGGAATTGGAATCAATCACACATATCATGATTCTGTTTTGGTAATGTAGGTAAATAGACATTGCACACCCTGCAGAGGTTTGCTAATATTCTTTCCTATCAATGCCCTTTTTCTTAGGAGTGCTAAAGGGGGGAGCGGGGTGCCATGACCCTTAATCTTCTCTATTCTTTTCTAGAATGGCCAGAAACTAATCAATAGTGCAAAGCAAAAGCATTTTTATATATGCAGTTATTAGGTCATAAGCTACAGTATGTCTCACTTCATTTTAGCAGCAGCTGAGGCCTCCAGTCGGCTCTCCCACAGCCCTGTCCCTGCAGGGACATTATGAGAATCATAAATAATATGTGCTAATGAGATATGAATTGATTACGTGGGGAAAAGCTTGACGCTCTCAATCCATCACCCTAAATGATGTTTAACAATGGATTACCAGCCAATAATTCCTCCAATATGAGATTAAATAAAATAGCAGGGCAGTTTTCAGCGGACTACTGCCACCTCCCTCTCCTCCCATTTTCCACCGGGTGGAAATAAATCTGCTCAATTACTGTACCACCAATCCGTTTTTCACCACTAAGGACATTATTATTTCATTTAGAGCTTGTTCATGCATCATAGATTATTTCATTTTACCCAGTCAATACGGAGAAGTGCAGTATTTTATTTTATCCACTAGGGCTTATGGAGAAGTGGGGTTTTAATGGAGTATACTCAGCTCAGGAAGAGGAGGGCTTATTGTAAAGGGAGGGAAATGTGGTTATCACCTGGGTGCAGTTAGAAAAAGCCTGCTGTATATATTCATGCACACATATTCAGTTTTCTGGGAGATATATACATTTGCTCCATGCTATCCTCGGGCACCTGACAGACAATGAGAAAATGGTTCTCCTTCAAACCTGTGATCAATTGAAACCACATTAGCTGTGCCTATAAGATGATTTGGAACATCACTTCAATCCCAAAGAACAATGAAAATTGGATAACACACATGCTCACTGGGGTCTAACTTAGCTGCAAATCATGTTAAGGTTTTCAGTGAAGCCAAAGTTGTGATTGGTTATTTCTCTTTTAACTGCATCAAGTTGTACCTCTGAGGGTTTACTTGTGATGATCTGTGTTAATGTGTGTTCTTATCGCTTTTCTATGGCTCAAAGACACACAGGCCAGAAAACAAACAAACGCACCCAGCACTTGGAATGAAATTCCAAATAAAAGGTTTTGATCACTGGCTGGTGTCTTAACACGAGCCAACATTGCAGCTTTCTTGAACTAGCAGGTGTCAAAGTTCACAGATGCTGTGATTTGTCTTCTGTTCCTGTCATATCATGCAACAGACTAAACCACTGTATAGCTATGAAGATAACAGAAATTACGCATTGCAAAGTTTGTCCTAATGGTTTGAATCGCACTCTTGCGATCAGCCTTGAATCGCAGATCTCAATCAGTTCAAGTGTCAGTGGGTCAGCCCTCCTTTTTTGAAAATACCCGCCATCACATCGGTTACTGTGGCCTTATTCTTTATTACTGTTAAGTATAATAGCAGATATCAGTATGTTAAGACGCCAACAATGTTACATGCTGACTTTAACTGTTTCCTCATACATCTAGCTGTAGGATCCTAACTTGTCAAAAGCTGCACACCATATTTTCTACTGGTGTATCATGGACAGATTAGGCGCATGCTACAGTGGCCACATGTGTCTTATACATCAGTTTATGATCCATCTAATATGATCTTTAGCAAATAATCCCCCTTCCCACAGGTAGCACACTACAGTTTATCTGAAGCACTGACTCTTCTCTGATTCTTACAGCGCTTATCTCTTAGTCCTATCCATCATGCCTGAGTCCCTTTATACCTTGGCTTTGTAGCATTGCTCCTCATCCCTTTCTATCCTGTCTTCTCAATGCCCATTCAATCCTCTTTTCCCTCTGTCTCTTTGCTCCCTGCATGGCCTCCTGTGGGTAAAGAGTTGAGTAGGCTTGTCTAGGGGCTGAAGTCGGGGCTGGATTGGGAAGAGGTGGCTGTCACAGTTTCTGATTAATGACCCGTCGGTGGCGTGTCCAGCCACATTAGGGCTCCATGTATCTACCAGCGTCCACACGGGGCGAGGGGCTTTGTTCTGGGAGGAAATGGTGTCAGCGGCCCACAGCCGTTTGCCTATAAAAAGATAAAGATTTACTGTCATCAAAGGGCAGATTAAAGCCCACAATGGCGACATTGATCTTTTTTTTAAACCAAAAAATTCACATTTTGGGAAAACCCATTCCAGGACTAGAAAGAGATATGATCAGCTTATTTGGGAAGGATAATATAAAATCTTCTCCTAGAATGAACTTTGAAAGAAGTAAATTGTAAATATTGATTTCTGAAATGAAGTGTCAATCTTGGTTGGGCCAAGATTATTCCTATCATCGGGCTCAACCCCCGGCAAACGATGAATTCAAAACTGCTGACAAAGTGGAGTGTAGAGGATTTCTGTTAGGAGCAGTCGCCAGCGCTTTACCGCCTGGCCGGCCTGAGCCCCTGCCGGTAATGGCTGTTCAATTTTATCAGATAACTGAGGAGATCTCATCAGAGGCGAAAAATGAAATGAACTGTGACTCTGAATCAGGATCCCTGGTTCTTATCCCAGCAAAAATCATCCGTGCGCGGCCCAGGGCTTTCCATTATTTCAGGTCACTTCATTACGGCCCTGCACACAAGACTCAATTGCTACAAACAAAGCAGGCCCTTCCTGTCTCACCCAGGGGTCGACTGTGAGGGGCAGTTTGATAGGCTCTTGACGTGTCCAGGGTTATCCCATTACCACTTAAGAGGGTTGCTGAAAGGCAGCAAATCTCACCCACTTGTTTGTTATCCTTTCTCACCCTTTTGTATCATGAGAGGTTTTATTGCTCACTTTTTTTTTTGTCATGGTGGAAAATAATTCATCTTTTCCAGTTGCGGTCGAAAATAGATTGTGGTTTCCTCCTCTAACTTCTTGTCTTGTTTGCTGTCATACATGTCATCATGGACATGGACATAACCTGAAGAGCATTCTGAAATAATACTAATACTTTATGATACACTGCAATAACACACGCGTTGTAATTCATTTTGTTTCGTATGATGTTAACATTAAACCCCATCACCCCATATCCACCTCTAACCCTAAGCCTAGTAAAAACACTATGAGTAAATAAGCAGGAAACCAGCAACTGCTTGACTATCACTATACTTTGCGATGTGTGTTTGTGTGTGTGTGTGTGTTTGCGTGTATTTTTTTTTACTTGGAATAATGAATGAAATAAGCTGTTATCGCCATGGAATTTGTAGCTTTGTGAGTAATTACAGTTTTTGTTCCAGCCTCCATGGGCTCAGTATTGATCTCTGCGAGGAGGGTGGTCGATACGCATGGGGGCAGGGGTATTTGATAGCTACATGGGAGAAAAATGACGTTGGACCAAGCAAGGAGATTTGTAATAAAGTGATAAGATGTGCTAACGCTAGTGAAAGAAAGACTAAGGGTTCTCTGCATCCTTGACTTCTATGATAACATTGTTTTTTCCGAAGAGGGACTGTTTCTGTGACTATGTTTGGGGCTGCTTTTTTGGGATGAGCACCATGAAACTTAGCTTCTCTCAGTTCTTTTGTTTCTAAACTTTTTTTTTCTTTTTAAGATGATTATTCGTTATTAGTTGTAAATAGGGATCATAATCTATAAAAAGCTTCCAGCGATAGAAAGTAACTAAATACATTTACTTATGCTATACTCTCAACTGGAGTACCTATACTCACATGCTGAACATTTTTGCTCGACTACAAATATTTCACTGCGACTGATTAATTTACTTTTTACTTTTACTTTTTAGGTTAAGATTGTACTACTAATGACTTCAGTGTTATTGATTAAACTAAATAAATTAAATTAGCCCCACGTACAATTGTTTCACATAAAATAATTAAACTTTGCTGCATTTTTTTGAATACTAGGGCTTTTACTTTTGATAACTAAAGTTTCAAGTTTTCCAAAACCTATGTACCTTTACCCAAGTGAGGATAATGCCAGCAACAGAGAATTTTCTTATTGCTGTATTGTCACTTTATATAATGATTTGGATATTTGCAACACACATTGGGTCAAGACTCTTATGTAATAAGGTGCATATGCAATCCAGATTACATCATTTGGTGACCAGGACGTTTGTTTTCAAAGCCCCAGGTGAACTTTAAATTCACTTATTGTATAATGTTTACTTGAATGAAGATATTCAGTCTGGCTAGTGTAGACTGGGTTTCTCTAAATTACTAAAAACTGCACATTTACACCTGGAAACACAAGTTCAGAAGCAACTCTCAGTTACATTATTAAAGAAGGTTAAGGTCATTAAGTCAGATCAGGTGTTAGTCTATTTGTTCTACAGTCCATGTGGTCCACAGCTGTCCCACCAAAAGCACATTGTCCAGAGTGATTCCTCTGTCTGAGAGACACATGCCATGAAGAAGTCCCTGAAGAGGTCAGCTTTCACTTCCTTAGATTGGCCTGCTTTGAAAAACCTCAGGTCTGCCATCTTCTTGGTTGCCCCTGTGTGACTGGACAGAGGACATTTACAACAAAAAGAAAATGGCCTTATTCCCTCTCTTATCTCATCCTCTCAGAGTAACACAAAGTTGACATTAATAGAAAATAAAAAGGAAAAAGTCTTGAAACAAAGTTGAAGCCTTCGGTTACGTTTCAGAGCACAGGGCAATTTAAAAGCCTGAAATGTGGAATTAGAGAGGATTTGATGCGTTTCAAATTGAACGGAGGGGGACACCGTCAGTGGCGTTTGCACCTTCAGGCATTATTTAAGTAATGTCTTGTGGCATGTTTGAAGCATTGGAAAGCAAGGGCATAGAAATGAGGGATTTATGCAGACACGGCTGCAGTTTTATCTCCCTTCTTCAGTCTAAGTGCACGCTCCGCTGAGTAGAAATACAAGCAGACATACAACTAGATTCAGATCATACAGAGTCTGTGTTTGAGCTATCTGGATATTCACTTTAAACAACATCTAAATCAAGCTGTTCTCAACGGACCTCATCCACTCCTTATCGAAACACAACCAGTGCCAGATAACTTGATTTGCTTAAGGAATAGAGGAGATATTAACAGCACTTGACTACGCCAGTGGCCCCTTCTGTTGTTCGTATTAAACCTATCCAGCACTTCATTATACCTCCACTCTCTGGAGAGTCTCTGCATACAGTCTCTCTTTATCGCCTCTTTTCTCCTGTGTTTTGCTCCCTCCTTCTCTCTGCCTCTCCACCTTATGATACAAGCATCCTGGTAGCCGACAAGAGCATCATCAACATGCGCAGTGTGCCGGTGTCATGCAGATAGCCTCTGTGTTGGTAATGGAGGGAACAACGATCGATAGGGAGCAGGAGATGGCTGCAGCTGAGGAGCCACTGTTTGGCTAGCTCTAATCCTGATGAGTAATGTTGCTGTCATAACAGCAGGGAAAATTTAATGCTGACACTTAACTCTGTGATGAATGGCCTGTCGCTGACATGGGGTCAAGTCAACGAGCCTGTCACAAGTTTTGAAATATTAATTTCGTTTCGAGTTTGCAGTCAAGAAGGCATTACGAATATTTAAAATGATCAGCCTTTACAAATCATCGAGGGTGAAGTTGTTGCTTCCTTTGCAAATTAGACATTGACTGAAAACATTGAAAAAACAAACGGAGAGGTTTTGAGAACCTCAGTTGTTTATTTTTGTGCTAATTTAATCTAATTTAATTTCTTCTTCTGCTCACATGGCTCTTTTGTTATAAAAAATCTAAAGGTCTTTCTCAGGAGATCTGTAGTGGCTGTGGCAATTGTAACAAAAATCATCATTTGGATGATGTAGGTGATACTGAATACAGAAAAACTAAAGTCTGCACAGAGAAACAGGATGTTTGGTTTTTAGTATTTAAACCCAAATCATGACCTTTTCCTTAAACTTGACCAACTACTTTCTGTGCGACAAGGATTCTTTGTGGCTTAACTGCCCTGCTAAAGGTTCGGCACAAGATGGCGAGTGCCACTCACTCGTGGCCCTTTATAGTTCTGGTAACAACTGCTGGGGTCATTAAATGAAGTAAGAGCCTTTTCATACTGTGCTCCACACCTTGGTTTAAATCTTCCTTTTTTGCTATTTTGAGCAAAGGGTCTGAGTACTTCTTTATGGTAGGGCTGGATTTCCACTTTTTACCGGCCTCTTCCGTGGTACCGATTAGGCAGCAGGCTAGGAGTGTGGTATCCTTAGTGTGTAACACATCCATGTTGTCATTCCAAAGTTTTCATTGGTTGGTTCTCCAGTACTATTTCCTACATACAGTAACAATACACCCTACAGCATTAAAAAGGCTACTAACTACTTACCTGCTGCTCAGGTCCTTTAGCATATGGACAATGGTACAACTAGAGTCAAGGGCATCATATGTGGTCTACAGCTGAGCTCTCACCCTACAAAGGTCGCACAGAAACAAAACCACAAAATAAAGGCACGTAAAATTAACTTATATACAAGTGTAATGTAGACACGTCTTTTGTGGTATTTTTTGATGATCTGTGGGAAATCTCTAAGTGACATATTGCACATTGTGTTCATTGCCGCTTGGCTCAGGGCAATTTCCTCATGTGTCATTTAGAAAATAATTGTTTTCCTATAGTTTTGCCAAAATATAAGAATCTTAATTACTGCATCACATCCATAAAGTCAAAGTACCAAGAAAGTTTCTGATAAACACCAACTACACTGTTTAAGTGACAGTTTGTGAAGTCTTATGACTTCCTTTGGGCAAAATAGTAAAACATGAATGAGGCAGCTGGAGACAATGAGGCTGCTGAGTCTTTTATTTTCTCATATAAATGCTGTTTTATATTTTTGGAATGAATGTCTTTAGAGAAGCTGAATGTCATATACTGGCAAAGTACATTACTCCCTTGCATTAACAAAAATGCTTCAGTAAAAGATAAATTCAGTCTTCTTTTGTAACTGGTCACAACATGTTCTGGATCTTTTTCTGTTTGCTCAAAACATATTGTGAGTGGCCTCAACTTTGGCTGATGACAAAAGGTAGCCATGATGATGATGATTTAGTGTTTTACGTTTGTCTTTTGTCTGTAGAAAATTTATGACCCTGTATAATTTCAGTTACACTGTAGCACTGTTTGGAGGATGACATCCCCCATCTCACCCCACACTAATCCATTTACAGTGGCTTCACGTTGAGATGGTCTTGATCTTCAACGTGTTTGCAGGCCACACTGGGACCTCGTGTACAGAAACTTAAATTGATTTGATTCCTAACTCTCTTATCTATAAATGTTTAGGAACAGAGTAGTTTTTTATGATTTATTACTTCAAAGCCATAAAGTCTCTTGTTGACACAAAAGCAAAGAACTCACTTACTTCTTATCCAGCACAGCCTATCTCTGAGGCCACCGCGGCTCGGCCCAGAGCTGCTCTTGCTTATGTGGCTCAAAAAGGTATTTTGATTTTGTTGACAGAGCTTGCAGAGGGAAATAATGGAAAAGATAAAAACTCCAATTATGATTTTTTTTTCTGGCTTCAGTATGACAGATTGTATGATAAATGACCCGTTCGGAAGTCAGTTGTTTTTGAAGATGTGATGATTTCTTGAGCAGCAAATGGTCTGCCTTGACCTTTTTTGAGAAGCATTTGTTCGGTCCCAGAACACAGTGACGATTATTGATGTAGGAGATGATATAAAGTGGTGGTGCAAAGAAATACATCTCTAGACATTTTCTTTATCTTAATATTCTAAATGTTACATTATCTCATCATGCAGTCGGCTCATTGTAGAGTTAACATTTGTCCATCGTAAGCTGATGCAAAACTGTCTTCTGCTCTGCTCTGGATTTGTGTACACTGTTTCTGCTGAGACCTACGGACCAATGTAGCTAAGCTGGAATGGTCTAACGCAGCCATTTGACCTTGGGTGGCTTATTTGCTCCAGTGAGACAGCCTAAATATTTACCTGTCATTGTTGATGATACTCCAAGCTTCAATGCCCTTAATGGTTTTGATGGAGAAGCAAGGCTTTGCGGCACAGAGGTGATGGAATTGCAAAATTAAGAGCAGTGAATTGGGCTATATCTTTAGGACACTGCAGGCTTAATTCTGTGTCTTATAATACAACTGCCTTAATCTGTAAAAGACTGGAGCAAGATAGAAGAGTAGCAGGGAATTGCAATGGAAAACAATGTGTCAACTGCCTGAGTTTAACCTTGACAAGGTCTGTGCAGTGGGAATGTAGTCTGGGAAGGTGCAGGTTTGCAGGTGCTCAACACAGCCCATGCTCAGCAGGCTATAAATGATATACAAATAAATTATTAGCAACATGCAATAATGACATGAGGTGGATAATTGTAGCTTGAGAGCCTGTGCATGTCCAATATAACATGGCTATAGTATGTTATGAAATGCTTATGGTTATGGCAAATAAACTATCGCCGAAGTAAGATTTGGGTTTGGCAAGAAAAATGCTTGGATACATTAATGGAAAGAATTAGGGTTATGGTTAATATAAAAGCCTGTCTGTGATGGGACATGTACTTTAGTCTCCTTCATGGAAAACCTGCATGTCGCACTCATGTTTCCCTGTACACAACATCAATAAATACATTTTTTGACATAGACAGACACAATCTGAAGAGGACTTGAGGACAGTGAAGCCTGATCCAAATAGAGCTGAGGATATTTAGACATTGTCCAAAATGAAGTTGGAGCACCAGCATTATCAATACTTAATATTACATAACTTAATAAGCAGCTGCTGTCAAAAAGAGCAGCAATATTAATTTTAAAGTCATAGAAACTATTTCCTAATATAATTTGGTCTTAAGCTTCACAAAGCAATATGTAGAAATCATAAAGGTAAATTGTTTTTAACACCAGTACCAACACCAAATCTGTTTCAAATTCCAAAGAGGAATAGACATTATTAGCCCAAATATTTAACAAATTTCATAAAATGTGATTTGTGTTTTCCCTTGAAGATCATGATGTATCATGATCGGAGCATGTACTGAGCATGCTCCGATCTAATCGGATACACTTGGTTATTAGACAACGTAGGCCTGTGGAAGAAAACTTGGTGTGATTCAAGTCCTACAGGCTCTTCCTTACAGCTGTGAAGACCTTTTCCACACACTCGTTTGTGTACTCGTTACTTAGCTGGCTACATTAAAACCACACTACTTCCTATGTGTCACTAAATGTTGGCACTGAACATAAATTGTGGGGCTTTTTCCAACATTGCTGAAATTTCTTATGCTGCATGCTTGGGAAACTCGATGTCTACTCCAGCACTCTACTAGCAGGTGCCCAACAGGGAAAAGCACTGGTCCTCAGGTCCTACCTTCCCTCCTCTTTCTCCTCTTGTCTCATAGCCACGCACCGGAGGGATTGCTGATCCCCATTTCAGATAATGGACCTCAATCTCTTATCATTTACAGCTGTCCACCAGTAAACAACGAAATAAAACAAAACAACACAAAAATGATATAAATAGATGAAAGAAGAGAGGAAAGTTAAAGGGACATAGTCCTTTTTACTCCCTCAGAGGTTTTACTCCCTCTGCACCATTCCTGGTCTCCTTATGATGATAGCCATCAAAATCATAACTGTTTACACTGCTGTCACTTCTTTATCCTCACAACACAAGTTTTCAATTTCAAGATTGATTTGTTTCAGGTGTTTATCTTTCCAACAAAGACAGAGGGAGAAAGCTCAGGCTGTTTTCATTAAACTTTTGATTGCTCCTCAAGCTCAGGAAGCCAGCGAGACAGAAAGGTGTCGACTAAACTGCCCTTCCACAGCTATAGCTACACAGTGTTATGTAGAAGTGGCTACCACCGTCCTCATCCAGATGCACAGCACAACATGGCCTATTCAGTGTACCATCTGGCTAATATAATAAGGTAAAGTAATGCATTTTTAACCCTCTCTAATTGGCTAAGTCATTTCATTATTATAAATATTAGGTATCTGTAATGGGGAACACTAATTCCTTTGACTAGACTAAAGATTCCCGCCTTCAAATAAGCATGCTAATCTAATTAGAAAGCTAGCCGAGCTGAACGACTACATTTTCTCATACTTAGCATTGGAGGGTCGGGGCTTTGTGGAGCAGATGTGCTGTGAAATTAATTTCCTCTGGTGTAACCGGAGACGCTCATCTTGCCGTCTCTGTTATGAAATTTCCATTTCACAGATGATAACCTATTATCACTTTATTCAAGGGAAACGTGTTAATGGCCAGAAGGAAGATTGAATTATTCATATTTGCTCATTTCTATTCTGCGGCGCGACCCTGCTCTTTTCATGCACTGAGAGAGGGCTAATGTAAACATGACCAGAATCCTTGTAAATTGGCTTGTAGAGGAGGCTGTTAGCATAGTGCCTGGGGACTGATGCTAGACGGGGATAACAGCTGATATCTGTAAAGTACAGGCTGTGCAACTGCGTGTGTGTGCCTGAGTGCATGTGTGTGGTGAAGAAAAAGTGTGTGTGTGTGTGTGTGCGTGTGTGTGCGTGTGTGTGAGACAGAAAGGGAGTGAACGAACAAGTTAGGGTGTGCACGTGTGAAAATGTGTGTCAACAGTGTAACAGGGACACTAGCAGCTGGTAATGGAAGCTAATTGGACCAGAAGGCAGAAGCCGGTGAACCTGTGGAGTGTGGACTTCAAACTTTGCATAATTCTAATGAGTTGAAGAATTAAACTGGGATATGGTCAACACATGACCCAAAACTTGGTGAATGTTTGATGATAAGGTTAGTCAGTCTTAAAGATTGGTAATTACACTGCACACAAAAAAAACACAATGTACCTCAAATAACAAAGCATTGTGCTAAAAACATTTGACTCCATTAGTAAATGATGTCAATTAAATTATTAGAATTTTCAAACTGGCCTAACTTAAGCTCAATTTAAGGCCTCAATGCTGTAGAGTATTAGATTCTAATAGCAAAGTAACAGCAACATTTTTTGTCCACTAGTTATGACATTTTTTAAGTTCTAATCATGTGACCCAGCTTTATAAAAACCTAGCTTAAAACCTACTTACTAAGAACTGAAGAGGAACTCAATATTGAAGTTTAGTGGCGCAACCCAATTTCAGATATATCAGTTTTCTTAGACACACGTCACATTTTCCATCTGTACAACTTGAAAGAAACACAGCATTGTTAAAAAGTCACCTCAGTTTCCTGAAGTGTTATTTTCGGCAGCATCACAGCAAGGAAAATAATATTTTTGTTTATTTTCCTCAAATGGTGCCAGCTTGCACAAAAAGCTTTGGTATGGCAGGACAGGAAGGAACACACCAATCACGAGGCTTCCTGTGCCAGTGATGTAAGAGCAACTTGTTCCCTCAACAGGTCCGACCCCCAAACGACATGTACATTCAGTGTGCAAATAGTCAAATTGCCCACGAGCTCTCACTTTACTATGGATTTATCTGTTATTGTTACATTTTTTGCCCTTAGAAATTAATGAATATGGCTGCAAGTTTGACCTGCATTGGCTCTGAATTCTCTGTTTTGTCCGGAGACATTTCTTGCTCAGTTGTCACATGTGCAGTGGTCAGTGTCAAACATGCATTAATCATATTTCAAGAACACCATGTCAGGTGTCCTGCCTTTGCTTAGAAGGGGCAAAGTATGAATGTGCAGCTTGTACTTTAATAATCTACAGCACAGTGATACATAATATATCAAGGTTTGAACATATATTTGATTTAAAGAGAAAAAAAAACTCATCAGTCACTTTCTCTTCTTTGCTGTATATCAAGAATGAATGATGATGTCTGTCCGCCTCAAACATTTGGCACAGCAATAAGAATAATTTTCAGCCCAGACTATTTTATGAGCGAAATTAAGAGGAGAAAGAGACATGAGCAGCATGTTTCCCAGAACTCAAATTGAGGTCTGTTCTTACTTTTACAGCCAATAATGAGATTATATTTAAGCTGAAATGTGCCCATCCTCTTTAGCCATGATTGGAATCATTATAGATGTCTCCTGTCCAAATACATCTTTCCTATGGGAATCTGCTTTGAGGACATTTGCATTGTCCCTGGTTTATATATTGCCTGTGGCGTCATAAGTATTGATTATTACATTTCTAATGAATTCACGTTATTAATGTTCTGACGTTACTGTATTTTGTTCTAACTCATATTTACTTTTAATAAGTATTTGATTGTAAGTGGTAAATAAAATAATTTAATATCATTTAAAAACAAATGCATATTTGTCTTATGCAAAACTCTTTTATACAATTTGGAAATATTTTGTCGTCCGTACGCAGGACTATATGCATGAACCACAGAATATTATTCACATATTCAATGCTCACTAGGTGGCAGTATAGTATACTATAATTGCATATATGCAAATTCCTCTATGTGAGGCCCACACCAATACTTGTCCTTCAGTTACAGCGATGTCTTTGATGCGATGTGTCCCTATAGCTTACTGGCTGTTTCATTTATTGAAATATGAAATTATGACTTTTATCATATTACACATTTTTTTTTATATGTGCTTTGTAACATTTTTGGTTTTATCTTTGCCTCTGTATCACTTTAATGACTCTTTGCAAATTGTACCTATTTTCAGTGTCTTTGATCATTTTTTGAATGCCAATATAAAGTATGTGTCTATTTATTACTGTCGAGTGAAAACCACGTATCCCTAGGTTTGATAATTCAAACGTACATATAAGGAAGAAAAGGTTTAAGACACATGCTGTATTTAAATTTATACTTTCTACTATTTCCTGTTAAACCAGTGGGAATCACAAGCAATAACCTAACCTTTAATACATTACATTGCCCATTTGTCCCAATTAATGCCAATATTGAAAAGAAAAGAAATTGTGTACAAATTCATTGTATTAGAATGAAATTTAAAAAATAAGAGTCAAAAACTTGTTTAATAAAGTGACTCCTTGACCGCAATCCTTTTTGAGGACCTCTCTATTATACTGCTGCTTAACACAATCCATAGCAATTCAAATCCTTATCAATATCAATTTACTGATATCAATAAAGATCAGGCTCCCTCTGGAAAGGTTCTCACTGGCATCTGTCTGACATTGCAGGCCCCTCTTCACACCCAGACAACTCCCCCTCCTCAAACACACACACACACACACACACACACAGACACACACACACTCAAACACAGCAGCCTTGACTTTGGCGTCAATAAGGCTGACCGTCTTTGTGAGAGTATTGACAGTTATCAAAAAATGCCCTTGATGTAATTTCATGCCTGTCGACACTCACTGGCCATATGCTAAGGATTATAGGATGCTTGCACACTTCCTAAGTGCGAGGCACTGCGGAGCCAGGGCCCAGGCCCTGGTCACTTTATAGGAGCCTTTAATGGCCCTCACTGCCAATGATACAACAACAATGGCCAAGTACAGGCTAGTGTCCACTGGGGGCTACCATCAACCTCAGCTACAAAGCAGCCAGGGAATCCCGCCCCTCCCATGTGTGACACTAACATCTCGTGTTAAAGCGTCCACAGTGTCACAGCATATGTCCACTGGCTCCGTTTATGTCATAAGACCCTCATTTACATTTTCAGAGGTATTCACAAGTGCACAGTGAAATAGAGGGCAGTGAGGAGGAAGTGGGTGCTCTGGTGAGGACTTTTTTAATGTCCGTTTAATTTCTTGAAAGTGTCATTGAGGATGGAGAAGTCTGATTATACGCCAGTGAGTGGAGTTCTCTGCTGCCACATCAGGCTCTGCTGCCACCTTCATTTTTGGTGAATAAGAAAATTAAAAACCAACTTAAATTACTTTTAAATGCATTATTGCCTATAGCTATCTAAAAACACATTTAGATTGAATTACAATGTGCCAATGTTTCATCCATTTTGTTTAAATATTCTAATCATACATTCTATACAGTACTTCAAACCTTTGCTGAATTTCATTGTCTCTTACAGAAAACCATATGTTTGCAGATGTGTTGATTTTGGATTTACTCATTTCCCCATACACATTTATAGATAAATATATATAAAAATAAATGCATCGGCATATCTCAAAAATGAACTGATTAATGCATAGATGTTAACGACTGCATTTTCTAAGCATTTAGGAGATGCATAGTTTTCAGAGGACAGGTCCTGACCTGATTTGTGAGTATTTCCACTTTCAGGAGAGCTGAACAGTGCACCTATCACACATCTCATGCATCTTCCTACTCCTTTGTGGCACATTGGATGTTTTATTTACTCTTTCATAACTGTTACAAAATGAAACATTGTGCAAAGAGAAACACAATCTGCACCACTCACAAAAGGCACGGTGTTCTTAAAGGTCATTCAAAACATTGCATGTGTTCTACAGCACAAACAAAATGCTTGCAGTGTTGTGTTTATGTTTGCATTCTTGTGTTGCTTTAAATTTAATCAGCACCCCCACTCAAGCCCCTCTCTCTTCCTTTCTACTCTGCTTTGTTTTTCTGCTGCCGATGGTAGCTGAAGAGCCTTAGCTGTTTTGTAAGCATGTGCACATCCTGATCTCTCATAATATTAGTTAAAATCAATGTGCTGCTTTTTTAATTATTGCTCATGGTACAAAGCGGGGAAGGCTCATTTAAGCGGGGATCAATATGGGAGAGTGATTGGTAGATGGTGGAGCTGTACATCAGGCGGCTTGATGTGAAAATCATTGGGGCCTGTGCAGGCTGTGGCTCGCGCTGATCATCCTGGTTAGCCCCCCAGCTGGCTGCAGGGCCTGGGTAATGGGTGAACCTTCCGTGAACCAGCATCCTTAGCCTCCACAACACCCCTCAGAGCAGCACCCAGTCTCACACCACCTCAGCCGCTACGCAGGGCAGGAATAACACATCATAAACTCTATTACAAATAGAATCAAAAAAAAGTGTGACAGAAAATTCAAGCGCATTTCTCATTCTCCTCTCTTCATCTCCACATTGATTATCTGTGCCTGGGATTATTCTCTTTTTATTTGGTCCTGTTCTCTCACTTCTGCTGTTTCCCCCTCATCCCTAGATACACCAGTGCATTGTTCCTTCGTGTGCACTTCTATTATCTCTGCTATCTGTCCCTTGACCGTGACCAGGCCTGACTGGAGGCTTGCACTACTCTGCTCTGTGGGCTTTAAAGAGGTTAATAACTTGGGCCTGCGGACATTATTTGAGGGTGGCCAGAGGAATTGTAACGCTCCCCTGTTTCTGTTGCTTTAGATCCACCCTTGACCCTGGAATCATCTCTCCCTTCCCAGCCCACACGACAAACATATCCTTATATTGCACCGTCTCCCTTTCTTCACACTCACTCTCCTCTGTTTGCAGTTTTAGTGAAGCCCACTTTAGATCCCCTTCATCATGCAGTTTGGCCCCTTTGGCGCTAAACTGATACAAATGACGTTAATCTGGGAAAGTGTGAACGGCAGCGTTTCACAGCCTCTTACTGTTATTTGTCACCATTTCTGTCTCCAAAATGGCTCCATTTTGCACACAGAATTAAAAAAAAAGTTAAAAGGCCAAATAATTGTTTTCATCATTAGTTCACTAATCATTTATCATGCAGTTTGTATATCAGTGTCCTTTGGATGATTTATACAGCTTCTTCTGAAACCAGTGCAATAGCACTATAGGGGTATCAATCCCTATAAGCACTGATCCAATGTACAGCCAGCGTTTAGGAAAGTTGGGCTGCACAATCAGTGTTCCCAATCGACTTAATGAAAAATCCACTTTTCCTCATTTGCCACTTCTAGTATATTGGAATATGGTTTCAAAACAGTAGTGGGAGGTCAAACTATCCATGTTTAAAAATAAATAGCAGATGCTGTTTCCTAATGAATGGGAATGGACAAATGGAAAATAATTGAATTCATGTTCCACTATTGTTCACAAAACACATTAGTAAAGCCTAAAACACATTTTGACATTAGCTAAAGGCACTTCCCCAATCATCTAAATCAAATGCCTACATTTTGACAAGCTACCAGTACATAATACTTCCAATTAGAATTTAATACTGGTTAGAAACAGTAACCCTGGCCTCTATATCAAATTCTGAAACACTAATGTAATGCTTGTTTCTCATTTGGCCGGTCTTTTTGAGATGATTGTTATATATCATCTGCATCATTCACATGCTTATATAGCCACACACTCATTCACTCACATTGGAGGGATACAATTACTGCGGTGCATCAATCATTTGTCCATAAGTGCGGTTCATTTACTAATTAAAATCTTAAAAAAAAAAGAGACCCGAATTGACAAAGTACTAAATTTCTAATCACAAGTTTTGACCAACAACTGACATTACGCTCTATACTGAGATATCAATCAGAAGCGTGCAAATTGCTTTTATGAACTGGCCTTTGTTGCCTGATCACTAAGGTCATTTGTTTTGCCTTCAATTCTCCCTCTTAGCACAATGCGTTCAATCATTTAGAGTATACTGTGTTGCAGATGAGTGTCTTGCATCTCTTTTCCTGTGATAACAAAGGACATTGGGAGAAGAAAAATCAGAGCTCTCATCTGAGCTGATATCAATAAATTACACGCATGCTTACTTTTCCTTGCTTGTCAAAGATGATACCTGTCAATCTCAAGGGGTATGTGTGATTTATTTTAATGAAAGAGGCAGAGAGCACAAAACACTTTAATATGGCTGGAAATGCTCTGTTCAGCCAGATTTAAGATGAAACGATGTCTTTGGTTATAGACTTTGATTCATGGTGAGGACATTAGAGTTCATCTAAATATAGATGATCTACATCTCCTTTGAGCAATGCTGAGTTTGCACCATGCAGAGATTGCACAAAAATAAATAAAACTCCAATGCCAATAATAACAAGGGAGAAGGAACACAAACTTCAAGTTTCAGGCCTGACAGGGGCTGAACAAGATCGTCGCTCCCAGAAGAGAGGCTGTAAGAAGAATCTAGAGGAACAGTGACATTGAGAAGTTTGGCTCTCAGTCAAACATAAATACACAGTGCTTTAATAAATATGAAAGAAGTAGCAGTGGTGACCTGAAAGGGAGGAGGTCATGGTAGTTAGATCATGACCTTTCCTTAAAACTAACAAACCTGTTTCTTTGCCTAAACCTAACCAGGTAATTTTTGGAAGTTAACTGCAGGTCTTCAATGAGACAGAGCCAGATACATTCACAAGTATCTTGTCCCAACGCAGTCTTCGAAAAACTATGAACCTATAGAAATGAACTGTAAATACAATTTAAACCACATTATGTTTCCTGTGAACATATGGAGAATGTGTTGATATGTAAAGTACATGGTGAGTCACATATATACGAAAACGTTACCAGACAATGCATTTTTGTTCGGCAAAATCTCTGATAAAATACACTTCATTTTCTGCTGAAATATGGAGTAAAGTGTTCTGTTTGCCTGAATATTGCATTATTAAAGTACGTTGTGGTTGTGTTTAGGTAGTTACAACAGCTGGTTGGGCGAAGAGAAAGATTGAGGGCTGGTTTAACAGAGGAAAGTGTAACAGCCATTTGACTCAAAACGTCTTTTATTAATTAATTAGTTTTTTTTGCCTTAACATGACCAGGCACAGGATTTGGGCCTGTAGCTCGACAGTCCTGTGTGAGACAGGGTACTGGTCCAGTCTCTCCTGCATTCTATTACCTAATTTGTTCTAAACTTACCACCAGAGGACTCAAGACTTCTCACTGGTGCAGGCTCAGACACCTTTCTGCATCTAATACATATTTCTGGGATCAAAACTCTTTCAGGTGAATTTGTTGCTTAATAAAAGCATGTAGTTTATATATTTATGTCTAAGCACCTTGCTGCTCCGTGTGTGGAGTAGGGCACTATTTGCCCATATCTATGCTGCTGATAAGAGCAGACGACTGCAAAATGGATGAAGTCGGAATCTGTTTGGTTCTGACCAAATGTAATTACTAAACTTTGGGTATGTGGGTCAGAACAGAGTTTGGGCCTCACGCTTGTCTCCTTAGTGTGAAATTCTTCTTAGGAAGGTAGCGATCCATCACTGTTATATTATTATTACATGACTGGATCATTATTATTGATGATCCAGTATAACTTTAATGATACAGTGGATAATGTTGTTGTCGGTCTATGGATTGAGTTTTTGGATTAGATATTTGATAATATGAAAAGTAACTTTACATTTGCACATTTCTTTAGTGATCATTAAATAAATGCAGTGGAAAAAGTACAATAAGCAATTCTTTTTTTCAGTGTAGTGCAGTCAACGTGTAAAACAGCTTTGACTTGTTAGAGCTTAAAATGCACTGCAATAAATTAAACAGAAAGTGCAAGTTGCCCGCTATATCATTTTTTATGATCTCCCTAAACAAACACTGAATGCTGCCACTATATAATCCTGTAACTGTCTTTCCCTCTGCGGAAAACACAGGGAAAACGCAGATCCACAGCCGCCTTCACTGAGATTGAGACAAGTTTCTCTTTGATAGGAGAATGTAAATGTGCCATTTATACCTGTCTTGTCTTTTATCATGATAAAGCAGTTCATACTCCAGGAAAAGGGAAAAGAGAAATGCAAGCAGTAGCTTCATTCATCGCCTGTCCTGTTTCATTCACATGCTTGTGATTCTCTATCATGCTCCTCTCAGCAGCTGTCAAGAGGCCAGCTAACATTGAAACAAATCTCTCATATTCTGCTTTTTGATTTCATTCTTTCTCCCTGTCGTCTCTCCTATTAGCTTATTCATTCTTCACATGTGACTGCCAGCCTGTTAAGGTCATATTAAACCAAAGCAATCCACTTTAAACGGTTATCTACGACGCGCATTAAAAAGCTCTTTGCTGCCCTTTAAATATTGTGATTGGGTTATAGGGGGGTCGCTGTTTCGGAGCGCTGATCGCTCTCCCAGGAGCCCGCTTCAGAATATAAATTGAGTAATATTATAAAGGCGGGCACTCCAGGAGGACTGGGTAATGAATAGGATTCATGATCTGAGGAGGAACAGGAGGTCATGCGATGAAGTAAAATACTCTAATAACTCCAATCCAAACCCACTCAGATGATGATACATTAACTGAGAGACCCGTGTATTTCTGTTTTTTTTTTTTTTTCACTCCTATTTCATACTATATGAGTATTCCAAATGCACTTGTTGTGAACAAATAGGGAAAAAGCTGATGCAGGTGGTAAGTGTTAGTTCTTAGTTTGACTTTAGTGTCAAGGCCACCTGAAACAGTTATAGAGGGTCAGATCAAATCTCTGCAAATCTTCTAATCCCCCGCAAAGAAAATATTAAAACAATAAAGCAGATTTGTTTTGTATTACTCATGCAATTTCATGAGCTTCCACAAATGTCTCAAGAAATGTACTCGGCAGATCAGATAACAGATTACGCCCACTGGAAGCCTTAATACGAGATATTAAGATTTTAGATGTAATCCCTATGTGATTATGATTTTTTTTTTTGTTCAAGGAATTACATCCGCCATCTCACATAGTAAGCTGTGTTTATTTGAGGAGCCCCATGGAAAGTTATCCCTTCAGATCAAGAAAAATCTGGAAGATGGTTTCATTCGCCTCTCTGTATTTAACCCCAGGCCACTTGTACCTGAAGGTGATTATGTGTTATTTAACTGTGCACATCTAAGATTACCACTAATAGCCCTGCTACTTAGTCACAACTTTTCAAATTAGATTATTGCATCAATGTTCAGTGAGCTCATGAGTGGTGCAGTGTGATATTTCTTTACATTTAACTAAATGTTTTGGTCCTTGCAAGTGATTTTTGTGTGAGAGCTGTTTCTGGCACCATGTTTATGTCATTTTTTTTAATGGTATCTTTGCGTTTGTGATACAAGCAGATAACGGCTGTTCACTGACTGATAAACATTTAAATGCTTTTAATAGAAGCCGGCGGAGCTTTTCTCTATCATGGGAGTGTATAGGAATGCTGGAATAAGTCGGGCTTTTTGCAATCAGGCACAGGCAAAATGGTTAATTCCACTTGTGATGACACCAGCTCGGCAAGCACAACAGTTTTCGAGTGCTGACACTGACCAGTAATGACTGAATGAATGGATAGAGAATGAAGAAGGTGTGTGTATGTGTGTGTATGTGGAAGCAGGAGGGGGTGGACAGAGACGGGCTGGGAAAGGATGGAGGAGTCAGTAAAAGACACACCAGTAAAGTATGAGGGGGAGAGAAAGAACGAGTAAGAGAGACACAGCTGCTTCTGCACAATCACTTTGCAGCATCTACAGTTCCAGGCCAAAATACCATTAATACAAGTGTCAGAGGAGTGAGTGGAATCAGGCACAGCACGACGGCTTTGAGTGGCTTGAGAAGAAAATGCCCAGGATCCTTTGGGGAAAGGCCTGACTGAGACTGGCTGTCCATTCTTCTGGAGCCTTTTGTGACGCTGCTTCTCTGTCTGCTCCCTTCCTTTTATTTTGTGTGAAGATTAAATTGCACATGATCTCTAATGTCTGCGGTCCTCCTCTCGTCGTAGGTCGACGACCTCCATGCGGCTCGGATAATAGATACATCCCCTGTTTGTCTTGTGGTGAAACGCTCGTCCGCCACAGTCCAGTAACCCGCCATTGTCACACAGTCTAAAGCAATTAAGTAAAATGGTGGATAAAGCCTTGGTACGTCCTTTCAATATTTATTACATCCTCTTTGTGAAAAGAGCTATTTAGTCGCTGTATCTAAAATGATCACTAATGCAATTACAACTGCATTTAGAATACGCATTAAGGGTAATCTTCACCCCTTAGAGAGAGACACCAATGCTCAACAGGAGGAGATAACAGATGAAAGTTACAAAGGATGTTACAAGTCTGTGAATAACAAAGAATACATGCTCTATATCTGCAAACTGAAGCCGAATGCACAGTGAGGCTGATTCACATCAGCATTTGGTATCTCTAAAGTGGCAATCTTTCCAATAAACTTGTTTGTTCAATTTTTCACTTTTTTTTGTCCCCTCTTTTCGTCCATGCTGTCTATCAAGGCTAGACAGCAGTGCCGTGACAAATATTTAATTTGATTTTGTGTTGCTTTGAGTATCTATCTTTGAGTTTCAGTTTGTCAGCTGAACCATGCAGGCTGGTATTCTCCTGCTCTTTCCCTCTGTTTTCCAAAACAAATCAGACACACAAAACAGAGTCTTGATATATGTTGTGGGTCCATTTTCGGGAGGTTTGGCTTGTGTGACCAAATAGTAAAGAGTTTGAACATTTCCAACATGAAAGTGGAGCTGAAAATAGTAATGGTGAATCAAACAGGAAAGGGTTGTTGTCAGCAGGCTTACCAATAATAAGCCTTTGGTTTCAACAGATGTAGTTAGCTAGATAGCCACAAAAGACTTAATTAAAACCCATACAGTAGATGTGTGCTGTGTTTGTGGAGAAATTAACAACATTCTGAGGGATAAACTTTTCCAGGAAACCGGACAAAAAAGTTAAGCCAAATGTTAGCTGTGGATGAATAACAGAAGAAGGCCTTTGGCTCAATTACAGTTCAGATGATTGATGTAAACAAAAGGGAGACAAATTCAGAAAGAAAGATGAACATAACCATGCACTTTTACTACAGATGGTAAAATCACAAAGACAGGAAGGAAGCTGCATGAAAGTTGTGGCCATGTAAGCAGTGAATGTTGTCATCAGCCTCCCATCAGTTTACACTAGCTGTCTCCTCAATGGTTGCCAAGCATTTTGGGGTATTAACACATGGCTCAGTCCATGTTTTTACGTTACAGTTGCATTATTTAGACATTACGTGGAGGAGCTACATGTGAGGTCACAATGCAAACTTAATGCAAAACTCCATGTAACATCCGACTGAGCCCATGAGGGGAAACAGCAGATAACTGTCCTGAGCATTCACAGTGAGTGAGTGAGCCTGTTGACATATCTAACATGCCACTGGTGCAGCTCAGCGGTTTCTAAACAAAACTCTGTGATTTCCACAGCATACGTTTTGCGTCATATTTTGTCCTCTGCATGCTCTAACCAGGCGCCAGCCTTCGCCCAAACAAACTTAGTATTTCCAGAAGTAAGGATGTGTTTGACACAGACAGCAAGTGTTGTTTGCAGCATGATTTGACAATATGGTGAGGAGTTTGTTTGCTTTTTAACTAAGAGGTTGAAGGATAATTGATTTCACTTTGATCCCTGTGTTTAGCAGAGACCGGTTCTGATACATTAGTTTGCGGCAGAGGTTAAACTGCAGTGTCTGGCCAAGAAGGAGAAATGTGAATCTGCCTCTTCTGTTTTAAATGATTTGTTCTTGGATTGGTGAGAGCTGCCACTAGTCTTGGTGGTGATGGAAAGAATAAAGTCACAAACACAATAACTCAGAATGAGCCTTGTAGCTAGTTTACAGCGTTTGGACATGAGGAGGGAGCTCGAACCATTGCTACTTCATATTGAAAGAAGCAAGGTGAGCTGGTTTAGAGATCACACCTGGAAGCCTCGTTTGAAAATTCCTCACCAACTGTTACCTTTGGATAAGCAGAAGATAATAGTAACATTTGGAAGTAGGAGGGGGTGAAGGGGGTAACATATGTGAACATTTTGGATTTGTTTAAAGGTACCTTTTACAGAACTGTACCACATAACAAACATAAGTTTGAATGAATCAACATCAACCATAGCTGACAGACTGCTAGTTTGTATTTCACAAAGGCAAGGTTACATCTGAGTGCAAATCCCATCATCCAGCACTGACACATTGACTCCTGTATGTCTGTAGCCGGGACTAAGTCTTCACTTTTTTGAGTACCAGTCTGCTGACAGCTTGGAGCCAGTCCCTCTGTCCCCTCTCAACTCTCTTTCTCTTTCCCTCTCTCTTAATTGACTTCCCAGTTTGATAACACATGCCTGTCTGATTGGAGCCGGGCTGTCTCGCTGATGCTCAGAGGAACGTGCCTCTTCAATAGCAGATCAATTAGTCTATTAAGATAACCAGGGACATAGTTTCTCTGGCTTCTATCTGAAAAAGATCCAGGGTTGTATTATGTTATACTTGACCTG
Source organism: Channa argus (assembly GCF_033026475.1). Taxonomy (NCBI): domain Eukaryota; kingdom Metazoa; phylum Chordata; class Actinopteri; order Anabantiformes; family Channidae; genus Channa; species Channa argus. The sequence goes on from NC_090203.1 coordinate 20,015,616, forward strand.
TTAGTTGTATTTGGCACATTCATAGATGACTTATTAAAACATTAAAATTGTCAACATTAGATTGCCATGTAGCATGAAATAAGGAGGCATTATCTAAACAAAGTGAAGAATCATCTCGGCTTGAGGATTTTTCTGAAGTGGTTTAGATGTCCCCTAATCGTGCAAAAATGATTTGTAATACAGACAGATGGTGTGTCTCCTATTATTCTGTATGTGAGTGATTCATCTTGAGCCATGGCAGGTGGCTCGAATATTCATTTCATTTTGATAATTCCACAGATTACTTCAAGTAATCTTAAAGCTGCACCCAATAAGCTTTATATGTAAAAATACCCAGGTCTTATCAGCCTAAATCACAAACACACACACACACACCCACACACACATAAAAGAAAAGACAAAACGTAGAAGAGTGTCCCTGAAGATTCACCCAATTTCCTCTAATGTGTTGCTAAGGTCAGTGAGATCGCTGGCATTTGATGCCTCATGTGTACAATGCTACCTCACACTCTCTGGCTGTACACTATAGGAAGCCACATCTGTACCCATGACACAGGCTACTTTTTGTACCCTTGTAGTAATAGTAATTGCCACTTGTCCTGTGTACTGTTTTTCATTTACCTTAATAATTAGAATTTCATATCCCCAAATCTACTTAATAAACATTTACTAGTTAACTGTTTAACTGAATAAATGGCACATATGTGTAACTTGTACTGCTTGTAAACATTTGTGTACCTCTTTGGCCCTTAAGAGGTACATATAGTTACCTTGAACTCCTATAATTAGTTACAATTAGAGTGTACAATAGTGTGAGATTGTACCTGGGTGGACAGAAATGGACTCCTACCAAACCCCTATTTCTGAGAGTTTGTACAGTTGGTAATTTATTTAAATGTGAGTCATAGCAAAACCTGCCATTGATGCGAAGGTATTATTGCTAGGTGAAAGTCACCTAGTCCTATTAGAGGTAAAGTGAGCGTTCACCTTCCCAAAGTTAGGAGAAAGTAAAAAAAAAAGCAAAAAAAAAAAAAAAAGGTCAACAGTCACCATATCATTTCCGCAACTTCCCAGATCTGGTTTCTCACCACTGGCCAGTGAGGTGAATTAAGCCATCGTGTCCTCTTGTAAGCAACTTTTATAGAGGCTGCACAGAAAAAAACCCAAGCACAGAGGTCAGGGGCCAGTGTGCTGATGGATTATGGGGTCTCACCATGTCTGGTGCTGCTGACAGGCTTTATTGGTTGGGAGGATGAGCTTGTAACCCTTTATATAATTATTGTATTAGGGCCAGTGTGCCCCTGCTTTGCTGGCACTTGTCCCTGGATCAATGTGGAGATAATTTCAGAAATGAATAGTTAGTATCGATCAGCCCCCTTAGTGATGGCTTATCAGCCTCTCGGACAGGTCGCTGTAGATTATTGTGCCATTGTCATTTATGGCCGCTGTCATAGAATTTGTATTTTTTTTTTGAAGCTGGTTCGAACAAAGGAAATTCAATTTGCAATGGATTCCGTTCTATCTGTTCTTTGTCCACCTGTTCTCCACTGTGTGCTACACAGTAAGTAATAAATCACAATCAATTGTGTTTTTATCTCTTTCTTTCCTCTGTTGTTCATTTGACACCCTGGCTCTGGACTGGACTTCGAGGACTTGGAAGGGGGAGGAAGAGGAGGGCGAGCGTCAGCACTTGGCTGAGGGATTGAGTGTGCTTTAGTTCAGACAAACCAATGACCTTCGGGCCCGATATTTGTACTGGGGAGAACTTACTGTTTTTCTTATGTAGTGCTCCTGGTTTGGCCTTAATAAACCACCCATAGTAGACTTGTGGACTTGAGACACTTATTGTGTTTAAAATTAAAATAAAACATTTATACTTGACTACAACATATGGCTGAAATTGTGGCCAGGAGGCAAATTACGGTTCCATTTAGAGTCACAGCTCTGCCTTACAGTAGGTGTGTTTGTGTGCTTACTCATCCAGTAGCCTCTTTGTTTGAGCAAGCCGAGCCCCCCGTGTCATGTTTCTATTTTCCCCTTCTGCCTTCTAAACTGTGAATGACGAGATGTATCCATCAGAGGGATGGAGCTCGATTTCAATAGCAGCTCAGGGGGAATCATTCAGAGAAATGTAATTAACTCACTATTGGTCAGTTTGACCCCCCGACCTCAAATACTTGGCATCGTTGCCATAGAAACCATTGAAAAAGAACATGAAGAGAGTCAGATAGCATAATTTCAGTTGCTCATCAAATGCACGCAATCGAAGAACCTAAAAAAAATATTTAATTGCTGACGGGATGAGGTAAAGAAAATGCGAAGTGAAACAAATAAACCAGTAATAACTGGATTTACACCACATCCAAGATGCTGGGGTTCATTAGACTGAGGGGTCTTGATCATTACATAATTATATCAACACTGCTGTTTGTCATAACTGTCAGACACAGTCATTTTTTCACGCAGCTGACAGATTAATTACACCCAATTATTTTAGAAGTGTTCGCATACTAATTAGTCATACAGTTACACAGTGCTAATAGCAGAGGGATCAAAGAAAACAAATGACTATCATACATCATTTCAATTAACCAGCGTGATGGATTAATTAACACTCTGTCATTTTAATGCCCTGGGTGGTCGGCTATGATGAGGGATGATCAGAAGAGGATTCTCACTGCAGTAATGGAAGTAAAGCCAAGAGCGTCCATGTATTTGTTAAACAGTTGCAGTTTAAAGCATGAATCGCATAAAATTGCCTGTATTGAAAAGAAACAAATCAGACATATTCAGCTCCTGCCCTGTTCCCTCGGCGCACGTTATTTTTGATTCATTCTTTTAATGAGAAGATAGCAAAACGCATAATTTAATTAAGTTAATTAACATCGTTTGTTTAATCTTTTCTTGTCAACATTGTTGAAGACATTTTCCATTCATTGAAGATTCTTTAATTGAACTAGTGTAGTGTAGAGCGAAGGGAACTACCTAACACATTTTGTGTTTTCTGAAATAATTAAAAAACTAATTTAAAAATGAATTTACCTTTTATTGTCACAGTCAAAGAGCGCAAACCATTTTTAAAAAAACATAAACCTATGGTGAATACAAATTATTTTGAAACTACTGTGCACTGCATTATATAATATCCATATATAACAGGCAGATCACACACACCATGACTGACACCAGGCAGATCACACACACATCATGACTGTCAAACAAGTTTTTTTTTGTCCATAATGTAGGACAGCTAATTAAGAAACATTAACACCTCCAGTAGTTTTCTTTTCCAACTTATATATAAATTCTTTATATCTTATCACACTCGTTTATCAGCCCAGCAGTATGGAAGTTGTACTTGAGGCCCTCATGCTCTCGCTGTGAGTACATCATTTGTTTCAAATCGGTGCTACGTTGTAGGCAAGGAGATGCTTATTAACACCACAAAAGGTTAGATTTTGTTGAGTTACACACACACCTCAGTAACTAGAAATGCTGGGAAAAGCTACTTTCATAACCTCAAAATGCTTTTTCTGTGTTTCTTTTTAAACACTAAAAACCTGTCATCATTTTTGCTGGACACAGTGGCCAACAAAGGTGCTAATGTGGTGAGAACCGCAGGCTACTTCATGTGTGTAAAAACTAAAATTTTTGCTCATGTTAGGTTGATCCCCGCTCTCCCTAATAAGACAACCCTCACAAAATGGCACAAATTGCATTTAAAGCCACATGCCGGTGGAACGTGTTCTTCCAAACTACAGAAACAAGCATAAAACTTCCACATGCCTAATACAAGCCCAACCCTCATGTTGACCTCTTAGAAATCTGAAAACATGCCTGCTCTTTTTTGGGGGTTATGGGGGATTTTTGGACAGGAACCATAGGAGAGAGAGTGGAGGTGGGTATAACATGCAGCGAAGGTCCGATTCAGCGCTTAGGTGGCATCCACAAGAGTGACTCACTGTCTGGTCTACTGTCACCTCCCTACACATTAATATTATTTTATTGCTGACAGTGTTACATTTCTTTCATATTAAACCATTTCATACCAACACCGACTGCCTGGTATTAGGGTGAAATGTAATCTATTTGTCACTGAAACCTAAAGCTACTTGAACGGGTAAAAAATATTATCTTCACTGGATGCTGGGCAGTGGAGATATGGTTCCACAGATGTAAAAAACAAGCTTGGGTGCAGTGACAAATTGGGTGGCCTGACTTTTGCCAGTGATGGCCACAGCCACCCCAGACCTCGCCCAGCTCCACTACTGCTGTGCCCTCATGTCTGACCGAGCAATATTTCCATTAGCAACTATTTATTCAAAACAGCAGCATCAGAATTTGTTTGTCCATGACAGTTTAGGTTAGTGCTGACCAGCTCTTTAAGTGACTCCCTCGATCAGTTTCGGGAGCTAAACATCCATCATTAGAAGACAGCACACGGGCCTTTTACTCTGGTTGTCAATGAGCCTACCAGCTGGGTTTTCTAAACTCAGTTCTTTTTACACCAAACAAACAAAAGAAAAATCCAAATTCTGCACAAATCTCATAGACCTGTCTATATCCCCTCCTCACTTAATGGTCCATACAGAAGATTACATTTAAACTCCACAGCTTTAGGTCTTCTCTGCTGCACTGGCACCCTAGAGGGAAGCCACATCTCTCCTTTCGACCCCTCTCATGCATTGTTGACTAACAGCGATTACACAATATATCTACATCGTTGACCTTAATAATGAAAGTTTGACATTGATTTCTAAATAGGCCATTGTTGCGTTTTACTGTAGAGTCTGACATGACGACTCCCATCCAGTGTTTGAAGCTGCAGGCAACTGTTTTCCCCTGCCTAATCCAACTCGATATGGCAGACACACTCACTCTTCATTTAAACAAACAAAAGCAGCACATAATGATCAGTGCTGCCATTATGGCCGATTGATTTGATCTGGTCCAGGGCTCTGTGGATTTATTTTCTTTTATGCCCATATAGATGTGTGTCACAGTCTCAATATGCATCGCAAGCATGTGTGTGTCAGTCAGTCCCTATCCAAACAAATGGAGATGGTTTGGGCCAGAGAGCCTGGAGCACTGCTTGTCCTTTAATTGCCATTTACATACTGGCAGAATCATTCATTTCTAGTTCCCCTATTATTTTTTCACCCCCTAACCCTACCCACCTATCCCTCTGTAAGAGGCTCGTGTCAATGTTAGGGTCTGTCAGTGTGAACTGACAGCTCTCCTTTTCCTTACATACATGTCATGTTTGTCTTTTTTTCCCTAAACTTTCAAATCAAAATCAGTGTTTATTTTGGATAAATCGTTTGGATGTTTTGTACTTTTAAAAGACAATGATAAAGTCTGTTCATTGATCAGCGACGATCACAGAACCACAACCAATCACCAATGCACAAGTTATTGTTTTGTAGTCTTTTGAAACTCACGCTTAAATACATAACAAATGATACATAAACAGAATAAGCTAATCAAGGAGATGGAAAATAAATTGTATAGTATTTAAACTTGCAAAAATTACTTAATAGTAAGCTCTATAGTGAAGTTGTTCGTTGTAATCAAAACACACAGCACTGGAGCGTGAATGTACCAAAAAGCCACAGTTTAACATCTGTCTGGGCTTAAATGTCATGTTCAGTGGTTATAATTGCATTCTGGCAGTGAGGGGATGCTTTGAAAATGCATAAGCATCAAAACGCATTCAGTTTATGATAAAGCTGGGGACACTGAAATGAATTCCATCACTTAACTTCCTGTCAAAGGGGATTATTGAGCTTTATGATGCAGCCAGTGAAATATCAATAGCACTGGATGGGACTGTTGTTGCAAACTGCTCCTTTGTTTGGCTGTAAATGAACTGCATCAAATTCAATGACCACAGAAGCCATTAACAATGGACACACTGGAAGAGATCCATGATGCAAACATACACACTTTGAGCACAAAAGCAGAGGGTGTCAACACTGGAGGGGACACTGTAATGAAAAAAAAAAAGTATGTATGTTTGGTGATTATCACAGGCAATTAACATGAATGATGCACGGTGTACATCTGAAAGGCTTTTTTAATGAAACTCTAAGCATCAGTTTCAAGCTGAATCTCTGCAGGGATTTTGACCTTCTTGTATAGATTTTACTAAGCCAGGTAAGTGCTTTGCATGTAGACATTCTCTATTGGACCTGTCGCTGGCATCAGAAGCCCAGTAGTTGCAATTACTCGCTGATCATTGCCACAAGCCAGATAATAATTAGAGGTTGACAAAATTCAGGGCCAGGTTGGAGAGCTATTGATTTCCCCTTGTTCCCTCTTTGGAAGGATCAAGAAAATAAGACATGAAATTTACTGTCTTCATAAAAGTTTTAGTAAATCAGGCCATTTGAAAGGGCTATTGACAGTTTTTTCATTACCATACATAGTGTTCTCTAAAGCGTTTTTGATTATTAGCAATAAGAGAGCAGAGTTCTCCTTTGTGTCTTTCATGCACCAATAAATAATGGGTCCTTTGGAATATTTGGAGGTAATTTTAATCACCCAGTCACACATATAACCTCAGCCAGGGTATAACAGGATTACTTTCCAATTTAACATTGACGAAGACTGCCTTAAGCTTCCAGTTGAGAAATGAACATGTGAAGGTGTGCAAAGAAGGATGAACAGTCCAGAGACACAAAGCAAAAGGTTAGGAACAAGGGACAGAGCATGTAAAAACTCTCTGTAACCTTTTTCTCTGAAAAAAAAGAAAAAGAAAATCTTCTGATCTTTGTTTCATGTGTCAAAGATGTCTGCAAAAGTTCTCCAAAGAAATTATCTCTGTGTAAAAAAAAAGGCATTTGAAGAAAGAATTAGAATTGACAGGGACATGAAGAGCAGGCTGACATGAAATCTGGAGTTCTGTATGCACACACACAAAGCCAAAAGCACTTGGATTTGAGCTGCTGTGCGTACTAGAGAAGTGCAGCCTGAAGCCCAGGGGGTCATTTCCCTTCCTCGATGGACAGACTATTAACTTTTTGATTGGCAGTGCGGCTGACGGTGTCTGTTCATCGTTGAACCCTGTCGATTCCTTAGCATCTGGAAACAGCACATAAATTCAAAGACCTGAGTATGAACAGTGCATTTCAGCATCCTCTAAAAAGGGCTGCATCACATGGCCACGAGGAAAAACAGCAGCATTTCACTGACACTGATTTCTTTGCTGGCAAAAAGTCACAGAAATAAATGACTTGGAACACTCTGCAGTGTAGGGAAGATGCTGAGTGCTGACAGCCTGTCTCGGTGTAGTTTGGGTGTATTTTTTTGCTTTATTTCTCACTCTTTTTACAGTCGATGGGAGTAAAACAAAATCTAACCCCGCTGGACGAGATGATTTAGGCTGTTTCTTTAGAAAAATGGTGACAACTGGCCTACAGTGGAATATTTAAGTGATAGAACTTTCCGACCTTTATTTCAGCACACACTTTAATTACTTGTTAGTCTTTTTATAGGCAAAGAAAATATGGCTGTCAGGGTTTATGGGAGGGCAGAAAAAAGGGCTGACCTGTTTTATCTGCCCTTGCACACGCATCAGTGTAATGATGACAAAACGGGATGTTAACTAATGATTAGTAGAAATGGTTGCAGTTAATTAGTTGGTCCTTCGTTTATCGTTCCATTTGCACATTTTGGGGAGCAATCGTTATTAATTAGGGCCATCATGCCGAAAGGGGTGAGGTGGAACCCTACAGCCAAGTTAATCAGGCTGCAATGAAAGCTCCATTATCCTGCTCCGTCCCGTTGGCCTGTGATCTATTAGCATTATCTAAAAGCTGCAATGGGATCAAGACAAAAAAAAAAATCAAAGGGACATAAACAGGGTGGGTTTGATCGGCCCAGTTCTTGGGTCACTGGTTATATGGGAGAATCTCACATGATATTGTGTGGCTTTTTGTGTCATTGCATAAATCCAGGCCGTTGGTATTGAGTGCAATGGAAGTGGCGTTTAGTATGTGCGACTGTGGATTTGTCTACATGGGTGGTGTAGCTGTCAAGAGAACGGGTGAGGATAGTGTTTGTAAAAGAAGTTGAGGGTAAAATGGCCACTTTGGTTAAGGAAGTTCTTAACAGTGTATAATCTACAGGAAGTAAAAAGTAAGTAAGTAAAAAGCATAACTTGATGAGATGAATCATCATTTGAATCTAGAAGAATATTGGTGTATTTTACATCTTTTCAATTATCTTTTTCACCTGTCATTTACTTAAAGCCCCACTGTTGTCCAAAACTGTTCACATAGTCACACATCAATGATCCCAACTGCTGCACAGTTTGGCATAAACACACACATACACACACACAAAAGTGTAATTTATCTTACCTCAAACCCACAACTCTGCTGGTGCCAGGAATATGGGAGAGTAGGACACTAATTACATATTGTTCCTCCGCTGAAAATAGTCCCCGACAATTGATAATTTACTCCCGTTTGAGTAGAGTTTGCTTAAAACTACAGTGGCCAGCTGTTTTAGGAAATTACTCTTCATTTTAAGTATATATGTATTTGTGATTTGTGACCTGTTGTTAAAGTTCTGGAAGTTGTTGATTTGAGACTGAGTGATACAGAGTAAAGAGTCAGACAGTGTGAAGAAATGAATATAGTTCAAAAAAATAGCCACTTAGGTTAGTATTTGGCTTTTCCATCCATCCATCCATTTATATCTTACAAATCACATGCAAAGACTGATCTAAATGCATAAACAGTAGATCTTGAGCGTGTGTCTTATGGGTCTTGGGGGTGCGGAAGCCGGTCCCAGCTGTCACTGGGAAAGAGTACACCCTAGGTTTCCTGTCTATCTCAGGTCTGACACAGACAAACATTCACACTTATGGGGGATTGAATTAGCCTAACTGCCCGGTTTGGACTGTGGGAGGAAATCCATGTGCAGGGAGAAGAAGACACAGAGAAGCCACCACAGTTTTGCCTGGATTTGAACCTACAGTACTTCTGTAGCTGTGAGGTGTAAGTGCTATGTACGCCACCGCTGTATATAATAATACATTAAAATGTATTAATTCTGAACGGGCATGATGTAGTGGGAAATCTGATTACTTTTATAATCTGATACTCTTTGCCATACAAAAGTTTATTGATTCTGGAACTGGTGGACACTAAGAGAAGGTCAAACTTGTTAAAAATATCATGGTAGTGCTTGTGAGAAAATAATTCAAAAATACTTATAACATCTTGGAAACTATGATTTCTTTCTTTGCCCTTACAGAGAATTGTCCAGATAACATCTTCACAGAGAAAAACAAGCATATCATGCCTTCATATCTGTAATCTTAAAGAGATTTTCCACTACAAGGACTGTATAATGTACGCTGTTGCTTAAAATGAAATTTACTCATAGCCTTATCCTGTAATAGTAATTATACTAAAAGACATGTCTAACTGGGTTCTAAAACATGCACAGTTGCAGGGATATGAGTAAATATAAATGCACTCAAATTCCCGCAACACCATGAGCTCATTATGCTTCAGACTTTGTACCATGAAATAGTGGGCACATTCATCACAAATAACCAGGGACTGGGCACCAAAGTGTAAAGTAGGAAATCAATGCATTTTCCCAGCTTATTTCATGCAAATGAGCCCTGAAGGAAACTGATATGGTTACGGCAAGGTTACAGAAAGAAGGAGAAAAAGGCCAGTGTCCTCCAGAAATCAATAGAATAAACTTGAGAAATGATTTAGATAGAGCAGATATGAACATTGAAATAAACAAATAACCCTAAAGGAAATCAATCATATAATTTAAAGAGTAAACGCCTTGAACCAGGGTGATCTCCCTCATGGTTTAGACAAATAGAGGATTTTTAATTTCATCATTGATATTATGCCAGACTTGGAGATTTTGCAGATGGTTGCAACTAGGAGGAGGGGAGAAAAATCAATTGAGTCTAGTTCTGTGGTCTTAAGAGATGTTAGATATTTACAGCATGGAGGTATGGAGCCTTGTATAAATTTACATTTTAAGAGATAAAAGACCCCTGTATTTTATCTTGTTATTGATAATAGAAACTGTCGACTTTTATCCTGTCCCATCTCAGAGAAGCCTAGCTGTCTGGTGAATGTGTTTGTGTATGTGATCGAGACAGGGGATGAGAGCGTGTTTGTGTGCGTGAGAGGGAGATGGGGAGAATACGAGAGACAGAGCAGTGGTCTGAGGCAATTTCAGGCCTTTATTTTCTTGATACACAAAAGGCAGGCTTTGTGTGCGGTCGGTTTATTTTTTTTCCATCCCGCTTCCACGTCAAGGCAATCGAGGTGGCATAATTGCATCACAGGTCCAGAAATATAGGGTTGCAATTTAGAAGGAGGATGAGAAGCAGAGGAAGAAGAGGAGAATGAGAAGAGTGTGTGTGTGTTTGTGTGTGCTTGTGTGTGTGTGTGTATGTGTGTGTGTGTAGGTAGGGTAGGAAAGGCATCTCAGACAGGTTCATTTACGACTGGAACAGGGACAGAGAGGTTAAGACATAGTGACAAGAGACAAAGTAAATGTATATGTAAATGCAAGAGGTTGTTATCACTCCTAAAACACTATGCAGCTTTTCACGCTTTGGAGACTTAAATTATATTTAGACCACATAAAATCCAATAGCCTAACAGTGACCTGCCGCTATGTAAATGGTTCAGGTAATTCTTTAAAACAGTGCACTGGTGACCAAACGGTGGAAGCAAATCACAACAAAGTGTTTACATCATTTGAATGATTTAGGGCTACTTGCAGCGATCACTTTAATAGACTCCAGTGTGCTGGCACTGACTTCCAGGTTACAGCTTTCCCTGCTCTTTTTTACTGCATTTCTATACAGACTTATCAACGCTACAAGAAAGGCAACTAAATGGGCCACTAGAAGTCTTTACGTCAAGTATGCAGCTTTGTACAATCTAAGTCCATTTGGAAAATGTGAAAATTTGATCTATGACACAGAACCTGATCCAGGTAGCCACCAGTAGTTTCGGGTAATTGGAAAACAAGCAGGTTTGGCCGCTCATGATTTGATCAAGACATTTTGGGCCTGGTCATGAAATGTTGTTTAATCCATACACTCAGTTCACATTATGGAACATTGCTGTATAGGTGGCTATTTTCTATTATTATCTATTAAAAGAGGCTATTTTCATCTATAGTCCCTTTTCTTATCCCACTGTTCTATTTTTTTGTTAAGTCAACTTTTCGTCGAAGGTCATATGTTTTGGTGCACTGAATCCCTAAACTGCAACTATGTAACTCATGAAACTGCAAAATGGCATGATGTCAATGTCCTCTGTTTTTCTGCAATGCAGAAGAACTGTGCATTGATAGTGAGTGCAATACCTTTACCTTAACTTTGATGGATGCTTCACTATTAAGCCTAAATCAGTCAGAAGCAGAGGTATTAGCCGCATTACTTAGAAGCAGACTCATTTGGTTCACCACAAGCACTCTTTTCCTTTTTTTCCGACCCAATTGCCTGCTGTTAAGAGAGGTTTATCCAGCCACCCCTTGTCCACTTTAATTTTTAATTACCATCTTCCGCTCACCTTTGTTATAGTCATGACACGCTCACGTTAAGCCATGTACAGCAGGCAGACTGGAGAAAGAGGGGGAGTAGGGGGTGGGGGGGCACGGCTTGTTCTTCTGAACAGAGTGGGTGGATTCACTTCTCTAATTATGCAGGCAGACGTGCTCTGGGGTGAACTCTGGTACCAACATGCTGCCTCTGACATGGGATCAGGGCCCTGGGGCTGCTGCTAAAGCCCACTGGAGAATCGCCGGGGTTGGAAGGGAGGTTGGGGGCGTTCAGAGAGACAATCTGCAAATCAACAATCTGAAAATCTGCAGAAGAATGAATAAATAAGGTCAAATGAAACAGTGGAAATTAGGACCTGTGGTTATTTCTCTGACCTGTGGGCAAATGGAGAAGTGAGAAGTTAGTGACAAAAAGATAAAATAAGCTTTTAACTCAAAGATTATCACCATTAGATGACCTTTATGGAATACTTTCATTATACAGGAACTATCAAAAATATGTTTTTAGTCCTACTGTCTATTTAAAGTATTTTCTGAAAGACTTATTGCAAGTTTTTTCTTGTATATTTAAATTTGTTAGAAGTTGACCTCAAGGACTTGATACAGTTTGTGGGTAATTTGTTTATATGGAATACCTAATGATCTAATTTTAGATTAACATTTAAAGGCATATATTCATGTATAGAGACTTTTGAGGCCCGAAATCCAGTAAAAGAAGTGATCAGCGTATAGCAGAAGTTGTAGACTGCACTGCTCCCTCTCAGTCCAATTAGGCATGGGAATTAACACATCTTACTACGCATGTATAATTGATATGAATTGATCCTTGTCTACACTCCACAAACCCTACTGCAACATGTGTGAGTGTGTGTCTGCTGATTCTCAGCGAAGTTAGGTAGAAAGAGAGAGAGAGAGAGAGAGAGAGAGAGAGAGAGAGAAAGAGAGAGTCAGGGGCGATGTGTCATTAGTGCCAGTCACTTTGATGGAGACAGTAATTGATGGGTTAGCATGTTTCAGAGCGGCCGCCAAAGCTTTGTTAATTGTCATAAGAAGTTCAATTGATTGGGACCCCCGCATTAGTACATACAGTTGAATTGATGAATGTTTCATTCCAAAATGAATGCATGTAATGGATGGATTGGTGTGGCACTTTATTTATTGAATTCATTAATGCAAGCCTCGGGACATGAGTGATGCCAATGGCCAGGGGCGTGCGAGAGAAGGAGAGAGAGCGAAGAAAAGTAAGGATATAAAGCAGCAATACGCGTCAGTGTAATGCTAATAGCAGAGGAAGTAGCAGCTACTCTTGCATTAAGTTGTGATACTGTACTGAACTAAGGTATGTAATGTATAGTGCAGTATAGTGAAGTGCAATAATTATGGCTCCAGACTGTGAAGCTGAGAAACTGCATTCATCATCTAAAGCAAACAAAGGAAACATATTTTACATCAGCTTTTTTTAGACAGACGGTCCACATATTAGGCCAACCACAGGCTGAAGCATGGTAAATATGTCAGACTGCTCAATTGCTCTAATTTAACAATATACGCTCCACAGCTCACAGGTTTTCTTTGATTGTCTGTGCAGAGAGATAACGCAGTCAGGTGCACTTTTTATGCTAATGGCACCAACTTTTGTTTGTCTTTCCCAGGCACTATCGACCGAATGTCCTTAAATGATCAAAGGTAAAAGTCCTAATTATGTTTATAATTCTAAAAAAATCTTATGTCTGCAGAATAAAAATCAAAGCACCCATTAGCTACAGCTGTCAAATAAATGTAGTGAGTGGAGAAAAAAATACATTATTTCCATTTCAATATAAGCGGAGTAAAAGTGGCAGTAGTAGTAGTATTGAAATACTCAAGGTTTCTCTTCAGTACTAGAAAATGTTCGTCTCCCTCACGGGTCCTTGTAATGATACATTATGAGGAAGATAAGATATTATTCGTTTGAATAATGCAGAATAATACTGCAGAAGAACAAGGTGAGGTGTGTATTCTTTGACCACATCCTCGTGTCTCCTGAACATCCACTCCACACACATATCGACTACAGTCATTGAGATTAAATGATTTAATATGCTAGACACTGGGGGCAAGAGGAGTGGTACACAGTATCTCTGACGTACTCTTATATATGCTACAGTATGTTTCCCACACAGTTTTAATGCAAGGGGTTGGGGAAGGTACAGGAGTGTGTGTGGGACGGTGTGTACTGTATATCACATTTAACGCAGCAGCTGAAGTAAGTTACAAGCTCAACAAACATCTTTTCTAAGCGGAACTTGATGCTAAACTTAGGGTTCAGCATCTCACACTAAAGACACTTCCACACGTGGACCATGTGGTATCGAACCGCCAACCCTTCGATCGGTGGACCTGTGCTACACCTCCTGAGGCACAGGCCGCCCAAATTACTCTTCAAATGGAAACGTGGAGCCTCACAAACAGGCTACAATTGTATTTACAGACCTTGCATTGTACTCTTGGACCCAAAATGGAAAGAACAGAGAGAGGGAGTGAAAATAAATTAGGGCACACACACACACACACACACACACACACACACACACACACACACACACACACACACACAGACACACAAATACCCCAAAACAATAGTGCACAAAACAGCTTCCACCATTAACAAGATTACATCCTAAACCATAAAGGGATGTTGTAACAGCATAAACATAAGCTTGTCGACATGGTCATGGCAGGATAATAGCTGGAGGGAAAGCAGAGGTTTAACCTTTACAAAACCGAGACTGTGAGCTCGCTGCTTCGAAACCACTGATATTATTGTTGATGCTTCGGGCTGTTTAACAACCTTTTTGTAATATAAAGAGTATGTACTAGTGCATTATTAGTGCAGAAATCACATTGCATTCAATTTAATCTTAAAAGATACAGCGCTCAGCACATGACTTTTTCATCTGTTTGACTGGAAAATATGTCAGTATTTTTAATACAACTGGGCAGCGAGCCAATCCAGGCGCTCGTAAAGCTTCAGTCGTTGGTGCCACACAAATAAGCATGTGATACACTGCAGCAGGGATAAAAGAGAGATGGAAAAAGCAGACAGTAGGTCAGTGACAAAGTGTAACACAATTAAAACAATAAAGTCTCACAAATGAACGTGTCACAGCGGAACCTTATCAATTAGGCATCGGAGTGGAGGCCCCCTCTGAGGTGCTTCCACCTATTCGTCCTACTCACCCGTCAAGTTGGAACCTATTTGTATGCGACTGTGTTTTCTCCTCGCACAGCAGCTTGGTCGGATGCTCTATTAATCTTTCTATATGAACAGTTACTGGCGCTGATGAAATTGGGCCCAATGAGGCGAGCCTCCAGTGGCCGGGATAGGCCCCATTCATCTTGATTTGATTCGTGCACTGACACCGGAGCACTCTGATGACAGGGGTTAAGTCAGTGAGTGGCCGTTGCCTTCTTGTTTGCTCTTTCAACTCGCCACCTTTAACCATCCGCTGCCCATAGAAATGAGGGGTGTGAAAAGTAGCGGGGGGGGGGTCTCATGTCGATTTTATGGGCGCACAAACTGGAACATCCGTTAACTCCCACATGGCTGATTTCACCAGCAGGCACATCTCAAACAAATATATACAGCAGCGGCACTTCTCCTTGATAGTGTGGGACTTCAACAGATCACAGATAGATGAGGGAATAGAATCAGCTGCCTGACAAGCGGCACCTTCTCTCATCCAGCAATTTCACAGTGTCATTTTGGGATTATTTCATTACTTGCCATGATCCATGACTAAAACTCATTTTGACCCTGAGTGCTCAGAGAAAATGTGTGACATGCAGTTGGGAAGAAGTGAGAGATGGTAGCACTGAGCAGTAAAAACCCAGAGTACTTACTATTGAGCCATTTAAATAATTAAAACCCAACTCCTTTAAAGTATTCATAGAAAAACTTTGGGTTGTCACTGGAAACTGTGCGCCTAGACTGTGTTTTTCTTGGATAGAAATGCTTTTGTCATGTGGTGTGGCTGTTTATTTGTGAACTGCAATACATGTTTAAGTAATTAGCGTTGTAGCAGGGGCCAGCTAGCTACCAAAGTACCAAAATGCCTGCCTCCATGCTTCATCAGCTGCAGAGACAGCCCGTCCACGCCAGGGCTATGATGTCAGTAAGGAGCAGCTCCAAAGGCTTGTGGCAGCTTGTAGCACTTTGGCCTCCAGCAACTCTCAGTTTTGCTGGGTCCCTCTCAGGTTACACAAGGATTCCAGAGAGACGATCTCAGACAGGAAGTATCGCCACATTAGCTCCATTAGATTAATTAAGAATGTTTAATTTCTAAAATGGAGCATGAGACGGAGACATGACTCACAGTTTGCCATTTCCGACCTATCTTTAAACAAAAAAAAAAAAAAAAAAAAAAGAAGGGAGACCTACTTAATGGTTTGCACAGAAGAAGTGAGCACAGAAGCAACGTGATACGACGCTCATTTTCAGTGCATGCAATGTATTGGCACTTTATGAAAACTAGCTGCTTGTGTTGAAGTGCATGAATGATGAGGTGGCTGTTTGAAATGGGAGCCTCCACTGAGAGTGCTCACACACACATTAACACACACACACAAAGCAGATGATTACACATAATCCCCAGAATCATGAGTGTTGACATACAATGTACCTTTATTGCGATTCATCCTTTATTCAAGCATAATCACCTCATAGTGTTGTACAGGATGTATTGAGCTATACATAAGATCACATGTTAAGAGGCTTTGTTTATGCTGCTAAATTTATTCTTTACAAAACCCAGAATGTTAATTGTTCCATGTCCATCAAACTGCTTTTCATGTTCTGAAGGGGGGGGGGGGGAGTATTCACACCAATACCACCACCGAGTCCATCGTTACATTGACAAATGCCAACACACAAACACACATATCTGTGACAATATGTGTATACATTCACCAATGCTATTGTTAGTGGGTTCACTGTAAACCGCTTAGACATGGGGAGCTTTGCTGCCTTTTTAACATCACTCCCAGCCAGGGATATTCATTGGCAGCCACTCACTCACTCACTCACTCACACACACAGACACACAGACACACACACACACACACACATCAAGGTAAAAAACAAAAGAAATGGTCACTATAGTGCCAAAAAAGTAAATAAAACTTGATCCCTTAGTCTACTGCTTGTATTTCATAGAATACCTTTAGAAACAATGACAAAAGGTTAATTCATCCATTGAAAATTTGAAAAACAAGTACAGCTTTCATTGGGTGAGAGGCAGAGTCCCCCCAGTTACAGTCCCATTCTATTGCAGGGTCAGACCACAATTCACATTCACCTTCACACTTACTGGCAATTTAGAGTCACCATTAAACGTAACTGCATGTCTTCGGACTGTAGGAGGAAACTGGACCAGCTAAAGGAATCTCACGGAAGCATGCAGAGTACACACGGAAAGACTAATCGGCTGGTAAGGTGGCGGCGCTAACCACACCACTACTGTGCTGGTCATGACAGTGGGTTACATTATTACATTGATTTCCAAAAACACAGCACAATCTAAAGTTCTCATCTGTATGATCAAAAAGTAATTCTTCACATGTCAGATCATAACCACCTCCAACTATTCTACATGGGTAGCTATGGGAGTAGTATAAGTAGTAGTAGTAGTAGTAGTAGTGACAGTGTGCAAAACTCTGTTTCCCTTTGTTTAAACCTTAATTTTGCAAAGCTGCAACCACTTTGGTGTGATCACGTTTAGGCAAGTATGACTAGTTAGTTTAGGTTATGGAAAACTTGTGCTCATGAATAAAAGCAACCATCTGTTAGTACTGTAACAGATGGTATGCTGACCACAGTCTGTGTGTCTTTCCCAACAGCATTCTACTTCCTCCTTTAAAAGTATTCATGAATCCTATCAGTTCCTGACATCAGAGTTGCCCTTAGATATGATTGGTCGGGTTGAGCCCTTGCTTTGGTTTTTTGTCTCCTTAACTAGTGGCATCGCGTTGCTACCAGTGTCCATGTTTTCTTTGATGATCTATCTAACCCAGTCATTTTCTGGTTTAAGCGTTACCATAACTAAATGTCTACATAATTACTTTAACTCAAATATTAGTTGCCTTTTTTATCTAACACACAAGGAAATGTCCAGCTGACACATAAATCAGCTTGTTGTGGAGTAGTATAATGTTCACACAATTTTGTTGCAACAACACATCGTCTACAGAATCAGAGTATTTGCTCTAAGTACAAAATTTTATGAGATGGTTTTGTTGGCGATAGTAGCAGTGAGACATTGTGTCCGCAATTATTTGTGTGTCAGTGTGTGAGTAGTGATGTGACATTAGGGCCTGCACAGGCTTTGGTAAGAAAGTGTGTGTTGGGGGAAACCTGGCCCTCTGAGGTTTGGCTGTTCTGACTGCTGGGCCAGATGGGGATAATGGAATGTCATTCTGTCAGCCTCTTGGCTGATTAGAGAGTGTTTGTTATTTATTGATTGTCTTTCATGGCGAATTATCTATGCACAGGTCAGTGCCAGTGTTTTATTCCTGGAGCTTTGATGGCTGGCTATTCCCACTCTCACACAAAATCAATGAGTACAAATAAAATGGAATTTTAAAAATGGGGGGAAATTAGCAAACATCTCAGCACGGCCGCTGTCATGCATATGTTAGTGGTGATTGCACAGAGCCTGACATGAGCCTCATGTTTCCATGAAAGTGCACTTTCACCAAGTGTTCAATTTTAACAGCAGTCAGGTCTCATCCTCTTCCAGTTTTGTCTACACCATTTCACCCCTAATTACCATGCAAGCACCTTCTATCTGCTTGTGTCACATCTTCATATTTATTGCTTACTAGTGGCAGCATCTCCAACAGAATGTATTGGGTAATAATGTCATATGACAGACTAGCATACTGACTTAGAAGCGGCATTGATGGAAATAATTCGGCAATCAAGAGGAGGAGTCTACAGCCATGCTAATGGATCATCGTATGCACCGTGATGGTTTTGGCTAAGTGCTGATGTCAGCATGCTAAGATGATCTCTATGACAACGCTAATATGGTGACTGGAGTGAGCTAAGTGAAAACTGTCCTACACAGAGGAGTGACCTCATCAGTTATTTCAGAAAATGACATTAAACACATTCAGGTGACAGAGCCCCCTGGTGGTTTGTGTAATTTTGTCTCATTTTAAAAGAGCTGACAGTTAGAGCAGAGTATGTTTTAAAACAATTATTAGGTTCCTACATTAACAGTGAAACTGATTTAATGTTCCGTACTCATTCCTCCTGGTGACACTGGCCTTTAAGAGATTCTTTCAAGGGCTGCTTACTATGTTAGAGCCTGGGGCCAAAATTCACTTTCTTATTTAAAAATGTTTTTCTAAAGCCGATATAAAGCTTACACAATAGCTAAATTGGTCACATTAAGTAACACTAACAATTGAGTCTTTTTAGTACATTTGTTAATATATTTAGTCACTATCTTTCCTTGTAGCTTAAGTGAGAATCGCTGTCCTGGGTCACAGCAGAGGAAAAGTGAGGGCACAGTCAAATCCTCCGAAGACCTTAATCATCAGTGCAAAATTCTATTTCAGTGTTTTACTTTGATATGTTTAAGTCCGGCCCAAAGTGATGAATCAAACAAACAACAGTCTGACCTACATTGTTCTGTAGATCATCAGTTCTTGTTGATTTTATTGTATATTACTGTACCCACATGTAGTAAATTGATTCAGTATGAAATTACTATAACTTAGTCTTTGTTTTGCAGTGGACCCCTCTAAACCAATTTAAGGACCCTTCAGAATCCCCAGGCCTTATGTTTACCATTGACTGCGCGAATGACCCCATGTTATTGCACTGCATCTGCAATCCACTACCCTAGTTTTCATTTATTTAGTTCATTTCTCATTGACAGAGTACAGCTACTATTTATGGTGCTAGAAAGTCAACAACTGTCGCACTCGCCTCTGCTTACACACACCCACTCTTTTCCTCTTTCTACCTTTCTGTGTTGCCGGTGATGTTTGTGTGCTTGAGATGGATGCAGTCCTCTTTATTAGATAGCATCAGTCTTTTGTCAGACGACTAGAATTGCACAGTGGTGGCTGTCTGCACCGCTGCACTGGATTTCGCTTCAGCCCTCTGAGGCTGACCGCTCAGAGGCTTTTTGTTTAACCTGGCCGCCATGTGATGGGGCCCACTTGGCCTCGTCATCCTGAGCATAAAAGGTGTCGGTGTCCGGCCTTCTTCACAGACCAAGCGGCTGTCCGAGCTGCATTGACTTTCTGTCAGTGCCTGTCTGCTTATTGTTTGTGAGTTTGATTAAAAAAGGGAAAAAAAAGAGAAGAAGAAGAGGGAAGACGAAAAATGCAATTACTCAAGTTGGAAGTAAAGCGAATGCAGACCTCATAGAGATAATCACAGACTAATGTGACATTCGTCCATCACCACAGCAACCAGAGAAAAGTCTCTGAGCAGCAGAAAAGTAGTATAGAGAAAAAAAAAGAAAGAGAAAAACACTGCTTTGCCGTACAAGAACAGATTCGTCTGCAAAGTGTTTTTTGGATGTCCTTTGCTGTTACAGAAGTGTAATGGCTTGTTGTGCACAAATGGATTTTTATGAAGCATCCCAGCTGCATCTGTTAGTCTTTGCATCTATAATGCTAGTTTAAGCTACAGTATTGTGCAGTACATCTGGTCATCAAGAAGTGTTTCCGCCACATCACTGATGTTCACACAGAGATAAAGTGTCTCTTGGTGATTCTGATTGTGGAGGTGCAGTGGAATCAGAATGATGCAGTTTAGTTTTCAGAATGTGCAAATATAGTGAAGGCTGATAATGGGCAGGAAAATGGAAAAAAAAAACATGTGTTACTTACACAGAAACACACTTACTTACACTCTGAGTTAGTGACTGCGGGTGGTATATCTGTGCATGGTGCGTCTCTTAATTTCTGCAGAGTAAACAGCTTCCAGATGTCAGAGTTTCCTGCTGGCCCCGCCCAGTCCAGATGCCCAGTCTGCCAGCAGATCTGCCTCAAATTGGGCACATTTGAGCAATCATTTATTTCCCATCTTCCTGAAGGGCAACTTTTATTAATAAAGCCTTTTCATCTCTGTATCTTTGATTTAGGGTGGGTGGTGCTGAGGGGGGTGGAGTGGAGGGTGGGTGGATATAATGGCTAAGTCATGTGAAAGCAGGTTGCAGGATGACTCTATTAAGGGGAAGTGTTGGGGGAGGGAGGTGTTGTTGTTTTTAATGTGTGTTACAGTACGGAGGAAACTAGTGATAGGAAAGAAAAAGAACATCCTCTGTTGTAAGTGGTTCCAGGTTATCCGACCCCCATCCTAACTCGAGCATGTTGCCCTTAGCCACAAACGCAAAAAAACTCCTACAACACTTCAAATCACCCATACACCACTTCCTCTTATCTCAGGCTGGGGGTTTCTAATTATATTTTTGGCGGTTTTCTGAATAAGGCCAGAGGACGAAATAGAGATGTCACACTGTGTGTATGTTTCAACAAGAGGGGGTGGAAGTACAGAGACTTAATACTCAACTAAAAGAGCAAGTATTTGTCCAACAAAATACTCTAGAAGCACCACTTCAAATTCCCCACCCAAGTTGAATGACATGCTTTATACTTATATTTACTTTAAATGTAAAAGTGCAGGTACTTCACCAAGAAAACAATGGGTTGTGTTTTACGTAGTACTAAATGTAATATTGTTTACAGTTTGGGAGCATTGTGTCCAGGTGATGTGAGTAAACCCAAGTGAACAGCACCAACTTCCACCTATGCTAAAGAGAGATGAAGAAACAAGGCCATGGCTGTCACTCCGTTAACACAGCAGTAGCATTTTAATTCTGTAGTGACGTTGGACCTTATGACGCCTCATTTTCACAAAGCTGGGTTGGTAAAAATGTTAGAGGCTGAGGATTGAACAGTACTTTTGGATGACACAAGAAATAGAAACATTAACTGCACAGTACATAGGCAAATGCTAATACTACTATGTTCATGTCATAGATTTATTTATTTTTCAAAGGACAGTTAAATCACATTTAAACTCTATATCTCAATTTGCCTTACTGCTTTGCTCTTTAAGTAAACAGGCAAACCCAGAAAAGAAATGAGGATTGAGGTTTTTCTTTGCTGCTTGATGTTTGATGACAGTGAGCCCCAGCTCAGTCTGACTGCAGGTCAGCCTCAAGGATGGCCTCACGGTCGCCCGATTCCCATTTCAGCATCTCTGTCCTCCTCCTCAGCTGCGTCCAGCCGTCACCTTCCATTTGGGGATGCTGTGAAAACCCTGACATCCTCAAAGACATATAGGATTCCATTATTTTCACTCATATGAGGGTGCCACACTTGATTCAAGCAGAGCTGTCAAGGCAAACCCGGGATCCCCAACCCCCTCCGCGCATGCATTTACAAACACACGTACACTTCCCATTAACCTGCTCACCTCCAAACCCTGGGATTCGAACCAGTGAAAACGAACTAATTCTGATGTGTGTATGATCTCTCACCGTTTAGCCAGCGGAATGTTTTATGCAACTGCTGACTTACTTCCTCGGTCTCTGTAAAGCGGCTGAGAGCGAGGCAGCTCGTAATGCCACTACTGTAAATCAGACAGATTTAATTTCAATTTCATTTCAAAGGGTTAGCCATCAATAATTAAAAAGATGTGTTTATGACTTGTGAAGATCATAATTAATGTGCTCCGGGGAGAGAGGTTTTACACAGATTATATCCATCATGTTCTGTTTGGCTCCTTACAGGCCACGGCATGGCAGAGGGGAACATTGATTAAGATGTGCTTAGTGGATTATAAGCTTCTGTTCCTCGGGCAAGTCATAAAGAATAAAAGCAATCTTTTACCTCCCTGCTAAAGCCTATACAGTTTTAACAGGCTATGATTCATAAGCCTGTTCATAAGCAGATTACTTTATGACTTGCCCCCGTTAGTTTGACTCTGCGAGATTAATTTCTTAGCAGTGAGTGGTTACAGTTTTGTTCGTGGTGAGATCTTAGACATCTTGTGGTCTGTATTGTCATTTATTTTCTTTTCACTTCAGTCCCAAATGAGTAAACCATGACTTCCTTTCACTTGTGCTAAGACTGTATGTACATGAAGCTGTTTTTCCTCAGAAGAATGTCTTTTAGTCATTGAAACTTTAATCAAGTGGATCTGGTCCATTGTTCTTGAGCTAAACAGCAGCCAAACTTGGCAATCTTTAGAAATACATTGAACTTGTTTCATGGTGAGTTGACAAGGGAAAAGCACATCAGCAGTTACCAGTCAAACAGAAAATGGAGAGTGTCAAGCAGTACACCAAATCAAGACAGATCCTGCAGCGAAATGTGTTTAGGCATTGTACCGATTTCACTTTTCCCGTCTCGCTTCTTTTCCTGCTCCCTGGGCCAGGCGGGGGAGGAATTAGCCATTATGATGGCTCCTAGCCCGATGCTTTCGACTGATGGGCAGAGAAGTCTGGCCCCGTTTTCATCACCTGTCTCAGCCTCTGGGATTTAACATGGCTGGGTGTCTGGCAGCAGACAAGGTGAGGTGATGTGGTGGGGTGGGCTGGGGGACACATGGGGGGGGAGACAAAAATAAACAAACACAAAGAGAAATAAAACATGCTTGTTGAACAAAAGAATTCCATGTATGGGCATGGGGAGATTGCTTTCTTGGCTGGGGTCAGCTGATTTGACAGGCAGCGTTTTGCTTGGCATATATTATATAGACGTATGTACATGCCGTCGCTACAGCCGGTGGAACTTTAGTATGCAGAGAATAGTAAGGAAGAATGAAAAAGAAGGAGGAGGTGTTGGATTGATTTTTTTCCACTGCTCAGTATGAAAAGGTCACTTTGATCAATGCTGCATAATTGGGACTGTATTAGGATCATATTGGGTCATTTTACTGTTTAATGATGAAATATTAAATATTGGGTAGGTAAGATTGCAGTCATTAGCAGGCTCTTTCATTTATAGCCCTTTAATTAATTTGAACCTGACCCCTGGTCCAATACTTTGGAGTGTGCAGACTTAAAAGCACTCTCTGCTGAAACCGCAAGCTCTTAGCCAATTGGATCCACTTACCTATACACATACCTCACTTTGTTAATAGACACGGGAGAATAGTATTAGCACTTTAGTAAATAATATGACTCTACTAATAGTATACTTGGAAGCCACAAAGGAAACGGTGCTAATTGCGCTGCAGTTAACCTTGGTTTTGTTGCATGAAATAAAACAATATGTTGAAGTCGAGGCACAAGGACTTTTCAATTTCCTGTTGAAGACTGTTGTAATAAAGCGACTTTTTTCCTACATGTCAAGGAGTCGTGGAGAGTTTTAATCAGATCACTGACCGACGCAGTTCATCAAAACATAAAATAGCCCCAGTTCGACTTGAAAGAAATACTTTATCACTGTCAAACTCGACTCCATATTTTCCCCAGACTTTCATTTATTCATTTCCTTCCTTCTAAAGCTCTTCATTATTAACCATGATTGGACATAAAGACAATATGTGAGGAGTCATGCCGCCGCATAGATGAGTGCTCTTTCTGTAAATGACCAGCAGTGGGCTGGTAAAACAGAGAGTGCATCGGGGCAAAGGGAGGACAGTAAGACGACTAAAAGCACTTTAACGACATGGCTGGACTCGTGTTTCCTAATGATGCAGGCGAGATTAATTATGCTCTGTGTATGGGTCATAATTATACGAGCACTGATCCTTTCCACAGGCTATGCTCAGGCACTCTCCGCCCATGCCTTGAGTTTCAGACAATCCATCAACACATTCACATATTCCTTTCATTATGCGTGTTATTTATTTATCATGGTGATATATTTATTTCTTTATGTTTGACATTAGGAAAGTGAGAGGGAATATTAGACCCCGCAGAGTGATCGCATAACATCGCTCACCGTGCTTTTATGAGTTGGAAGTGAGAGAATAAACTATGAGCAATATGCTATAAAGAGGACAATTTGGTGTATGGACAATTTCCATCTCCATTCAATTTTTTTTTAAAACAAGAGAAGCAAATTGGCAATTTGAATGAGAAACACGGATTATGTTTGCCCATCTGGTGGATTTTTGCATTGAGAAAATGCCATATTATTATGAACCACAGTTTTTTAGATGATTAATTTCACAAAGAAACCAGTAAAAACTTTACTGCGGGATGAATAGATTAAATGGATGTACTCAAAAATGTAATGGTTATTTTCTTGAGCTTATTGGTGCCTTAAAGACAGCAAACAAAGATAAATTGTTTTCATTTGTTTAATAGTGAAAACAACTCTACATTTGCTCCAACAAGCAAAAGCATTGGATATTTTAATCTAATAATAATAATAATAATAATAATAATAATAATAATAATAATAATAATAATAATAAGGAACAATTTTAAATGTACACTACTAAAACTACTTTATTTACTGTGTAAATGCTTAGGTGTCACACTATCCACATTAGTAGCTACAGTACATTAATGGTCCTGTAAGAATAAATGTATATTTCTAAAAACTGGTAATATAACATATTCACCACAGTGTATAACATACGTTTTCAAATTCACTTGTGAGTTCAGACCAGTGGAATCTCCGTTCTGTCTCTTTGCTCTTCATATGCAAAAAGTTTTTAAGGGCAAAATCTTACAGTCATTGAAGTTCTCTGCAGGTCCTTCTCTTAAAATCTGCAGTCTGGTTTTGTTCTAAATACTATTGTTGAAGTGGCTGCTGTACTTATATGAAGATACACAGAGTTACACACAGGCTGATGCAAAGTAATTTCATTTGTAGTCTCTTAATATGTATTTGGGGAATAGTGTGTCGGCTGAACACCAGTCATTTCAATTATTGTCACTTCTTTCTCAAAATGTTAGTGTATACTAACAGTCCGTGGATTTTCTTAAATAACACAAGAGTGAGCACCAGGCTTATGTAGAGACCTCAGTGGCCGGATGGAGGAACAGGAACAAGCAATTTTCTTTGAGGTAAGTGGAGTCAGCACTTGATTTAATAAATTTCTATGAGATTCTCTAGCATCCTGAGAGAACAGAGCTGAGGGTTGTGTGTGTGTAAGTGTGTGTGCGTGTGTGTGTTGGGGAAGGGCATGACAGGGTAACAGGGATGTCTTAATTCCTTGACATAAACATACACACAGATTAATGAAGCCTTGGGAGATTGTGAAGAAGGAGAAAGATTGCTTATCGATCCATATCAAAATTTTCATGCTAATCCCAGACAGGAGACAGAGTGTCTGGTATCAGAGTTAATAATCTGATTTCTAGGCTGTCTAGGACAATTCCGGCCAGGGTGAGGGCCTAATCACAGCGCCGTCTTCCCATCTGCGAGCAGCTGCCTTTGGCCGTGCAAAACGTCACCCCTTGTGCCCCACCCCACCTCCCCCTGGGCCTCTGGCCCATGCCACTAGCTCGGACAGTGATGGAGCATATGATAGAAACATGTTGACACATTAAATTTTTTAAATTTCAGAGGAGATTTGCAGAAGGGAGATTGGTTGATGACAGTGGTGACTTGCTAAGTGCTGGTAGAGCAGCACTGACCTTCGTCTGTGAGTGTGCTCATGGGATTCCTATGCGTGCCCCCCCCCACCAATGTGTTGTTTGACCTCCTGAGCAGTTGCTGGTTTTACTTGGTGTTTTATGGTTGTATGTGGATAAAGTGCAATGTGGAAAATACTGCGAATTAAAGATGTTCATTGTTAAACCTTTAAATTTACTTTTAAGCTTTTAATATTTATTAAACATCAACCAAAAGGATGCAACAAGCACCTTACCCACAAAATGGATGCGGGATGTATAAATATACACATAACACATGCTGTTTTTGTTTTATATGCAGCCTGCCACACAGATTTTACTTGCTGTCACAGTGGTCCCCTGCTGCAACAAGATGCTGTGAGGAGATAAGGCGGGGCACCTTGGGAAGAGCCAGCTGATGTGTCTTAGTTACGCTAATATCCTTGCC
Organism: Channa argus; assembly: GCF_033026475.1. Classification (NCBI taxonomy): domain Eukaryota; kingdom Metazoa; phylum Chordata; class Actinopteri; order Anabantiformes; family Channidae; genus Channa; species Channa argus. The sequence continues at coordinate 20,042,208 of NC_090203.1, forward strand.
TTACATTTTTTCTCTATTAAATCTTAATCACAGACTTGTCGAGTGTCACTTGACATTTGCATTTTTCCAGGCGTAGCAGCAACACAGAGGTTCGACAGCATCCTCCCTCAGAGCGCTTTGTTCAATGGCCAGCTCTCATCTTCGACAGGGTCCTGATAAAGCAGAGGGGTGATGATGAGGCTGGGTGTATCCCTCTGTGGGTGTGCTGGGTTTTGTTTGTTAAGCAGGTCATTTGAAGAAAAAAAACGACAAAAAAACGTGTTTACATTTACATTGCAGTCAGCCATGTAGCAAACGCTGTTATTTAAAGCAACTTACAAGTCAGGCAAAAATCTTAGTCAGGGAGAAAAACTTTAAAGCAAAGTGCTATGAGAGGAAGTGTTACTGTTGTGCAAGGGAGTTGTGGAAGAGTTCTGTTTTCTGCTGGGTTTTTTTTATGTTGGGTTTGAGGCTTTTGAAGTTTGCATAAGAAGAAGAAATTGTCTTAATTTTGGCAAATAAAAGGTAAAGCACAGCACCACAAAGAAATGACAAGGACATGTGAAGAGAAGAAGTCAACACTGCTTTAACTTCTCTCAATAATCAATATCCACATCTTGATGTTGACAAAAAAAGAGTCAATAAGTGGAGAGGGAGCTTTTGTGATTGGCTTTGATTTCTACCTCCAGTCCAAATCAGACATTATTGTCTCTGCCTTTGTCGCTCTCACACCCTCAATATGACACTGATGACAGCAGACTGACGAGAGCCATTTTCATCAGTGGAACAGGCAAACGCATTCCTTTACTGACATCAACACTGTTTCTATGACAGACTGTAACATAAGAATTAGCAGTGTAAAGATTCAGGAGCATGTTCATGGTACCAGAGGACGGCAGCTTTAAAACATAACTATCAGCATCTAAAAATAATGAACAACCAAAGACACTGCGACGTAAGATTTCATACTACTAGTTGTCCAAAACCAACAGCAAACATTAATTTGTACAAACAGGTTTAATCAACTGACTCTTAAATATTGCGGATGAGGCTGTTGACTTATTTTGAAATGCAGGCCGGTAGGATGTGTGTTTTAACAAGTGCTGTTTTATGGTGTAGCGAGTGTGTGTGACATTTTGGGGAAAGAAGTTTTCCTTCTGACCTTCCCTGCACCAATCTGCGCACTCACACACCTTACCCTCTGTCAATGCTTGCACTCCCCCTCTCTGCCTCTCCTTGTCTGTCATATCTACTCTAGCAATCAATGTCTGCCCTCTCACCCTGTTTTCTGCAGCGCTGCTTCCTGTTTCCCAGCTTTTATTTGGTAGTTCCTCTGTCCCACTTCCTGTCTAATTATGTCGACATCACTATTCATCATCAGCCCCGATTGTTTTCACCTGCTGCCTTGTCTATTTATACCTGAATCTTTCCATCGTCACCTGCCAGATTGTCTCTTTAAAATCTCAGTGCTTGGTGTTGTGCTTTTCCTGCTTGGTCTATGACCTGCCCTGTTCTACCTGCTTATTTTTTGTTCTGAGGTTTTGTCTGTGTATCTCTGCCTATCCGCCTTTATTCAATATTGGGTTATTTGATTGTCGGCCTCTGTTGAGTTTACGCCTTAGTTGTTTATTCCTGCTCTACCTAATTTATTGTTATCTCTGTTCTTGAACAGTCTCTGCACACATTGTCATTAACCATTCCAAATCAGTCTTGGTGTATTTTTGTTTCTGTGTTGTCCCTGGCACTGTTATAAGTTCCCCTGTTTTAGTTCACGGAGTCGGCCATTGTCTTGTTCATGTTCAGCTTCCCTATTTTTCCCGCTTCTCCTTCTCTTGCTTTCTATTCTTTAATTTCTGCGGCCCTGTATTGTGTTCAGTGAGTTTCAACAATTAGGTCTCCTTTCACGTATTATTAGGTTCCCTTTCCATCTGCCAATTTTTGGAATGATTTTCTGTTGTTTCCTTTACTGGATTATTGTAATAAAATCCCTTCATCATCGTACCTCCTCTCGCTGTCTCCTAACCTGGGCCCTTAAACAAAAAACCCTCACAGAAAGTCAATAGGCATTTCTTTTTTTTTTTTTCACAAAATGTTGATTGAGTGACTAAAGAGTAAAGATTTCTAAGAACCTACTATGTAGTGATGTTTTAATCCACCTTACATGATGAGGAATTTGTAAATTACTTAAACAAGTTCTTAGAGTAAAAGGTTTAATGTTTTTTTCTGAAATGTAAAAAAAGTATCAAGAAGCACTAAATGAAAACAGCCAAGTAAATATACTGTTCCTCAAAAGTATATTTAGTTGTACTACTTTAGTAAATGTACTTTGTTACTCTTCATCATTGTACGCATATGTGTGTATGTGCTCCAAGCGTTGTGTATCTGGATGACTCCACAGACACTGTTGTTTGAATTGTCTCCTGCAGTCGCTGCCAGTGAGAGCAATAATTTGACAGTAATGCTGCCAATAAACAAACAAAACCCAGCCTCGCTCATAATCTGTATCTGTTTGGGAGAGAATAATGATGTGTTAGCATGGCCCGGTTTTCCATTGTGCTGCAGCCTTGTCATGGTGGCTCAGGGGAAGACTTATCCATATGAGAGGCTTAGGGAAGCCTGTTCAGATCCGCCAGGATTAGGCCCAGGCTAATACACTGGGTCAACAGCATGGTTCTCCTAATGAGACAGGTGTACAGTACTTACGGATCGCCATGTAGTGGAGGCTCAAACAAAAGCTGATATCATCCCTCCCGGCTTAGCCCGACTCATATGATATCCCCCAGTAGTAAATACAGTCGCTGTATCAACCCTAACACAGACATCAAGCTCAGAAGTGATGTAGTCTGCACAGACTGCTTGGAGGCTGGGACGCCAATGGCCATTTTAAAAATAAGAAATAGCACATTTCAGGAGGATTTCAAACGTCTCAGTATTAATCTGTATTAAGCACGATACACCTGACCATGTAATTAATAATTAATTGGCTTAAAAAAATTGATTACGTAAAGTGGACTAAGAAATGTACTTTTTACCAACAAACACTACAAATACTCATTTGTTATTGCAAGTTATCCATTAGACTTGAATGAAGGCTTATAATTCATAATTGGACTAAGTGCTTTTTCCAGTATAAATAAACCATCCCAAATAAACCATCATTCTTCAGATAGACCAAGTCAAACAAACAAATCTCTATGTGTCAAGTGTGCTCGGATGCAACATGGATTGCCTAATGAGAGTACGCCCTTAATGACCCACTATGGATGTAAATGTGAGTATATGTGGCCCCGTGACAGACTGGTGACCCCTCCAATGTGTACTATACATATCTGCGATGGAGAAAGCTGGGATTGACTAAAACCTCTTAAATTTGCAAGGGGTAAAGACATATTTTAGATTTGGAGGTGCTCATGGCAAGTCAAAAACCAAACCATTTAACAAAACTGGTAAGCCCAGAAAACGCTGGCTCTACAGCATGTGGTCTTCTTCATAATTGACACAATGTAATTAATCTGGGATCACATGATTCGTTTTGTGTATGGTTGCTTAGATACAACAAAAGGCTCTTTCTAGCCCTGCCTCCCCTCCCCTCTTGGCAAATCCTCTGTCATGCTGTGAACTGTGTACATCAGACAAATTTGCCTTTCACAATGTCCAGATCAATGTGTTACACCCAATTCTCCAAATAACCCTTTTGAATGAACCTTGCCTAGAAACCACATATTAAGCCTGCCCTGTCCTCTTCGACACCCCCTCCAACCTGCCACCCCACAGCTTGTCAAAACGTTTATGAAATTCTATTTTCCTTTAATAAAGTATAGTTCTGTCCTGCAGATGTATGCTTGGATAACATGTCATACTCTGTCTTTGTTGAGAATGGCGCCCCGCTGATGTTCTTAGGCAGTGAGAAAATTGCCTTATTGAAACACGTTGCTTGGAGTGACTATAATGCCACACAGAGGGCCGGCATTATGCACATGACATATTCAGGACCTTGGAGTGGAAAAACTATGAATATAAAGTAATCACTGAAGGCACCTACATGTTTCTCTACCAAGATAGCTTTGCTTTTCCTCTAACCTTTGTCAAAAATGATGATTTCGGGATTTTAGGCACTTGGGTCTGAGCTGGCTGCTTTTACAACACATTTTTTTCTTGCCTCCCCTCTTCTTTCTTACAGCTCTTTCTCACAAACACAAACACACTTGTTACGGTTTGTTTACGGTGTTGAAGGAAAAAAAAAAAAAAAAAAGAAAAACATTATTTTATAGACCCTCCATAATTCAAAACCTTCCCAATTATTAGAAACAATCACGGTCACAAAAAATGATCTTGTGTTGGTCACAGACCTGAAAACAATGCTGCTATACTGCAGTCAGTACAAGCACTTTGAGTTTAATGGGCCAGTCTGTGTGAGTGTGTGTGTGTGTGTGTGTGTGTGTGTGTGTGTCTTTATATGTGCATGAGCGAGAATGTTCTAGGGAGCTGTGTAAACAGAAATACTAAGCTACCCCAAGAGTGCACTTTCTCTGTGAAGTTAAGAGCTGGGTACACATGTTTATTACAATTTCAAACAAAATGCAAATGCCATTAAACAAATGGGACTGAGGCAAATTAGCCAGGAATTTAATATTCGCCGAGTCTATGATATAGGACATCTTGTTACGAGACAGTGGTCTGAAGTATCAGTCGCGAGCAGAGCCTTTCATTCAGCCAGCTCTCTTGAGGATATTTGTAATTAGCATCATTTGCCTAATACTTCAGGTTAATTAGAATATTTAATTGAATAGCTCTAATCTTCGGAGATGACTATATTATAATCAAATTAGCACCACCACTAGGCTGGCTATTGAATGTGGCAGACTGCCTGGCTCCTGGTCTCTTATCTGCTCCATCTCCATAGAGCATTCTCACATACTTAATGGTCCATTTGAACTATGCTATCAACATTTGATTATTCCTGAACAACAAAGGCAGCCACACAACCAGTAGGCATAAAAGGAGAGATGATAAAGAAAAGCGCTATGGCTCCCATATGGCAGGTTGGGGAGAGCGCTCGCTCTGTGTGAAGCATCCGAGCCAGGCAGCGGGGCCTGTAAGGCCATCAGGGAAAGGAGTCGACTACTACTCTCTTACTTTCCTCCATCCGCCCCTCATCTACCGTGCCCAAGTGTTTGCCAAGATAAGCAGATGAGGAGACATATGCTTGAGAGGCTTCTGGAGAACTATTGAGAGAGTTTTAGTAGTCTAAGCAGATGAAAGGAGGTCTGTAACCGAGTGGTATTTATGCCACTGCATACAGTAACTCTGGCTTTCCATTCATTTGACCATTATTGGGCATGACTAGGATGCAAAAGCACATCGGTTCCTTTGGTATATTTAAAAAGATTCTTCATTTCTGAAAGGCATCTACTCACATACTGTAAAAGTTGAGTTTCAATTATGAATATTGCACTTAAACTCCACCATCAAACCAAATCACTCTTCTTGGCTTTATTGAACTCAAACCATCTTATGCTCATACACAATGATCTGTCTCGCTGAGAGAAAAACAAACTAATGAAAAGCTAAATATTACAGTGCGTTCAATTGCAACAAACAGATGGTAGCTAAATTAAAAGAAATTACATATACATTATCTTCGCTTTATGGCGTCGCTCTAATTGAGGCGATTATAACTCCTACCTTTCTACTCTATAATGAAGTGAATTAATTCATTTAGGCTGGAACGTGTTGAAATTGTACTTGCCAGTATTTTGTGTTTAGCATCTCAAGTGATAATTTTTGACAGTGCCATATGTTTCACTGGCAATATTTCTTCTTGGTTGAGTTTTATTACATAATTTTATTTGTCCCTGTGCTGATTTCTTTATATATCTGCAAATGAACTCTTGTTGCAAATAGGTAGCCATATGCCAAGAGGATGCAGAATAGAGGGTAAAAAAAATATTCCTTAGGCTTTCCGTTAATTTGTTTTCTTTGCTCTGTCTCGCTGTATGGAAGCTGATTGTGCATTGTGGCTATATTAAAATGATAATGAATAAATGTATCATTAATTCAACCCCGCCTTCAGTGGATCTGTTGAACATCGCCACCAGGAGGAATGAAAACATAATTGTGTCCTCGGCCTCTTTCAGTCTCCCATGCTGTTAAAGAAAAATGACAAAAAAAAAAAAAAAAAGACAATACAGCCGGTCACCATGATGTCTTTTATATGGGAAATCTTTAAAATGTGAGATCCTTGCTTCTTGGCAATTTTAAATTGCTTCTGTAAATTTGCTTGTACTTGCATTTATATAATGGCGTTTTTGAGCCTTTGTGTTGTTCACTTTTCTACCGTTTTAATTTTCTACTGCACCAGCCAGTTATATGTCTTTCACTTTCTCCTTTTCTATTCTAATGCACTTTGTTTTTTGAGAATGTATTATGCTTTATAGTGCTACAAAATTATTTTTAAAAGTAGTGTTTTCTGAGTAAGCGCCTCTGCTGCTGCGGATAATGTCAGTAAATATATACACTTGCACTAACTATAACCTCTATTGTTGAATATGCGATGAAGACTAATTAAATGTGTCAGGGGATGTCATGCCAATGGGAGCGGAGAAGTGGATGTTGGTGCTCACATTGCCCCCTGCAGTGGCTGAGGGCAGCCTGATGTGTCTCCCAGATCAGAGGTTGGGCTCTGTAATGCAGGCCCAACATTGCCTGCTACAGTTTTCTGAGTTAGACCCCCTGGGTTTTAAATTGCACATAAAGGATGCAGCCTCGAGAGGTAAATGTTGTCTAAACAGCACTCACACATTACAATCCATATTCTTGTCATTGTGGAGACAATGGTGCCGTGATTGGCACACCTCTTCAGCCGTCAGAGAAGACAGTGTGTGACTTGCTCCGCAGCTTGCCAGTGGAAGCAGGCCAATTAAATCATTTACAAATGCTCCATTAAGGGTCTGTAATAGGCAGTTTTGAGCACTAAAATCGTATTTTTGTCTCTATTTCTAAAAAGCGATCAATTCTTATTAGGATGTTGAAAACAAGCAACACGTCTGGCAGTGCCTTTTAAGTTGTTTCAGAGGAGCGCTCGCAATGTTGTTGACATTGTGAAGCTCCTTGTGCACAGTCTGACAAATTTTCACAACATTTTGTTCTCCCCTCCAGGCGAAAATGAATGAAATGCGCGCACACATATGTCGAGTGTACTTCCTTAACTATACTAGATAATTAGAAGGTTCAACATGTTTGTCCAAGGCTTTCAGGGTTGTGATCACTGCCACAAAAATCCCATGTTCTCATAAACATTTCCATTTTAGATTATATTTGGGTGATTAAAGACCCAATTATATGAAAAACTTAATTATGTCAAACTAGTAACAGTTTTATTTGGGAAGTGTGGTATTAAAAGCAGTTTAAAGGCTGTAAGTCTTGATGCCACATGTTTTGATATTTAATACAACACAACACAAAAGCCTGGGACCCTCGATCCTTTGAAGCTCAATTACTTCACATGAGCAATCCACAACATTATATTAAAATAGAGTTATCTTGTGTACAATGCCAAAAAGGTAAACAGATGCTAAAATGTGCCACCTTTCAAGCAAATACAAAGGCTTCAGTGTTAAATAGAAACAAATAAGCTGAGATTTGTTCTAAAATGCGTCTTAAACTCAAACGCTACAGGGAGAGGCAGAGAGAAAGAAACCTCTGTGATCTATATTAGGATTGTTTAAAAAAGCCTGCACCGGCCTACTTCGTGATGTCCGAAGCAGTCAGACCCCAGTGTATGGTCAGAGGCGGTTTGATGCTGGGTTTGATGGAGTATGTCAGTCCAATCAGCCCAGCTTCCAGAGTCTGATTGGGTCTGCCAGCCAGTGAGGCAGCCCTGATATTAGCTCTACAGCCAGCTGACAGCCAGCATAGAGAGCAGCTTATGCGACACACAACAGCAGAGCCGGCACACTGAAGGGCCACACTTTGCCTGGGTGAGTGTAAAAAGGTAGTCGAAGAAATGTAAAATAGAAGGAAGTGGTTTTCAAGACCAAAAAACGAAACACCTACCTCTCTATTCGTTCTTTTTTACTCCTCTCTGCTGCACTGTCTATGATATAGACTCATTATCAGCCTCTGACAGTAAAACACGCATTAAAGCTTTTGGGTTTGTTAATGTCATAAACAAAGCAGATTGGTAAGCTGGAAAGCCTGTGGGACCTTACACACTATTGCAGCTTATTGGACTTAAATAAAACGTTTGCAAATGTGCAAAACCCAGTTGTTCTCCTATAACTTATGTTCCTCCTTGCAACTCACTTTCTATAATAAAGCATTTTTGTAAAAGAGCGTAATACTTTCAGTGCAAAAAGTTTACAAAAATATCTTTATTATTGTTGCATAAGAGTTTCACTTTCAGAAGACAGGATTGTCCTTTCTTAATGTTTGTAATACTTTGAGAAGTGTCAAAATCACTTCTCAAAGGACAGACACATTAACCTTCCCCTTTGCTGAGGGTTGATATTTAATAAAGTCAATAGAAATGGACATTACCATAAAGCCCTGTTATAAAATAGGAGATTATTTGTCATACAGTATGTTTTCTGAAAAACAAATACAATGCCTGACCACTTACTCAACACAATTTGCTACAGTCCAACACAACATATGTATGGTAAACACCTGTTCGCTTATTATTAAAGTTGCAGTTTGCAGTGGTCTTGTACTGCATTGCAAAAAGTGCTTCTAACAGTCACGGCCCTCATTAATGTCATCGTCATTCAAAAAAATATATGTTTCTGCAAAAGTAGAATTTATGACTGATTTGTTGTGTTAGACTGTCTTAGGTTTTCAAAGTGTTTCTAATACAGAGGCCACAAAGACACACACACACACACACAAATGTATAGTGTGTATCGTAGCAATTTTACAAGTGTTCCAGATCAGTTAGAGTCCAGGGAAATTTAACTTCCTTTAAGCCTTCTACTGAACAAAGTCCGCTAAGAGAAATCCACATAGACTCACACAGCCTATGTCCACATTGTCATCAGCAGTCACTGATTATAGAACATATGAGAATATGAAACAAAGCATTTGTGTCCTGGATTTCTGAAGCATGTCATTAATTCCATTTATACAGGGAATCAGGAAATTCTCATAAAATTAGAAAATCTCAATACCTATTTTGTTGTAGCTGATAAAGACGATACCAGGTTTGCATGGTCCTGCTGATCTCCATGCTAAACATTCAAGCTTAAACTATCCACAGATTGCATTTAAAAGCATCAGATGTTGGTATGGGCGAGGTGGATGTAGTGGCCTGAAGCAGCGACCGAGTTTGTCTGTGGAAAACATCTCTGGCAGGCATGTGGGAGACTTTAAGGCTTTGGAAAAGTTCTGAGGGAAATTTTCTCTAAGGTTTATGAGCCATGGCAGATGAGTAGATGACCCAAGTTAATTATTATTGAATTTGTTTCCCTGCTCCACTGATACTTACCTCTATCCTGATGCAACAATGACAGTGGGTACTCTCATTAAAACAAAGGATGTAGCTGGTTGGAGAGACCTGTGTTTTTCTTTCCCATGCAAATTTGACTGGCAGTCTAAATCTGTCAAGCTTGATCATATGTTGTTGTTAGCAGCTAATTTTTAAGAAATTTCATTTGATATACCAACATTAATGTGAATATAAATGTGATAATAGTTTAAAGTGAACAAGCAAGATGTCGCATCTCAGTGTCTTCATGGTACTTTGGAAACACTGGTATGTTTTTCTGCTTCAGAAATTTTTTAGGTGCCTAAAAATAAACTGATGTGGCTGACATGACTGGATGTAAGGAATGAGAGAAAGTCGAAACTAATTACTTTGATGAAATGCATAATCTTAAAATTAGATGGTCAGTCATGTAATATAATCAAACATAATTGATGGAAGGTTTAGGGGGCGGACTCGCCTTCTGTTCTGCCTTACAAAGAGACATGACATTTGGCATCATAATATAAAAATAAATTATTTCTCCCGGTTGTGACTGAATATGAAACAGATGAAACCTAAGCCAAATGTAGCTTGTCACACTGGAGTTCACACACTTAACTGTAGCAGCTGATCTGTGCTGTGAATTAACATGACAGATATATCCTTCTAATATGCAAAATTTGAATCTAAAACATTTTTTTCCACATATAGAATAAAGCGTGGTAAGAGTAATGGTGAAAACTGCAGGTCAACTACAGATGTAAGCAATTATACTTGTTTCTTTTTACTTTTTAGTATTCCACGGTTTGTGGAAGGGCTGAGTTTGAATCTTCATTACAGGCAAGGATGTTCTTATCCTTGGCAAACAGTAAATACCTATGCTAATACGATAATATCTTTGAAATATTTTAGCCCTTATGAGGTTTGTACTGAGAAGCCTGTGTGAAGGAACATACACCAATCACAATATTAACACTGGTCATTTCAATAAAGTCATGAGGGGTCAGTATGGCCACTCTGAGCAGTCTGCAGCTACACACTGTAAAACGTGATACTCAAGTAATAAGTGCGGGTATTGGCCTAAAAATACTTCCCTTTAAATGTTTTACTCAAGTAAAGTTATAAGCAGGATGTCTACATTTTACCTAAATTACAAAAGTAAAAGTATTTTTAACAATACTGATTATGGTAATAAGGCATAAAATGTACAAGAATTAATAAAAAGGGTCTTAGATCACTGTTCGTAACGGTGAAGCTGATTCTAACCACTGTATGTGCTGACACGTGGTTAACCCATGATGATCAGCATTTATTAGATCATAATATTTGTAATAAATATTTTTCATATTCAAACTCAGTGTATGATATAACAATAGTTAAGGGTAGTTAGGTTAGTGTAATTTAAATCCAAAACGAGCATGAGGATGAGTTTGTAAACTTCTTTTTAACAGTAAATGATTAAAACAAAGCCTGGATATGTCTCAGTTTACAGGTATGGGCCCATTCGTATGTTGCAGCTGCAGGGGTCAAAGAGGCTGATAATGTATTTGCAACGTGACCAACCAATGAGATACAGTCTTTCATTTGTGCCTTGCCAGTGACTTGCATGACATCCCAAGTCCTTTTTGTAATCATGTCTAAGAATAATAAATGTCATTGTGCACATGGTTGAGACACAAGAGCTAAATGGCATAAAATGTAGCTCTAGTGACATGATATTTATGTCATTAATTACATCTGGGTATGTGCTGGTAATTGGGATTGTGCTGTCTCAAACATGTCCAGAGACAGTGATACTAAAAGGAGGGACTGACACAAACATGTAAAGTTTCAACATAAGTGAAAATAATGACACTGAGATGCTGATACATACAAAGACTTTTCTTTTCTGATCAGTCGGTTTAACTGCTGAGTAACAAATCTCACATCTTCAGCAGTTCACATCCAACTATCGTTTTTCCGTACCCTGTCCTCGCTGTGAGACAATATGTAGGAGCGTTTGTCATTGGTTATCGGGGGATGATATATAGTCTAGCCTCCAGAGAAACATGTGTTGTTCCTTAATCTAGAGTGCATAGGCCAGTATTCATGGCCAGCAGCTGGAGAAAATCACAGGAGACGAAGAGTCCACAGTGGAGAGGGGAAACATACTGCCTGCCTGCCTGCCTAGCAGATGCTGGTTCCTGTTATCAGCCCTCTCTCCACCTTATTTATGTGGTGACTTACAACCCAACACGCTCTTTTTCCCTCCTGTGCCCACACAGAAACATTTTCATATGAGCAAATGTCTGTTTTACTGCTCTCAAAACATATAGATACTGCACATTTAAGTGTTTTACTAACACTGTCAGACAGAAATTTGCTGATGAATTAGGTAACACAGAAATAGACGAGCAAAATCTCATATAAGAAGTAAAATCGTTCCCCTGGCAGGGTGATGAGATTGACCCCCGGTCGACAGCAACGCTGAGGGCTCTGTGATGCTGTTATATGAGCTTAATGTGGACAGAATAATAACAAACCTGCAATTAAAATGTCTACTAACAGGTAATGTATGACGGTTGTCATTTTTAGTTGGATAGAATGCTGAATTTTGCTAATGTGCACTAACTATGACAGCCAACATTTTGTATGTGGCCATTGTTCATTTGAGCCACACCACTAGCATGCTAAAAGATGTTCAAACTAAATATTGTGCCACAGAAAAATTACTTAGTAACTGCTAGAAACTGTCAGACTCACTGGAAATAATTATAGCAATAATGTTTCAGGTGTGTTTTAATGTGTTTGGAGAAACCCATTGCATGTCCTGCTTACTCAGGTCTGAGGAGACTTGCAATTGTGTTGGACACTTCCAGCATCTTTAACAGCTCACAGCATCAGAAGCAGGAAAACATCCGCACGAGCTTCTCATCTCCTCTCTGCCCAATATCCATATATTAGCTCCTCTTTTACGCCCCAGTTTCACACCTCTGCTCTCTTATTGACAAGCCCCTACAGTGATATTTATGTCACATATTTATTATGGACATGGGAATGATTATCAAATCCATAGTTGCCAAGAGAGTCCGATCTTCCTTAAATAATGGATGAGCAAGGATGCGACTCAATTTGTGAGGCCGCACAGAAAGACAGGGCAAGTGTGGCCATCGACCCCTCCGCCCACCCCCACTGCTTTCTCCCTCTCTGGAACGTCATTATTCTGGTCAATCTTTTCTCCCCTCGCTTGACATCATTCAATGTAATCATCCTTCAATAAAAAACCTGCTTGTAATAAAAGGAACAACCCGGGTCAATACAGAGAATATGGAGAAGGATGACCCTGTGCTGGGAGACAGCGTATAAATGGGCCTCTTTATCAAAGCGGATAGCCGCCTGGTGCCTTAACAGGAATTCGACCGTGGCTGGAGTTATCATTACTGTTACCTTTTGTATCATCTGTGTTTGTGCTCTGTGAATATGAGGAAGAATGATGGCTACATTAATGAATCAATGGGCTAATGAAGCAGCCATTGTGTTAGTTTATTGAAATACACTGAAGGAAATTGAAGAGTACTGGAGCATCTCTCTGCTGAATGTTCCACACAGTGACTGGCATCTCATCATGTGAAACTTGCATATTAAACAGTTTTACTGTATGCGCAGGGAGCGAATTCCTGGAGAGAAAAAAAACGTGCAAAAAGGGAAACAGAGCTGTTTTTGGAATGCACACAAGTCAGTCTCTGACGGTCCAAAGAGCCCTGTCTGGACTGAGGATGGTTCAAGGGTCAAATTGGCTGACAGGGTAATTCTGTGAGGGCGACATGCAGAGCTGCTGATTATCCCTGAGCTTGCATCATTTTTGTTTATCAAAAAATGTTAATTGCCTGTTTTTACGAGTGGGAAAAGATTAAAAGTTAATAGGAGAGACTAAATAAACACAATGCAATTGCATGAGGCTGTAGAAGATGGTAATTAATTTGTGGCCACCCCTGAGCTAATTAGCTAATATAAAGCAGGAAAAAAGAAGTTAATGAGGCTTAATGTAACTGATACACTGAAAAGTTTAGACTAATGAATTTATGAATGCGTGAGGAAAACGACTTTATGCTCGCACCAGCTTCCACGTGCCACCTCCTGGAGCTGGGCTGCTTGGTTGCTGCTCTCCAACTTGATCACCTTCAGTGCAATGTTAGTTTAGCGCTTTAAAAAATTTCATAGCTCTGTCTGATTCAGTGTGCGAAAGCAGAATCAGAAGTACCACCTCCATGCCGAGCGAGAGATGGTGGACCACAGGAGGGCCCATACCAACCCAGCGGTTAGTTTGTTTTGTGAATCCTAAGGGCGGAGCTGGTCTGAGGATGCAGGAGCGCGTATATTGGGAGGTCTGAGGAGGTCAGTGGCCTGGGGGGAAGAGGGGTATGGAAAATAATAATCTGCGGCTAGTTTCCTATGGTGGCTCATGGTGAAGATGGTTTCAGGATATACCAGTATCTAAACTGCACCTCCCATATCCTCGGGTGACTGGGATGTGACTTTTTAGCTTGTTCATATACATCTAATATCTGTCTGCTGCACTTTCCCCCTCGGATGCTGATTTTAAGAAACAGCTTATTACAACTGTGCTTTCCACTAAACGCATTGTTTACACCCAATAGGGACACAATGGCATGCGCTGTGAATACTGTGGACTAAGATTCATGGGTAAGTTGAATGAAATCACAGAGCGATGATGAATCCTGCTAGAGAGTGGGAGGCAGAGTGGGGAGGTAATCAGGCGATTGCAGCTTTCATAAATGTAATTTATCAGGAAGCCAAAGTCCAGCAGTGGAGGCTGACTAGCGAGCGCACTTTGCTATCTGCCTACACCGACTACAGCTTTCATGTGAGTTTGACACATCTTTATGAGCTGGAGAGGCACATAATGGGCGATAAGGCAGCAACGTGCTCATCCCCGTCATAAATCAGAGCTCTTAACAGACATCTTCTCACACTCTTTGCTTAGTTGTTCATAGTTTACAGTTGGTAATTTGTCAATCACACCTTCATGGAGAGGCACAGATGCTATTAATGGGATTCTTATACGAGATTTACTAGTTACACCGACTATATTTCAGGGTCACAAATGGGGATCTGATGGATGAGCTGGTTGATCATGTAAGTATGCAGCGGTCACTACTTGCAGGGAGCATGTCGTACTTTCTAGTTCAGATAGGTCTAACAGAAATGTGGCATCATAAATATGATATGGTGTCAGTCTGTACCGGTCCTCTCATCCAACTCTTGGCAACGAATACAGTAATTCCCCCTGTTCGTTTACGCGTAATGGAGTAAAAAAGAGTGAGCACAGGACATGTTTATAAGAATCTACATTGCACAATATTAGTAAACTTAAAATCTAACAAATATGTTTGATCCTTTTTTGAAATAACATCAACATTTCTGCCGAAAACACTGTACAGAGCCACACTTCAAGAAACCATTGTAATTTTAATGTAATTAGAGATTACGAGTTGGGTTGCTTCAGTGCATCCGTTCACTTCATCTGCCTTATTTCATATTCGGTAAATGTCCTTGAGAGCTGAAAAGATGAGCAGAAGAGCAGAGAGCTCTTGGATGAACAAACATTGCTCTTGACTTAGCTCAGCTCAAATCTATATAAACTACTGGTTCCCAACCTGTTGGGAGGCATGTCAAAAGCTCAGTCCCAACAATTTGCTGCCTAATTCCAAACTCTACAGATTTCAGGCTGGCTCACATATAGCCAGACTAACACGAGGGTACATGTCATATTCGGGAAAAGAAAGGACTAAATGAACTTAACAGAAGCTCTATGTGTCGATGTAATGACCCCTTATTTTATCCTTTGTAATAGCTTTTGGTGGACAGCCAGAGCACAGAGAGATGGCAAAGGCTTTGTTACTGGGTCACATACTCATTTCATAAAAGCCATCTGCAGAAAAGTGATACACGATAGGTCAAATACAGGTCTAAATGCCTTTTCCAGTTTTCCTATTTTCCCATTTCAACATATCCGTCTAGTGTCCGTGCTCTCTCGCACCTCTGTAATGGAAAACTAGTGCAGAAGCTTTTCTCCGTCAGCCAGGGTCAAGAGGTCATCACTGATGTCACTCTCAAAGTAACCAGTGGCAAATAGGTCCTGACATGTGCTCTCCATTGAGAGAATGAGACTGGACAGCTCCTCTGGCTTTCCAGCTGATAAGCCATAGAAAAGAATATGTGAGGCTTGGAGCATCACATGCCTTTTGAGAGTCTAATACCAGACGCTGAATTAAGGTACAAATAAACTGGCTGATGTGAAGGAGGGTCACTGTTTTTTATTTTCTTCCTTTTTTATACAATGCGGCATCAGTTTGACAAATTCAGAATTTGGCTGCTGAACTTTTGTCTGGTCTTTCCTTGAGATTTTTAACAAAGGACCAAGCCTTTTAACTTCCCAACAACATCTGTATGACATGAAATGTGTGGTTTCCGGTGTGAGTTTGCTATAGCCAAGTGACACTCTTCCTCCTTCACCATCCTGTCGTTGTCTCAAGTCCCAGAATGAAACCAATTCCTCTTGTTCACTGTCAGATGCGTGTCGTGTAGTGTGTGATTTGCTATTCGCATCCAGGTCTAGTACAGAATTTTCCGCCTGTTTGTTCTGAACGGGTGAGCATTGCGTTGCCATGAAGCGTGACCATGCACTCGCTGTTATGGTTTCCCATCTAGGCTCTCATCTGATGTCAGTGATGAAATAACATATTTGAAAAAAATACCAAATTAAAAAAAGAAGTTTAACAAATAAAAAATAAACAAATTCCACCTAACAGGTTTATTACTTCAGCTCCTACTATTCCCTTTCAGCTGCTATCTCTCTTCTCTCTGTCTCTCACCCCCTTATTCACTAGCCAAAGAAAGGATGAGTGAATGAGCAGGAGGCAGGCGTTTTCTAATAGAGTTACACCACACAGATCAAGTCAATCAAGGTCCGGCTGAAAAAAAAAATCATTTTTTGACAGAGGTTTCAGCAAGATTGTCGGGCTTCCATGACAACAAATCCATAGCACTAAAAAGAAAAAAAAAAAAAAAGCAGTAAGCTGGGGTAGGAATGAAAAAAGAGGGGGAGAGTTAAGAGAACCCTGACAAAGTGTAAAACAGGAATCCTCGGAGTGGGTTCTCAGTCAGTCAGAGCGCTTACCTTTCAGCTGTCCATAACGTCATTTCATACTCAATTATTACCCCCACTGAGCAGATGACAGGCTCGGTGCCGACGGCAGTGCCATGCAAACTCCCGGTAATCCTGAAATGACGGATTGGGAGGGAAGCCTTGCAGTGATTTGTGACAAAGTAACTCAACGTAGACTTCTGTACTTAGAAACGTGAGAGCAGTTTGTCTTCATGCTTATGGCAACACTCTCCACTCTGATTTGATGCATGGGTTTTAGTCCGCCTCAACAACGTACTCTTCACCGGCTTACGGGGAACATCACCATTCAAGGTCTAAATTGAAAAATTGCTGTAGGGTGTCCATTTGGTGTTTACTCTGTATTAATCAATAATTGTGTTTGTACTTATGGGAAACATAATTTCATATCATCCTTAATAGTAGTGTCAGACTTCATTCGCTTTTATTTTGTTGTTGCCGTTTTATTCCCATTCATCCACTTTCCTTCATTCATTGCTTCTGCAGACATGGAGCAGGCATATATTCACAGACAGACCATAAAGATGGTCGCTTTGTTTCAGGGGTGCCCATAAAACCCCCAAACCTCTTTTGCTATTTAATTTTCTTGCCGAGCCCTTGAGTCCTAAAGCTTCCCATCTGTTATATTTCCCCAACATCAATATTTCACCTAGTTCCGCCAAGGCAGGATGTCAGCTAAATGCAACTCCAGGGTTAAAAAAACACCATCTCTGCTGCTAACTGATAGCCTGTCACTGCTTGCACAAAAAAAGTTTAGAAATTTGATCCACCTGTCATCTTGTCTGCGATTATGAATCTCTTCCTCCAGCAGCTCCGAGACCCATTCAGACGCAGTCTAGCTTGGCCTTGCTCAACATTAGTTACATGGATGAGAGAGCAAACTTAAAATCACTCAGCGACTGAGAGAGAGATAAATCCAGCCCATCTTAATGTAAACGACTGTGCTGAATGATGAAGCCGCAAAGAACAGACACCGGCGTGAAGTTTTTTTTTCCTTTCTTTTTTTTTTACCCGAGAAATCTTGTAATCTGATGATTTGCATTACCAAGTTTAATAAATGATTATTAAATTATTACCTCCCCCCTCCCCTCCCTACCATTGTGTCTTTTTCCGCCTTTTCATCCTCTGAAGGCAGGTAGGCAAACACAAAAAGAGATTAGGGTTTCTTTATCTCTAACCTCACGGTGAACTACAGATGACCTTCTGAGTCAACTGCATTAGCTTTGGGGTGGTCAGAGTAAAGAGTGCATGTGTGTGTGTGTGTGTGTGTGTGTGTGCTGGGAGGGGGTGCAAGAAAAAAGAGTGAGAGAGGGGGTATTTTTCATGCTCTCCATTACAGTTGTTTAGGTTAGAGGGGTTAACTCAATGAGGCTAAGTAAGTTTGAACTGTGAATCACATCAGTAGGCTTGCGCATTCACTTATGCACAATTGCAAATTGTGAGGTAATCAGATTGTCTGTGCTTTGCCTTTATACAAATTACTGGACTGAAGAACAGTGACAGCAGATATTAAGAGGGAACAACGATGCGTTTTTTCTTACCCTAATTTTAAAGGTTTATTTGTAAAGAAAGAGACCATGAAAGAGCCTTTCATGGTCTCTTTGATTGAACAGTGATACTTGATTGAAGGGTGTTACCTATTGTTTCGCACGCCCACATTTTACAGCTGGTATTGGGATTCAGACCTGTAGCCGTGCAATTTCAAAACCATTTATCTAAGCTACTTTCTTCAACCTGCTAAAGAAAATTCATTGTTTTCAGCTTTCAAACAACAATTTCCTTGACTGACCCCTTCTTTTTTATTTTCCCAGAGCCTGAGACTGATTTATTATAGATTTTCTGTGTTTTGATTGTTTTGCTGAGAAGCAGGATGGGAAGATGGGACTTCCAGCTGCTCTGAATGCTTGGGAGTCCTGGGAGTCCTGGCCCGGCTGCCCTCCCGGCTGGCCCAGCCAAGTGGGCATGCGCTGTTATAGGCCACGGTAGGGGGTTGATGGGGCTGCAGAGGCTGGGCCAGAGAGGCCACAGATGCCTTAAATGACTTGGCATGATGGGATAGTGAAGGGTTAGGAGCACGGCTTGCAAGTAAAACAAAACAGTTTTGCAGTGATATGTGAGCGAGTGTCTGAATGTTGTCAGGAAAAAAATGTGTGAGTCACAAGCTGTAAGTCCGTATCAAGTTTTTTCATAGTTTGTTTAGTACCATATTATGGTTTCATTTCCAGTACACTTCCATGCCTGCATTCTCTTAATTCTGAAGTAGATCTTAAAAAAATTCCCATCTAAAAACAAATCTCTAATTTCTCTAATGCTCTCGAGGAGAAAAGAGAGTTCAAATCGACTTCTTCACACATGTGAACCAGGATGATCTTGGCTGACTGATCAAACAAAGACGCCCCAGGAAGAGTTTCCAACCTGCACTTGAATCAAGCACCCATGATACCAGACCAACAGAAGGGCCCCCATTAGATAGCTATTCACGTGGAAGCTGTGGGACCTCAATATCATTATCAAGCAACAAACCTGCCAGCTTTTTGTTGTGCCTCAGTCTGTTGAAATGCATATTTTCTTTGTATTTTTTCACTTTGAAATAGAGGTTTATTTCTCATATTAAAAGAGGAGTTATTTTATTTTTGCAAGTTTAGGTGAATTTAAATGTAAAATACAGTTAGTACAAATATGTTAGAATTTATTTGCAAATATACACACATATATACACACATATATACACATATATATATACATATATATATATATATATATATATATATATATATATATATATATATATATATATATATATATATATATATATATATATATATATATATATATATATATATATATATATATATATATATATACATATACGTATATGTATACACACGTGTGTGTGTGTATATATATAAATAACTAGCAAGAGGGTGGCAGTGGCTCAGTTGGTAAGGCAGTCGGTCACAGGGTCAGTGGTTCAATCCCCGGTCCCAGCTATATGCCAAAGTGTCTCTGGGCAAGACACTGAACCCCTAACAGCCCTTTCCCATCCCCAGCTGTGCAGTGCCGGTCCAAGCCCGGTAGAAATTGGGGAGGTTTCGTCAGGAAGGGCATCCGGTGTAAAAACTGTGCTATGCGGATAATGATCTGCTGTGGCGACCCTGAACTCACGGAATAAGCCGAAAGGAACAACAACAACAAACAAAAAAAAACTAGCAAATCCTATTCTAATAATTTATTTCTGTCATCCCCAACATCCTAATTATGGCTTTACTGATGTACAACACTGGTTCATCAAGTTTTATGGTAATCATTTTAAACCACAATCAATCCCACTTGCTTCCATTTAGCTCACACATATGGTATTAATTCATTTTTATAAACAGTGGCTGTGAATCAGTCTGCATATACAAAACAACTTTAGGCCAGGAACATATTCCATACTTTAATAGGTCATATAAATGCAGTCATTAAAAATAGCCAAACATCTGTACATACAGTACCAGTATAGAAAAACTCATAGAGTCATAGTTTTTTCTGTAGACCTCCAATTACCAACACTTTTCTGTGATAGCTCTCAAGCACAGCCGCTCACACTGTGAAAGGCAGGAAACATGTAGGTGATCAGGTGGGACCCGAGGGGGAGGGGGAGAAAGAAAGAGAGCGAGGGAAAAAAAAAAAAAAAACTAAACTAGTCCTTTTAACTTTTTAAAGACTTTTCAGCATTTGTTCTGCACACTTACCTACGCAAACTCCAAGGGGCCGCAGTGACTGGGGTCCCATTTCAGGCCCAGCGTGGAGCCGGAGAGCCTCCTCAGCTGTAAAATGAAAGCGCCAGAGCGCAGTGTGAAAATGGATTAGCCTCGCTGAGATAAGGGGAGCCCTCAGCGAGCCATGCACGCCTTCAATGGGGAAAAAGAACTGCTGTACAAATTGTTTTTGGTACATTAAGTACCTGTTACTTTATTTCACAGATGGAAAACAATAACACAGGCTCTGGAGTTGGAACCAGTGCAGCGCTGAGGAATGTGAGAGGTTTGGACCACCTTGCGCCCTCCAAGTTTGTCCCTTTTCCTCAATATGCAAAGTGATTTTCATAAGGACTTTTGACTGAAAGAATTCAACAGATCGACAAACATAACATATTATGATAAATGACAAAGTGCCAAGTTGGCAGCCACCGGGCTATTGAGGGAAATCATACAGACGATCCACGTTATTATAAAATAAAATAAAAAAGGCTTAATGTTCCCACTCAGCAAACAGGGCAGGGATTTTTCATTAATAGGCCCGCTGCTGCACCAGGGCGCTCCAAATTAAATGAGTGTGTCAGATGCTGGATGATTTATACATTTGGACTGATCTAACAGCTCTGTGGAACAGCTATGACATCCTGACAAGCCAGCAATGGATATGAAAAATGAGCCAATACCACAGCACTAAATCTGAGACTTTCAAAGCCAAATGCGCACGTAGATTCGAAGCCTCTAACATACTTGCAAGTATAATGAAAATAAAGAGGGGGGGAAAATCCCCGTAAGATTTTCTGGACAATTTTAGCTAAATCATTCGGTGTTTATATGAATGGAGTGATGGAGACAAATTGGTCCGAGCGGAGTGTGGCAGTACTTTGCCTTTCTGATGTCTTTTTGTGGAAGCGGGGAGAGAACATCACTTTACAGCTAAATGAGATATCAGGCCTATTGCTGAGCTTTGACTCAATAGGAAAATGTCAAATCAAGTTAGCGCTAGGGTGCTTTTCAAAACACCTCAGTGCTCCTTCAGTTTCTTTCAAACTTAAAATACGCATGCAATTTATTGTTTTCCCCCATTTTTCGTTCGAGTCACAGAAAATAGTGTTTCAGGAGCAAGAGAAACTAAAGTCAACCCTTCTTCAGTGGCAAAAGCTGTGTTTATAATTACATTGCATGGAAGGCTACTGGCCTTGCTCACTTGTTAGATGAAGTGATAAAAACCAACATGATTGACTAAAGCATTTTTGCTTTTCTTAGTATTGTCCTTTTACCCCCTCATTCTCTGTCTGATGAAAAACTGCACTAGGTGTTCCTCAGAGCTCAGCAGATTTAGAGAAAACAATTACCAGTACGGTGGTCTCTGCTTCTCCAGTCCGGCCGATAAACACCCAGCGCCCAGAGGTAAGCTTGGAAAATGATACAGTTTTAAACGTGCTAAATTTCATTGATTCCATCATCCCCCCCCCCCCCCCCCCCCCCCCCCCCTCCCCCTCCCCCTCTCCCTCCCCCTCTCCCTTTGAGGTTTTATTTCACAAAAGTGTGAACACATTTTTTTGTTGATGGGGGCAAAAAGACGGAGACACAATAAAGAATATGAAAAGCCCATCTTCACAGAACATTAGACATCGCAAAACATCCCAAAGCTATGATTGGATATATCAAAACTGACAAGTAAAAGTTGATAGCTGAGTGTCTATTGATTGAGCTATATTTCACTGGGAGGGCACAGCTTCATAGCTGTTTGCACCAAAGCCTGCAACTGACCCATGATAGAGACAGTCAACATAAATACACAAAATGACTATGCCATACCTGGTAACTTGGTACCTACTATTATACTCATAGTAATTTATGTGACAGGGCTGTTTGAACACTACAGTGAAAGCGGTAACGCAATGAAATGACAGCGCAACCATAAATGTACATTTTTTGAGATTAGTGAATCTATGTTGGGAGAGGCCTACACATCTATACATACAGTATAGCATTCAATAAAACACTGAACTGTAAAAACAAAACAAATGTTAAATGAAAGAAATGAATTAATAAACCATTTCATTGGTGCTTCATGACATGAGTGGCTAAAACTAAATGTATTATTATGTATTATTGCGATTCACTTCACTACTATACTGAAGATAAACACAGCAATATTGCTATAAATTGACTTAAAAACACGATATATCTCGCTTTGTTTATAAAATGATAAACAGAAAAAGAGAAGCTTAAAAACAGCGTGACTTTACATACGGTAGGTTAATTGCTGATTTAACTACTTCGTTGGAGAAATGCAGTTTTTGTGAGTTTTTCCCTCTCTATTAAATGCCGTGCAGTTATGACCACAGTGATATGATTATAATTAGTTTCTTCATCCCCAACCAGTAAAAGAAAAAGATGAGTAATAGGAGACATACTGATAAGGAGTGAAACACTTAAGCTGTAGAGAAGGCCAAGTGTACCGTACACAGAGCAGCACCACGAGTGATTGAATGATCCCATTCTGGGCTTTTTGTTAGACACTAGGCAGCGACGTATGAAGATTGATACACAAGTGCTCAACTCAGTTTGCTGGATCATCAAACGGATTGATATTATACTCCAGCCAAGGATGAAGACAAAGTAAGTGTTATCATACTCAATACTGGGGCTTGTCAGAGGCGGGAAATCATCCTGTGTCACTGGTTAGGGGAGCGTTTCGCTGACTGTCATGAGAATTTATCTGGGAAATGTGGCTCTATAGCAGTGTTCAGCTGATGGCTGAAGCCCCAGCTGTACCGTAAAGATCTTAGCTAAAGATTTGAATTACAACATTGTGCTTTGGACTACATTCATTTCACTACTATCATTTTTGTCCCCATAGACACTGTAAATCCCTGCCTACTGCCGTTCTTATTAAGCAGACATTTATAGCAGCTGAAATAACATTATTCATGGTGACATCATTATTTAGATAACATGATGATTTCTTTATCTGTTACCCCTGGGGGTAGTGCTTATCTACATTACCCCTGAGGTTTCTTCACACTCCTCATACCTGTGTAGATGTCGATGCAGCATCTGCTGATTGTCTTTATGGTGCGAAACAGAAGCAGGGTAGTGTACTAACCAGAGCAACACCGTTACCTTTTTGGACCTTCTCATAACAGCGGGATGTGGATTTAGTAACGGGAAAAATTTGGACTGTGGGAGGAAAATGGAGTACCTGCAGGAAACCTATACAAGCACAGGGAGAACATGCAAACCCCACACAGAAAAAAACGCAGCTGGCCGAGGATTTAAACTAGACACCGTCCAGCTGTTCGGCAGCACTGTGAACCACTAGACCATTGTGCCCCCTACATGTCAACTTTACAAATTCTAATCTGCTTTTGCAAATTGTAGACTTTGCAGGTTCTCCTCAGGCTTGCGTTAGGTTTCCTTGAGGTACTCCGGTGTCCTCCCACAGGCCAAAGACACGGATGTTAGGTTAAGTGTGAATAAGTGATTGCCTCTCTGTGTTGGCCCTGAGATAGACTGGCAACCTTTCTGGAGTATTCCCCACCTCTCGACAGTGGCTGTCTTAGAGTCTGTTGGGGCCCTAGGCAAATATTTATGCATTATAAGCCGGTTTGCTTAAGATATGGTAAATACAATTAAATACACACTACACCACACGGCACATAGCACAATAACTTACTGTTATACACCGTAGTGATTTATAGTTCACTGCAAATTTCTTTGCATCTAAATTTTATCACTTAGCATTCATAGCTTGACAATTACCTTAGTTGGACAGTATTGTCTGATTAGCAGCAGCTAACAATTTGGCTTCTGGTGACTCCAACAAAGCTGGACACATTAGGACACTGCTGTGCTAACTTAGTTAGCTAAGTTAGCTCATGTCAGAAACAAAGTGATACCAGTGGAGGTTCCGTTATTCAACTGTCCCTTCACCACAATTAAAGCTACATTAGCAGCATTTAGCTAATGCTATTTAGTTTATTAAATTTAATCATTATTATCTCCACTGCTCCACTCACTTTTCTTATCTTCCTTTTTTTTTTCCATGTTCACTGTTGTTCTTTTTTTTGCTCCCAGAATAATAACTGCTCTTCGTTTTCGTCAGCTGGTTTGTCTTGTTTCATGAGACCTGTTTGTTAACACTGAATCATGCACTATTTGCAACAGCGTGGAGTCGGGGTCCTGTTAGGGAGGTTGGGGTCCTCTTAGGGAGGTCGGGGTCCTCTTAGGGAGGTCTCCGACTGGTAGTGTCATTGCAAACTTTGCACACAGTCAGTGCTGTAGATATTGTAGCTTAACATTTATCAGCCCCCAGGGGCCCCCTACTGGCCTGGGGCCACAAGCAGTTGCCTGCTGGAATAGAGCGCCTTCGCCTCTCAAATCTTATTTTTAAGGATGATCAACAATCTTGTATAAACCATCATGAAACACTGGAAACATGTTATCTGTGCACATATACTGCGGGAAACCTGGCTACAGTTTCACCGCCAACTAGCAGCCTGGCTGTTTGAATTGCCTGCTTGTAACATAGCATGTACGTAGTTGTGCAGATTCAACGCAGAACTTTGAAGCTATACTGTTTGGCAACTTTTATAAAAGTTAGATTTTCTTATATTTTACGGATCATGTTCGAAATGAAGTCAAACATGTATAATTTTTGTAGTTTGGCTGGACCAAGTATTGTGTAATGTACTGGCTCACTAATTGATGCTGGCACAGAAACTTCCCGATGCTGTTTTCTTAAGGCTCGGAGTCAGAGCTCAATATGAGTCCGTGCTTCTCTCTATAGAGTGGTTTTATGCACATTGTAAAGCTGTCACTTAAGTCTGTGCATACAGTTCCCTCTCCATGTCGCCAGACCCAGTAAAAAACATCCATGTATGGGAACCAGTGCAGGCCACGGCACTTATGGATATTTCTCTTTCCATTCATCATTTTTACATGTACTCACTGGAAGCCAGGAGCTGTCAAAAAGATGTACTGCTTTTCATCTTCATATTGAAATACCACAGGAGGTGGTTGTCCTGCTGCTTGTGTTATATCCTTTCTATTGTTGTGGCACAAACGGACACATGCACACACTCACACACTCGCACAGGCATGCACCTAGTCCAAGTGCTATGCTTGAGCCAAGAGGTGCTTGCTATGATTTGGCCTTGTTAAGCTGTTGACCCTGAAGAGAGAGCATTACCTCTGTTGGGAGGACGGCTGTGTGTGCATGTGTGTGTATGGGTGTCTGCTATATACGATTGTCTGCTGGTGATGGCAGCAGGGGTGGGGGGGGGGTGTCCGAGCTTTGAGTTAAGGGCTCTATCAAGGGACAAACTTCTCTGGCACCACAAAGCCACATGATCCATCTCCCTTTTTAGCTGGTGTCAGGACCATTTTGTGTGATGATGATTTGATGCTTGGCTACTCCTTCTCCCTCGCTCAGATTGAGCTATGATAGTCAGAGCTGGGATTGCTGGACCGCAGCCATCAGAAAACAGCTGCCATTGTGGGATTATCCTTTCACACACCCTACATGTCCTACTTGTTTTCATAACTTCACACTGAGAAAAATAGGAGCTTTTTAAAATTAGCCTGCAGCTAAAAATAGTGCCCCCGTGTTATCATACATTATAATATACTGTGATAAAATCTGTTAAAGGCAATAGAAGGGTCATTAAAGTAAACGTTACTGTAGCTGTATATTTTTGTGTAAACACTCAAATGAATGATGGCTGAATTCTATTAGCCACTTCAGTTTCAGGCTCCTGGTGTTGTGTTCATTTTGGCTTACTGTCACCCTACATTCACACCATCAACGACAAATCACTGGGCTCCGGCAAAGCTGCACTGCTGGGGTTTTTTTTGTGTTGAGCACATTAATTTACATGCAGTATTGTGACTGGACAGTTGTTTTCTGGCCAATCCACTATCAGCAGAAACAAAAACTATTTCTTGGATTTGTTTTTACAAATTGTTCTTTTTTTTTCTGTCCTGATAACTTATGTTACATAAACACACAGTAAATGATCAGAAAACACAGACTAGGGCGATCAGCTTTTCCTCTGGTGTCAAGACCAGTCCAGAGTAGCTCATCCCTGGCTGTTACTGAAGTTCAGCTTTTCAACTTTTCCTGTCTAGGGTCATCTGATCTCCGTCTCGCACAGCAGGAAGTACAGAGCAATGGTCAAACGGCAATGAATGGCAGCTAATTGCTATTTTTGCTGTGCACCATTTGAATTGAGTGAAGGGTGAGCATTTTCCATTAGTTTCACTAGTGCTGTAAATATTGACCAAGAAACAAGTAAGTGCACGTTGAGATGTTCACTACCCCTGGTAATTCCACAACACAATGTGTTCCAAATTATTTTAGAAACCCCTAATCTGACATTAAATTGCTGTCCAGTGAAAACTGTGTGTCTATATCCACAGTGTTTAGATGTATGGAAACACTAAGTGTTCCTTCATAATGCAGCTTACAAATGTTTACTTTTTGTTTTGTCAAATAAAACATTTAAAAGGCGACTTAAATTTGTGGCTTTCTGTGACCCGGCTTTCTGTAAAGAAAAAAA
Source organism: Channa argus (assembly GCF_033026475.1). Taxonomy (NCBI): domain Eukaryota; kingdom Metazoa; phylum Chordata; class Actinopteri; order Anabantiformes; family Channidae; genus Channa; species Channa argus. The sequence goes on from NC_090203.1 coordinate 20,069,142, forward strand.
AAATTGATTCTACATCATTAGAATGTACATATGTATACAGATTGTGTTAAAGTGAATAATAAAAAAACACCTTTACAGTTACAGGGGTGGTGTAGAGAGGGTATTAAAAGTCAATCTTTCAATGTCCAAGCATGCACATTACTCCACATACATTTTGAAATACAGTCTCTCTTAAGATCTTTGGAGCATTTATGCTCCTATTAGATGCACCAGCACAGAGATGCAATTATATGGCATGCACCTTAACTATTTACCAATCAGGCTGCTCTGAGATGTTTATTTCTAGGAAGAATTTTGGAAATGCATAACTGTGTTATGCATTTATGATCTAACTTTCTTAATACCGTAAGAATATACTGTTAATACATTTTAAAAAATCTAATAATAATTAATAACAAAACTATACAAGCTTTTTGGTATTGTGAAAGAAATCAGGAATTTTGCAAAGTCAGGACGATATGACCAAAACTATCTGCGTGGGTAAATGCAATTATAAGTGAATGGAAATACAGATTTTTTTCGTTATTATGTCTGGTTAAACTGGCTCTTTAGGTAAAACCGATAACGTTGCATTGAACACTGTTCTTTCCACAGCTCAAGTCATTTATGAACACCACAATTTAAATCCAAACACCTACTCAGTCAACAAATATTCAACTATTTGGATAAGTCCAGCACTACAAATTTAACTGGAACAACTGCAATGACATATCTTATGCGGTGTCGTTTCCCACTGTTGCACATCTCCAGCAGGACCACCTATATGGTTACAATTCTTTGATAAACAGTATACACTGCTATAATGATTATAAATGTTGTATATCTACAGTGCTGTCCAATTACATGTAGCTTTTAAACAGTGTCAGTGTGTTGTATTTATGATAGGCGGTGTGTAATAGTGTAATAACTCTGTTCCCTGTAAGATGGCCAGGGAGGCTGTGTGTAAATGAGACGGTTCTGCTACATTACCTTCATAACACCATAATCCTTTCTCCATAAACCATTACATGCACCGCAACATTTCTGATTTATGGGGGGTGGAGAATCAATAGGAAAAAATTAATGCTCGCAAAACATCCCAGGGACAATATTGAGCAGATTTTAATTGTGATTTTGCTCAAGTGGCTGTTAGCCAGATGATGAATGGGAGCTAACCTTCCACTCTGCCGAGCACTGGAGAGAGTCTTTAATATGACAATTAAGTGTCTGTCTTTTAGATTTTATTGTAACTTTCTCTCTCTATCTACTTTGCCCTCCCTGCTCCATATATTGCATTTTACCTCTCTCTCTCTCTCTCTCTCTCTCTCTCTCTCTCTCTCTCTCTCTCTCTTCACATCACTTCATCTGTACAGTGCAGCTTTTGTGCAGATTAAATTGAGACTCTGGTTTTCTCTATCTCAGAGCACTTACTTATGTTTTATGACACACACTAAATCAATTTTATGCTGTTATTGATTTCCCCCCCCTCCTCTTATTACCCTCTTGCTTAAATCGACACAAACCATTTTGCCTCTTCCTCCCTGATTCTTCCCACTCTTGTCTTATTGTGACCTTAAGTGCATGATCAAAGCACAGCAAACTGGCCATGAGGGAGAGAAACGTGCGTTTGCGTATGTGTTTGTATTAAAGCTTAAGTGTTGTGGTTATCTCAGATAGAAATCAGAACAGATGTAAAATTAAAAGGGATGACCAGAAGGTGGCAGGTTAAACTTGGCATTGCCACGAGACAAAACTTTCCTTGCATTTAAAGATCCACACACACACTTTTTTTTTGTATAATAATCAAAACAGGAAATTAATTGGTAAGCTGACTCCCATAGCTATGTGAAAATAATTGTACTCCTGAGCTGTTTCCATTATGTTGTTTAAGAAAAACCAAAAAGCATGATTTAAAAAGTTTTTTTTTTTAGTTGTCCTTCAACATTAAAACTATCAGTCCTTCAAGCTGTCTCTCCTGAGGATTTATTACATGTTTCTGAAACCTGAGCCAACTACACTGAAGGCCAAAAGTTTCCAAAGTTGTGTGAAACATAAAAAAAAAATGAACCAATCAAAAAATAGGTGAACATAATTAAAAAAACAAACTAACCATGGTGCCATTGAAATCATTTAATGACACCAGAAATGATGAGAATAAAATTGTTCTCTAAGGGACTTTTTTTAACAGCACCTTAAATAAGGCCATTTTTCAGTTAACTTATTTAATGCTTTAAGGAGAACTGCTACGTACAGAGAGTTAAATGCAATAAGAGCTGGCTTGATCTCAATCAATTTGTCCCTCTCTGTTGGCAGGTGCCCAGGCTTTGCTGTGTCCCAGTCCCCAGTGTTGGCTCCATCAGAACTCCCAGTAAAGAGCGGAGCAGCAGCAGCATCAATGTGACCATTTAGAGTGTGATCTGTGCAGATGCAGGAGGAGGAAGGTCAGGCCATTGTGTGGCCCTCCTCCCTCTTGCCTTTCACTTCACCCTCTAGGATGCTGTCCACATCAAAGTTGTTATTGAGGCCCCTCGATCGGAAATCCCGGTTTGGCAGGGAAGGGAGGTCTTTAGGAAAGAATGAGGGCCTTGACCCAACATGGGCGACTAAATCAGCCTGTCGACAGCTAAGAAGAAGATTAATACGCACAGGGGCATCTTTACACCTGCTGTGAACAAGTACTCCATATCTGGACTGGGTCTAGATTGGGTTTACATCTGATCCTGAAATGCATCTCCAACAGGATCTGTAAAATATTTCCATTCTTCAATTATAAATTTTGTGTATTATGAGTAGATATGTACATCATCATATATGACGAATGAGCAATAACAGTATTATAATCTCAATACTTGATATTTACCAGATTTGTATGGAACATGCAGTATAACTTTGAATTTGCTTATTTGGTTTAATTTCTTGCCCAAGGACACTTCAATATTCCAGCAAGAAGCTGGAGTCAAATAACTGACCCTGTAGTTCATGGATGTTCATGGAGTGTTGCACCCACTGAACAACAGACAGTTACAGGACCCTCGCTGACATCACTGCAATAATAAACTGTGATTCATATTTTTATAAAACATCATTCACACTAGACTCGATTGTGTCATTTTCCAATCATCAGAATTCCTCTTTGTTTGAGCCATTACACGATTCTACACACCTGTGATATGAATGTCCAACTTTGACAGTGAAGTGAAATTTCAATGAGGGGGGGGCTTTCCAAGCACACTTCTGATTGTCGTCCCATTGATTGAAAATACTGAGTAATCCCCAAATTGACTAACTAACTAATTAAAAAAAAATTAATAAATCCTTTCTGCTCTTTCTCGCACTTGCATCTCGCGAACTGTGAGCTCTTTTCTGATAAGACTTTGCTTTGATGTTTTCTCTTTGACTTAGATTTTTGCTGCCTTGTACCTCACTTGTAAGTCGCTTTGGATAAAAGCATCTGCTAAATGACTAAATGTAAATGTAAATGTAACTGATATACTTATACTTAATACTTAATATTTTTTCTACGAACAAATGTTAACGATTTCTCACACAGAAGTGCAAGATTTTGTCTATTTCTATTTATGGCATAAATATTAGAGCGTGGTCATAGTTAAACAGAAAAAGAGAACATTTTAAAGGGTTCACAAACTTTCAAACACCACTGTATACCTGTAATTGAGTATTTCAGCAAATGTTGTTATGCGGTACAATAACAATTCATTATGCTTATTTCTCTATTTTTCCACCTTCATCATCAAATGTTTAAGGCCAGTTTGTGCGGAAGTAAGACTTCAAAACTTGACTACATACTGTAAACTCTGGTCCATAGTGCAAATACATTCAAAACTTTATTTACAGTGTACTTTGTCTTTTTGCACATATAAAAAATATAAACGTTTACCATGAGTTTTTGAGTTTTTACATCATGCTAAAGTAACCTCAGCAGCAGCGTAAAGCAAGTTTGAGGTGGCAGGTACCTGAAGTGGAAAAAAAAATAGTTTGTGAGGACTTGAAGGTAATTTCAATAAGTATGACTGCATGCAGTTTAGCTCCATTTGAGCATATTCTCATTTTTAAAGAAGTGTTATGGATTTTAAGGTTTTATAGGGGAAAGATTTAGAAACCAGACTGATGAGATGGAAAAAGATAGTGGGTAGTATGAGGATTTTTTTTTTTTTCATTTTTTTGTTGTTGCTGCTCTCTTTTAGCTTATGCAGAAAATCTTTACAAATTATGATGTGGATTGACGTGCAGCAGCTGTCCCCTCTCCTGGGTCCTGTCCGTCACCTCACCGGTCACCGCTGACAGCACTATGATGGATTAGGAATTGTCATCCAGGACGCTTGTCACTTGTTTACAAGTCAGCCATCCCTCATCTCTCACCACATGCCTTATAATCTGGCCGACACACCTCGAACCCCACCCCACCCCACCGCCACCCCCTCAACTGCCAGACATGCTATACAAGACAATGCCATACACTACCACTGCTTTTTTCCTTCCCCATAAGCCTTCTGTCTCATTCTCTCCTGCATCCCTGGGCTGAACACAGTCAAGACATTTAATGCATTAATATATGTGTTGTGTTCACCAATCTCCCCGGGACTGGGGCGATGTCTTCTCCTGTCAACCTCTACCCCTGAGAACTGACTGGGTTTTATACAAACATCCCACTGGGAGAGGGAAGGAGGCTCAGATCTAACCAGAATTCTGTTATTTGAACAATAGAGCTTTTAAATCTGATGCCCAAAAACTATACACAATATATTCTGTGTCACTACAACATCTTGGAAAACACAAACCTGAGCAATCTATCATGTTTTTCATTGTAAGAATTATTAATCATGTATGCAGGATAATATTAACTTGACGCTTTAAAATGGCTGACACGATCTAGTACGTTTAGCTAAACAAGTGCAGTTTATCATCAGAAAAATAATCTATTTTTGTGACAGTTTTAGCTTATCGTGACTGGAAAAATAAAGTGTGAATTTTTTTAAGAACCTGTTATTGTGCAATTGTTTTTATTGTTATTGTTATTATGGATTTTTGGAATTTGGACTGTGATATTTGTTGTTGTGTGCACTACTTTGCACGTTTTACAGCTACAACAACAAGAATCACACGCAAACACCATTTTCCAAAAGCTTAAAGACCCAATGGTGTTGAGCCTATGTCTTAGAAACGTTGAGAAAGGAAGCCCTGCAGAGAAGACTTTGATCTCTCTCTACAACAGCTCTCAGTCTGGGGCCTGCTGTGGGATGTGTGAGTTTATGCTCCCTCTGCAGGCATTGTCCAAACTGGAAGACGAGCTAACCAGTCTGCCTCTCTATCTTGGACTCAGCCCTGCCAGCTGTGATCCTGCAGAGAGGATGAGTGGATGCCATCTACAGAGCACTGCGGAGACCCTCCCTGTGCTCTCAGTGTGGCCCTTGAGAGAAGCCATAATCTTCTCCTATCTGCCTTGATGGTTCCCTCCGTGAATGCCGAGATGGCAAACATGGGAGTGGGGGCAGCACATTGAATCCTGCCATGAGCATATTGTCGTTAAATTAAAAATTTCCGAACACTCCCTTGCTCGTGGCATAACCACTGCCGTGAGAGCGATCATAATTGTCTCTGAAAACATGTGTAATTGCCTTCAGCTGGCGTTCTTTTACAGTTGACATTGTTGAGGCGGCAGCAGGGCGATTGGTGAATTGAATATGCAGCTTGTTTCACAATGGCAGTCGTAATTGAAATATGGTACGTGTGAGTGGAAGATTACATTAAAGCTCCTAGATAATCACCTGACAAGGGAGTCATTGAATCGACAATCTGCCGCTGTGTTTTGGGGAGCGGGCCACGGTGAACAGGCTGAGGAAGGGAGGTAGGATGGAGGACGAGTGGGGTGGGGGATTAAAAAAAAAGTAGAAGAAAAAAAAAAACAATCTTAGCTGGCTCACTTATTCAGAGCAATCCTGCTTTGCCAGTCTGGCATTCCTGGGTGCTTTCTAGCACCACATTTACCCCACAGCCTCCCCCCCTCTCTATTCTCTCTTAGACACTCACCCCTCCTGTTCTTTGAGTAGACCACTTCCTCTTTAAGAGCTAACAGATGACTATCCATTCCTTCTAGATTTTAACCTCATTTTCATTCGAGGTTTATATATATATATATATATATATATATATATATATTATTTATTTATTTTTTTCATAACAGTAAATTGTTGCCTTTTGAAATCCTGGCACACAAACCAGCAATCAACAGAAATAAAGTTATAACTCTTTTTTTTTTATTTTTTTGTAAGAAAGGAACTGTGTGTTTGTATCATCGCTCTTGTTAAATTTGCATACTAATGTTTTGATTTCTCCGAAACTTCCTCATGTCATTTTTTTTCCACTGGCCTTTCACTTCCTCACCCTAAAAGTCAGCAGGGAGGGAAATGTTACATCACAAATATTTCCAAAAAACACCACTGTAAACACATTACCGGAAAACTGATGCACAAAAGAAAAGACAAGAGGGTATGGTCACATTAATTTTCCTTCATGCATGCTGTAGACGATCAGTGCTTTTATTAAGAAAGAAAAACCTTGCAGGTACCTTCTCCCTTTAATCTACTTCTCTCCTCACCATTATCTTATATTTGGCTATAAACACACAGACTGTGCAACCCGATAATATGCAATTAAAAACAAAGATCATTAAAAAGTTATTGGTGTCTGCCTAATTACTATAACTTTACCCGCCTTATAATGAGCGTGCATGGGTATTGATTCAAAGCAAATCTCCCTTTCCTCCTGGAAAAAAGCAGGTAGTTACTTTGTGTTAAATCATTAATATAGTAATGATTTTTCCAGAACACTCTCAATTAAGACCAGAGCTGAAAATGACCCAGGGGAGTTGAAGCTCACGCTCTTAAAAGTGTGATGTTCCAAATATATCCTGGCTTCTCTCACCAGAGAATATGGATAGGCCCGAGTCGTGTTTCTGAATAATTTAAAGTGGGGCTTGTTGATTAGGATGTGTGTAAATGTGTTTCTGTGTTAAAGGTCTGCACCTTTAATGTAATGTTCATTGCAGACCACACTACCGGAGATTTGCACGAACAGTGATGGGAGTGATGTAGTCGTCTCTTGACATAGTACAGTACCAGTTGAAAAAGGTCAAATAAATGTATTATTCTGCAAATAAGTCTAAAGGTGTGTCCAGGTGGAAATCAACCAAAATCTTGCATCAGTAACAGAAATTTTACTGTTTATTCATCTCCAACAACCATCTTACCAACTATATAGAAGCTGAGGCAGATGGGTTTTGTAGCTGCTATCTTTGATCATAAATCAAAATATTGAATATATTTTCGTCATTGAGTCAGATTATGAAGTAAAACCTTTGAAAAGCTTGTGGTACAATGAATGGCAACATTTTGAAGCAGGAATGAAAGTAAAGCCCCTTTCAGACATGAACTCTAGAGAATGTCAGGAAGATCAGGTCCTGACATTGTCTGGAGTTTCCCTTTCAAACATGTAGCCAACATCGGGAGATAGTCCGTGTGAGACCCCGGGTAACTTGGCAAAGGGTGGTGCTGGGCCACTTCCAGCAGGGGGCATGACGCAAAAACAAAGCTGTGGAAGTTCCAGTGTTTTGCTTTGTCATCTGGTCTCATACCACAGAAACTTGTGCTGTTCCTTGTATTTGTTTGACGATTTCCAGGTCTGCCCGACTTCAACAACATTGTTGTTTTGATCTTATGAATGAATCAGTTCTTCACCTTTGGTTGTTTGTATTTGCCCGGTCTTGCGGCAGTCGCAGGAAATGGACGTCATCAACACGCCCACTCACTCATGATGAATCATCCGGAGTATTACCTGCTCCAATCACAAACGAGCTTGGGTGGAGATAATCTGGACTTTGCACTAGGGAGATGGCTGGGTAAAGTCCGGGTAATGTCAGGGTCAACAGACTTGGGTGTTTACGTTCACACATTTATTCCCTCCAGAGAAAGCCTGGAAAATGTGTGAGTTCCAGTTCATGTCTGAAAGGGGCTTTAAGAAATGACATTTGCTCTCATTGTAACAAAGTAGATTTTTGGTGCATTTATACTTTAAGCAATTTTACAATTTTAATTATACTCCTACTTTTGTATTTATTTGATCTCAGACTTAGTGGAGGTTGCTTGTGTTTTCAACAAAGAATTCCTTAATGACAACAGTGTTGGTTTTAGGGAGCAAAATTATCTGAAGATGGCTTGGTACAAAAATCAGTAAGTTTGGCTTGTCACGTTTTATTCTACAGAAGAAAATGTGTTGTCCTTACTTCATTTTTTTTTTATTCAGGTCCTCTGAAATTAAAAAAAAAACATACATACACTTCAGCAAATGAATATGAAATTTCATGGCAACAGTCCAGTTCAGATGTTTTAAGTGGCAGAATAACAGCCCGACAGTGCCGTGCCTAGAGTCACATCACTAGCATGGTGAAAAATACAAATTAAACTAAGCTGTAGCACATAAAAACTCACAGAATGGGTGATGCAGTGACAGTTGCAGACATCGGAAACTTCCTGTGTCTGTCATGGTTTTGGGGTTTGCAAACTGCATGTGAACTTGTATGTTCTTGTAATGTAAATACTGCTTCTGTGTGATCACTGAACCACCCCCTGCCAATCTGAGTCCCTCCTCCACTCAATTCTCTCCAAAATGCTCCAACAGTCAGATCATTTGTCTATTATTTCAACACCTGCAAGAAAATCTGTCTCAATTTTCCTCTCTGCTTCTGATCTGATCTCCCTTTCGTCTTCCCCTGTGGCCCCACTGAGATGCTGGTTCGGCCCCAAGCAGCTTCTGTTGACAGGAGGCTCTTGGCCACTGCCATCCCACCATGCATTGTGCCCATTCCAAGAGCCTGTGCCAGCTCACACCCCTATGCACCGAATACTTGTTGTGACCCTTCCTTTTATTTTCTTTGCACCCTTTTGAGGTCCCCGTGCCAAACACACACAGAGCTCAAGTAGAGATGTACAAAAAAACATCTCACTCTCCTTCCTTTCACTTAGACTCATAATATTCACTTAGGGAGGAATAAGAGGGGTTGAAACAAAGGAACCTTTGGGGTTGCGCAATGATTCCTTATAGTCTCCATAACCACAGTTTACAGCAGCTTTCTTTTCAAATGCTTGACATTTTACTTCCCATTCCTTAGCTGTAGTCGGCGGGTACAGTGCGTCATCTTTGTTTGACTTTATCACACGTTAAGAGCCGTTTTTGCTGGGTTTAATGTCATTGCCTAGGGAACCTGCAGGTTATTGGCAACAATGCAGAAACGACCAATTTGTCAATGGAATGTGTGAAGTGCCAATATAAATCTATCCAAACCCCCCTGGATTCCATTCATGAGATAATTTTTCATATGCATATGAGAATTTTTTTGTGTATTACTTTCTCACACTTATTCTACTGCTAGTGACAGAGTGGAATGAGGCTCCAGCTCAGAGGGTCTGAGGAATCAGGGGAGGGAGGAAGAGGGGAAATAAGGGCAGCAATCTGGTTTTGAGGGAGTAAACAGCTGGGTACCAGTAGATGGATGAAGAAATTTGAGCACTGTTTATACAGTTAGAGCTTTTTGCTTATGATGACTCCAGTGGGCTTTGACTTTGGACTCTACAGCAAGAACCTTTACCTTTTATATTCAAATCTACAGTTAATCCTTATGAATTCAATACTAAGTGATTTATGAAGTTGACTTGTCCAATTTGCATTAGCAGTAAGGTAAAACAGCCGTGATACACAAGAGTGAGCAGTAAAAGTAAACAGTGAAGATGATATCAATGAAATTAAATTACAAACATTAATGATGGTTTGCATTCATGCGTTGCTTCCAGTAAACCTCTTGCACAGAAGCTGTGGACACCACCACTAACAATGAAAACTCCTATTGATACTGCAGCAAGTTCTCCAAACTAAACAGAAAAATATGATGTTTGTCCATGTTCCCAGAATGACAAGATAGATGTCTGTGCCTTCTAAAGCTTTTAAAATATACTGATGAAAAATTAAAGCATTTAACAATATGAAAACCTTTGCAGTTCTTTAATAACGACCCAGCAGGCTCTTCTATCTATGTTTTTGATTCCTTCATCAAAATCACTTTACTTCCTCCTTTGCTTCTGTCATAATTAGTATAGCTGCTAGCAGGCTTTGTCTCATAAGGGCCAGTTCATACCTTCTGCATTTGCACATCCATATTCATAACATACATTTCTTAATGTCCTCTGTACATTCTATGGATCAAAGATCAGCAGCTTGCAGCTTGTCCCTTCAGGGTTTGCCACATTGATTTGACATGAGTTTTTAATCCGAATGCACTTCCTCCCACAACCCTCTAATTTATAGTTGCAAAAACTTCTTTGAGTTAATTGAAATTACATTTAGTCAACTAACTAGACAAGCGAGCACAGTAAACATCCTAAATAAAACACCAACAACAAAGATCTTCATACTTAAGTTCGCCTTGATGTTAAATGGGGTCTATGACCTCTAATGTATGGTTTTGACGTTAGGGTCTGTGATGTTTGAGTCGTAACCCCCTGCTTTACATTATTATAGGCAAAGGAAAGTGTGTCACAGCATGGCATTTATGTTCATGTGACATTATCAAAATGCTCATATGACAACGCACCAATTACATATCCTGACTAGATGACACCAGAAAACCCCTGGCACCTCCACTGTGGTTTACATGACCTTTTACAATGATCCTGCGTTGTTTTAATAGTAAACCCCTCCTGTACAGTCTTCTCTCTTTTTTCTATTCACAGCTCTGTCCTCTCTGGTTCTATCTCTAGGTAAATTCCATTGGATGGATGTTTTGTTGTGGAACCGTGTGAATATTTTTATCATGCTGCTGCTATTTATTGGTGTCTGACAGGAACATGAATTCCAGGCCAAACTCATATTGTTATCAAAAGCATAAAATTCCTATCACTTTAGTTGTCAGAGTAGAGACAAGAAAATGAAACAGGTACTCATAAAGGCAGCAGTTGTCATAAATCAGCCAGTGGGGCTGGAGCAAGGAGACGCTTGATTAAATAAGGGGAATTAGGTATTTTTGCAAACGTGGGAAATAACATTGATCTATGTCCCTGTCAGTGGCGAGGCTTGATGCCATTGTGCACAGTTATTTTTCTTGTGAATTTATAGTATATCAATCAATCCACCTGACTGAATGATGAGTGATAGAGATCCTGCCTCCTTTGGGTGTCATGTGTTGTGTTGCTGGAAAATAGGGGACAGACTGGTCTAGATGTGAGTTTACTTACTCTGCTTCCCCCAACAATTGGAACACCAAAGATGTCCTATAGGTTTGTTTACCAGGACATATGTGAAATGAGCCAATAGGGCAACTGTTTTTCCTGCAGTGCCATAGGCATCAAGAGGCAATTTAAGGTCACTCAGGGGTGAGAGACTTCACTAGTATATACCAGGGTGCAATCAAATTTCAACGCATTTTACAGAAAATCTCTTGCAGCAAATCATTTCTGTTTTTTTACGGAGTGCCAGCAGAATGGAGTGTCAGCAGAATCTGTACCGAAAGTTTGCATCTTTCACTGTGGAACCAGAATAGCAAAAGTACAATACAAATGTTTACTGTGTAGTGAGTGTGTTAAAATATATCGGTATTAAAAACAATCTATCAATCGATCTAGAAAAACTGTGACTGATCTATTTATCGCTAGATCGATACATCAAAAGATACAGTAGATAGATAGATAGATAGATAGATAGATAGATAGATAGATAGATAGATAGATAGATAGATAGATAGATAGATAGATAGATAGATAGATGGCTACTATCGCAACACTAAATCATATGAGCAAGACACTCTGCCCACACCAGAAAAAAGATTTTTGTGTTCTGTAAAAAGACAAGGTGTTAGACAGGAAGTTAATGACGACCAAGAGTAAGCGAAGTTGATTGTCAGTCTGTGGAGTTACTGTCCCATGCTCCCTCTAAGTGAATTCACATTTATGACTTTTTGCCACGGACACGTCTAGATTGCTCTTTCTAAATGTTTCAAATGTATGATTTCAGTAACGTTCCCCACTATGATTTGGACATGTCTGCATGGCTGATGGAATCAGTGAACTCTGGAGAGTGGGGTGACGACCTTCCACCTCATCCATCACCCGGTGATGGACATGGGAAGCTGGTCCTTGACAGGTTCTGGGGGGTGGCTAGAGAGGAGGGTACAAATGGGGTTAAGGATAGGGTTGGAGAGCGATCTCAGTTACCACAGCATTGTGAATGAACGATCAAGTGGGGGAGGTGAATGGAGGAAAGTGCAGCTAGGATTGAGGTCAAGGATATTTGATTGGGGTATAAGAATGACCACATCTCGCCTGGTTAAATGTTTGTGCGGGGGACGAGGAAAGATTATCTGACTGTTTGTGCATGTTCTGTGACAAACAGGAGTGCAGTAGATCATCCTATCAAATCTTTTCTTTAGGTTGTTTCATAAGTCCAGCTCATGAAACCACATCATTAGTTTTGGTACAGATCTACAGCTGACAATTGTGAAAGAGCAACCAGGTCCAATACAAATGATACATCTGTTAATCAGGAGCAATTTCACTCCATTTTCCACATCTTGCTAAAGTGTAATGAGTCTCAGAGGACCACTTCTTTCTTATACCTACTGAAACAAGGACCAATGTCATCAATCTCCAAAACGGCTGAAGAGATGCTGACTTCTGTCTTGAGGTGCTCCTTTGTGTTGATTTCTTCTCAGGAGCCCAGTGGAAATCCTATGTTCCTGTTACATGCTGAGAAAACGTGCACATGGGTGTGGTTGCATGCTGCGCGGACAATGAGAAGCACACCTCCAACCGATACGTCCTGTAATGAGTGACACCACACCGTGAAGCCAGAATGCTCTGGGTACACACACATAAACTCATAAATGTTAGTGTGAAATGGGTTCTGTGACATTTGACCCCGGTCATCCAAATGTCTGTCAGCACCATATACTATCACCGTTTTGTGCATGACTGTGTGGTCATATGTTTTCCTCTGTCTGACCTTAATGCAGTCATGTCTAGACACTTCTTTCTTTATTTCTGCTGCTGCATTGGTTATATTTTGCACCTCATGTCAAAAGTTTGCTTTTTCAGGAAGTCAAACAAGCCTCCTTCCTCTCATGTCAGACAGTAGCTTCATGCTTGGCATAGTGAAACCAGGAACAGGTCAAGGGTGAGCTGCCCGGTTCACTCTCACTCATAAATCTGTGGTTTCAGTGTTTATTCTTTCTACGTTGGTTTTAATTTCTTTCTTCTTCTTTATTTTTTCTTTTTTTTTTTACACAGGGGTTTGTTATTTCTTTCTACAGTATGAGTTGTTTTCCCAAGACTGGTCTCTTAGCATACCACGGGGATTCTATCATGTCTTAATACCTAGATCAGATTAAATCTGAAATTCTGTAAATAAGGATAAGCTATTGTTATGACACAGAAAACCATAGGGATTGACACAGATACTGTATTTTATCATTATCAGGAAGATTAACTCTGACTGATCCTGTTGTTTCTGACTATCTTACTCTGTTCATCACAATATTTGTCCAAATGACTACATATGTCTTACTCATGTTTGCTGGTGGGTTATTTGTTGCTACCAGTCTTGGATTAACTTCAGGAGACACACACACAATACATGTTATGCGTGCATTGGGTGAAACAACAAGCTGCCCTTGCTTGTCTTCTGCTGGCCAGGGCCTCAGTGGGATGGGCAGTTTGTGAAATGACAGGACATGCCAACAAATTGCATCACTTCTGCCTCTGTGGCCGAGGACAATGGGCCACCATATGCCGAAGTAGGGAAATGAATGGGGCTCATTTGTGCTGGCACCCTAAGCCCCTACTCCCCCCGACCCTACTGGGGCCTCCGTGGCACAGAGGCCGACACAGACAGACGAGCCCACCCTCTGCCATGCTAGCATACTGATGTCCACCACAGGATCCCATAAGCCAACTCAAATACATCATTGCATTTTTTGTCTGGCGTATTAGAAGTAATGAAAAAACACCCACTAACTGTAACTGCTGGATTATTTATACAAGCATTAGTGTGTTAGTGTTAGTCCGAATGTTATAGTGAAAATCCATATACTGAAGGTAAAATGTGTTGCATAGCATACTCTCTAACTAAAATGACACATATTATTTGATAAAATACTTACACAGGACAAGTCTCTAAAACAAGCACTATATTATAATGAAGTTTGTGTTTGTATCTTTATGTGTGTAGTTGTGCTATTGCGTGTGGCCGGGGATGATAGCAGATGATTAAGGAGTGGCTGCTCTGTTGACATGAGATACTAATGAGGATGAAATGAGAAGGTCAGGGCTCGTCTCCTGGAGGGGTACCCCCCACCCCACCCCCCATTTTCTTTCCTCACACCCCCCTGGTTGCCCCTTTCCTCAGGATAGACGGCTAATCCTCCTCTTAATCGGCACAGACTAGTATGCACACGTGTATGCGCAGACAAAAACGCACACATGTACACTGAGACGACTCTGATCAGGCACTCTGCATCTTCATAATAGGGGTAATTAGCAGCTCAACAAGGCCAGCTCAGCTTTGTGATTAGCACCTCTTTTTGAGGGCACTCTAAATCGTACCAAGCTGGCCTCTGCTGTCAATCCATTCTGTCAATAAAGCTAAAATTGAGAGGTTTGTTATACAGTAGTGTTTCCTATTTTTTTTTAAAAATGTCATTCATTCACTTTTTTACTTTTTATAATAAGGCCAAAAGCTGCTGGAGGCCTTTATTGCTTTTTAAACCCAAACAATTTATTTTATCCTCTGTGAGGAAGAAAACTAACTGATGCCGATTGAACACAAACCTAAAATATGTCCTTTTACCCTGATACAATGAGAAATACAATGATGACTGATGTCGTATTCAAGTCATGATCATCTTCAAAAATTTTTAGATGCTTTCCTTTTCCTTTTTCTTAGCAGAGAAAAGGGCTCAGCAAACATTAAACTTACAATATTACTTTTTTTACTAGTATTAGCAAACAAAGAAAATCAGCTGATGATCAATCCTCATAGAAAGTATCAGTAACTTATGCATTAGTGCAGGAATATCATGATGGAAAACTCAGACAAAGGTAGGGACGATGGTCTGTCCAGTGGTGCAGCAAAGCGATCTGTGTGAGTCCAGGGGAACTCTTATTAATGGAGGTGTGAGGGTCTCTATCAGCATAGTGAACTGTTGACCCCGACAAGGGGAAGGAAGTGCTGGGCCAGCTGCATGCCATTTTTCATCTCTCTGATAGACCTCAAAAGAGGGCCAGAGTAAAGGGTTGGGGGTAATAAAATGAACTTGATCCTGTGAAGTGTGGTAAAGTGTTGGATGGAGGCCTCTTAAGCTGTGATCCCTGTGATTTTAAAGAGCATCCAGCTCACCTCGTTAATCAAAAGCTGATGCGTATCACAGTGACCTCTCTCCACCCCCCAGCCTAACACACATGCCACCCAAAGCCCCACCTCATACAGGTTCTTGTTGCACTTTGTCATTTTTCACTGGAGGTTCATGGGAAGATAAGGATCATTGGCCTGTCACACTTTTCAATACAATAAATGTTGGGAAGGTGTTTTTTTGATTTCTGTGTGGGAACGTGTGCATATGTTTACATCAATAAAAGGGGAGAAGCTGGGTTACATAAAAATAATGTTTTGCTACACTTTGTGACTTTTATATATAGATATCACATAATGCTTAATGACACATGATATCAGCACTCATTAAAGGGTAACACTGATTTTGAGCAGCATTACAACGTATGTAGGAACAGTTGTACTCAGAATGCTGTTGCTTCAGAGGGAGCTACACAAAACCTTAAGAATTGCCTCAATTGATGTCACCTAAGACAGCATTGGATGGGATTGACTTTTTTGATTGTTCAGACATATGTAAAACAACAGTGGAGCAGCATAACGATCTGTAGCCAGTGCTAAATTCTGGATAATGTAGAAGCACAATGGGAACAATAATGTGGTCGACAATTATATCTTTGATTCCTTTATCCAAAAAACATAATCTTTGATTATTCTTATCTCAGCATCTCATTTAGAACTTGAGATGCTGCACAGTAACTTATTTAACTTCATCCCATTTAGTTTATCAATAATGTTTATAAATTCCAATATGCAGGCATATGCATAGGCAGGCATCATGTGTTCGTGTGACGCAGTCTTACTGAGCCTGAGCTAGAGTTATGTCCTGTAATAAACAAGAAAAATAAATTATTTTACATTTATGTGGATCTGCAAAAGGTTGTTGTTTTTAAAGTTCATTTGTAAAATTACATACCATCTGTAAAATAACATACCGTTTTTTGGTGCAGTGCTAACAATAGACATCACATGCAAACTGTACGTCAGGAAAACCGTGCTTTTTGGTAAGAGATTTCTTCTCCTCTGGGCAATCTGACTCTACTCCTTCTCCTGTAATAAAAAAATAAGCTGTATAAGTTGTGACATTTATAGAATACAGCATTGAAAACAAGTTTAGTTTAATCAACAAGACAAGCTTTCGTTTGTTCACGTAAGTAAACTGTAAATTGTCAGTGTTTTCTCTCATATCTTTTAGTTTTTATTCAACATTAAATCACTTCTTAAGTGATGTCTTTGACATCTCATCTCATTTGACGTTCACACCAAAAGTTATGCTTTTTCATTTTTTATTTTTTTTGCCTGATTATTTCAAATAAAGCACTGCCAAAACGATTCAAAATTAGCAAAGATATTCTGTAACAGAAACATGTTGTGTATTAAGTCTTGCTTTCAGTCCAGTGTGATTGCTCTATCTTGCTCTGTTTGATCAAGAGCAAGGGAAAGAGAGAGTGGGAGAGCGAGCGAGAGGAAAAATGAGCCTGCCAGTGGTTAATTGAGCATACAGATTCCTAATGTGTCAGGCGGTGGCCTCGCAGATGAAGGATGGCATTTTTTTACAATGTATCTTCCTTTGTTTCCTCTTTAAGGCTAATGAAGTCGGCCTTCCACTCGCCACCTGGGCCGGATGATCAGACACAAGAGACACTCTCACATCCCCATTCACAAAGTCGAACAACGTGTCATCATCTTCAACACACCACCACCGCCACCACCACTACAACCACCACCCTCCGCCTGCCCAAAGACTAATACACACATGCAATGACACAGATCGAAATGCAGGCGCGCTCATGCTTACACTGTACATGAGAATGCACTCACATAAACACAAGTTACCTTATTATGCCGACATTTGCGATAAACTCACACTCTAGGCCGATGTTTACAGCATATCCATTATTAAAACCGCAGACTGTTTATTTTTACTGTCTCAAAACAGCAAGCATCCATTATCCAAAGACTTTTTTGACTCTCGCTTGTCTATTTTTTTTCCTACATGCCTTTAGGTCACCCACTAATGAGCTTAACACTGAGGAAACATGGAAGCGATTAGACAAGGCTTGGTTGTTTGAACAACAGGGTGATGATACTGTACCTTATGATTACATGCATTCATATCAGCAGAAACAAGAGAGAACAAAGAAGAAGCAAGTCAGAAGCTCAGTAGTGTTTCACATCTGTCTTAGCTGGGTGACTTCACCTGGGTTTGTCTGGATGAGCACTGATGTTGGCAGCCTCGCACACCCTCCTTATCCTTGTTCTGCTTTAGCAAGGTGGTGCTAAACCTCCTTCGGCACCTCTGTCTCTTTTGCAGTGGTCACCCAAACATGTTCAAGGTGCTCTGTGACCATATGTTTGCTCATTGGGGAGCGGAGCAGAGAAAGGCTGGATTCTATGACCTTCACCCAGGTTGAGCAATGAATACTCTAGGCTCCATTCGCTTGGGTTCATGCCAGGTGAACACAGTAGTCAAGCATCCCAGGCATGCAACTGGAGCCCAGTAATCATTTAAACGCTGGAAGTGGAGAATGAGATGAGAACTTGCTAACTTTTTAAGAGAAATGCAGGCTAGCTGTCACTGGGTTTTTCAAAGCTAGTGTTAATTCTTTACAGTGCAATGATCCAGCACACAAAAACATAAAAACGTTAGAATTACAAGGTTTTCTTTAACAGCAGTAAAACAGAAACATGCTCATATACAGTTTGTGTTGGGTTTGTATACATGTTTTAGGCAACAAAACGAGGTTGGATTTAAGTCTGATGCAACATTTACTTAGGTTTTCACCAGTCAGTAACTAATGCAGAAAAAAAACAGCTTCCATTTTTCACTTGTTTCATTATATGATATCAATTCCTTTTTTTTAAATATTCAGCTATTGCAATTTTCAACAGCACTGCAGCAGAAACAGCTAAAACAGTAGCTACACTTCCTTGTTTTAGTTCTGTTGGGTTGTAGGCAAAAGTGTTGTGGGTTTTCAAGCACTTGGTGTCATGGTTTTAATGTGTATGTGTAACTTTTAGTTTCAGGTTTTGCACTTGAAAGACCACAGACAGGGCCAAAAATAAAAATACATAAATGCACTTTTGCACAGTGCAGAATAAGATATCAGGACATTAGCCGTGAGTGAGGGAAACGTACTGTAGTAGTTCTTACAGTCTAGTCTCTAATATTGCAAATATGAATTTTAGTTTTTAAGTGACTACAGAATATCTCTACAGTTTTCACGAACTTAGTTTTAATTTCGCTTGACTAACTTTACTAACTGTTACAATGCATTAGTTAAATTCCACGGTTCCCCAATGCAGTTCCCTCAGATTATTTCAACACACTGTTTAGTCTTAACCTCGTCCAACACAAACTCTTTGTAACTAACAGTATGGGAGCAAAATAAGAAACAGATAAAACCTGTGCTGATAATTCAAAATGTCAGCACAGTCGAGTCAACACGGGATCTTTACAGGGAGGGAAAGGGCTGCAGAAAAATGCCATTACTCTCCAGATAATTTAAACATGTGCTGGCATTTATCTTGGTGGTCCATGTCCGAACACTAATGACAAACTCTTGTTATTAGCGGACTGAATCAAAGCCAAAGGCATGCCCACCCAAAACTTTAATCTGTTAATGTTTCCAACTCTCTAATTTGGTATTATGTAAAAATACACTGGGCTATCAAAGGTAAAGTAGTTCTTCAAAGTAGCAGAAATACTGAGTAACAGAACACACACTGAACAGAGCTTGTCTTCTCATGTCTTCTCAGTCCTCCACCATCAAACTTTATTTTCGTGGAAATGTTTCTGCTTGAGAACACCCTTTAAACTATGAAATGACTGCTGTCACTGACACACGCCCCAACAACCCACCGCCCCACCGTACACACACACATATGTACACATACGTGTACACACACACACACCACGCTCCCCTGATTTTGGATGGGAATGGGGGGGGGGAGGGTTGAAATATATAATCTCTGAAAAGAATGGGGCCCCCTGGGATTCTCTCAAAGTGGTCCTTCTCTGCACTAGGGTGAGGGCTGGTGCTGATGGTGGTGTGTGTAGTATGGGAGAGAGGGGGCTAAAACATGACCACTCTACACTGTAACCTGAGCCAGAAGGGGGCCAATCTGTCATATAATTAGCTGTTGCCCAGCACAAAGGTTTTATTTTCAGGAATTTCATCGAGGCTGGATTGAATAATATGTCTGTGTATTGTGTGGGGTCATGGGAACATCATCTCTTACTGGTGGGCCATAAAAGACGGCTAAATGATAATGAGAAAAGACTCTGGTAATTCAATTCCTCAAGCGTTGGTTTCCATCGTTCGCCCCCTTCCTCTCCCTCTTTCTCTCTGTCTTTCTGTCCTTTCTCTCTGCTTAGCCAACTGCAAAAACTTCTTGCTGATGTTTAAGGAGCTTTATTCATTTTGCAAAAACACAGCTTGAAAAATAAATGTGCCTCTTATTTTTTTTTTATATATTCTTAATTAGTGTGGAATTCCTGAATAGATAACAAATTTTGCCTTTCCAGTAAATATGCACCAACATGAAAGCCACCGTGTGGGTTTAATTTAACGTGCTTTACAATCATGACACAGATAAATAAAACCTTTGCCCATGCCCTTAAAGGAAAACAACATCCAATATAAAAAATACATTTAATAAAATCCAGTTGTCATTAAGGTGAACAGTGGGGTACGTTCTGGCCAGATCACCAGTTTATCTCAGACACACACAACCATTCACACTCACTTTCACACCTACAGGAAATTTACAGTCACCAATTCACTTAACATGCTTGTGTTTGGACCGTGAGAGGATCTTTTAGTGGTGAGGCAACCGCACTGACCCTTCTATCCCCGTGCTGCTGTTTAAATAAAATTATGAAGAACAAATGAACAAATCTTTATATATTGAAATCAAATGTTCAATCGCAAAATTTAGGTGCAATTTAAAGAATGATGATATTTACCTTCTTTTAAACAAGTACATGCAAAACTAATCAAAGTAAGCAAAGTGAAAAGAAATTTAAAAAAAACGTGAACTCATAACTTGAAATTATTTTTCCAAAAAATTGCATTGTCTGCATCTCTGTATAGTTAGAGAGAAGACCTCTTTGTATGTCCCTTACAGTATAAAACAGTCTCTCAAGGAACGTGAGGTCAGTCACAGCAACGAGCATCTTGCCACAATGATAATGTGAGGATAGTAAGATTTGAAGCTATTCATTATTTATTTTATCTTGATAACAACATGAACATGAAGGATTGTGAGGGCGTAAAGGAAAAAGTGGACATAGATCACACACGTGCCAAAGCATGAGGTCTGATCACAGTTACACCAGTAACAGCCAGTATAAGATCTTCATCATGCTGACCCCTTTCCGACACGACATTATAAACTAATAGATGTTTTAAAGTTGTTGGCTGATTGGTGTAAAAACAGGCAAAGGAAAATAATAAAAACTAATAAATAATTAAAAAGACAAATTACTGAGCAAGCTCACAAAAACAAAAATTCTCAATACATCATATCAAATAATTCATGAAATACTGATTACTAAAAATCAGAGAATAGATAATCAGTAGTATGTGTGCCCCACTCCCAAACACAAACCACACTCGTCTTTTTGTAAACTGACCCTTGACCTCAGAGAGCAGCCAACCAGGAAGTGGATAGTGTTAAAAGGGATTGATTGGTTTGTGGTCTATAGATGATTGTTTATATGATTCCATACTGAAGGTTTGACCTTAGACGACCCCTCAGTGGACCAATCCGCTGAGAGCCATGACCTGCATTCATTTGCAACAGGGCTAATTAGCTTTGACAGGCCCGGGTTTGCATTTGGGTTATAAAATGAAGCCCTGCAGTGCCCTGATTGAAGAAAGACCCCAGTGCGGCTACTCTGCTTCATGCCTTGCATTTCCTCCTCCTCCAGCTGAATGTCAAACACATTAAACTTAATGTACCAGCAAATCTTACTCAATTATTTGTATGTTGTTGAGGTGTGTGCATACATGTGTTTATGTGCATGTCTGGTGGCCCTAAATGGTGTTCATATGTCATTGTATGTTCAGTTGTCTGAGCACACTCAAGCATGCTGGTGTTTACATGTTAAGAGTGAGACAGACAGAAATGGGGAGTTTGCCATTTCTCTGGCAGGTCTGTGTGGGACGAGGTTACACATCCTCCATTGCAGTGGGATGAGGAAAGTCGCTTTTAAGTAAAATAATAGATTTATTGCATCCTGTGATCTCACTAATTATAAGGAAAGCAAGCTTACAATTTTCCAATTATTATTCTATGCCGATTATGTGCCTCTCTAATAAAGAGAAGCACTGATGCAAAACAAAACGGCAGGACTCTATTTCCTGCTTGTGCCTTAGAGCTATTCAGAGATGAGGGACGTACACTCCCTTCAAATATCACCGCCAGTACCCCACATAAAACATCTGACTACAGAACATACTAAGCTGCCAAATTCACTCATACAGTAATACACGCAAGTTGTTGCCATATACTCTTTCTCTCAAATCAAATTCAATGGGAATTTTTGATCTACATTCAAACTAAATTATGAGTCCTAACAGAAAACTCCTGATGTGTGAGATAAACACAGTACAGTTTAGGGGTCAAAATGACATGAGTCACACTACAGCTGACATGTCATTGTATTCAATCAATCCCCCCTCCTGGCAGTATCTTTCCCTCTCTTCCTGCTCCTTAGTCACTCATATGTTTCTCTGCCCTGCCTGTCAGGCTTAGACTAAATTCTTTGGATCGCAGTACATCTGACAGTATTTCATCTTGGATTTGAGGATAAGTGTGGAGATTTCAGTTCAGGCTCGAAGCTTAGCATGAAAATGCCGCTCAGTGTGTAAAGCTAACGGATTACATGATGTGGGATCCCCACCACCCCTCGACCCCCCTCCCCCACTTCTTTTCTTTCTCCCTATGTTGCTACTTCATTTTTTCTCTCTCTCTCTGTTGATTTAGCTGTGAGTGGCTGTGTGACACAACATTGGCTAACTCCTCAAGGAGCTAAATACCTCTAACCCCATTGCATAGTTATTCTATCGCTGCACTTTAAGGGGAACACAAAAAGGATGTATTTTAATTAAGCTAAACCCAGGGGCTTCAGTCTTACTATAACCACACCGAGATGGAGACAGTGAGAGCAGAAAAGAAGAGTACACAAATCATGCAGCGTAGATGGAGACAAACTTCTGTTTCATGATGTTCATTAAATACAATGCATAGCATTATACTAAGATTCATGGATAATTATAAATAATTTACATATCTACACAGCAAATGTGAAATTCTATAAGGGCTAAATGCCTAAAGCAAATGCCATGATGACACCAAAGCCACAGTTACATTAATAGCATTGTCAGTTGGGCTTATGGCTACTATGGCACCTTAGACTGCAATTAAAAACTCCTAATCACATATACATGAGACACACAGTCCTCTCAAACAAATTCACACCCACCACATAGGGCCACTGCCTGGTGTTTTTGGTTCCAGACAGATACTGCATGTGTGAAATCACATGATCTCCATCATGCTTTCACCTACTGTCCTCGAAAAGAAGAATTTATCATTGCCATTACAACCGATCCTAAAGGCCTGGAGATTGTACTTAGGCACAAATGCACGAAAGGTGCATTATAAACTTCTGTTTGTGGTTGAGTTTATTTCGTATGATAAAAAAAAACACATAAAAAAGGGGGGGGGTTGATGGAGGGAATTGGTGGGTTGAGGGAACCAGGAAATGGTAACTTCTAGGTTAGTCAAAATATAATATAGATTTGAAACGTGAAAATGAAGCATCCGATGTAAGCAAAGTTAGTACTTTCAGCTTTAATTCAAGGGGTTTGACAAAATGTTTGGTATTAAATGTTTAGGAATTAACGCCATTTTACTTCACACCTCGATATTTGGTAGCTCACAAATAATAGAACAAAGTAGCAATACAAACATAAGGATTGCCTTTAATAATTGAATGGAAATCCCTTGCAGTCAATGATAGAGGTCTGGGACTGAGTTTCACCCCTCAAAATGCTTTGCAGGTCTGTATTGCAGCTGCCTTGCTTGTCTGTGGGTCTTTAGTAAGTGAAAAGCTGCTCTACTAGGTTGAGAACAGGTTACTGTTTTTTGCTTTGAGAAACTCTTTGGTAGCTTTTGTTATATTATCCATCTCCAATATGAAGCAGCATTTGGCTGAATGTGAATGGAGAGCATTGCCCTATACACTTCAGAATTCATCCTGCTACTTATATCAACAGTCAGGTCATTAATAAACACAAATGACCCAGGTAATCATAGAAATCATACCAGGGTTTTGAGGTATTTCCCAGAAAAGTCTATTCTGGTCTTGGTCTTTGGTCTCTGTTAACAGTGGTTTGCATCTTGTTATGAAGCCTCTCTAATTTATTCCAAAAGTCATCTCTTGACGGTGGACTCTGACAATAGCATGCCTACCTCCTCAATAGATGGTTTTGTTACTGAGCTTGACAGTTGTTTCATTCCCTTAAAGATGTTTGAAAATGTTGTACTGGCCACTCCCAGTGCTATCAGGCAGGTATTTTCAAATTAAATGTGGTTGTGTACGGAGGCCAAATGCCAAAACAGTTATTTTTACAATATTAATGAACCTTACTGTATGTCACTAGGTTTGTTCCAGTTCTTCCATTGCTGCATTTATCCGGTTCCTTTATGGTGACAGCGGTTAGCACTGACAATGTCTTTTTAGGCTTTTATTCCTAGGACCTGTACAAACTATAATGATAAACAATCCAGCAGATTTCCCTTTTTGCAAAGTGCCAGTTTTCATGGTGACAAAGTATTTTACATGACATTACAGTAATTAGATCAGATTTCTGGGGCATGATTTAAGTAAGCATAGGAGGGATCATAAATTAATTTCTATGTTTACTTATGTGTGTAGCATATTTACCAGCGAACATGTCAAACAGACATGTCAAAGCAAAGTGTTGGTGTGGATCCAACCCAACACACACACACACACACACATCTGAAGCCTGTGTTAACCCTGGAAATAAAGAAATAAAAGCATTACGTAGCGAACCTGAGGAAAATCTTGAATGCCAGTTGCTAGTAGGAAAGATGGATTGCCTGAATTCTCCACCAATCACCAAACAACACATTGGCCGCAGCATTGATTGATGAAGTATTTAAGTCGTCAATCTCACATCACCTGCTTTTCTTCTCTCTCTTTCGCCCCAGTGGCTGCAGAAAAGCTATGCTGTGTCTGCAGATTGGATGAACCCTGACTGATGGAAAACGTAGATTTTCAGCTTTATGGGTCAAAATTAATAAGGTAGGTGATAAAGCTAAATATAGTCATAAAAATAAGTCAAAAATGTTTGGTTTGGCTCAACTCTTATAAGCAGATTGTTTTTGTGATTTCTTTCAACGTGAGCAGGGAGGTGAAGACCTTTTTAGAGACAGTCACATGGTTTAGACTGAGCCACTATGATTGTGTAAGTCTCCACTATCCATGCTCAACCAGTAATTTTCTAACTGCACAATATGCACGGACCACCACCCTCTCACTACTCTGTAATAGACCTCTGTATATAACTCAGCCCAGTATTATTGATCACAAATCATGATTAACAATAATAATATTGATAAAAATGGAACATTAGGCCTAACCTCTGACCTTATTTGCAGACCTCTTTGTACACTATGATGTATTCAATATCATAATCATGCTTGAGTACACTTGGTTTGGAAAAAAAAAATCAATGGAATTTCACTGAAAAGCAAACATCACACCTGCAGATATCATGTTGACAGTGCACTCGAGAGCAAACACAAAGCCAGTGTTTTCTTAGAGTTATGCTAAAAAGGCCATTGATCCACAAGTGAACCTATTTTCCTGCGTCAGTACAGCAGCACCCTTGGAGTAAAGCAACCCCCCCCCCCCCCCCCCCCCCCCCACCCCCCACACACCCACACACCAGCCATCGTTTCCCTCCACTAATATGATACCCCCTGAAGGTTCTCCTCAGACCTCATTTCTAATCAATGCATGTGGTTGGTGGGATCATCCTGTCTCTGCAAATTAATGACTTCACTTTTTTCTGTGGTTTCATTTCATCGATTTGTTTTATTAGCCCATTGATCTCCATGCACCCCCTCCTCTCTGAACCCAACCTACCTCGCCCAGCCCCAACTATGTGCTTCCTCATTGCTTATCAATATGAGAGCTGATGGCATTAAATTTTTTTTTCCCGCAAAATGCTCTTTGTTTATCAAGAAAGAGACATATGCACACTGGTGGGTGAAACTGGCTCTAACTGTGACATAGTTTTGTGTCATTTAGACAAATGTTATTCAAAGTACCTGATTTCCATGAATTCCATTGATACTTAAAATAAAATTTACAACTGTACTAAAACATACAGTCACTAATAAAACAACACCTCTAAAATGTAATATTAATGATCCCGGGTAGTTCAAATTATGATCCAGGGAAAAGAATTAGATTTTATTAGTTTAATATGGCCATGGTCTAAATCACTTAGACGTTCATCTCTTCAGGCCTCGGTGGTCTTATTAACAGCCATATCTAACGCTCTCCCCTATAATTCCCTTTGAGATCTGAACAAAAGGATAGGAAGTGCTTTACTCCAACAAGTCAGACTTCACTTCACAGGAGGAATTACAGCTTTTCATTTTCTGTCACTGGAGCGTTTTAGTGAGGTGCCCCACTAGCATAATGATGTTCTTTCTCTCATTTTATGAGTTGAGTCATGCAAAAAGAGTTGATTCGCAGTAGTTACATATGAAAACACAAATGTTGATGGTTATATGTGAAGTTTAAAGTACACTCATTAAGAAGTGCTGAAAGAACTACATAATCTGAGCCCTATGTGCCAGACACAAAATCTTACGCCCTCAAGTGAAACGAAAACACCCAAAATCCTCTAAAGGAAACAAATGTCAAATGTGTGGTTGTTCAAGTTACCCCCATGTCCATCAGTGCTTCTGTCTGAGACCATTAGTGTGAAAACAGTTTGCCTTCTTTAGACAACTGCCGTTATTCATTGTTCTCTCCACTGCCATATTATTACCATCTTTCCTCAGCAATCTACTAAAGACACTAGCTGAATATATAAATATACAATATCTGGTTCTACCCATGCTCTCTGATTTAGCATCATTCCTGTAACCATCTTATAAAATCAATATATTGTCCACGTCTTAAGCATGGTTCTCATCAGCCATTGATGTAATTAGTTAGATCACAATATTTTGTTAAACTGCACCAGAATGTGTGACACCTTCCCAGAAATCCTATATATACAGTCCTATAATCTTCATGAAATCACTTATTTTAAAAGCAGGGTAAAAATTTAGCAATGAAATGGTTACTACCCTTTGGCAACTACAAAGAAAGAAGAAAATCAGACGTAGAACACTTCAAATCTCCGGTGATGGTAAGTGTACAGTATATTGAACATGCATCTGACTCTGTGGGATAGTGCATTTCTATGGTAAGATATAACAATATCTTAAGGATGTCCATGGTCAAAGATGAGAAAGAGGGAGATTATCACAAATGTCACTCCCCCACCAAACGAAATGTTTATCCAGCTTGTGGGAATTCCTGTTCCTCGGGATAGATCTGGAGTCGTCATGACTGACGATGTTCCCGTCCCACCCTGCTCTGTTGGGCTTCTTCATGGAAATCACATCCTACACAGATAGACGATTACTCACTTTCCCTCTACTTTGACATTACAACTGACCTGGCTGTGGGAGAAATGGCCACCATATTAATACGGCTCTCCTTCCTATGCCTAAACATTAACGTGTATGATAAACAAACGTGTGTTCTCAATCAGCTGGGACATTTTTTAAATCAGACATCCAACACAGAGACTCAACATCCACACAGGGCAACCTTGCGCCTTCCAGGTGCACACACCACCCCAGACTTTAATGGAAAACAGCCGTATGACAGACCTTAAAGGTTTAATTGTTTAAATAACAATAAAACATAAAAAAAAAAAAAATTAATAACATAAATAAAACCAGAATTCCTGTTCAGGAATTATGTGTAGAAAAGTCCTGACAGCTCCCATAATATGAACACCAACAAATTCCTCTGTTCAAACAATACAAAACAGTGCAATATATTATAAAAATGAAATACAAAAGTTGCAGTGTGGGTTTAACTCAAAGTCAGTCCCAGTGACAGCAATTTTTTCTATTAATATGACGAATATAAGATAAGATCAAACTTCACTTCTTAAGTAGCTCAAAGGAAAGGTATAAAGTGCAAAAAACACTTTTTAAAGTATTTACAATAACTGAAAAATAAAATATATATATATAAACAAAACAAACACACAGCCAAGAGAATTCACAAGAAATCAAGCATGACCAGATACATTCAGAGGAACTACTGAGTTGTACAGTCTTACAGTGGTGGGAATGAAAGACCTGCAGTAAGGCTCCTTCCTACAGTGGGGGGTGTATCCCTCTGCCACTGAAAGGAGCTGCACAGAACCTCCACTGTCAGATGAGAAGTATTGTCCATAACATCCTCCTCTCACAGAGTCCAGGAGGCAGCCAAGGACAGAGCCGGTCCTCCTTACCAGCTTGCTCAGTTTCTTACTGTCCCGGTCATATGACTTGTTGTCATACTGGGGGTGGGGAGGGGGTGTTCTTGTTAAATTTTTCAATGACTGTCCCACTTTTTTCCTTGTCTATATTTTATACCTTGGATTCAGGTCATAAGCATCTATCGCAATGATAAAACCTGGTACAGCACTCAGAATTGTTGGTGCTCAAACAGGTAGGTGACTTGAGTCTAGATACCACTACACTATCACTTTCCTGTCTTTACACAAAGCCTTTCACAGCTTCTGGCAGCAGTTTCCTGCTCTTTCATCTGGCTCCCTTGTGGCAGGACTATTAGCCCAAGCTGTATACCTGCAAGTGTTTGGGAGGCAGCTGGCTCTGGATGCTCAGCGTCTGCATGGGCCCAGGGGCTGGTAGGACCTGGGAACGCTGGCACCAAATACCGATGGGTAATTAGACCTTCATTCTAGAGCGAATGTGGCAAGCATTAGATGCAAGGCTCTTTCCGGTTCAATTCATATTGCCATTCTGCGTATCCCCTCCACCCCCCCCCCACCCCCCACCCCCCCCCCCCCTGTTTTTGTTTTTGCAGTCATGGAAAATACATACTTTAAGGCCAATATCTTCACATGTGAAGAAAATATTTAGGGTGTAAGTGAACAGGAAGTAAAGCTAATTCTAACTAATCTGCATAACATTTAACATCTAAGCCCATTAGATTAAATAGAAAGGATTTTATCTACCGTGATGATTTTAAACTGCAGTCTTTATTTCTATTTCAGATTTTCTTTTTTTGAAACCTTATTTAATTATTAAGTGGATATAACAACAATAGCACAAACATTTTCAATAACACAACAAAACAAAGTGAATCAAAACATTTTCAAAATAAACTAGCCATACCAAAGCACCCACTTTTATTTCATTGGACATGTTATTAAAATGCTGAACTGACAGCATGGGAAGCCCAACCACTTAAAAAGAACATAATGCTGTAAAAACAAAGGTACAGACATGTCTTGATGATTTAATATATTTACACGGCTCTGCTATGTACCACTTTTCCTCTTTAGTGAGAAACATGACAGTGGTTGTTTCTCATGTAAGTGAGGCCCCCTCTAAGTTTTGTGGTGAAAGGTGACATAACCCATAATTCCACTCAAACCACAATGTTCTTTTATCAGATACTCTCTTTGATTCTGCAAGAGTGGTTCACATAACACGACGGCCACAAATGACAAATGACAAATTGCTTGATAATGCACATAATGTATCTGTGGAAGCCCAATGTGTCGAATACGACAAAAATAAGTCACAATGTGATATAATAAGTAAATTAAAAAGTTAACCACTGAACTGTGAAATAGTAAAAAGCAAACTCATCCCTTAGGCCTACATGCCAGCTAAAGAGCTGCGTTATCACTCAGCTATGAAAGTGCAGAGCCAGTGTTAAAGGCAGCAGTAAGCTGGTTAATTTAGTACTTCGACAGGAGCTCGCTGTTTAGCTAGCTAGCAATTGGCGAAGGTGCTGGGAGCATGTCAAATGTAATATTATGAAACACAATATTACATTTTTTAAAAAAAAGTTTTTTGAGAAGTGTTTGAGAAGACAGAAATAATTTATTATCATGATAAAAATAAACACCAAACAATTTCTTTTTCAGTTTTTTTTTTTCACAATTTCTTCCTTCATTATTTATGTATTTATTCATGTAAACATGTGGATATAAAATAGATAAAATTCGACATCATACTGAGAAATAATTAATTCCTTCATTAAACGCTTGTGTCACAGGTAAGGGAGGCATGAATAGGCTGACGGGCTGCTCTTTCCTGTGCAGTGAATTGAATTAGAAAGCTGGGGAGGATGCTGCTTTTAGCGGTCAGGGAAAAACAGTGGGTCCAAATTAGCATAAACAGGAACACAAAAGAAAAATGGGAGAGAAACGAAACAGAAAATAGTGTTGTCAACAGGACCCCCTATTGAGGAATTTCATTTTCATATATCTAATTATCCCTGTCAGATAAAAAGAAGTGACAAAAAGCTGTCTTTGTTCTCTTGCTTTATCTCCCGCATCTCTCTCAATTAATTTCAGCATACGAATATGACTAATTGTCTCTCTACAGCTCTGCAGCCACATAAATAATAATTTTAGCCCATGATGGAGGGGGGTGGGATGTTCGCGCATCAATTTTTGATATTTGAACACAATGGATTGTGCATAATTCAGGTGCTCACGTTAGCAGGCCGATGCACCCTCTCTGTAGGCATCACTCTGCAGTCTTGTAGTCCGCATAATACCTCTATACTTTCCCTCTTTTGTAAGTGAGAGCATTATGTCTCTCATTTCTGTCATTGGGATTGTTTCTTTGTTTAGAGTGGTGATATTAGCATCATAATCACACAGAAAGAAAGAGTCTGCAATGATGAGTGATTCATGAATGGTTTGTGTGGAGACACCGACAAAACCAGTCAGAATCTAGTGTGCATTTCCATCAGATATGTGTAGTTTATTATTATTTCCGTCATTCATGTGCTAAGTAACTTGAAAAACAAAAATCACATTTGCTGAACAAACAGAACTTCAGTGAAAAACTTTTTCAGTGGAGTGGACTATTATTATTGTATTTGATATCCTAACTAGCTCACGTCACACAATTTGTGACTCTGATATTGACTGAATTTTAATCAATCAGACCTTGTGTTTTTAAGATTCAAAAAAAGATGCAAATAACGTTATTATTCCCCAAGACAAATTGCTTAAGATCAGGATAAAAATTTCTAATCACTATCTGACAATTTCATAAAGCTCCTTGAAGGCCGGTGCTAAAGTTGTTTGTTTCTGTAAGGATTTGATTGAACAATCAGCAAAATGTAAACATAATGAGACCAAATCTGTCTACACAAAGCTTCAGCGGAGCCTCTGCACTCCAGCCATAAAACACACTCACTCATTCAGTCATGAAGAGGGTGGTGGTGGGGCAGGGAGGTAGGGGTAGTATTGTTACATTTCATTAGACACATTCCTTCTCTTTGGACTCTTGACCAGTTGCCATGGCATTTTAGCTGACCACATTTATTAGCGCTCACTCGCTGACATGGGTTTGCCTTGTTCTTCACTGCCAGTCAGTTTCAAATTCAAAATGGCTTTAATGATATAACCCTGAAACAACAATAAAAATGTTTAACAAAAACTCAGAAGACTTGCTGCCAATTGAATGTTAAATGAAGATGCTTAAGCAAAACATCCAACATGTCCATTATATTTAATTAGTTTTTCAATACAGCATACTTTTATTTGCATTTAACAGTAACACAGTATTATATAAACAGTGGGGCTATTTTGCTGTCTGCTATACGAGACAGAGACAGACGGACTCCAGAAACATGACTAAGAGAAGTTGAAGAAACTTTACATGAGCATGTAACAGAGTTCAGCAACGGTCGGGCAAGAGCCAATCGGGATCATTTTGTTTTCAGTGGAATCAAATTTTTCCCTAGTCTGCTTTAGTAATTTATTTTTGACACATTAGAGGAGAAACTTATTATCACGGCCTCCTGCTTTCCATTATTATACGACATCTCTACTGACTTAATAGAGACATAAGAAGCACCATATTACAAACCACAAATACGCCAGATGACATACATCCATTCATAGCACATGTTGAATTTTGTGCTCAACACAACAGACCTTCAAATACAGCATCACCAGATCCCAGAAACAGTGAACCACCGTGTTTTCTTATGTGTGAATGTAGCATAAGTGTTTAAAGTAGCTTTAGTTTTTACCGGGAATCAGTTAAATAACAGGGTCAAGTGGTGCAGATTGGAATTACTACAGATGTTTAGCTCAGTCAAATTCAAAGTTTAACTCAGCCAGTAGAACTTGTCTTCCTTCCTTTCTTCCACCAGTTACAGTACCTCTGTCTGTGACAGAGGTACAAAAAAAACCCAACGAAAACCCCTTAGTAAAACCCATTATTGTAACTGACACCTGTTGTAGTCAAACCAGAAAATGGCATTCAGCTGCCCTTGCTGAAACTGTCTGCATCGTATCATCAAAATGCAACCTGTCATTCAAGTTTAGATCGAGCTACATAATTTGGCACAAAACTTTCCATGCACACATTCATTTGCATTTTTCCATCAACAGTCAAGTGTCAAAAAAGACGATAACAAAAGGAGAAAAACTTTATTTGCATTTGTTGTATAAATAGTTCCAGCACAAGGGCTGTTATGTTTGAAATTAACATGTAAACAGTTGGAAAGTCTGCCCTGCTACCCCCCAACCCCCTTTCTCCTTAACCCCCACCCCTGTTCCCTTTAGCTCCTTGATAAATATACATAAAGCCTTACACAAAGACTGCCTTGTTCCTTTAAATGGGCTACTTTTTAATGGAGACATATATTTCCAGGATTATATCAGCATTCAGTTGCAAATTTTGAGTTTTAATACTCCAGTTGGGGCAGTCTATGAATAAGAGTATCATCTGAATGCAGTGAACACCTGGTGCTGAGGGCTGGGTTGTGAGGGGGCTTCGAACTGACCTGGTGTCAGTGCCAACGCTTCACTTGTTCTCAGAGCTCCCATTCAGACTGTCACAGCCTCAGCCTTCACTATGATACTGTAGACTATTGCATGCTGGAAATGTGGACTTGCTAAGTATCAGGGTTTGATGCAGAAAAGCCACAGTAAGTTTTTATATGTGATGAAGGGTCCAATATTTCAAAAGAACTTCACACTTTAAAAGACTTCTAAGTCTCAATATACTGTAGTTAAGGAAGGAAAATTACTTGTTTGTACAGTGTTTTCCCAAGTTTTTAGAACTGGTGGAAGCTTTCATATCAACGTCTATTCAACATTACAGTGTTTGTGTGCTGGGAAAAAGCTGGAGAAACAAATCTTGAATTCTTTGAGATAATTATTTGCAAAATCAGCTACTTTGACTTTATGTTGTCAGCTTGAACTGAAGTGCTTACAATTCAGTACTGTACCAAGAAAAAGATTACAATTTTTTTTCTCACAATACTTGGCTGCATGAAAATGATGGGAGTTGAGGGAGGTGGAGGGAATGAGGAGTGCTACTCGGAGGAGGAGAGAGAAAGGGGTACCGGGTCTATTCGTATGCACCCCACATCCACTCAACACACAATCAGGCCTGCATTGCGTTTTGCAAATTTATACCCAGGATGTTGGTTTAGAGTGTTTCCCTAAAAAAAGAGATTTTTTTTTTTCAAGTGTCTGCTTTCATGAGCAAGAGTGATTGAGGCACACAAACAAACCTTTGTTTCCTAGCTCACAGATGCAAGGCAGGCTCTGATTTATGCCCCACACCGAGACGCATTTGCACTCTTTAATACTTTAAGACATAAACTGCATAAAAAAACACTAGTATTATTATGACTGACAAAAAAGGTAATTCTTAGCACTCGAGTGTGAATGTCTTTTTTGATTTTAGCTAAAGGTATAAAGTACAGTAGAAAGTACAAAATAAATTCTCGCCATACTAATATACAGTACATTCTTCACTGTCTATCCACCAGCCAATCAAACCAGCCTCCTTCCTCTCTCATAAGCCTGTTGATGAAGAGCTATACTTATGATATCAAAATCTAAAGGGAGACAAAAACAGTCAAAGTCAAAGTGAAACTGAAAATATGGGACACAGAATGACTTTAGACTAAGATAAAAAAGACTAAAATTAACATTTGATATCAAGAACATTGTATTAGAATGTATTACAGTTTTGGCCAACAAATACAAAGAGAAAAAAGTTGGAACAAAATGTGAACAGTGGGCAACCTGCAGGCATCTGTGACAGGGTTTTCACGGTACCAAAACCGAACCAAACCAAAAGTTTGTACCCATAAAACTGAAAATTCACTATTAAAAAAGAAAAATCTACAAAACAAATAAAACCATGTAACTGTGAACTTTTTTATTTTATTTCAGCACCAAGGGTGGGATCGAGCCCTCAACTTAGAAAAAGCTACTATAGTACTTCTGGTACCATAGAAATTAGGTAGCGTCAGATTTTCCGAATTTGTAAATCAAATTGGCAACAAAGATACACACTGTAGTATAAGTCCTGATTAGTAATTTGATTAGCATTCTCTGTTACATCAAATTATTTCTTGCTCAGCTGCTTTACTTGTCGCTGGGGAGTGGTAAAAATGCAATGCTTAGACCAGTTAACCACAAATGTTGAATCTTAGATCCAGCTGGTAGTTTTAATGTTGTGGTGCACAGGAATCACTAAAGGAAAAAAAAATGAATAAATAATGGTGGGCATGATCAACAGGTGTGAGAACCCATAGCACCTGTATGGACTGTGCGTCCTAACCCCTGGTTACCAAAATATTAAGATCACTATGAGCGAAGCTTGACGTTATAGCTTGAAGTTCATCTTTCTTTTCATAGACTTTATCTGTTGTTAAAAATGCAGAAATTCACATTTTTTTTACATTGCATGTAAAAAACATATTAGTGACATAGTTTTCCAAAAAGTGCCCAATATTTGCCACATATAGCCCACTAATGTCATATTTAATGCAAAATACTCAAGACTGATTTCCTCCAATGCATTTGCATCAGTGAAAGACATACATTTCTTATAAAAATTGTTTATATAATATCTGCACTACGGCGGGTCAATGCTTTATATTTGCTGAGCTGGGAACCCAGACAAGTCGGCAGAATGCTGAAAACTTGCTTACGCCAGTCCCAATTAATAATTAGTTTAATGATTTGAGCGCTTGACATGTGCCCCAGACAAATGTGGACAGGAAAATGCACACACAGTGCTGTTTGCATAAATCTGCCATTTCAGCTCGGGCTGAGGGGGAACAGAGGGAAGAGAGAAAGAGAGAGGAAGAGAAAGAGGTGGGGGAATTATAGGACTCAGATGTGTGTGATTGGCGGTTCCCTTGGCTCCCAGGGTTAGAGAGTTCAGAGAAAAGCCGATTATTGCTCTCCCTCAGGTCAAGCCTTCATAAATAAACAAGGAGAGAGCCTGAGGCACCGTGTTTTAGTATGATTAGCATATCATACAGCCTATCGACAAGGCACTTATCATATTACAGCACACCATCGTCGGAGCACACGGAGGTTACATGTACAGGGCTGCTGAGCATACATCTCTGTTCATTAGAAGTGTCCTCGGGGAAAAGAATAAATCATATCAGCACGTGGTTATGGCAGCACAGGCGTTTGACTCTGCCTTACAGCAGATGTTAACAAGGGCTTTTAATAAGCTGGAAAGAAGCTGACAGTTAGCCCTACGCGGGAAAGAAACAAAATGATGGAGAGGACTGATAGAGGGAGAGGAGTCTACTAAGCAACAGAGGTGCAGACTAATCTCTGGATCACATTTCTGACACCTTACACTTGTCTTGGTCTCCTGTGTATTTGGATTTACACTTGCCTTGGTGTCAGACACTTTTGAATTGTGACATACCCACCTAAAGCTCTGCAGGGTCCATTTTGATTTCTGTTTTCATAAGCATTGGAAAATTACAAAAGTCTCTGTGAAAATCAAGAGTTAAGGTCAAGATTGAGCAGGCAGCATGCTTCTACAGTTACACTCACCAAACCCAAGCACTCGTGCACACCTCTGCAATTATGTAATTGTGGCGGGTTCGCAGATGCACACCTCTCAAAAATTGAAAAATTGCAGCTGGCCTACCCACAGCTTCTGTTCTATCAATAATGGGTTTACTGGTCTGTGGTAACATTCAGGCCACCGCTTCCTTTTCTGCCCTCTTTCAAAATGCAATATCAGTCAACAAATGTATTTTTTAAGATCTCAAAAACATTAAAGCAAGCAGAACCCAGCACATGTGCTTTAAAATGGGAATATGCAGAACTGTGCCCTTTTTGCTTTCTTCCTCTACAGCTGCCTAGCTGGGTGGGCTGGCTGTAGATTGGCCCACAGTGCCCGTAACAGTGTCTAAAAACTGTTAAAAAATAAGAGTGAGGGTTGCAAAACTATGAATGTTGTGGACAGTGTGCAAGATGAGCTAGGATATGGGTCACATGTAACATATTCTAGCCCCTTAGGGGCAGGACCATGAGGTTGGGGTTAGCATAGACTTAGTTAATATTTACTAGCCTTATTTTGCTTACAAAGTCACAACCAAGACTGAGTGCAGACTAAAACTATTTTAAAAGTAACTTTTAAAAACATATACAGTGAAATGTGTTCAACAAAAATCAGACAAAAATGCTCTCACATGGCACATGTTGCAAGGGGAACATTTTTGGGGGGAAACACAGGAATATAGAGTTCAGCTTCCACTTTGTCTTGGTCTTAGCTCTCATGGTCTTAGCTACCTGTAATGATGATGCACTGAACTGATCATTAAATCAAATAAAATGAAAGAATCATAGAGTTTTCTGCAGCAAACACACAAAATGAATATTTTTCTGGATGACAAAATTAACCCAGAAGGAGTTATGACTATGTCTTAAACTGCACCCATGAGGGAGTAGAAGTCACCCAGACTCTCAGACACGCTACTCAGATTTCAATTTAGGCAAACCTTTTCTCCCCAGCTACACAAGCTCAACTCATAGACCACGAGCCACAATTAGCAGCTAGCCACTCCGAACAGGTAGAAAGAGCAAATGATATCCGCACCTAAGCTCTTCTAAGCCTGGGGAGTAGGGGCATGGAGCAGCCTCAGTGCTCTCCTCCCTCAAGTCAAGCATGGCCTCTTTAGATGCCCCACACATTGGGTAGTATATTTTAACTGGTTATTAGTGCTGTTTAGTCTCCCTTCAGGAGGCAGGAGAGGCAGGGATAACCAGCTGGGTGGACATACAGTAGGCCATAAGTTAAATGTTGAAAGTGGAATATTAGATGGATGTTTGTCATGTCTTTGCTTCATGGTGGTGGCACAAAGCTGGGATCAGTCTGGATGCTGTGTCACCTGGATAATCACATCCACCACCGGCATGGACGGCAGGCATCAGGAGCACAAATGTGGTTTCAAATTTAGTGTTAAAAAAGAAAAAGGTCTTAAATTAAAAAAGCCTGGTGTGTTTTTTCCAAACAGTTCATTATTGTGTGATATAACAAAAATGTAATATTCCACTATAGTGAATTTTATATCTCGATAAAAGTATGTCAGGAAAGAGCATATACTTATTTCTTCTTATTATTTAAATTATATACCTGACCAGATTTTTCGTTTCGTATCTAGGTGCAAATGTTCAGTTAACCGTGACCCAAAATAGATAAGAGACTTCTTGGATTTCATCTAAAAATTACTTCTGTACTCTATTTTTCTACAGGTGGTAGCAGTATTACTCTGTTGTAATATTTAAGGGGGGTTGATCGGTTGATGAGATTAACTCTTGCAATGAGTAGTGCATAAGAAATCATTCCACCTCACTGGCAGTTGCTAGTAGCCTTTCAGCAGCTGTCGCTGTGTTACTAACTAATGTTAAGGAGGTCAAAAAGAAACTAAAGTTTACGTGGGCTTAACCTCCGTAACTTTGCCTCAGAAACATTTCTAATGCTGGTTCTTTTGCTCAGCACCATCTCCGCTATGTGTGTGTCAATGCACGGATGCAAAGCTGCTTCGTACTGCCAAAAAAGTGTGATTTGCAGCAGAGTCCTAATAAAAATATTACCTTGACCCTCAAGGGCTGTTGGTTGGCTGTTGAGTTCCAAATTGTGTATTTTTGTGTGTATACAATGCAGTAAAGTTTTAAGGGATTTTCTCCAATCATTCCACTACCAGTCTGTACACCCTTCTATGCGTGGATGTTCATGTGTGCACCTAAATGATGCCATCGCCTCACAGCCACCCCCTAAATCCCCGCACACCCCACCCATGCAAATTAGAACTTCACACGTCGCGGCAAGCTGCCGAGTGCTCTGTGATTTCACACGACCAATTAAGGCCCTCTTGGCAGTTGTGTGAACAGTTTCATTAGAGGAGATAATATTGCAAAGTGAAATGATAAGCAATCATTATGATTAATGCCCAGACATTACATTGCTCGTTAATGAGGTGTAAATGATCTCATTATTTTTTGAAAGAGTACAGATTAGATTAAAGTGGAGTGGACAGCGCTCCTCTGTGTTCAGACAAGTTAGTGTTAATTAGGCCCAATCTCCAGGAGCAAATGAGCCGCAACCCTTTGGTAAACAATTAGGTTTCCATAGCCAGGGGCTAGATGGACAAGGATAGGCAACTGAATGGATAGATCGCTGTAGAGATGGTTGGTGAGGGAGTGTTAAAAAAATGAATTTGATTCATGGTTACATGCAAAATTAAGCAAATTGTCTTTCTTCTTCTGCTGAACTAGTTAGGGAAATATTTGGGATTGTTGTTGTGTTTTTAATAAATATCAGCCGTTTGTATCGTAGACCCCTGATACTATATGACACAGTTTACTTCTAGAGCTACTGCAGGAATTGACAAAATTACAAATTTCCTTTTCTTCTTTTTCTTCTCTAACTAATTGAGCTGTACCAGATGTGGCAAGGGTGACTCCAGTTGTAAACGAACGGCTCACAATGAAACAAATATTCATGACATAAAAATGAGGATAGTGATATTGAATTCCAATTCGAAATATTCAATTGTAATTAAATACTAATATCACTAATATAAAAATATAGAGAAGTGATATAAATACACAGAATGGCTATTGATTGAATAAAGGGTGTGTAGTAGAATAGTAAGAAAAGTATTTTAATTGGGGTTAATTCAAATCATAAGCATTGTGACTTAAAGGAATTTTATCATAGTGTTTTAAGGTGGAATGTTTTAGTATAAGCAAGACTAAAATCCTGCTCCTCCTCCAACATCCATGGCCACCATACTTTTTATTATGTAAATCTGTTTTATGTTTTGAAGAATGACAAAATCTACTCAAAAGCACAAAAAATTATTAATTATGAAGATCATGTGTGACTGCTAGATTACATATAGAGTGACTTCCTACTACCCAGTCCCACATTTGCTGCCATGGAGGCCTTGCAGCTGCTCCCAAGGTAACAAATGTCCGATGCCTTAAATTACTTTTTTTGGGGGGAAAAAAAGTTTAAACTGAATGATTTTTAAGCATTTTTCATCTTTTTTTTTCATAAAAACAGACATCAGCCTATTGATGCCAAAATATCATTCACTGTGTGTCTGTATTGATTCAAACACTTTTTATACAAGAAAAAGTTTTTCAGTAATGTGCAATTTAGAACAACAACAACGATACAAAGGCTTTTGTTGTTGTGCTTTTGTTTATGACCTTAGTAATGAAATTCTTTCATTCCGCAAGATCCAATTTATTATTGTGCTTTATTGAAATTATCCTCTGCCTCATTGTTGAAGTATCACAATAACGCCTGTAAGCTGTTTTTTTTCCAGAGTTTAGAGATGTACTAAGTGTGAAGGTTTAAGAAAATTAAGGGAAAAAATTGTTTTTCAATTAGTATTTTATATTACTTGAAACAGAAAGCACTTTCACTTCAGACACGTCTCAGTCTCTCCGTGGTTTGTTTCTGTATCTATGGAACAGCCACAGTGGAAAATGTCTGCCTCTGACAACATTGATTTTACTATCCTCTCTCTTTGTCTGAAAAGATATGCTTAGATTATGACAAGAAAAGCAATGCTGTAATCTCTCTGCCATAGGAGTTATGTTGTAGAGACATCGGGCCCTTATCAGTGATTGATAACGCTTAACTCAAAAACATATAGAAGCATTAGGAATGTCAATATTTTGCCAGTGACTGAAGGTGACCCTTGGTTCCTGTGTTTGCGATGAGTGCGAGGAGGGCTTTGATGGTAAATTTGTAAGGGTGGTTATGTGGGGAGGCTATTATGGATTTGCTATCTTGGCCTGAAGTGTTTGTGGCTGATTATGTGATTAAATCAATAATAATTTCTGTTTGGGCTCCTTTGCTCCTCTGCTTCATCTTCTTTTTCCTGTTTAGTTGAGCGGAACGGTGGGTGGGGACTTGTGTTCGCAAGTACGAATGCAGGCACAAACACACACCCATACAACCATATACTGCACACAGCAGAACAACTGTGCAGCAGATGGCCTTATGGATGTGTTCCAGGGTATAAAAAGTTTACATGAAAATATTAATAAAAGGACATGACACAGATAAGAAATACCTAAGAAGTATCTAAATAGAATTTAGTTTGAAGGTTTTAATCATATTCTCCTTAATATTTTATAAACAAAACACAAAAATGCATATTTAACACAAAACAAAAAAAGAAACCAACTGCTTCTAAAATAACACACCTAACTTTTATGCGAGGCCTGGTTCCATCGTGCAAAGCACAGAGCAAGATACCAGTACCTCAGCAGTATCTGTCTCCATGCTTCTCCATACCTCAGACCCTGTTTTGGTGCTGACTTGTGCCAGCCACTCCTTAGCAACCACAGTCGCTACCCTCTCCGGCTCTGCCAGGTTTGTTGTTATGTCTAGACTCCAGGAAATGCAACATTACATTTGTTTACAACCAACAGGAACTAGAACCAGAAGCTGTTTTGTGATTAAAGAGTGCTACCCAAAAAGAGGGTGTGTGTGACTCAACCCCCTGGTTTTGGCAACGATCAACTGGATATAGGCAAACCAAAATGGACTGCTGTCTGTGTCAGTTAGACCCACAGATTACACGCAGCATTCTTACTGAGACTCCAGGTTACTGAAAGTAAGGTAAAACCAGTCAAGTTTTTGTGTTTGTGCTTGTCCGGTATGTTCTGTATTTATGCTGGTGTTTATTTGAGCATGTGACTAGTATAATATGCATTTAGTGTGTCTGTGGCTGTGTTTGTGTGTGTGTGTGTGTGTGTGTGTGTGTGTGTGTGTGTGTGTGTGTGTGACTGTGTGGCTGAGTTAACTCACAATCCCTCAGCACCCTCTTAAATCTATACCCAATAAAAATCAGCGCCGTCTCGAAAAACAAAACCCAGGGAAACATCTGTAAAACATCGATTTTGCAGATTGCAAACCAACTGCATGGCTAATGAGAAAAGAAATCATTTTTGATTAATTAACCCAAAAATTGGAGAATCTAAGCTGCCACCAGGGAGATGACAAGTGCTGCAGGCCTGATCACACAGGAGGACGGACATACAGTACTGTAGAGCTGCTTCCAGCTCCAGTTTATCTGGCGAAGGAAGAAGGAAAGGCTTTGGGAATGCTGGTAGTTGAGGTATGGCTTCCATTACCAAGCCAAAATCACCAAGAGTCTTTGTGGTGATAAAATAGGGGAGTAAAATATTTTCCACGTAATGACTGTGCCCACTTATTTATGAGGGGGAAAACTGTTGGTTAGTTATAAGCATAGGTGGAATTTAATGCTTTTACAGTACTGTGTTAGTTTCATTTGTGTTATTTAAAGAGGTAGTTCACCCAAAGTACTGTTAACACAACAAACAAACAACTATTATTTCTGACTTATTTCTAGGCATATCTATCCATACAGATAGGTTTAATTTTCATGAATTATTTCTGCAAACCCTGCAATACAAGGTGAAAGAGTGATGCTGAATGGATTAAACGGTTACACTTATATGTAGCACCCAATCGATGTAGCAAGTAGATCCAGTAGATCCAGGTCAAAGATCAGGTTGTATGAAACAAAGAGTTGGATCCCTTAGAGTTCAACTGAGCTGAGCAGTGTACTTTGCATATTAATGGTAGAAAACTGTAAAAACGTATTTAACCATAACAACAATAAAACAAGAATTTGCCCCATCAAACACCTATTTGCTACCAGTAATGCTGTAACATAATTGGCTGTGACATGCAGGGGATATTTATGTATTAACTTGTGTTTAGATTTGGGGTCAGATGTTTCAATGACCGGGGAACATCTACACAATTAGTACAACGTCCTATCAACATCCTCACATAAGAATTTTCCACACTATGACAAATGAGTTAGTTATGAAGTTAGTTGAGAAACTAGAAATAGGCCAAACACTTTCTTGGAACATTTAAACTTTTAGGTATTTTGCTTTTTTTTTTTTCAGTTTAGTCTAATTTAGCTCCGATTGTTGGACAAAGCTTTGAATCCCCCGTTTACCAGAATTGGGTGCAGGGCTAACATTGCCTCAATAAGCTCAGTACTTTTCTGTTTTTGTCAGACCTTTTCGAATGTATCCAGTCACTTGTGATGGTAAATAAACTCATAGCACTCAGTCACTTGAAATATTTGACCCAG
Organism: Channa argus; assembly: GCF_033026475.1. Taxonomy (NCBI): domain Eukaryota; kingdom Metazoa; phylum Chordata; class Actinopteri; order Anabantiformes; family Channidae; genus Channa; species Channa argus. The sequence continues at coordinate 20,111,389 of NC_090203.1, forward strand.
CATAGCGGAGTCAACGTTTTACTTTCTCCTCGTCTGCCTCTGACTCAAAGTAAAGCCACGTATGACTTTGTTATTTATATAACAAATATTTATATATACAAATATTTATATATAACCGCAACAATAATGATAATTTTACACTTTTATTTAGGTTCTGTAGGTTTACATTTAAAAGTGGAGAACATAATGTTTATGCTTAGAATGCCACAGGTGCAATTTTTGCCATGTAAATTTCTAAATATACAAAAGAGAGAAATTATATATAAGCTTTAACGAGTCAGGTTGCTGCATAAACAATTATGATATAGCCAGTGTGTAACCTACTAAATCCAAGCAACCTTGATGAAATGTTTTTAGACAATATAAATATTACATTAAGAGATTATATTAAAATATAAATTCACACAGTCTAGATATACAATATGTTTCCTGAATTACAGCCTCTTTTCCCAGGTTCACTCTAAATTTTGTACTTCTTCAAATATTCCTTTACACCTTTACACACACCCTCACACATACTCATTTCACTTGAAGTAAAGGTCCTTTAAAAGTAAAAAAACAATAACAAACTCAATCCAAGTCCATTTAAACCTTATAAAAGCTACCAACATGAATACACAATAGTGACACAGCATAGCATACGCTCCTATGTGCTAACAGTTAGCAGACTAATGCGCTAATCATGGTTAGCATCTAATTTCACGCATCTCAAAGACTGTAAAATTACATAGATAGCAGTATGTTAACTCCTGAATTTCTTGATTTCACCATTACAAGCTGGTACAGTTTGCATCCACTAAAGTAATGATCATAATTACTTTTTAGGTGTTGATAGCCTCAGCATAACAGCGCTTGCTTAGCTTCACTCTACGGTGTTGCCTTTAAATCCTTCCCCCTGCTAACTTAGCTGCCAGATTGCTAATAACAATGCAAATACATAAGTGTCGCGATCGACAACTTCTCTGGAGAGTTTAGTCAAACTAAACAAGATGCTTGTTACTTGTTAAAAGTAATATATTACATATTACTTAACAGTGGTCATTAAACATAATCAGTTACATTACTTTCCAAGGCAGTTTGACTTTTTTTTAGTTCCTTTTGCATTACTCTACCAAAATGTCCCCTTCAACTAACATTTGGTCTGACATAAGGTAAAATTATGAAGGCCCAGCTGCAAAACTACTTGCCAAGTATAGCTACACATTTCTCCTACCTGTCATGACAAGTGCTCTCACAAAGACCCAATAGACCCAATATACACAAAATGAGCTGCACATGAGCAGCTAGTAGCTTTTACTTGCCCCGAGATATTTCGACCGAATCGACTTAGTCTGAAAGTGGCTAATGATGCTGATTGAATCGGGGGAATTTCACCGTTGAAATATTCCAACAACAGGCAGCCTTAACATTTTCCTTAAAGTTGTAACCGATGGCGGAGACGTGGCTCCAATTTATCCTGTTGTACAGAGACTTTAGAGTTTCTGCAGTTGATCTCAGTTATTGTACAATTCCCCTTATTTATATATTTAAAAAATATCACAGTATGGTTTCTGAACATATTAACTCACTACTGTATAAAGCAAGTAGTAATAATATTACTGAACCTATGAGGTAATGTTGTATATTACTGCACTGCTATTAAAAGTATATAACGCATTACTAAAACTATGTTGTACATATTTTATATCACCAACATATATAATATATACTATCACATAGTATATATAACCATCAAAGTAAAGCAGTCGATATTACTGTCCATCAGCTATATATTAGCCTTTTTATAGATATTAGGAAATTACACATATCAAATCAACATCTTTTAATGGAATCATTTTTAAAAACATTTGTTTACTTTATTTATTAGCATTTATACATTTATACAATTTTCGACTGGGCTATATAACATTTTAAAACTTACATCATCTCTGTGTCAGTTGTTCTGGTTTGTAACAGTATGATCGGATATGTTACTTTGAATATTGTAGACATAATGTTGAAAATAAATTATATTTCATTTTCATTTTCATTATACTAAAGCAAATCAAATGAAACATTATCTCCATGCCAACTTTTAAATTAATTTCTCGGCGGTGTGACCTGTCATCAACAACTGCATTGGTGTGTGTTTAATTTTTTTACAGGATGATAATTTTTATAGTAATTCACAAGAGAAAACAAAGACATGAGAAATATCGAGAAACATAATTAAATACATTTTAAATTTACTGTGTGATCACTATGTCTGCTGCAGTAGAATTAGGGCACATTGACACATAGAACACATTGAATTCTTAGTTTAATGTGTTTCTCCCTTTCTAAAGGTAAGAATAATGTGAAATGTTAAAATAATCTGACTAACTTCTTTAACTAACTAACACTCAATAAAACTAGACATCCATCCATCTATTATCTGTCACTGCTTATCTTATTTGGGTCACGGGAATTAAAAGTCCCAATAAACAATTTTTATATATAATAAACACTATATTATATTATATTCTCTAATTTTCACGCAAAAGTCTAAGTTAATTGTATAAGGCCTACTACTGTATGTGGCCTCAATAAATTTACATTAATCCACTACATTAATGTAAAAAAAAAAAACATATTTTCCATACAGTATCGTCTTTCCATGGCCTTGCACTCTTGAACTACATGCACTAGACTCCTGTACACACAGTAATCTGACCTGTGCATTCTGTACATAGCCTACTGTGTATTGTAGCTATGTTTTTGCTATATTTGTTTAGCATTAAATCGGTTTTTAGAAGTGTGTCTGAAAATGTGTTGCCTTGTAAATGCAACTTCAATATAATTCTACTTTACTCTTCCCCTTGTGTAATATATATCATTTAATTAGTTTATCAAGCATAAATAGAGATTTGTTGAACATTCTCACTTGAAAAGATTTTGTCGACATTTTTTTTATGTGGTCTCACCAAAATATATTTTGGTGTGTTGTTTGTTTTGTAGTTTTGCTCTGAGGGCATTGTAAGAATTTTCTTCCTTTAGCTCTTAAACATCTCAACCTTTCCAGATTGTGCGGTACCAGCTGCTAATGTATCAATAAATTTCGAACTTGTTTGACACCATTCAAAATATGTAGCTGAAGATATTCGTCTTACAAACACACACTGACACAAACACTAATACAAACTTGAACAACAAATTCTCTACTCTGCTCATACACACATCAGAACGATGAAAGCTCTGCCTCTCAGGCACACACACACACACACACGTACATTCACATCAGAACTGATGCAGAGGGATGCAGAGAGCTGTGCTGCACTCACAACTCAGCTGGTTCTCCAAGGTCAATAAGAAACTTGGAGTGTTTATTTGTCCATGTGTTTTATTTGCTGTCTAATACAGCCGAGGCTATGATTTGACAGATGTACTTGAAAAGAATCATAGTGCTTTAACGTCTAAAGAGCATGGGAAATTTCCACCAACCAAAGACATTCCTCTCTCTCCATCTGTTACTCTTTTTTATTCTATTAGTGTATATATATATATATATATATATATATATATATATATATATATATATATGTTGGGTGTGTGTGTGTGTGTGTGTGGGTGCGTGTGTCTTAATTTTCCTTTTTCCTATTCCTTTTCAAGTAAACATAATGTCTCTACTCTAGTAGCTCACTAGGGTGTTGCGGTAACAACCTCCTACCCCTCCAATAGCTAGACAGTAGTCCATTGTAAAGCTGAATCGCCATGGATTTATGGCCATAGTCCTGGGTTCCCAGAATGCAATGTCACTCTGTAAAACTATCATCAATCTGTTGTCTCTAGCCAAAGACAAAGAGGGTAAAAATCACTGCTGAAAAGTAGCACAACAGCAAGCGTTATATTTTTTTATGCATGATCTCAGTTTTATCAACTGCCTTGTCTGTCACTGGTAGGAGGCTCCATTTTTTTCAAAACAAGTCTAGGAGTTGCCACATCAGACATCATCTGCTAGCTCCAGATTGAACAGTTAACAAGAGCCTGTTGAGTGCCAAATGTGGTCATTGGAGCAAATGAATGCACCTTTTGACGCCCAAGCTTTTCCAAGACATTTAATCATCATTAAGAAATAAAACCTGCCGCCCAGGAGGCCTGTTCATACGTCCTTATCCACCCGTGACAAAGTATTAGACTTAGAAAAATACAATCAAAATTCTACAAAGATATAATAATCCTCAAATTTGTCTGATGTGACTTCCACTACACGGTATAATGTTGTCACACTCACAATTTGGCTGTTTTAAACTAATTCACACATTCAACAACAACAACAAAAAAAGTCTCTTGGTAGACAAAAGGCTGCTATCACTCCCCGCTTATAAATGGTTACCTTTCAGAGTCATTTCCCATGATCTACACGCACAGATATTGAACAACATAAATCAGCTCCATAAAGAACACCTCAGCAATCCTGTGTCTTTTGAAAAAAATAAAAATAAAAAGAGACTTAAAGCCACAAGATGAATGTGCTCTCAAACCCTCTCATAGCCATGGTAACCAGAGGAGTTTGCCATGCCATTTAGAGGATCTAGGGGCTGACATAAAAGTAGCATTTTTTCAAGTCTCTCACTGATGCATCTCTTCAGTTTAAAACAGTTAAAGACTCAAAGAGTTTTCAGTCTGCACTCAGTCTCCCACAATATCATTCTGCTTAAGCCAAATACTATTACATAATATAAGAAACATCTTGATTCCACTTTTCTTGTTCATACTATATGTCTTATAATCATCACCCCTTTCCTGAGAGAATCTAGAAATTCTTAGAAATGTAATCTGTAAATGTAATAAAATAATACACCTGAATGACGCTGGGGACATACTACAGTCACAACATTTAAAATATAACCTCTTGTAAGAGATGTGGCAACACTATTGGCTGTAATGCTGGTAAGTCTTACTAATCACATGTAGAAACAAACACGGGTAAAGCAAATGTCATTACATGACATTCCTGAGCTGCAGTTTTTGTGGAAAGTAATAAAAATGAAATGACTCAAAGGCTTATAAGGGCAGGACGATGCTTTTGTAAGACAGAAAGGTAAAATATTTCCGTGAAGAAGGGTAGAATTTCCCTCCCCTTTTACCTCACTTTACAGTGGTTTTGATAACCACCGTTTTCATCTTCTCTTACAAGGTCGCAAAGTTTTTATAAATTCTATAATAAATTATTGTACAGTAACATACTGAGGAAGAGATTATATAAGAAGAAGGCAAAGACATAATGTAAATTACATAATATCAATTATTCTTTAAAAATCTAAAAATATAATTCTTAAATAAATAAAAGCTAAATTATAAAATATCTTGCCATTAATTCAGGAAATCAAGAACACCAGTATTTTTTTTTCTTTTGTTCACCCAACAGTGTGAATATATATGCATGTTTTCAGGTAGGAAGACCTTTATGCTCACCCAATAAATTAGGACACACTTTTGTTTAGCTGTACATAAAGCAAAATGGGAGAAGGAAATTACACTAGTGGCGTACATAAATGAGAAGTATGGACTTTAAAAAGGAGAGAAACTCACCCACTGTGTCTGAGCTGCGATTATAAGTTTACTGTTGATGCCTCTGATCTGTCAGGTGCTTGATGCGAGCCTCCTTTAATTTACTATGTCAATAACACCGCTGTGAAAACAGCCAGCATGATAGATGGAGACGTTTTGCATGGACTTCCCTCCAAAGTGCCAATTCTGGATAGTAAAGAAAATAAAAAGTGCCATTTCTAAATCAACTTTCATCGCTATATTGGTGCACGTTTGTTTTTGTTATTTTGGACACTGGTGTTCACATTGATCAAAGTCTATTTGGGTAATTAGTCACCAAAGTTAAAAATTAATCGAGGCAAAGTAAATGCTGTTTGTGTTATGCTGTACCTAAATATTATGGCTAAACTACAGCCAAATTGCCATCTCAAAATTTTTGAATTCAAGTACTAAATTATCAATTCAAAAAGGGCCACATATCAAAATTGCATGACATTTAAACAGACTGGATTTTGCAATGAGAGAAACTAGTTGGCAAAAGTCTAATTTGCCTTCATTATAGTTAAGGACTTGACTGTTTCCTTAGACAAAAGGTCTTGACAGGAGGAAACAAAGTTCAATTAAAGGTAGAGTGGAGGTGAACATTGATTTAAAAGACAGTATTTCAAACTGCACCCCGGAGTACACGGCAGGGCTCTCACACCGATGACACTAATTCTTGAGGGAAATTCATGTTAGTTGGTGTCTAGACGTTTTATTATTGGCCAAAGCACCAAAGCATGGCTTTCACCCAATTTCAAAGACTCTGCTTTCTACTAAAAGGCACTAAAGTTTCAGCAAAGTGACACCTTTCAATTACACCAGCTTTGTTATTAGCAGAGTTATTTGTTTTCCAACTGCAAATAAAATGATAAACTAAAAAAACAAAAAAACAACAAGATAAGCTCCATAAATTATTGTGCATTATATCACCAGCATTGTAATGCATAGTTAGTGCATCTGCAGAGACTTATGGTGGATTCATGGTTACTGTGGAACATGTCACAAAACCCGATACGTCCCACAGTTACATCATCTTTAGCAAAAGACCTAAAACAGGTCATGCACGAGCCAGTCCTTTTTTTTTTAAACCCTGCATTGCTTCCTCGATGATGATTTACTCGCTGGTCAGAGGAAACCCCATTCCAGCCAAAAGACTGACAACAACATAAAAGCAATTATAACTCAGCACACATATTGTACAGTATTTAAAAACAGTAACTGCAAAGCTTTTATAAAGAAATGTAACTGTACAGCAGCCTCCTGTATCCTGCTGATGTCCCATCCACAGCACCGACTACAGACCCAGAGAGAAGCAACACAAACAAGAGTAAGGCTGACTTGATTGTTGGGTTGGATGGCACGAATTTCCCCACAGCTTACGAGAAGAATTTTCACCGTGTACACTCCACATCTCTGCAGCAGGTTTTCTGTGAGCTGGGTAGAACAGAAGCTGCAAGTGATTTTTGCAATCTTATTTAATGTCTAACGGAGAATACTTAACTAAATCAGAGATCTTTTCATGTTTGGACTGCACACACTCATAACGATGCAACAGAAGGAAGTGCGCTACTGGAAAGGCCCATGGATAAAAATAAAAATCAGCATGTTGCAACAGCCCTTTACACGAAAAGGGTGACACAAATCAGACTTCCAAAACAAATGTCTCTCAAATTGCAACAGAAGTTCCAGAAAATTGCCCCCCCACCCAATTTTTTTAGAATTATGTGCTAAGGAGGTGGAGCAAATTTACCACCAATCTCCATAAGAAGAGACAACGCGACATAATTTAAAGTGTTCCACTTCAACCCACAAACAGCGGAAAATGCGAGGAACACGGTGGAAACATTTGTGTTTTCATGTTTGATTTGAAAAAGCCAACAGTCTCCTTATTAGTCCACACATGTGATTGTCTGGAGGTCGGAAAGGAGCCAAGCTAAGTCCTTCATTTCACAGGAACACTTTGAGCATATTTTTGTATCAGTGCATCAAATTATCCACTTATACTTTAAAACAAACAAACAAACAAAAGCATTTCGGTTTTATTTTTAAAAACAAAAATGGCAGACGGAAAATATTGACACGAAGTTCCAAATATTAGCTGGATGTTTCTGATCTTGTCAGAAGATGGACCTTAACACAAAGATGGTTAGGTTAGAAAAGGTAGTGATGGACCCCAGGACAAACTCAAAAAGACCCACTTCTGGAAAAGATTTACAGCTTCTGTGATCTTTGTCTGCAACCAGGTGTCTCAAACTGAAAATTAGCAGAATATATAAAAAAAAAATGAAAGTAGAATTTTACTTACAGTGTCAAAATATGTGCAAGACAACAGCCCCATCATATACTACGCTGAATGCCATCTCACTTTGGGCCATTTTTTCTAAAACAAAGCATAGCTACATGGTGTCACCTTGACTCATTAACTTATTCAGCCATTGCTTAACTTTTTTGACACTTATTTTTCACAACTTACTTAAAAGAGGGCAAAAAGGAAAGCTCGATAAATAAATTGTGTGTTATCGCCAGCACTGCAATAATAGTGCATCTGACGATACTTAAGCTACATTAAATATAGAAATATACAGTCTATAAATAAAACTAAATTACAGAAAAGTCTTACATTACATTGTTTGCTTTGGTAAATAGCAAAATTGCTGTGATGCTGATCAAATTCCTTAACCGATATATGTACATAGATACATATTTCATTTATTGCATCAAAGCTTTTGCTTTGGAAACAAAACTATATTTGGATCAATATTTACAAAAGCAAAAGCATTTATACTAACTTGAGCTCAGTCATTATTGTTGCTTTTCTGGATTGTGTTATTGATAAATTGTACCAAAAAAGTTAAAATGTTTTCAATTAAAAAAAATTGTGCCTTAAGTACTCAAATGATAAAATACATTTTTTTCATACATGCTGCAAAACACACACACACACACACACACACACACACAAGTTGATTAGCAGTGCTCCTGTGAGTATGTGTCACGTTTTAGTGGAAAATTACAGCTCTTTCAACAATTCCTCAGTCGGAATCCAATTCTAAAGTGGATTTTATCTGCAAATCACAATTATTTTGTTCATGCTCTGTTTTAATGGGCACACCCACTGGGCTGAAGAAGACACTTCTCTATTCATAAATGTATTACTGCTGGGGAATCATTAACTTATTGTTAGCGGTGCGACTGATGGCTTATTGACACGACAACATTCAACCAACACTTTTGTCTTTAAGCCATACATCCATATCACTGAAAACAATGTCATCTACCCCATTTCCACCACTCCCCCTCATGTGCTTGAGCTTAGTGGCAGGCTTTTCGTTCACCAGGAAAAAACAAAAAAGTACCCAGCAAGAGATAAGTGTAGGCTGGGTTTCTGGAAACACTGAAGATGTTTTCTTTATGAGGAGGAATAAGAAAAACAAAAGCACCAGATGCCACAGTAAATGGGACAGGAGGGTGTCAGATGATGTTAGACAGAAATCACTGTTTGCTGAAAATGATATGGTGCTTCTGTTCGCCTCAGCTTAAGAGGATTGCGATAAAAGCCTAAAAAGTGGCTAAACAGAGCAGAGAGGATAAACTGTGATGTGTGAATTATTGGAGAAGTGAAGCTAGGCCTGATATTTATGGCTGGAGTTTCGAGGAAGTCACAGAGTCAGACAGTTTGCACAGATGGTGTCCATCCTTGGTCAACATTCAAATAAAAACAGAATGAGCGTCTCTCTCTGTGTCCAGCTATTCCACTCCCAGTGAATGCAGACAGATAAAAGGATGGGGAATAAAAGTGTTTAAGTAGGCAGAAGTTGTAAATGAGAAAAAAAGCAGAATCACTATTCACTACTTGTGCAATCCTTTCTGCCTTGTTGAACTTTATTAAATTCTGTCGTTCTTTTCTTCCTGTCACGCTGCCTTTGTCAGCTTCTCCTCATGCGTAACTCTGATTTTGTCTTTTTTTTATTTATTTTTTTAATAGAGGTGTTGTGTGGGGCATTCAGGCTGAAAGAATGTGTTGGTGATAATCATTCCACAGTGTATCAATAAGAATCCTAAGAGATGAATCCTGTCTTTAAAAACAAATTAATGTTCACTGCTTATTGTTCTGAAATGTGAGTTGGACAAGATTTCTATATCCTGAAATGTGACAGAGGCTCACACCACAGGTCCTCATGCTCAGTTACTGCTCGAATCGGACATTTGGAGGATTGTTATAAAGGCTCTGTTACAAAAAGAGTACATTCCTGTAAAAATAATTGAAATTGTAATTCTCATTGGGATTTATCTCTAAGTTCCACAGAAAAATACTAACTTCTCAAATAGAAATATTTTAACATTAATCAAGTTTGAAACCCTTACATTTACCACACTATCATGTGTTGTGTACCATCAGAAGACAAACCAGGCAGGAATTTGGACACCTCTCAATAGAAAAAGAAAAGCCAAATGTGGCCCTCGATGGGCCCTAATAGTAGCTAAGCTCCATTTGGTATTCAGCATTCAGCATCCACTGGCTTTCCATTCATAATGAATGGACAGCTGTTGCAGGCCCAGACTCTTCTTGCTGCATGGTGAACACTCATGCAGTGGTGCCCCTTTCATGTTACAATGTAGGGGCGGCTGTAGCTCTGTTGGTAAAGGCAGTCATCCACGGACCACAGGGTCAGTGATTCGATCCCTAGTCCCGGCTATATGTCAAAGTGTCTCTGGGCAAGACACTGTACCCCCAACAGCCCTTTCCCACCACCAGCCGTGCAGTGCTGGTCCAAGCCCGGTAGAAACCAGGGAGGGTTGCGTCAGGAAGGGAGTCGGGCATAAAAACTGTGCCAAATCAAAATGGGGACAATGATCCGCTGTGGCGACCCTGAACGCACGGGATAAGCCGAAAGGACAAAAAAAATAATAATAATAATAAATGTTTAACTTAAAAAATGAATTCACGAAATGTTCACACAACAAGAGCCTTATTATCCTCCACTCCACACAGACACAAATATATCATATGATATATTTAGAGATTTATATAGAATCAATGATATTACATTTTAAATAAACCTATTGTTGTGTTTCTGAGGGCCTCATTTAGCCAATAATGAGAAGTTTTGGACAGCTGTGTGAATCTTAGCTGCTTGGCAATTTTTAGTTTTTTTTTTTTTTGTCTAAGACACAAGTTTAGTCCTGAAGTATGTCTGTAGTCTGGCTATTCACTACAGCAGTTATGAAAGCCAAGCTAATGGATATGAAAGTCTTATCAACTGGCCCGGAAAGGAAGACTAGGGAGGGATGAGTCACCATATTCCTGCCTCTTGACAACCATGTCATGCCTTGAAGCCTCTCCAGAGATACCACTGGTTGATGCCTATCTTTCATCAGCCCAGCTTTAATCTGACGTTCCACATGCTTTATAATCATATCAGCAGAAAATCTATATCGCATCACCCTCTCTTTCCCTGATGCACACACGCGGAGCAGAATATTGTTTTGTTTTTATAGAAATGCGAAAAAGAAACAAACCTGACAAACCTGACGGCACATCCTTTTCTGTTGATCACATTCTCGGACACAAAATACAAAAAAAAAAAAAAAAGATTGAGAGGAGATGGAGACGGAGGGTAAAAAAAGGCTGTTCCATAAAACAAACAGGGAGTGTGAAGTGACATTCTGGCGGTGGCAGACTCTCTCGTGGTGCCGGCCAAACAAGCAAACAGAGGAACCAGACAAAGTGCAATCACTGACCTTTGTTCAAAGAAGCCATCTAATCTGTTTCCACTTTACTTAATTAGAAAAAGCAGAGGGATTTTTAATGTGCACAGTGTTAATGGGAAACAGCTCACAGGTGCTAATTAAAAAGAAAAAAAAACCTGATTTCTTTGGTAACTTTGAGTTCATTAATCTATATATTCATCTATCACAAACTTGGCAAAACTTCTCTGACTATATGTAAACTGTTCTTTAGAGACATATAATAACCCAATTATTACTACACATCATGTTTTAGTTACGCATACATTAATAAATGCTGAGTCCCCTTAAATACACAGTACGCACTAATGCATCGCGAATTACAGGGTCTGTTCTTTGTCAAACCTTAGAGCTCAGTAATTTAAACTCTTTCTTTCCATGGCTGATGGCTTTTTCCTACTGAAGGCTACAGTTCTGTACAGACAGTGATTAACCACTGCTTTATAGGTTGCATAGAGGTACCATGCAATGCCCTTGAGGTGGCAAATTCATTTCCTCTTTGACTTTGACTGTTCAAAGGAGCCAGCACTGAGCTGCACTGCCACAGCAGTGTGTCATGTCATATAATCCACTAAGTGGTTGACAAATGGCAAGAGGTAGCCAACTTTTAATGAACTTCCTATCATGAAGTGACATTTTGCTTTGGACCCATAGGATAAAATACAGGTAACAGTTTACGTTACTGTAACCGTAAATGTTCATGTTAATCAGATTTTGACAATAGTTATTGTATATGATTTGCAGATTTACTTTTGATATTTGAGGTAACTCCAACTCTCTAGCTCTCTCTCTCTCCCTGTGTGTGTTCTCCATTCTTTTGAAGCCAGTGAGGCTCAGTTGGGAAAAGGTGACGTCACTTGCAGTGCTGTGAACCAATCCGAATGTGATGATGCTCTGTGGGTTTATTTAGCTGCTGTAAGTCATGTCTGATCACATCCCACAAACACATCCTTCATAAACCAGATTACCTAAACGTTTGTTTTGGGTGAACTTTTTTCAAGATAAAGGATGGATTGAAGAAAAGCCACTGCAAGCAGAATGTGCATGTATTTTTTGGGATCAAGTCCTGTGTATTTTACATTGCAGTATATGCATTTACATTGAAATCAAGTAAAGTGGCAAAGCATCTGGATAATCTGACAATAAGTTTTCAACAATTGTGCAACATGAAATTATACAATGCCACAAAAACAAAAGATATGTGCAGTTTTATACCTTTATATTTCTTTGTATCACAGTAGACAACTCACAAAGAGAACATTCCAATAACACACAGATTTTTGTGATATAGGAGCAAGTAGCTGTGATGAGCTTAACCCCATGCTATGCTCCCTTAGCCACATTAAAGCACCACTTGTATGGGCAGTGTGTGGTCCTCCTCTCTGGGACGGCAGGGGGACGCAGGAAACAAATTGGCTTTCTTGACCTTGGCCCAAGTTTCCTTTCCACCCTTTACCCCTCCTCCTCCTCTCTGCCCTTCATCTGGCCACTTTAAGGGTCAGCCGGATGACAACACGCCTCTGTTTTATCTTGACAGTGGGGATATATTCAGATGAGGCTCATAGACACGGCTGAAGTGCATCGTGGGAAACAAGGTTTATGTACTAGGTCGGCTGGATGTAGTCAGAATCATTACCAGCCGTGTTTTTCGTGCAGGGCAGAAGAGTCATTTTGAGGGAAGAAAAAAATACAGGAAGTAAGTAACAAAAAGGAATTAATCAGTTTTAATTCAAATTCAAGTTTCAATATAAAGCACTGAATCGACACAGCTACATTTCAGCAGTGAGATCTCTTGAAGACAGAACATTTCCTGACAACATGAAGCAGCTGCAGAGTCATTTCCACCTTTAGACTCAAGGTCAAGATTGTTGTCACTCTCTCTCTCTCTCATACACCCACACACACACACACACACACACACACTGTTACCGGCATGAATGTAGAGTGGATTTTATTCTACACATGTTAATTACTTTATCATAGGAAAGGCACTTTTCAACTGTGATAGTTGCCTGTATCACAGCCTAAAATGACAGACCTTTAGCTATAGGAGTGAAAAGAATCCTGTCAATGATTGATCTAGGATTGTAACACCAACAGGCAAATCTAATTCCCCCAGATGACGCAGAAGCACGTCTATGTGCATCATCGTTCAGCCTGAGAGAAGAAGAACCTGCGGTGTCCAAAGGGGGGAAAGTAGCAGCACTATATTAATGCTCATACTCTTCATTGATCTATGAAGACTTCTTAATCTTGTGGGCAGCTTCCTGCTACGTATATTTCATAATGTGATACATCATGCATCAATAACACTCGTATGGGCATATACTTTCTCATGCTGGCTCACAGCATTTATTGATCCCTGAGTGAAGTAAACATGTCTTTAACACATGGGCCTGTCACTCCTCGCAGATATAGCAAAATTGTCAAGGCAAGGTGCTCATTGTTAGGCACTCTAATGATGACAGGGATCAATAGTTAACATGACAAGATATTATCTTCAAAGTTAATAACTGTCTAGATGGAAAATGAGAAGGTTAAAACCAGAGACTTTGTGATTAAGGGAAAAGCAAACCCGTGCTTGAAACGCATTTTTATTGCTCACCACCTTAAGCCCCCCTGTGCTAGCTGGGGATTATTTGTTTGCTGTATGATTCAACTGGTGTTCTGGGAAAGTATGACAAAAAATAAATACAGTAAAGTGACTCAGGGGCACAGGTTTGGCGCTGTACCAAATTGACCGTATCCTCATGACTTAAGCCAGAGCAATTTACTTTGCCTCTTGTGCAGGCAGCCAAGTAAAAATGATTATAGGTGTGAGTTCTGTGTGCTGTTCATGCAATATGGGATGTTGAGAAATGAACGCTGCAGCTGGTTTGCTTTATTTCTTTTTTTGGACTAAAACTGCCGACAGCTGGTTTGTTTTTACAAATGTTCGAGCTCACGTTCTGTATGTTATTCCTGAAAAACAAACCTGGCTCTGTTATTGTTTAACCCGATGTTCTATCATATCTGGACTTCTCTTATTGATAAAAATCATTTGTTTTTCCAGTGCCCATGACACTTGTTTTTCATCCTTTTGATAATTTTATGAGTTACTTATTTAACAACTACTTAGGTGTTTGCTGCAGTCTGCTGCCAATAGCAAAAAGTAAATTGTCGTTTTATATCCTAAAAGAACAAAGGTCCAAATTGCTTAATCTGCCTTTTTCCTTCACATTATTTCATTTTGATGAATTAAAAAACAAGTGAGAAGCCAAGCAAAGTCATAAAAACATTAATAGTTTTCCCCTTGAGCAGCAGCAAAGCCTCAGTACAGTAAACACACGATACTTTCCAGCTGAAACCAGTATTATATGAAATATGCAAATACAAAGTTCACTTCTATGTGAATGAAACAACTTGTTGACATTAGGTTCAGATGTACTATCAGCCCTGTTTGTTTCCAGACTGAACTGATTCATAAACTGAATCAGTCTGAACTGATTCATGAAAACTGTCGGGTGAACCATAGATCACCTGATGAAACTGACAAGAGTGTGTGTGTGTGTGTGTGTGTGTGTGTGTGTGTGTGCATGTACTGAGATCACATGGCTGACAGTCTGAGTTCAGACAGTAGGAAGTGAAAGTGCCACTGCAAACTGTAGCAACTTTTTTACGAACAAGATATGAGTAAAGGATGAGACTCAGTCTTAGTGATGTACCAAGAAACACTGAACATGCACTTTTAGTTTAATATCGAGGAATGAGAGGATTTTCCTCAAAGTCAATTTTGGAAGAATAAGTCTTCTTTACAGTCAGTCGAGTGTATGATATTTTGGTAATGAATTGAGAGACTGCAATCAAGAATATAGCAACATATTTTTGCAAGAAAACGAATCAGCCAAATTATTTGAATCTAAATATTTGAAAATAAGATGTGTTAAAGGTCAGCGTTTATTACGAAATTGGGTTTATTCTTATTTGATGAGTATGTTTGTTCTATCACAATTCAAGAACCAGATGATGAGCTCACTATTGCATTAGAACCCCTGCTTTTTTTTTTTTTTTTCAGCAGTTTAATGAGCTGTATACCTCAGAAGTGTTTTGGGGGAGGAAAAAAGGAAACACACTACGGGTTCCTCAGTTTGATTTTTATTTTGTCATTGTGGCTGACATCAAGGGAGGGAGAGAAGGGCAAACTTGTGAGGTTTGACAAAGACAGCGGCAGATGTGGCAGTGTGAAAAATAAAATGAAAGGGGGATAGCTATTTGTGTGCAATGAAGAAAGACATAAAAAACAACCTCGCACTGAGATAGTTGCTCTAAATGAAATACCTGGAGATTGCATGTTGCTTTGCATTTGCAGGGGTATTCAATTTTAATTAGGGTTTTGGAGACATCTTTTATCAGACTGTCACTAATCTCTCCCTCTTTCCCTCTTCCACCCCCAACTCCCTCTTTCTCAAACATACACACACACACACACACACCCTCATCTTCTTCTCCCAACATTGTGAAATGCAAATACACAGCCATGAGAAAAAGAAAAAAAAAAAAAAGAATAAAAATTAAGATTTTATGGAATAGTACAACGATTTGTCTGATGCACACATTATCAAAAAAGCAATGAGTTGGGGACAAAACCATCGTCCCATTTCATTTTGGAGAAAAAACCATTACCTCTACCTTTTTAATTGCATTTTCTTTGGGGCAAAGGTGATAATTAATTTTGCTCAGGGAGACACACATGAACCAGTAACAAGTAGTCTTGCCTTCAGTCCCAGAATAACTATTTAAATTCTAGCATGGTTACTCTATGAAAGCATAGTGTGGGACAAAGAAAAAAGCAAATAATACATCATGTTCTGCTCCATTGTTCACAAACATAAATGTGCTCATTTGTCCTATAAAATAGCTGTTAGTATAACAGGATAATTAATTCAACATTTATTGCACAAGTAAAAATATATAAAAATATTTTAAAATAAAAGGTATAATTCATAAATATTTAAAAGTGAAAGCCTCTCTCGAGGCACACAAAAGGACAAATATTTTGAAGAACACGGTCTTTAAACACATCTGTAAAACACAGCAACTTCTGGCTATAAATTGTGCCCCCCCCCCCCCCCCACAACCTTGTTTCTATCTGTGTATGGCGAGGTGGTTAGCCTGTCTCCCTGTCTTCATTCCTGGCCCTCTTCCATTGTTAGTCACGCTGTTTATTGGCTGGAGCAGCCCTGGCGTACTGGACATCATCTGAAACTACAAACGACAGGATGCAATAAGCTGGAGAATAGCAGCAATCTGAGGAAAGTTCTCCATTCACCAGAGCTCCCTAACTCTCTGTCTTCTTATCCTGGGTAGAAAATAAAAAAATCAATACGGGCTCACAGGGCTTGATAAAAGTGCTGGACAGGGAGAGAAGCAACGCTGGATATAGTAAATTAAAGTGATCAAAATTTTCCAGTCGACTCAGCCCACAGCCTACATAAACTAACAACCCTGTCTCCACAACTGTCCGTCATCCTCCTCCTCCACCCACCATCTTCATTCTATCCTTCAACTTTATTTCAGTCTTTCCATTTCATAGTATTTCATTGATTTTATTTATTCTTGTTGCTTACTTATGTAAAAACATAGCATAAATTATTCTAACAATGTAATCTTATATATATATATATATATATATATATATATATATATATATATATATATATATATATATATATATATATATATATAATTAGCAATAGTTTTATATATATGTATACATATATGTATATATTTATGTATTTTTTCTGTTATATTATAGTTATATAACACAGTTATATTAAACAGTTGGCAAAATCAGGGAGCTCTCTGCAAAAGATGGTGAACTCTTCTTGAGCAAGACACCAACTCACAAAGTTGGAGCAAAAAAGAAGACCAAAGACCAAAAAGAAGTAACCTACAACACTACAAGAGATGTGCTTTGGTCTCTGACCTGGACAAAATTGAAAGTAAAGATTCTTTCTATAAGGTAAACTTTGTTTGTGTTCATTGACTT
Source organism: Channa argus (assembly GCF_033026475.1). Lineage (NCBI taxonomy): Eukaryota > Metazoa > Chordata > Actinopteri > Anabantiformes > Channidae > Channa > Channa argus. Next base: position 20,128,715 of record NC_090203.1, read on the forward strand.
TATGCTAGGGGCAGAAAAACTACCTAAAGGTTTATATTTTGCCTTTATAAATTTAGCAAACATAGTAAAAACATCAACTTGTTAAGATGAATGTTTACATATAAAGAACAACAGTAGCATTGCTCTGGCGTCATGCTGTGTTTTAACTATGGGAGTACATCAAACATTCATTCTGCTTTTAGCTTTAGTTTGGTCCCCACCGACTGCACTGCCAAGCTGAGGAGACCCGCTGCATTGATGATGATTCTATGTGGATTTCATTGAAAGTGACTCTTCTCCCATCACATGTAGTCATATTTTCCATCGTTGATGTAAAGGGTTTCATTAGAACAGATTGAGAGTTTGTGTAACGGAAGCTGGCAGCCAAGACAACCAGTAGCCTCACTCCTGCAACAAAACTATTACTAATGCTAGTTTTCCTCGAAATTAAACCCATAAATCCTGTTGCTTCTCATGAAAAGCAGTGTGTTGCTGTCTTTCCACCCTCCCCTCCCTGAAAGGAGGTAAAACATTAAAAAATCTTTTTAATTCAGGCTGTGCTTCCATATTAAGGTCACTGTAGCTCCCTCTGTTTTTCTGCTCTAAAACAGTACAGTTGTCTTCTTATAGATTAATCTACCAAGTAAATATCCTTGCACTTATAATGTCTTCTAATTCATGTTGTCATCTAATAATGTACAGTAATTAATTTCTAAATGTAAGAACGCCTTTTCTTTTCTACTCAGAAGACAGTTTGAAACTCCTCTGGACATGAAACATTATGACAGTTAGTGCTCTACAATAAATGCCTTCACCTATCCTGTAAGAACTGGGTCTGACCACACATGCGCTAATTCAATTACAGTAATTCCAGCAGCAGCTGACTCACTCTGCTAACACACCCCCTGGCAGCCGTGCACAAGTCCCCCCCTCTTGGCACCTTGTCCCCCTAAAAGTAAGAAGGGATTATTAGGGATTGGCCAATCCCATCCAGTCTCATGTGTGTGAGCTTTGGACAGAGCTAAGCTCATATAGCAGCTCAACGTTGATAATTACACTTTGATAGTTGTGCTGTACCATGTGGGAAAATGTCTTATTTCTTTAATTAGCTGAAATGACTTATTGAGCATATTTATCTCCCTTGCTCTGTGTTTTTGAAAGCCGGATCATCAATGACACCTGTCTTCCTGTACATGCCAGTGTAGCAGTGCCTATGTGTGTCAGGGATCCGCTTAGAAGAAACACCAGCTACTCAGGGCAGCACTTGCTGTGGCCTAATATCCTGTTGACCTGGGTTTAGACAGCAGACAGCCTTGAGACACTTAAATCCAGCCATAGCCCTGAGCAACATGCACATGTCCTGTTAGCTCACATCACAGCTTGACTTTCCAGGGACCCAGCATGGCCTTCGGCCAAAAGCCTGCGCAGATCTTTCTTCTGCTCTTAAAGAGTGTGTATGGACTCACATTCTCTAAAAGTAGAAAAGACATAAGGGATAGTGTAGGACAAAGTTTTCTGATATGAAAAATAACAGACAAGGGATTGGTGAGGCATTGTGAAGTGGGAATTTAACAATTCGTGTACATTTAGTAAGATTTATTAGGGCGAGTGGATTTTTTTTTATTTATACGTTTGATGTTATTTAGAGAAGATAGGAAACTGTTGAAAGATGCATGTCAACAGATTACAAGTCAGATGCACTAGTTCAAAAGAGGATTAGCAAAGAATCCTGTTATCAATGTGTCTTATTAATCTGGTCGTGGACATCCTGATGGTAAAACTCTGCCTCTCTGTTTCTATATTTATCCATTTTAATCTCTTTATTAAGCAGAAGGATTCCAATTACAAATGACACGAGAGCCAAACGAATAAGACGACGTCTTATGTTTAACACTTAAAACCTTAAGAAACGATTACAGAGGGGGCATTGCGTGCATATTCGTGATGCAATGACTTAAATGCATCACTCTCAAACTATTTGCCTAACTGCTTCTGTCAGAGTTGCACAGCAGCCAATTAATTGCAGGTCTTTAATGCATGCTGCAGTAGAGAAATCAGACATAAGGCCGAGCAACAGCCCATGCACAAAACGAAGGAAAACTATAAAGGTTAGGATTTCTACATGTAAAATAAAGAGTGAAAAAAGTGAAAAAAACGGGAGAATTATTGGCATATTAAGTTGGTTTGTGGTCTTCAGGAAGCACAGTTTGCAGCAGGTAGTACAGAAGCTTAGCTCAATCCCACAAAGCATGATCAAAGACGACATTGCCATGTAAATACATACATCTATACCTCGCTTAAGCATTGCAGAAACACACACACACACACACACACACACACACACGAACCTTGACTTTGAAGGGTTCTTAATCACCTCTAAAGAACTGGCAGATCAATGACAGATATGAGGAACAGCTGTGGAACGCCAACAGGAGTACACTTTTATCAGTCTCTTTATTTTGGATCATTTTTATCGCTGGTTATATTTCTCTCCGTGTTAACAGGCTCCAAGCCCAGCTAAGGTATTAATTAAAATCTAAATACTAAATATTGATTGATACCTTATCAGGGCATAGCAGTTGGGCTGCAGGCTATTGATCCAGACGGTGATTTATTATCATATTTAAGAAAAATCATTTTGCGTGATTATTCGGGGTAATGGATTTTTAGTGAGGGGTGTAATTCTTTTTTGTATCGCGTTTGTTATGTGGAAGGTGGAGCCGATTTCTCAATTGCATTCGGAGATCACTGATATCCTTGATATTGCAACCCCTTGAGCCCCCACCTTTGCAGCTCTTCCTGGCCTGTGAGGGGCTAAAGCTTGTGTAAGAGAACGATCCCCGCTCTTGTCATTGGCAATAATGGGTATTGGGATTACCTCTTTAATCACAACAAAGATTAACAGATGGTATGAGAACAGTTATTAGCAAGCATCTTGCACTCATCAAATCAATAAGATGATTTGTAATCAGGCTGTCGGTGCGAGTGAAAACGGAGACGGGGCCGTTCCCAGTGAAAGATCCTGGCAATCAGAGGCTACTGTGTAGCAATTACCTCTCCACAAAATAGGTGCTCTTCCTCCACTGGTTGGCAGTCCTCCAAAACACACAGCAGACTGATAGCAACATAGGGCATTAACACGGTAAAACACAATACACTGCATGGGTAACCTTGTATTTGATCAGGTGTTAGGTTGCTCCGTGATTTCATTTCACTTTGTGCCTTTTAATTTGGTGGATCTCGTCGTGTACTAGAGGGAAAAAAATCTAAATGTTTACACATGCTGTCTCTCACTACAAAAGACCGTATAGCTCATTAGCAGGTTACCATAAATAAGTCAGACGAGGGACAAAGAGGGAAGAGCACAGAAACTATACAGCAGAGGCTTCCCTTTGCAAATATTTCTCCCTGGAGATGAAGACAGAGAGAGAAGCAAAGGCTGAAGGACGGTAGACATACCGATGCACCTCTACTGTAACTGAAGGACTATAAAATGTGTAAATAGGTAAAGATAAATCAGATCTTTTGGATCTACATCTGCAAAAAATTATGTAACATTAATGTAAAAGTGACATTACAAACATTTTTAAAATTATTCCATGGCCCATTATTTTTTTATTTTCTTTCAACAATATTTATTATTTTATTGTGGCATCCACATGCTGTTATGATTATTATTATATAGTGTATCACCCGACTATTGTAACGTATTTATTTTCCCATACTGAGGTAAATACATGAAAATAAACCCAGGCCTATAAAACAAAATGATATATTAACTAGTTTCCTAATATTGATTCCTTTAAAAAGTCAGAATTAAGGTTCAGCGCTGGATCCTGAAGGCAGGCGTCTGTTTAACTGTAACTGCTCCTGGCTTTTCGCTGGCTTCAAATATGTGTGGAACCTTGAGATTACTAAACAAGATTCTCTTTATTTCTTTTGGTTGCTTCCATCCTTCTAAATACAACTAAACACACTCTCACAGATAAGCACTTGTGCTCCCTGTGCTCTGCACACACACTCACACTTCTAATGGCAATCTAATAACCACAAAGAACATGCAACGGCCGCTCCTTTGTGTACTTTTGCTAATATGATAACTTTCGAATGCTTTTAGGCATGATGCAACACACACATGTGACACACACACTCACCTCCACACTGTCAGTAAGACATGGTAGATATGCACTTACTAGGATTAAGCAAGGCAAATGGTGCCAAAACAATGACAGCATGGAGTAACTGATGCTGTTTAAAAATTCAAAGGCCTCTATTGAACAGACAATGTGGCACACATATCACTGGGCCGCAGATCCCTGCAGCCCACTGGTTTAGTTGCTGGCTGCTCTTGTGCACTTGCATGGTCTCTCTCTCTTACTCTCTGTCTCTCTCTCTCTCTATATATATGAAGTGCTGCACCTCTATGCAAATACAGCAACGGTTCTCTGGCCTGTTCCCTAATAAATGTGACGACGCATTGGAGCCTGTTTTTGTTAGTATACAGAGACATTCACATATGCACAAACCTACAATCACCTAACTGCAGCCAGAGACACACAAGCACCCCTCCCCTCGCACAAACACACACACAGTCACTTGTCGAGTGGCTAATATCTTTCCAAGGTCAAACCTGACAAGGAATTCCAATGAGATTAAGTGTCATCAGTGTGGCTTTAGCCCTTTTCTGCTCATTGTTCTTGGAAATGGCATTACCGCCAAAGATGACCGAGGCCTCGGAGCTGTAAAACCTCTCCCCTTCCTGTGCGCTGGGCCAAGTTGATATGTGAGGTATCTGACATGATTTAAACATCAAAAGGTAATATTCTTCTGAAATGTATCTTTATCAAAGAGGGATGGAGCAGCACTTCCATTCGCAAGTACTGGGGTTTTCTTAAATATTAGATGTCAGGCCAGAGTGTTCTTCACTTCTGGCTGTTAACTTGAAAGAATTTATTATTATTCCTTTTTGTTCATTATGTGATATTATATTAATTAGCCCAGAAGTTTCTTATGTACGGTCATTGTCACATTAATGAGCATCTAACACTGAAACAATGTCACTAGTTTGGGAGTCCCCTTAGGGTCCCAACCATAATGCTTTGAGAGGGGCAAATTAAGTATATAATGTGTATATCCAGTTTTTCATACGAAATGTCTGCTAGTTGATTAAGCAACTTAATTACATGTATACATGTCTTCTCACATGTCCCTCCACAAGGCAGTGTTTCAATCTGTGTGTCTTTTGTTTCTACACACTTCTAGCACTTTTGTCAATGTGTCAGCCAGCATTTGGTGCGCTGCCTTTCACACTGAATTTGACACATAGTCCTTTGGTGGCAGCAATGAGCATTTTGTCATCTCCTCTTGAGTGCCAACTCAAAGTCCAATTACACCCTTGCTACTAATTTAATTACAGTAGCAGAAGAAATGGCTTGATTGAATTCATTTCAATTAAGCCCGATTGGACCAGTCAGATCAAATTTTACTCATCTCAGGTACGAGCTGCCTGTCACGTTTTATCCCAGATAGCCTCATTCAGAACCAGGTAAACAGGGTCATGATGACAGAAAGTTTATGGTTGAGCTTACTGACACCTGATGTAAAAGTAGCTCACAGATCGGATAAATTCCAATGCCTCCTAATCTCTGACTCTGTGATAAATATGACAGTAAAACCCCCTAGTTTCTGAGCAGGATCACAGCCAGTTGCCACTTAGCAGAGTTCCAGCTACAATGGTCATTACTTATGCATCATGTCCACAATTATGTATCAAATTGTGCATGCGTGTGTGTGTGCAGATAAACGGATGTGTGGTGTGGAGCACAGCTAGAAAACATGTCACAAAAGGAAAACCTTCTCTTACATCATGTCAGTAAGACATGCAGTTGCCATAGTTTTGCTCAGTTTCTAATAGTCGGTTTCTAAAAGCCACACACACACACACACACACCAACACACAGACTTGGAGAGGCTTCCTCCTGTTTGGTGTTACTAGAAAGACACTTACTTTGTGTGACACAACATGTAGCATATTTGCCACCACAATCTTTGTCAAAAACAACTCCAGTGATCCACAATTTCTAAAGAAACTTTTCTCATACGCCATCAAAACCCCAAAGTCACTATACAGGAATATAAAACTAGTACCAAAGGTTAAAGAAAGATATAAATAATTTTTAATGTACACCTTAAACTTAACAAAACTTTAAAATAATCAGTCTGCCTTTGCCCCTACTAGCAATTGGCAAAATAATATTTCTAAATACAATTTATCAAAAAAAAAAACATGCTATCAACTATTCGTAAACTCCTTAAAAACCACTAAAAGATGATAACTATTCTTTGATAAAATATTACAACATTACCATTATGATGGTTAGCACAAAAACGCAATTGCCTTTGAGTTAAAATTAAAAAGCACAAGTGGGAACATATGAATAATATTGTGCTACAAAACATTACACAAACAATTTTTTGGCTAAAAATTCAAAATTCAATTATGCATCCCAGTTACTGGAAAAGTGTCACATTTAAATTCAGAATGGACTCAGTATGAGGGTGACTATAGTATGGAACATATTAAATACAGTGACAGAAGGACAAAAATAAGTAAGAAAAACAACATGAGTCCAATAGTAGCGAGTGGAATCTTACTTTGTGTCTTTATAGTAGTATTTTAGGAATAGTGTGCCTTAGCTTCACTTGTACAATTTTCCAATACCAAAATGTTGCGTCTTGCCCGCTGATTGGTTCAGATCAAATCCTCAGCAGTGAGCCATAGGCTGCTACTGTAGCCTGCGGTGTGTATAAACGCGCATTGGCACCAGTTGCGGCGGCGCAAAGACGTCTGATTGGACGCTGACGCAAGGGACACAATATTTCAGACTGCGCCACCCTAATCGCAGGCTTTCAGGCTTAACAGCAAATTTAGGGTATATGTAACAGAGAAGTGTGAGCCTGACGCAGCCGTCCTCTCTAACGATGACATTAACACTAACATGAATTCATACCGCGAGCGTCATTTACCTCTCGGTGTCTTCCTCAGAGTCCGGCCTCACTTCACCGTATCCGCAGTGAAAGAGCGATAACCTCATGGCACACTGCGGAGTGTGGGAGAGGAGGAGAGGAGTTCTTACAGAAGTCAAGCCGCAGCACTTTGTGAAGCAGAGAGGGCCAAGTAGCCCTTTTCTTACCTTGCGACACAGATCCAGAGGGGGTGAAATGGGTGAAAATGGTTGTTTGGGTGATTTCACGTTTCTCCTCTCCCACACTCCCTCCTTCCTCCCTCCGTCCCTCCGTCCCTCGCCCTTCCCCCGCCTCTTCCACCAGCAGTGCTCTCCCCTCTCTCGGTGAATAGAGAGTGGCCCCGTTGTAATCGCCTCCTTGGGGCTCCAGCAATGCAGCAAAACAGCCCGTCCTTTGAGGTTAAAAGATACCTCTGAGGAGCATCCGGTACCAGCTGTATCATAAAACAAACGCGCATTTTTTCACGTCCCCACTGCAGTGAAATCATTTGCTGTTAAATTGGTGTAATGTGGCATTGGGCCTTTCAAATGTCATAGTAATTTGGATCGTTTTAATAGGGAAGGGTGGTGGGAGGGTCTTCCTTTATTTGTCACTTATAAAAAATAATATGGGATTTGTATGAAGGCATAATTGCAGTTATGCGCGTCCTAAAGTCTGTCAGTGAAAACTTTCACACCAAATAAATTACTTTCCCAGAATCCTAGTCGTTTGGCAATCTTGATCACACTGGATCTTCCTCTCTCCCACCCTCCCTCCCCGTGTGTGTGTGTGTGTGTGTGTGTGCAGTGTGGATTAAATGGCACCTCGTCTTAAATTGGCACTTTGCCTCGTTTCCCCTCTCCTTTCATCATCAGCAAAATAAAGATTAGGCCTACAGAGGAGATTGTAAAGGCTCGCCTTTCCAAGCGCAGGGATCTTCATTCCTTCGCCTTTGTGATGATATTGATGATGATGATGGCCAAGTGGACAGTTTGATTTTTGTGTGGCGAGCTAGTTATAAAGAATCAATATTATATCAAGGGGGTAACTTTGGTGATAAAGGACTTCAGCCACTCTGGCTATTCATCATAAGTCTGTAGCAAGCAGATAGGTCAAAAGAAATTATATTGCTCTAAAGAGTGTGTCTCCTTATCTCTCAGTACCAGGGGAGTGGAGGACACGCCGATCGATACAGTAGCTGCCGTATACTCCTTGCAATTATCAATAGCTGATTTTGTCTTCCTGGGGCTGCATCTATTAATACCAGATAATAACAGCCTTTTGGACATAACTTCTAAGGGGATGATGGAAGAAGAAGGGGAGTAAGAAGAAGAAGAAGAAAAAAAAAAAAGGAAGTTTGCTCACAGGACGACCTTGTTGTCAACAGATTTGTTTCTCATATGAGGTGGACACAGGGGAATAGACAAGTCAAACAGACAAGAGGCACAGGGGGAGGGAGGTGGAAGCTCTATAGCCTCACTCCCCCCTGAACTGGACAAAACCTCAGTTACAGTAAAATGAGTTCTAGTTCATTGAAGAACCCGCAAATGTGCACTGAAGGTCACAAATGTAGGTAATCAGGAGACGAGCACCCCCCCACCCCCCACCCCCATCATTTTTTTAACCTTTACTACTGGAACCAAGGATCGTGTATGTTCAAGCGAAAATTATTAAAATCATGTTTATTCAGCAAGCGTTATGCATGTTTCCTCTTTTATTTAGGTGCCACATGTCCTCGCTTGTCTTAATCTGCGCAGTCCACTTTCTCACCATGCTGTGACCTCATGCAACCAGACTTTCCAATGCAAATCGCAATTTGCAGTGTAAAAGGTAAATGTTTTTATTTGGCATCAGAGCAGATGGCATCAGTGTATAACGACATCCGTTCTCCTTCTACTCTTTCCTTTTTCTATCTTAGAAATTGTCAAAATGCTTTTATATAATGTGTGTGTTACGTTGTAAAATAATATGTGCTCTTACAATATGCTGTAAAATAAATCCCAGGCGAGATTATTCTCAGAACAGGACAAACTATTAAACCACCGTGCGTAAAATGTTCATAAACTATAACTAAAGTTAAAAGAAAGGTGTGAAGTTATGTAGCTCTCATAAAAATAAAAAAAAACTGCGAGATTAATATGACAGCCAGTCCCTTACAGGCGCGTGTGTTAAGAGCTGTGAGATATCATATGATGGGAGGTCAAATCTGGGTGTTCACACTGGAGTCTGGGGACGATCCATTGAACAGTAACGTGGTGGTACATCCTAGTGGTGGGTGAAAGCAATGGGCTGAACCTCTGCTTGGGGGTTAACTCTCACACACAGCGCAGTCCCCACACACACGGAGCCATGCCCAACGCCGAGAGACCGACGCTTCTAGCGCGCTGCCAGAAGATAACTTCAAAGTTGGCTTCGATCTGAACCCGTGAGCCGAGCAAAAGGAAGACGACCACTGACGGTTTAATTTGGACAACAAGCGCGGCGTGTGTGTGTTTAGGCACCAAATATCCAGATCCAGGATAAAAGCCACTTTAGGAGAGCGCACCGAGGCGAAAGCGCAACCGGGAGCCACGGCAGTAGGAGGAGGACGAGAGGAACTTCGTCGCGAACACCAACACTGAAGCCACGTCTCTTTTGTGGGACAAATGAGTTTTTGATCACATTGACAGTGGTGTTGTTGCTAAAGGAGGACTGCTATTAATCGTGGCATCGTTTTCTCGGAAGACGCGCACCAAACTTTGGAGAGCAGAGCTGTGCGATGCAATAAAGAAACCTGATAACATCTTATTGCTTTTATCAAAAACTTCACTCCTCTTGTCCACTTCCCGGTTATCGAAGTCCAGACAAATCGCTACTTTACAGGAAAACTGTCCATCGAGAGAAAACTTTAAAGTCCCGAAGCGTCTCACAGACTGTAAACATCGCTTCATTTGAGTCCAAGTCAGAAGGAGGTGCGTGTTCACGCTCGGTAAAAAAAAAAAGTTACCGAGAGAGAAAGTGCGAGAACTGAGACAAGATCTCGGCACAGACTTTATGATAAGAGGCTTTGTGAAGTTCTGATGTAAAAAAAAAAACTGGATCATAAAGGTCAGAGTGAGGAAGATGAGAGATATACTTCATGAAGAAAACGCGGCGGTGAATCCTCAGCACTTGTGAGTCAGTGCACTTCGTCAAAGGAGGGGAGAAAGGACTCTGACGTTCCCCGTTGAAGACCCCCCCCCCCCCCCCCATCCCCCCCCACCCCCGTGAGCTGGGCAAAACAAGAGATTTGGTGTGTTGTGTTGTTGGGGGAGGCTGGATAGTAAAGAGAAAAGAGACGGATAAAGTCTGAGAGTGAAGCGGCTAATTGCTTAGCCCGTCCCTCATTACCATATCCAATGCGCGTCCGCTGGACTCCAGCCAATCCTCACCACCTTCACACGGTGCCATTAATCGCGAGGCATTATTCACTATCATAATTATTATACCGACATGCGCAATCCAACGCACAGCAACGGCAGCAGCACCGGCTAATTTCAGTTTTTCCCCCCCTCTCTCCTCCATCAGACTATTTGCCAACTTTTTTTGTGTGTGTTGATTCATTCGCTCTTCGCTGATGTATCTGCAAAGCGCAGAGACATCTCGGAGCGCAAAAGCAGCAGCAGCAGCAGCAACATCGCCAGCACCGACGCCAGCAGCATGTCCCGACGCAAGCAAGCCAAGCCGCAGCACCTCAAGTCGGACGAGGATCCAGCACTAACCGGGGTGATTTCCGAGCACGGTGAGTGGGCTTTGATCAGCTGAGGTCTTCTTTCAAACACTCAACTTCCCCCTCACAGCTGGCGTCGTCTCTCCACTTCACTTAGAGTTTTTATTGTTTTTCTGCGTTTTAACTTACTTTAAAGTCACTTGGATTTATTTGGGTGATAATATCAAGCTTAATTTAATCACGATAGATGCTGCAAATTGTAAAAAAAAAAAAATGTATATATAAACTTTTTTGTTTCAAGTCTCCTCTCTGTCAACTGAAAACTGCAAAATGCACGATTAAAAAGTGTTTATGTTATTGCCAAAACTATGCATCTGGTCAAGGCTGCATCGCGTTATGTTCTGTGATAGATGACTTTTAAGGTGAATGTAACCAATGCGTATAATAATTCACAACGTTTTGCATTTACAGCCTTTAAATTATGAGCCGGAGGCCTTTTTGAAAGGCCTGTTTCAAAATAGAATTGATTTAATGCGTTTTCTCATAGGCAAACCTCAGAGCTGTGTTATTAAACACGTCTTTGAAATCTTATAGGCGACTTTGAATGTGCATATGCGCACACTACAATAATCTAGATGCACAGACACACACAAGGTGAGAAGTTGGAAAATATCTGACAATCTCTAGTAGAGCTGTAAAATTCGGAAATTCACTGATATAGAAGTAAATCACGCAGCTGATGATTAATATTATCAGGTCAAAAATGAGAACTGGTCAAAAATAGTCTATTTTTTATTTTTGCATTAGTGTCTTTTGTCCCTCAGCGCCTGTCTGATTCTCCGAGGAGCAAAATGCGGACTCTGTTGCAGGTCGAAGCCTTGTTTTGTTATGGAAATGTTTTTTTGTTTACCCCCCTCCCCAACACGACACACACACACACACACACACACGCACACACACACATAAATTAAGCACACTTGATTTGTTCCCTTTTTGACAGAGCTAGTCCTCACCATGTGGACAAAAAAAAAAAAAAAAACTCATTCATCTTTTATTCTGTACTCAGCCTTTTTGCGCAATAAAACGATCATTAGAGTCAGATTTTAAACAAAATGAACTGCAGTCGGAATTAGGGAATTACAGGGATAAAAAAACAGCTACGGCAATATTATTTTCCTTAATTTGCTATGTTTATTTGGAAATTGTTTTATTTATTATAATAAATGTGGGGAAAATCACAAAGATACATAAGGAATTGGATTAATTAAGTTACTCATTTTGTGTATCTTTACCTCCCCTAACAATAAGACTGTGATTTACTTTGAAAATCATATTTTATTTTAGTATTACAAGAGCTGTCTTTTCAATTTCACTAAGCTAAACTTATGGGTATTCTCAAAGCTCAGTGTTTTCAATAAATCACTGCTATTATTTATAACTTTCCATCTTGGCCCATTTTGGCCATCACGGGCACACACTCACACACATGCTCTCTCTCACTCTCTCTTTCTCACACTCACACATACACACAACATGCACACATACACACACGCACACACACTTCTTTAGAATAGAAATGTGATGTAATCTCTGGGGAGCAGCTCTCTTTGCATGGGGAAATGTTGACTCTAATGACTCTTGGCTCTTTTGTCCCTGTGTCCGATTTACTGTGTGGACTTTTTTTGTGTGTGATTTCTTGGCAGTTCACACAAACATTGTCACAGCTTCAGTGTTGAGATAACCTTTCCCATGATTTTGGTCAGTGATACGTAACATCCATCAGGTTTCTCTCCTGTAGGATGATGGAATGAATGGACTTTCTTTTTGTCCTGCAGCAGTGAAGTCCTACATTTGAATGGTTTAGATGGAGTAGGATTTCTTTTAAAAAACCTTTCCAACAATTTAGACAACAAAAAGTGCAACAAAAAGACAGAGCCACTAAGAGAGAAAATTAGCGTTGTTTGAGGGACGCTCAATCCATCTTGCCCTGGATACTTTCCTCCATTTTATCACCCATCTATATGGATATAAGTGCGTGTGCAGGTTTAAAGTCAACATAAACGCACAGATTGTGTTATGGGCATCCATTACTCTCCACTGCATTGTGCTTCAGACTGGAAGTGGCCGTGGAATGTTCTTTCCTCTCCTCGCTTGACAACTAATAGTGGCTCGCTTATTTTCAGGACAGGCATTGCAGTGAAACCAGCCCATGCCTTTGGCCGTGGACAGTGAGCCCATAGACATTTAAATAAACCCAATGATATCTGGTCTCATCCAAAGCCACCTTACAGGAGTTACAAACGTCAGCCTTACAGTGCATCCTAGCAGCATGATCAGATTCTCCGCTGCCTTACAGCTGTGGTGTAGCTTGTGACGACACTATTGATCTCTGGCCTTGACAAATCATTGTATATATTGTCAAAGGAATTCAAAACTTCCAGTCATCAGTCACTTGATTTCGACTGAAAATCCATATATGTTGGGCTTTTGTAGGAAGTAGAAAGTCAAGCGTTCGAGTGCTCAAATTGTGCTCAAGGGCACACATTCTGTGTGTCTGTAGTGCATCTCATGAAAATATCCACATTGTTGGGGAGCTTAGATATTATACTTTATGTGTTCATTTTTCTTAAAAATTTTAATTGGGCCTTTTTATAACACGTAACTTTTTTTGCTGCTCTGCACTGCAGCTCAAGTGGGGACCTCTTTAATTTGCTGCATCCCTGAAAACATGAAAAACAAAAAAATCAAGTGCCAACAAGCCCTTGTCTGGCATATCATCTCCTCCTCTAGGCCAGACACTTGCCCCCTGGGGGGCACGGGGTATGTGCATGTGTGTGTTATGATGGGGAAAGGAGGGGGAGGGGGGGTGCTCTGCTTAGGAGTGCTTTTATAAAGCTTGCTGACTTAACCTTTGTCTAGCCCCAGCCAGAAATGTCCTGCCGCTAGATGTCAAGCTCCTTGTACAATTAGAACATGCGTGCCGTTGACCTTGGCAGCACAGCTTACTCGTGTCCTAGAAAGTGGGAACAGCGGCGAGCTTTTCATCTAACCACTGCTTCCTCTGCATCCACTGACTTTGAAGGGATGCATGTGGAATGTGATGGTTCCCCAGCTATGCACAGAGATCATTATTAGCCGTTAAAAGTCATATTTCTCAAATATTTCTACACTGCAAAAATTACATTATCTGTTCAGGAGAATGTTCAGAAAAAAACATGTTGGCCCCTGAACAGGTGGATGACTACAAGTGTGTTTTCAGTGCTTTATTCACAGACATACATTTAGTGTTAGAATCCCTATAGAACTCATTTCATTCACATCGAAACATTCACAATTCCACCTTTTCCTGCATCGACAACATAATCTTTGAGGCAGGAATATGACGTGTAAAACAATTTTAATTGTTTAAAAAAAATTATATATATATATATATATGTGTGTATATATATATATATATATATATATATATATATATATATATATATATATATATATATTTAGAGAGAGAGAGAGAGAGAGAATTTCAAGCTGACAGTGACAACACAGTTGTTGCCCACTTCCCGTGCAGTGGGGCTTTGTTTGGCTTTTGTTTTAATTCCCTCTCACCATTGGGTGCAGGCCTGTGGACCACCCACATAGTTGTGCCAAAGACATCTTTTAGAAGGCATTCAAATATGGCTGTGTCTTAATTACTACTCAGCACTGAAAACACACACGAACAAGTAAAATCCTGATTGAGAGGAGGGACTAGACTGGAGAGAGTAGGGCTATTTCATATTTTTTAAAAGTGCAGGTCTTGGGGATTTGAGAGGAGGCTTGCACAACTTCCGCTAAAGAATTTTTGCTATTCTTTGGTTTTCTTTATGCAATTTCTTTCATGTGTTTGTTTTAAAGATTTTAACCTCGGCTTGTAGCGAGAGGAAGAGTTTGACAGCCGAGACATGGCAGTAAAACAATGCTTTGCATTTGTCAAAAGAAAAATCTCAGGTGTCCTTGGCCTGCAGAGGATGAACACATATTAGATCTTAAAGCCTTCTCCTGATCTCGAGCTCTTTTGTTAATCCAGAGACACCGAGCCATCTTGACGGATAACACAGTCATCTGGACAGAGTGCCGTCATTGAATACTGTACTGCAAATGCTTACACAAACAAATCGTTAATGTTTTGGCTGCTGCACATCTGCAGGCAATGACAAAGGCCCTCAGTGTTAGTGCAGATATGACTGTACCACTCTGCAGTGAGCTGACCAGGCTGATGACACACACACACACACACACACACACACACACACACATACAGAGCTGCGCTGAAGACGCTCAAGCAGGCAAGTCTGAGAATTCATGGGATCACTTGAGGAGATGTGTTATACGCTTAAAACCACAGAGACATTACTTTCCAGTGACTGTGCTATAGCAGATATGTTCATTTAAAAATGTAGGCGTTTATAAGGCTTCACATGTAGTGTGTGGGAAGAGGTAAATTTGTGGACTGCATGCAGTATTTCAACAATGTCATAGATTATATTATATTCTTTCATTTATCTTAAAAAGGTGGTTTGACCACATACAGTATATTTACTCTGAAGACAAAAACATTTAAAAAATGAAATCAAATAAATTAAAATGCTGAGCAGAGCAATACTATACTACTGTAGTTAAAAAAAAAAAATCAAAATTTGGAATTGACCTAAAATCCATCCCTTAGTAATTAATGTCATTCTGGAGATTAGAGAAAAGGTCATTGGCACAAGAATTTCTACATTGTTGAACCTAGTAGGCCTTTGAATTTTTTGCCCTACCAGCTTGGACTAGACCTACAGTGATGCATCTCTCTTTAAGGGTCCTAAGCTATCCTCAGATGCTTGAGAGGAATGTGTTTTAAAGAGGCAGAAAGAGGGGGGGGGGTCTGAAAAAAGCTGTAAGTGCAGGTGCTGTCCAGAGAGGACTGTTCTTACTGCCTTGGTTTATGTACGTGAAAGTCCAAATGTCACAGTTTAATGAAGACTTTTAAATGTAGGATAACACACACTTTAAATTACTCTTTACCTCTGACTTTAAAATAGAGTAGATGTTACCACTGTCATTGTCTCTGTGTGCATTCACAAAGTGAATCTGGAAATTGTTAAGAATGGGAGAATTTGTAATTGCCTAATGTTTCACTCAGTGCCCAGCTCTGTGGCTTTCACAGAATCAGTGGAAAACATGAATACCTCATCTGATATAATATGTCAGATTAGTGGTTTCAGTTAGCATGCCAAAGATTGCTGAACAAGATAGTGGAGATACAGATTCAATGTCCACAATCCCCCTATTGACCACGTTCAGCTTAATATTTGCATCTGAGTAAATGAAGACTCTTAAAGGAATGAAAAACGGATTGGATTTTTTTCACCCCTTCCTTTCTTATGGTACAGGAAAATCAATATCCCCTCTCTCGCTCTCACACACACGTACACACACACACTTTTTCACTGTCTTGCAAACACAAAACAACCACAAAATGTCGCCTCCATACAGCTTCACAACATGATGGAACTGTGCTGTTTCAGGGTGATTGTCAAATGCAAATAGAGCTTACAGAATCTTTTAATATTTTACAAAAAACATTTAATCAGGTGAGGCAATATTGTACCTGGTATTGTAATACAGATTAATTGTAGGGATGTTTAAACTGACCATAATAATGAAAAAAAGGAAAACATCTTTTTTTTAAAAAAATAGTGCGCATTTTTTAATATTATTGAGGACGGGAATTTTGAAAAAGTGCTCGCAATTGTATTTTCATTGATTGTTGCAAAAATACTTTAAATGTCACATAGTAAAAAAAAAAATTTAATTCGTAAAAATAACCAATTCTTTTCTTTTAAGTTAGATTATTTTTTTCACTGAGTGAATTGAATAATTTAGGCCTGTGCAAACACACTTAAATAAACACTTTCATAGGCCTCCAACATTTATATGTGTGTATATGTAGCAATACAATTTTGTAAAAAGTGTGTAAGAAAATATGTCGGTGTGTGTGTGTGTGTGTGTGTGTTAGGTCAGAGGCAGACAAAGGCCCCTACTTGTAATTGTATGAATGAATAAAAGAGATTGACAGTAATACCATTCTAATAACTAATCAGCTCAACACAATGCCTACTCATTTGTGTTGACCTTTCAACCCTCAATTATGGAAATGAGTTCTGCTGTCCGCTGCTGGGCTAAGGAGATTTTTAGCCTGCTGTCACATGTCGCTGACGATTCCAGTCACATATTCCCTTTAACTCTTCGATTTGCGTTTTCCATTTTAGATTTTTTTTGTGACCATAGGAAACAAATTTTGAAAATGACCATCTGTTCATTTTTTTTTTCTTTATTGTTAAAATGTATAATTTCAGAGTCATGGCTGAAAAATTAAGGTGGGGGGGGGGGCGAGTGACATTGTTAAAGCAAAGTGAATATAATTCTCCTGATAGTAAAAGGCACACATATGTACAATTTACCATCTATTTTGTGCTTCATTTCTTTCTCTTTTATCTAACAAGGCAACATACATAAATAAGTCAAAGTATAGTTCTGTCTGTGAGCCCTGCCCCCAGTAAGGAGGATTTTTTTATTAACAATAACTTACAATCTTTCATGCAGCTTTTTTTCTCTGAAACTAACAAGAAGTGATGAATTTATTCACTAAGGACTCACTGTAGATGGCAGAACGCTACGTCTGCTTCATCATGGCTCGATCCATTTTAACCTTTGAAATGGGCGTAGGAGCTGTATGAATCTCATAATTGCTCACTGACAAAGTATAGTAAGACCTTTAATGCTGAGTGCAGTGTGTGATATGTAGTGTTTTCTAGCAGTTTTAAGTTAATTTGTCGCTTTCAATATCGGTCTATCTCTAACATTCAGAACATACCGTTACACAATTCTACACACACGCCTTTTTAAAATTATTTTAAACTCACCCTAGACCTACCAACATAACACCGCTTTATCTCAGCGCTTTTAGAAACACAATATGTTTGTAAAATAAATCACTTTTATTCACAATAAATACCCATAAATTTATTGTAAACATTTTTATAGTGTAGAGTGTTTCTTTTGTGGATAGAAAGTTGTTACTTGATAGATGCAGAGTCTTTGTGTGTAAATTGAGCAGGAGACTGTTCAGCATAAATTACATGCAGGATGCTGTGGCAGTGATTGAGCACACTTCCTACTAGTAATGAAAGGGACATATGTATATAGCCACTAACAACACACATGCACACTAACACACACACACAGCGTATAACTCCAACACAATGAATAAACATACACGGGAGGCCTTTTTTTACATGGTTTTGATCAGGTGTGAATTAGGTCCATGTTTAGAGCTTGCGCTGGCTTGTTTGACTCTTGATGGTTGCATGTGGAAGAGGAAGTGGCTTCCTACAACTGTGATTAAACATGTGTAACTAATCAGAGACTTTGCTGCCATGGCACTAGCATGTAATTTGTTGAGTCTTATTTCAGAGAGCACTGGGGAGGGGGAAAGGGGGAGAGAAAGAAACACACTGGCTTTCTGAACTGGAATGGATTTTTTTAAAAAACATTTTAAGTAGATTTTAATTTATTAATGTAAATATTAAATAAATATAGACGTTTCGGCGATAGGCCAGTATAAATGCGTACACGTCCACGGTAACTTTTGAAAACACACTTTCTCAACAAACGAGTTTTCCAATGCTTCTATTCAGACATAAAGTATTAACTTTGCAATGCTAAATGAAAAGGCCCAGGCATTTGAAATTCAGGTAGAAATGACTGTGCTTGATAGCAGTGGGGAATCCTAAAGCGGCCATCAAAGACCTGATTTGTACCCAACAGATGAGGCAGCTTTGAATTGTATGAAATATTGGAAATCAATAGGTTCTATGGAATTTCATTAAGCGGCAGTATCCACATTTGATAGGCCCTCATAATTTGATGGATTGCACAAAGAAAATTATTAGCTGGTTCTATGGAGAGAGTGCTAATGCGCAAACCTGGGTCTTGAGAATTGGTGGACTAGGGCAATTTGTTCAGAGTAAAAAAATAAAAAGAATATTGATTTTGGTTATGTTAAAAGAGAGAAAAAAAAAATCAAAGGTTAAATCTTTGCAGCAGTGCGCTGCAAAATATGTGTGGATTCTTTATTGATTATTTATTCATTAATTCTTCTCTTTTATTGCTTTCTCTCCCTCTTTTCCTCTCCACCCCTCTGAACCCCTCCCCTCCTTTTAGCACGGGGTGATGCGCTGGATGATGCCGACAGCGGGAACGAGAGCCGCAGTGGCAGTGAGGAGACCCATGTATGTGAGAAGTGTTGCGCCGAATTCTTCAAGTGGTCAGACTTCTGTGAACACTTAAAGAGCTGCACCAAGAACCCCCTGGTGCTCATAGTGAATGACAATGAGGACACACCTAACCCCTCCCAGGAATATCCAACAGAGCCATCTCCTGTACCCAGCTGTCCTAGTGAGCAGGCTGAAAGTGAGGACCCCAGGGAGGGCAACCACAGTCCTGCTGGGGAGGGTGATGACATACCAGAGACAGCAACCTTAAATGGGGTCAGTGTCCTAGAAAAAGAGGACGAGCAGATGGAAATTGAACTTTCTCCTGAAAAAACTATGGATTCCGAAGAGAGAGATGCGACATCCCCTGAGCCAGACGGCTCCCTACCTCAGCTCAATGATGTCGTCCCCTCCACTGTTACAAGCTACTCCATGCCAAGCACCAATGTTACCTTGGAGACCCTGCATGGCACCAGGGTTGCAGTTGCCCAGTTTTCACAGAGTGTAAGAGCAGCAGCGGGTGGTGGGGTTTCCACCATGGCTATTCCCATGATCCTGGACCAGCTGATGGCCCTGCAACAGCAGCAGATACACCAGCTGCAGCTGATAGAACAAATACGCAGTCAGGTGGCGCTGATGAAC
Organism: Channa argus; assembly: GCF_033026475.1. NCBI lineage: Eukaryota > Metazoa > Chordata > Actinopteri > Anabantiformes > Channidae > Channa > Channa argus. The sequence continues at coordinate 20,148,326 of NC_090203.1, forward strand.
AGACAGTCTGCCTCTCAGCCTGCTCTCAACCACCATCACAGCAATGCTGCTGGAAATCAGGGGCCTGTATCCTCCTGTATGCCCCCTGTCGCAAATCCGCTTCAGCTACACAACTTCATCACTCCTCCTGTCCATCAGCTGCCTGTTAGGTTGCCGGCCACTCTTAGTGGTCAAGGCCCTTCACCTCTGACCTCAGCAATAGAAGGGCCCCTCCCTCAAACGCCACAAAGTAGCAGTCAGCAGTCTAACTCTTCAATTCCGAACACATCCTCAAGTAATTCTGTGTTTCCCTCGCCCAGTGGTACTGGATTGACTTCTCTTCTTCCTTCCTGCTCATCCTCAGTCACAAGCAACAACAATAGCACTAGTAGCAGCGTAACAGGAGGTGGCGGCATCAGCAGCAGCTCAGCTCTTCCCAGGAACTCCACTACCCCTCCCTCACTCAGTCACAGCAGTCTCCTGAGCTCTGCCTCCAGTCTACCGCTAATACCTCACAGCTCCTCCAGCAGCGTTATCTTCCCCAACCCGCTGGCCAGCATAGCAGCGACAGCCAATGCCCTCGACCCCCTCTCTGCTCTGATGAAGCACCGCAAGGGGAAGCCCCCAAATGTGTCTGTGTTTGACACTAAGCCCAGCTCTGAGGACCCCTTCTTCAAGCATAAGTGTCGGTTCTGCGCCAAGGTGTTTGGCAGTGACAGCGCCCTACAGATCCACCTGCGCTCCCACACTGGTGAGAGGCCCTACAAATGCAACATATGTGGTAACCGTTTCTCCACTAAGGGAAATCTAAAGGTCCACTTTCAGAGGCACAAAGAGAAGTACCCACATATTCAGATGAATCCTTACCCTGTTCCAGAGTACCTAGACAATGTGCCCACAAGCTCAGGCATCCCATATGGTATGTCTTTGCCCCCAGAAAAACCTGTAACCACATGGTTAGACAGCAAACCTGTTCTCCCAACTGTTCCCACCTCAGTCGGTCTCCAGCTGCCTCCCACGCTGCCAAGTATGATGGGAGGCTTTGGTGAGTCTCCAAGCCTCACTCCACTCAACAGGTCACCTCAGAGACCATCTCCACCCTCAAGTGAATGTGCATCTTTGTCCCCTAATATTGTCACTGAATCCGGCATGACCACTACTTCCCCCTCCCCAAAACCTATCTTAGGGAGTGACGCGCCCCCACTCTTGAAACCTGAAGGTGTCCTACTGCCACCAAACTGCTCTACCAGGCCAGGAGAGAACACCACCACCACAACTACAGTAACTCAAATGGTCCTTTCCACTACCATCACCTCCACCACATCGTCCAGCAGCAGCCACATCACTGAACCCATCACAAGCTCAAACTCTGTTTCCAACCCTGTCTCCCATCCTGTTCTTCCCATGATCTCAGACCAGTTCAAGGCCAAATTTCCTTTTGGAGGCCTCCTGGACTCTATGCAAACCTCAGAGACATCAAAATTGCAGCAGCTTGTCGAGAATATTGACAAGAAGATGACTGACCCAAACCAGTGTGTCATCTGTCATCGTGTTCTGAGCTGCCAGAGTGCTCTCAAGATGCACTATCGTATCCACACTGGTGAGAGGCCATTTAAGTGTAAGATATGTGGCCGTGCATTCACAACAAAGGGAAACCTGAAAACACACTTTGGTGTCCACAGATCCAAACCCCCGCTTCGTGTCCAGCATTCCTGCCCGATATGTCAGAAAAAGTTTACCAATGCTGTTGTGCTGCAGCAGCACATCCGCATGCACATGGGAGGGCAGATTCCCAACACCCCAGTCCCTGAAAGCCTACAAGAGATGGACAATGACCTCTCCTTTGATGAGAAGAGCTTAGATGCAATGAGCAATTATGATGATGACCTTCTGGATGAAATGGAACAGGCTATGGAGGATGAAGCTGACGTAAAAGACGGAGAAATGGACCCGTCTAAACCTTATTCACCCGGGAGCTCCCCGCCGATTTCTATCATGTCCAGCATTGCTGCAATGGAAAACCAGATGAAGATGATCGACTCCACTGTCAACATGACCCGTTTGTTTGGTCAGAAGCCATCACAAAACGGCAGTAGCTTTGGCGGAGAGGCCGACTGCTTTACTGCAGATTCACTGTCTGCAGCAGGGGACGCTGAAGGTCAAAGCTTGGGGAGCCCGGCTTTGTCTGAGTCCTCTGGCTCTATGCAGCATTTGTCCCCAACTCACAGTCATTCAGAGAGCCAGCAATCCAAGTCCCCAGCTACACTCAACAATAATAACAACAGCAGTGTCATGACAGCAGAGGAGGGCCAGGAGAACAATGCAGCTGGCTTGGCAACGGTGAAGTCAGAAAAATCTGAGACTCCGTCTCCACTTTCTGTAACGGAAGGCACCGGGGCCCTCGATCTGACTGCCACTCAACCTGGCAGGCACTTTATCAAGGAGGAGAGCCATTTTAACATGCTGTTTCTAAACAGAGACCGAGGTGTGTATGTGTAAAATCAAATAACACAAGCAAAGCATTATAGAAAGTAAATATACAAATAGACTACAAGTACAACTAATGCAATGATAAATGTTTTTTCAGTAAAACCTTGATTTATAATGCAGTTTACATTTTTTTTATATCCTAAAATTTTTCTCTCTTCTTCTTTTTCAGGGCTGGTCACTCCTAATCTGGCAAGCACTGCATCAAACATGATCAAAATGGAAATAAATGGACATGGCAAGTCAGTCTCTCTGGGTGACAACTCTCACCTGCCTGTGGGCATCCAGGTTCCCGCTGCCGTTCCCCAGACCACCATGAGCTCCAGCATAAACCCCATGTTGGCTCCCCCACCTCCACGACGCACTCCTAAGCAGCACAACTGCCACTCATGTGGGAAGAATTTTTCTTCAGCAAGTGCTCTACAAATCCATGAGCGCACACACACTGGAGAAAAACCTTTCGCATGCTCTATTTGTGGAAGGGCTTTCACCACAAAGGGCAATCTGAAGGTAAGAGAGTATCACCACGGTTGAGGTCATTGTGGTAGATGCGTGCTGTATAGCATGTAATCCATTTTAATGTAGTCCTTCTAAAAATGTATGCTAGTTTGTTTTTAATTTGTAATTTCATTTTCTTGCTAACTTTAGGTTCACATGGGAACACACATGTGGAACAATGCTCCAGCCCGAAGGGGTCGGCGGCTGTCTGTGGAGAATCCCATGGCCCTGCTGGGTGGGGATGCCATGAAGTTCAGCGAGATGTTCCAGAAAGACCTGGCGGCTCGGGCCATGAACGTCGACCCGGGCTTCTGGAACCAGTATGCGGCCGCCATCACCAATGGCCTGGCCATGAAGAATAATGAGATCTCTGTTATACAGAACGGGGGCATCGCCCAACTTCCGGTCAGCCTTGGCGGCGCCGGGATCACTTCGTTGGGAGCAATGCCAGGAGCAATGGACCGTGTTCACACCGGTGGTAGCCCTCCCATGACAGGCATGGAGAAGACAGGTCTGGAGGTCGGGGCCAGCCGCCCCTTCTCTAGATTTATGGAGGAGAACAAAGAGATTGGGATCAATTAAAATGACTGTTAGGTAGGCGTTTGACAAAGACTAAGAGTCTGTCGACAAGGAAAGAAACTGCTGATCCAGTCTGAACTCATGCGTTATGTACAGATTAAATATTTTTTTGTTTGGTTTTGGAAATATGGTATTTAGTATTGATTAGAGGTCTTTGCCTTTCACCCATTCCCTCCTCACTTGATATTTCGCCTATACGAAGAATACTGTCTCTTGATTGAGAATATGTCGTCTTGCAAGATTTGCATGGTACTTATTGGTTTTTATCAGTATGTTTGACTGCTTTTATGAATTCTTTTGAAAACCAGGATCCTGCCTCAGTTATGATGGGCAAGCATCTTATCTGGACTGGACTAAAACAGAAAAAGAACAGAAGTTTGTATAAAGTCTTGCCTTTCTCTGGCAACCTTGTTTATGATTGCTCTTTTATGTATAAAAGGGCCACGGATAGACTGAAGAAAAGACTGAAGTATAGTGTTTCTGTGCTCGCCGGATTTTTTTTTTTTTTCTCATGAACTAGAAAACTTGAAAAAAAATAATGTTTGAACTATTTTAACCTTTACATTTAGTCTCCCAGCATTGTCTTATACTATTGTCCTGTGTCTTTAGTATTTATGAAATTGACAAAAAAGCGGGTATACAAAAATATATTTAATGGCCCAAACATTTTATTGATCCACTTTTTTTTCTAAACCGCAGGCTTCATTGATGAATATCTCTTTCAATAAAGACAATATGTCATTTGAGTTGAACAACAAAGAAAAATGGTAGATTTTTTTGGATATGTGTTGAGACTACATGTAATATGGTGAAGAGGCTAGAGATATCGGAAGCTGCTATGACCACAACCCTGCTTTTAACCTTTGTAAAAAAGAAAAAAGAAGTGATCCTTTTGAAGAAATATCTATGTATACAAATACAGACAAATCTAAAACAGGTTATGCATATTTTGTATCACATAAAAATAGACATCATGAGTTGAGAGTATTTGTCATGTTTGTGAATGCACTTTTTAAAAACAAGACGTTTTGTCTGTGAGTTACCGTTAACCTTTTGACTGAGCTATCTATCACATGCTGTTTTCATTGTTTTCAGGGTACCACTCCTACAATTTGCAGAGTCGGTTCTCTGTTATTGCATCTGTGCTACTCGTCAGAGTGCAAATTCATCACTCAATCAAAACCTTCTTAAATAAAAAAAAAAAACGAGAACAGGTGTGTGTGTGTGTATAAAAGCTTTCCTTCTTGGATCATGTCATTCCTTTATCTGTCACCATTTTATTTACATAAATTCAACTGAAAAACCATATACATGACCAGATAAGTGACAAAGCATCTTTCTTATTACTCACATTATTTACATTTTTCTAAATATTTTCACATAATAAAATTAAGGCTAATAATATTAATTAAATTTTTTAAACTTCAACACGAACACAAAAACGTGAAGGCAGAATAGTTTTGTGCTGTGGGGCCTAATTGAAGACAAAAATATGTAACTGATTTTGAAAAAACAAACAAATAGTATTTTATTTACTTTAAATTATTTTAAAATTATATTAAAACAATTTCACTAATAGAACTTATTCATTAGCCAAAACAAAGCAGTTACAGTAAAAAAGGAGAAAAGTAAAGTAAATGTATTTGCTTCTCCAAAATTATTGTCCAATTGTTTTGGAGCAAAGTTAACAGTACTGGCCCTGGGAAACACCTGCCCACAAAATATAAAAAATTGTTTTCTATTTTATTGGTTTGCATAGATGTTTTGAATGTGTCACAAAAAAGATAATTCATCACATTATTTCTCTTTGTATGTGTGTGTGAGTGTGTGTTTGTCTGTGTAAAATATACATTTAAATTTTCCTGTAGAAATTGGAAAACAAAATTGCAGATAATGACTTGAGTTTAGTCTCACAGTACTACAGAAGTACTACAAAACAATTCTAAAGGTAAAAAGTTTGTTATGCAGTTTATTTCTGAATTACACAGATGAGTTTCTTTCTTTTGTTCTAAATCTAAACCAATCACAAAAACCAAAATTAACTTGCATCTTTGCCCATGATTGCAATATCAAAATGCTGTGAACAATTATCTTGGAAACTGATTACGTGGTACATGAATTAGCTTTTCACTGAACTCGTGTGACAGCCACGATGAAACATGATACAATCATAATAACTTCAATCTGCCATGAGTGTTGGTTAATGCACCAGTGGATCAAGAAATCATATTTTAATGTGTAGAGCAATGTGTAAAGTCTATGGATGTGTGAGAAAGTGCTGTGGCTGGGTTGTGCCGTAAGCTGTGTGTGATTCACTTCTCAAGTCCTCATATGCATGTGTGAGCTGTAAAGAACTGGTGGCCTCCTCTTTACAGTACACTTAACACATGGTTCACATGTGTGCAGACACACACACACACGCACACACTCGCATAAAAATACCCATGTTTAGACCCTCTCCGACATAAAAAAGACAGCACCAAAATTTTGTAGAGATAGAGGAAAAAAAACTCGTGCCGTGAACTGTGCAGATAGATCAGGTGCAAGATGAAAGGTCTTGTTGGCTTTAATCACAGAGAACAAAAGAGTTTTACTAGTGGTTATCTGTGGCAACTGGACTGGCAGCTGTGACTGCAACCTTGATCTTCCTACTGTATATAGTTAAAGATTTCCCTGATCTTAAACTCAATTTTGTAAAACAAAAATAAGTAAAGCTGTTCAAAGTTAAAAAAAAAAACCTGATTATTTCATTTAAAATTTTTATCACGAGCCCCATTAAGTGAAATTAGTGCATGCATGGTTTTCTACCAGGGTGTTTCCAAGCTATTGACAGATACAAGCTCTTGCGATTAGGCATACTAATTACTTGAGCCACTCTGGAAATTTTAAAGCAACTCGATATAACAATATATATTATGAGAGAAAGATGCATTTGCAAAGCAAAAACACATGGTAGGAGCCTTCAAGCCAACCAGCACATTATTCGTCTGCAGCTGAAGTGATGATTTGCCCGTCAACTCCCAGCTTACATCAGCTTTCACCAACAAGCCATAAGTGTTTATTTTTGTGTTATTTTTCTCTTGACTTTTACACACATATTACTTTTCATGTTGATGAATGGGAGTTAAGTACACCCTCGGGAGCTCTTCGGGCTGATTCGGTGGTGTGTGCTTGCCTTTCGTAAGTCCATTGTTTGACGCTGCACTGTCAGCTGATCACGCGGGCTTAGTCAGTGGAATTGTCAAGTAATGAATCAATTTCATACTGACAGTTCTTCTCTATGAAGGCACTTACTTTGCTCATATTTGAGTGGAAACAAAATACATTCCGTGCATTCTTGCAGCCATGCGCTCGCATTTAGCAAATGATTTTGCAGACAACCAATATATGTGCATGTAAAGACTGTTGTTTAAGACTCTAAATGGTGATTCTCCTCAAATTTATAATATAATTCAATAGGGGGCTGTTGCAGCTTCATAGAAATACTTTGTGAAGAAGGGTTGTTTTACCTCAAGTGATTCGAATTATGATGCTGTTCCAGCTCAACGTGAGGTTAAATGAGGTTATAAACTATCAGACTGTAGAGTTTCCAAAACAAAACTTTAGCATCTTACCTAGATTTTGTTGATTGGTCTTGGCTTATTTTTTCCAGTAAGCAATACAATAGAATGGAATGTCCAACATGTGAAGTGCAATTCGATTTTACTCTTATAAACAGAGCATTTATGAGCAACATGGGGAGTGCAGTTATTTAAGGTGTGTCCATTTAAGAGGATTTTAACAAGTGTAGTTTTAGAGTGGGCTGCGAGGCTAATTATGTAAACATAACATGCCTTTCCATTTCTCTTGCATAGATATTGTTTTTCTTTTCTTGAAATGTGGCAGCTTTCCCCATGTTTGGCCCACAGAGCCAATTGCTGGGCCTTTTTCTTTTTATCTGCACTTTGCTTGTGTTTGTGTGCTACCTGTTTGAAGTGAATATGTGTGACATTTGGGCATGGCACAGTGTGAACAGACAGGCCATCATTGGGACGGGGCTGTCGGCTGTTTGTTTAATGCCCTGCCTACTGTGAAAGTCTCCCTGAAACAGGCGCAGTAAATATCCCCATTGATCCAGAGGCAGGGGGCCCTACGATGATGTAGTGGCGAAGAGCCACAGGAGTAAATCTAACCGACAGTAATCCAATCCCATTCTCAGGGCTCTGGGATCTGAGATAGGTGCTTTAAATCCAAAAGTGTGCTTTTTTTGCACAATTTCTCTGCCTTTGTTGTTGCTGCTTCTCTTGCTTTTTATCGCCATGTCTCAGCTTCGGAGTCAATCCATAGCTCGCTCGGATGCTTCACTAGCTATCCTTTATATTTGCTTAAATTCAGAGGCCTATAATGATGCTGCCAGTTCAGCCTCATGCTCATTCCACTGTCAAATGAACTCCCACACTTACTTTTGCTTGTCTAAAGCAAGTGCATCCACCTCAAGTGCAAACTCCAACGTTGAAAGAGTATAAGAAAGTGTGTGTGTGCTATCGCTCCTCAGGTAATCCATGTTCTCTATGAAAGGCGGATTGATACGCTGGAAACTCTGAATCCCCATTAGGCTGGAATTTCCCCTTTGGTGGCAAAGAGCTACCTACCTAGCGCTTGACTGGTTGCTTGGCTGCTCCAGCAAGTGTTAGTTTTCATGCAGGCTCTCAAGATGACAAAGTTACGCACTCCAGATCCCCTGGAATAGGATTGTGTGGTTTACAAACTCAAATTCTTTCCTGTATGGATTGTTGAGAGCTGCTGAGGCGCGATGCACTTTAGCCTGGTGAGCATTTTGAAACATTAACAGTTTGGGATCAACAACAGTGCTCAACAACAGAGATGCCTGGGGTTACTAGTTCACATGAAAATCTTGTCCTAATGTACGTCATTGAGTGCATTCAACAGCAGCCAGTTGCTCTCAAAGCCAGCATTTAATGACACTGAGCAATGACTGCAAAGAGGATGAGCAGGTTTTAGAGATGTTACCACACAATTACATAAAATGGTCTAACTACAAAAGGAAACATCTGAGATCCATGTTCAAAAATGAAACTTTTTAAGGCACCTGCCGGTCAGACTTTCGGCTCCCCGCTCTATCTCTTCTGTCCGGAATGTGAGCGAAGAAAAAAACCCTCTACTGTTGCTCACATCCCATAATACTTTTAAGTTGATACACCTAGTAGGCCTCTGTACTAACAAAGAGGCACTGTATATCCATCTCAGAGAGTCTAACTGGCTGCTAAGAAGCAAGTTGACGTGCACTCCTCTTAGCATGTTGTCGAAGTCAAGGTGGAGGTGGGTTTATCTTGTGCAGTTAGGTGCTTAAAGAACGTGGAAGAAAGAAGCATAGGGGAAAGGTGGGGGTTATTTGGAAAATCAATGAATGCGTGGAACAAAGTGGAGGTCCACCTGAAAGGGAACACGTCATCAATTAAACAAACTTGGTGAACAGGGACAATTCATCAGAGTGCGGCGTGGATCAGCTACTGGGTTCAGCTTCGACGTGACAAATGCCGGACCTCCTCTGTGTGCCCAAGGTTGCCGATCGATAGAGATCATCATTGTGATGTGGCCTTTTATCTCACAACCTGCTCCCCCAAGCCTTATATTATTCCCAACACAGAGATCTCAGAGGAGGAGGAGGGGTGAGAAGGGCATGAGCCTGATTGTATCTTTTATTCTCAGAACATATGGGCATTATTTGTTCAAACGGTTTTCATGGCTTTTGACGATCAGCCTTGTCCTCAAGCAGGAAGCATCTCTGGGTATTTATTGTTTTTGGTTTTTTTTTTTTTTTTTAACCTGCTGTTGAAGTTTGTTTCATCTTGGGATTATTCCTCTGCAGATGAATATCACTCTGGTTAACATGTCATTGGGCACTGAGGGATTGAACCCTCTGAACACAAGCCTGCTCCCCCTCAGTGACACTTATTCAAATGTGTCAAATCCGGCTGAGAGGAAAGTCTCCTGGGTTCCTATTGATCTGCGCCATTATGGAATTCCATGCCAATAAATCGTCATGACTTACTGTAACAGTCCAATGATTAGACTCCACTTCAGTCACATGACCATAGAGAGCTTCCTCATTATCAGAGCCCATTATGAGAAAATGGAGTTTTGCAATTGAGTTATGCAATGATAAATATTGACTTATTTCAGCTTTAATCGCCTGGTTTAAATGCGTTATTGGTGTATGGGCCTATAGAGTTGCCAGTAATTGCAGTGTTGCTATGCGCATCTTGAGCTGCTGACTTTTTTCAACTCTCCATCGTTTGCGAAACCATATCAAACAAAAATGTTTACATTTTTGTCTGTTTTTAACTGATTTGTCGGTGAAGGTTATCAGTCATCCAGGTTTGGTTAGCCGAAGATCGAATCATGTCAACTGGACTTCTTTCTTCTTGGTTAGAAACGCTACTTAGCGAAACGTTGCTGCTCGGCAGCTTCTTCAGTCTGAATAAAGTGGCTGGGGAAGCCCCTTATATGCTCCAGAGTAGGCCTTGGTTCCACCCTGGCCTGAATTGGCTAGTTAAAGTGGGAGGTGGGAACAGGGTGGAGTCATCAAAATGTAACAATTATGAACCTAACTCCCTAAACCCCTAAGATGGGGGTCATTAGGTTTGGCCCTCTTGGTGGATGTCTGAAGTGGCCTTAATCTTCCTGGGGATGGATGAAATGGCAGCATGAAAAATGGGAGACAGCTTCCTCCTCTGTTGAGAGAAGGTTCTCTATGAAGAACCATTCTGTCTGATTTGTGAAATATATAAATAAAAATATATAAAAATAGAAGGGATCAGCATGTAGAAAGCTTAGCTTTGTTTGCATGTGTGTAGGGACTAACTACACGTCATTGCCAATACATAAATAAATATATTATTGGTGAAGAGATTTAAAAAAATAAAACAAAATAAAGAGAGAGAGAGAGAGAGAGAGGTTTTAAAGTTGAGAGAAGTTTGTTTCTCATGTTATGTCTTAGTCCAATCAACTACTTAAAATACGGTGACAAAAACAGGAAGTGTTTGTGTTTTTTGGGCTACGAACAGCACCACTGGTTTCCAAATAAAACAACTAGTAAATATGATAAGTGTGTTTTGCAGGCTGTAGCCATTTCCTACTTATTTAAGCTATAGACTATTTTATAGTCATTACAGTCTTTGCCAAATCTGTTCAGTTCCTTGCAAGTGCTGCAACTTTACACCTGGGTTGTAGTGTAAAATATGCATGCGGCCACTATCGGTTACATGCTTCTAGCCTGCTCCAGCTGGGAGAAATTGAGGATATTACAACTCACTCTGTGTTCTCACCAGCCAGCCCCAGTCTCCCTACACTGATTTGAACTAGTCTCTGTTGTTCATTAGGTGAGATTTCAGCCCAACCAGAAGCTGTGGGAATGAATAAAGGCAAAGACTGCAAAACTACACCAGTAGTAGCACTTGAAAAAAATGGCGGGGGGCTCTTGTTCTGTTCCTACTGGACTCATCTAAGTCCATTTACTATTCTGGAGTTTCACATTTTAGAGATCCAACAATCACACGTTTACTTTTGAGTTTCCTACATTTTTTTTGTTGGTATAATTTGACATATCTTGTGGACTGCACTGAGTACATTTAATATAAAAAGCACGGCCTCAGCAGATACAGTTTTTGAGGCAGCCACACTGTAAACTGTACTTGCTGATGTATTGAATTTGAAGAGTTCAGAGTTGTCACTGTCAGTGATTGACATGATGAGAGGATCAATGTAAAAGCCTTCCTGCCAAGCAATAATCCATCCAAACTGATCACGCTTAAAATTGCCTGAGGGTATTGATTACATGTGCAGGCCCAGAAAACACAGTAAGCACTGTGCAATAACAGTCAGGTTGGTAAAGGAGGTTGAATTTGTTTTCTGTTTTCCACGTTGGCATTGCCCATACTCATTTCATATGCATTGTGCAATGAAAGTATTTGACATAAATGATTACGTCCACTTGGGTGCTTCGCTAAGCTTCTGAGGTTGTAGTTATGCAAATCTGTGTCCATGCGAACACCTTCCATACTGTAGCTTGGTGGATGGCAACAAAGAAACTAATGGTGCTAGCACTTAAAAGACAACTTAGTGATGTAAAGGAGAAAAGAGATCGTACACAATCATAGTCTTGGTCATAGATTTCCATAAACATTGAAAATAATAGAAATATTATTATTTAGAATACTTGTGATGTCAATATTTTTGAATTTGCTGTACTTGTGGTGTTAAGAATCTATTAGTGATTTTGTCAAACAAGCAAATATTTTATACACAGATGACTAAATAAATAGAAAATACATATCTAAAACAGCAATCCTATGTAGTGCAACACTTAGTCACTAGAATCTAAAATAATCACTCATTTGGGAAACTTCTTTCCTATTTTATCCTTATGAAAGACCCACATGCAACAGGTTGAGGACATATTGAGGCTGTTAGGCACTAACCATCTGATGAGTATTCTCACAGTGGCCTAAATAAAAGGACATGAAAGGAGACGTGTTGCAGCAGCGAGTTTCCCACCATAGCAGCCTGCGATACATGTACGTAGGACAAAGCTGTCCATGATCACAGTAGACCATTGCATTACACCTTATCATTTCCTCTGGAGCTGAAACTCTAACTGAGACTCATCAATAATGCACCCATGATCTCCCATTCAGAAGATCTCAATGGCAGATCAAGCTAATGTAGTATCTCCTCTCCACTGTCTGCCTCGTCTTCTTCCACAAATGCTTCTTCGAAGCACCGTCCATACATGTAAATTAGTGATCCTCACCAGTCCTCACACTAATCACTGCAAATGTCCAGGGCCCTTATTGTGGAGTTTAGAATTTTGCATAGATTTTTCCATTAGTAAAAGCTCCTAAGAATCATTGCATTATATTTATTTATTTATTTATTTTTCAAACCCACACAAATGGGCGCCTCCATAATGAGGGTTTCTTCTGTTGACCAGAGCAATAAAATGTCAGCTGTGTCTCTCTGGACAAAATGATATTCCTGACCACACTGGGTGAGAGATGCTCCTCAATTCAGCTCTCTTACAACCTAACTGAATTATTAAATACACAGAATCTAGTTAAGCAGTGTACATTTTCCTAAAGGTCAGAAAGTTCATTAACTATGGACTGCAATTGATTGTATCCTTGTGTATTTCTCTGCTAGGTGTAGGTTTTCGACCTTGGCTACTGAGTATGTACAAGTGATGCAACAAGACTGCCAGTGTGTTGCTGCCACGTGCGTTAACACGTTGTGCTCTTGTCACGTGGTCTAAATGTGAGCAAGATATTCTGCAAATAAACTCCCCTCCGTACAATCAGGCTTCATCACTAGCACTTTCGCAAATATATTAAAGGTAACAGTTCAAAAGGCTGTCCTCTTCTTTTCCCCTCCTGAGTCAATTTAGGTTCACTGGCTGAAGAAAGGCCACATGCTTTTGCGCTCCCTTAGCCGTATCTTTAAAATGAAAAATCCATAATGACTACGACAGCTGCAGTATCTGTTTCACAACAGTCTGCTCGCGTCAATCAGCATAATGCCGATAAAGATCTGTATTTTGATTGAATGTGTGCAAAACTACTCATACTTTACACAAGTGACTTTGATGTTAACCCATTTGAAATCATATCAGATGCCGCACAACAAACGAACACCCCAATCAACTGAGATGATTTCATAAAGAGGGCTCTTGGGTTTCAGCGTCATAAATAACTCATGGTAATCCCATATTTCTCTGACTTCTCTCATTTGAGCTCAGGATGGAAAGAGGGCCGTTGTGACAAACACTGTTAGCGCTGCTGCCAAGCCATTCTGACCTGGCTTTATGTGTCTTGGCTGCTCTGGTTTCTCTGCGCAAAGACCCATGAGGTGATGTCCTAAGTTATCCATATCCTTACCTTCGTTTTCAGCTCATTCCAAACTCGGGTTTAACTTTATAGAAGATTTTAAACACAATCACTGAGAATGTGTTTTGCCTTTTGTGAGGTGACACTAACAATTTATCCAAAAGGGAAAGCATGTATTTTGTATAATCCCAGTGCCCTTTCACGCTCTAAGTAATGTTGCTGTTTTTGGTTGCACGTTTTTTTTCAGTGATAATAATGATAATAATGTGTGAGGGCATGTGCATACGGGAGTACATGTGCCGCTCTGTAAGGATTTTTGAAATGGCTTGATTCATAGGTCATGGGTACCCCTGCTGAGACCTCTTCCTTCATGTGCAATTTTCCAAAGCCAGCCACTTGCCAAGCAATAATTATGCTGAAGTTTTCAATTACACTTCTTCCATTTCATTAACAAAAAATGTTTGGCTATTGTATAATTAGATATATGAGCTTACCACCTACATTTAACATAGCCACTACACAGCAGCTTGATGGAAAACAGAGAAGGTTTTTAGCATGTGTGCATTTACGGTGGTTTAGTAGTCTACCATAAAGTAAAATCAGCTAGACATTACACAGCAGACTTCCCCCCCCACCCCCCACCTCCTTTTTTGTTTCCCACCATTTGCTCAGGTCCTCTAATCTACAAGACATATACAGATCTATAATTGAGTATCGTGAGATGTTTGATGAACTACGGGAGGTTTTGTTAACATCTAAAGGACATTGGATTATCTGCCGTCGGTGCCTGTAAATTTACACATTAGGAGAGCGGACATTTGAACCATGTGTGCTAGTGAGAGATTATTAGTTACATTAGCCACCGGTGTTGAATTAAACTAGGAAGACTAAACACATCAAAGTAAGAGCTTTTTTTTCTCAATTTTTCATTAAATAATTCAAAGGAATGTTTTGCACTTGGAAACTTTAACATTCTCTCCCCCTTTGTCCCTGTTGCAAAATATGACCCGTTGATGATATTATATAAAAAAATTAAACTGTCCATCATTGCAGCTATCTTGCCATCTTAAGTGGCTGTACCCTGTTACCACACAGGCTTGAGTTTCAGTGCAGTGCAATCCAATACAAGCCACAGAAAGTCTCCTCAGTCCTCACATTTTGTCTGTTCCCTTTCACGTCCCTCGCAACAGGTTTCCACTGGAGGCCAAGGTTGTTCTCAGTAAAGAGGTATGTGTAGCTGCTCTACTGTGACTGAAATTAACTTCGATGTTTAACATGATGTCTGAAGCAGGTATTTTAAAGGCCCACCTCTACATGATGGGCAATTTGAACTGAAATGGGAATTCTATAAATTGTATATTACGACATCGTGCACCCGTGTTGTTGTTGGCCTAGCTGTTTGACGCCTGTGCTAGTGGACAGCAATGGCATGTCAAAGATGTAAAAAAAGCTGACGTGTTGGAAATGTAAAAGAAAAAAGAGGAAAAAATGGAAATGAGAATAAATGGAGGGAAGTGTGATCTGATGATGTAGAGATAAAGTCGGCAGAGGACAGATTTTTAAAGAGGCTGGTTTCTCATTCTAGAAATTGCTAGATGTTGTGTTCAGCTGGGCTGTAAAGAGATCACAGCCTGATATTCCTCAGGCTTGTGACAGAATTATTAAAAGCTCATCCTTTTAAAGCAGCATCCACAGTTTAACCTTTCACAGGTCCACAAAGACTCTCGCCCAGTACATTTGCCTTTGTTTTTTCCACAGGTAAACTGGCATAGAAAAGCACCCAATTCAACGTTACAGAGTGTCAGTGGTGACAGTACATTGAACCTTCTCACCGCAACTTGCAAGACTTGCTTTCAGCCGTACTTAATGCTCTTTTCTATCTGTCAAAGTTAGACTTAAGTATTATGTATATGAGCCCTCATCCCCCATCATTAGTGATACTGATCACATTATGGTGGTCATCAGTTGCAAAAATGATCTCAAAGTGATGTCCATTCTTAAGGTAATTTTGATACTAAATGGATTTTGCCCCGTTGTGCATAGGAGCAAGTCCCCTCAAGCCTGTACTAATTACATCCATAATCAAATGTGTTCTGTGTCTTCTTGTTAATGACATTGATCTTTTGGAATATCCAAGCCTATATTCTGTGAGATTATTGGATAAAGTGCAGGGCAAAGTCTGCGTGACCCCAGGAGGAAGACGTCGTTGCAGACATAAGTGGGTATTAAATGGATATAATTGACAGTG
Organism: Channa argus; assembly: GCF_033026475.1. Classification (NCBI taxonomy): domain Eukaryota; kingdom Metazoa; phylum Chordata; class Actinopteri; order Anabantiformes; family Channidae; genus Channa; species Channa argus. The sequence continues at coordinate 20,163,998 of NC_090203.1, forward strand.
ACCCTTCCTGGCACTCTGCACTGCTGAGGCCTCTGGTCCATGGATCATACAGCAGAGGGAATGAATTAGCATGGGTTAGGAATGGGAAAATTAAAATTAAGAAAAGGGAGATGGGCTGAGAGATGGATCAATGTTGAGCCAGTGGGCTTATCAGCTGATGGGGGCCACAGAAATAGTGGTCAGGTTTCAATGTTAGGGAAAATTTCAACATTTACAAACTTTTAGCTGTTAATTTTACACCAAACTTTTTGAGAAACCTTTTTTAAACATTCATTCATGTACAGTACATACATTTAAATGCAGGATTCTTTTCTCCATTTATACTAAAATTAGCAACCTGGGTGGCCATTGACTATTTTTGCTTATTGATTGTCCAAAGGTCGTGCCCTTACAGCCCTATTCCATTGTGATAATGTAGACCAATGATTCGGAGTGAGATAAATCCAACCTTACACATACAATTGTACTTTTCTTCTTTGAAATATAAAGGCTAATCGAGTCTCGTACGGTGTTTGTAAACGCTTCTAATTGTAGAGCTGAGTATTTTAATTTCTGTGACACATTGACCTCTATCTGGCAACCACTCCACCCCTGCACAGGTGGATCCCATTGTGTGTGTGTGCACGCTGTTTGGATTTTTGTTGTAGTATTGGCATGATGGGGGTAATTGGAGTGTTGGTCTGGTGAATCAGTTCCAGCCTGGGTGGGCAGATTGCATATGATGATCATGTTCTGACCAGATGGCAAGCTGGCACAAGAGCTTGGGTTGGCAGAGTGTGTATATGTATATTTGTATGTGTGTGTGTGTTGGTGCATATCACTGTGACTGCTCTTTTGGATGTGTATATCCAACTGGAGGAATACACATACAGAGATGATGGGCTTCTCTGAAGGACTTGCACAAAAATCTTAAGTGGCACATATGTGAGTTAACTTAATTTGTCATATTTATGATCTCTCTCATGGAAAATTCACAAAAGGTCCAAAACCTGTTGTCTGAGTCAAGTGTGCATAGTCAGCTGATTGAACAAAATATTGTACAACAAAGGCCAATTAAAATAGATTAAATGAATCGTTACAACATTGAAGGCATATGATGCTAATTATAGGAAACAATTACTCTGAAAAATCTCTCTCTTTTCTAACAAGTCCGTAAAATCTATTTTAATTTACTGTATTATTTAAAATATTCTAATCTGCATTTATTCTATTTATTACTCTTATCAGTTTTGGGTTATTTCTGAGAACAGTGCTGGTATCATCTTTTTTTTTTTTTAAGTGAAAGAGTAACACCATTTTTCGTCTGTTTACAGGTGCTGATCATCGGGTTAGGAATTTGATGAATATGACGTAGTCTACGTTTAGGAAAAGACTATGAAAATGTCCCTACATGAGGCTCACAGACCTTTTGACCCACACGCAAGAGTGCAAGTGGCCGAGAACTTTTTGTAAAATCAATAGATTCTTGTGCAAGTTATAATTTAGATAACATCTTCAGCATTAAAACAGTGGACCACTAGAAGACCACACTGTGGTGGCCAGTCTCATGTTAGTGTCTAAAATCCAAGCCACTTGGAAATGTATTACTTTCGAAGATGACAAATGGCTCCCGCAAAGTTTTTCTAATGCGGCCGAGTAAAGTTTATCTTTAGGGCATATGCAGCTGCCAGCAGTGCTTCCAGAAAACTTTAATCTTTCCTTTCAGAGGCTCACTTCCTATTTCTGTGCAGAGGACTTGATGGGAGGCAGACCGTGGGCGTTTTGACACCCGTCTGAGGAAACGATCGCGGTGAGTGGGCCTGCCGCTGCCACTGCTGTAGCAGTGCAGGGTGTCTTCTGTGGTTCCCGCTGGCTGTTTCTCTGTAACTTAGCACCCTGGCTACTTAATTAGAGCTTTAAGTTAGGGGGAAAGTCAAAAAAGAGCACTTCTCCCAGTCAGTCAGCCTGTGTCTAACCAACCAGAGGGAGATGCTTTTATAGAGAATAATCCATCAGAGGGGTCTAATGAGGAGCTGATATGGCAAACATGACAATTGGCTTATTATTATTATACAGATATGAGATCCACAAGCAAGTTAGATATTATATAGGGTTGAGTCGCTCATCCTCACATGTCAGCAAGGAGTGATGCCGGACTGCTGTACACCAAACAAATAAATTACAAAAGCATGGAGCAAAGCAAACTGGCAACAGTAAACACTATTGATGTGGCCGGCAGATTTCATTACAACACTCTGCTGTTTCAACTAATGACTAACTTCTTCAGCAAAATCCCACATTGTGAGGGCAGCAGCAGGGAGAGAGTGGGGGTGGGAGGGAAAGAGGGAGGGAGGGAGGGAGGGAAGGAGGGAGCATTACTGGTGTTGCTGTCAGTAGGGGGCTCAGGCCAAGTGGGAAAACGTCAGCACTGTCAATGGGAAGGAGGGCTTGATGTTGCAATGATAGGCCTGTGTAATGGGCACTTTGAAAGAACAATCAGTGCCTTCTGTGAATCATATAGCCCGCCATGTAATTCATGCTTGCGTCTGTGAATTTGTGCCAAAGCATGAGAACAAAAACTATTTGTAGTCTGTAGAAACTAAGCTAAAGGTTGTGCATGTTCTTTGAGTTGCACCATCGTGGCTCCAATTTTTGGTTTTTCAGTTTTTTTCATTCATATGGCTTAATATGCAAAGGATTTTTCGAAACATGACTTGTAATTGTTCAATTATATGATATTTTGCAGCAGGCCCAACCTGGGAGGTATCATTTTCCCAAGCTGTTTATGTAGGTAACATTATTAATTTTTTCCGTTAGCTACCACCCATATGCAACTACCAGAGGATCAAATGACTTTTGATCAAAGGACTTTTACTGCTGACACTTAAAACTGGGATCACAAGGTTGCAAGCCAAAGTAGATCTTCAATCTGATCTGAGCTTCTTTAAGTGTGTGAAAATATTAATGCTACTGCATATAAATAGCAATGTTAAATAGCATCCTGACTGAAATCATTTAAAATGAACATAGCTGCAACATGGCGGGTGGTGACCCTTTAGTACCACTTTAGTACATGTCAGTCAAACTTGTAAAATAAAAAGTGTGGCTTGGAATGATTGACATAGAACATATGGACAAAAACGAGCATATCTGAAAAAACAACAACAACAGCAACACAAAAAATGGTTTATAATGTAGAAATTGTTTCTCTCTTTATTCCCGTCTTCATTGCGTTTGTCCGCAAAGAAAGGATTAATCTCTCTTGCTTAAGGCTCCAGCTCCTCCTACCCGATTAAAAATTCATACGATTTATTGAAAAATCCCACAATATATGCAGTTTGATCAAGCAGGAATTAAAAGTGTCATTGTGCTCGTCAATAAGGGCTAGTGGCGACATGGCAGTATCACATTGACTCCTGCCTATTAATACTCAGTGTCCTATTGGGCTATCAGCTGATTGTTTGGAATGTAAATGATGCTGCTGATGGCTCTGGTGACTGATGGCTTAAATTCCAATTAATCAATTGCTTCATCAGTTTCCCTAATTCAGATCAAATATCTCCTGAGTGCACTCTTCTTTCAGTGGTATTAGAAGAAATAAATGCTCTGGAAGTAATTTTCATCAATCTCGTGTACATGCCAATATCCCTCACAACCCCGGTCCAGGTTGAGGACTTAATGTCTTAAGTTTGTGTAGGTGAGTGTGTGTGTGTGTGTGTGTGTGTGTGTGTGTGTGTGTGTTTAGCAGAGGGATTTTAATATAAGGGGGATTTGAGGGAGACATAAGGCAAAATATAAAATAAGGCTGCATACGCATCTGTATTTACTTATTTACTTTTGTGATTCTACAATACAAGAGTGAACTTAGGTGAAGATTCTCGGTCATCAAGGTTTGGTTATCTGAACGTGGAATTCTGTCAACTGGACTTCTTTCTTCTGAGTGAACTTCACACAAGCAGTGTCTTTGGCCCAAGATAAAACGCTCTCGTATGCATTTAACTGTTACATAAGCAAGGGGTTTGACAACACTTTACCTTTATGCTGCCTGATACTCTATACATAAGGTCTTTGCTTAAAGCAGTTATGACAAGTCATTAGAGCCCATCTATAAGGAAATGCACCAGCCACGTCAAATGAACTTGATGCAAGCCACCTTTTGAACTGAAGGCCTGTACATATCACCTCATCTCAAAACCCAAGCTGCCACGGAAGGCCTCATTGTACGATAAGCCTAGTCAATTATACAGAATAAAATCAACTATTCATAAGTAGACTGTAATAGGATATTGGCTGACAGACTGACAGATTTAATAATTCAGTTTTGCTCAGGCTTAACTGCTATTACTTTGTAGCTAATGGTTGCCTTTGTAAAAAATTAATCGAAGACAATGCCGGAGTGAGAAGATACACATAATTATGCCGACTTCATTTACATTAAGCCCCCACTTTCCTGTCCGCAACTTAAAACAGACTTCTGAAGAGTCCTCGACGGTTTAAGCATGCAGAAGCAGAGGTACTGTAATTTGATTTATGAATTTGATCCCCCCCACCACCACCACCTCCCCATTTAATTCATCAATGTTTTAGAAGGAGCAATTATGTATTGTACAGCAGCTCTTCATAGCTCCATTATCCAGCCTGAACATCTTTGTCAGTTGGGTGTGTAATGATATTGCTAAATATTCCATAATGGCCAGACAAGGCTTTATCCGTCACAGCTATTATTAGTGTGTCCTTATTCTCAAATTGAACTTATTTTGAATGATGGCTTTTGACAATAGCAGATAACAAGAACACAAGTGAGGTTCTAAGAGTCTGTGTGGAGCCATCCTTTGCTCACAGACATGCTTTTTCAGATCTTTTGTTTCATGTTAAGAACAAATATGCTATTTTCCAAACTAAAAGCCTTATTTGATGTGGCCTCTGCCTGCTGGTGTATGGGCTGCGGTGAGTTTTCATAATGTCAGTCATCCATTTCGCATAGTGTTTTAATTTGCTCATTGTGGAATAATGGCAACCAAAGTGTTTTTAATCTAATTAAATATAAATTCCTGCACACATGGGATCAGAGCAAAATTACATTTGTGTGAGAATGGCTCCATTCATTCAGTCAGTCATTTCAATGAGTCTTTCTGTGTTTGCTTGATCTCTGTGCATTGTTTCTCATTCTCACTTGCTGGAAAAAAAAAAAAAAAAAACCTAATGGTGAGGAAAAACACTGTTTTGTTTACACTGCATGGTGTGTATTATCCTGGCATGAGCGGGTGGCCAACAAGAAGTCGCTATCAGACCTCTGAGAACAAGCAGGAGCACATGCAGCCTCCCCCACCCTAACCCCCACCACCTCCACCACCCCTCGACAAATGCTCAGTGGTCGTGAACTACATCGATCTGGGGTATAATTCTCTATGAAATTGATGGATGAGGGCAGCCATTGACAGAAAGGGTAAAGACCACTTTGAGATGTCCCCTGTGAATAAGTATGATGGAAAATAGATTGTTGAAGAAGATTTATGTTTGTTCTCCACAGGAGAGACCCCCCCCCCGCCCCCCCACCCCCCCAAACTCTCCATACCCACTTCTGTCCAATCAAACATGTCATTGTGGTCAAGTTAAATTCATTGCCTTCATTCAGCTAAAAACTTTGTGACAGTTAATTCATTCTTTAAATGCGGAAACCATTTTTTTGTATTTTACAAAGATGCATGACCATCTTATTACTACAGTTATGACGAGTGCTGTGGTAGAAAATTACAATGTGATCAAACGTTCAGTTAAATTAGCTCCATAATTATTAGTGCAGTTGTTTTAGTTATACTTCTGTAATTATTCTCATGTCAGTGAGGCCTACATTTCTTTAGCTCTATGGAAGAAACTAAAACCTTAATATTTGATCTAATTTTCACAATGGTAAAACCAACATGCACATTAGAACTATTATTTTACCATTGTTTAACATTGGAGAGACCCCCCCCCCCCCCCCCCCCCACACACACACACACAGACACATTGATCAAATAATGGATACTAAATGGCAAAATCACATTTACTAATACTTAGAGCCACACAAATATATGAAGGTGAACAAAAGGCTATATGATGTTGAAATAATTCAAGAAATTAAAATGTCTTGAAGAATGAACGATAGGGTGTGTTCAAGTTACCTAACAAGACCTCTTCAGAACTGAACAACAGTATCAGCAGTATCAACAGCTAAAGTACGTCATGGAAGACATGAAGGCCAAAGTTCTGGCGCAACGTTTCTTAATTAAGTATAAATTTAATTAATATGTAACAATATCTCCCATTAAGACTTTTAGTACTTTTTAAATTCTGTAACAACTTTCTTTCATTTGCAGCCTTGCATATGCTGCATTTCCTGAGCAAGTCAATCAATCAAATCAATCAATCAAACTTTATTTATATAGCACCTTTCATACACAGCAATGCAACATTAATGCAATTTAAAGTGCTTCCAGAGGATTAAAAAGTTAACAAAAACAAGGCAATAAAACACAAAAACAATCAAAACATGGATAATAATGCACCCTGAAGGAGGAACATATCACAAAAAGCTACAGAAGCTGTGAGAGAGCTGATAAGAGTTGATAATACCAAGTGAGGGGAATAGGACATAACACTATGAAAGACTTTGACCAGCTGATCTTAGTGAATGTGTGTACAGTCTATCTCCTAGCTCCTGTCCTGACTTCTCTGTGGTATAGTATTGTTTGACTGCCAGCAGTGTAATCAGATAATACCACTGAGAGGTCAAAAGCACTGCAAGCTTAAGCTTCAGATTTCTGTCACCTTTTACAAAAACATCCAAAGAGCCATTTCAGAAAGTATCTGTACCCTGCTGCAGGTACAATACCAATAAGTGATCTTTGAAAAACTTTTTGGTGAAGTACATGTCAACCACTCCACTTTTAGATATTTACACAGTCTGTTATGGAACCAAATATTAGAACATGTATTTTTTTTTGCTCAGATCCACAACAGCATGACTCTGTGCATTACAATGGTCACTGTGTTGACATGCTTTTGTTTACCCGGGGTTTAAATTTTTTTCTATCAATAATTTCTGGAGGATGACGCCACTTTTAAACCCCTCATTTTGCCCTGGCACCACCAAGATCTGTCCTTACAGTTTGCTGTTATGTTTGATCCATAAAACCCAGAGGATGTACCATCTTGCCACCATGTTGCAGGGATGGATGGCGGAATTATAACTCGAGAGTCACGGGCAACTTAAGGTTAGAGAAATACCATGGTTCTGTATAAAAGTAAATAAAAATGCTGTCACTGAAGTCAGCATTATGTCTCTATCTCTAAAAGACTATTCTCTGGTGTCCAGCGTAGGGATGTGAGTACCTATACATAACCCTAAATATCTTAAATAAGTGCAAAAACTCGATGCTGTACTTCGAAATCAAATATTTTGGCAGCATTCTAGTATTCAACTAGTATAGTATCAACTTTGCAACTTGGCATTTAAATAAATTAAAAACAATCCTCATCATGTTACTAAAGACATAATTTGGTTGCAGTTACTTTTCCTACAAAACAGCAGTTTCACTTGACATTTTTAGGAGTCAGGGTAAAAGGTTTAACATGTAAATGTGTGTATGTTAGCATGCTGACGTTAAAACTGCACCACTGTGTCCACGTCTCAAAGATAGACATAATCATTAAACCAAGTATTTGTATCACTTAAGCTTAACCTTCCTGTTATGTTCAGGGTCAAATTGACCCGTTTTAAAGTTTAACAATCTAAAATAAATACTTTAAAGTATTTTTTCACTTTGAAACTTCTCCTGATTGGCTTATTTAGTGTAATCAACATATAAAATAAAAATGGCTCAGTTCACATATTTGTAACCCCCCTCCCACATGTTTATATCACAAAGGTACTGTTCGGGTCAATTTGACCCGGCAGACAAAATAGCTTAAAAGCTAAAAAGAGTCAGAAAGATCAAATACTATTTGTTTCTTTGCAACCATGAGACATAATACACCCCTGTTTCACACTCACTCACACACGCACACACACACACACACACACACACACACACACACACACACACACACACACACACACACACACACACACACACACACATATTATTAATGTTATTTGTTATTAATTGTTAATGTAATGGCTTATTAATGTTCCCGGGTCAAATTGACAATGCATCAATGCTGTTCCTCAGAAACGAACATAACAGGAGGGTTAAGCTTTAAATTCTTGTATATTTATCATAGGATTAATAGTGACATTAGATTCTTTCTGTGACACACACTGCAAAAACAAAAGCTTGCAACAAACTGAACAAAGTGTGCACTTTCACACTTTATACTCTGTGCACTTTTATAAAAGCACCAACCTGCAACACTGCAACAATGTTGTGCTACACCAGCTTCATGTGTTATCGCTCTGTTCAGTAGCTGTTACCTGTTTGTCATCAGGCTGTAGCTGTGGGTTATTAGGGCCCAGGCTTAGTAGGCTGTTGTACTAGTTGGCTTAGTGGGGTTTTGCCCACTAATCTCATTTTCTCATGTTGTATTTGGGAAGTGAACACTGAGACACATCCTTCACATGCTTACATTCTTGGTTAACAAAACCTATTCTGCTCCAGGTTCTTTACACACAAAATCAACTAAATTTCTGTTCCCAACTTCATTATTGTTTTACTCATTTTATTTCAGTGGTTTACATTTTTAGAGCTTACTTTTTACATCAAACTGTAGTAGGAGGGTCAGAAGAGGGTCTAGGACAAGCATGATGTCCATGTTTAACCTTTTTCATGTCATGATCAGCCTCTTGTGTGGGCTCTGGCTGAAGGCCCTTCCCATGATGCTTTGCTGGTCGGGGTCCTCCTCTTGTGTATCCTTTATTTATACGATCCTCTTATGAAAACATCACCTTTGGCTTCCCAGAGGGTTGACACAGGATAAAACGAGTATCAATTAGGCAGACAAAAAAAAAACTCTTCCTACAAACGAAGTATCCAAAACTTCATTCCTCAGTGAGCCTCACTTTCATCGAGTTGCCAGAGGGGAAAGAGGTCTCTCTTTTGTTTATGTTTGATTTGGCAGCCATTGCGGAGCATCATTTGTTGTAAGCAGAATATAGGGACAATGAAGAGTTTACCTTCCCTTTTTATTAAACTAGCTGCAGTGAGTTCAGCTCCGTTTCATGGCATGCCTTCAGAGAGCTACAGCAAGACCTTGGATGATTAAAGATAAAAAACTATTTACAGAAAATTGACTCTGTCAAACACACACACGCAAAACTAACTTCCACAATGCATGACCTGGATGAAAACTCAAATTAGAGTGTGACTAAGAACAGAAATGTATTAATTTTAAAGCATTAATGTTGGAGCCAAATGGATGTTAGTTAGTTGGGCTTTAGGCACTTTTACAAACAACTGCAAGATACCAAAACAGTCCAGAAAGTAGAGAAAGTCTGTACCTTAAGTCACCTTCATCATGCCCTCTGCGCTTCAAGCTCACTGCAGCCTACCGCCAGTCACTTGCTCGAGGTTAGTGCATGTCACCTTAAAGAACAACCTCATTTACAGCCATTAAGATCAGTAGCCGGAACTTTTGTGTGTGTGTGATATAGTTACAGTAAATTCTGAACATGTGTTAAATATACTGTAAATTCAATATTTGGTCTCCTTTTTGCTGCGATGGATTACTGAACAGGCCTTTCAGCAACAGACCCAGGGGCTTAAGAGGTCAGAGAACCCATCGGCTGGAGCCTTGGAAGTTACTGTTTGCATTTCTTGCTTTATAGACCTCAGTTAAAAAAAGCATCAAAAAGACCACGAAGACATGCACAACAGCCACAAAAAGATGCAAAATAACCCAATCGACCTGATGAACAGCCGGCACAAAGTGAGCAGAACAGATACCACGTGACCAAAAACAGACACAAATCCTCCAAGCGTATGCAAAATTTACTATAAATAGACCCAAAATAACAACAGCAACTAAAAAAAAAAGTCTGGCAGACTTCATCATGACATGTTGGTGGCATTTGTTTAAAGTTTCTTTTTTTATTATAGTTATTTGGAAAGTATTTCTATTGATCATATCAATATCAATCTTTTTGTCTGGCATCTATGCATGGGCTCGGCTTTAAAGTGCATAAAAAAGGAAGCGAGAATATTAGAAACTCAATGAGCCCTATCGGTTGAAAAGTGCCAAAACCGACGGGCCTACTCAAATAACTAGACCACCAATTCCAAACCTTAATCACTTACCATGTTGCAGGTTAAACTTAATGAAATGTATTACGATTTAACTCTAAAACAAGTTTTACACAGGTAAAAGTTAAGTTACAGGTATGGAGTAGTGGGAGTGGGTCAGATTTGGGATTAAAAGACAAATGACCTCAGAGGTACGGTGATTGCCTTGTGTATTCACTTGTCACCTGTTTGATTTTCTCCCGAAGAGATGTGCCGCACAGCGAGGATATCCGGGTGGTGAAACTAGCTGTCACACATACCCATCATCCTGTGCAAAGGTGTAACTTAACCCTTCATAAGACGCCAGCCCTGAAAAAAGAACTAGCATCCTTATCCCGAAGGACCTTTATATCCCTCTTCACAAAGAGATGACACCGCCCAGATCTGCGCCACAGACTTTTTTGTCTTCCCAAAGCACTTAATGTGATCAGAGAATTAAAATTTCAGCGAGTCATTTAATGATAGCCTGGGCCAAAGGACCTGCAATGCCAAGCTAGAGTTTCCTGCGGTTCTGTAGTCATATCTCTGGCATCCCACGTCCTCTCTTTTTGTTTCATGCTGAGTACATTACAGTCCTCCTGAATGCTGCACCCGCTCCCTCTGCCTGTTTAATGTGATCAGATAGATTTATTATGGGCAATGAGGTCACTGGGATTTTCTGTAATTGAAGTCAAGCTGAATTGTATTAACAGGTCTGCAACACTGTAAAGCAGCAGCATTTACATTTAATTACTTTTATTGACCCCCTTGCTTATTTTATTTGCAATGAAGCAAATGCTGTGATTCAGTGGACATTGTAACAATATTTAAATAAGAGGGACAAATTAATGGACAGTTTGAGTTTATAACTTTGCCTTTTATTATTATGATTGTATTATTAGAGATTGTGAGAAGGCTCTGATGTTGTAAATATGTAAATATAGATAATACCAGGGCATTTCATGTGGCTATTTTAACAACTTCACAGTCAAGGATTAGCTGGTGTGTCGCTTTTATTTTTTTTGTACTTTGAAATTTTATATCCTGTTTAAGTGAGTGAAGGGCTTCACAGTTACACTTGAATAAATGGGGCATTCAAAGTAGTCACACTTTGATACTTATTTTGTGTATTTCAAGGGATTAAAAAATGGGATCGTTTAGCAGTTTCATTTATTTCATTTTTTACTTTTTATAATCCTGAGCAGGGGTTTTGGATGCTTTAGAGGCCAAATGTGTCCAAAGATGAGCTATCTATCTCTGCAGCAATTTAAGCATGTGTGTCTCGTGTCTATGTGTGTGTGTGTAAATTTGTATCGGTGTGTGTCGGTATGCGTGTGTCAGGGCTGTAGAAGGTTTGTCTCGTTAATGAGAGGCGTTCAGGGCCTCCATGGGGGCCTGTGGAAGATAATCTTCTCCTGTTTTGCTATGAAAGCTCTTCTGAACGTAACCGAAGAAACTCACTCAAATGGCGGAGGGCTTGGCTGAATAATTCAGCATTTACAATCAATTTTAGCCCCCACCTCATCTCAACACCTCCCTGGACCACAGGGCATGCCGGCTCATCATGGGAATGTTGACAATTCCCTGTACAATGCACTCTCTGGCACAGTGGCAACATGAGAGGCTGTGGGTGTTTAGACATTTGTGTGAGTTTGCAACTTAGTATGTTGAATTATTAAACCCCTCAAATGCTGTTTTATTGCACAGTGAGAGCATGTCAAATATTTTATTCTCTGCAGGCGTGGAGGAAATTTTTTTTTTTTTAATTTTACTATGGTTTATTGTATTCCTGTCTGGAGAAAAATTGATACATGGTAAGTGTATATTTTATTCAGAGTTTACCAGTGCGACACTGTGACCATTTTGTCTGTTAGGCATAATAAAAAACTGATGCAGTAAGTCATTTTAGAAATATATGAATAATATATTTAGCTGAATCTGTATGATTACACTAACTCATGCACTGAACTTAAGCACAGTATTGAGATTTAGAATTTTTATATTAATACTCCACATATACTTAACACTACTTATTTTGACAGTTTTACTACCCACTGTAGCTATAACTTATCTTTCAGATTTTTTTTCTGATTACAGTCCAGACAATAGTTATTTAGGCATTTTCACTCTTTTCGTTCTTCAGACTCTGTATAATACAATTCAGTACCAACAATCAGTTCTTTATCTGAGTTCATGTATTTGCATTTCATATGCACTTTTGTTAAGGCTTTTAGGACTTTACATGCTTCTCCTTTACTCCTTTACACGTGCCTCCTTGCAGTTTGGGCAGAGGACATAGTCCTTCATATATTTGCGTTTTCTCATTGAATCGTATAGTCATTTTTCTATAGAATAAACAGATCAGCAGCCTTCGGCTTGACCCTTCAGGGTTGGCCTCAGCGGCACGTTGATTTGGCATTCATTTTTATGCCAGATGCCCTTCCTGCCGCAAGCCTCCCATTTTTTATGCGGGCTCGGAACTGGCACCAAGACGGCCCTTGGAGGTTGAGCACGGCCACAACTGGTGGGGTGGGAAGAACAAAAATATAGGCAAAATATAATTGTTGTCATACAAATTGCAGCATATAAAAAATAGGTGGCTATTGCTTTTTCCACCCTTAGTGTGCATGCACAAGGCTTCCACATCTCACACTGTATGTTCATAATGTGCATTCCCATCACCAGCTTCTGAATGATCATGTGACATCTTCAACTCCAAAAACGGTGTGATTTTTAAGTTCCTAACTTTTATGATTTCATTTAGGCTGCTCTATACTACTAATTCACTAAATTTCAGAAAGATTTATTACCTGCATTTAATTAACTATGCATTCACGTGTATTGACAGCATGTGTTAAATGTGTGCTGAGTGTAGTAGGTGTCAGCTTTCCAGAGGAATGATTCAACTGTGATGAGAAGGAGGAGGTGGTATTGGTGGTGCAGCAGCTATATTCTCCTGTACAATAAGCTGCAGTATAATAGTCCTGTGGATTACCTCAATTGCAGGTGATAACAGACAGGCAGTGGAGCGGACAGGCTGATACAGGACACCCACTCCTGTGTGGGAAGCCATATGAATTATTTCTTGTTTGCCTGCAGACTGCCTATGGGGGCTGGGAGCTATAGTTGTGTGTGTGTGTGGCCGGGGGGTGTAAATGTTATGACTGTGTTTGACTTTACAGATAGCGGAGATAGAGCGTAATCTACATCCAGGATTACTTCTGTGATTCATATTGGTCAGTTTATACATATCATTTATTTCTTTGACTTTGTAATCACCAAATTTTGTTAAATCTGTTTCTGCTGCCACTTCATAACTTGTTATACCAGGAGTTGTTTCTGTGTCTTCATGTCTACGCGTGCAGGCCAGCCTGACGCAGAGCTCGGCAACATTCTTCACATCACCATCTGTCAATTGGGTGCGTGTAGTGTGCGTGTCCGTGAGCATGTCAGTCACAGAGAGCTTATCAAGCAGGAGGCCATTGCTCCGCTCAATGCAACGCAGTATGCAGGATTCTTTGTCAATGGTGGAATCATGCAGGAAGGTGATACCTGGTTTAAGCATGATTAAATTGACACCCCATAGAGTGTCTCAGATAGGTTTTTGTGTTCTTGATACTGTGGCGGCAGCTTATTCAACGCTGTCTCGCGTTCAGTCTCACCTGTCATGCTGACATCATTGCCTTGCAATTACAGTGAGTGAGAGGGGGAATGCATTAAACCAGCACTGTGGGAAGAGGTTCAAGGCAATATCATTTCTTTATCTGTTGACTATTGAGGTCTTTCTCCTTTGATTTAAGAAACACAAACAATCTTTTTTTTTTTTATTGATATGAACAAACAAATAACTTTAAGTAAGACATCACTTCAACAGAGGCTTGTCTGGGCAAAAACTGTAAGGCAAGATTAGGAGGCAAAAGGCAGCTCACAGTCTTGGTTATCGTGAGTTTAATCAGCAAGAGGGAGAAATACACACAGCAGAACAGAACTACACTCTTGAGTGGGCCAAATCACAATGTCAAGGTTTGCAGGTTATGGGTGTCTTTTAACCACTCAGCTCAGCAGCTGAATTCACACAAAAAGACAAAGGAATGACTCAATGCAAACCAACCTGACAGAACATACGTACAGGTGAATACACAGTGGTCAGGAATCTAATTAGCAAGTCTCTGAGACAGCTCATCTCCTACGTGTTCCCTGCTGGGACAGCTTCCTGTTGAAGCTCTGGTATAAAGACAGTTCAAAGTTCAAAGAATGCATTTGGTCACCATGAAGAGGCATTTTGCATTTGTAGGAAATTTCTCTCACAAAGCTAAATATTTATATATATATTATATTTATATTATATTTAGCTAAATATATATATTTTGGTATATTCGTTACCTTATGTTCAAATAGAAATACAAATGGTCTGCATGATGCACATTTGAAATAACTAAAAAACTTTCACTTTCCCCTCTGCACTGCATTTTGGAGATATTTGTCTGACTTTAGTTACCGGTTACATGCCATGTCAACATACTCAGCTAAAACACTACACTGTAAGTCAATATTAGAGTTTAAGCTATCAAGCAAGACAGTGCACCCGATATCTACTATCTGCAACCTTCAAGTCATACTTACACATATATGTGATTTTAAAATGGTTCTGATATATTGATAAATGAGTCCTTTTTGAACTTTAAATACAGGACTTTAATTTGTAACTGCATGTTTTTACACTGTGGTTTTGCTGCTTTTACTTTGGCACACCAGCCAAGTACGTCTCCCGATGCAGGGCGCACACAAACTCATTTTACTTTAAAATGAATTGATATGTCCTTTAATACAGTCAGCACAGGCCTACTGTATGCATGGCAGCCTTTCAAAAAGCATTCATCATCACAGTCATCTGTAGACCTCCAAAAGACTAAAAGAGTAACTTCCTGAACATCTGCTCCCAAGATCAGAGATCTCTGAGACTATTCTGGTGTTTGCAGTTGCTCAGGGCTTTGGAGTTCATGCTTCATGGCTTATTTATTATTTACATAATTCAGATGCAGACAGTATTTATTTTTTCTTCCCTGAAATGTCCAACATTTCTGTCCAGACATGCATTGTCCCAACTTAGTGTGACTGTCTGATGCCAGTAGCTTTAAGAAATACACGAAAAGTAGTTTTAATGCTATGTCATGTTAGAATCAGACCAACAGTTGCGTATTAGATGAGCGAGAGAGAGCGAATGAGTGAAGAGGAGCCACAAAGAGGAGCTTTGTTTATGGCCGTCTCTCTTGGCCACACGCAGGGATTAGCAAGAAAGCATTTCCTGTACTGATTCATGCTCCGTCATTTGTGTAACTCGCATCTCTGTTAACAAAAGGAATCAAATATGTCTGTGGCTGCATGCATGCATTATTTTTCACTGACATTCTCATGTTACAAGATTAGTGTATCGTATTCTTTTTAAACTCACTGGTTACAAAGATCACCATGAATCACCAGTAGCTTGCGGCACATGCTTGATCAGCAGCAAAGGCCCAGGCACCCGAGAACCCAGGTACACCGTATGGTAACGTACAAATGGAAAGAGGTCTATAGTGAATGCTTAAAGGCTGACTTCACCCGTTTCAGCGTCCTAGGGTCCTTCTTTGTTGATATAATTGGTTTTTAAACTTCCTCTGCTTTCCCTGTATCCAAATGTTTATTTCTAGCTGGAAAACTCTGGATGTCATCATTGGGAGGAGTTTTTTTAATTGGCTTAATCACTGGTCAATCAAGACTTTAACGTACACATGTTTAGACAGAACATTTATTCTTGTTTATTTCCATATATTTTCAAATTCTGGCTAATAGATTATTTTTTTGGTTGGTTTTTTTTTTTAGTTCTAATAGCATTAAAAATAAAGCGGGAAACTGTTCACATCCACTCACAACTGTAGAATGTGAAATCAACTATTTACAGTGCAAATCAACATATTTTAGACCGGAGCCCCCAGCAGTTTAGTACTGAGAAGGCTGTCTGACTTTTTCAGATGAACAGATGTAAAACATTATTAATTTTAAAACAAATGCAACAAAAAGTCTTCGGTGAAAAGAAATGTAACCACTTGAAGGCTTGTCTTGACCTTTCTACAATTAACATAGTGCATCCAATGACATCAAAACACATCAAAACACCTTTATGTATCTTAGAAGCCTTAAATCTGTTTTTTTATGTTTTTGACAGAGTTTATTACTAGTTACAAATCCTCTGCCTGACGCAGTATTGGTGACTATGTTATAATCAGGGGACGCCAGAGAGTTTGATGGACACTGTGGCCAGGATATCCCGGCCCTGAAGCTCATTTTGAGGACATGAAAATATGCTCGTTTGCAGAGGGTGGAAGAGTAATAAAACATACAGGCTCCTTCTTTACCAGAGCCTAGTTAAGCTTGGCTCTGCCTGTGTGTTTGGGCCCAGCAGGCAGTGTGTCACAGCAGCGTCTCTGTGTGTGGCCTCCTTGTTTTGTCATCATTTCTTATGTGTTTAGGAATCGTCTGCAACAATCTGACCGCAGTGTGTCGTCTTATGTGCTGAATTTGGAGGAAGCATACATGTGGCCTGGGTTCCCCTTGCTCCTTCAAACTGTAAACATATGCAAAAACACAAATACATAGATACACGTGTGTAAACACACACATACGCTCATGCACTTTGGGTTGCTGCTTCCTTCACTGATTTATGAAGCTTATTAAGTTATAATTGCTTTGGTTACATATGGAAGATTAGAAGTGCCACGTGCAGCATTGTACTGTAGCTGTCCCAGTGTCGGCTGCTGCCCTTTGTGTTGCAGTCGTCCTCAAGTAATTGAGGGGAACACCTGAGCCATTTTCCATATGATGCCAGCATCAGTGAGGGGGGGAGAGGAGAGCACCAGGACATGGGCGGCTGTCTTGCTAATGGGACACTTAGACGTCTGGGCTTATGTCATTCAGTCCCAGCGCGCTGCATCCAATCGCCCCCCTATTGCAGGGATCCAGCTCCGTGACGATCGATCTGCGGCTAGCCTCCTCCACCCCGGCGGTCATGGCACAGGCAACCGGAGCCATCAGGGTCCTGAGACGTCCCTCTCACCGTCTACCTCCCACAGCCCCAACACAAACACACACACACACCCACACACACAAACACACACACACAGAGAACTGTCCCACTGCCCCTGCAACTCCTGGCCTGACCTTGATCTGTCTCTGGAGAACCCAGCAGGAGCACTTTGTAGTTGCATTCTGAGCACAAAGGCAGACACATAACTATTCTTATGAAAGTAGAAAAAAGGACCAAAGTCACTCTAAAGAACAATTCTAGATTCACTCCCACTGAACAGTGTTCAGTATATGTAGAGTGTAACCCAATGATAAATATGAAAAAAAAAATTATAATAATAATCAATGAATTCTTTGCATTTACAGTAGGTCTACAGCCTCCAGTCTTAAGAGGATATAACCTCACGTAAGTAACAGTCACACTGTATTTGCAGCACAAGAATATTTAAAAGAATGTTATTTACAAAATAGCATTTAGCACTTAATTTAGCTCAAAGCCATAGAAACAAAACAAAACACACGATTACAGGGATGTTAACATGGCTGGATGATACCGGTACTCTCACTGTTTCTGTTTTTACATTTTGAGTGTTAAAACTTAATAGTCTTATAGTTGATAACACAGAGTAAACTCATTTGACTGTTAAGAACAAAAAAACATCATCCAAACCAACACTCTATTACTGATGTTTTGATATACTTCCCCATGTTTTGGAGGGAACTTAATTGTTGCCAGGATTTTCCCCCCTAATTACAGAAAATGTGTCATCCTTTGACTGTAATAAACTGTCCTGGAAACCAGAGTCCTGTGATACTTGATGCTGTTTCCTTCAGGTCACTAAAACAATAAGGTAGAAACAGTTTTACATTTGGTTAATAATTACAAGCACAGATATAGTGTTTGCTGACATGTTTCATCGCGTGCTGTCGAGATCAACAGAACGTCTCATTGTTATGAAGTTCTGTTTGCGATTAAACTAGGATCATTGCTGTGAAAGTACAGGTCATGTGTGACGATGACTCACGCCTTCTCGTGTTCGGTGGATCTCTTGGCCCCTGTGAACAATGTGCCACGAGGACGGAAGAGGCCTATAAGCTTGTGAGTGGCCCTCCACGTATTCCCATCATTGTCATCTAATATTGATGCTCTGCTAAGCTCCAGTAATGAGCAGGGCTGATTTGAGATCAGGACACAGATAGAGATGATAATCTGCATATGGTCTCTCATGAAAATGGAGAATGGCCCTCTTGAAATAACCCTGCATGTCTGGCTGAATAAGCCTCCAGCATAAACAGACAAGAGGCAGAAATCTTAAGAGTGACTGGAAATGTGAGGTGATCCCTCAAATGTGAACCTGACTCCGGGGTTATTTGGCAGTGCTGGAAATATGGAGAAGAAACAATGTAGAAGGAATTCAAATTCTCATGAATTAAAAAAAAATTTAAAAAATCATCACGAAAGAAAAGTGTTTATCAGTCACATAATATTTTCCTAAATAAGTCTCTGTAAATATTTATTATATGAAATTGAAATTTTTTATGCCTTTGCCTCGCTGTCTCCTTCCCCTCCTTTCCTCTCACACAAACACCCAGAGCACTCGCAAAGCACACTGTGAAACACAGGATGTGAATCCCCTTACGTTCTGCAAGCCAAAGTTTGTTTTTGTCTACATGCAATACCAAAAGCCCATATTCAAAAGAAGCCTTTTGCAGTCATGCTATTGCAATGATAGCGTTGTTTAGAAAAATCAAAACATGCACAGAAAGCACACCGAGTGGCTGAGGGGGGTTGTTTGCAGTTTGCTTGTGTTCTAATATCTCCTTTATGCAGAACTTTACTGAAACACCGTGTGTGGTCCACTTGGGTCTGGCCTGATGAGCGGATGGCTGCAGTGGCTGCGTTGTTGTCTTTTTTAACTTCATTTTTCAACACTGGCCAGTGTTGCTTATAATAAAACCAGATTATGAAAACATTTTGGAGTCCTGACAAACACTGACAAATTCAAATATCAACAAGAAGATATGACAAAAAGGGCACCCGTAGCACTCTGCCAATGTTCGTGTAAACAGCATTAGTAAATGAATCGAAGGTTATTGTGACATTATTTGTCTATGGCTATTTCGTCTTCTATTTTCAGGTTTGTTCTATAAACAGCAGGAGTGAAACAAGGTGCTGGTTTCCAGGTTATTCTGCTCGTTTCATGTTCCTGCACTTCCAGCTTTGGATATCTTCAATATCATTTTAAAATTGAGTTCAAAGTACTGCTGACATTAACTTATGGATAAAACAACTTGTATTTTTAGACTGAACATAACTGTATTCAAATCATTAGGTTCAGTTTTTTACCACCTGTTGAAGCCTCCACTACTACTTCACTTAACACTTGAGCATCACTTTGGTGGTGGAGTGTGGACTTAAACTCCCCCCCCTCCCTCCTCCTTCTCCAACAAACTCTCTGGAGAAATATCACACGGTTGTGGGTGCTAATCATGTTGAGCGGTTTAGTCTTTCATAAACAAAGTGTAAAAATTAGGCCACACTAACAATCTGGTAATTCAGTAGCGGTCGGCGGACGTTGCTGCTATTCCATTTCAGGCTGGATTATGAATGCGTGTGCAAAGCCGTTGCCCTCTTAATGATGGCCTTGTGATATTACAGCTGCTCACAATTAGCCAGGACTCCCCCCTGGCCGCCAGAGCTCCCCTACGTAAATAAACGATGGGACCGGGGAGGCTGAGCACAGTAAGCGCTGAAACAACACGGCTGATTTGGACATCTGGTGTGGTAATAGAGATGTCTCTTCCACACTTTGACGCAATGAATAGGGATCAGAGTCCTGCTTTCAAAGTGACTTGTATGGATGATGGAGACACGGCGTGCTCCATACATCACTGTTTATTCTCATGTAGTATAGTGGATGGGGGGATAAGGGGGCTATTGAAGTTCACAAAGTAAAGTTCTGAGGTGTTTCATAAGGAAATATTTGACCTCTATAGGCTGTGCAAAATAATAGAATCATCACATAATAAAAGAGCAAATATGATCAAATGTAATTAATTATAAATAGATATTTTTTCAATGGATTGTTTTTTGTCAAATTACAATTGGATTGGTCAAGAACAAATCTTCATATGAGAACACATCAAAACATATTTAAATCGTGATCCCACTTTGACCCATAAAAGGCCAAATACAAAGCTACAGCAGACAATATGGCATTAATGTATTATGTAACAAGCAAACTTTTTTCATGTGCAAAATGAGTGGAGTACACCCTCAAGTAACTACAGGCCATGCACATGATAAAACATGATGTGTTTTTAATGAATCAAGCGCTGATCTACTGGAGACTGGTTCAAGCCAATATTTCAATAATAAAAAGATATGTATTGAGATTAATGCTTAACAGCCACTGTGGCGGTTTTGGTTTTCCAAATTTATTAGCTGCTCAGCATTTTTCCTGGCCACATTTAAAATTGGAATTGAAATTGTATAGAGATTATTAGGATTTTTTTATTTTCCTTTCTGCTCATCTCGTAAGTTCAGGGTCGCCACAGCGGATCATTTGTCTGCATGTTGATTTGGTAAATTTTTATGCTGGATGCCCTTCCTGATGCAACCCTCTCCAATTTCTTCTGGGCTTGGGACCAGTACTTGGCACTGCACAGCTGGAGATGTGGATGGACAGTTAAGGGAATTCAGTGTCTTGCCCAGAGACACTTTGACATGCGGTTGGAGAGCACCTACGCCCCTATGGCCGGTGGGCGGCCACTCTAACAACTGTTTCAGCTTCCTAAGGTCCGTTTTTGTCGATATCCAAACACAGTAGAGAACCAAACAGTACCATATTTTTTTGGGGGGGGAGGGTACAGATGACCTCCACTTGTAGTGTCCCTCAACGCACCTCGCCTGCAGACACTAGGCTGTGTTTCTACAGCAGATGTTGAAAGCCAAAGGAACCAATGACCAAAAACCTTGTGCAGTTTGTGTCATAGTGTCACATTAATTCATTTCAGATGAAAAACTATGTATAATATTCTACCGCTTAAGTGGCTATTGGGAATGACTGTGTTACTCACCACTGCAGTAATCCACCCATATTTGGCGGGTGCTAAATTCAAGCCCTGATTATTATCTATATTCATTAACAAACTATGATGACTACATTGCTTGAGACTTTAACCCATTTGATGTAAAATATTTTGAATCGTAGAAAAGTTAAACGATAAACATCACATGTGTATAATTTTAACGATGTCTCTGTCAGAGCAACAAACAATTGTTTTTTGAAGATTGACTACAACATTACAACATTTTATCTAATACATATTGGAACTCAGAGAATGCCAGTATTTGTGGCTTCCTGCAGAGATGATAGCTTCACTGCTCTTCCAAAGATTGGAAATTGTCCATCTTGACTGTAGCATTCTGTCACCACCCCCTACTAACGCTGCCTGCTCTCATCTGCTATCCTCACTTGATCTCAGACAAACCCAGTAGCTGCTCTTGTGTCACTTGTAGCCACAGTTCAAGTGAACTGATTACACTGTTTGCGAAATAAAAAAATATATAATTTACAATAACAGAAATGGAAAAAAAACAGTTAAATATAAAGAAATTTAAAAAAGTTTTTTTTTTTTAAATTATGTCAGGGTTGCTGTGTAAGGCTGACAGTATGTACTGCTTGTGGTAAAACAAATAAATAAATAAAAATGGTGGGAAGTTTAGAAAACCCTTGTTTAATGTCTGGGAAATAAATGGAGAACAGTGATGGGAATAACACACCACCAAGGGGACTGGCTGAATCTAGGTAGCTGTTCTCTGGGATGCTACAGGTATGTTAGCGGAAATGTTTAACTGCTTAATAATTATTTTAGTGAGTCTGTGCTTTTGGTTTTGTATAATTACTAATGTTATGTGCATTGAATTTATTGAAAGTGTTGGGAGTTAAGTGCTCTGAATGCAAATTAGCCATGTTCTTGGTACGGTAATTAGCCATGTGGAGATGGTGTGAGAGAGATGCAGTTTATTTAGCCTTTTAGTGTTTACGTTAGTGAAAAGTGAACATGAAATAGCAGAGTATTTTCTGTTTACTGGGAAAACAATAAGGTTAAGTGGTAGAAAATATTAGAAAATAGTGTTTTGTCCTGTGAGCTTTTTAAACTATTGTCATAGCTAAGTAGTGAAAGCCAATCTAGGCATTCTGCACAAAACTCTTTTTGTTTTTTATTTCTTAGTTTTTGTTCCTTTGAACATTGTGGAATCAGATATTTCTGAAACTGAGAAATTTACAAAGTATTCTGCAATTTGCAAAATCTTAAGTTGTGGAACACAAAGAGTTAAAAACAACACGTGTAAACAAATGAAACCATAAAGACAAGTTTCTGGCTATAACTGTAAGCCCCCATGACATCTGTTGCCTGTACGCTGAAGTAATCAGTGCATTCAGTCCATGTTGGTTGTGTCTTTATCAATTTGAGAAAAAAAAAAAAATACACCTTTGGAATAATAAGAAAATATCTATAATGCATGCGACACATCCATTTGACCATGTTAAGGAGAAGTGGACCCTGGATAACAAAATGCTAAACCAAGTCCTACACCAGCTGCTTCCTGCAGACTTGGGCAGATTATGAAATTTAGTTCATGTAGGTCCCAGCAGACATGCAAACACAGAAAACTTTTTTTTTTTAAAAAGGCCTCAACGGAGATACAAAGGAGGCAGAAAGATTTTTACTGTAGTGCTCACAAAAACAGCAAATCCCTAAAAGTTCTCAACTTACGTTTCCCATCTCTGACTGTTCAGTATGGAAGTGGATATGTAATCTAATGATCTACTGGTGTTCATTAGGTCTAATGAGTGCTCTTGTGCATCATAATGGCAGTATAATGGCAGAGGAGTACAAGTCCATTCCACGGGACCAAGAGCACCCTGGGGTGCAACCAGTGTTCCGTCATGATGTTCCCATTTGCCCAGATGATGCCCTTATTACAGTAGTGGCCTCCACTGCAAATGGATTTAAATGTGGAATTACTGTGTGTTTGTAATTATGTTAGGAGCCACTACTTACAACAATATTGTGAGTATTTATCATCTCAGTGATATACTGTATATGGACCCAAAAATGTTCTGAACATTTTAAAATCTTTTTTTTCTCGTTAACATTATCAATGAATGTGGTCGTTTTATTTGTTAATTTTTTCATATTCCCCTGACCCTCGTCCCTGGGTCACTGGAGTCAGAGCAGTTAGCAAAGCCTCTCTCCTTCAGCACAGTGATCAGTAATCAATCTGCTTTGATACATAGTTTCGTAACGTTGACTTTGAAGATAAAGTTGCACCTATCCACTATAAAAGGTCAGGAGCAGATGTTAATTAACCAAGAGGGAAATGAACTAATGGGGGTTTTCGAGTGGCATTTAATGAGACACCTAATCCCATGGAAAGAACAGTCACAGTATCACATTTTTTATTTGGTGTTCAGTTCCATGCACAATGATTGCAGACATACAGTTTCTGTGTGAGACATTTACAGCCACAGGTACATGGTAATTTTTTTTTAACACCGTAACTTTATTTACCTTTACTGTGTTTAATTTACAAAATAGAAAGTTGCAGTTTCACACTTTGTGCCCGCTCAGTAACTTTCGGTATATGTTGGTCATTAGTGCCTCCTGCTTTGAGGACTGACTGGTTTTACTGTCTGGCACACAGTTCATTTGCAAGCAGTGGTTTGGTTGGTAAAACCTGTTGGCTGCAAGTGGTTTTTGTGGGCTCAGCCACTGCAAAATTATTTGCTGTAAATCTAGGCTCTAGTGGAGGAGAATATTGCAAGTAAGTATATTAAGAGCATAATGCTTTTTGTTAGTATCTCATTCTGAACATAGTGCCACTGTAAGACCAAAGCTTGACTGTTTTCCAAAGTATCTTCCAATTCCTCATTCCTAATTCCTCCTACCTAAAGGTTGTCAGGATGTTTTGAACTTATCTCATCATGTTTTAGGTAGATACTCAGTGAGACTGACACGGGACCAGCAAGCATAGACCAAACACTTAGCTTCATATTTATGGAAATTTGGAGTAGAGGAAGCTCTGGGGACTTAAGAGAAAACATACAAACACAGCGAAAGAAAATTTAACCCACATCCTGTCATCTGTTGCTGCAGTGATTTTCATACGTGATTGTACATGCAAGCATTTATCTGCGGAATCGATTTTACACATGGTGTAGGCAGCCTTTGAGAGCGAATGTGGCAGGGAGGGCACACGTCCTGTACAGGGTGTGCAAAGAAGCACAGGAAGCAGACACTTTTACGAGTGGGATGTGCTTCACAAACATCACCTGTAGTTTTTCCTTTTTTTGATTTGTCACAGTTTCAAAATGATGTTCCAACAACATAGGGAGTACGGTTTGTCCACTTATGTGTCTTTACTTTTTCCTTATTCCACCTTAGTCTTGGTCGTTTCTAGCTTACTCCCTGCTTCTGTCCCTCACCACAGCTGTAAATGCAGGACTCTTGTACTGCCATCTGCTCCACAATGGGGACTGCCACCATCACCTGCTGATAATTACTGTCACCTGCACATTTGCGTCGCTCTTTACACTGGAAATTAGCAGTGGCCAGCACCACTGCAACACTTTTCGGCTGCCTCGGAGTTGGTGGGAGAAAGCTGGCAGGAAACATAGAGGAGGGAACATATCAAGGCAGGACACAAGAGCTTAATTGCAGTGGGATATGACTTCCCACAAATCTCCAACAACACCAGGTGAAAGGACTTTACCTGTGTTTGATCCATACCAATCATATCTAGACTCATTCCCATCCAAATCCTGTTTATCATTACTGCCATGAAGGCACAGAGGGTTTCCCACTAGCATGTTTATGCATCTAAATCACTGACCTTTGCATGCACAGGAAATCCATCTGTGCTGATATACAGTATCTCAGTGATAAATACTTCCCTTCAAATATTTATAATAGCACCAGGAAACCACAAGAACATAATAGTTTAAATTAGACCCATCAAATGCAAGTGGTTTGTTAGATAACATGCAATTTTTTTGAAGTTCAGGATACTCTCTTCACACGCTGCGGTGGGTAAAAAAAGAAAGAACCTAAAGAGTCAAGGGTTGCAATCATAATGATTTAATGATGGGCTTATCCCCACTGCAGTACACTGTAAATCCTACCAGCCAGAGAATATAGCTTTGTCCCCTCCAGTGGTTTATCCTCCGGTGCGTCAGTCTCTAAATCTGACGGTGACACTGACAATTATTTGACCCTTGTGAGGAAGTCGAACACTCAACCACTAAAAACATAAAGGTTGAAGAGTTCGGAAACAAAGCGATTATGTTTTAAGTTTTTAATACATGTCCAGACCTCCTCTAAGTCTTAAAAAAGATTCAGTGTGTTTTCAAGCATTTTGTGTTTTCGGTTTTTTAAACGGGGACTTCAATTATAAGTTAGACTTAACAGAACATTGTTATTTTGAAATTTGGTGAAAGAAATAAGGAAAGTAGTTTCATGTGTTAGGTCTCTACTTTCGAGCAAAATATATACATGTCTCTGACTATATTGGAAGATGATTTTCAAATGTTCTTTTTGTTTAAACATTGATGTGTCACCTTTTTGCTTTGTCATGTAGTTGTAAGCTATGATCATGTTGTTGTGAGTTTTACAGAGCACTAACTTCACTTGCAGGATAATATCAACCTTGCATTTATAAAGTATTAAGTCAAATTAAATTCTACTGTAATATATATCTCTAGTGCCTTTATAGAAAGGAGGGATAATTAGAGTTTTTCTTTTTCAAAAGCGAAGCAGTTTGGGAAACACCGGAGAAGAACTTGATATTTAATTTTTCTATTTTATTTTTTGGTGCTGTGGCTCTTTTCCACAGCTGAACCAGGAGACTGGGCTTACAATCGGCTTAGATTGGCTTTTGTAAAAAAGGGGGCATGAACTACTAAGTATTGATAAAACTCTGATGGTATCTTTTAATGGTCAGGGTTAGGTTCAGTTAGGTTAACCCATGCTGACGACACGACGAAGTCTTGGGACATTACGTGCGTAAAATACTTCCACAGTGAGCACAACTCATCCAATTCACTGGTATTAATGTCTTTTCCATGACAATTGAAGAGTGGGTAGAAAATGTCCCTGATTGGAGTTCCTAAACTGTCCCCAGTGGCCTGAGAGCAGCTGATAATTGTGAACTGGATAGATGTGTATATCAAATAGTTTACAAAATGAAGCCAGCTGTGTTTCCCCTGCATACTGTGGCTTCCTGACACGCACCATTAAACCTTATTAGCTACTTCCTTTAACTGAGATCCTCTGCACCCCATCTTCCACCCCTCATATTAACGTTTTTTCTGTTCCTCCAACTGGAAATTATTTGCTTTATTGTAGAGTGTCAACCTCTCGCTGTAGTTTTCTGACACGACATAATTGGCACTTTAGAATATAATCATGGTTAAGAGCGGTGTGATTGTGGTCTTTTATACACACATTTCAGCAGATTGTTGATCACGCCGTTCTGCCTTCGCCCCTTTGGTCTCTCTGTGCATACGACTCATCTATGATGTCTCTGTCAGTCTGGGTATCTTCTCCCAAAGGTCCTCTCTTCACCGCGCTGCTCACAGGCCATTAGCTTTGAAATGACTCATAAAGAATCAATTGAAAATGATCACAATATCAGAAGGGGCGCTGCATGGCTTGTGAACAGATGTTGGCATACACGCTGCTTGTCAGACACATTATTGTTTTATATAGACATTACCAGCGCAGCCAAATGGGAGAGATAATTACACCAGTGTTTAGATATGACAATAATTTCTTGGAATGCAAGACAGGACAAAAAAGCTAATTGAAACATCTCCAAATACAGGGACAGGTTGGCTGTGTGGCACTGCTGGTGCAATACACAGTTCTCAATAAGGAATCACGACTTAAAGAGAAGTGGGTGAAAAATAATTTGCTGGGGGTTACCATATAAAGCTCAGGCTTTAATAAGCTAAGCTATGGAGATGATGTATGGCTGGGGGTTGAGAGTGTTGATGTAACCCATAGTTGTTGAAGTAATTACTTCTTGTACCTGGGTGGTCGAAAGAATTGCACGATGTGTGTGTGTACTGGTGAGCGTAGGGCTTGTGGTTAGTGTCGGACTTTTACAATTGATAGCTTCCTATGTGGACAGATATAGTAACAGTAAAAATGGTGCAGTTGTCAGCTAATATAAAATTAGAGCAGTTAACCCCTGCAGCACTGGGTGGATTAATGATGGCCTGACAATGGGGCCTTTATCCCGGGCAGGAAGTTATGCTGATGATGGTGAGATTCAGTGATGAAAGGTACCAATGCATCAAGTAAAAACTTGTTGGTGTCGTGTCTTAATTCCCTCTTAGCATCTTGCATTTATATTGTTTCGTTGATCTAAACATATCGCACTTAAAATGTTAAATAACGATAATGATACATTAATGATACAATGTTATTTTTATATTATTTACATTACCCTTCATCGTGTACTTTTTGTGCTGTCTACAAGATTTACAACAGTTTCCAACTACCTGTTGCATAGCTTCTAAGCAAAGTATTTGTAAAATTTCTGATGTAGGGAGAAAATCAGGAGCATGTGGCAAAACAGGTACCACTTTTTCCACATACACACTTTCCTCAAGCTCAAACTGCAAATATGCACAAAACCGGCGAATGGAAACAAACTTCAGCATCCTTTTGATAGCCACTTTGATACCTACTGCAGAAATACTGGATTATGTTTGGTTTAACCCTGTTTTACACGACACCTCAGAAGTGACACACTTGATAAGTTGCCTTCACAAAACTGCACAAAAAGGAAGCCTTATAAACACCCGGACAAAAATACGAGTTAATATAATATGTATTTAATTAAACATCTGTGTATGGGAAATTAGATGAGAAGAGGTCTCTGTTTATTCAAATTCAATTACTCCATAAGCACAGTAAGCATATTTAATATAATCATGCAATAAGCTAACATCGTCTCAAATGCCACATGTTCATCAAACTGTCATCTGCCATGTTATTTATTATAATATGTAAATGAAACACAAATGTAAAATTGCAGATATTACATAATAACTTATTCATCTGCTGTCCATGTGCCTTTGCATTGCATCATTCTGCTTAACACAAGACACCCAGATTAATGTGTAACTTCACTTTATTGAGAGGGAAACACATATTTCTTCTCCTTTTCTCTTAGAGGAGCTCCACGTGTCCTTGAAGCTTTGCAAAGTGTGATTTGTAAATGAGATAGGCGAGTATTACAGACCCTTGGTATTTCTCTTGGCGCCCTGCGATCAATTAAAGTGCGACAATAATAAATGTATACATTTAGAGGGATTTCGCTGCAGTGACAAATGATTTTACCCTTGAGCTATTGACATTGTCTGGGAATAAGCTGTGTCTGTCCCTGTTGTGTATTCTGTCTAAGGGTCCTTTCCTCTGCTCGGGGAGTCTGAGGACTATGGCAGACACATATTCATTATTAACATGTGAGCTTGGATGCACACAGTCTCACACACACACACACACACACACACACACACACACACACACAACATGCATACACATGGAATTTCCCATGCATGCAAGCATCCTCTGCGTAATGTTTGCAAAGCATTGCCTTCTTTGTGTATCTGTGGCCTCACGGGTCAACAGAAAAGTTAGTTTTAATCATTCTTCTTACATATAATGAGATTTGGAAAGAAATATTTGTGTGGGTCTGTTGCTCACAGATACCATCTAGATCGAGGTAATTGGATCCCCTGTAGTCAGTTGAATGATGATTGTGAGCTCTCTTATTAAGTGAGATGAGAAAATTGAAGACTCAATGTGGTTACATGTTCTTTGTTGTGCGGGTGACAATTTCTTTGCTTATCCATTTCACAACTCTCTGTTCCAGATGTTTGTCCATGGCAAGCAGACTTACTCGGGAGTGCTCCATCTCACCTACTTTTTATTCTTCTTATTGTATCTCAAATGAAAATTGGAAAATATATCTTCTAATCCCCTTTTGATTCGTGGCTTTGATATGTTACCTAGTTCATATGATTGATCGTTTGAGGGGGTGATGGAATCGTAGTAATAGAAGTCATTAAGACGGTGGGGCTCTAATATTACCAATCTGCTAGTCCCTGAAAGATCCATCAATAGGTGAGATACAGTAGTTTCTCACAGAGACTGGGGGTGAGGGGGCTGACACATTTAACATATTTCAATAACGTAATTTTCATGTGGGGCAGGTCAGACTGTGAGCACAAAGGGCAATAGTGTTGGAGTGTGTGAGTTGAATCGGGCCTTATGCTAAGCGAATCAATAAAACATTAAAGGCAGCATGCAGAGAGCAGCCCATTTGGTACCTGTCTGCCAAGGGCAATGGTCTAGCCACTCAGAAAAGAGAGAAGGATTGGAGTTGCTGGGCTTGAGGAATGCTCTGGCACTAACATAATTGGAAGGTAGTTGCCTTATGACTGCAAATTGGGTTTTTGCGCTTCATCAATAGGCATTTTGACAAGCAGTGTCCATCACCGCGCATCTCACTCTTGCTACGCCGAGCAGAGAAAGAAGTGTCTCAATAATTACATTAAATCTCTCCCTCTCATCCACCCCCAGCAACCTTATTTATTGTTGAACAAGAAAAGCAATATGGTATAATTAGGTTTGATTGGGATGGTGGAGGGGGTGGTGGTGGTGGAAGCGGGGTTTTGATACATTTCCGGTGAGATTTGCAGATGAATTAAGTTACCATAGCGACGTGCATCTGTGTCCACTAGTGCATAAAGCATAAAGCAAAGCACATGGGCACACAGGACAACACACAACATCTGTTAGCTGAGCGTGTGCCAGGGGTATTGACAAAAATGAACTAATGGTGCCTAAATGCAGATGTGTTTTCTGATGACCCGCATGCTTGTGTGCACAGTTTCACCTGTGAGTTGACAGGTAAAAGTATGGCAAAGCAATTGTTTGCTCCTATTAGGGCAAGAGTTTGTGCCCTTGTTTTGTTAGAGATATCTTAATGTGGAAGGGTGCTGTCAAAGCCTCCCCCTGCCACAGACACACAGAAAAGCACAAGCAGCAATATGGAAATATTTAAGGTTAAATGTCGTTTTTAGTGAGGCTCGTGCTTCTAACCAGTCAGAGAAGACTAAACCCTGTGCATCACATGCTGATGCATTCCAAAGGGCCCCTTGCGCATTTCTGAGTCACCACAGTAATCTAAAATCGATGTCAATGATCAGCTTTCGGATTCAGAGTTTAAAACAATGACAGTCACTTGTAGAAAACATCACTTGCAAACCACAAGGGAGTTAAATAAAATTACTAATTTCCTTGGCTCAACCCTGAACACCCACTTTCTTCTGATCTGTGTGCAAGTAGCTTGAAAAAGATGTAACTACTTAACCACAACATCCACACTTACCCATCAGTGTTTAAAAAAAAAAAAAATCAAGTACTTCTTCTTCTACAGAACAGCTATACAGACAGAAACCTGTACTGTACTGTACAGGTTCCTTCTGACATAATAGCCTCAGTAGACCAGAATGCCGTGCAGCCAGATGTGGTACTGTATGTTCTGTACGAGTGGCAGGACTTGGTTGTTGACAGGAAAAACTGTTGCTCCACTATCATCATCATTATTGCTGCCTTTACCCACGCATGAATCCCACAGCTGAACGCAACATGGTAACGCAGCAGGGTGAGGAAAATTGGGGTCATCAAAGTAAATTGTGATACACTGATATGTAACCCTGGGCCTGGAGATGACAGACTGATGACAGGACGCAGTAAAAGAGGACACTGAAGACCCAAAATCGGTTTGCACACGTTGGCAAGTAGAAATTTTTAAATTTTACTTCTACTTAATGATGTCACCGTGTGTAGATGTGCTACTTTAATAGTTTATATTACTGGAAGGGGAACAAATGCTGTGAGAAACAGACGAACAATTCACTTCGTCCTTTTCAATGCAGGGTCGTTCACATATTGTCTGGAGTGCTACGAACCCCTTCGACTTTGTGTCTGTTTCTTATAAACACAGAACCGAACAAATAAAACAACAGGAAGTGTATGACAGAACAGCTCTGTTTGGTGAAGGGTTTGATGTGTCATCACATTTGGTTTATAGATGTTTCTGCCCTTGTTTTTGTTTTGAAATTGTGTAAACCTTTTTGCGAGAGATGTACACAGATAAGCGAGTGTTTGGATTGCTGCTTGTTTAGTCATCCTTGCATCTGTTATTGTAGTTATAATGACAGGCAATAATTGAAAATACAATTTTCCTGATGCAGCTACGCAGACAGCACTACTTGAGATGGCAACATGTGATGCGAGTACTGCAGGTGAGATGAGACAGCTCAGTGAGTTATGCTACACGCAGGGGTTATAATCCTTTCTAAAATGAGTCCTCATTTGTCTACTAAAAGAATTCTATCCACTACCCATCTTGCTTTGCCAGCGCTCAGGTTTCATAAAATCTAGCTCGCTCGCCATGTTGGACTTTCCCCTGCAGGGATGGCCTGGAAAAAAGTTAAAACAATTATCCTGCTATTTTGGATGCTTCTTGAAAATTGGACAGACTGGGGATCTGTAATAAACCTAAGTGCTGGAATGAAGAAAAAGCTCCTTTTAAAAGTGTCCACCTTGGGGAGCATGCCACTGGAAATCCTCTGGCTCTTTTTAATACATCAAAGCAGCAAATTAATCCTGAATACAACACATGTACAGGCAGGTAAATGAAGACAAAACCACAGTGGACCTAGGCTACGTGCCTCTTATTACAGCCCCTTGATAAACTCCACCTCAAGCCTTACAAATGGCTTATTGGGAGGTGTGGGAGAAACTTATTCTTAATAAGGCTGTCACTTTACAAGGGAAGTGTAAGCAAGAGAAAAATGGAGCTAAGAACACAAAGACAGTTTCTACACATGTTGGTGGCAGTGCTATACTGTATCTTCCCAAACTAAGTAAAACAAATAATAATAGTAATACAATCCTACATGTATCAGCAAAGAAGGAAGATCTATTTGCTTTAATGGGAGATTACACTTCATTTCCCAAAGGGGAAAGGATCACTGGTGTCCAAAAATATAATGGGCTCCAATCATTTTCCACTTAGCCTTCTAAATAATGCCAACACAGAACTCATTATTTATCTCTGGTCTGACTGTGACTAAGCCCTTACTCATTGTCATGACAAAGGAAGGCAAGCCATGAAGTGTTGTGGAAGATTATGGTTTGGAGCAATGACTCAGGACAGGCTGACGTGAAGCTCCAGGACTTCAGAAGTGTCAACCAGCTCCTAATTGCAGTTATTATTCAGTTTTAATTGTGGCATGATGGGGATCAGCGGTTACTTCTCTAATAAACGATGAACAACTCACAATTTAGCCTACACGAAACCATGGTTTTTAGAATCACTATCTCATGGACAACTGGGGACTGTATAAAAGATATGCATACATTAATTTCCATAATTGAAACAGACGAGAAATTACTGGAGTGAAGGATATTAAAAGGTTGGAAACAGCTGCACGTAAAGAAGCATTTACAAACAACCAGTCGTGCGAATTTGTAGAAATGTATTTGTGTAGTATAATGTTTGCTCTGACAGCTTTAAGCCATTAAAATAATATGCTAATTACCTTTGATTCATATATTGATATTTGAAAGGCCAGTGCGCATATTTCTCTCATTGCTTCAAGGTTGTTATACACTGCCTGGCATTAAAACCATCTGCCTAATTATTTCATAGGTCCCCCACTTTGAAGTCCTTTCAGTCGTTCTTCCCATTGTTCATCCTTGGTGCCATCTCTTCCCAGGTAAGCAGCTCATACACAAGTGCTTGTCCACTCGACGTGCACTAAGAGCCCTAAACGCTTCTGGCCAGGTCACCTTCTTCCAATGCTCCGTGGACCTGTTCTGTCCCTTACAGGCCCTTTGTAGGTGCGTTTAGCTGTGGTCAGAGGTCAGCATGAACACCCTGACCAGTCTGCAGCTATGCAGCCCAGTACATTTCTGACATTTTATGGTCATTGACAGCTTTACATTTTTAAACACTTGTGCTACAGTGACTCTTTTTTGGGATCAGACGGGCTAACCTCCACTCCTCATGTGCATATCTATCACAATTTGGCCCTTTTCCTGCTTCAAATACATCAGCATGAAAACCTGAGTGTTCACTCACTGCCTAATATAGTGCATCTCATGACAAGTGCCATTGCCATGACATAACAGTCCACTGCTTGCACGTCCTCTGACCTGTAATACTTCAGGTCGCATCAGCTGAATTCATAAAGCTTGTTGTGAGTGGAAGGAGTGCACACTCAAACGCTAAAATGTCAGGTTCAAAGCCATCAAAGAATAACTGACAGAGAAAATGTGCAGTTGTAAATAGGAGACGGGAGAAATGTACTCTACCGGAGTTTAGGGTATGTGAGTCTACCAAGATTATTAGTAGACTGTCATTTCTTTATATCTGAATTGACAAGGGGGCAAACTTGGCACTCTGGGTTCCTAAAGCCCAAGCGTTCCTAATAGAATTTTACACAAATATTAGTCTAACAATTTGTATTTCGGCAATTTCTCCAGAGGAGCAGACAGTGTGTTATGTGCATGTAGTATTACAGAATGTATTTCTGTATCATTATTGGCACAGCTGCATAACAGAGGTGATATATTTGATGTCTCAACACAGCTACAAGACTGTATAATCCCCGGGAGATGACTTCCCTTTGATAGCAAGCTCTGAAAGCTTCCTGTCACTTAGTGCAGTTTGACAGCATCATCACAGCAACCACTGATCTGTTTGCTTGACTCTGCATTATTAAGATGACAATTGTATGCGTGGGTGTGCGCTGTGTGTCCCAACTGTAATGCATGTCTCAGATCCATTATAACCCGATTAGATTCCCCTCTCCTGGAAGCGCCGCTCTGTGACAGAGAGCATAATCTTTAATGGAATTTGTGTGAAATTAAATTATACGAGCATCAATAAACATAACATAATTCAGAAGAGTAAATGGGCTTAATTTATTGGATGGGCAGGCGTAATGGCACCGGTGTGTACAGAATGAAGATGTCAGGGAGACAGGTTTAAAACACTGGGGTAAAAAGGGGTTGACAAATACATCATCGATGTGTATGCACCCGTGTGTGTCTGTGTGTGTGTGTGCGTGTTAGGCCTCGAAATCATATGTGTGACATTTTAAGTGAGAAAGATAAATGTTAATAATGAGGCGTAGCAGGGTCTTCACTGTTCTCAGAGTTTGTGTGTGTATGAGTGTGTGTGTGTGTGTGTGTTTGTTCAATATTCTGAGACAGGAATTTGGAACAGCAGGAAACGGGCAGATTCTTCATTCACATGAGTGGGTAAAGAAAGTTCAACCTTTTATTAGAGAGGACTGTAATTTAATGGGCAGGGTGCACACATGGACTGAGAGAGCCAAGCAAGAGATGAAGACAGAGGGTGGCGAGGGAGGAAGACAGAGAGAGAGAGAGAAAGACAAAGATTAGATTGAGAGACAGATAAAAAGATAGCAAAAAAGCAATGGAGATGGAGAGGGAGTCTGATGGAAAAGTCGGGGGGGCGGGGGTCTGGGGTGAAAACATATTGAGGAATAGGGTGAGAAAGAAAGGCTTTGAGTGTGTGAATCTCTGTGTGTGTGTGTTTGCGTGTGTGCTTTGAAACGAAGATATTTGATCGAGTGGCTCTGCAGCTGTAACAGTCAAGGGTTTGATTGCCCGGGCGGGAATCGTGCGAGGTTGTCATTTTGCGTCTTAACCTTTTCAGGGGAGCTTTTCTTTTTTTGGGTGGGAGGTTAATAATCAAAAATGATCTGCTTCACTAGAGCAGATAAATAGTGTCAAACACAGCTGGGACAGAGAGGGGCTGACTGGCCACCACAGAGCTAAATTGATGGTTGTAGCTACAGAGGAGACGGGGAAAAAGCCCCCTCGCTCTACTGTATGACATGAATAGACTTCTAGGTGTCGCATTTTTTTTTCTGCTCTGTCGTTTTTGTGATGAGCCCCAGTCAGAAGACAGGCAGCGCAGATGTAAAGTGTGTCGCCCGAGACACGGGAGCACACGGCAGCTGAGCCGACTGAGCGCCTTTACAACGGCCTTTCAATTTACAATCTGAGAGGCTGACATTTTAATTTATTATTTCTTTTTGCTTGCAGTCTGGTTGGATGTATTTAAGAAATGCTTGCCACAGCCTTGACTCTGCGTGAGGGACTATGTCATAGTCAGACACACACGCGCGCGCAGGCACAATAAGACAGAAAAAGGCACAAGCTGTTGAAGACATATGTCATTGTCAGATTTTTTCTCCTCCTCCCAGAAGGCCCTGACTGTTTTTGAAAGATATACTGTCCACAAAAGCCTCTTCTTCTTTGTCCCATAAATCTGTTTGTGTGGTGGATAAAAGGAGATGGACTGAGAGGAAAAGAAAAGCAACTCAGTTTACTTTATCATCTTTCACTCTCTCACCCTCCCCCAGCCCACCTTCCCTCCCCCCTGCCCTCGCTCCAGTGCCAGATTTGTGGCCATAATCGAGGATAACTTACAGTATAATCTTGTTTGTTCCTTTCTTAAATGGAGCAATAACATCTCTCCGGATCATGAGTGGTACGACAGCAGGGGTGGGGGTTGGAGGGTGGGAGAGAAAAGGTAAAAGGGGAGGAGGTGAGGGGTGGGACTGAAGCAATGGGGGAGGTGGAAAAGGATAGAGAGGCTGTTGCACCTCTTTTCTTTATGCGGAAATCCTATAGCTGTGGCGTTTATGACCAGCTGCCTGGCTGCTTCCACTCCAGGATTTACTCACCCCCTCTTTTTTTTTACACACACACACACACACACACACACACACACACACACTCTCTCTCTGTCTCTCAACGTGCAATGTAGGCACAGTGTTATCTTGAGAAAGGCCAGTAATAAATATCAGCAATAAAACAGGTCAGCAAAGGTCGATCGCCAAGGAAGATGCCCTGTCATAATCTGTTTAAGGACCTGCATCCAATAGTTGTTTGGGGGATTGTTGATGCTGTGCGTGGGGGTTAAATGCAAGCAGTTCATTATTCAGTGAAGTGAAATGGCCTTTTGTTTACATCAGTCATAGTCTAAGAGCTCCAAGTGACACTGCCATATAAACTGGGTTAACTAAAATCTTTACTGGGTGCAGCACTTTGGTGATGGTTGGTGATGCTTATCTTATTGGAAATGGTGGAAAATGATTAAAAAAAAAAAGTTTTATTTGTTTAATGACAATTTTTTTATTTTATGATATTTGAGGGTCAAAAGTTTGGTGGGTAGTAGTAATGGTAGTACAAGCCAAAATTATTACATGTTTAAAAGTTTTAAATAATATGTGAATGTTGGTTTATTGAATTGTGAAATGACTTTTTATTCAAATTAATTAAAATTGACTATATATTAAAAGCAAAAGTCTACTGCTGACCACAGCTACAAAGCAACCAATTACTGTGAAAAAAGCACACAAACAACTCTTTTAACAAGCTCTAAAAAGTTACAGGAGGTTACAGGTTTTGGCTAAATCCAAAGTCAGCATGTCATGTCCGGTTAGCCTCCATTTCATACCATTAGCGACTGAATGCATTCCCCCATTTTATCATTCATTAGTTTAAAAAAAAAAATGAATCGCGTTCCTCAAGATTTCTTTCTAAGTGCAAGGCAACATGCCAAACCTTGGAGCACAGGCTATTTGAAATTGAAACATTTCTGGAATCAGTGCTGCACTTCAGCACTGTATAGAGCAGCACACACACACCGTAACATAGTACAGTGGAATATAAACATATTTATATAACCCAATCCAGTAGAACTGATTCATTATCTAAAACTTTCACAAAGATGGAAACAGTGGTAATTTTCTTTAGCTCCGGTGTAAAAATTGCAATGCAATGATTTGCAAATAAATACTTGGGTTGATGAGATTTGCAAATCATTGCATTCTGTTTATATTGTGTTTAGACATCCTCCCAACTTTTTTTTGGAAATGGGGTTTTAATAAAAAAATACATGAATTTCCTGAAACTGACAAACCTGCACACTGTAATACTGTTCAAGTACCAGTCCAAATATTGGCATCTCTAAGTAGTACAGTATACTGTAATGTATGTAGTTGTAGAGCTTGCAACCCAACCACGTTGTTGAAAGTCTGCTGTACATATTCTGTCTGATTTAGTGCTCTGTGCAGAAAAATGTGGATAATGTGAGGCTTGGCTGAAGCTGCACACATGTTTGTGCCCCTCTGTTCCTGGGAGAGAAAGGACAGCTCGGAGA
Organism: Channa argus; assembly: GCF_033026475.1. NCBI lineage: Eukaryota > Metazoa > Chordata > Actinopteri > Anabantiformes > Channidae > Channa > Channa argus. The sequence goes on from NC_090203.1 coordinate 20,201,636, forward strand.
TGCAGATCCCTCTTCAGAAGAGCTATAGAAATGTTCGGCTTGTTAATTATTTAAAAGGCCAAGCAGCCTCAGAAGTTTTCCTGATAAAGGTGATTGGAGACGAGAGGTCGTTTTGCTCGCTGTCGAGAGAAGAAACACGATAAAGAAGACCCCAGCCTAGTGTTTGCCTGTGGACCTTCCCCAGACAAACCTTCCTCATGTTGAGGGTGTGGTTGATGGATGGGCCTGCACTTACTGAGCCCGGGAATCGCCCCCATAAACACACACACACACACACACACACCTCCCCCTCTCCTTCCTGCACCTTCCTCAACCTGCTCCCTCTCCCCAGCTTAGACAGGTGATACAAGGTGTATATTTATTTATTTCCTTTAATACTCTTCTTTATCTCCTTCATTGTTAGTAGGCCTGTGAGATTGATCAATATTTAATTTTCTGGGAGAAGGAGTGGGGAGGAATCAGGGCTGCAGTGACACTAAGGAAATCTTCCACCATATGCTGGCTCCATTCTCTCCCCCTCTCTCTTTTCCTCATCCTCTCCTCATCTCTTGTCTTGTCCCATTCCTCTGTCTCCCCCGTGTCTTGCCTTTCACACCTTCTTCCTGTTAACCTGTTAAAAGAGGTTTCTCTATGCTGAACAAAAGTGTCTGATAGTCCTGGTGGGAGAAGAGGGCTGAGGTTAACCTCTAATGTAATGAAGGATCATAAAGGGAGTTGCTGCTTCCTCTTGTAAGAAGGTCTTGCTATGAACATGGCCCTTTGGTGACCTTCGACCCCATATAGTCATTGACCAGTGCTTGGATATGCCCTTTAATGACTGAGTAGTCTAATCAATGGATGATTTTTCACGTTGGAGCCAGAGAGGTCTAGCTTTGTGCCATAAGACAAGGAGAAGAGAACAATGGAAAAGAGCCAGAAATAAAAGCAAGATTGCTCAATATAACTATTGTCTGTGTCTTCATCTGTATCTGGCAATCTTGTAAGAAGCTGAGAAGTACTTAAACTACTTTCCAAAAGCCTGAATTTGAAACAGCATCCTTCAAAATAAAAGATCGGCAACGACAGAGTAAAAATGCTGCATTGCTGTGGTTTGAAAATGAGGAATTGGAAGCTTGGTCCTGCCAATAAAGCTATGAGATAACTGCTTAGTCAGGTTCAACTAATCATGTCTTTTTGTCAATGTATTTGCCACGAGCAAATGGTCATCAATGACACGAGACATCATTGTCTTGACCCTAAAGCCCTCTGTAACTAACACATCGTTTTGATTTAATACGGACAATACCGATTCACGTTCCACGCATTTTTTTTCTTCTCCGACACAGAAGGTACACACTGAAAACATTACAAAGCAGAATTGATGTTTTATGTTAAATAGCTCAAAATGTTTTGATACAAATCAGACTTTAAGCTCAGTTAAGGCATCAAAGGAGCACACACGTGTTGTGGAAAAGAGGGATATTTTTTTCTTTCCAATGCCATTTTACAGAGGAATTTTAAACGGTGCTGTGGATTGAACACATTCTTACAGATACTTAAAAAAGATGAAGCATCCCTATTTTGTTGTTTGTGTTATCGGAGCTGCCGTACAGTAGATGATCATGAAAGGGAGCTGATAGTTTTGACTGCAGGCTATCAAGACTCTCTCCAGATACAGGGCAGTGCCACCACCGCGCTCATTATGCCCCCCCCCCCCCCCCCCCTCCTTCTTCTCTATGCCCTTCTTGGTAATCGCCACCAGAAGGGAGTAGGAATTTCTCCGCACATGATGATGGTTTCTGGCTCGTTTCAGCCTCTGCTTCCCATTGAGTGGGGAGGAATTTAAATTTTCATACACAGTGAGGAGAAATTACTCTGGCGAAGTTGTTCCTGTCTCAGAGTGTCTGGCCCTGCTTTAAAATATCCCCTTTAAAGGCTTTGAAATCAAGCGATAAAAGGTTATCAAGGGAGCAAACAAAAACGTGAACATAAAAGAGCTATTGTTTTAGAGGTCCTTCACTCTCGGTGCGAAGTTGCAGCAGCTCCGTCGATCTGTGATCCACATAGCTGACTAATAGTGTTGTGCAGCATGTGATCTCTGGAGCTTCAGACCAGGTGTTGGTGTTAATGCTGGGCCCCTCTCAACACCTGTTAGGTCCAGCCTCAGCAGCCCCACAGACGTCTGCTCTGGTTGTCCTGTTTAACCAACCTGATTTCTCTCCCTGTGAAATGTGGTCATTTAGAAAGCATTACAATTATTCACACTTACTAACAGCAGCTATTGTTTGATAGACCCATGTGACCAGTGCAGGCCAAATCTGAGTGCTTCCTGATCGGCCCACTCTACTTTATTATATGGGAGTGACACACTACATGTTCATCAATTTTCTACCTCTTTCATTTCCAGCCATTTATTTAAAAACGAAAAACGAAAAAAAAAAAAAAAACAGAAAGCAAATTTAAGTTTCTATGCTAAGTCAATGAAAAAATGCAGATGTACCTGAATAGATATAAAGTTGTTCTGTGTGGAGCAACAACAGAAACTAGACCTACTATCCAACAACTGCATAGCTCTGCTGATCTAGCTAGTCAAGTTTTAGTTACTCATGCTCATATTCTAATCAATTCATGAGTTTTTACCAAAAGTAATAACATTTCCTGCAGGCATTCTTCATTTTTTTTGTTGATGAGAATCAGACAGACATAAGGTCTGAGCCCTTGACTATTGACAAATATATATTAGAAGTAAGGCTTTGTTTTTTGTTCTTGATTTATAACGGACCCCCCTTAAGTCTTGTTGTTCAGCTTCTGCGTGCTTGTTATGTAAGTGTACAGTTAGCGGCGCAAGAGAGTGTCGGGTTTTGCACCAACCATTGAAAGATGAAGCTCACTGAGGTTCAGCTGGAGAAACCCCACAAAAAGGAAGTAGCTAGAAAAAATAGTTCTACTGTAGACATCATCAGAAGATAGCAAGGTGAGGTTTGGCTTCACCTAACCACAAAAAGTACGGACAAATAAAAGTGTAAGTGCCATAGCTCGACACACAGCTGACTCACTGTACAAACAATCCAAGGAATGAGAATGTCCCCACTGGACAAAACTGCAAACTAATATTTGACATCTTGGCCTTTTGGTCTCTTCTCTAAGGTAACATTATGTAACTCGCAGCAGCCAGCACACGCAGCTTTACAAGATGTTATGACCTCTTAAACAGTGGCACTTTAAAGTATTCCTCTCCTGCTCTGTGGTCCACGGAGCCCAAGTTCTTGCCAGGGATTATCAAAGTTAACAGGATTTTAATGGGTCCAGGGAGACTGGTAAAGACCCTACCAGGGCCAGGTAGTGTCGTTCTCCTGCTACCTCTTTCGCTCCTAATGCAGTCAGGCTACACATGCAAGCAGCAGCTAAATAATAAACAGATGGCCATGGCCAAATATAGCCAGCCCCTGTTCAAACTACAAAGGGACCCCAAAATGAAATGATAGGGTATTAAAGGGGAGATACAATTTGCAGGTCAAAATGAAATGGTAGCCCTTCAGTGTGCAAATTGAAAATTAACCTTTGGTGCTACTGAATCATTTACAGCTGATGTTGTACATGCAGACAAAGCGGTAGCGGAGAGAAAGAGGAAATCGGTGGTGATCAAGTTGGATCATATTTCTCTCATTTGTTTCCCCTCTTCAAGAGCTGCTGCAGCAACACAAATCAGAAATGAGACAGAACATGTTGTTCATCTGTGTTCCCATTTCCACTGCATATCCTTTTAAGAAGACTGTTTTGTGCCTCGCTGATCATAAATCCAATATGAAAGCTACATTTCCAGATGATCTTGTTTGCAAAACAAAATGCCATTCATTTTTCATAGAATTATGAAATCAACATTATGAGTCAACATCCAGTGTATTTCTCCTCTGGGATTAATGCATTAATACAAATAAGCATGGCCTCTTTTCACTGTTCCTGGGGAATTAATCCATGCTCTAAACCCCCTCTGCAAGAAAAGGCTTATGATGCTAACCTTGTCATATTCAGCAGCTGTCAGCGAAATGACCACTGTACTGGGCCAAGCTGGTAAAGTGGCCTATTCATTATCCTAATCTCATTAGTTAAGATCTGTTAAGTAGAGACTGGTTTTAATGCATGCTTTTCCCTTTTAATTATTGACCATAAATACATTGGAGTGCATTAGGGTCCTAGGGCGAAGAGCAGAGCGGCTCCTAATAGATTAGGGGACAAGCGCATTATCTAAATGTACATATCTAACTAATCATGCATCAGCCATAGCCATGTGAGCATTGTGACATCAATTGCAGTTTGACATTTGACCCCAGCCATGGACATCCAGTCACATAAAGGTCTGATGCTGTCCAGCAGGAGGGAAAACCACTGACGTCATTATTGCAGCAAAGCTCAAAAGCACAGCCAACACTTCTTTTCCAATAATAATTAAGGCTGACGTGTTATTTCTGAACGCTAACAGATTATTTCTAAATTGCTGCACGGTTAATCATGTTACAGATTAAATCATTTGGGGATTAGCTTTGAATACAGGAATAAGCACTGTACTGTGCTGTATGTCTGAGAAGTTGACGGGATTCATGAGAGGAAAGGAATGAGGGGAAGTAGAAGGTTTAGCTCTCTACTTTTTCTGTCACTTTTTCTCCCCATCTGTCTAACACAACCACTTTTTCTCTCTTATTCTCCAGCAAACACATATACACACAGACTAAGTTAAATGAAGGAGAAGAGCACACAGTTCGCCACACAGAGGGGCTCTTTTACAGTTGCAAGAGGCTATTGAGGAAAACAAGAGAGAGGGTATCCTCCTCAATGTACAGTATGATCCCACTGATAACGTCCAGGGCAACTATACATTCAGAGAATTTCAATAAAGCGCCTAAAATCATCCAGCTACGGTTGTTCCAGGTTGAGAGCTGACTCACGGCAAATTGTTAAGCCATAAATACGGCATGATCACCCTCTGAATGTGGTTCAAGTCAAGCCTCATGCTGTACACATGCAGGGCAGAAAGTGCTTCTATGAAAATATAACTAATTCTGTCCCATTCTTACCACTGAACCATCAGGCTACAGAGCAGCTGTTGAACTCCTCAGGACAATCATCCCCTCACTCCACATCCACTAAGAGATATGCAGAATAAGGACTATTGTCTCGTCCAGCACACATCCGTAACAGCATACAAGTGTGTTTGTGTGTGAAATAAGAGCCTCTGTGTTACTTAGCCTTAATGACCAGCTATAGCAAAGTCACCAGTGTGGAGCACATGTGATTTAATGTATGTAATGCTCTTGGGTTTGTACAGTATTGTTCGGTTTTATTCCCGTGGCCGTGATGTTTTTGCATCTTTGTTTTCACTATTGTCAGCTGTCAAATAATTGAAAATTGCTTTATGACATTCACAAATCCTGCTGGAATTAATCGGCTCCCAGTTTGGAATTGCAATATTTTCGGAATCTGGTAGAAAATGCACGCTGCACATGCAAAAATACAGCAAGTAGGGTTTTTTCTGATGCTACATACACATGACACCCTCATAGCGTCTCACTTCCATCCATTTAATTACTCTATGAATGACCACACGTGTGCACATAGCTGCCTTCTGACCCTCCCCTCATCGTTATCAGGCTGCTTCATACATTATGGTTTAATACAACTGGAGCAATTATTGCTGGGCCTACATGTATGGATGGATGTCTGCGAGCACCAGGTCATAACAGTCATATTGTATTGGCCATGTTAGCGAGTCAATAAGAGCCCAGGGCAGCTTGATTTAATTACACTAGTAGCTTGATTAGACTGTGTTCCCTGGAGTTAAGTACAGACTATATGTCATAATCATAACAATGCTGCAAATGATGAACAGGTCAAAGTAATGTCCCTTTGTGGTTTGTCATTGCTAATCATTCTGGTAAATTATTGTGCAGTGATATGTATTTATGCTGTGCCTACGGTGTTGATTATATTGGGTTTTCACAAAGTGTAAAGAGAGAAAAAAAAATACTGCAGTGTGAAAGAAAAAGAATGGAAAACCTGTGCTGATCTGTATTGACATGTGACATCAAGGCTTAACAGACACTTTGGAGCTCGGATATTCGTATATTTTTTTGAAAGCATGAAGGGGGGAAACAACAAGAAATGATTTGCTCTGTGATGTTCACAGACATAATGAAATATTCTAATCAAAGGAAACTTGACATTTAGTTATTTTTTTAATAAGTAAATAAATAAAAGAACAAGGTTAATGTTTGTGTTGTTTGTGTTTTAAAATTACGGATTACACACCAATCCTAGCACAAAGTAATGAATGTGGACATGTTATTTAGACATAATTTACATATAAATGTGTTTTGTAATAAAATAAAAGAACAATACAAACACACCATTGTGATAAATGACACCCCCAAGACTACAATTTACAATTAAAATGTTAAACGAGCTGATTATGTTCAAGAACAATTTCTTTGGAACTGTTCATCATCCAGAGCGTGTTTTTGGCCTCAGCTAAAATTTCCCAATTTTTATGTCATAGACAAATTTGTGTCATGTTTATCTGAATTAAACTGCTTTTGAGTAGCACTGTAATGCAATGAAGACTCATGTGAACTCCTGCTCTTTAGTACAGCTTTACTTAAATATAACAAATCTATGCTACTGCTTTTAGAGGTAAATATACTCTATATTTATTAAACTGCTATATTTTTATTTAAAACATGTGAACTTATTATAGTATCGTATAGTAGTAATAATAAAATACCTTGTACATTCGCACAGATTTCAGTCACTGTGGCTTTTCTCTTTTCATGTATTAATAACAAGGATAAAATGTAAATTGAGCTGATACACAAAAGGGAAGCTCCTGAAATTCACCTTTTTTCAGGACTTCAGAAGGTCCATAATTTAAAAATTTAAACATATTTCTCTTTTCTTTTCCTTCCTTTTTTAAGCAGGTGGTCTTTGTAAGGTGTTCAGGCATTTTTTGGGGCGGAATTTCTTAACAATTCCAATTCATTGTTTACATAACGTAAACCTCTTATGTAAATTTAAATAAATAAAATAACTGCTTGGTTCCACTTCTAAAACACTATCATTGTAGCTGTAACTTAAATTCCATGGGCCACATGATATGGACAACATCCCATTGTTGCAGAGTCAGTTATATCATGTCTCATCCACTTGATGGCAGCAAAGTACCAGACATGTGCACTTGCAAGCGTGTTCTCATATATATTTGTGTGTCCCTGTAGGTGTGTGCATTTGCATGCACACGTGTGCCATCACGTTTGACAGCGCTGATCTGACCCATGCTAATGAACGCTGGCGACGTGGCTGACACAGAGTGACACCAGGACAAGAAAAAGACCCTCTTCTCTCCAACGCCTCCATTTCTGGGCCTGTAAATAGCCCCGCGTATCCCGCTGCATGTTTATTAGTCGTGTATCAGACCAGCAGCTGATGGACACGGATGCTCATTACCAGTTAGTGTTGCTTCAGAAGAGACCAATCTGTGCCCTGTAAGGTCGTCACTCAGGAGCAAACAGGCCTGAAAGAGGCATAAGTTGAACTTGAATAGGAAATGTTGCACATTATGTTTAACTGAATGAAAAAGCAGCATTTTCTGAGAGAAAAATGTTCCTGATCAGATTGCTGTGCGTGTAGCACATTAGGCACATACGGAGCATACTGTGCTAACAGTTCACAGAGTTTGCCTAATAATAATGTCCCTGTTGTGTCCTTTACTCTGCTGTCCAGGTATTTTCACAGTAGCTTAGGTTACTTTACATCTCCATAAGTTTTCTATATTCAGACATCTGATATTTTGGCAGTTGTGCAAAGTGACAAACAAAGGCCTGAGAGGATGACCTGCACCCCTTCTTCTCTTCCATGCATGACACACCACCATTTCTGTTCTTAATTAAAACGGCATGAATTGGCAGTGTGGGAAATTTGAGGACACATTTTCAATTGTAATTATTATCACATTTCCCTTATCATACACACACACACACACATTGGAATGTGCTATGGTTCCACATCCCACAGCTGGATGAGTCACTGAGAGTTGGGTTTGGGAGCAGAGCAAAAAAGAGAGGACTGTACCATTTAGGACTGAAGACTGAAGAACTGCAGTACAGTCTGTCAGTGTGCAGTGTTGGTGACACATTGACTTGGTACCTCTACACACTTTGCACCAGACATATAGACAAGCTGTGGGTAGTAGGAGAAAGACAAAGTTGAAAACAACTTGAAATAGAAAAATAAAATTAATTTTATCAACAAATGCTTTGGTAATTTGTATTCAAACCTTATTCACTTAATAATAATACTAACATGACAGAAATTAATAACTGTCTTCTCCACCAGATGGTGCAAGGCTCCGTAACTGACTGTTATTCTCTTTGGCAGTAAGTTTTATTTCACTCAGTATCACTTTGTGGCTATAAAAGTAGTTGTTCTTTTGAAATCTCAGTCATAATAAAATAGACAATGAAGCTCTGATAGTTTCTACACATCTATGTGTAATTTCACATACTTTAACTTCTTACAATGTAAAGGAAAATGTGATGCAATATCTCACTAACTCAGATGATGGCAGCAGCAACATATAAATTAGAATCACCACTATTTGGAGACAGGAAAATATCTTCTGCAAAGGTTTAAAACCAGTCACTGATACATGCTTTCACGTGTAAAACCTGGATGCATTTTATCAAACAGCATTTGAAACAGTACAAAGACTGTGTAGATGGAACTTTCATTAATTGTATTTTTGCAGTCACATATCCACTCAGTGAGTGTTGCCTTACAAAGTGGCATCTTCTTTAAACGATTAACATTTCACCAGAAAATTAACCTTATCACATTTCATGTGAACAACAGATCCAAAAATACATTCACTGTGCTCTTAAACTAACAATAGGTGATACAAAAAGTCCAAAAACTGCCAAAATGGAAAAAAATTGTCAGAGAACGGTTGCTCCTGCTGCGCTACAACTGTGTGTTTCTACAAGTGTGTGTGTGTGTGTGTGTGTGTGTGTGTGTGTGTGTGCGTGCGTGTGTTTGTGTGAGTGAGACAGAGAGAGGGGCCTGAAAGAAACCGCTTCTGTCTGTTGAGCGTATTGTAATGATTAAAATAATACCTATTTTTTGCTGAAAACCAACTTTTAAAATGTTGATTCTTCTGTCTCCTGCTGATCCTTATGTAGCCTACCAAACTGCCCACTATTGCCACAAAATCAAAGCTTGTAAACATGTATAAAATATGATTGTTTATTTTGGATATTTCTGATTATCCGAACTTTACAGGCAGCCAATTGTGGCCAACCTCTGGGCAAACTGAACTAATTTGGAATAGGATTATTTACTTGAGGCACTATGCTTGTTATTTAGAGGCAGAAAAGAGTTCAAACAAAATGTGAACAAATTGGTCCAATGTGGTTCAAGGAGATTATGCAAGATTTTTGAACCATTTGGAGAAAGACGTTCAAGACGCTTCATGGGTAAATCCAGCAGCTTTACTCTATTCGAGGCTACTATTCCCATAATTCCTACTGTGCTTTTTAAAGACCAAAATGGTGCCAATTAAAAAAACTCTCTTTGAGCAAAAAGGAATAAAATACATACATGTAAATATATTGATGGGTTTTGTACAATCATTTCTTCTGTGAACTGATGGAGAGCTTCCATGCACTGACAAACCAGAGTCTGCATAGGCTGATTGTCTACGGGGTACAGGGCCAAGGACCTGGAAGGTCAAGGGACCTTCTTCATCTGTATAAAGTAAATGGTCTGCACTTATCTAATGCTTTTCTACCTTACTGGTACCCAATGTGCTTTACACTGCTTCTTATTCACACTCACAATCACAAACACACACACACTCACACAACGATGGGGAAGCTGACATGCAGCTGGCCAACACTCACTAGGAGCAACTACCTAAGTTAGACATTATCAGACCAGAGGAGCTGGGAATCAAACCAACAACCCTCGCATCAGTGGAAGACAGCTTTAGTTAAAAAGGTACAAAATGATCACAAAGACATTCAAAACAATGTGAAAAAAAAACTGAGAATGAATATAAAGAAACAACCAAACATGCGCACAAAATGTTTTTCATGAGTTATGAAAAATAACATTGAAAAGAGACAATGAGCAAACTTAAACTAAACCTAAAGAAACTATCAAATGACACCACTATCAGAAATGCATGCAAAGTGACTGCGGACACCACAAAACAATACTAAAGAGACTATACAAGACCAAAACACAAAACGAACATACTAAGTGACCACAAATTGATTAACACCAACAACACGATGCCAAATGGTTGAAAATGTAGCAAAAAAGAAGTGCAGCAGCCCTTTTTCTAGCTGTGTTGTGTCTCTTTCAATCTAGCTGCCGTGTATAGGATCAGTGGGGCCCTTTATATCTCGTTGCCCAGGGGCTTATTTTCCAATCTGTCTATGAGTGTCTGTGAAGATTTTGAAAATTGTGTCTCAAATAATAAACTGTCCCACTGCCTAGAGCTATGTAGGATCAGTTTTTTTGTTTAAGTAAATGTATGATTTCTTCACTCATCACTAGCAAAAGAGTGGAAGAAGGTAGAACTGGTGGTCAACAATACAGTGCAATAGACCCACTGGGTTTAACAACTAATAGTAATGGTGTGTCTGAAGTGGCCATTTTGGTTTGCCTACACTGGTGGCCCAGGAGTAACCCCTTGGTCATCATTGCACTTCAAACAAGCCATCTTCCTCGAACCACATCATGGAACCATAACTGAGGTACAACCACCTATTTGCTCCATGAGCTTCGTAACCGTTGGATGTTTTTTTTTTAAAGCCACTACGGCAGCCAGTCTGCATTCTGTACCTAATGTGAAGTTGGGACACAGATCTGGTTCATGTGGTGATATGTCAATACTTTTAGTGCAGATTTTCCACCTTAAGGATCTTGGACCTCCGTAAAGGACACGCACACATTTAGACAGACTCATGTGTTCCGACGGGAAACTGATCTAGAGCCTGACCGATAAAAAAAGTGAGAAATCTCATTCTCCTGGAGAACTTCTCACTCATGGCCTGGCACGGCTTTCTGGGAAGTGCGGGATGCCGAGGCACTGAGTCACTTTAGACGATGGGTCAGGGTGGTTTCAGGCTGTTGGAAGAAAATTATGGTGAAGGGGCCAGTGTGGAGTGTGTATTCTCAGCTGGGGTAGCAGGGATTCCCTCTGACAAGACCTGAGCTTTATTTTCTTACCGAGAAAAGGGGGGCGGGAGGGTGCGTGTGTGGAGGTGATGATGTGTGAAATTATATTGTCCAGATGTATTTACATATACAGCCACAACTGCAATAGTAGAGAGAGACATGATATTTGGCTACAAACCTGTCTTAACATGTCTGCGTGTGTGTGTGTGTGTGTGTGTGTGTTTGTGTTGCAAACATAGCTTTTTCTTGTGCACATTTGGACATTTCTCGGCATGCTTGTGTATTTGTTTTTGGCAGTGTCGCGACGCCCGACCTCCTTTTACTGGAGGATGATTATGGGCCCAGACCATTTCCCAGAAGCCATAGCAGTTGCGTAGATAGATGCAAGGTTGTGACACATGGGAGCTGGTGAGTAACACTGCCTCCTGCTGCCAGGTCTGACAAGCTAACACACCACGAAGGCATGTATTATTTCCACAATTGTATTTCTTTCAAGTGAGCGATGCGTCATAATCCCAGTGATCAATCTATGGTATACAGTGAGGTATTATTACACCATATGTTCTGGTAAAAAATACCACATGCTGGATAGATTAATCCACTATACATGTGTACAGAAAGCAAAAAAAAAAACAAAAAAAACAAATATGATTCACCTGAATAAACCGTCTATTCACACTAATGCTTTGGATAAACAAAACAAGCATAATAGTGTATAATAAGTGATCTTTATGCACACACAAATGAAGTGGGAGGCAGCCATGCCCTGTTAGAAAACACTGCAGTGTGCTTAGAATAACTGGCATCAGAACACACAACTTCTGGATGTCCTGTCAATAAAAAAACGCCCAGCACCAGGCAATCTTGCCCTGTCCATTGAAAGTCAATCCAGTCAAGAACAGTCCTGGATGTACTCACGTGTTTACGCAGGACGGGAGGCGAGTATCCTGTTTACCTTCTAAATGCACAGAAATGTTGTTGCACTGTTGTTCACCCTTAGCTCTTGCAGCTCTTCCTAGAATGTTTTAGTAATTACACAACAGGACAGTCTAAAACAGGCAATTGATTTTTAGACACCGGTCGGGGTTTTGGTGTTTGAAAATAACTGGAGTTTATGAATCATCGAATTCTGACTCACTCTGCAAAAAAAAAAAAAAAATGACAGCCTTTTAACTGAAAATGCTGATTTGTACTGTGGGTATCAAATACTGTATGACTATATAACCTTGGTAGCTCCAACTAAGAAACAAATCAAAAATGAATCCCAGATCCCTCTAGTCGTTGAATAGAAAATGGTAATTTGTAAATTGAGACTATTACTTACTAAAATTGTGCTTTTATTATAAACCATGCAAGTTATCAGCCGAAGCAGCAGCAGCCAGTTTTCCAACTTGAGTATATTTCCTGGAGAGGGATCCCTCATTACACCATTATACTATTTGGTTTCAGCACAGAGGGTCCAAACTGCAGCATCAGGGTATTCCTCCTGGTTGGGATCACTGTCTGAGGTCGGGAACACCATTGTAGGATTCAAGTGAAAAACATGCCACAAGATTAGGTTTCCACAGACTGGGGAGTTGCTTAAGGCTGCAGGGTGGAAGGGAATGAGTTCAGTTGGATCCACAGCAGGGCAGCATGTTCCCTCTGGAGCAGCACTTTATTATGTCTGGTTTCTTCTGAACTTTGTTTTAATGGTGTAAAATGGACTGAGAGAAAAGGAAAATTGTTTATGCACTGGAGCTGATGAGTCTGTGAGCTGTGAGTCATTCTGACCTGATGAGTTTTTCATCCGGGCACAAACACACATTGTATCTTGGCCTTTGCGACTGTGTCATAAACATTTGACACAAACTTGTCAGTGTTTGTGGGCTTGCCGTTAAACCAGCAAAGCCTTTGAGAATCAGAAAACTGCCGGATGTAAACCTGACATCCATCAGTGCTATCAGCACAAACATGATGTGAGGCATGTGATGGTCAAGCCTCACCCTCATTGGTTCAGATCCTCCCACCAGCTGTGGTTTTTCTGTGTGGATTTGGAAGGCTCTCACTGTGCCTGCGTGGCTTTCTTCTGGGTCCTCGATTTCACTCCCACAGTCCAGAGACATGCAGGTGACTCAAAACTGCCCATAGATGTGAATGAGACGGTGAATTGTTGACTGTCTCTCCCTGTCAGAACTGTATTACGACATGTCCGTGGTGTACCCTTGCCCCACAGGACAAGCTAGGATTGTCAAAAACCACCTTTGCAACCTTAAAAAAGGACAAGAAGTGTCATTTTAAAAACATGCATGGATGATACAAACCTGCCTCAGACATAGCAGTGCCAGATGGGGATGAATCAAAGAGACAGGTTGACTAATATACTTACAGTGTGAATCATAATTTTGCCTTAGTATGGTAATTAATGCTACAAAAATGTAACAGTGGACCGGCCGAAAAGGTGATAACCATCTACTGGAAATGCCAAACTAACATTTTAGCCAAGTGAAACTACTGGGTTCCTTTTAAAAACATCATTCAAAATCACATTTGTAATAGTTTAAATAACTAAAACTACAGCCTTATACAGAAACGCAGTTTAAGGATGATAATCTAATATTGCTTATGTAATATTTTGCAGCCTTCGGTACATGTTTTCCATTAGCTCACCATCACAGTTTATAGAAAAAGAGGGACTATAAATTAGTCAAGGAGCCACAAATAATATAACAGCAAATATTATATATTATATTTTAGAATAGTGTAAGAGCAAGTCAGATAAGGAAAAACAGAGTACACAAGCTCAGATAGGAGAAGATTTAGTTCAATAATAAATAAAAAAAATGCTAGAAAATGTGGCTATCATAGATATGAATAAAATCAAGGTTTGAGCTGCCACATGTTTGCAATAAGCTATTATGCTTTCTGTATTCATTTATAATCATTTTAACCTTTAGCCACTGACAAACATCTAGCAATCCCTGTAGTTTAACTAAACGGTCTGCACTTATATAGCTTTTCTACCTATTGGCACTCAAAGCGCTTTACACTGCTTCTTATTCACCCATTCACACACACATTCATACACCAATGGGGGAGCTGGCCAACACTCACCGGGAGCATTCGACATGTGACCGGAGGAGCCAGGGATTGAACCAACAACTGTGAGATTGGTGGACAACCGCTCTACCTTCCTGCACCACAGTCGCCCTCCTGCACCACAGTCGCCCTGGTTGTGTCAGCTCGAACATTGCCAGCTTTCTAGCTGCTAAGTTCTCCACAAAATTTTTTTTGCTATCTTTTTGTGTCTGTCATTTTGTATGGTTTATAACAGCTTATTTTTTTTTACAAATTACAGGTAAAGTTGCGAATCCCACTGGGAGATAAGCTGGGAAGATGCCAACTTTGCCGTAGCGCAGAGGTGGGCAGCAGAGTTGGGTACACTGTGAGATCACCACTATGACAGACATTTTGAAGAGTACATATAATCCTACTTTCCTTTAGTGATATTACATGAGTATTGCTTATTGCTTGAAGGCAAAATATGGGCAGTGATGGAGGCACATTAAACAGGGTAAATAAAGATGGGTTGATATTAATAATATTTGTATTTTTGAATTCTAAATTCTTTATTTACACATTATTTTGGGGCGAAACAAGGGAATTCCACAAGTGGAACAGGGCAGTACTTAGGCCCATATATCAAAACGCCAAGGTAAAAAACGTAAAACCTCCCACCCATGTGCCGACCTTGTGACCTTCCGACACCCTCGGTGACTCCAGTATAAAGAAAAAGAAATCCTTCCCGACTGGACAGCTGCCATGGTTACCAAGCAACTTGAACAAACAGCAGGAAACAGAAAGAAAGGATCCAATCAGAGGGTTTGTGAAAAAGGAAGGTATTGAGTACAGAGAGGAAAAGAGTGAAAAAAAAGGAAGAAGATGGGGGTTGTTGCTTCAGTTGACCACCACCACCCTTCCCCACATAAATCTGTAGCAGGGGTTATTTTTCTTGACTGCTGGCTCTTGGCTGATTTTAAACTGGAGTGTGACTTGCTGCAGCACTGTAGGCCAGGATCAAGCTATTTTTAGTCTTTTTAGGATATATCAATACCAACAGCAAGGACGGGTCACAGAATCAGTGCAGTGTCACAGCAGTGGAAGTGACCCGCTTTCAGGGTTTCACTGGATCTGTACATGAACAGCACTGAAAATAATTTCTCTGCAGCAGCATTAGCAAGCATCTTCCTGCTGTCAATAAGTTGTCGCACTTCCAGATTTGAGGAACAATGCATTGCTCCTGTTAAACTTGAACTAAACTGGTAAAGTATGCAGCACAATATCCTGATGGACAGGTTCCTGTTGCAACTTGTTCCTGAAAATCTGGTGCTCTATAAATCCTCTACTTGTCTGCTATATGACAAAGTTAGCACAAGCTGCTTCCCTGAAATGTAAAACAGAATGTGGAAAGTTTGGAAGAAACCACAGCAAACTGGACAGAAAAAGTGCAAAAGGTAGTGTGATGGCTTATCCCGTGAGTCCAGGGTCGCCACAGCGGATCATTGTCCGCATTGTCAGACAATATCAAGAAACAAACTAAATATGTTGGCTAGATGAGTACGGAGCAAATACTGAAAGTCTATAAGAACATTAATAATTTAAAAAGGGCCATTGGAACTGACCAACGTTTCCATAAATTTCCATTTAAAAAAAAAAAAGGAAAGAAACGAAAGCTGTGGCTTGTCTTGAATATACACGAAGAATAATAAATCATTTCAATCAAACCAGCAAAAGACAAGGCTCAGAAGAACAAGGGTTAATGCCAGGGCCTAAACTGAGCCATTTTACACTCAACCTTCTATTAAAGTGTAAACGCCAGAGTAGAATAGTAACTGGGGCAACACTGCTGGCAAATGTTGGTCTGTTGGCAACGCTAGAATTTAAAAAAGGGCCATCAAATTCAATATGTTTCTTCCAACTAGGAGCAGAAAAGTATTAATATAAATATTGTGTTTTTTGATCATATGCCCGGCAGATATAGTGTCATTGAAAATCTGAAAAGGTTGTTGGCTTGACGTAGTAAAAGAAAGGTCACAGGATCACCAAAAGTTGTGGTCAGGTAATTGTATGGATATTATGGCGTTTTTATGGGTCATTTAATTCATATTTTGTTCTTACTTCTAGTCCTCTTCTGTGCTCTGCAACTGTTTCTAAAAGATTAATTAAACATTTAAAACAAATAGCCATAGTCATTGTCTTGGCAAGGGTTAGATAAGACACGAAAGTCCAATAAATATGAAGGCAATGGTTTTGCTTTCAGTCTTCATGCTGGCGTATGCTAAGCTAACCATCCCCAAGTAATGTAAGATGCAGTATCAAAACATTAAAATATGATGTGTCAAAATTATTATAATCGAGTAAATGCTTATATATTATTATGTGTTGTCAGCACATGAAATGGTTATAAGCAGCTCCACCTTTACCAACAGTCAGCTTGTTTTATGTTAATTACTGTACATTTGTGGCATCAATACCATCGTCAGAATTCTCTTAGTGGAGTATTTTTTGTACTTTAAGTGAAATATAGAAAATCTGCTTGATCTGATACTTTTCTTTGTGCCAATACTCTTTTACGTGAGTATTGAGTGTCTTTCGACCACCTCTGCACACAGAGCATCACATTTTGCTGTGCATGGGGCTGTGTATCGGCAGACTGCTCAGACTGCTCATTCCAACCCTTGTCTTCCATGACATAAGATCTCCACTCATAATGTTAATATTTCCCTTAATTAACCGTCCCTTTAAAAGCTTCTTCTAAATGGCCCAGTGATCTAGTCGTGAATAGTGAGTGTAGTGAATGTTTGAATGATGCACAATCAGAATTAAATAAAAGAATAGTGTAGTACAAAGGTTGCAGTAATTCTGTATGGCTTCATTAAAAATGAGTACGGTATGAAAATTAGCTAAACTTCACGCTTTAGCAAGATAACAATAGAAACAACAACAGCCTGTGACAAATCTCCTATTGGCAAAATGATTCAAGATGCAGGAAGATTTGTGCTCAGCTTTGTGAGTGACCCTTTCGTATAACCAAGACCCTGGCTGTGAAGGACTGTATAAATGTGTTTTAATGTAAAGCAGCCAAGCTGGAGAACCCTGCAGTAAAATGGCCTTGGCATATATGCTTGGATTTAAATCACTGTAATGGAACTGGACGTGACAGTCATAGGCTCGAAAAATGAAACCATCCGACCTCATAATGCTATAACCATTACTGCGATTGCAACAAAACTGAATGGATGCACATTTTGATAGAGGAGAAAAAAAAGACATATCATATTGATTTGTTTGAAATTGACATTATAGTCCCCCTCAGATGTCTTGCCTGAGTAATTATCTGCGCTAGAAGTGTTGTTGGAAAATTGTCTCATAGGTCATATGTCTTTTACCTATAGAAAGTGTTATTGGCCACAGGTTCTGAATTAGCTACACATGTGGGTAAGATACAGCACCCATGGTGGAGCTCTTATCACAACTCACGCTGTCAGCAAAACCAGTTGTAGATAAAACATTGACAGAGTGCAGTAATAGGTCGTAAGTTTGAAAAAACAGTGCAAGGATATTTCAACCCTGTGGAACTGTATTTAATCTAAGCTATAATAAACAATGGAAAGCATTACCATACTTTTAGGAGACTGTCATAGTCACTGTGGGCCTATTTGCACTTTTTTTTAATAAAGATGCCTTTTCATAGTTTTCAAAATTACATTTCAAATGACATCACGTACGACTGCCTCTTACTGATGCAGCTTACTGCAGTGAGTTGATAGCAATAGCTTTTAGTGTTAATCACGTATTATAGCAAACTTGCAACAATGGGACCAGACTCCAGTGATATGTTAATAAAAAGTACATCTGTCTTCAGTACATCACGTAAACAAAGGGTACAAAGCACCAGCCTCTCATTGTTTCTTCCCTATTCTCTACCCAAACACGATCTTAGTCAATGTCCGTGTGACAATGACAGCCCTGCTCCTTTGGCTTACCAGCCAGACATACGCATTATTTCCTATTCATAAGAGGAATCTCTGAAAAAAGCCAGTAGCTAAACATACAGCAATGTCCAGACATGCCTAAGATAGCTCCAAGCAGTTCTCCATTGTGAGCACTGAAGTATGCAACTAAACACTAACAAAAGGAAAAAAAGGAGAAGTGAGGAAGTGGTGTGTAACTGGTGCATGTGCGCTGTACTCATGCAGAAGGATGGAACTGACCGCATCCATTCACAACTTGCGTTCATTAACCGCACACTTCTTCATTTACCCCCATCGCCACTCACATCAGACACCACTCAGAAGAGATGACTAGTAACTGCGTCTGCGGCTGTAGTAGCAGCCACTGGCGCAGTGGCGTTGAACGCGGCTGACTAATAAACTTGTATCAACAGAGAACACATAAATGAGTGTTTACAGCTATTAAAAGCCTGCTTCAACTTACAGCTCATAGAAAAAGAGAGAAAAATAGATAATAATAGTGTAGAGAACTCAATATGCCAGCATGCACATTTCCCCGGATATGTCAAACATGAATTATATGTTGTAAAGGCAGAGGATTAACTGTGCATCTTGGAGGAGAGAGCTCGGGCTTGTGGCCTTGAATTTTTTTTTTTTCTTTAAATCGCAAATATTCACCCGCATCTACACTTCTACTTCTTCTTCCACATGTTCACACAACTTGTTGATGTCCATATCCAAATTAATATCTGCTGCATGGTCTGCTTTTTTCCAGCTGGCAGCCTCCCTGATATCTAGACAAACAACTATGACAAGGCTATGTTATGATTATCTATACCTGTCAGGTTTTGTTCCATTTCTCCAAATGTTTATGAAACTTTCTAAGAAACCGTTTATGACCATGCCAAAATATTGCCTGACTGGGGCCAATCCACTAGTAAAAAACATTGCAGAAGCTGGCACTCACTACAAATCCACTCTTCAATTTATTATATCACCAGCATTGTTGGCAGCGATCACCATTCACTTGACAGGTATGCGCCACAGTGCAGCAATGTACCAAGAGCAGAAAACGAGAGCAAAAGCTCAGGAAAACAGGACTGAGGATCGCACTTTGGATCACGCACTCTCCAGATTTTGGCATGCGCTGATGTGTGTGTATGACAAAGGAAATGGAGCAAAACGCAGCAACAATTCAATCCACGTAAACGTGAAAGCGGCGTGTGTTTGTTTACACACAGAAAAGACGATCGGTTTCTGAAGCGCGTGAGGGAGGAGCAGGCCACTCGTAAATCTGAGCCCAAGACACAGCCTGTCCCCAATGCTCTCCGCAGACATGTTGTGGCTGCTGAGGACATGCAGGGTCACAGGGCCAGATGCAGTAGTGCTATAAATTAGTGTCTTGCAATTCCAGAGAAGATGTAAAGTGAAGGCGAATTCCTCCAGATGCAAGACCTATAGAACAGAATGGAGAACAGAATGGAACGCTAGAATTTAGAAACGGAACAGAGGACAGAATGGACTGATAAGTCACGGTTTGACACTTCTTACAAATGTGCCCAGTGCTGTAGGACTTACTTTGACAAGTCAACACAGTACCAATACATAAAACGTTGCTTGCTGTATGTACTGTGTAGTTAAAATGTGATTTGAAGGTACGCAGTGTATTTTACATCCATCCATCATGAGACGTTTTAGACCATATGGTTTTTAAATTATAGCCCCATCTTTTCTAATGAAGTATAGGTTCTACAATGACCTGCTGTCTAAATGGCTGTCGCTGCGATGGTCTGAAGTGCCCTCACTGTTGTTGACAGACATTGCAGCTAATGGGTCTTTACTCAGTAGCACAGAATCCATCATGATAAGCCTTCAGACTGCCATTGAACCGTGCCCCACCACACTGTTTTAAAGTTGTTCAACAACTAGCGCAGCCCCGTCCCCCCTGACACTGCCAATCAGATGTGCAGCTTTTTTTTCCCCCCTGCCATTGGTTTGTCTCATAATTCATCTCCGAAAGTATGTAATGCTGCTTTTTCATCTTCGAGCTCACATGTGCACATCAGCCAAGCCACAGCTGACGCCAGAGAGCTACTGTAGGCAAAGAAAACACAGCTTACTATTACTTTCCCCTGTGCCGTCTGCTTATGCTTGCCTTACAGGCAGCTTGCCCCCAAAAGGCAGTCTGCTTCTGATTATGTGTGATCATCCTCAAGCTTGCCAGCTACATTTCAGGCTCATGGGAGTCTTTTTTTTTTTTTTAAATCTGGCCATCGCTCAAAAGGAATTATATTGTAGCTTCTCTAAGCCATTGTTAATTGCAGTTACAGAAGCTACCAGCACTCAACAATATTCATGCTTTTTCGTAGCCATCATTATCATTTGTACACACAATGCACTCGCTGGTAAAATTCTACCACTCATTAGAATGAAACATATCATAATGGGACATATCGTTGCAGAATCCAGTCATCTGTGTGAAGGTACAGTGCCCATTATCCTGGTTTCTGCCTTTCAGTGCTAAGACATTCGTATTTTAAAATGTATACACGCTGTATATCATATACAACTTAGGGTAAATTACTATTCTAACCACGCATTGTCAAACAACCATGTCTTTATGTTTTCACCTTCCTGCATCAGTTGTAATAATACAAAACGGTCTCTATGATAAATGGTAATAGGAGTGTAATTAAGGAACTAAGCTGTAAAGTGAACTGCAGTTTTTCCTTTAACAAAGCACAAGGCATTGTGCCCGAAGATTCACTAGGGAATAACTTTATACGAAGTAGTGGAAAGCACAGATGAGGAACACAGTATATTTGTGCTATTGGTGGTTGACGATGGTTGTTTTGGGCAAAAGTGTGGAACAGTATTTACCTCAAACATGTGAAAAACGCATTTGCAAATGAAATTTGATAGTGTGTAGATTTTGATTTCAATCATAAAACCAGGTTAAATGTTTGAATAATGTTAACGATCAAATAATAACATGATAGCCAGCCTGCCGTTATAGTCCTATCAGTAGATGCGCTGCAATATGATACTTTGTTCATGTATGTATATTCTATAACCTTACAGACAAACCCTGTGGATTTGACTTATTTGTTATATCAGTCAATTTAGTAGAGTAGCAATGATTTATTTTCATTTCTCTGATTATTAATTTAGAGTTTTGTAGAGTATTTACATTTAAAATTCAATTAAAAGTTCCATCTACAAGCAGAAATGGCGTTTGCCAAACAAAAGTGTGCTGTGATTTCATTATAAGCACAGAAGGTTTCATCATAAAGTGGATGCTTTCTCCAGAAATAAACCAAACATCAATGATTTAAATAACAACTACTAACTTATAGTTATCTGGGACCTATTGAGCAATGCAAACCATGTTTGTTTAAATCTTATTTCAATGTTTTGGACGGTGTTAGGCAATATACGAGGTCAAAACTATTTTAGTTTATTTTTAGTTTTAGTATTTAGTCTGAAAACTATTTATGTGCAAATAAAACTCAGTTTGTTTTTCTCTCTCTCTCTTCTGTTGTATGTGTTTGTGTCTAATTCAATGCACACACAGATGCACACACACACACACACACACACCTCACTCACCTCCCACCTTCTCCGATGGGATCCCAGTGTGGAACACATCATCAGCCGGTCCAGGAGGTTGCAGGATCCGGCCGCGTCATCCTAACATGGGCGGGAGGACTGAGGGGAGGACGTAGGGTGTTTTCCAGCTTTAAAAGCACGGGAGCCGGCCCCTCTTACAAACCGCGCTGCGTCATCGACCTGGGGAGACTCTTGACAACCTTTACCGGGCTGAAAAGAGACAAACTCACCTCTAGCACGTAGCAGCTCCTACCTGCGCCGGTCTCCAGAGCCATCAGTACAACATCTACTAATTTGATGCGCGCAGTCCATCGCGTCTTGGTTCCAAGTTGCCGACTCGCTTTGCTTCAACTTCGCGGCGAATTATGCTTTTCTTTTAAGGCGTGTAAGGTGAATCAACTCTTGCAGTACCATCGTCAGTGAATGCGTTGCTTCCAGTTTCCCAGCCGGAGAAAGCGCGTTGCTTGTTGAATGCAGGATACTCTGTGCTTGAGCGTCAATTCCAAGTTCAGCTTTGGAGCAACAGCCGGTAAGGAGCCGGGACTCCAGTTTCTCACCTCTCTGTCCGCCAATATGACGTCTGCAGAAGAAGGTAAAGTTTTATCCAGTTTCATATGAATTTGCTGTATTTCTTATTTATTTTTTTATTTATGTTGACACCGCTACATTTTCTAAGACACATGTACACGTGTAAATATTTCGATACTCATGAACTATTACTAGTTGCAATGTGTTAAAACCCCTCGCATTCAATATTTTCTGAAGATGTCACGTAATAAAATTAGGATACCTCCAACTTTGGCTCCACACGATGTTTAAATTACCAGGCATTCAAGTATATTAGTTGGCCTGCGCCCATTTCAACGTCCACACCATTAGGTGTCTCCAGCTGTCTTTGCAGGTGCTCTTCATCAAGTGGAATGAAAGTTGATGGGGTTACCCTGTTGCTGTCACCTGTACTTCTTTTGATAAGATGCTCATGTAAAGTCTATATACTCGTTTGTTCATTTGAAAACGAGAAAGGTTGTGTAATCTGCCATTGCACAGAGAGGTCAGAGTTCAAGGGTCAACTGCAGAACATCCCTCAGGAGTTCTTGACAAATCTGTGTTTTGCTTAGGGACACATCAGTGTGGAGGATAGTTCATCCCGGTTTTGCCATTTAACGGGAAATGACTGTCAAAAGACTAAATGTTAAATGTGATGTTTACATTCTTTGATTCAGCGCACAGAATGTGGTTGCAAAATTTGATTTGCTCCATCAGACGTTGTCGATAGTCCATCTTATCTTAACTCGCAGAGTCTTCCAATGCTGATGTCACTGTCTTCTTGTGGATTTTGGGAATTTCATTTTGCCTTTGAGGTTTCAGACGGACGGGTGCGAGCTGTGTTATTATTCATTTCAGGCTTTCAGTCCTAAGCCTTATAATTGGTAACAGATGTGTGTGTGTTTGTGAGTAAAAGAGAGAGGGAGGGCTGTGATCTGTGCGTTCAGGGATAGTGAGTCTCTTGCTTGACAAGGAGACGTGCTTAACCACACACAGCTTCAGCAGTATACAGTGGACTGCTTTATTATCACACATAAAGCCAGACACATAGACACACTAGTACACACACACAGACACACACACATTCACTCGCTCCTGGTGTTTTGCCATTGCCCATAGTCAGCCATGTGCGATAAGTGCCCTCAGGGTTCTTAGTTGCACAGGCTGCAGATGACTTCTGCGGGAGACCACCTATCTCTCCCTGAGGTCCCGTCAGTCTGAGCCCTGCCTAGACCACAATGCCCGTGGATAAAGCCATCTATTCTTTAGTCAGGCTGGTTTGGTTGTGGGGCAAGAGTGTTTTGATTGTGATAGCATAATTTAGAAAATTGTAGAGCACAGAAGGAGCTATAATCTGTGTGATAATGTTTTCAAATCAACTCTGCTTACAGTTCACTGTTTTGAACACATTGCAAACAATAGTAGAGGCATTGCCTTGAGTGCAAGACTGAGTAATTTATTATATTTTTTTTGTTCTACTTTTAGTTTACCCCACAAATTATGATGTGGCCCAGTTTTGTTACTTAACCAGTTATAACGCGTGTGACCTGGGAAAGCCAAGTTTCAAGATAATGCCGCAGTGAACAGTGAAAGCATCAGTTTTTTTTGAGTGGGTGTTTGAAAAAGTGAAGTACGTTGCGGTGTGGTGCACCATTCTCACATATTCAAAAAAGAAAATAGAAAAAAGTACCAGCTGCAATTTAAGCAAAGTCAGTCAGGCATCAAGTAAGGAGGTGTGTCACACCAGTTGGCGTGGGCAGGAGATTATCATCTGTTCAGCACTAGAAGAGAATAAGCCCGAAGAGAAAAGCATCAGAGGAGACCGAGCTGACAGGCACACTAGGTTTTTTTATGTTGAAACTTAGTGTATTATCACTGGATCAGAGATGAGCTACCAGCAAGAAGAGCAAGAGTTTGATTTCAGCTATGTGTTTGAGTATGGCCAAGGTGTCCAGAAAG
Organism: Channa argus; assembly: GCF_033026475.1. Taxonomy (NCBI): domain Eukaryota; kingdom Metazoa; phylum Chordata; class Actinopteri; order Anabantiformes; family Channidae; genus Channa; species Channa argus. The sequence goes on from NC_090203.1 coordinate 20,225,950, forward strand.
ATCCAGAGAGAGGTGGGTGCTGAAGGACAGTGGAGGGTTTCTTATTTATTCTGGGATTACGAGGGAAAATTATTTATGCTAGTGATTTTTTTTTTCTGTGTGTGTGTGTGTGTGTGTGTGTGTGTTTCAAACGGCTGCAATACAGCGAAGGTTAACATTCAGTACACTTATGATAAACTTAAATTTACTTATTTTCACAAAAAACATTAGACTTCAGATTGGACTTTTCATGACGTGTTTGGATCTCACCTACTGGCTACCTATAATAAGTGCTGCAGGCTTCATCGGACTCGTGTTCTATTGAATTTAATCACCTCTGAAAATAGACTTTCATAAACTAATTTTAGACTACCCACATTTTATGTGGTGTGTGACAGATTCATCATTTCATGTGATACACAGGGTTGTGGTTAACAAATGAAGCACACTGCGTCCGGGGGAATGCCCTCCGCTGAGTTTCGGGCTGAATGGTATTCATTCTATGACCACTTTTACCCTCACTGACATTATCAATAAAAGGCAGACATGATGTTTACAACTGTTGTAGGCTAAATGAAGTTCCCTACCTGTCTGTTGCTGTTTGTGCTTCCCCTCTGATTATTATTGTATGACATTGCACTTGTCTGCCTTTGATTTCTTTGTATGCTTGCCGGTGTGTGTACCAAAGTGGATCTGTGTGTAACACTGCAGCAAACTCTCTTTGACTTAATCACAAGCTCAGACCGATGTGAGAGTGCTGTCAGTTTTCCACAGGGGAGGGCCTAATTCACTCAGTGAGTGATGCAATCAATCAAATAAAGCATCCATCAGTGCTACTGGAGGAATTCCTGTAGTGTACATATGACAGCAGGGTGTGCCAAATAGAGCCTTAGATGAACTGATGAAACAAACAGCGGCTCAGCCACTAGCATCTACACGGCAACCACATACAGCTACTGCTTTGAGATAATTGCTAAGCTTTTCCAGATGTTTAGAAAGAAGGGAGTCAGTCAGTCGCTGCAAGCCATATCGATGAGATTTGTATAGGGGTATTGTTCTATATGAGCTATACTTCATATATTGAAAAGTACTTAAACTTTTTTTTCTTCATTTTTTTTTGTTTTGCAGATGCATACAGCTACACACCAAATGTAAGCCTGTCCCTACCCCTGAGCATGGGAAACCCCTCTGTGTTAAACCAGTACCACACCTTGCAGTCCAGCCCGGTCCTCTCAGTTTCCTCTTGCCACCAGACAGGCTACAGTCTCCAGAATGACAACCATGCAGCATCAGGCTATTACCTGACCCACAGTCTGAGACCCAGCGGGGCTCCAGCCTTGGAAAGCCCTCGTATTGAGATCACTACCTACAGCCATTGCACTGAGGATGAGGTAGAAGAGAGCAGCAGTGAGGACCACATTGTCAAACGAGGTGTTAATTCCATTGTGACGCTGACACTGCCCAATGCAGACGGCTACCGTGACCCGAGCTGCCTCAGCCCTGCAAGCAGCATTTCCTCACGCAGCTGTAACTCAGAGGCTTCCTCCTATGAGTCCGGTTTCTACAACTATGATAACTCACCTCAGAATTCCCCTTGGCAGTCGCCTTGTGTTTCTCCCAGATGCTCATCCACCCTCCTGTCCTGCCCTCATGCCAGCGGCCCTACAGGGTCCCCTCACTATTCACCATCTACCTCCCCTCAGATAGGAGCTATGGCTGAGGAAGGCTGGCCAGCTCAAACACGTGGATCCAGGCCTAACTCTCCTTCCTGTGTTGGAGGCGTTGGAGGCAACAGCGGCAGTGGTGGCATGGGGAAGAGAAAGTACAGCTTCAATGGCAACCCCTACAATCAGACATCCTGCTCTCCCAACCAGTCTCCCACCGCGTCTCCACATGGCTCACCCAGAGTCAGCGTCACAGATGACAACTGGCTCGCCAACACCAACCAGTACACCAACTCTGCCATAGTGGCAGCCATCAATGCTCTCACCACGGATGGAGTGGTAGACATGGGGGAGGGAATCCCAATCAAGACTCGGAAGACCATGCTGGACCATTCACAATCCATGAGCCTGAAGGTGGAGCCTGGCGGTGAAGAGCTGGGTCCTGATAGGGAGCTCTGCCATGAGGACTACCCCTCCCGACTGGCCCTCAAGAAGGAGAACTACTGTGCAGGGTTCCTGGATGTGCCCCAACATCTGTACTCCTGGTCTAAACCCAAGCCTTACCTCAGGTGGGTGGAGCTGCTCTGGCTTCTCTTGTGTCAAATAAACTCCGGTAGTCCTGTACCACGGTTAAATATATGATTTCACAAGATTTGTGACTTGAAATATGATTGAACCAGTCAGTGTATAGGAGACAATAGGGTACAGATTCATGGTTTCTAACAGTGTAACATAAGGACTACTATTGTCCAGACCATGCAGAACAGATTAACCAATAGCGTCACTGCTGTACTCTATCATTTCACTTCCACATTTAGTGTTGTTTACTTATTGTGAACAAAAATTTTTTTAGATTTAATCTTCAAAGGCCATATCAAAAGTCATCCATTTACAAGTTGCATGCTCTTTACTTCCAAAAGGCTTCTCTTTGAAGATCAAAACCATTTCATAAATCATATTTCACAGGGAGGTCTTGACCAGCAAGTGTTTGTGTGCCACAGTTTCTACAGCAACCCAAACACAAACATACACACATCCACTCAGCTATGTCATTGATTTTTTACTTTTGAGAAAGGTAGGCGTTTTCAATTTAAATTGTGTCCCTTGTGGCTTCTTTTTTTTTTTTCCCTGAAGCCAATAAGAAAACTTCCGGTTGGAAATCAAGTGTTTGATTAAGATAGTGAACAACAGGAAGTAATGGTGACAGGGCTGGCTGAAGGGGAAGCAGTCTGTGGGTTAATCAGCTGGCTCACTCCTCTGGTGTGTCGCGCCATCAGCCCATCTGTTTCTGTGGCGCTAACGTGATGTCATGCTCTGACTGGGCAGATAAAGCCCTGCGGGGGGAAATCAGTTCGTTTTGGGTCAACAAACAGCCCATAAGTTCCACAAAGATGCCAGAGATTGGTTTCAGTCAAAAGCCACCTTTCAGTTCAGGGCTTTGCCTTTGCCAGGCATCCGGCATAGAGAAATATTGTCTTGCAAATGTTTGTTTTGGTTTAGATATCTCCACGGTGTTCACATGGGAAGCTCCGACTCTCCATCTAAAGAACAATGATGCTAAGGGAGGCCTGCTCTGAGAAAGAGATATCATGCTCCAAGGCCGGCTGTGCTGTTGACCTTATTCCACGGTTAAGCTTTCAATGCCAGTGTGGCTTTGGTTTCTAGTTGTACAGTTATCAAATTGTGATAGGCAATATTTGGATCAAAAGAAAAGTTGACTTTGTGTGAAAATTGCTTTAGTGCTCCACTGTCTTTACTCCCTCTGGCACTTTTAAATGCCCCTGTCTATGTCCATCTGCGACATCATAATACAAAACACACTCTTCTCTCTTCCCTTTAGGTTTGATGAAAAAAAATATTAAAATGAAATAATGAAATGGAGAAGAATCAAGCCAGTTGAATTTTTACTAAAGTGTCTTTATGTGAGGAAAATGTAAAGCAAGTTTAAACCTTTTCGATTTAGACTTCCTTGGCGGTGATGCAACCGTGGAAAAACTGCAGCCCTTAAAGTTTTAGTTTGATAAATCAAATTTTATCAATAGTACAAAAGTAGGAAAAAAATATGACAACCATTCTCCGTGCTTGTATTCTAAGCAAACCAAAAATGTAATATACAGCACTTACTGTTTTTTAGGAAAGAATATCCAGACACTTAGAGTAAATCTTTCAAAGCTAGATAAACGTTTATTCACCATTGTTATATCACACATCTTTATTTTAATTACAAATGTCATGTTATTTCAGTCCATCTCTGCCAGCTCTTGACTGGCAGCTTCCGTCCTGCTCCGGCCAGTATAACCTTCAGATTGAGGTGCAGCCAAAGTCCCACCACAGGGCCCACTATGAGACTGAAGGCAGCCGAGGGGCCGTGAAGGCGCCGTCTGGAGGGCACCCAGTAGTACAGGTACGTCACCAGCGTAATGTCCAAACAGCAGATGGTTACTGAATCATATGTTTAACACTCAATTACTGTGCACATTACTGTTTGCTAGAGACAAGGTTAGATTTGTTAATAATTTTCTGTCATTACACCATTAGTGAAAACAAGCACACGTTGATGTGCATGTTGATTGATGGAACTTACTTCTGTCCAACAGTAACCTAGTGACATGGACCTTGGGCTTTTGCTGACTTTATGACGCCATGTAGTTACAGAGCAAAATTAAAACAACCATTATATTTTTACGCTTGTTAATGTTTGCTGGCTGTATTTTTAAAGCAGCTTAATGTTTTATTTTAATTTAATTGAATTAGCTTTTTTAAAATTCATACAATAATTAAAAGTTTGGAATAAATGTAAAGTACGTGTACATTACTATTTTTTTTTTTTTCTGACATCTTATTATTACTATTAATAAAAATAACTAGCAGTCTTTTTTACTCTTATCAACCCGCTCTGTAAATATTCCATACAAACACACCACAGTTTACTGTACATGTTTCTGTATCTGCTGGTATCATGTGTTGTTAATGTTCCCTGAAGCTGGAAGTCAATCTACTCCTGCAAAAGGTTGCTCTGACCAGCAGCAGTGCATGCTGACTCAATTAGTATAGAGCAAGACCATCATCTCTCACTATTGTACTTGGCGAACACTTAAAGAGCACACGTCAGTCTCACCAGCAGCACAGCACAGAGCTCCTTTCTCTGCTACACTGTCATCACACTTCACTGACATCCAAGTTTGCTCAGGGTGGGGATTTAGTGGCGTGTTCGTGTGTGTGTGTGTGTGTGTGTGTGTGTGTGTGTGTGTGTGTCTAAGGCTGGGGGTTCATTTTCATTTAATGGAGTCAATTCAAGCTGAAAGTGCAGTTAATCTAATAATTGTAGTTGTATTCATTTGCGTCCGTTCTGTAGTTGTTAGGTTTCAGATCTTCTTTTTATCATGCAAAATGGCAGCCAAAGCAAAAAAAAAAAGCTTTTTAAACACGTACAGTTTCGGGTTGGTGGTCCATCAACTTAGGATTTAATGTTGTTAGTTGCCACAGCTCTTTTGTAAATAGATGTGTCAGCACATCCTGTTCTGCTCGCCGTCAAAAGCACTTGACAGCTGTTGGCCAATGTGTTGTTCTAAGCAGCCCTGTCAACCTTGAGGTTTTCTCTGTAAATACAGGTTATTATTCCCCTTCATTACAAACTTCTGTATATCAACATGCAGGTGATTCAACCTTCTAGCCTCGCAACTCCCCATGAGGCTGACCTGGCTCTGCCTGCCATGCACAGCTGTGGCAAGTGAGGCTGGTTTTGATTTAGTTTATGTCATTTTCAGTCTCTCCGGGGGCCAGAGGTACATGTCATGAGTAAGCATCCTGTGTAAGTTACACATAGTGTCCACATTCAGACTGATGACTTGGGTTGTTTATTTTATTCACACGCACCAAATGTTTTGCCTTCTTTGCAAGCTTGTGTTCGAGTCCTATTGTTGAGCAATTATTAATAGTCATGTAGTCATGTAGAAAATATGTTGACAGCTGTTTTACCGTTACACCTCTCCGCTACTTGCATAGCACACATTTGACTCTCACATTTTTTTAGTGAGTGATTTATGCTTCTGATATTGCATGTGCAGTCAATTGGGATGTCTGGAGGGTTCCATAGAACTGGAAACCACTAGAAGCATAGCAGTTGGCAGAAATAGACATCTATAGAGAATATGCAATCTGTACACGCTAGAGGGTAAAATATAAGAGAGCGTGTATTCTAGATGCAGGGAGGTTTTGCAGAATTTGAAGATAAAATGTCTCATGTATCTAAGAGCCTCACTGTTCATAGTCTTTGTTCTGTAAAATTGTGTTGTTGCAGTCCTGGAGGATAGGGCATGCTGTAGTCCCCAGTGCCCTGAGGTAATGAGTGGCAGGTGCTGGATGGGTGAGGTGCAGTCAAGGAGAATGTCAATAATGACACAGGGGCTGCTGTAGGTGGCTGTGTCTGTGTGTTTGTGTGTGTGCGCATGTGTGTGTGTGTGTGCTTGAGACTTGCTTGAGTAGAGAGAATTGGAGAGAAGGGACAGAAGGACTTACCAGGCAACTGGGGCTTGGCTTAGCCGCCCCTGGAGATGCTCTGTATCCTACTGATTAGAGCCTGGGTGGCCCTGAGGTTGCCTGAGCATGGTGCTGGTTTGAGTGTTGTGGTGACGGGTGGAAGACAGAATCCCAGCACCCACTGGACTCCACCTCCTCTTTTCACACACCGGTGCCTCCCTCCCTCCCTTGGGGTCCTGAGGATGTCGCTCCCTGTGAACCGTTCATCCTTCAAACATTTCCCAAACCAGCGCCAGCAGGTCTCTCTCAGTTGAAGCTCATTCATCCACAACTATATTGTTTATTTTTTAGCTCATGGATGAGCAGACATGTGCAATGAGTGATGGTGACACTGATGGTGTGTTGGAAAGCCGCCCTAAATGAAGAAAATGCAAGATGAAAAAACATGGACGGAAGTACACTGTACTGTTTACGCTGTCCCTAAGGGGGAGGAACTGACAGGCAGTCAAACCAATGTGCTCAACTTCTCATAGAGTATCTTTAGTAGAGCCGCACATCGATGAAAACCTTTAGATTATAGGTTACCTCAGCTCATTCTCTATGTACTTCCTGCACTGGGTCCCTGTGTCATTTAGTCTGGACCCGCACTCTGTCTTTTCCTAGTGGCCTCGACACGCTCAATCCCCTCTCTCACGAGTGGGTCCGCTTTGAGACCCCCATGGCTGCTGTTCCACTTTATTTACTACACGAGACCACAGGACCATTAAGGGGATCTCGGGGTACTCTGTCGGCTCCTCTCACACCGTTCCAGACACTGCCCTCTCTCACCACAGTTATGCCACATGTCTACAGAGAGGATTTTCAAACCCATGCTCAAGAAACCAACAACCTAGTCTACCCTCACTCAAAAAGCTGCAGTGGTATTGATTAAAGGGTTTTTCCATAGTAGAAAAGTGAAACTGTACTGATTTTTTTTTTCAATAATAATGTAGTGACCAAGGATGTGACCAGGCTCTGATCAAAAATGTGGATTCAGTTGAAGATGTTCCAAAGGCCTTTAGGGTCAGTCCCAGTCAGGAAACGCAACATATCCACAAGGCCCTCAGTAACAGTAGAAATCAACACCTGTGGAGTATTAAACCTCACACAAATCACACAGCGTAGTACTGCATATGGCTAGTTCATATACAGGATAATAACTGGCCTATAGGGCTTTCTCCGGCACACATGCACCCCCTCTCTCACCCACTCTCTCATTAGGTCTAAAGCAGCAACAGACATGGTGTAATTTCAGCAGGATGTGGCCTTCATCCCGATTAACATGTGCGTGACTTAATACCTATCTCCCTTCCTCTGCAACTGCATTTAATGCACATCAAATTTGCAGTATATTTCCACCACCACGACATGAAAGACCTTGGCAAGCATGGGCTCCGTTCTTCATGTGTGCGGTTTCACTTTGGAATCCGGTCCCTGCTGGCTGCGTAATGTCTCAAAGTAAACTCCTGATCTACAGCACTCTATACTATACTGTAGCTGCTAATTGCTCATTAAATCCACTGCCGCCTCTTGTTTGATATTCAAAAGGCTTGGTTTACCCTCTAGTGCTGTTACAGCTTAGTCAGGGCTATTATTCATTGCCCAAAGGGGTATTTATGCCACTCTCAAATTGTGGTTCTCCATCTGCGGGGCTTGCCTTACACTGGTGTTGGGCTACCACTAATTACCAGCTAATAACAGAGCAAAAAGTGCATCGTTTTCACTGGTTTAAGGTGATAACCAGACAGCCCACAGATTTATGGGCTAAGACACTGCGGGTAGATACGCTATTGGGGGCCACAGCAGTCGTCCGTATCATCTGACTCATATTCTCTGTAGGTTTGGATGATTTTCTAATGGCATGGAATGCTGGTAAGAAAATCGTTCTTTTTATATGGAATTTGGACCCTCGCTGGTCTAGACATGGGCTAGTGCTTGAAACTATGCCCTAAAATGACATAACACCGAAGTGCTCAGTTCAACAAAAACTTTTAGGGATAGAGCTGTTTGGTTGCTTATATAAGGAGCAGCATTTGGAGCCATGGTAACGTAGCACATTAAAGGTTTGCATATGTCACCTTATGTATTCAGTATGAGGCACTGGAGACATTAGCAGAGCAGAAGTGTGAGGGAGTAAAGTCTGGAAGGACAGACAACATGGATGAGTGTACATTTAATTGGGTACAGCAAAGACTGGCTGTGCGGTTGTCAGCACTTGACAGAGAGACAGGAGCACAATAATGGGAAAAAGCCCGATTCTGCTGCTGTAATTCTCCTGCCTTGCTTTAGTGCCCCCCCTCCCCTCCCCTCCCCTCCCCTCCCCTCGCCTTCCTCAGCTGCTTCTAGTCATCTCCTCCTTCTTCTCTCCCCAATTTTCTGTGCCACGTGGACTTCTGCGAGTCATGACATTTCTCCAGGCAGTGATGAAATCACTGCAGAGGGATATAAGGCAGCCCACTGCAGGCCTGCAGAGTGTATTAACACTCAATTTCTAGCCATCAAATTTACCAGCAAGTCATTATTAAAACTGTAATGTTCAAATTGCATTGTTGAACTATTGAGGCCAGGTGCAGGCACTGAGACTGTCATTGCATTGTTACTAAAGAAAATGGGACGGGTGTGTAGATAGATAGCTAGATCAGTTAAAAAAAACATCCTCTATCATTATTGTATGACAACTGATTTTCATGAGAAAATACAAAGAAAAACAATGAAGGCTGTATCCCAAGGGCTCTAACTTTTATGTCCTCATGATGGATCTGTGATGGTCCAAAGGTGACTGGGAGATGAATAGTGGAAAGTGTTTAGGATGCACACTCCTCTCCCTTAAGCTTGACACCCTTCCACATCATCACAACTGACCCAGTCAATGCAGCTGCATGCAATTTCACAATTAATACATCCACTGCCATATCCCCAATGTTTTACTTCAGCCACAGCTATCAGGAAGGGCTTGAGCAACAGCGGGTTTGCGGTGGGTGGTGCAAATTGATGTCACTGACAAAGTGGCAGAAGTTGGCAGCCAGAAACAGTTGCAAATTAAGCCACGATTCAATCTCGGTTTTGATTATTTAAAAATAAATACGCAGGACAAGTGCCAGAAAGGCTGCAGTTACAGGGAGGGAGGCTCATCTGGTCAAAATTAGCGGCTCTCGCGTCCAACCCCACAGGCTGCATTAGACACATACACAGTGCGGCAAGTCACAGGTGTGTGTGAAGCCTCTGTCATCAGTCCACAATTAAAGTTTACAACACGTTTCCTCCCACAACTTGTTCCCCCTTTGAGAATAAAATGAAGAAGTAGGTTTGGTGCTCTGGTTGTTGTGTGCATTTGAGAGTCACAGGAGTTAGCAGAAGCAAACATGGGGCAAACATGGGGCTTTAGGAAGAGGGTCAGGGGGAGCACATATGGTATAAGAATTGAGGGAGGTTGCCCAAGGGGGAGTAGACTGCCATCTTTTTGCTGCTGGGAAGACCAGCGCCAACAAGAGGAGTAGCCGACCTCATTAATCACTTCCTCTCCTCCATGAGGTCACTGTGGCTTTGAATGAGAATGCCACCATATTCACATGCTACCACATGACGAGTGACGGGATAAAGACACCCCCCATCTCACTTGCCTCTCCTGTGGGCCCCCTTTCAGCCACGTGGCATCTGAGGTAATGGTTGGGGGTCGCTGAGAAATTCAAAGATGTTTGTTGAGGCAAAAGTGACAGATGACACGGCTTTTGTAGCACAACTGACCGTGTTTTATTAAATCATAGGTTGATGTGCAATTTAATGAGCCAGTGTTTGAGATTTGTACCTCATGCTCCAGTAGGGCCCTCTCACGAGTCAATGCACAAGTAACTGGTAGCATGTGTGGCTTACGGATAATTACCTCTGGTGACACCGTAAAGTAAAATATAACAAGCAGAGCAGGATCTGCCAGTGACATCATCGCATAGATGAAGTGGTCCCATGGGAGGCCAAGACTTCAAGAAGCTCCTGACCTCGGCCTAACTCACTGATGACTAGCATGTGTGACTAGCACACAGGTCATGACAGCTGCTAGAGACACTATGTGGAGCTGAAGGGAAAAATAGAACCGTTAGACCTGGAGATGAATGACAGCCCTGACTTTACCATTCCCTTTACACTCCTTGATATCTGAATCAAAGACCAAAAGCAGATAACCACTGGTGCTTAGATTATGGAGACATATGGATATTCTCTCTACTCCACGGACTAGCCGTATCCTATTTTTCTTCAGTGTAATTAAGACTGAAATTTGTGTAACGGAGGAAAAAGAGCATATCCTCTTCCTTGTCCCAAATCCAATGGATCTGTCATCGAGTACAGACTAAAGGCATTTAATCTTCAGGTTTATTATCAGGCCAGACAACTTTTAATACAGTATCCAGACAAATTTGTTCTCAGAATCATTAGGTGTCTATGATATCGAAGCACTAATTTCCACAGTCTTTCTACTGACGTAGCTCCCCAGTCCTCCACCAACCGTCCTCACACCCTTTTCCCTTACCAGCCTCACAATGGTAATTAAAACCCCATTAATCAGATTATGTCATAGGTTACATGTGGTCTGCATTTTGTTATATGACTCAGTCTGTTAGATAAACAACAGGGGTCTTTTATTCCATTCGACAATACCACTGTTCTCACTCGGAGGGAGCTCAAAGAAAATTGGTAAGAAGCGATGTGTAATTGACCAATTTGGATGAGTCCGGGTCTTGAGAAAGTGATCCCTCACTGAAAGTGTCACATGCGGTCAAGTAGCCACCTGGGTGGATCCACGGTAGGTCCACTTGATGAAAAATGAGTCCTCTCGGTTTTCTGCGTACCAGATGGATTCTGCAGCCTCCTGACAATATTTAGGTTTGGACAGATTTTTAAGCCCACACCAACATCTGCACTTATGACCATATGACTACTTTGCACCACAGAGAGAACACATGTCTGGGAGGTCTGCAGCGGATGGCTCCATTCTACCAGAAATTCACATTTGGTTGGCAGATTATTCTGGACAGAAATCATTCACAAAAGATCAGTTGTCCTTCACCACACTTTGGAATTTGCAACCCTGTCTGTTTAGATTTTTGAGCCATTAGTTAAATCATCACAGTATGTTACATTAGACATAGAAAATGATCCAGGGACGCTGAACGTAAATTGGCAGTTACGGTTTATATTAGAAGTGATGCTGACCCCAAAGACAACAGCACTTTTCAAACTATGCATAGCCATGAAGTTTTTCTTCTTTTTTGAAAGATTTGATCTTTTTATTAGTTCAGCAGTAGCAGCTAATGGAGGCCCACTAAAGGAAGTGGTAGTTGTTTGAAGTGGTGGTTCTGATACAGGAGTCTCTTTCATCACAGTGGGACACTGTGTCTGAGCTTTAATGGAAATCATAATGCATGTTCATAATGCCCAAAGGCAGAGGGGCTGGATCCTGTCTGCATGCCAAACTCTGTAAAGTGTTTACCTATGACGTTGAGGTGTAAAGTATGCAGAATTTGAAAACTTCTGTACCTGTATAAATATTTTTATGTCACGTTTTTGACTATTTTCGATAGGCACAAATGATTTTCACAAGTTTATATCGTAATCACACAGGGAAATTAATTTTAACCGAGTCATCAATTTGATAAATAATTTTTAGGCTCTTAATTTGTCTCTTTAATGGATACATGAACTGTTGACTTCAGACCTCTTGATAGTCATTTTTTTTAATGGCAGCAGTGAGAGTTTAATGAAAAGTGAAGTGATGGGAAGCCAGTCTCTCCATCAGCCACATCTCTGTAACCAGGAGATGCCAATTCTAGACTAGACTAGATTCTATTTCTTTAACCCTGCGCTCAAGCAATATAAAACAGTCCAGAAAATAAAAAAACAAAGACAACTGTAAAGGGTCCCCAAACCAACCAAAAAAACAAACAAGGAAAAGGGTTTTATTTTCACAGCCCTTTTACCAGGACAGCGTGAGTAAAGTGACCTGTCATTACAGAAAACTTTACCTATCAGTTGCAGATGTGCATTCAGTGTGAATTTTCTAAACGAGGAGTTGCCTGAAACGGGGGTCCTAAAACCTGATGTTGCCTCTCACCTGGGTCCCTTTGTTTTCCTGCCAGCTTTATGGCTACATGGAAAGCGAGCCGCTCACCCTGCAGCTGTTCATAGGCACCGCAGACGACCGCCTCCTGCGACCACATGCCTTCTACCAGGTTCACCGCATCACGGGCAAAACCGTCTCGACCGCCAGCCATGAAGTCATGCAATCCAACACCAAAGTTCTGGAGATCCCTCTGCTGCCTGAGAACAACATGAGAGCCATGTGAGTTCTGAGACCTCCACAAGTCGCCTATCCATCTTTCCAGCGACCCCTATTTTAAAATACTCACATGCAGACACACACACACTCTTCTTTTCCTCTGCACCTTTTCTTTGCTTTAACTCTACAGGCAGAATGTCTGATGATAGGTACAACACACATTCTAAGTGCTTTCATCCCAAGAGATGAGGATGTGAGATAAGTACTCAGAGCTTGTGGATGACTTCACTCTGACCCATGTGTGGCAAGAGGCAAATGTCCAACCAGTAACCCACATGAAAGTACAAATTATTAATAGCATTTTAAAAAGCAATAACCACACTAGAGCCATAACACATTTACAATCTAGTCATCCACCAGTGCTGCCTGATGTTGTCCCACGGTTACGTTCTTTTTAAATCTTAGAGTTAGCTATGACAGTGAACCAGCAGGCAGATTACACATATCCTGAAAGCAAAGCAGCTAAATGGACATCATTAACCTTATACCTGTGTTTTTTCCTACCACAACATTTCATGATGTTTTTTGTTTAAAAAAAAAAAGTTATTAAATCAAATACTGCTAGCATGAAAAGTTTGAAAACTTAAAACTACATTTATCCACAGTAAAAGTGGCTCTGAAACACTGTTCAAAGTGTTTGGTTAAGACATCAAAAGAAAAATTGTGTTTTCCATTGTGAGATTAGAATCGCCTGAAGAGCTCAACTAAATATAATCTCGGTTCACCTTGAAAAACATTAACATCAGCTTGCTAGGCTGAGGTTAATGAGCCTTGCCCACCAGTCTAGCAGTAATCCAAGGGGCTGTGCTCTGTGGTTTGTCCAGGCAGCAGCTGCTGTCTTTGGGCTCCATTCAGACTAGGCAGCAGTGAATTTATTGGACTGAGTCCCAGAACTCAATGCTATGGATGAAACGATTGTATAGGTTACATGAGGCCGTCACTTCTTACTGCACCTCATGTTTTTATCATCATTTCCAAAGGTAAAATACAGTACAGCAAAAAAGAATATTACTGATTGAATTTTTAGTTTTTGAGCATATTGTAATATTTGTTTAAATGTAGAAGTTTATGAAGACATATATGGGACACAGAAGCTTCCTGGATGGACAGTGGCCTTCTTTGGATTATTTTTCCATTCATATTACCTTATAATATCATTTCCAGTACCACAACATCCCCTATATTATATAATATTTAGGGGCATCCCTAACACATTTGGCCTCATCCTAAAGGATGAACAGGATAGAATAAAAACAATTGAAAAGGAAGTATCTTTTCCCCTTTTCCATCAGCTCGCATGTAAAAGACAGAAAAAGGGAAAGTTCTCGCTGTCTCCTCTGATGATCTGAAAGGTCAAAGACTTTAACTGTCTGTTTTCCACTGAACTGTTAAACAGTCGTCTCGATAATGCAGCATTTATCTCGTTGCTCTCGTGCCAGCGATCATTTGCTCATTGTGTGGGATGCAGACAGTTGAGAACTACTTTCGAACTTTCAGACAGTTTCAATCTTTCTTTCTCTGATAGGAAAATCCATCTCATACACGGACGCTGGCTTAATTTAAAGAAGTACAGTAAGAAGTACAGTATATTCCTGTAGCCCAGTCAGCAAGGGAACCATTAGTATAGGTTCTTGACTGTTGTCGCTACACGTCGTATAACTGTGCTGAATATTCACCTTTCTTACCACTCAGTTTACATAGGTCATGAAAACGTACTTTCAAAGGATGAAAAAGTCCATTATCTTTTGTTTTTATTTTAAAACCATATGCATGACAGAATAGTTTAATTATGCACTGATAAGGAGTGGGTTACTTATTGTTACATGTTATATTTTTCTAAATTATTCACATTGTCCAAGACAATGACAAGGAGAAAAACTGGACTGGTATAAAATCTGACATTTGCCATGTTCCAGGATCATTGCCCTAATAGCTACCATGTAAAATAACTGGAATGCCAAACCATATCCAATTCATATTCCCTCACTTTTTACCAGCCACACTTTGTTTTTAATCCACAAAAGTCTACGTCTGGAAATTTTCCACTAAGGGAAAAGAAATTCACTATTTTACCTCCCAAATTGTAAAATGGAATAAATAAAGGCAGACAGCTCAGAAAAAAAGAGTCTAGTGCAACACGTGGCAATAATTAGACTAACAGAGGTATAAACTCTAAATGTATGAAGTGCAAGGTTTGCCTGGTGTGAGGGGAATGGACAGGATTAGTGCACCCAGATTGCATTAAAGTGTGTACTGACTGCAGCTGATGCTCGTGTGACAGTGACTAACCAGTCCGGAGAATTTCTCTGGAGAACTGCTTATTCTTGGAGCTCTGAGACCATTTCAAACTGTCTTTGAGGACATGCTAGAATCAAACTGACACTGTCATGAGTCCAGTGAGCTTCCAGGTTATGATCTGTAACATCAGCAACGACTTCATTGCTGCTCAGTGTCTCAGTTTTAAGAGAGTTAAAGAATCAAAGCAGCCTATTGCAGCCTTTGTACATATCTTTGTGTAGAAAGCATCGGTTATTATTAAGGCTTGTGTGATAGCAGAGAAAAAAGTGATTGGTGCTTTCCTGAAACACCTGTTTGTAATACAGGTCATCTTTGTCATCTTTGAAATAATGTGTGATATTAAACCTTCACTGCCTGCTCTTCACTGCCTCTGTGCCAGAATTGACTGCGCTGGGATCCTGAAGCTGCGTAACTCAGACATCGAGCTTCGCAAAGGGGAAACAGACATCGGGCGTAAAAACACACGTGTGCGGTTGGTGTTCCGAGTCCACATCAACCAGCCCAATGGCAGGACCGTGTCGTTGCAGACTGCCTCCAACCCCATCGAATGCTGTAAGTCTCACACACGAACACAGAGAAATAAAGCCACAATCTGGCTTCTCTTTTGGCTGTTCACCCAAGCAAACGGTGGGATCCATAGGTGTTACGCAATAAATAAAAGCTACTATTTTATTACCTGCTGGAGCAAATTCAGTGCCTCTGCACCCAAAAAGCTTTATATTATCAAAGCAATTTGCCTGAGCAAAAGGTGCATTGTACATGGTGCCAAGACACACATGGTATCTATCTCGTTTCACATTTTATGATTCAAGGTACAAGTTATTGTGGTAAGGCCTCCCCATTAGCACAGGTTCCACAAAGGTCATTTGCCAACCCCAGGTTTGGCACGGCAGAATGAGTTCTCTGTTTCTTTGTCATTTATTAGTGTGTATCTACGGTATGTGTGGTGCTATTTGCACCCAAGGAAGACAATTAAAACTGCAGTAGATGGTAAAACAGGGGACTTGTCAATACAGAAGTTTACCAACAGTTTCTTGTGAGTGCTTTAGTGAGCTTCCATTATTTAGTTCTGCCGTGGAATAAGACATGAAATGCATAGCTACAGTACTTAAAAATGAATACATGCGACTCTGGCTGAAAATCTGGACACATATTCCCAGGGGTCAAAAATGACTAGCTAACCACATTTATAGAAAGTAGAGACAGGTGGTTGGCTGTAGGCATCTTGGTGGAAAATAATAACAAGGGATCGGACCACGAAAACGTTGTTCTGATCAGTTTTCTGCCTTTTTCGATGTCATTAAAGAGCAGCTGTTGGCTGAAATCCTCTTAGCTAGTGGTCGTGAACTCATCATAATAAAGTTGATAAGCCTGTTCAGCTAAATAAGAACTGCCGATTTGCTGGCTGTGAACAGGGGTTGTGCTCTTCTGGGCGCTTGCAGCACAGCAGTGAGGTTACATGGGTTCACACGCTCTACTGAAATATGTGTGTCCTTCCTATAGCCCAGCGCTCAGCACAGGAACTTCCCTTGGTGGAGAAGCAGAGTGTGGACAGTTACCCTGCTACGGGAGGCAAAATGATGCTCCTGAGTGGCCTTAACTTCCTCCCTGACTCCAAGGTGGTGTTCATTGAGAAGACCCAGGGTAAGCTGCACGCGCCAGAAAAATGTGTACCGCCTCTCCATTTCCACTTCTTAATGTCTCTTTCAAACGTCTCTCTCCCTCTCTGCCTCCGTTGCATTTCCACAGTCTCTCCTCCCCGTCAAAATAGAGCAGGCCTTGCCAGAGAATCGCATGTGGTGTGCATTAAGCCACTATATTTTTAACCAAGCATATTTACATTTGCTGAAGTTTCCATTGCCTGTTCACTGGTGCTCACCACAAGTTAGGGAATGAATCACAAGCAGGGCATGTGCAATGTCTCTTTCGCTAGCTTTCTCTCTCTATCTCGCTGTGGCTCCCTCCTTCACTCCGTTGCTTAGGACATTTACCTTCTCACTTACTTTCACTGTAGCTCCCTCTCCCTCCCTTGCTATCTTTGGCAGACTTGATGTTAAGAGGTCATTCCTTCCTTTGTCCACATTTCTCAGCCATGCATTTCCTCTCTGTGTGGGAGGAAGCAATGGTTAAAAACACTGCTGATCAAGTTTGCAGGAATGATCATTTCCTTGATTCATCCCAGTAAATTCAAGCAGCAGTAGGGTCGAGTGCAGTGGTACCTCTGCAATTTGGTAAAACAAGTATGAAACGATAGGGGAGGAAAAAGAGAGGATGCTTTTTATCTTTGAAGGTAATTAATTACATCATTCAAATTTCCTCGTGTTGATAATGGTCAGGAACTCATTATACACAGAAATACTTAGCACCTCTTCACTGTAAAATTTCCCTTTATAGATAAGGAACTTTAATCCACTTTGCATATGTCAGTAAATTAATTCATATAATTAATGTGCAAGATCCAGGGTCAAACAGAAAGTAAATGTATTAATTGCTAAAATTGTAGAAACTGTACTTAACTATTCTAACTTACCCTGTTTTTTCAGCATATCAAACATAAACACAAATATATGGCAATGTTGGATCATCAGAAATCTTGAGGGTTGTGTTGTTGTTTTATGCAGAGTATAAAAGAGTGTAGAAGAACATAGGATTTGTTTTAGTTTTCTCTCAGGTCAGTGTTTTAGCTCTCAACAGTCCCTGACAGGTGACCCAGGCCACATTTGGTTAGAAAACTCCGGCTTGGAATTCAAGCTGGAATAAGTAGAAAATTCACCCCTGCATCTCCTCTTTAACAAAGCTCACACAAGGTTTAGTCCATTGGGAGAAAGAAATACAGGCTTAAATCATTACTCAGCTTCAGTAAAAGTTAGGAAAAAAAAAAAAACGAAGACAAATGGAACAGACTTTATTCTCCTCACCTCACCTGTTAGAACACTCTACTCTTAAGCACCTCAGGAAGAGGCAGAGGTGAACTCGCTAATATGGGGTTTCCCTTCTTCTGGCTTCACTTAGTCATGCAGGAGAACCCCTGGAGAGGAGCGCTCATTCATACACTACACCTTTGCCTCTCCTTTCCCTGTTATTTGAAACTCGTGACCCCCATGTAGGTTGTACCACCACTCTCTTCCTCTCTATCAACCCGTGGGTACTCGTTTCTCCCTTTTCACTCCCTTATACGTCTGTTCTTCTTACCTCTATCCTCAATACCCGTTAAAGACATTAGCCAGTGTGGAGCTCTGTGCTAGTGGGATCCCCATGCTCGTGTCTGCCTTTGACATTTCAGTGGTTTGTTGTCCATCTCTGTGGTGTTGAGAAGGAGAGAGAGATCGAAGGAGCGATTGCCTGTGTGCTACTTAGTCTGCTTTTATGTAAACTTTAATGACCCACCACTTCCAGGGTCTCCTAAGTCAAAAAGCCCATTACAAACAGACCTACACACACATGCACACACAGAAACACACACACATACACAGAAACATCACACCCTAATGGCAAATATCTACTGTATGAGCGAGAATCGGTATGGAAAAGTACTTATGTCCAAATATACTGCTAAGTATTGTCTTTTGGCATTTTAATCAGAAAATCCTGCTGTTTCATGAAGGTATCAGGCTAAGATTTTCTCAGATTGTTGATTTAGAATGACTAAACTGGGCTGAAGAGAAAGAAAAAAGAGCCCAATAAAATTATAATTATATCACAGATTTGTTCTATAACTTTTATTTTCCTCTGGAAAAGTTCATGACTAAATGCACTCATGAAATACAGAGCATCGCACCACAGTAATTACCACTCACAGACATGTGCTTACACACACAGTGGGACACACACATATGTGCACTTCTAGCCAAACAATCTGTACAGCACAACACCAATCACTGCTCTTGCCGCAGTGGTGACAGCCATTGCTGTTGCTGCCATCAAAGGTCAGGACGGCCGCTCACTTTCCAAAATTGACTCCAATAAACACCTTCCAGAAAATTCCACAAATCTGAAAGAGCGACAGACGTTTTTTGAGAGTCCTAGTCCAACTTGCGTGAATAATTATACACACTTAAAATCATCCAAGATGAGTCAGAGGGAGATCACACACAGCACAAAAACCTATTAGCACAAATGAGACAGCCATATGTCAGAAATACATGCTTTTCTTTAACTGTTTCCATTTGCTCTCACACACTGAGGGATGTAGCTGCTTTCTTTTTTAGCACAAATGGACCTGATTGCCTCTTTTTGTATTTTCTTATCTGAAAATAATAAGACTTAACTGTTCGTGCATAAGTGACGAGAACAAAGACGCCAAAAAACACTACGCTGCATTTTTAAAGATGGGGCCATTATTTTGAATGTGAAAAACCATAATTGCTGCAAAGATAAACATCAAGTAACCTTAACTTGAGATTAGGGAAAAAGCTTCCCAGGAAATATATGGATATACAGGTGACGCCAGATTGTTTTGTCACTGAAAGTAAATATAGGAAAAGGCAAATACACTGGCTACATCTAGTTTGTTCCATTTAAAATCTATTATATAGATATGAATGCCAGTCCTTAAACAACAAAACAATAAAACTATAGGTCCTACATTGTATTTTTCTTAACGTTTTTGCTATTCTGCAACTAAGTCTGTTTAGGGACAAAATTGCAGTTGATCGAAAGGTCGACATAGCAAAGGACCAGACAAACTGCTGTTTATTTTGTTGACAGTCAAAATGACAGAATAACATCTGTAATTTTCTATATAAATTATGTTTTGAACAATCCCCATACAGATATTAAAACCAACAATGACATGCCTGGAGTCACACATAACGTCTGTCAGGCTGGAACCTGGATTAGCTTATCCCTCTGTGCTTATCCCCCTGACTCCAAACAGATCAGGCAGACACAGTGCTCCACTGGGTGACATGTTTCTTTAGTCTAAAATGCCTTCGTGAAAGTTTTTTTCACAAAAATGACCCCAAATGCTCCGAATCGCCATAACTATGTACAGCGGTCTGAAGTAAGCCAGTAAAGTGAACATGCACAACATTTCTGGTTTAAATTGGGGGATTTCGAGCACTTGTGGGAGGGGCTTCTGGATGATGTGACAAAAATGAACATGGCCAACAGTAGCCAAGTCAAGTAAACAAGCTAACCCATGCTGTATACCTGATATACACTAAACACTAAAAGAGAAAATTTACCAATCAATAAATTAAAACATTCAGGTTGCAGGACTAGTTATTATGCCTAATTTAAACAACTCTAGTGTGTGCTTTTATCAATATATCTTATATATGTGCAACTCATAAATGAAGGATCTACTTGGTGTCATGTCCTGAATGGGGAGTAGATAAATCTCCTCAACTTTTCTTCTTTTTACTGCTCAATCCTTATTTCCCTCTGCTGGTCTTTTACAGCCATCTTCCTCGCCTCCTCTCCATGTTGTTTGGATTGTGTGTCTCCCCACCCCACCTTTCGCTGTCCATATTATCAAATTAACAGAGCTCATACTGTAGTTGTTGCCACTGCAGGAGACCTTAACGTGTCGTGAAAAATAATTACTTCTACTTTTCAAGCGGCACATTCATCCCCACTGCTCCACTTCATCACCCACAGGATAACTGATGCAAACTTTGTGCATCTATCTACATGTGCATGATTGTTGTGGTGTGTGTCTGTGTGTGTGCCCACTATCACAGTTACCCTCCGGGCCTGTTTACATTGTGCAGTAGGAAGTGTTTTTAGTGAGTCATCTGCAAGGGATTCCCTGTAGAAGGGTGAAACGGAAAAGGTAAGACCCTCAGAGGCCCGGCAGAGAGAAAAGTGAGAAGGGAGGAAGAGGAGATGTACAAAAAGACAGGGTTTCCTCCGAAATCCTGCTTGTGACCTTGTATACACACGCAATGGAGCAGAGAAACATCCTGACTTGATATTATTTGACAATGAATGTTTAGGCTCAAGTTTTACAATTCCCAACACAAAAGTTTTCTGGATTCATGTGAGATTATAGATATAATTTATTCCATCTGTGGATTATTCTATGTACCTGCTTACCCTTTTTTATTTTTATTTTTATTTCACACACAATCGACCACACATAGCAGGGAGCGCAAATTAATGAACTTTTAGTTGACTGTAGCTAGATAATGACAGACTCGAGAACCTCAAGTCAGCATTTCTGCAACTGCTGCAATGTAAACGTTCTTTTCAACAGTAATTATTGTTGACATGTATTTTTAATAGGTCATATCATTTTTTTCCCCTCTCTGTAATGGAGAGTTGCACATCTTATGAATCTGCAATGTGGGCATTTATGAAACTTTCCATTTTCTTTTGCATTGTTGAGCTTGGATTAATGTTTCTGTTGTTTTTATTATATGTATGCGTTGAGGTTGTGTCAGTGTTTTGGTTTGCCCAAAACCGCTCTGTTGGCACAGCGTTAGGAAGACATACCTGGCGCATGTATTGCAGTGTGTGTTCTGGCTTGCCCTGCTTTCCGTGGATGGAATCAGTGCTAGCGGCAGGGAAAATAGACAGAATAGGCAGAGAGACAAATGGGGGAGAGACAGAGCGCGAGAGAGCTGGGGAAAGCCTACACTCTGACTCAGAGGGGAGGTAAGGGAATTCCCTGGTGAGCTGGATAGTTTTTACATCTGGTCAGATTGGAGTGTTGCCTGGAACTCGGCAGCACCACGCAGCCTTTGCTGGCTGCGGCAGGCAGAGGTCTGCTCTCCTCCACCTCTGCCTCAGGCTGGTCAAGTTCACAGCCAAGACTACGATCATTCAGAGATAATCTGTAACATTAGGAAAATATGGTCCTTAACAATACCCCTAGGCTATTATTCTTGACATGTGGAACCTCTTCAACAGCAGGCTGAAATATTTGGATTCACATTCCTCCGTACATTGAGTACGAGGCCTAACAGACTGTCATCTTTACAGTTAGAGTTCAAGCTAAGATTGTTTATAATTCGCTGAGCGCTTCCACCTTCGGCAAGTCTAAACACCAGACAACTTTGTGCATTGTACTTCTAGCAGTACAGTACTTCATGTCTAGACTGCCTTTCGGGTTTATGCTGCTTTAGGCTTGGATAACTTACTCGTAGGCTTGTAGTATTGGCAGGGTAAGGTCTACCTCCACCCTTGCTTCAGGCTACTATGAAGTATGAATTACAGTATGCTGTCTAATTAGGCTGGTATACAGTGCAGCAATTAATAATTATTTATAATAATTATAGTTCTGGGAGGAAGCTTTTTACAGAGCTGTAGGGGTTTAACTTCTTGTAGTCTGGTTTGCCCCGCAAAATGAAGCTGCTGAGAAGGCAAGGCCAGACCAATAGGAGGTACCCAAGGGTAGCCAACAATAACACGTATGACAGGGCTAGCTGAACCTGTATTTTACAAATTTTCACTGTCTGCAAAAACTCACAGATAAGTCATATAGTTCGGTTGTAGAGTGAAGCCTATGTGAAATGGAAGTGGAAGGTCAGTGCGTATGCAGAGGCCACTGCACCACTATGGATACCAGTTTTATTAGACAACTAGGTGCATGCCTCTTCTTTAGCCACATCTAAACATCAGTAAAAATTCAGCCTCCACCCTTTCTTCAGACCAGTCCAAACATGTTGTAGTCAGAAAAGTCAAATTAGAGAGACAATTGCTCTTCAGGAATGTCCCCATCCAATGATACAAATAGCAATATATCTTGATAGAATGTGGACCAATACACAGAATTGTGTGTACTATTTGACTGCAAATAGAAAAATACACACATGTAAAAAACGGCACCTACCTGCCTCCCTCGTCATTACACATGCAGTTTAAAGCTGTGGAAGAAAGATTTATGCAGTGACTCAAGCAAGCCAGTAATATATTGTGCAATGTAACACAGAGAACACCCAACCTTGACTCTGTGAACCCTACGCTCCCCACAGATATTGCACAAAATGTAAAAGTGCAGAAGATCCCCCAGCCATCGCTTTCAATCTTCAGATCATTCTCAGACAATGCCACACAGGTAGATCCTTGATAAAAGAATTAAATCTGACTGTACTCGCTGCCATCCCACTCGCACTTCCCCTGCTATATACTAAGAATAAGTCGCTTCCTGATAAATCCATTATAAATCTTCTCTCAGGTCATAATTTATTTGGAAGCCTCTCAGACCAAAGCAGACCTACATTTCTCGAATTTCAGCAGTGCTCAGATTGGCAGAGGCCAGGTGCTGAAGAGTGGAAAGCAGCTGTACCTCTGGGAGCAGTCATGGGGGAACCCCTTTGGCCTTTTGGCTTTGCTCTTCATTGGATGACAAGATAACTGCTATGAAAATATGTGTAAAATTATTGAAGAATGTTCAGTCTAGGTAGCAGCAGAGCAAAACGGAAAATACACTTGTAAATTTGGCTCATGTAAACAGGAAAAAGAGAGAAATACTCCTTAAAATAATCTTTGGAAAAGCGACAGAGCTGCAAAATATGTCTGGGTTGTTTCACAAGACAACCTCCGCAATTAAGCATGTGAATCATACTTTCCATTCTCAAAAATATTAAAATGAAAACTCGTCTTGGGCAGTGGAAGTTGTTGCACTACACAACACGTTTTAAGAAGGGAAAATCACCTCAGGCTGTCGGTGTAAAAGAAGAAAAAAAAAAGCTAAGCCTGTTAGGTCATTGTGAGGACAACTACTGTAGGTCACTACTCAGCTGTATGTGACTTAGTTAGTAGTCTACAGCAAGTTTAGCACATCAACTCCAGCAGCAGGTAACAGCAGCCTCAGCCTACATGTGGTCGCATTGCCTGATGAATGAGTGTGTTATCCTTGTTGGTGTTAGCCTTATTGGATCTCATTTATACAAGTGAGTGATGTAGAGCAACTGACAGATCGTCAAAACCTAAGTAGAGAAAGTGTGAGTGTGTACGTATGCTTGCACTTGTCCACTTTTTAAAACTGTGACCAGATTACACCTAGACTTGGAATGTAACGCAGTTCCCATACAAACTATTTTTTGTGATTTACCTTCTTATCATTCAAACTGAAGGCTAGCACAAAAGGTAGAGGATACTGTGGTTGCATGTGTGCGTGTATGTATGTGCATTTTGCGTAGGTGGAGGCTGCACGAAGGAGGAGGTGTTGTCGGGAACAGAAGCATTTTGCAGATGTTGCAGGGAAGAAGGGGTGAGTGGAAAGTTCTGTGGTTATCAGTCGTAGAGCACTGTGTGACTTGCAAAGGTATGCTGTGTGTGGCCCCATCCCAGCTCAGTCTCACGTTTAGATTTGCTGTGCCTGAATGAGCAACGGCTGAAAGGTTTCAAACAAGATGGTTTAAAGGTAGAAAAGGTGAGGAAAAAGGATCAAGCGGAAGGTGGGGGTGAAGGAGAGGAAGGAAAGTTGAAAAACATGTTTACTAAGAGAGGTCGGGGTTGACGTCGTAGTCTAAGGTTTCCCTCTTGGAGTGTCTCCCAGCGCGGAGGCGGGTGAGATTCCCTCTTGGTTCCCCTAGACGTAACATGAGGAACGCTCATCTCTGCTCGTCTCTATTTCTCTCCCTTTCTCTGACCTTCTCCTTGTCTGTGCTCACTCTAATTGCCCTTCCACACTCTCACAGCCACTTGGCAGCATCACCTGTGCCTCATTGTTTTGTGCATCTCAGTCATCTGCCACATGCACAGTACGGCTGTCAGCGCTATAGGTGCATCACTTACTGTTACTGTTCCCCAGTCATTCACATTACACCCATAACTGCCCGATGCATTTCTCCATATGCAACTCTTATTTCCCCCAGTTCATATAGAAAGCGCTTATCTGATTTGTTCACCGTCTGTTCTTCTCGTTCTCTTAGTTTTAATATGGCCATTTTGGAAAGAGATATCGACCGATCGTCACTGTCTGAATGATAAAGCTGACCGCCCGCCCCCACAACCACAGCTCACCAATAATAAGCTCACCGTGACTCGGATACTTTTTTTTTTCACTCGCCACATGATGTGAAAAACACAAGTATTTGTTTCACATCTTCCAGAGCTGCTGGACTTCTGCTATCAGTTATTTGGAAGCTGACTCTGATTATCTTATCTGATGGCGTCTTGTCCCAAAAACAAAGTGCAGCCAGCGTACGACTGTATCCACAAAGGAAAAGATGCTCCCCTAGAATAAAACATCAGTGCCAAGGTGCCCAAGCTCTCGCCTCGCTTAGTTTGTCACTCACACAAAGACTGCTGTGTGTCACTTCTATTTGTGACAGCTCTAATGAGTCATCAGTTATATATATATATATAGAGAGAGAGAGATATAGATATAGATAAAGATATATATATATATATATATATTTAGATAGATATATAGATATAGATATATATAGATATAGATATAGATAGATATATAGATATATATAAATGATAAAGAAAGGTAAATAAATGGCAATGTGGTGGGTGCTGTTTGCACTAGCAGAGCCCTGAGCATCTGTTCACTAAGATGTGGTATAAAATCCTACAGAAAGTCCAAAGAATGTGAGCTGAGCCTCTACAGGCTCCCAACAGCTGCAGTAGCTCACAGGCCTTTTTATTTCATGGCAGCAAGGGAAACCTCCTCACCACAACAAGATGGAGATGAGAAGAAAGAGAGAACCAACTGTGCATTTTTTCCCTTTGTAATTTCAGAGAGCAGAGTTAAGAATAGAAAAAAAAGGGAGGGGAATGGAAAAAAAAGTATCTAAACACAGCTTTAATGGAGGGCCGAAAATAGTGTTGAATTTATTGGAGCTAGACACTGAATAACACAAGCAGTCCCAGCTGAAGAGCAGAGATAAAACAGATTAAACAGAGAAAGACTGCTACTGTATATAACCTCTTTTTAATTAATTAATTAATATCAACCAATTATTTTGTCCATAAAATCAAAAATAGTGAATAAATTGTAACTCGTATGTGTCCAGAACCATAAGTTTTCACTTTTGAAAGATTTAGAGAAACTAAACTAAATCATCAATAATCAATTTATTGACAAACTGTTCAATCGCCTTATTTTTTCAGTACTATTCTAAACTAACTACTAAAACCACTATGACTTTAACCTACATGAAATATCTCTTCTTCTTCTTCACTTCTGACTATCATCTACACCCTTTAAAGTTTATTCTAAACAAAGCACGTCATAATCAGCCATACTGAACATTGTATTTTGTTCTTTTGTTAATAGATGGGCATCATCTGTGGGAGACAGAAGCCAAAGTTGACAAGGACTCCGTCAAATCTGTAAGTGCACCTCCCTGACGAGACTCGTTGGAAATGCTCCTGCTTTCTCCGTTCCCACTCTCCCTTGACACTTCCTCACTTCCTCTCCGTCTCCTCCTCATCTGCCCCCTGTAATGATGTAACATTTGCTAAGGCGTTACAAGTTGCAACATAGACAATGAAGATTAGCCCATGCAATCCTGAATGGAATTTTCACAAAATCACTGTACCCTGATGGAAGTAAACACAGGCTGTCAAATTACATCTAACACACACGGATTACTGAATGGAAGCATCACCACACACAACACGTACATGCAGAATTTCTCCACACACTGATGCTACAGGCTTCGCCGCAAAGCCAGACGTTTAGTTCCCAGCAAATTGTTGTGTGGTGAACTGGACCTAAACACCTTTTCAGTGCTGAGACTGTAGCAGCCAGCAGTGAATTACACGCCTGCATTTACCTGCTGCTTTTCATGAGAAAATAAACCCGCTCACTTACTTCACTGACTCTTCAGTCGCACATAGCAGATTCAGTGGTAATATGTATAAAAAACGGGAGCGAAAAGAATTAATCAGCAGATGGAATGAAGCAATTGTTGTTGCATGCGTGGCAGAAAGTTGCTTGCGCTCAGGACTTAATTAAGATTTCATTGGGGTTAGATTTTAGTCCGGAGAGTAAAGCACTGGATCTGTGAGTGACTGTGATGAGACATCTTTCTTTTTTTACTGCTGGTGCTCTTCATAAGTGCCCCCCACCCCGCCCCGCCCCACCCATTCCTCACTCTCTACACTCTTTGTGTAAACTTACTGAGGCAATTTGAAGTTGCGCTTGGCCTAAAATAAACCATGCAAAGCTAAATGCTGCTACTTGAGGGTGTTTTCCTCCTTGTTGATGCTGTTATTTCACTCAGGTAAATGACTTGGTTGCATCAGGAGTGTAAATATGGACTCTGATGTCTAATTACCTTGATGTGCAATGGCTGGAGTCCCAGATGCTGGAAAATTAGCAGGTGTGCAAGGCTCGGTCGGGGGCAGCAATGTGGAGAGGCGAGGTTGATGAAAGACAAATACTGCAGTGTGTTTATTTGTAGGTCTAACAAACAAGTGGAGAGAGACTGAAAGAGAACACTGGCCCCTTCTTATGTTGCCACCAGACTACTTTAAAGTGCTCCAGCCTGCCTTCCTGACTGTGTTTTTATTGCTGTCCAGAGTGTGCTAACTTTCAGTCGTTGTGATGAAGAGAGAAAGCCATGTGCCCACACCTAACACACTCAATCAGCCACCTGCATGTTTTCTTTGTCGTCATCTGGAGGGCAGACAGGCAGACACACACACACACACACACACACACACACACACACCATGGCTCTCACTTTCCTTTACGGGGAACAGCCAAAAACCTGCTTCCTGTCAAAGTGTTCCACTCTGCCCTGTTTAGACCTCCGAAAGAGTGAGAGCCATCCCGGGAATTAGACCCAAAAGCTTAGACAAATTGTCTCCATCTTCCTTTGTCAGAAACAAACTAGTCTAAAGTTCACATCCGTCCAGACTTGCTCATGTCTGGCCTGGGGGAAGGGGGACAGGCAAGCCTCCCCATAGGGAGTCATGGTTGTGCAAGCAAATAAGCCAGCTACCTCTGGCCTCTTTTGCTGTACAGAGACAAATGCTCAAGCCCTGGGGTTTTCCTCAGACAAACACGGGCAGTGGACCAGCCTCATGGGCTCTACTGCTGCGTCTACACAGTCCAAACGAGCTCATTTAGACCAGATCCCAGGCCAGCCTCTTGGAAACAGCGCCGTAAATGCAAGCCAGCTGTGAAATAAACAGAGCAGTTGATTAAAATGCTACAGGAAGTCAAAACAAGATATTTAAATGTTGAGAATGACGTGAAATGAGAGGAGAGGATGCAACTTAAGAACCTTGTTTTCCAATGCGTTCAGCAGCTGTCTCATCCCATGAAGGTGACATTTCTTCTTGTGTCTTGTTTGTATTTCAGAGTACTCTAGTTGTGGAGATTCCACCATACAGGAACCAGAGGATATCGAGCCCGGTGCATGTTAACTTCTATGTCTGCAACGGCAAGAGGAAGAGGAGCCAGTACCTGCGCTTTACCTACCTGCCCCCAAATGGTAATCAGAAGAAATATTTCCCATCCTTTTATTAACAGTGGCATTGAAAGAGATGCATGCTTTCACTCTCTGCACTCGTCATGTAGACTGTTTCTCCAGGTCTTGACATCCATTTACTACAGTTTACCGCAGCTGTCAAGCTGCCAAATGAAATCTGTGTGGCCAGTTTTAATCTGCGTTTTTTAAATTACGGCTGGCACCTCCTGTCTGCGGCCGGTGAGTGAGAGCAGGAGATGTGACGAGTGTTTATTCTGTAGTGAGGTGTACCTGCTGAGTGACAGAGACTCCAAGTGTTGTTGATGTAGAGGAGTCAATCCCCGGCGGGCCTGACTTTCACACCCCCCCTCACACAATACCCCCTACTAACACACCTATGGAGGGACAAACACACACTGTACGCACATACACACACATCTACCAGGTAGTGCTTTTCCCTGTCAGTCATGGAACAACCTAAAAACCCAGGAATAGCTCTCTGTGTATGTTTATGATGTGTGCCTGGCCTCAGTGTTTAAAGATGGCTTTCACGGTGGAATTTGAAGAATGAATCATTGAGAGTTTATAGAAGAGTTCAACCTCAAAAACAGATTGTGAGATATTGACTTTTCACAGTGGACACAGGTGAAATTTCCGCTCTGGTATCAGTTTCATGCACCCTGCAGGAGCATTGCTAGTTATATCTTTACAAATCTAAATAAAGTTTACTCAGTAGTCAGTAATTCCCATTTTTACCTGAAAGGGCCCTAGACGTCAGGGTGTCACTGGGCCAGAGTGTCTGGAGTTACTGTCTTCTTCTAGGCTAAGATCCAGGCTACAAGACACAGAATGACCAAAAGATCCAAACTGAAAGAAAAATTATGAAAATAAATAAACACAAATCATCTGCAATAGACACAAAATGCCTGAAAATAGTCACAAATAGATCAGAAACGGACACAAGTGTAATGAAAGTCGACACAATAAAAATACACAAAATGACAAAAAAAATCCCCCAAAAATCACTAAAACTTCTAACAACAAACATGAAATTACAACAGGGAGACTCCAAATTGCTAAACAGAAATCTTCCCTGTCAGTGGCCAGGGATCGATTTTCTCCTAATCTGTCCAAGTCCCCCGGCCTCAGCTGTTGGTTGCTGAGCATTTTCTCAACCAAACGTTTTCTATTTAAAGAGGCTTTAGTGACTTCTACAGATTTGCCCCCCCCCAAAATTCTACCAGCTGCTTTTGGGATTCCCACCAGCAACCTTCCACTTGAAATACCTGTTTCCCGTTGATGATGATCCACTAGATCAAAACAGTGGTGTCTTGTTTTCATTGATCAGCCTAATGGGTGCAATGCTGCTGGGATAGAAGGCTGTTTTGTTTTAAGTCTACAGCTGTTAATTAGATGTGGCGTTTGGATTAGGAGCAGATGTATTTATGGCCACAGGAGATAAGTGTTTGAAAGTTTGGATGAGGCTTTGAAAGGATGTAGAGTAGGGCTCTTTTTGGAGACGCCTGATTATTTGAAGAACGAGTGGATTGTTGGTAACTGGACTGATGCAGGGAAGACTAACCGTAGCCATATATGGCATATCAATTTCATGCACTGCTTTGCCACAGAGACAGAGACAGAGAGAGAGATGTGGAGGCCTATCAGCCACTAGCATGCATCTCTAAGTCATTTCCCTGAGTATAAACACAGCTCTAATTAAAAGATGACTTGTGTTCTCTCTTTTGCTTCCAAGTAAACCACAAGTGCAACGTGGACCACACAAGTAGGGCCAATGTCCTCCTAAAGGAGCACAATTATCTTTAAAGTATTACAGCCAAGGAGATCATTAATTCCAGGCTACCGAGTTCAATATCGATACTGTATATACTGCACTTCTGAAGATGCACATCAGAATATAAAACAGTATGTTTTATACTAAGACAAATATCCAGTATTTAAATTACAGACTCAGGTGCTGGACGGAGACAGACAGAAGTAAGCTCTTCTAAGCAACCTAACCCTCTGTGGGCGATGCCGAAATACACCAAACATAGTTGTAACCTGCTCCAAAACCCTAAAAAGGCTGTATTAAAGTCTAATGTGTCATTACAGAGTTTAAGTGCCATACTGGTAATTATAAATGTAGATAGACATATAAATAGTAATAATGTCATTTTTATTTCTTATTCATGAAGCTAGCTGCCATGGTGACTAATCGTTCACAAAGAATACAGTATAAAGTTTTTAATCAATGTAAACAGACCCTCTGTAGTGATGATGACTGTAATGCTTTCATGGTTTCAGTGCAGCAACAAAGAATGAGGAAATCCTAGTGAAGCTGTTTGCTTTTGAGGGTTTCAATGTATGTATCAACACAGGGAGAAACAATCAACACTGCGGCCAGGTACTCGGGGTGGGCTGGGGAGGAGGACACCCACACACTCGCACACAAAAACACACACGGTTGTCAACACTTTTTTTTTTTTTTTTTTTTTCTTTTGGGTAGCTTATATGAAAAGACTCTTCCGGCCTGCCGCCCCACTTCAAGCACAGTTGTGGTCTCAGATGTTGTTTAGAGAGAACATTTCTTTCACACTCTGGTGTCTGTTCGGCTATAAAAAGGCAAACCCAAGCCTTAAAATAGCCTGGCTTGTTTGAAAAAGCGGAAGGATGAAGCAAACACTCTCTGGGACACAGATGCAAGTGAAAACCACCTTGATTTTCCATTCAGCTCATGTGACTACCTTGATATTTTTTGACGCTAATGCAAATGCATTTGGCACCTACTGTGTCTGCACTGAACACGCAGCAGAAAAAAAGTTTCACTATGGTGTGTGTTCTTCTAATCAGACATGTAGTCTGCAGTTCAGACAGTATTGTTTCAGGCATGTACTGTATGTAGATTTTTATCTTCCATCAGCCTTGTCCTGGCTTCAGAATTATAACCTTATCATCAGATACTGTCTGTAGTGGAAACATGGGTGCCTCTATTCTTACTAGCTGACAGACGAAGATAAGCTTCGGTGAAACGAGTAGAGGGGTGTTAAAGGTTTGCCATAAAAATGATTTGTGAAGTTTAAATGGGATTTTAACCATATGCCAGCTGTGGTGTCAATGAGCACGAAGGTCAAGTGTCTTTATTAATAAAACAATCATACAGAGCTCATTGGAAACATTTAATTCTAAGAAATTAACAAAATTAAATATATAAAAGGAAAACAGCAGTTAAGCCAAATATTTGCTCGTCGTGAGTTATTGAGTATGAGGTAAAGCTGTCTTCAGCCAATGGATCAAGGAGACATTTTCTGTTGAGATGTATCATCAGCAGCATTTGTGGTTCAAGCCTAAGTGCTTGTCTGTGATGTTGAGATGTACAAGTGTCCTTGTCTGGCTGCCTAAATGAGCCTCACTTTTCCAAGCCCTCTTCCAATCCTTCTTGCGTGAGTACAAATGTGACGTGTTGCTCTTCAAATAAGAAACAGTTTTTTACCAACCACATTAAACACCCAATGCCAAAAGTTAAAAAAAAAAAAAAAGTGCTGGCAGTAACCGAAGCTTGAGCAAAGAACTTCTCGGAACCCCTATATTTTTACAGGCCGTTTGGAGATTCCTCTGTAATATCAAGTTCTTTTCTTAACACAAACGGGTGATGCCTCCCCCCGCAGCACTGCTTTGCGGTTGGAGCCGGAGAGTCAGAAGCATGTTCTCTGACACATACAGGAAAAGTTAATGAACCACATATTGTTCTTTCTTTCTTTTTTGTAAATATTTGCACAGTCATGTTTTTTTTCCGGACAAAGACTGAACTGTTTCTGTCATGTGTAGAGCTTTGGGCTTTGTCCGACTTGCCTACAGTACACTAAGATATGCTGGCTGACCAGATTGCCTACACAGTGGGACATGGTGCACCAGGTACCTTTGAGTTAATGAACTACCACCTGCTTCACGGTAAATGTCAGCGCCGATTCATGCAGTTACAACGAGATGAGTTCAGCATTTCTGCAGTGGCACGATAATGTCAAATTTGAGCCCTCGGAAATGAGATTCATCTCCTTTTGTATACTGAAATCCCCTTTGCGCAGTTGCTGCAGGTAGAGAGGGTCTCTTTGCAGTGCTGGAAGTATTTGCTGGCACTAATCAAATACACTGATTCAAGCACAGATCCACATCCTGATTCCCTTTCCTTTCAGAGGAAATAAGCGCTCAATAAAATACCCAGATAAGGTCTGATCAGGTTAATATGAGCAGAGCAGAAGAGAGAAAACTATGTGCAGAGCAGCAAGTGTCTGTGGGCCATAACCCACAGGTTTGAAGGAAACAGAAGCCAGCTGAAGTTTGGACTCGCTTGGCTGTTTTCTCAGCTCACATACATTGTCGAAAGAAGACACACAGATGGACTGAGCTGGAAGGACGCCCTCTTTTGTATCCGTAGCAGCAAAGGGCGGGGGGGGGGATCTTGGGGAAAACTTAAAACTCTAAAAAGAAACGACTTTAGTTTGATTCCCCATTTTGCCATTTGTGCTCAGTACAGTGTAGGATTAGCACGAATGACCAAACACCTCTTTAAAATTACAGTCCAGTCTCCTCGAGCTGGAATGCAGAAAGTGAAGCTCCAAAAGACAAAAAGACAAATCCCATCACTTCTGGGATACTGCTGACCCGTCATATTCCCCGAAATTAAATTCTGGTCTTGGTAAAGGTCACACGCAGGAAATCTTGTGACTTGTTTCACTGGGTTTGGCATCCAGTAAACGCTACCGTCATCCACATCAAACAGTTTGCTTCTTTCTTCCCTCTGGTTTTCTGTGGTATAAATCATCATTAACCAGCAGAACTAGTAATCACGAACATGTTTTGCCTTAACTTCTTCCTTCATTTAAAAGATTTCCAGTACAACTGCAAAACCAAAAACACTCAACTGACACTGCAGTTCTTGACTCGAGTGGAAATGAATGAATTGTCATCCCTCTCTTGGCTCGATGGCAGTGTATCATCCATTCGCACTAAAGAGAAGGCAGGGAGGAGGGAGAGAATTGCTGAAGAAAGCGACTGTAGATATAATGCACACCGTGTGATTCATTTGTTATTCCCCAGGTTGTGAAGAGCAGGCCTGTGAATCATGGGACTCACCTTACGATGGTCCCTCATACACCAGGTCTGGTCCCTGGGCTCATGACAGCAGACAGGGCTGACGTAAATGTGCTCCCTACTGCGTTATCACTGCACTGCACTTCGGCCCCCCCAGAGGCTACATGCGCGATTCCTGCCTTTTCAAATGCAACTCCTGCAAAATAATGACACATTGAACAACAGCTTGTTTTCCGGCACAAACCAATGCTTCAGACATTTCATTAGCAAACACTTTGCTTTTATACGGTTCAAAGATTCTGTTGTGTACAAATCCAAGCACCAGGTTTAGACAGACACCTTATTCATACTACTGACATCGGTACACCTCTGAGTAAATGTCACTTGGAGCAAGTTTTGCAAAAAGTCTCTTAATGGTTGGCATCAAATTCCTATCACACCCATTAACACATTGTAATATTGTGTAAAATAGAAACACTGTGTCCATTGTGACTCAGTCCTTGCTATTCATATGGGCATCTTAACACTGCCCTGTTAGTTTTGAGCTGGCACAGTCGGCGCCTGTGCGCTTATATAACAGCTCTCCAGTGACTGTGTTAGCCCCCATCTCCCAAGATCAGCCACAACAATAAAACCACCTGGGGGTTTTAATGTTGTAGAGGATAGGGGTCAGCGTGGGCATTCTGACCTGTTCGACACCTGTCGATCACAGCCACCATTTTTGTTTTTCCTTGCCCTTTTCCGCTGTCCATCAAGTGGATTTAATGTTGTGGCTGATAGGTGTAGATTTCGATCCTTGAAGGTTCCAGATTGAGAGTGGAATTTATAATATATAGAAGACCTTCATGAGCCAGGAAGGACTATTTGTGCTGGATTTAAAATTAGAGGAGAAGATGCAGGATGGCCAGGTGGGGTCATTGCACTCTCCTGCATTAGCTGAGGTCTGAACCTCCTGAAACCACAAGCACATCTCTGCAGCTCCCTGAGAAGCTCAGACTGCCCAATCAAAATCAAATCATCTCCTTTTCTTCCTCACTCTCTCCCCCTGGTAAGAGAGAGTGAGGTCCTGAGAGAAACAATTACTTCTACATTGTGGAGAAAACCTAAGGGTCCTGGGCTCCTCCAGGAGCAACAACAACAGCAGCAGCAGCAGCATAGTGTCTTAAAGTAGTCTTTTATTGGATATCAGAGCTGGTGGAGAGTCCAAAGAAAATAGGTCTTATTTGTTATTAGAGCCAGCTGTGGCTTTCCACACTGATGACTCAACCATTTTTCTTTCCCCTCCATTCTTTTGCTTTTTTTTTTTCATGATGCGGTAAAGAGGGGTGGCGGGTACAAAGTGTGAGGGTTTCTCTGCTAGAGGACTCAGCCAAGTTGACACTAAGCCCATATCCACTGGTGGTTGTTTGTTTGGATTATGGAGGGTACTTTGGCCACAGTTGTGCCTGCTCACTGCTTTACTCAGCCTTGCTCGCGCACTCATTGTGCCACGTGGATCCCCTGCACGTTTTTTTTTTTTTTAATATCCACCTTTCTTTCTACTTTTTTTTCCCCCTCAGTGCCGATGATAAAGACAGAACCCAGTGATGAATATGATTCTCTGGGGACTGCAGGGCTGACCATGCATTCAAACCCTTACTACAGCCAGCCCAGGCTCACTCCCATCATGCCTGTAGCTGATCCTGATGCCTGCCTGGTTAGTGGCTTTCCCTGTCCACCTCGCCATGCTGCAATGCCAACGTCTTCCCCCAGCTCCAGCCCTACCCTGCATGACCTTTCCCCTATGGCATACAGCAAGTGCCTCCCCAACAGCCCCAGCCATACGGCACCACCGGGCCCCATGGTGCCACCAATCCAGGAGAACCCTGGGCACCCCAGCCTCACCCACCCAGCCTCACCAGACCACAACTCTTCCCAAGGGATGCTCCATTCTCATGGCAGCCCCAATCACCTCAACAGCCCAGGACCCCATGGTTACCATCCTGTCTATGCCAACAGCAGCCCCTCATCCTCCCCAATATCCCACCCTTCAACACCTGGTGGGACTGCAGAGAGTCCATTCATTCAGGCCTACAGCCCCACTCAGGCTCACGCAGCAGCCAACTCAACCCAAGCTGGAGGGAGCTCACCTCACCTTATACCTGAGGATGCCAGCCCCCCTTCAATGGCCATCACAGTCAAACAGGAGCCCCAGGAACTGGACCAGATGTACCTAGATGATGGTAAGTTACCAGAAAAAAGGTGTACATGCATGGTTTGCAAGTTTGCAATTTATAATTAGTATTATTATTTTAATTTTTTTTTAGACGAAAGCTTCTCTTTTATGAGCTCTGTGTCCATCTCTGTTTAGGTAGCATTTCACACCCATTTAACACCTTTGGCTTATCTTCAAGCCACCACACAAAGCTGTGCCCCGCTTCAATTCTCAGTATTTCCTGATGAAATTCTGGCAGCAGTTTTACGTCAGATTTGTTTAATTTTAGACCTGGCAGATTTGTTTGCTTTTGGTGTAACGTGCGGTCCAGCTTGTGTTGTCCAAGTGGCTGCTGTACTTTAAAACACGAAATTGCCTTGATGGAATTTTGAAACAATCTGTCAAAACATCACAGCACTGAGGTCGGTCGGGGTGCAGCAGAACAAAAACAGCGGCACACGCATAGCGATCCAAACTGTTGACACAACGACTAATGAAGGAAGCAAAACAATGGGTAGGGGTTTCCTGCACTAAGCCAACCCCACCCCCCAACCCCATATTTCTGGGAGGGATGCTGGGAGGCAGGAGACAGAGGGTTTGTTTTCCCGTCTTTTCCCCACGGAGTCTGCGCCACGCAGCTGTCGTCATCAGGGGAGACTGTGGGGTCACTGGTCTCCCTCTGGCAATGAAACCAGTCACACCCAAGAGACCATATGGTCTGGTTCATTGCCTCCTGTGTCCATCTCACATTATGTCTCTCAGGTCACCAACCTGTTATCTGTGTCAACAGAAGCTCCACTTGTTGTTACGATGCAGATTCGTACTGTGCCAGTTTGAAATGTGAAAATCCCCCAGCATACTAATAGGAGTAAGGGGGGCAACTCTACCTTTTGTTTAGTACTAAACTGATGTGGTGTGTGCGTATGCTTGTGTTCATACATGAGTGTGTGCACACTTCACTCAACAGCTCTGGGAGTAGAAGGGTGATAGGCATGAGGGGACCATGGGAGTTTTGCTGTGGAACTGTAATTGAGTTGAAATGCAGTTGTCAGCATAACTGTCAGCCCTGATGAGTCCCATTAGTCCTCACCTCATAAACACAATAAAGAGGAGGGGGTAGGGAGGGGGTTGTCTGTTATCGTCTCTGTAAACTGATTTCCAACTTTTCCCTTTTCTTTTCTCCTCTTCCTCTGTTATTTTCTTCTATCTTGTCTTCTTCTTTTTTTGGGTACGTAGCATTGATGCATAATCCCAAAATCTAATTTTTTCTTTCTTACCAGTTTAGCAGTTAGGGCAGACAGAAGCTTTCATTTCAACGTAACTGAATAATGTGAAACTCGAGCTTAATTTTGTGTTTTTAATTGGTTTGGCCACGGGTCCTTTTACACCGGTGGAGCGGACACACACCAAATTTACACAGAGCAGCAGTGTGAAAGAGAAATCGTGTAACCTTGTTTCTCTTTCCCACTACTCTATCCACTGTCACTTTAGCACACGCAATCTTCCTGCAGCCCGGTGGCCAGATGTATTCAGCCAGTGATTACAGTTGCATTAGGGATGCACAGGAATGTGTATTGATTGACCAAGGACAGTGAGGCAGCCCCTAAAAAACCTCAATGTGCTGCCTTTTTGCATCACCTAATGTCTGCGTAAGCATCTGTGGTGAGCTTCTGGAGTCCTGGTAAGTGTGTGGTGGTAACAGCATACTCCAAAGGCATCTGCTGTTCCCGGGCCCGGCCCTATCCCAAACCCTTTAAATGAGCTCTAAGCTAAAATAAATAAGATCGGAAGGCAGCTCATAGGGCGTCGCGCTCCCCGTCTGCACGCATTACCGCCGTATGTTAGCGAGCTGAGCGCTCCATTAGAGAAGGAAGACAAGCGGATGACCTCACCACAGCAGCAGTGATTTAACGCCAGCCATGTAGAGTAGTGTTCCTCCCCAGCAATTGGGGGCCGGTGATTTGGAGTCTGCGGGAGCACACTTGATCTTCCCCAAGAGTGGAGCGCCTCCCACGCTCAAACACTGAGGCCTCCAGCTCTCATCAGCCAGAGGAAATGTGTCTCTCTGGCCAGTCCCAGATTTTACACAGCCCCTGAGAAATCACTTAACTTATCAATGGTGGGCTACTGTACTGCAAGGAGCTTGGTTACTTTGCAGGGAGTCTACGATGTAAACCTCCTGACTGCCATACACAGGCTCCATTGTAATCTGCTAAACCTTTCCCTCTGCTGTGATTGAAGCTTACTAACTACACTGCAAGCCATGAAATAAGGATTCTGGTGTCTGCAACAAGATATTATATAGGATGAATCCAGTTGGCATTCAGGTCAACACTGGAGCAGCCGTTTTCATTAAGTGGATCTCACATGTTTTAGTTTTAATTTTCACACCTGGAAGTAGGGGAAGAGATCAGCACAGTTTAGAGAATGGAAGCAAGAAGAAGATGAAACCTCTACACTGCTGTGCCCCGTGGCATTGTTGACTCACTGTCATAAACAGCGTGTGGTGGGGCCAAAATAAAACCATTTCATATACTGTGTACTGACTCACTGCCCACTATCTTTACTTAACAAGGCACATGACTGTGAGCAAAACACCAATATAGTGAGATCAGGGTATATAATGATAGATCTTGTAACAAATGTGGTCTGTAGTTTTTAACGTAATGTCTTGTAAGCTATTCCCACTTGCTGAACTTCATCAAGTTCTGGTGTTGTCAAACCTGCTCTTGTCTGACACAAGCATTGACAACCAGGCCCATCTATATAAACATTTAAGCATGCAGTGTGTCATTCTAATAGTTTTGGACCATGTCACCCACATTATTTGCATTGCAAACCCCTCATTTGGATCCCTTCTCCCTGGTGCTCATAGGCATTTTGCAGCGGACGTGTGTGTGTGTATGTGTGTAGAGCAGAGCAGTGTGCTGGCTGGGGCTAGGTGTTTGGTCCTGTGAGGCAGCTCCCATGTGTCCTGTCTCATTAGCTGCTGTTGTGATGGGTGATATGCTGAAATGCAGATGAATGCAACACACAGCAAAGCACCTAAAGGTAATCAGAGAGCCAGATTTCTAGCAGCTGCCTCTCTGGGAAACAGAGGGCCCCTATTCCACAAAATAAGAAAAACACGGACTGCAACTCAGCCTCTGCTGATTTCTAACATTTGACATATGTTCTCTGATTGCCTCGTTTTGCTGGGTAGTTTTTCTTGTGATTGTTTCCTCCTCAATTCAAGCTTTGTGCATCTGAAACTCTACCAGGATTGTTTTCTCAAACTGAAAACAGAATTGTTGTTAGCCCAGTTCTCTCCCCCTAGCAGCAAAAAAAGGGGCATTGTAACCTTCTTGAGGATCTCTATCGATGGCCGATGCTTCTGAAGGCTTTCATCATGGAAACTTTTACGCATTTTGGCAAGTTGCCCAGACCCCAGGACTCCACAAAACCCCTAATGATGATTGAGAGTGCGTCCGCACCGTGCTGAAAACATGAAAACATGCTGAGTTGCTAACATTGGATGTGCCGCAAGGCTGGCTCTGGGACTGAAGCAGGACAGAAGAGAGGGAGGGGCGGCGGGGAGGGGGATTGGGGGAATAGAAGGGTGTTCATTAAAGAGCATGTTGAAGTGTCTAATGGGACTCACTAAAGCAGAGCCCCTCCTGCAGCTTCAGACAGCGTGTATTTGTGAGTGTGTTTGTCTCTCATTGTTGGAGGAGTCAGCGAGACGGTAAAGCATTGTCAGAGCCAGTGACAGCCTATGCACATCACCTCTGACACTGTGACCTTTTGGGAGCAGGTCAAGCCCAAGCTAATAGTGTACAGAAAGAAAGGCTGTCTAGTGGTTAAGTGCAATGCCAAGAACATAGTCTCCCTCAAGACGTAGTGATATTGACAGGTACAAGAAGAAGGGCAATGGCTTTTTTATTATTTATGACTACAAAGAGGATGTGGATTTTTATACTACTCGTTATTACTGCCTTCTCATATTAGGAATCCTGTTTTTTGGCAGCGCTTGGCATGATGAGGTATAAGTAAATGTTTGTGGACTTGCTGGAGAACTTTTATAGTCAGAGGAAAAATTAATAGGTGGCTGCACTCTTGGATTGGTCTTTGAGAGTCATTGCCCAAGCTGTGAATCATCAACTGCACTTTTCGGATCAGCCATAGATTTGATTACATTTCTTCTCATTGCGATCAAACAGGCTTGAATTACCCAGTATATATTTCAGACCTCAGCAAGCACTTGAAGGAGTGTGCTCTGAAGCAAATGTGAAGATCTATGTCAATCTGGTTGTGGGCTGTGAATAATATTAGGTAATTGGTGCAATTAGCTTATAAAATTTAACTGGAAGACATGAAGCTTTTGCTTGATCCTGCAAACTGTTAATTGTGGAAATGAGACTTGTAGCCACCGTCAGTTTTTAAAACAATTTTTATAAACCGTAGCAGCACACAGCTGGAAACTTGAAGTCATTCTTGTAAAGCAGATAACAGTCTGCTGAAACAAGTGAGTTTGTCGAAGTATGGACGTTACACTGCAGGTACTGTATACAGCGGAAGTCCTCTGGATTATCTTAGCACCCTCTGTTTCCTTTTATGTTCTTTTTTATCTCTGTCCCTTTGGCTCAGCATAAGAGATTTTAGATTCCTGGTTGCAATCACAGATTTTCGTTGTTACATATTATGAGACCCACTCGCTATTTTAGACACAGTTCTCCAAGATTGCTTGCAGTTTAGCACATAATTGGACTTAAGTGGTTACATATGACAGTGGCAATGGGGTCACAGTATTATAGCACTTTGATTTTTAGTTCTTTGTAAAAGCATTGGGAATAATATTAGTTTTGATAAGGGCACCAAGCTAAATCTGCAAGATTTCAACCCATTTATTACTGCAATACATTGACTTTTGTGTGTGTGCGTGTGTGTGCACCCCGAACCCTGGCAACTGAGCTAAAAGAACTGGTCTGGTTTTAGTCGCTCCGTCATAATATCCACAGTCACTGAAAAAGAATGTGTCTGCTGAAAGACTGGAGCTAAATTATCTAAACAAATTGGGTTTCTTTTGTGTCTGAGATCTGATGCACGCACACATCTAGATGGACTTGAATTCTAAACTTCGAATGAGTTCTGTGTTTCTTTTTGCCAGAAAATGACCCAGACTTGCTACTCTAAAGATTTTGTGTGTTGTTTTTTTCTCATTATTTTTTTCTGTATAGAAACCAGTAACCTGATATCAGTAGCGAAACTTAAAACTTACAATCAAATCATAAATACAATGAAATATAGCAGAGGGAAACCACAAGATACAGTAGATGCTTCCTGGTCCAGACACATATTAGTTTATTCATTAAATCTATATTCCTTCAGTTCATCATACGTCATCTATTTCCTATAGTTTTTCCTGACACAGCCATTTAGGGGCTCCATTTATGTGGTTCACATACTGAGGTTTAGGAAACACGCATAAAAAAAGCCACCGAGCCACACGGATCGCAGTGGGTCAGGACGTAGACAGGGCCTGCGGCTTGGCTGGGATCTTCCTGTGTGTATTTTTCTGTGATCATGGAGCTACCACCTCACACCAGACACTCTCATTACTGAATCACAGTATGACAAATGTCAGTGCGGTCGACTGCTCTGACAGGACTATCACTATGCCCTTCTCTGAGAGGGCCACAAGCTCCTTATCTGTGCTTTGGTGAGGGTTGCGTTTAAACCATGATGAGAGTGACCGAGACGTTATCTGTGGGTTTTTTTTTTTTTTAGGTTTGTTTACGTTTCATTTTAAATCGCAATATTTGCTGTTTTCCGCATCCATAGTTCATTAGGTCTTTGTGGCAAGTACAGAACTCAACTGTCTTTGGTCATTTCAGAGGCTGACAGGACAATTGTGCTCTATTCTGGTCTGTTGGTGATTAAAAGGCCATTCTCTAGTCTTTGCAAACATTACACCACTACTGCATTTACCATGTTCCCAAGGGATCTCACTGTGAACACCACAAATGCTGCACAGTCACAGAATCCATAAATGCGTCTTGAATCTGGGATATTTCCTGCTGGCATCAACATTATGCACACATGGAAAACTCATACAGTCCTAGCGCACACCAAACACCAAACAAGGATATTCAGTTTGTTAAAAGACATGGCTTTCTTTCTTGATTGCCTACATTTAGGTCAGAGGTCAGGATCAGTTTTAGGACAGCACCCCCAGAACTTACTTAAGGACACTTAAGTAGTCAGAGACAGTTGAATGTGGTTCAAGGAGGGGATCCTCCATTCGACCATAATAGCCACACCGAGATGCTTGCCCCTGCAGTCGTGGTGTTTTTGATCAGTATTTAGGGGATGTACATTTTTGCGGCATCAGTAAACAGGACCAGGTCTCTATCCCAGACCACTTAATAACAGCTCCCCCTGTGAAATTTGTTAGCTCAGTGAAATAGTATCCTGTAGCGACGGATGTCAACAGAGAAGTCTGATCCAGCCCTTTGGGATGGGGAAAGCCGTTGGGTTTTGCAACTCTTGGCAGAGTTTGCAGAATCCTCCATGTGCAGATACCTCAAAAAGTAGAGGGTGGGAGTGAAAATCATCAAGATAGAAGCAGCGGACAAGGGTGCAGAGGGAAGACAGAATATTTCTTGTGACGTGGAATGAAATGCAGATATAAAGTTTGAAAAAGTAAGAGTCCTAGTATAATCTGTGTTAAGACTGTGAATCAAATGCACATGTCCTGTTTTAGTGTTACAACCTATTAACAAATCATTATAACTACAGGCGTGTAAACAAAAAATGTATCTGTCAAGAATTATTATAGCCATAATCAATCTATCTCCACTAGACTT
Organism: Channa argus; assembly: GCF_033026475.1. NCBI lineage: Eukaryota > Metazoa > Chordata > Actinopteri > Anabantiformes > Channidae > Channa > Channa argus. The sequence goes on from NC_090203.1 coordinate 20,268,189, forward strand.
CTACACAGTGCAGATATGTATTTTAGGGTTTTAAGACAGTGGAGTCAGTAGATTGTCATCATGTCCTTACGTCCAGGAATATTCAGCAAGCATGAAAAGAAGCAGGTCAGTCATAGAAATAAAGGAGACAGACACACAGACAGGCTAAGGGGAAATTCTGAGGTGGAAGAAACTAGCATGAGATGGTGATTTTTTTTTTTCCTGGCAGTTTCTGTCATTGCCCCTGTTCTTCACACATACACACACATGCAGGCACACACACACACGCACACATTGTCTTTTAGCAGATGTTAAAACTAAAGTACTAAAAGTCAAATAAAGATAAACACTGTCAAAGCTAAAGCTCACATTTTCTTCCTCTCCCACCAGTGGACCAAGCAGTGGGTGAATGGTTTTACTTCAGGGGAGGGAATGATCATAACCACTGAACTGCAAGTGTCCTACTGTTGACATCTGACCCCTGGCAGTTATAAACCTCAATGCATCCCCTGACTCTCCCAACTGTACCCAGCTGAGCTCAGTTCCTATCAAAACAACGTGCTAACAAATAGGGAAATCCTTTCATGCTCAGTAAGCCTTTTTTTTTTTTACAGCATGAGGCAATGATTCAGTGATGAAAGCATTTAGTGCCACAACATAAACCTCTAAATCAAAAGGGTTTCGCTCAAGGCGCTGTGTGTTTAGCTATTCTAAAATAGCCAAACTTTCAAGTCTTGGTGCAGTGTGAGCTTTTTAAGGCCTCGTCCACACGTGCACAGATATTTTTTGCTTGTTTGTTTTTACATTTTTAAGTCGGTGTGAAGCAATAACAACATGGAATCTGAATTTGTTATTTCCCACCAAGTCCAATTGAAAGAATTAATATTATATTGTTATGTAATATTAGATGATATTATGTTAAATTACGTTTCATCATTGTGAAAAAGTAAGCAGCATTCTTAGCTCTGAAACAAACAGCATTTATCACTGATTAGCGGAAAGTTTTCAGGCTTGTGAATTAGAACTTACTAGTTCCCTGGGTTGGTGAGGGGGCCTGGTTGCACAATAGGTAGAGCATCAGGCTGGGATACAGAAGGCCGTGCGATCGAATCCCACCTCATACTTACAAAATGTTATTCCTTGTAACTTGGAATTGATGTCTCTTTCACTAGCGTTTTCAAATCCGAAATAAAAATCTGACATTTGTTTACTATTTGCACAAAGCCCCTCTGTTGATGGCAGCAGCAGTCTTATAGTATCTTCCACTCACCACACTACCAAATACTGGATTAATCTCTATACTACACATTTAAATGTTATACAACCATTCTATAATATAAAACTATTAAACAGTGGTACTATGTACTATGTGAGTATTTTGGTATTTCGAGCCTTGCAGCTGTAATCTCTGCTGTCTAAGAAACTTCTACAGCTTCAGGTCTCTCTGTCCTGGTGTTTTTCCAGACATGTCTGAACTCGCTGCGACCCGTCGACTCGCTCGTGGACTCGTCTCTTCTGTGTGACGTGACATTTAACCCTCAAACTCTTGGGGCTCATGGGATTTTTCCCTAAAAGCCGCTACACACCTAAATATTGGAAAAACCAATGACATTGGATCATTTATCAAAAACCCACAGTACTTATCTTAGTACGCCGAGTAAATAACACGACATACTGTTGAAAACGGCTGCGTTCCAAGGCTGGAATTTTAGTTATTAGCAATATTAGGAATCGCAATGGGATTTGAAACAACAAATTTGGAAGTTCCACTTTCACTTCTGTGTTAAGGAAGTGGTCATGATGCTCAATGTAAATCCCTTTGGGTGGTTGTTAATAGCATATAGGTAATTTTTTAAAAGTTAATTATGTATTAACTTTTCAGCACTCTTTGAAGGTCCTCTGATAGTTACTGTTAAAATTGTTTTATGCCATGAAACTGACATCTTCTTCTCCTTTTAGGCTGCTCAAATCCACTAGTTCTTTCTAGTAGAATACAAAACAAACATCTCTGCCTATGTAGTAAATCAGCCATGACAAATCTACAGGGAGCTTGAGTTGGGAAGCTCAGCTCCTAAGGACAGAATGTGTGAATAAAAATGTCATGTATGTTTTAATTAAATTGTTATTGTAAGTAAAATATTAGGCTGTTGTTTCTGTTAAGGCATTCAAGTGGCCCAGGGTTCCCTCCCTGGGCCCCACAGCCACTTTGAAATCTCAAACAAATGACACAGTGCAAATAGAAGGCAGCGAAAATGCGGTTGTATGATTTACAAGTAACAGAAAGTGTCTCTGCTACTGCCTCTGCGAGAATATGCTTGTCCTCATTTTGGTCTCTGAGACAGCCTGTACGGTCTCCAGATGGATGACAGCTTGTCTGTAGAACTCAAGGAGGGTGGAGGGTGGTGAAAAGGAGATAAGTAGAACATTTGCCAACACTGCCTCCCACCTTACCCCGGACTGATCTACTTGTAGAAGTCCACGCTGTGCCCCCAGGCGACCTCCTACTCAATCAGTTTGATTCCCTACAGGTGCTGAGGATTTACAGTTGTAGAGCAGCTCTCGGGGTCAACAGACGGAGTTTATCAGATCACACATCAGCTGCACTGCAGAGTCACATCACTGAAGCTCAGCGGGGCTGTTCAAAAAGACAGGGGCTTTTAGTTACCAGTAGTATGTGAGTAATTGCCATTTCTACGACTTTACAGCAAAGCCTCTAACTATCGCTGTAAAGATGCTCAATGCATGAAAATGTTACTATTACAACCCAGTCTAGGATTGCTTCCTTCTGCCTGATTGCTACACAAAACAAAGACAGGACAATTCTAAAAACTTTTGCAAAGGCCTGGGGACCAATTGAATAACTGCCCAGTGTTAGCATATCGCTAGCACAGGATAACAAGCAAATGTACATGTAAATGTATTTACATAGATAGAAAAACAGACAGGTTAACCAAAGGGCATAATGTGCTGCTACAGACACACACAAGCAGACGTGCACACTAAAAAACAGGAAGCAGCCTCTCTCTAAGCCATCTGTCTGTGATGGATAGTGAACAATAAAGTTCACGCTGGTGTAAGCTTTTTTGGACACAGTGAAAAGCATATCTCTCTGTCTCTCTCTCTCTCTCTTTCTCTCTCTCTCTCTATATATATAAATGAAAGAAAACAATTCTGAAATCGTGCATTACAACTGACAGGCAACAAGTCATTGAAAGAAGCCCAATACAAATGCAGTTGTAAATCGTGTTATATGCAGGTGCAGAGCTAAATTCTCACTGAGACAACTGCAACCCACCAAAATATGATTGTTTCCGTATGCTCTTTTTTTTTTTTTTTCACTCTGTGCAATTTTGAAAACCAGTGGAATCTCAAGCTGGCTGCATTAGCCTCAGCAGGAGCATACGATTCTAATTCTTAATTAATCACAGAGAGTTTATCAGATGGCTGAGTTATTTTACCATAAACCCATTTGAAATGAGCCATACTAACAGTTTTGATCTGCTTCTTTTCATATCCCAATTACAAAGATGTGTTTGTTTCACTCAGTTTGGTGTATTTAAAGGCTCTGGTGTTTGTTTTACGTGGTTATGCTCTGCAATTGTGTGAAACTGAGCTTTTGATTTCTTACAGCAATGAGTCATCTATACACACTTTATGTGAGAAGCTCTTTCGTTTTTTACTTTTATGTTTGCTTTGGATAAACACTTTGATTGGTTAGTTCTGTTATGGTATTCTGTGGTACACAGCAGTCAAACAAAATTGATTTTGGCTGAAAACTGGAGCAAGGCAGTCAAGTACCTGTTCTGGGGCTCCACGTGTCAAAGTATCTTTGGGCAAGACACTGCACTCTCAGTGGTGGGTCAGGCCAGAGCCTGGAGGTTCCTAATATAGAGGTTTTTCACAAAGTCATCAAGTGTCATAAAGTTGTAATCATTTGTGCTGACATTCCGCTCCTTAAAACACCATGTGGTTTCACCTTCTTGGCACTAACCATTGGTGGATATCTGTCACCCACCCTGCTTTGTAATATTGGTAAGTTTTTCTAACCTATCAATTCCTGACTTCTGTATGAAAGTGGGTTGAAGACGACATAATGATACCGTGTGTGTGGTCAGTCTAAACCCAACAACATAGCAACCTACATTTGTCCATAAAATGGCCATGAAAAGCACTGAACAGTCTACCGAATAACAATTCCCACACAACAGCCAATCAGCAACACCACAGACATAATAAAGTTTCGTTTTAAAAATATAACTTGTTAGTGAAATATACTGTATAAGCCAATAATAGCCTGTAGCTGTTGGTTGTTATGTGGCGAGCACTTTTTATACTGTAACAGTATTATGCTGACATTATGTAAATATGCTGGAAAGTATAATTATTTATTGTACTAAATATGCTTTAAACTACATATTCCAAACACTTATACAATTATTTTGATTTTGTTATCATTTGCCCTGCAGCCCGGACCAACTACGTAACCATTTCAGAGAAGTCAGTGATGAGGGCACTGGAGAGCAGCTCCATCCTTGTAAACACCTCCCCCTCATCCTCCCTGGAGACCGACTTTGAGCGAGCACACCCGTGGCCTCCTGGGCCTGGGAGGAAATGAAAGGAGGAGGAGGAGGAGGAGGTGGAGGAGGAGGAGAGGGAAGTGGCAGGCTCCCAAAGAGAGACAGAATGAGGTGAGATAGGGAGAGGCACAGCACACCATGTAAGATCAAAGACAGAGGTTACGCACCACTGCAGCCAATATAAGCACATCAGTGGTGGGGCTTTCAATAAAAGCTGTTGTTTTTAGATTTCCAATTTTGGAGCCAGTTGTTTTATTGTTGGCGTGCCTGGATCACAGTATTCCTAGTTCATTTTAATCTGGACTAGGCAGACTCCTAAACTGTCCTGGGCCCGGTCATCTAGTTTGGTAACATGTCCCGCTCATTAGAGTACAGAGAGCCAACAATCACAAGTGAGGCACATCAGAGACTCACAGGTGGAGTCTAGATCCCTGCTTCACTCCAGAATAAGTCATTGTTATTACACAAGGCTGCTCCCGCTCTCTTTTCCAAGTGAGCCCTTGTCTAAAAACAGCAGCAGACATATTGATCTGAAATGTCTTCAGTGACATCAGAGCACTCACTGTTTACACTCCAAACTTTATTTCTTCTTTTCCCTTTGTCTCTCCAAAAGACAGATCATATCACTTGGCTTTTGGCTTTTGCTCTGGCTGCTTGTGAGCTGTTGAATTAAGTTATTTTCTTCTTTACAGATGCACAGCAACACAGGCTGCTTCCTGCTTTTTTGCTTTTGTCTGTGTCATTGTCCCTCTGTTTACCGTCCCAGCTTTTGCAGCTCTCTTCTTTCTCTGGAACTTTCTCCTATGTCAGTGTTATAGGTTGGACTTCTGAGAGTAGCTTTAGACCAAAAACCAAAATACACAAACATAACAAAACACATATATAATGAAATTGTTTATCAGACAATGATGCAATATGCTACCAGCTTTTAGTTATCTGTTAAATTCATTTATTTATTTAAAGCAGAAATATACATTGCTGCCTTTTCTTGATCTGACGCTGTTTTGCATCATTTTAGGAGCAAACCAACTATATAATAACAAAAAATCTATATCCATATTAAGTATTTTTACAGCCCTGAATAATGCCTGTAGCCTCATCTTACAGTGTGTATATTATTCCACAAATCAGAGTGTAGGGCAATAGCCTAAAAGGGGAAACATGGGGCAAACAAAGTCCACACATTTAAAACTTTTTTATCAACTCCTCTTGATTTTGGCAGTCTGGTAGTGTGAAGAGTCTGTGGAGCGTGATTTTAGAGCGTAAACCAATGTGAGAGTTGGGAAGATTTTGATATGGGAGGGGTGGATATCTCCCCCATCTCCACTGGAAATGATGTCCTTACTTATCAGCATTTTTCACAGTATTCTCGCTTTCCATAACTTTACATCCACACCATAAATGTCATGGCAGCCTTGTTGACTTCAGCAGCGTGATACGACGATTGGCTGCTGTCATGGACACAGTGGGGTCTCCACAGCTGCAGCAGGGCACCTGAAAAGCCTTTGTTCTCTCAGAGGAGACAAAATCTCTCACTCTGTAGCTTTATCTTGTTTTCTTCTTCTACTTCTTCTTCTTCTTCTTCTTCTTCTTCTCCTTCTCCTTGTCAGTTGTGAAGACTGAGTGGTTCCACATGGGAGAGCCCAGGGCTTTACACATCAACCGAGCTGTGGGGACAAAAAAATGCTGTCGGTACATATCATCACATCATTAGGCCCAAAGGGATCCCTGCAATGGATTAGAAGCTGTCTACCTGCAGGGCTCAAATGAATTTATGAAGCACTTTATCATGTTGAAGCATCAGTGGAATGCCTGGTCTCTTACCATTTGTGTTTATCTGTGGGAATATTTCTTGTGTCTTCCTACATTTTGCTCCTTCTTCTCAGTCGCTCTATCTTTATTTCTCTGCGTGCCTTATTTATATGTGTGTTCCGACCTTTGACCCCCTCCCTATTTTTGACGCCGGTGGTAATCAGCAAGTGACGTTGTCCAAACCTTTCCGTCCAGCCTTTTGAGCCGCGTGTGGGAGGCAGCAAATTGTCCATTAAGTGTATCTGCTGAGGCAGAGAGAAGATTTGATATAGTGGGGAAACAAAAGTAATATGTAGCAGGAAATTCAATTGCCTCTCTCGAGCAAGTTTGAGCTTTAGTTTGGCTTCCCCACCAAATCAATTTCAGATGAAAGCACAAGTTCAGATGAGGTTTAACTTGCAGCCTTTACTCTCTGTGAGCTCTCGTACAGATTTGATGCCAATGTTTATCTGTGTTTATATGAAAGCGCTGCTATGACTCAGAGGTACTTCCTCACACGCTGCTGAGAGTCTAAGTGGCACAATAGAAGGAAGCTACCTCCTCTTTCTCATAAACCTGATGTGCTAATACAAGTGATACAACTAAGCATAGGAAGACATTCCCCTTTTCTACAGTGTGAAGGTCCTTGACCTTAACACAGCTGCAGTTTATTCATGCAGTGAAAGTAAGAGAAGTTCAGGAAGGTGACCTCCACTCTTTCAGTATCAAGAGATCCCAAGTGAGAACAGTCCCTGGCAGGAAGCCTCCGTTACAACCTCCGAGTTCAGAGGTTGTCTTTGGGATAGTCAGCTGAGGGAAACCGGGGGAAGAAGTCACTGTCTGCCAGGTCATTGCCAGTCAGGCCTGATTCTGCTGAAGGAGATCGTGTTACGACAGCAGGAACCTCGGAGTTGCTCTCAGGCCTCGAGGCTCTGCGTCTCACCAGACCACAGGGCATCCACTGTTCTCTGAGGAAGCCCGAGTGTTATCGAACCCCAATGCACAGTGCTCTCCTCTAACAATGCTAACTAAATCCCCAGCGCAGTTCAGGTTCATGCTAAATTCTCAGAGTAGCCAAATGAGGTCATAATGCTCAGGTTTGGGTTACTCGATAAAAAAGAAGCAAAATTGCAGGACAATAACACAGAAAACGGGGCCAAAAGCAGAGTGAGTGTTGGATATAATTCTGCCATGTGGACTTATACTGCGATATTTCACTATGTTTACAGCTGTTTCTGGTGCCCAGAAGTTGCGAAATGTTTAAAAGATTGATTGGCATTAAAGCCTCAAAAATAACGATTTTTCTTTTTATATTTCATCCATATTACAATGTCTAATTCAAAAGTGCTCCACAGAGTCGCTTTATTATTTCAGTGACACCATTGCGTTGAGTCTGGCACAGGCCTGGACAATAAAGGTAAACTTGGCTCAGCGTTTGCTACAAATACTCGTTCTACTGTTTAACTCGCCATTGTCCAGACTGAAGAAAAAAAAACACAGTTGTCAGTAGCTTTCCAAAGTTGTAAAATCCTGGCTCGTACTGTTAGAATCTGCTGCAAACTCGTGGATGTATTACTCCACGTGGACTTTGCACAGTCACTGCCAAGACACACGGTTAGCCCCAAACAAAGACGCGGAATTGTGCATTGAACTTGTTCAGCACGGCTGGCATTGTAGTAAAGTTCAGTCATATTTTTGTGTCACAGTCACACCTGCCTGAAATAGATCTCCACGCCGCCCTGCCCTGAGTATAAGCCCTGACAGGTCCGGACTGTGGTTGGCTGATTGCGTTGGCGCTTCAGCTAATAAAGGATGTCACTCTGTTTAACTAAGACAGACAGGGCTCTTTTTTCAGCAGGGGAATATTTGGAGCTGAGTTTTCCACTGTTTTTGTGTAGTAATGAGAGGGTGTCCTCCCGGTTACATCTTTCCATTATTAACCTGGCCAACTGTAAAGAAAAAAAAACAAAAAAAAACAAATTAAGTTTCCAGTGCTATTGAGAGAGATGCTATGCCACCAAGTGTTAATCATTTTACATATCGGGGACAAACACTTAACAGTGTTGTTTTTTTACAGTATGCATAGATTCTGGAAGTGGAAAATTTATTTTCGAGACTCTTTTTCCAGTTTGGCCCAGTTTGCAGAAGAGATAATGTATTTATACCCCTGCCCATCCACATTAGGTGAGGGATTGAATTTTAGAGCCGAATTCTTCTCTGAACAAAATGTTCCCCATGTCTGACTGCCTTCCCTTGTGCTGCATATTTGTGGTTATCTAGTCACTTCATAAAAGGTAAGGCAGACATGTCATGTGGAAGTGTTTGACTTAAAAGTAAAAGCAGAACATCAGCATCAATAGATTTCGAGAGATTTCTATTCTTTTATATCTAGAAATGTAAAAGTCATCTCAATTCATCGAATAACTAAATAGTTAAGATTTATTTCATTTAGATTTTGCGTGAACTGTTGGCTAAAAACAATCTGAAGTGTTCAAATGCTGCGTGTGCACGAAGGTATTACCTACTCATTACCTGTTTATGTGTTTATCTATCATTCACAGCAAAATTTCTTCATTTCCCAGAAGTTGTTGCAACAAAATAGTGACGAGCTACACCATTATGCAGCTATAAATAGCACCTTGGTGTTGTCTTGTGGTGTAACAGTTGGCCACATCCTGTTTCTGAGATTCTCACGTTGCCGAAAGAGTAGAAAGATGAAAACACAGAGGCCAGTGTCTTACCTTTCGTCTCTCTTTATCAGTCATTTCTTCAGAATGGAACATCATCGGGCATGCCAACGGAAAATATTAGTTGATAAAGTGCAGCAAAATAACACCACAGTTAGCACGAGGGTGGAGAAGACGTCACAATTTTTTTACGGTGACTGAAAAGAAGAGAAGAAGCCACTGAGTAAAATACAGGCTGTATTTGTTGGGTTTTTCCTTCTCTTTAAAATGACCCAGAGCTGTTTTCTTACCTTGACTCACAGAGACAAGCAAATTAAAGTTTTATCATTTAATTGTTACATGTCCTCGTGCTTCTTTTATGTCCTGCGATGGCAGAGCTAAAAATAACCCCCCGCACGTAAATGTCTGTTTAGCCCAGAGCAGAACAGGGTTGAAAACAGTGCCAGCAGTGTTGGCACAGGTTGGATTTTTCCGATGGGAGTTCCTCCTGTTTAGGGAGGTGAGTCCCAACCAACCTGTTTGTGTGTGAGTGGGTGTTTGACTGCATAGAGAAAGCAGCGCATGCTATTGTCGGTGCGTGGGCTACTTCAACATGTGACACCATTTGTTTTTTAATGTCACATTTATTTTTGGTCATGCACATTACTGCGGTGTTTCTGCACCTAACTGGCGCTAAATCAAATTAGCTGACAACAGTGTCATTGTTGTACAAGCAAAAGTAGAAAATGATGCTTTTTTCACCAAATTTCAACAGTGAAATTGTCAGTATTTTGTTTTTTTCCGTCAGTGATGTTTTTCTCTTGATTAGTGCAGATGCTTCGGCATTCACCCGTCAGTATCTAGTGATAACAAACTCTGGGCCTACTTTGAACCTCAGAGTGGGTGGACTTCCTGTCTCAGATGGTGGTTTTCACCAGACTCTTTCTCTCGGTGTCTACATCAGCCAGCTTTATCACAGCAAACTCTAAAACTGAGGAGCTCCTTGTTTGCGTTGAGCCGTAGGGCTCATAGCTCTCGCCATCTTCGCAGTCACTTCCCTCTGTTTTGCCAAAGAACACAGTGCAGATAAAGGCAGGGGACAGATGTGTGTCTGCCCGACTGTGGGAAAGGCGCAGGCACAGGAACTAGTGCAGGAAGGACAAGACGATGACTTAAAAAAATCAGAGATGAGTGCATTGTGTTGATATGAGTTTTAAAGGTTAGTAATAACATTGATATGTTTGGACTGTGACTACTGATATCCCGTATTTTTTCAACTTGACCATGTCTATGCCAAGTATTCAGTGTTGACACTTGTTTTGCGTTTTTTTTTTCCCACAGTTGAAGCAAAATTCAAAATTTACCACAAGCATCGTGTCATTCCTCTTAGTACAAACTTAGTCAGTACATTCATTAGATTAGAACATTCTTTTCTGTGCTGGATTTCACTTCAGTCCCTCTGATAATGGTTGCAATTTGTTATTACTTTTTTAATATTACCTGGCTGCACATTTCATATAGACATATACATTCATTTCAAAATATGCAGCATAGAAACCCAAAACTAAAATGATAATGGACTTAAAAAACTGATAACAGACACAGCAAGTTCATATCAATGTTGTACGAGTATAAAGAAGAGTCCTTGCAGTGGATATTTTTGTTGGTTGGTTTTTTTAAAGCAAAGTGTTAAGAAGAGACGGACATAGCTTAACTTTGTTAACCATGACAAGCAAGCTGATCCTAATGTGTAAAAGGATAACTTTTTTGAAACTAATTCAAAAATTCCCATACAAACACAAACTAACAATATATGGCCTCTACTCACGGGTGATTTCCTTCAGTCTGCAACCAGGATTAGTTTATTTATATTCCAGATACACCGCTAAATTAGTTGGTGAAGAAATTGTTACTGCTTTTTGGTTCTGACGAAGAGGAGATCATGCACAGAGGTGTCACACATGTGCAGCTGACTCTAGCTTAAATCAGCCAACTATGCAATGTAATGTTGATCCACCTAGTGGAGCGCTGGGTCTGGCTTTAATCAAAAGGAGGTTTCAGACCACAGATAAATAAGCTAATCCAGGTTGCACATTGCCCATGAGTAGAGGCAATTCATTGTTGGTTGTAGTGTCTGGATGGGGATTGTTAATGTGATACATTTTTTTAAATGACTGATATAATACTTTAACTCAGTACAAAACCATGTGGCAAACCCTCGATCCGTAGGGTTCTGGGGTTCTGATGCAGGGAACCCACTGAGACTATATCTACATTAAGCTGGGTACATTCACACCACTAAACATCCACCACTGCTGGTGTCTGCATCTGCCTCTGTCCACATTGAACTGGTTAGAGACAAGGAAATAAGTCTTTTGCCTGCTACTGACCATGTGGGGAGGACTGACATCCAAGCCAGCCTCACTAAACAAGCAATGAGAAACAATATATTTTTTCCCCGTTCTGCTTGTCACAGTGTTTATAGCAAACGGATAATTTATCATTTTTTTAATTACTTGTCACTGAACAAGAGAGAGAACCGTATCAGGGAACAAGCAAAATTAATTTCATTCTCCATCCAGACAAACAGACTGCTGCCACCACCTGTATAGGTGCTGATATAACAGCTTAGCTATCAGAGCTCCATCTTCCCCTGTACATAACTTTGAGCGTGCGGCTTCAGATTTACACAGTGAGGAGGCCGGTTTAAAAACAATATGACGATGCATCCATTCTGCATCTGATCAAATCAGCATGTTTCCTTGGAACTTTTATAGTAATCAAATAAAAAAGAACAATTCATGTTTACTTATGTTAAATTCTTTATTCTTGTTAATAGTCTCACTAATTACAAAGTATGCTCACTTGATTTGACCAGAAGCAGAACGGATTCACTGTCACGCCTTGCATGTGTTTACTTCCTGGGTACCCTTCTACATTAAATGTAATAGTGTTTTTATGATCTGGATTGTTATTCATTGTGATTGGTTAATAAGCATGAGCAACTTTTTTTTTTCTTTTTTTTTTTTGCTTGTTTGTTTCTGCAGTTAACGAGATCATCAGGAACGACCTCTCCAGCATTTCCGTGCACACTCACGCGTAGACGTGCAGATGTTTTCTGCAGCAGCCCCATCAACACAACGAGGATACAAAATCTGAGAGACCCTTACGATGGAGAGCATATCATTGACTCAGATCTCCCACCTGACCACCATCACATCCTTGTCACCCACAGACTCGCTGCAGATTTACATTGACAATCACTGGCAAGCTCCATTTGAATAAAATAATGAATGTTATATTTACAAATAAAGGAAGTGATTGAGGGCAGAGTACACAACTACACTTGCCTTAATAATTTCACAGCAGATGTTATTTAGTGGACCAAACAGCTCGATGAGACTGAATTACTCTTCTGTCGTTGGCAAATGACAATCTTCATTTTGAGTGCGATCTGTATGTTAATGCATGAACAAGCTAATGGGACAATAAGTGTCATGCTTCATCACGTTAGCTCATTTGTTTGTGCAGTCAGTCCGCAACAACCCAATCGGTGCCTTACAGCAGAGATATCGACAGCAAACAACAGCAGCAGTCACACAAAATGAAAATGGTTCGTTGTAGCCTAAATTGGAAGTTTTTATATGACATTTTTGTATCATTTCAATTATTTGTTTACAGGGAAACTGAATAAAAGGCTGGAAAATATGTAGGGAGTATGTGAATAGATTAGAATTGTATTTTTTTCTTTTCTTTATTATCTCATTGTTCATTTATACTAAATGTAATTGTATGATATTTTTTTGTATAAACGTGTATTTGAAAATATGTATGCCTTACGCTCATATCAAACTGTTTGCTATTTAGCTTCCCTCTTACCATTTGTCTCTTCTTGATATGATTTGTATCATTTCTACTACCATGCATAATGTTTTCACCTTAGTGCCTAGTTTTGTATCATCCTACCCCTGGTCTTCCAGTCCTGCACCCGGATCATGGCATAATGATGCACAGACAATCAAATGAAAAATATAGTACATATCCTATGACAACAGTTCCTGGTTGCAGGGGCTTATAAACGCAGGTAGCAGAGTTTTCTTTTCCCCAGCTGAACAATGGTGTGCATACCAGCTGAATTTAAGTAAGAAAACTCTCGGACAATATACATTTGTCCCTTACGTCTTGCACTGCAGGTTTGCATGTAAATAGGCACAAGGATAATCTAAGTATGTGGCAGGATAAGTTATACTCAACATCTGGGTGATTCCACCGAGGAGTTGGCAGGACTGTTACTTACAGCTGGCAATAATTGATCTGAGTAAACCAAAGAATTTTATCTTTGGTGAAATTATTGTCCAGGTTTCCTTTTTTTCTGTCAAAGAATTTTAGCACAGAACAGTCTCCCATACAACACAAAAAGGAAAAAGATATTTAATGAAACAAACATTATGCACTTTACCGTAAAAGCAGCAGGTTCTTCTCGCTTCCAGACCAAATATTGTAGGTTGATTCCTTCCTTCCATGCACATACATACACACTTCCATCTGCTTGTCTTTCACACATCTGCGGTCATTTCCATGTTATCGGTCTTTTGGAGCATGCACACTGTACTAATGTTGGGGATTAGTTGGCTGACAGTAGCTTCCGATATAGCTTCCTAATACATTTGTGGACATATAGTATAATAGCATGACTAAACTGTATGAATTACATTTCTATTTTGTGCCTTACTCTTTTTCTTGGCTACAAGATTGTTGCAACTCTGTAATGCTTTTCTGTTTAGGCACAAGGTGAAACATACTTCTCTTTAATATGAAATATTTATGAAAAATGAAATGTGTTTTAAGTGCATTTAATGTGTTCTTAACAATGAATTAATAAATGACATAATGGTGATCATGAATAACAAAGTCCTAAATTATTTGGGTGTTACATTTGCACATTTCTCACAAGTATATTAGCGATTTTGCTCTTTTCTCAAATTTGAAGAATAATGTTAAAAGCATTTCATTTCGCAAAATACTGATTTATTATAGTAAAAGTACTATTATAGTAAAAGTACTTCTCTATGTCCCAGGTATGTTTCACTCTAATGTGTTACTGTTTGACTTTTGTAAAACTTAGTTTGAAGACACTGGGCCAAGAGTAGGAGACAAAACTGCTTCCCGGATTTTCCATATGTCCAAACTAAAATACTCATTTCTCGCACAAAGTTTGGAATGCAAATTCCCAACAACAGTAAGACCTATTGGGATTGTCTGCCTTTTTTAATAGATTAATTTCCACCCAATGATGAACTAAGGTCCTTTACCAAAAGCTTTATATCTTACAAATGTTTTATTTCCCTTTCCCACAAGGGGGCATTTTGTAAATCATTCACCTTGTACTATTTGGTTTCAAACTGACATGCAAACAAGCCTACACTGTACTTTTGTAGGATATAAAGAAACAAGCTGCTGATATTCCAAGTACAAGCAGAGGCCTGTGTGTGTTCCGGTGAGTATTGTTAGTGGTGGGTAGTTATGAGTGAAACAGCTCCTCGCCATGGGAGCTGTGCCATGCTCTTGTGTACCACCTGCCAGTCCTCCAGACTTTTTCCATCCAGCAAAGTTATGAAGCTCCCATCCCCATAGTGACAGAAGGCAGGCCTAGGCGGTGCTCCCCTGTAAGACCGTTGCAAGCCCAAAATAGCCCCACTATTTAGAGATGCAGTTACGCCCCTTTTTCCTGGCACCCTGTTCTTCTTACCTTAGTCTTCCACCGACTGTGCCGTACCCTTTGACACAGAGGAGAGATCACTCCTGGCTACGGTTTTCACTACCAGTGCCGTCAACCAGGGACACGAGCTAAAGCAGTGGAATATAAGTGAATGAAAACAAATTCAGCTTTAAAATCTGTATGTTAGAGCCATGTCTTCAGGCTGTACAGATTATTAAATAATGTGCAAACCATGCATTTGACACTAGGAATATTGTTTCATACTCTTTCAGTGGTAAGAGTGAGTAACTTATAAGCTGGACCTAGTAACTCCCTGCAGCAAGATGTTGTGAGACAATTTTTTTTTCTTTCTCTGTCTGTGTTTAACCCTCGTATTAAACAAATAATAAGTATATTTCCCAAAATGTGAAACCAGTCCTCTAAAGGCTGCATACAAATACAACTTTTGTAGTTATACAGACTTTTATACAGAATAGTTTGATATGCTACATGTGTGGCTCACACCATTTGTTAAAAGAATAGATGGCTCCAAGGCATTTGCACAAGTCTGCACATGTACTGTGTTGGAAGCATTTGAATTTGTTTCAATCGTATATTTTTTTCAGATTTATTTCTAATAACTTTTTTGTTGATTCCCTGTTTTTAAATTTTTGTAATAATATCATGAGATGGTGAGACGGGTGGTCTGGTGGTGTAACTCTATGGCCTCTTTTAGGTCACAGCTAGCATACTGATGAAATGATAAGGTGACAAAAAGAGTGATTGAGAGACAATGTGCCCGTCAGCGTCCTGGTAGTACATTCAATCTGATCAGTGACTGCAGCACGTGCCTTTTACGCCCTGTGGTCAATGTGCACACACCACCTTGCAGAGGGCACGACTTAGAAGTTTCACGGTGCAGCTTTATAGTGCCTTATGGCCTCACTACCTCCCCACCCCCCATTTGTATTTTTATTTGGCCTTATTTTTAAGTGAGTGCGTATAGGCTCAGTACTGGATCTCCTGCCCTCTTCCCTCATCGGCCATCTGCAGGCAGTAAATCCTCAGTGTACCTGTTATGGAGGGCATGTTGAGGGAACTGCGAGGTGGTTTTAAGAGATGTTTTAACGGATAATTGCTCGACCATACCCGGAGACCTTTGATAGTTGTGTCCCATACGCAAGTTCTACATATAAGCTTTTTTGATCCCTCGAGGGCATTTTGGTGACTTTTCTTTACTCAGAAACATTATGTCAGATGACTATAAACAGCCCTTCTTATCAATTACCGTTAAGATGATAAAGAAAGGAGATGAGGAACATATGTGTCTGAATCCAAGCATGTGTTTACAGGTGTTTTTTTTTTATTATTTGTTTAGGGTGGGGTTGTCTGGCTCCGCAGGTGTACATGGACACTGTTTCCCATGTGACAGGATCAGCCAGCAGATGACCCGTTGAGGTGGTCACATCGTTGCAAATGCACAGACAAATCACCTTCTTAAAGGACACTTTAAGAGACACTCAAAAAAAGGCAAACAGATGGAGCCTGGAAAATCGTGTTCCGTCTTTTATTCTCCATCTGCAATCATTCAACTTGATTTGCTCTTTCGTTTGTGATGCGTGAAATGATGAGCAAGGATTTATAAAATTTAGGAAGGACAGATGTTTGAGCTGAAGATATGTGAAAAGTGAGTATCTTCAAGTGTCTGTTTATGCCATCACAGAATGCAAGTTCTCTATGCTCCACATCAAAGTTGGTTTGTTCAATATCCTTTCTAGTTCTTCCTTCTGAGAGCTCTATTTCTTCATGGAAAGAAAAAAAACTCCAAGACATCCGAAGCAATCATTCTTCCATTGTTTGCTGTAAACGTTTCGGTACATATGCACAATGTTTATGTTGAAGTACATTGTAGCGCACATTAGGGATGCTCTTAATGGGCTACAGTAAAAGCCCTTGCTAGTCAAGAGTTCAGGCAGGTGCAGACTCTTACAGTAGATAAAGGAGCCTGGCACTAGAGATGAGTTCACGACAATCATTGTAAGGCTTTTAGACGCCTTCTCCAAGCTCAATCTTCATTTCCCCTGACACTGATTTTGCAATAAGGATCCGGAGAAAAGGGGAATGTCCATCTATTCATTTTAATGATCCCTCATTATTGACTGCTGGCAGGGAGGGGGCGGGCAAAGGTAATGATTCTTTGTCTTTGCTGGCCAATCACTCCTCTTAAAGGAATACGACTCTGAATAAGACCACTAATGGATGCCCGGTGTGACCTAAAGTTGACCCCACATGCAACCCTTGCAAACGCACTTCCTGACATGAAGGACTGAGAGTTTATTTGTCTGTTTTTGTTTTTGTTTTTTTACTATATAAGTTGGTTACGATTTACGCTCATGGAAAGAACAATTATGATAATGCATAAATACCTGCCTACAAATTCACATGTTTAAATAAATAATCTGAAAAGCATGTCACTGAAGGCACATTCCTTGAAATGCTTCTCAATTTATTAAAGACATCCAAATCATCCAGTGAGTACAGAAAAGATATCAGGACATTAGACATTGTCCCATATCTGGGGAAATACAATTTCTTTTACACTCAAAAGACCTTCCTAAATGATATTTCTACATCATGTACTCTAGCTATTAAAGCCAGTTAGCTTAGCATACAGTCTGCCTATCACCACCTCGAAAACTCAGTAAGTTTTGTTCCTTTTGCGAGCAACACAGTGGTGGAGTGGATGTTATAGCTGAACAGCTAGAAAGGCCCTAGTTTGACTTCACCTCCTGGCTGAGGCCTTCTAGTGTGGAGCTTCCTCTCGCAGACCAAAGACACGCAGCAAGGTTCACTGGTGACTCTAAATTGCCTGTATTTGTGATTGTGACTGGATGTTTGTTTTTATATGTGACCCAATGATACACAAGAGACCTGTCCAAGGTTTACCCTGCCTCTTGCCGAATGACACGTAGGCTCCTACCTACCACTCAATGACCCAATTACATTTTTATTATTGTATTATAACTGTTTTATATCCTTTTTGATCATTGTTGTTGATAAAGGAGTATGTGTACTAGTGTTTAGGGTTAGCATTTGCACCCAAATCTATTTCTGAAAGAAAGCAAGCTACAGTATTTCACAAAATAGCCAACTATTGCTTTAAAACACTAAACTTTTTCTAAACATATTTCCTCCATACTCAGCACGCTTATTGCATATTGGCTTGGATTGACTTGCAAAGAAGGGATTTTGCATTTTAGAACTTTTGAAGTCACTGACCTGATTCCTTGACTGTAATCTTTTCAGTTTATGTAAAAATTCTGTATAGCACAAGAAGCACTGATAGTAGATTTATTAGCCTTTATGCTGAAGCAAACCATTTGCTGTTTATGTGAACTGCGCTTGAGCGTGTGCAACACACTCAGTCTTAGCTGTCATCGGTCTGTCAAGGTAATGAACCCTACTTTACTGCAGTATCCAACAGCTCTTTAAGGCATACTTCACACCACTGAAGAAATACACTCAGGTATTAGTTGTTCTGCCTGGATGGTCCACTGGATGATGGGTGGGCGGGGATGTTATTAGGAGCATTCATCTACAAGGCTCCCTAAGCCATACTATACTGAAACTGACCACAAGGCAACCCTATCATCCTCAAAGATTACCTGTCTCCTGCACTGTATATGAATGTTTTATCATAAAAGCTTTTCTTTTTTGCTAAGTGCCTCCTTGAGTGTTTGCTTTTAACTTTTGATTACTTTATGTCTTGTTGCGAAGAAGAAAAAAAGAAAAGGCCCGGCCCCTTTGAATATAATGGACTTAACGGGAAAGGTAGTCTCTGTTGCTTCATTTAAAGGATATAGCGCAGTGGTAAAATCCAACACAGTGGGTGTGAAAAAGTTTGGACAAAGCGGTAATATCAGTGCCGCTGAGTTTTCTGTTCTTTACATTGTCAAAGAGGGCAGAGCAGGTGGAGGGATTCAAAGGGAAAAAAACAGACATGACACAATCACATAAATAAAACGGCATGGCAGGGTTTGTATGGGATCCATATGTTTCCATCGGAGGGGAAATATGGGATGTCATGCTTTACTGTGTAAAAAGACTCATTTACAGCCATTAAAAGCAGCTCAAGCCAACAGATCTGCATTTGATGTGGTGGATCACATCTCATTTGGCTCCTTTTTTAATATGATAGCTGAGTTTTTCTTTTATAAAGTTTCGAGTCATTTAGAAGAAAAAATATTTTTCTCTCTTTTGGTCTAGACATTGTTTTCCAGCCCTTAGCCCCCTCCCTCTTCCCTCCGCTCTAGGTTTTACCAGACATCGCGTTGTCAGAGGGGAATGGTCGATTACATAATAGCAGGCGAGACTTGATCATTCCTGGCCTTCTCACAAAATTCAATCATTCTCTGCATACTCCAAACCCATGACGGCCCATTAAAGAGCAACACGGGCTAGGATTTCCCCTCATGTGTTTTAAATTGAAATTACGGTCACAAAGCCTGCCGTATGCATGAATGGAGGAAGTCAAGGAGCTCGGGGAAAGATGATATCAAAATGAAAGATAAAGAGATGCAGCCAGAAAGACAAGGAAGACACTTTCACACTTTCACTCATGACTGATGTTATCCTACGTATATAAAACATTCAAAATAATAATTTTAAGAATTGGTATCTTGAATTATCCCCCCTATTGAGATATTCCCACTACTGCTAAAAGAATTCCAAACGGTCTGCAAACTTTTAAACATGGCCCACTGTAAAAAAGGTCAAGTATGACACATCAGGGAGATGTTGACCCCAGATGCTCTCAGGGGAACAACTGGATCTGAATCAGACTCTGACTGATCGGGAGTTCCTCATTCCACTTTGTCACTGTGAACCACATAAGTGATAAACACATATGTCAGTTTTGTGAAAACACTGACTGATATGGGATTTCCAAAGCTCAGCCATGACACCATAACTCTTACAATAACCTTAACCTAACTAAATTCTATTGTTAATGGTAACAACAAAGTTTAACCCTCAAACAGTCCTTCAATGTAATCACTTCCCCACCACAGCTGAGAATGAGCAGTTTATGTGCTCTGGAAAAGTCAAAAATGACACTGCACTTCTATTTTTAATTCAAACACTGACAACTAAACAGATTAAGTTAATGTGAACGGCGCAAACAAATCTGGAGTTATATATTTCTGTATATTTCAATTCTGCAAATCTGTTATTGTAAATGTAGAAACATTTGAACTTGACCACAGGTACTCGTGATATTATAATCATAGAGTGACATCTAGTGTTGGTTAGAAAGATGTGCAGGCTTCAGTAAAAAAAAAAAAAAATTAATAAATAAAAAATAAAAAACAGTGGTTATGCATCTATTACCTCTGTGAATAGACGTGAACCTTTTGTGAACATTAATATTAACTAGTATTATTATTATCATTTCTGCCGCATTATGAAATAGCAACGGAAATTGCTTAGTTATATATGTATTGTCTACACAGTGCATCTGGAAAACGCTGGGACTGGAGTCCACCTGTGGGAAATTCAGTTAAATAAGCATGATTTGGAAAAGGACTCTTCCACCAGGACTCTGTCAGGAAGCTGACCAAGAACCTGTTGGTCACTCTGAGCTCCAGCGTTTCTCTGTAGAGAGACAACCTTGTGGCCAGATGGAAACCACTCCTCAGTAAAAGGCACATCACAGCCCACCTGAAGGACTCTCAGACCACGAGAAACAAAACTCTCTGGTCGAATGAAACAAAGACTCTTTGGCCTGAATGGAAAGTGTCATGTCTGGAGGAAACCAGGCACCGCTCACCACCTGGCCAATACCATCGCTACAGTAAAGCATGGTGGTGGCAGCATCATGCTGTGGGAATGTTTTTCAGCTGCAGGAACTGGGAGGCTAGTCAAGATAGAGTCAGGAAAGATGAATGCAGCAATGTACAAAGATGCCCTTTATGAGAACCTGTTCCCGAGCCTTCTTGGCCTCAGACTGGGGCGACGGTTCATCTTTTAACAGAACATTGAAAAACACACAGCCAAGATAACAAAGGAGTGGCTACGAGACAACTCTGTGAATGTCCTTGAGTGGCCCAGACAGAGCAGACTTGAACCTGATTAAGTATCTCTGGAGAGCCCTGAAAATGCCTGTGCAACGACACTCCCCATCCAGCCTGAGGGAGCTTCAAAGGTACCGCAAGGAAGAATTGAAGAAACTGCCCCCCAAAAAAAAAAAAAAGGTGTGCAAAGCTTGTAGCATCATACTTGAACAGACTCCAGGCTGTAATTGGCGCTAAAGGTTCTTCAACATGTATTAAACAAAGGCTGTGAATACTTCTGTACATGTGATTTTTATTTAATTTTAATACATTTGCAAAGATTTTAAACTTATTTCCTGCTGCCATTATGGGGTATTGTTAGTAGAACTTTGAGGAAAATAATTTATTTAATCCATTTTGAAATAAGGCTAGAACATAACAAAATGTAAAGTTAAGCTGGGAATTTTTGGTCACTTTTTGGTGTCAATCAACCTGTATAATAACAGATGTTAAGATGTGCAAAAACCATGTTAAATATTTATACTGTAAGCATTACACCATCTGCACAGATACTGTTCCCCACTAGATTTTCCCTAAGACAATGAATGTAAATTCTGATGCTCTGGTACTTTTCCCTCCAAGTACTCTCTCTATTCTGTACGCATCAACCCATCGGCTTCAGGTGGATTAGAACAAGGGGTATTTGAAATGATTTGCAGTATAATAGATGCAATTCTGCGTCAGTGAAACAATATTTTATTAAGTATTTTAAACAACTATGTACACCGAAAAAAGCAACACATTTTTACACTCACAATTAAGGCACAATTTAAAGCCATAGACCTTTAGTTATGCTGTCACACTCTGTTAACAATTCAAGTAACATGGCTTTGACCTTTGAACTAAGAAGGAATTGTCATGTGCTCAGCAGCAAAATACAATTTAGCTGCTCTTTTGTCATCTCATAAATTGAAAATGTAATTTCAGCTTTGCCTCGAGCTCAGTCAATAAATACGGATATTTATGTATAAAATACTTTTATGACCTAATTTTTGACAACACATCTTGGAGTGGTATAGTAGTACAGTTGATAAGCTACCGTGACACTTCAGTTCTGTTTAAACAAGTTGGAACATGTAAAGCTCATGACTACAGTGACTTCAGTGCTTATAAAATAAGTGCAACATGTATTTCTGATTTTGCACAGTAGTGTTAAACCTAAACATATTAATGGTCTATATTGGACACTTTGTGTTGCAAGGATCCCCTGACTTGAAAAGTCCATAGACACTGACCAATGGGAACATGGATGAAGCACCAACCATGGAGCCCAACTGCACTACAGCTCCACACCACACCAGGGCGCTGTAGCCTTCATCTCTCAGAATCACCCCGATGATGACCTTGATGTAAGACAGGCACAGGACAAACAGGATCCATGTCAGCACCTGCAGGACAGTAGTGGTAAATTTGATATGTTACACACAGAGCTTCTGATGAAGATAAGCTACCAGAGAGATTGCTAGCTCAGTGACATTTCAAACTTTGACACATTGCACCATAATGTGGTGTCTGGCTCTAAACTTTTATTTTGAAATAATGTCTATACCCACTGATATTTTGCAGTGGTTACACACAACATATTTTTTTAATAGTTTAATTATGCTGACAAAACTTGTTATTGGCAGATGTGGCACCGACAGTATAATGCAACCCTGTGCAAGAGTGGCAACAAAAATATTTTACTATATATATATATATATAAATAAATATTACTTCTCTTACAGCTAAGGATTTCTGCAGGGAAAATAAACTACTGTTCATAAATATATCCGAGTGTGACAAGATTCTGCCTCCATCGAGTCAGACAGAATTGAGCTGACTAATTTCACACTTCCAATCATGTGAATCCTAAACATGCTGCATTTACATGTGTTATATTTCACGATGTAAAAGAAAATCACTTTATGTCATGGGTTCTTTTGAAGAAATATTCTTACTATAACTATAGTTCCATATGCACTGTGGACCAGCAGAGGGCAGGGACTTAGAGCAGCCATGGCCATAATGTAGGCTCCAAATACACTGCCAAGCACAGTCAAGAAACCCATGAAGATGAGAGACCTGCAAACAAAAATTGATGCACAAGAGAAAATGGAGCATTTTCTGTTACACTGCTTCATATTAATCCACAAACAGTAAATGCATTCAGTAATAACTTTCAACCTATGACCTCTAAAAACTCTCGTACTCTTGTATTCTTTGAATTTTATACTATGGAAGTAGACTGAACCTATCTTATTAAAAAGGCTTGCTTTTGTGTAATGGATGGGTTAAAGGACTAATTTTTACCTAATAGGCATAAACATGGCAATGAAGCAGGCCACTGGATTCGCGATAGATGCCATGGTGGCAGCTAGGTGGTAGGCCTTGTTTCCATAAGGTAGACAGGAGTAGGACTGCACTGAGGGCAGGACCCCGTTGGTCAGTGCATTGACCCAGGCCAGCACAATAAAGATGAAGATCACCTCAAAATTGCTGTATGTCCCACTCCCAAAAGAGCTCCTGGGTTCCCTCCTGACAGCCTCCATGGGGCTGATCATTGGCTTCTGCTCTGGTGTCTGGGCATGCAAAGACAGACCTTGTTGTCTCTTCCCAGGGTCCTGATCACCACTGAAGTACAAGTCATTCTTCCTCTCCCGAGCCACAGCTGGGTGGTGATTGAGTAGAATGAAGGCTACCAGGCACACAACCATCATAGCACTGAGGAATATAAAGAAGACCTGGGCAGAGAATTTAGCCGGCTGGTAAATGGCTTCCAGCTCTGAACTTCCAAACATAGAGGAATTATCAGCCGTTTCGTTGGCTGAACCAGCCAAGGTGACATTTTGACAGTGGACTACACCAACACCTTGAATCAGAGCCACCAATGCAGGTACCAGACCACTGAGGCCTTCACCTGCAAAGTATGTGGTGAGGTACTGTGGACGTAGCCGCATCATGAAAGGCAGAAAGGTAACAGAGGAGGTGCAGTCTACTATTGACAACAAGAAGCTTAACATCAGCAGGGGCACGCTGTGAAGAGACCCACCTATTGTCACTGTGTGCTTCCAGAAGAAAGCCAGCAGGAAAGTAGCAATGATCCCTAAGCCCACAATGCAATAGATAACTGGCCGCTCATCCAGCGACCCCGGGCGGAACCGGTGCATCAAGGTGATGAAGAGAGGGCCTATGTTGGCCATCTGGATGATGACTGTGAGGTAGGAAGGCAAATACCAGTGCTCTGGAATTTCAGGTACAACTAGTGGGAGTTCCACCCACATCCCGTTGATGGCCACCCAGGAGCCCATACCAAACAGGCACGCCAGCACGTGTGTGAGCAGCGACATGATGGAGCCAGGAACGAGGTTAATCACAAATGTTGATGTAGGTCTGAAAAACAGGCACAAAATAAACGAAAATTAATCAAACGTGAATGATCCTTACAGGAATTAAAAGAAAGAAAATCAATCATTTTACCCAGAGTCACTGGCCAGCCTGTTAGCATTATGCTATTATACTCAAAATGACAATGCTAACTGGCTAATGTAACAGTAATGTTTGTCACAGCCTCCATTTTATGCATTTTTAGCATGCTACCAAGTGCTTCTTACACAGAGCTGATGGCAAAGTCTAAACCAAAAAAGTGATTAGACGGATTCGACCTGATGGTGGATGTAGATCATAAGGTAAAGGGTCACCATAGTTATATGGACCAAAGGCAGTGACTGACCTGCCAGTCGACAGAAATTGACATCCCAAGCCACGCTGCACTGTTGAATATCGTGTTGAATCTATTATGGCCCCACACACACAATAACAAAAGGAATAAGTACAGCACAGCTGAATATCAGTCAGTTCTCACGAAGTATGACCTTCCCAGTCCAGTGCTGCTTGTTATCCTAATACGTGGTCTCTGCCAAGCGGCGTCTGGCCTCTTTACACACCGACACATTGCACATGCTGATTTCCGATTACTTTAAATAAAATAGTGTCATAGACCCACAAGGTTTAATTTATTCTAAAACTATAACAGGAAGAAAATCATATGGGTCATTGCAAAACTAGGGCACTGCCGGTCCAAAGCGCGCTCGAAATTGAGGGTCTTACGCAAAAACTGCGCCCAAATCAACACGCGAACAAATGATCCGCTGTTGCAACGATGATGAAACTTGCCAACTGCTTGTACAGCACGCAAAACGACTTTTTTAATTCAAAATTTTACACAATAAGAGAACAGTAATCCAGTTCACTTCCACCTTATACTGCAGACTGTGTCATCTCTCCTGGTTCCGAACGCTGCCAGCCAGAGATCACTTCCCTGTTTCCCTTCGAAATCCTTTCAGTCCGTTGAGATCACAGGTTTTTCTATTACATCAGAAACGACTGTGTGCACCCTAATTCTTTAAAACACACACACACACACACACACCCCCAGTACAAACGGGTTTACGCTATACTTCCGTGTTTCCGGAGAGCAATTTCAAACTCGCACAGCCTGTGAGCTCAACAATTGGTGGGACGGTAGTGAAGGGGCGGTCTCCGTGGGAATAGCTCCTCCTTTTCCTTTCCCATCCGCCAACCAGCATACGACCTTGTTGTCTGTCTTTCTCCGATCACACACACCGCAGTGTGAGTGACAATGTGGGACAATGTGGGACAGGGATACCGTCAAACCTCATGGTCATTGCTGTTATGTCTTTTACGTGGGGAACTCCACACCGGTGTCCCATATACTTCTTTGTCCCAGCCCAAAATAATAATCACATGGCTGGCTGAGCCTCATCAGACTTCGTCTGTGCCATCAGGCTTTTTGCAGAAGCCAGCATTTTGTGTGTCTAGTTTGTTAATGGGTTTTGGTGTAAATACAATTGAGCTGCTTTACTTTACAGACCAGTTTTCTAAATGTTGTTTTAACCATTTTGAATATGTCGAATGAATTGTCCATGGACACTCAAGGCACCAAGGTGCTAAAGTTACAGTAATCAGATATATGGCAAACAAGTGCAGCAGTACTCTTGCTTAAGTCAAACCTAAAACAATTTAGCGTTTTACTGTATTTCCAGAAAACAATAGAGCGTTTTCTTCCTTCTAAGATTACACAGCTCAACACAAAACACCAAAAAGTACCATTCAACTGCATGCAGATATTTGCTTTCATCTTTCTGAATTGCACAGTAAGCAGCACCTACCTGCTTGTGTGAATCAAAGCACTGGTGGCAGTTTACCCAAGTGCAGTGGTGCTGTGGGTTTCTCTGCTCGGATACGTAAGAGAATTGTGACCTTCAGATGCTGCCTTCTTTCTGTATGTGTGCACATTGAGTTGGGTGCCTTGTAGTCTGGATCTCTGGATTTGTCCCATGTGACTACTGAGGGCTGGGCCAGAGAATCAGGGCTGTGCGTTGTCCTGGTAACCGGAACCTGTGCTTTCTCTCCCCTCCCCTCTGGTCTCCCCCTGTCTCCCTCCCCTCAGCTCAGCCTAATCAGTCTCAACTTGTTTCACATGTCTCACCCCTTTATATGTGCCATTCACCTGTCCCTCCCTCTTTCTGTTTTCCTATGAGTTGGAGGATTTTTGGATAATAAAAAGAAGAGGATTTGAACAAGCATCAAGATGCTTTTTTTACATGGTCTTTTATCCCATCCCGTCTCCTGCTTTTCCCCTCTGCTTGATTCTCGAACTACAATGCAGAGGACACCTGCTCATTAAGCTCGTTATCTCCACAGCGTTGTCTCTCAATCACCCCTGCAGGGTGAACCCTCTCCTCTAGCTGACTCACACGCTTTCCCTTTCAAACACACATTGTACAGTAAACTACCTTTCCATACCCGCATTGTTTTTCTGGGTCCTCTAAAACTGAAAGGGGTCCAGTTTGGGGACCAAAATTCCCAGAAGCAGAGGGGGAAAACAAGGACAAGAGACAAAAAGAAAGATGGTAATATATATGGGAGAAATTAGAAGAGAGAAACAAACAACCTGCTACAGTGCAAGAATCTGTTACTTGAAAAGGAATGTACAGATCGAGTGTGAAGAGCTTAGCTGACCAGAAAATGACTTTGGACAGCTTTCTGTGATTTGGGTGGGTGTTTAGTTGGGGTCAGTCAGTCTGGTGTTTTGTTCAGCACAAAATACCAGATCTAATGAATGACCCCTGTTGCGTAGAAATCTCAGACTGTGTAATGTTCTACATGTTCCTTTCCTAAACAGTGCCAGAAAAAATTCAGAATGTTCAGAAGCTGAAAGTGTGATTGAGCTGTTGAATTTTTTGTTCATGTTAAACTAAGTCATGTTTTTATTGACTTCGGAGACTTCTAAACCTACGACATAAGTCTTTTCTGTCTCAAGCTTGGACTTTTGGTTTTTACATTGGTTAGAGTATTGCAATTTGTCTCCAGGGTTCAACCAATACACAATGCTGTGTCCTCAGCTTTTACAAAACCCACAGCGTATTTTTTTATTTCCAATCTTGCTTGATCTGTTTCAGCTCATCGCCAGTATAAAACAATAGAGTGAGGGGATCCAGATACTCAGAAACAACACTGACTGCATGACCTCTGCTCCGCTAGAATAAAGCTCATCACTTCATGTTAGATTCCCTTTTATTATTGTGAGGTATAAACACTGCAGTCCAGTCACAGGATGGTGTTTTGCTGAAACCTCAGCACTGTACAGAGCCCCTCCTACTCCTATGCCCTGGAGTCATGGTGACTGTTTGTGTAGTAAGTACAATACTTTGCTTTCTTTTTCAAAACTGCTAGGGCTTTGTATTTAAGCAAATATGTCTTTGTTATTGGTACTGAATGTGCTGTGCGAGTCTCATAGATCCCCTTGTTAGATATCACCAGGAACGCAGCCTGAGCTGGCTACCCATTTACACCTGACCTTTATCCTCATTCCGTGGCTGGAATTGCTATCAATTAAAATGGCTAGTGGCTTTTTCAAAATGCTTGTCACTTTTTTGTGTTCCAAAAATCTATTTCCGAGTTCACAGATGTGAGCAGATGAGAGAAGGGCAGTGTGGAAAACGAATAATTAGCATGCTGTCTTTACACAGGTTTACATCAGAGGCATTTATTTATTGTACTGTAGGATTTATTGTATAATTCTTCATGTGTGTGGGTTATTCCAAATTTTATGACTTAGCAAAATTTGAAATCAAACAATTTTTGAACTATCTCTAAAAGTTGGGTACTATTTTTAGGTATCAATATAAAGACAGGGTGTCATGGCAATTTGGCGTTGTCGGCAGGATCTGTGAGTGGTCACCGGAGGAGCCAGAGTGAACAGTGGTTTGCATGCACCCTGGAAAAGAAAACAAATTCCAGTCTCAACCTCCGCTGAAAGAATCAGTGTAGAGATGGAGAACTGAACACAGCGGCTCCTATGGTGACTGCCGCCAGATTCAAGAACTAAAAATTAAAACTGGTCAGCATGGATACCGGGTGAGTTGTAAAGACTTGTCTAAATTAATTTTGTTGAGCTTAAGTTGCCATTCTTGAATTAATTAATGAATTAATCTGAATAATTGGACGACTCCTAGTCAACTGGGGAGGATAAGTGACATTGATGGATAGCCCGAGTGGGCTAATTACTCTTAGTTGATTGGGGAGTATAAGTGTCATTAACCAAGTTGGACATAGGGGCCAACAGGTCTCAGTGATTAGCGACTTTAAGTGATAGTCATAAAGCTAGTGTAACGGGAGCTTATAAAATATACCCTCACAGAGACGTCTGTGTTGAATTCCGTGCACAGAGTCCCATGGGAAACCAGGGAAGTAAAGGGGCTTGGACCCCGCAGGGTCCGATTGTTGGGATTATGGAGACCACGTATGGTGACCAAAGTCTAATATGTTTGAAAATTTGGATTGAAGATTTTGGCTTTCCACAAGGAGGTTCTTTTAGTGAAAATCAGCTAACAAAATTAGAAGAAAAGTTGTTGAGTCAGGAAAAGAAAGTAAAGTTACAGTTGTGTGAGTTACATAAAGAATGTTTGAACATGTGGAAAACTGAAGCAGAGAATAGGGAAAGAAAAAGAATGCAAAAGCTTATGACAACTGAACCCCATAGAACAGATAATGCTGCAGTAGATAAATCTGTTAAATCCAAACGCATTTTACCACCATATACTCGCAGTGTGTCTTCTATCTACCCAGATATCACGACGCTGAAACTGGACACCGACCTTGACTCCTGCCCGTCAGACATCGTAAATATAAATTTAATAATTTACATATATAGTCATATATATGTCAATTAAAAAGGTTATGGGAAGAACACCGGAGCACCTGGACCCACTATGCTACAAGTCCAGATTTCTTTAATTCTTATACTATCAGAAGGTCATCTAAGTGTGGGACAAGTGTGGGTCAGCTCCCCACAATATTCTTAAGACATTGACAGGGAAAAAAAGATAATTACCTTGCACACTTGGTAAAATATGCTTTTCTTTTACATGTCCCATGCCTTTATTACATTTATGGCAACAACAAATGATAGAGGTTTACAGAGCCAAATTCCAGCTGTAATTGCCCCAGCTGCAAGAATACAGGGCCAATGTCTTTTTACACCAAACTTCATCCTCTTCAAGATGTAGAACCTTGGGTATAGCAGGTTTTTTGTAAAACAGTCCACAATAAGCATTTCATCCTGGCAGTCCTCAGACAACATGGTTTCCAGTATCGAGTGTTCGTTGCCCAATAGTTCTTCCAATTCCATTAGGACAACCTCGATAAAATCCTTAGCAGTATCTGAGGATACTTCAATCTGGAAATCCATAACCTTTGTCCATATTGCGTTAAATAAACAGTGTATTATGGCGTTGTGATAATTAGTGAACAAATTAAATTTAGCTCTTGCTGCTGCTTCAGATATCAGGAGTGAAACAAGGTATCTGACGTGGTTTTTTTTCTTCATGTCTCCCATGATGATTGCAGAATCTTGGGCGGTGTTCATTTTGCTGACAGAATTCTTAAAGAATTGGGCTAAATGTGATGTATCTTATTGTGAACTTCAGTTGAAATCTAGGAGCAAATTTGTCCAGTGGAACATCAAAGTTAATTAGAACATTGTACTTCAAAGCGGTCTGTCTGCGACATCATTGGTGATGTCATAGTGGTGTCATTGTGTGTATCGCCAACACGGAATATTCTAAAAAGTATAAAAGATATTAAAAAGCTGAATGGAAGAGCACAGGTCTTTAATAAGGCCAACGTTTAAAAGTTTAAATGGTGTTTCTAGCTAAGAGTAGGCTGAAGTAGATAAGTGCTAAAAAATGTACGGAACAGAGAAAACACAATAATAATCATAATCATAATCATTTTTATGATTATTGTTGTTTTTATAAAGTTAAGAGTATCATTCTATGCTCCAGCACTCACAGTAGATAATAATAGAGACTAATATCATTTGATTTTAACTTCATATGGTATTATATGACACACAAAGTGGCTTCAAGATTTCAGTGGATTAACAAATGATAATAAAGTAAATAAATGAATAAACATACATCAATACATTAGTATGTATTGATGTATGTATTAAATCACTTATACAAAACAGTTGTCCGTATAGACCAGGTCTTATCCAAATACTCAGTTAATTATTTTAAAATATATGCAAATTCTATAGTAAAATTATCCATTTTTGTTTTACCAAATAATGTAATCCTGCTTTTATTTACTAGGTTTACATTTTTGGTAGTTTTGTTTGATGTCTAATCTGTGCAATCTGCATGTTTTTAAAATTAAACAGAATGACAAGAGGTGGTCAGTGGACAGTGGTAATGGATACAATCACACAAGTGGCTCTTGGTCTTTATGACATTTGGAAGAAGGTGTTGACATTGGCTATGTCTTAATTCAAGAAAATGAATTAAACGGATCTGTAATCATACTACTCTACTTGCATTCTGCTTAAGGCAGTAGGTGTAAATATGATTCTTGAAGAACACACAATTATTGTGCTATGAGTAGCTCTGAAACCTGAATGCTGTGACTAAAGAACAGAATTATATTTTCAAGACCTAATACAGGTCTAATACTCAGTGTATCCTTGTCCTTTATCACCACAGATGTAATAATCAGACATCATAAATATAAATGGAATGATTTATATTTTATTTTTTAAATATAAATAAAACGAATCAATTTGTTGAAATCAACTGATATGTGGGAGAAAACTGGAGCACCCGGAGGAAACCCACCACGCTACACTGTAGTAGTGGGCTTTGAGAGCTGGAAGTCCAGATTTCTTTCTGTTGTACAATAGAGGGTCATCTTCGTGTGGGATGGGACTTCAACTCTTCACCATATTCATAAGAAATTGATGGGGAAAAAAAATGCTAATTACTTTGTACACTGTGTAAAAGACAGTTTTCTTTTAAACGTTCCATGCCCTTAATACTTTTTTTAAAAAGGATTCACGTTTATAAAACCATATTCCAGCCGTAATTGCCGCAGCTGCAAGAATACAGGGCCAATGTCTTTTTACACCAAACTTCATCCTCTTCAAGATGTAGTACCTTGGGCATATCAGGTTTTTAGTAAAACAGTCCACAATAAGCATTTCATCCTGGGAGTCTTCAGACAACATGGTTTTCAGTATCGAGTGTTCGTTGCCCAACAGTTCTTCCAATTCCATTAGGACAACCTCGATAAAATCCTTAGCAGTATCTGAGGATACTTCAATCTGGAAATCCATAACTCTTGTCCATATTGCGTTAAATAAACGGTGTATCATGGCGTTATGATCTATAGTGAACAAATTAAATTTAGCTCTTGCTGCTGCTTCATAAATAAGAAGCGAAACAAGATATCTGACGTGGTTTTTTTTCTTCATGTCTCTCATGATGCTTGCAGAGTCTTGTGCAGTATTCATTTTGCTGACAGAAATGTTGGGTTGGGCTAAATGTGATGTATGTGTCCGCCGGTGATGTATGCTTTTTGAATCAGTCCTCAATCTTGAATGAAGTCCTTAACAAGCACTTTTGAATATAAAAATCTGAAATCTAGGAGCAAATTTCTCCAGTGAAACATCAAAGCCAATTAGAAATATTGTACTTCAAAGCGTTCTGTATGTGGCATCACTGGTGATGTCATAGTGATGTCATTGTGTGTATCACAGACGGTGATGACATTACTGACTTTACTCTTTATATGTGCATGAATGAATAAATATATATGAAAGATTGTTTTAAATGTCATCCCATTAAAGTGGTCCATTCCATATTGTATTATATGACACACAAAGTAGCTCCCACATTTCAGTGGATTAACAAATAACAAGAAGAAAATAAATAAATGAAAATAAATACATCAATACATAATAATAATTAAATCACTAATACAAAACAGTATTCTGGAAAGATCAGACATTATTCAAATTTCAAAATATATGCATGTTCCATAATAAAATATTTTATTTTTGTTTTACCCAATAATGTAAACTATTTAAAATACTCTCCGTGGTTAATGTTAAAACATATTAGAGTAGCAATACTCACATTTTGTATTCTGGAAGTCGCAATCCTCCCAGTTGACCACAGCAGGTTAGTTTTAGCGGTACGCCTCATAATCCCTCTGCCAATGCATCAACATACAGAGACAGAGTAATGTAGCATGATGGTTAGCAGATAAGATTATATTAGACTTCTACAAGGAATTTTGCTGAGTTCAAATTTTTGTCGGACTAAAGAGGCGCAAGGCTCCATTAATGATCTTTTCTTTCATTCTGTCTTTCACTCAGCCTTGTGTTCCTGTCTGCAGCTTTTTGTTACACACATGCGCAGTTGGAGAAAACCAGTTAGAAACCTCGTTATGCATATACACGGCAAAGAAACCAGTTTTCCCTCATCCCTACCCTGATTTTGGAAACCCGCTTTCCCATTTACAATCAGCTTTCCAGAAAAAGCAGACTGTAACTTGGTTACTTTAGTCCTTGTTAACAAACTCAATGCCACCGATCCTAACATTGCAAGTCTTGTGGTGCAACTTGTTCATATTTTAAGTTGGGTGAACTCTCTAATATCGATTCGAATTAAAAAAAACTGTGTGTATATAAAACTTTTAAAAATGCAATAATCTAGTTTCTAAGTAGCTTTTCAGAGTTGGTTGAACTTTTTGGTATTTTAGCAGGGAAAGTCTTAAGCACAGCATTAATGAAAATACCAGAAAAAGATTTTAATTAAGGTCAAAGTAAGCAACAGTTCACATTTGAAGAAAAAAAATCAAATACACAAGACGAGTGAACGAAGGGTGAAAAAGTATTTGTCAGTTTAACAACAGCCTTGTTCGACTGTGTATGGCAGGCTAATGTGCCTGTTTGAGTCCTTTTTTAAACTAAGCAGCGCTGAGGTTCTTCTGATGATTCTACTTGTTCAGTGTTTGATAATCGACGTGAATATACAGTAACTCACTGGTGGTCCCTATAAAAGACAGCAGCATTCTTGGTGACAGCAGCAGCTTATATCAGCACCAGCGATTACACTTAAACACAACGATACACTAGTTGATGTATAGTTACAAAATGATCTCAACCAATAGAAAAATTGACTTTTTCGGGAAAGACAAATGGATGATGATGTATCGTGGATGTAGAAGTACTGCCTTCATACTGCATGTCCAGCAATTGAGATATGACTTAAGTAATTGATTAATTATGAATGTATCAAAAAAAAAAGTGTTACTTTTCTTCTATTTTGCCATTTGATTTTTGGATTCTAAATGTTTTGAGGATATCTTCCATCTATGCATTAACTGTAATCCCTTAATCCCTTCGTGAGGAGGGGGCTGGAGCCTGTCATTTTGCGAGAGGCGGGGAACACCCTGGGCAGGTTGCCAGTCTATCTCAGGGCCACAGAGAGACATACACAGACAGACAACTATTCACACTCCCATTCACACTCCCACAGGCAATTTTACATTCACCAATTAACCAAACATGCATGTCTTTGGACTGTGGGAGGAAAGTGCTTGATTTAGAATGGAATATCATTTATCTAGTGTTTTTGACAAACATCTAAGTGAATAAAACTCTTGGTTTGTAATTGCTGGATGTGTGCCATCAGTTGTATGTACACAGAAATATAGTGAGTTTATTTATTTATTGGCAGAGTCTCAGGATATTTGGTTAAAACTTTGTTTGAATGTATATTAAATAAAATGTTTGATTTGCCTAGCAGGGGTCTGTCTGTATTCTTGGATTTCAGATAAAATATCACATTAATACATCATTGTAAAATAACAATATGCAAATATTTCATTTTTATTACAAAAAGTTGAACAAGTGGATGTAAAATGTTTAGTAACATTCATCTACAGTTTACCTAAATTAGACATTAGACAGAATGGGTGCTGGGTATAGAAACATTTACAGTACAGAAAGATCAGGGTGCATAGCAATTGAAGTAATATTGTAGTTTTACATTTCAGTAAATGACCAACCTTCTCCAAACCCACTGAGGCCAAGAGGAAAAGATACTTTATCGTGTAAAAACGTTTCTGGCATTCAGAAAGACCAAATGCAATTAAGTAAGCCATTGTCTTCAACCTCAGGTAGCTCAAGTACAAAGATTAACTTTACATGGATGATAACATATTGTGAAGTATTTACTGTTCTATAATAAAACCACATAGCAAAAGCCTATGGAGTAGCCTGATGGTGGAACTTCTCTCTTAGCGAAATGTGTTTCAGAAGTCTTTGTTAAAACAGAATCATGAATAAAACCGTGGAGAAAAGAGATGCAAAGTCTTCTGGGTTTACTAACCAATTGCAAACAGAGTAATTAAGACAACTGGATTGGAAATCAGAGAAATCAAGCATCAAAAGGGAAGAAAAGTTACAGCATTTAGTAAAGACATGCTGCACAAGGAATCAAAAGACTGTTCAACAATCTTATGTAACATCCTTGTAAAAGCTCTTAATTTTTATGTAACACAAACTAAAATTTGAGTGTTTGTTCCAACATTGATTATGGCAACTGCCAGGTTTGCCACTTAACAAAATAACCTATATTTACTGTAGGCGGACACAGAAAAGTGCATTTTTACAAAAAGACTGTGCTAAACAAAAATGTTCCTAGGAAGGACAGCGTCATAAAGAAAGCACATCTACATTTTCACAGTAACGTTCCATAGAAATACATAGAGCCAAAGAAATACATACATCCAAATGCAAAACCAATCCTGAGAAAACAATCTCTACGAATCAACAATGACGTGTCATACATCAGTGCATTGTTCATTACATAATCTCCAGTGTTTAAAACATCCTTACAATAAAGAATGATACAAATATGTTTTTTTTTTTTTTTTTAAAACATGGTGTCAAAAAAGGTAATGACAACAACCAGTGTGGCCCTGCCAACAATATCATGGAATAAAATAAAAATACAAATATCTTTCAGAGAGATGAAGGACAGCATACTGTACCCTTCAATCTAAGTAGGGTTTTGGTATCTGTGTTTTTTGGACGTTCAGTTTGGCCATCAGACAGTGCAACAGCTTCACATACTACTGTAGTTACAAATGTGTTGTAGCTTTATGACAGTTACTACGTTACTGCAGCCTCTGGTACTGTCTGACTGTTCTATTTTACAGCCTCCCCCCCAAACTAAAACAAAAATCTGGAAAATAAAAAAATCGGATTTTTGCAAGGCTCTGGCTATCATGCACAATGTACCCATGCACAGCATTTTTATTTATACTTTCTACTCAATCAGATGCAAATATATGAATTGCAATAGGGGAAGAGAACATTTTGTCTTGCGTGGCTCTAAACTGCCATCTTTAATGTACACAGAATATCTTTGCATTTCTCAAAGCTACAGTCACTTTCACATCACCTCCAGTGACCTTCTTCTGTGTTTTTCTTATCGGTGTCTGCTCATGTCAATCATGATATCAATATAGTTCTGCTTATCTCTCTTTCTGGGCCCCCGAGGCTTTGTTTGGGTACAGCAACTGCAGCATACACATGGTGCTCATAGCATGAGGTAATCATGTGGGTAACTTCTCTGCGTCATCTAGAAGGTAAACCAGATAAAAAAGAACAGATAGGATGAGGTTAAGTGGCTAATGTAGCCATTAGAAACAGGAAATGTGCAGCATGTATGACAAAGCAAATGTAAAGATAACTGAGGTGACTGGGAGACCTGATGGTGAAGGAGAATTGTCCTCCCCTGCTGTGACAAACTGCAGATCAGACCCCAAAGCAGCAATGGAGCTCCTGGGACGCATGCAGCGGTCACCTGAGAAACTTCTGCGAAGTAACGCCTAAAGCAGGATATGGGAAAACATAAAAAATACAGACAGGAAGTTGCTATGTGTAATTTTTTTATGGTTCTCAAAACAATATATAAACAATATACAAAGCAATACAAGACTATTCCACATTTTGACTTAGTCAGCTAGATGCTGTCCAAGCATGACATTTTTCAGTTGGAGGACTGGAAATGGATGAGCCTGTAGATGTGTTTTAATGTAAATTAAAAGAGGTATCAAAACAAACAATGCAAATAAAAGTGAGTTGAGTGTGTTTATGTAGGTCTTTATGATGCACATATTGGAGATAAACACATTTCCATAAAAACAAAGCAACACCTTGTGTGTCATGGGGCTGGTGGGGGCAGAGGCACTACTGTAGAGGCTGAGGCTAGAATTGGACCTGCTGACAGTCAAACCCTTAGAAGTGCTTCCTGCAGGAGACAAGTACTTCTCCTTGATCTTCAGGTTTGTCCGACCTTTTACTGTTGATGACACAAAGAGCAAGTTCATCAGAAAAGTGGGAAGTAACCACATAATAGCCAGCAGTGTACCACAGTATCAGGAAAATGCATAGGCTATATTATGCTTTGTATTTTTACTTGTAACAATATTGTAAAAAGGGCAAACTTAAAAACTGAATGCTCCAATAGCTAATATTATACTGTACGTTAGCATGGTGTGAAAGAAAAATGTAAAATATGGGTTTGTATAGCTAGAAGCAATAGTCCTATAAACTAGTAAATAGTAGTGTGAGTTTGAGAAACAGGTGAACTCTTTTAGTTGAAAACTGTATTGTTTAGGGTAATTTCAGGGGAACTTGGGTATAAGTAAGCTGACCTCTGCAGGGGTCATTCTTGACCAGGAACTCATCTAGGGCTGTCCAGCCCCCTCCCACTCTGACCATCAATGTGCTACGCAGGATACGAACCATCCGCAACTGTTGGGAATCTCCAAACTGCGGCAAATAAAGAATGTAAAGATCACAACTTAGGGATTTCAGAGCACCCGCAGGACATCAAAGCATGGTGCACGTTTTTTAATTCACGTCTATTAAGAACTCACCCTGTATCTATTGGCACTGATTTGCTCCACTTGGAACCTCCTGGGACAGTTGCACTGTGATACCTGCCGACTCACCTGGAGAGGCCAAAACAATTGTCACAATAAATGCACCACTTGAATGAATCAAACTGTATGTGTGTGTCCTGTCGCACACACAGCTCTTACCTCTTCATTGATTTGATCTGCATCCAGCGTTTTCCTGTAGGGATCTCTGCTGGGATGGAGTGCGCTCACAAACTCATAGTAGTCAATGAAGCCATCGCTGTTTACGTCAAAGATACTTGCCACCGCATTCATCTCCAGAGAGTTGGTTGGAAATTCTACAGGAGTGTGATATATGACAGATGCACGGTGACCGAAAATAAGACATAGGTGACAATGTTGAAGCGAGTCACAGCAAATGGATCTTACTGGATGCCAGGACATAATCAACAAACTCCTTCTGGGTGATGCGTCCATCCTGATCTCGATCAATGCTCCGAAACACGTCCAAGATTCGTGACTTTAAATGACTGATCCACTGAATGTAACGCTTTCGCCATATGTTGAAGTCGAAGTTGGCAAATTCTTCCATCTGTGCAGAAAATGCCAAATGCCACATTGTATAACCTCACATTAACATTCATAGAGCTTTTTAGTGTTACGACTTTACAGGACATGTTTAAAGAAGCCCAGTAACCTCTTTGAGTGTTTGCTGGTGTTGTTCCAGTCGGTTTTGTCTCGCCACAGCCAGGAGCCAAAGTTTCTGCCACTGACTGATCAACTGACTGAGCTGAGGGGTTTGGGGGTCAAGATGCTCCAGGGGAACCGGTACAGCAGGCTGCAGCTTTAGATTACTCCTCCTCTCTGCGAGGAAAAAACAGCAACATGGGTGTTTGGAACTAATAGCTGTATTGCATGTGATTATCCCTCAGTGCTTCTATTACTACAATAACTTTCTTGTCTCTGTGCTGGTTTCAGGATGGCTTACTGGTGAGGGGCCGTTTGCGTGGGGAGACCTGCTGTTTAGAAATCCTCTTGTGTTTGCAGGTTTTTGTAGCATGTTCAACCTCTGGAAACTTTTTATTCAACTCCTCCATGAACACCTGCAAAACAGGACTCATTAGTGATAATATGGCATGCCTATGATGACTTAAATATTTAAATACACATATAGATATATATTAATCATTAGACAGCGAGTGTGGGAATGGAGATGGTCAATTTGACAGTATAAAAATACGGTATGTACGGTATGTTGCTCAATAAGCTCCTGGTTCTGCTCTGTAGCCTCAGGCAGAGGCTCTTGCTCTCTAAGGTTGAGGGCTTCCTCTGCTGAAGAGATCCAGTCCAAAAGCCTCTGGACATCCTCTCTCTCTGCTTCCAGTGCTGCCAAGCTAGCTTGGATCTTCTGTCCCTGTTGCTCGGCCCACGTCTGAACCTGACTCAGAGAACCAAAGGGTAAGAAATGACATCGAGCACATCTGGATGCTTTCAAAATTGGACACTGTATTTTAGTTTGGTTGTGAGAGTGTTGTTGCTTGGTTTCCTAGATAATTGTTCATTGATTAATGTGCATTTGATCCCCAGAGGAAATTGAGTTTACAATTGTTCACAGGCATGAGGCGCTCACCTCCTCATAGCGAGTTTTTGTGACACTGATCCAAGATTTAAGGGTGATTATGGAGTCTGGATGACAGGAAGCCAGGATCTCTTCACCCAGACACTGAATCTTCTCTAAATCCACTGCCTGAGCCTGCAACACACTCATTGATTCCTATGGAGAGCAAGAAAAAAATTTTCCCATTCAACAAACAAGTGGGATAAGTCAGTGTCTTATTCCAACATACAGTTAATTCTTTATTAGAATTTGTACTAAATAATAAGTTGTTTTTCAGCTGAGGTGACTGGGTTTAAGAACTGACTTGCATGACTGCCCTTGAACAAAGCACTGAATCCTTATCAGCCACAGCTTGTTGTTTTATAGCAGACCCTGACCTCTAACCTCTCTGGAAGAAAGATGAAAACATTTTTCCATAGGTTCCATAGGTGTTAAAGTATCATGTTATGCTAACCCTGTGTTGTGTGCGGAAGGCAAGCAGACCTTCCTCCTCCTCCGGTATTACACCGTATTTCAATACCCTCTCCACCTCAGTGAGCCGTTCCATGAAAGAGTGGACAAGGCCATCAAACTTCTCAGCCTAAACAGAGCAAAGATGGATATAATTACAGTTGCACTTCCTGTACATACAATCTGAGCATTTATTTTGTATGTGCTTTCATGTGACTGTCATGTGACTTTATGCCAACAGACATGGAAATGTAAAAAAATCTAAATACTGTATTTGCAATTTGAAATTTAATTCATACAAAAAGTGTTATAAAAAGGTTTTTTAGCTGGAAAAGTACCTGCTGAAGTGCAGCTTCCAGCCTGTCTTGCTTGCTGACTGACAGTTTGCACACAGCCTCCCAGCGACCCTCCAATTCTCCCATCTGCTCTTGCAGCCAGTGAGCATCAGCTGTGCTGCTCCTGGTCAGATCCCTCACGGAGCGCTTCAAGGTTCTAATGCAACCAGCACGCTTCCCCAACTCCTTTTGGAACGCCTGAGAGGGACAAAAATAGCTGAGAATATGACTTGACACGACAAGAAATATACAAAAAAAAGTGCAATATATTGTAAATTTAATATGACTTGAATAATTTGTAAGACAATAATACTGATGTTGTAGGTAAAGGAGACCATTACTGAATAAATGCATTGAGGCATCCACTCAGAGGGTGAAGTATCACACCTACACCCTGGATAGCAGCTCCACCATTAGTGGTGTGTGTTTGTGACTGAGAGGCCAATTGTAAATCAGCTTGTCCCTATATATTGGAGTCTATTTATCAAACAATACACATACTAGCACATTAAATCAAGTTTAAATTTCACGATACACCCAGTGTTGTACCTTGTGTTTATCTATCAGGTTGTTGACGATGTCTTTGTCTCCACCTACAGGAACATCCTCGGCCAGTTGGGGCTCTGCTCTGTACAGCCAGTCATTCAGTGCCTGGAGAGCATCAGT
This sequence comes from Channa argus, assembly GCF_033026475.1. Taxonomy (NCBI): domain Eukaryota; kingdom Metazoa; phylum Chordata; class Actinopteri; order Anabantiformes; family Channidae; genus Channa; species Channa argus. Next base: position 20,308,363 of record NC_090203.1, read on the forward strand.
GAATCTGCCTGAGAATAGCAGAGCCTCCTCCAACTTGTGTTGTCTGACAGAAGAAAACCAAATTAAAATCCAATATACTGGAATCTTGTTTTACCAGTTGGCACAAATGTTCTGTGTTTGCAGTTTATACCTCTCCACAGACTTGCCACTGATGGTGTCCCATGTGTCTTTGAGTTCAGCCAGCAAGTTTTCCAGATGTTGTCTGTCATGGCTGGTTTGAGCTCGTTCGTGGAGGGTTCGGCCACTCTTCAGTGTGACCTCGTACATGGGTCTCTTTGACCTCAGCAGTTTCTGGAACTCCTGATTACAGAATAAATGCTCAGTAAAGGCAAATATGTAGCATTTAATCAACTTTTATTTACTTGGATGCCTACTACACCTTCTGCTCAGTCAGCTGTTGTTTAATCTCCTCATGAGACACAGCAATTTCCTTATGTGTGTCTAATGTCTGCTCTACTTCAGCCATCCAGTCCACTAATAGGCGCCAAGATTCATTAAACTTAAATACAAGAAATTAGGGCAGGTTAGATGAGTTAAGCACAAGTTCCACCCGAAGCAGATGTGTACCTGAAGAAAAATGCTGGAGTTGAGATGTACCTGTTTAGCATTCTTCTTGACCTCCTCCAGCACACGGCCTCGCTCTGCAGTGCGCTGCTGTAACTTTTTGTAGCGATCCTGGACGGTCATGATTAAATTATGAATGACATCACAGTCCTCCTTCCTGCTCAGGTCGGTTAGTCTACAGCCTGTATTCTCTAATGCGGACTTCTTCTCCCCATAACCATTCACCTCATTTACCAGTGTCTGTAAAAATAGACCTTTGCATTAGGGAAAACAAATGCTTCTACAATCCATCTACAACAGATGTAAAAAGACCTACTCTGTGATCCTGCAGCTGTGTACAAACTGTGTCCAGAACAAAACTTGGAGCAGGAAGGAGCCCAATAGACTCTTCACATTTGCTCATCTTAGTGAGAAGTTCCTGGACATAACTGTGAAACTCCTTGGCGAGACCCAGTCCCTCAGTAAGCTTAGCCTGCAGGACAAATATTACACCGTAATATAATCATGCACTTTGACTCTTAGTAACAAGAACTTGGTACTGGAGTTTAACTCAGGTAATACATGACAAACATATAAAGGCAAATAACCTTTCGCTCTTGTAGTTTGCCGTAAACAGATGCCCATTTCTGTTCCAGAATAGACAGGATGTGTTCAGTGTTGGATCCCCGCACCACATTCCTGCTCTCTAGCATCCTGTGGATGGCATTCTTCACATCTGTGAAAGTGTGGAGCTTTGACTCCATCTCATTGCACAACTCCTGTATGGGTGAGTAACAAAAAACTGTTTTTTGCAACGAGATATTTTAATGCTGGGCTGCCATTTCTTATGTATCTCTTCATCCTCACAGTTAATAGTCTCATTTGTCTCACCAAGTGTGCACTGAGCCGTTCACTGGTTGAGTCTGGCATGCCCCATGTGGTCTTCGAAGAGGATAATCTCAAGTCTGTGCTCTCAAGCCATTGCAGAAGATCTTGGATCTCCATTGTGACATCTTGGACCTGCAAAAGAAACAAAAGGATTCATTTCAACAACTTACAGTAAGTAATAGCAAGTTATGGTGTTATATTTTATTAGAACACCCCAACCACCTACCAACTGCCAAACTATTAGATTTCTATAATGTTTTTTTATGTGTGGATATGTGAGACATACCATTACATTAATGGTTGGTTGGTTAATGGTTGGATGGTTAATATTTTTCTTTTTCAAGTTTGACTTCTTTTGTGCCTTTTGAGTAAAAACTTTCCTCACAGTAACCACAAGAGGGCATCACAACACAATGATGACAAAACAGCTGAGCCAATGTTGCATTCTACTATACGGTCTATAACTATACTCTTTCTTACACATGCGTTTTTGTGACTTGTAGTAACTTCACCTGACTCAGTCTGTTCTCTAGCTCCAGTTGCCTGCGTTCAGTCTCACAACGGACATAGTCCCAGCTTTCATTAAGTTGCTCTAGCCGAGACTGCAGACCATGTGGGCTGTCCCCGGAGCCAACCTCCAGCAGCCTCCTGCCTGCCTGATTGAGGGACTCCACTGTGCGAACATGGGACATGACATCATTCCGCAGGACCTGTGAGAAGAAAGAAGCATTTGAGAACAGAAATATTGCATAGGCCTGTTATTCATTCAAGTGTCCACGAGTTCTGTGAGATTTGCATTTTATTACTTTAACTGTACAGTTTTCTGAGACCTTCAAAGTGTGAAGGAGCCCTATTACCTTAGAACCTATCTCTGACCGTGCAGCCCTACAACAGTCATATAACTATACAACAATTTAATTAGACTAGCACTAACCTTGTGTTTGGCCAGATCTATTTCACAGGCCTGCAGGTCGATGCTTATTGGCTGGCTGCCCTGCAGTTGTTCAGCAGTCCTAGAGAGCCATGTGTGCAGCTCATCCAGTGTGTTTTGGAACTGACCCAGACCCAGCAGAGCACACTCCAGCTGGTGCTGCGAACAGAATGAGTGGATAGAAGGTTACGTAGCACAATATTGTAGGTGGCAGCAGGATTGAGAACAGGCTTTGTTTCCCTTGCTGGACTAAACATATAATTGCATATTCTATATACCTGTCTGTTGACAGTCTCTGATTCTAGGCTGTCCCAGCGGTGTCTGAAATCACACAGTGGTGAGACTGAGCCTGGACGCTCTGAGCCTGGGGAGAGCCGGCACACAAAGCGATGGTTCAGACTTTCTATCTCGATCTTCTTCTGATAAAGTTCTCGCTTAAATTCCTGAAGGAACAAATGATGCACGTTAAAATATTTTAGAATCAAGCATAGTTATTATTAACATTACTGATATAGGATAAAATTATAACACAAGCCTGTGTATAATATCAGAACCAACGCAGCCTTGATCATTTCAGCTGTGTGTACTTTGGAGTAAAACTCACCTTTAGATCACAAAGTTGCTCTTTAACTGATTCCAGATCAGTCTCTACCATGAATTCTTCAGTAGACCTCAGCTCAGCTGATTTTAACCACTCAAAAAGACCCTATTGGCAAACCAATACCAGAGCATGCATATAAGCACAACGAATGACATATTGTCCAATGGCAGTTCATTCTACTCAGTCTGTAATTGTCACCATATTGGCCGGTGGAGGCCAAACTGTTCTGTGTTGATACTTGTTACTGTATTCACACACCTGCATAGTGTCTTGATAGTGTAATGCCATCTGCAAAGACTCCTCCAGCTTTTTGTGGCATTCATTCCAGAGTTTGCTCAAGTTGTTCCAGGTGCAATACAGCTTTAAGGTAGTAAAAGACAGAGCATTAAGTTATTCAATACAACGTCATGAAGGAAAAAAAAAAACATTTATTACTTACTTCATCTAGGCTCTTTGTGACATCTGGTTTGTCTGTGTCCCCACATGCTGACATAAGGTCCATTCCTAGAACACCAAGGGTGTCCAGATCTCCCTGTAAACTGTCGATGTCCTCCCTGAGAGTCTATAATCGGAAATAATGAAAACGTTTATACACTGTTATTGTGAATATTAGTTTCGTATGTTTTAGAGAGCATCCAGACAAACCTGCATGGTTTCAAGGCTCTGACGAATAGTTTCAGAGTCTGTCCGACTAGAATTGAGGTCCAAAACTGCCTGCTGAGCATCATTGACTGCAGCCGTGACATCGCTGACATCACTCCAGAACTTCGTTGCAAGATCCAGCAGTTTGAGCAGCCAGCTTTCCCTCTCTTGAGCCTGAGTGTGTGTCTCATCCCACAGCTGGGACAAACTGGACACCCGCTCCTGGATTGCTAAAATCGAAAAGAAATATACAGCAAGAATGTTCTTTACAATTCTCCTGTATCCCACAGTCAAGCGTTGACTGCACTGCTACTTTTAGTGCCGTGTTTAAAGCACAGGGACAATATATCTGACACCTGTGCCGATGGCTCCATCACCAGCTGCCTGTGTGTTTGCCAACAGCTCATCTGCTTGTATCTTCACACTGCTGAGGCCCAGCTCCAGCTTGGACAACTCAGCCTGGGTGTGCTTGTTGTCCTGCAGCTGCTCCTGGATCCTTGGGGTGAGGCCTTGAAGTGAGGTGGGAGTCTGTATGCGACTGTACAGACGGTCAAGACTCTCCCGGATGAGAGTCATCCTCTCATTCAACTACAGAAACAAGAGAAAAAACAAAATTGTGTCTATTGGAAATATATTTTGTAAAGTGTATAACACGCTCTGGATTTTTTTAAACATTCTACCTGTGTGAATCGAGGCAAGGACTCTTCTAGTAGACTGGCAGTCTCTCTAACACGGTCTCTGATGGCTCTATGCTGCTCCTCAGCCTCTGAAGCCTTGCGACAGAAACTGTTCCCCTGAACAGGGTTTAGTTCTGACAAGCGCTTTGCCAGACAGCATAAGCGTGCAATTAAGGGCCTGTGTTCTGCTATGGACTCCCTCAGACCCTTAGCGGGGAAGATAGAAAAAAAAAAAAAGGTTTATTTAATTTTTTTTCTAAAAGCACTGATTTGAGTTTAATCCTTAAAAGGGGTAAAGGAAGACTAGAAAAAAATAACATTGTCTCACTTTTCAAGCCATGCCTGACAAAACAAAACACCATTATAGTTCACTGTTGGAAAAGTAGCCCAGTCAGGAAGTAGATTAGTGCACTAATGAACTATGCTTCAACAGACCAGCTCTATTACTAAAAAAAAAATGGTTGCAGACTTTAAAGAATACAAGGGCGTCTTTGTTAAACAGGACACACAAAAAAAGGGCTAATAAAAAAAGAAAAAAACTGGCACTGCAATGTGGAGAGGCAGGTTTCATCTACCTGCAAAAGGTCCTGTTGTTCCCGAAATGCTTCATAGCTAATTGTACTTAGAGAGAGCTGGCCAACAAGGCTTTGGGTTTCTTCAAACCAGGGTGAAACCTCGGCGAGGCCCTCTGAGAACTGGAGAAGAAGGGACTGAGCATGCTCAAGCTGCAGAACCAGGTGGGAATTGGTGGCTGAAGTGGTGTTGCATTGCTCCTGTAATACATCAATCGGCGTCTGCATGGATAGGAGACAGCAATTTAAAGAAATATGAAACTTGGTTATACTGTACAGTCACTAAAATATTTGCATAAAATGTTATGTGGCTCTTACGCGAAGATCTGCCGTTTCCCCTTCATCACTGTATGTCATCAAAATTTCAGCGATCTTCACCATCTTCTCAATGTTGAACCTGTGCTGGAGAATCTCCACAGCCAAAATCTACTCAAGAAATAATACATCAAACATACCAAACATAATTTTAATTATTTTTAAATGTTAAACCTTACAATTACAGTAAACATGAAATATCCTTTTCATTATTTGTATTATATGATCATTTTTAGACACTTATTTGTAAAGTTTGCTGACCTTTTGTTCGTGGAGTTGTTCTGCTATGAGCTCTGGATCCAATGTGATGGTTTTCAGATTTTCAAGACACAGTGCTGTGTCTCTAAACCAAGACATCTCCTTCACCACGGCCTGCTCCAGCTGTTAGGAATAATACTAGTATGTTAGTGTAGTAGAAATAGCATAACCAACAAGACACTGAATTATAATTTCTGACATTTTACACCAATTGGGAGCATATATCATTCAGCTTGTATTATCAGAAGTGACATTAAAGCAATAAAATAATGGGTAAATATAATATGGCTAAAAATTTCAAAAAATCTTACACATTGGTAAGACTAACGCATGATTAAAAACAATAAACATAAATTTGAGACCAAAAATGAAGGCGGAAAAGAAGTTGAAATGAATTGTCACAGCCATGCTTTTGTTTTTTTGATTTTTGCACTTCCTGTCTCCCACAGCCATGTTTGAACCACTTATCCTGAACTTTGGAGAATCTAGGTTTGGACTCTGCTTTAGACTTTAGTTTAAGAATATTACCTAGATATTACCTGGCCACCTAGAATATGTCTAAGTATTGTAAGTATATCTACATAGCTGTATGAAAATAATTTACATGTATTGGACCACAGCTGCTATTAATACTGTGTATGGAATGCAGCTGTAGTTTAGAAGTGCCTTGCTAGCTTGAGTTAGCACAGTTTATTTCTGTATTAAGAACTAACTTTATGACGTAAGTCAGTAAGTGATGTCACTGGATAAGAAAAGAAAAAAATGTACAGCTATTTACAGACACTGGTGAGTGAAAAGCAGGAGGTTAGATGAGAGCATTATGTTACCCTCTGTCTCTCAGCTGCACAGAGTACTGCATCTCCAGGTTGTGTCTGTGCGCCGGCTGCACTTAGGAGCTCCCTCTCAATGCGGCCCAGCCACAGATGGAGGTCCTCCTGGCTGGAGGTGCACCGATTGGAGGCCTCCAGGGCCTGCTCTAACCTCTGCAACACATCCAGACTGCTCAAGCTCAGCACAGAGCACCGGATACGTAGAGCGTCCATCTTCTCCTGCACCTGATGGGCTTCCTCCTCTGACATGAAGAACAGAAAAGCAGAAATCGCAGGGTAAGATCACCTATGGGTATTTATAAGAAGTTACATTTTATGAGCCACAGTCGCCATAATATTCTTCAATACCTGAAACTGCTTCTATTAGATCGTGACCTGACTTCTGGATTTTCCCTAGCTCAGCAGTTTTGACTTGAATCTCTTCAACAACAGCCTAAAAATGAACATAAAAATGTACTCAAACAAATATTCAATATTTCCTCACAATGGAGTTGAACTATACAGTGGAGATTTCCAACCTTGGCCCGATCAGTAGCGTCTGAGAGATGCAGCATTGCTCTTTCTGCATTGCGTAGTTGAGCTAGGGTCTGTTCCACAGATATGAGCCATTGCTGCAAGCTGTCTACTCCTTCCTGGAAGATCTTGGCCCTGGGCAGAATGAGCTCCAGACTCGCCCTCCTGCCAACAAAAAGATGTCCACTGATCCAGGCTACCATTGGTGGATACGATTTGTATCATGCATTAAGATGTATCAAATGAAAGTGTGCCATTCCCATAGCTGACCTTTGCTCTGCCCCCAGTTTTAACGCCTCCCACTTCTGTTTGAGAGTAGAGAGCTTCACCTTTGCTCGCTCCCCCTCTTCTCCAGGTTGGGCCTCTACTAGTGAAGGGCCCTTTAACATCATAGAGTCCATACTATGTCGGCGATCTGTTAAGAGGCGCTGCAAGAGCTGTAAAACAACAGAACACACTCTAGAGCGTGACGGAGTCAGGAATATTTCACAACTACTTAAGGACAGAACCTTTAAGGAAAAAGATGTGATAGATCTTTCAAGAACCTCACAAAGAATCTTTTGGGATTTAATCAGAAATTTCCCTGTGATGTTCTGATCAGTTATTAAAGACATTGTTCAATTTTAGAGAAAGGTCACCTGGAACAAGAATTTATATTTATCAAAGCCCTATTTGTTTTTGCCTGCCTTTGTTTAAGTGTGAAGGAAGCCCTGTCTCATGTGTCGCTCTGACATTGTCATGAGTGAAGCAGGTTTCAACTCATCCAAAGAGTTCACAATGGATGTGATTACAGCTGAAAGATAAGAGACTTCCTTGCTTCTTTTAATACCCCCAGGACGTGTTCACAAAGACATACTGAGGCTCATTGTGTCTTTGAATGGCGCCCATTTACCAGTGAATAGAGCTGGATTTACATTATACGATATGATACTACTTTGTCAGCTCACATTGCAATTCATCTTTATAAAGGCATTTTCCATGAGCATAACTTGAATGTACATAGGTACTGCTCTGTGTTCCTGTATTCTATTGCTGAGGTGAATTCACCAACATACCTTTTGTTCTTGGAGCTGCGCTTTTACCACTTTCACCTCTGAGGATGGGGGTTTTTGACTGGCCTTGAGCTCTTCTATCTCACAGACCCACGTGACCAAGGCTTCCAGGTTTTGGAGAAATGTATCTGAATCTGTGGACACATCCTTCAGTTCCAGGGCAGATCTGGTGCCCTTGTTAAAGATTAGAATAACATTTTCTATTACATGTATGTTTCATTCTTGGAACAGATGGAGAAAAGCTTTAGTTAAAAAACATACCCTCCATCGGTCCAGACTTGAATCCTGGTCTGAGCTTGAGTGACCTTCACTTTGGAGCTGCAAGACACATAATTCACGTGTTGTTTCAGTTAAATCAAAAGACTGCGTTTAAAAAAAGATACTACAGGATGAAACGTTTAGGTTTAGATAAAAAGAGGAAAGAATGAAATGGAAGACAGATTAAATTTGGTGTGGATAAAAGTTGTCATCAACCTCTGCAAGTTCTTCGGCAACACCATTCAGGACTCTAACGGTTCGTGTAACTATTGGTTCCCCTCCTTTATCTCCAGGTGGATACTCTGTCACTTCCACTATTTCTGTTACAATTGTCTCTGTCACCTCCGTCACCTCTGTAACCTCACGTGATGCCACAGTCTTCCAGGACCAGGGACTTCCTTCTCTGGAGTCCCTCCTCTGGAAGCTGGCCCTCCTCTCTGCAGTGCTCTTGTCCAGGTGAGCCAGGGGGGACTTGGCAAACTCTGGAGGCACCGTTCTCCTGGTTAATGTCCCATTTCTAGAAGTTTTTATTGGAGAAGGGCTACTGTGCCAGGCATTATCCAGAGTACTGGTGCTCCTGATTGTGGAGGCAGGAGAGCTGCGGAGTGGTTTGTCTGAAATGGGAGTTTGAGTCCCCTCCTCCCTCTTATAATCAATTTCTTCTGCCTCCTTATCTTTCTCCACCTCTCTGTCCTTTTCTGCATCCTCTCTTGTTTCGTGTTTAATAGCCTCTTCACGTTTGGCCTCCCCATGTTGCTCGGGAGGCTGCCACTCTCTGCGTCGATGGTAGCACTCCTTCAGGAAGTCCTCGTCCGACCTCACATGCTTGGACTTCTGGCCCAGGCAGCTGGGCCGGCTGATGAGGTTACCCATAATCCTTCAGCCCAGAGGCTACTGAGGTAATAGGTGAGGTAAGGCCCCTGGGCCATGCATGCAGGAGATTCTTCAGCTACCTAAAATAAAACAAGGGGGCTCTGGGTCATCATGAAGTGAACAATTGCTCATCGGGCAAATCAGTAAAGCACATCCTACTGCTGTCCATTCTTTAAAAGCATTCTTGCAACAGCTTCTATTTTAAGAAAAATAGTATGAGACTAAAATTGACACAAGTCTCTCACATCCTTGATTTGCTTAAGTTGTGTGCCAACACTGCTCTTGTCTTGGCACTGACCAGGGGCAACTACAGCAGAGATACTTGGCTAGGATGTCCCCCATTTCTCCCACATATGCTCCCATCTATCTCACAACACCGACTGAAATATTCTAGGCCTAGAAATCGATGTGACAGGCTTGCAGAGGATCCTACTGTTGGGTTTGGCACAGAAAACTGGTGGCAATCAGCCAACTCTTTCTCTAACTTACACTGGAGCAGCCTTGAGAAACCCAGTAAGGATTTGATCAAATATGACAGCCATAAAAATGCAGACATTGCCACATTTCTCTGGGGCTGATCAAAAGAGGGGGCAAAGGAACACAAAAGTAGCATAAGGGTAATAGCAATCCCTATAGTAACCGTTTTTATCAAACAGATGGTGAAACAGCTTTTATAGAAACAAAAGTGATTTCTTTGCTTGTTGTTTGTTTGTTGCTCATACACTTGAATATTGCTTAGTATATTGCTGAAAACACTTGTTGGCAGTGACAGTTTCAAGCTGTGTCAGCTAGTCTGCTGCCTCGTCAGTTCAGTGCCTCCATTGTTTTGACAGAAGGTTAAAGGTGAATACAATTATCTTGGTCTACAGGAGCTGAGGTGAGCCCATCAGGAAATCACAGGGAGGGTTCCAGGGGAGGGCAAGTCCTCCCGCTGAGGCAGGGTTACACTGGTCCATTCAGAATCATAACTTAGGTTGTGTTGACTAATGATCGGTTGCGAGGGCAATGTAGTCAAGCAAAAGGGGCAATTTTAATATTGACTCCTCAGACTACTGACAAGGATTTTTTTTCTGTCTTGAAAATGCAGTTGGTGCACCTTAATAATGGTGTATAGGCACAGTTCCAGTTAGTAGTGATGCCATAAAGAGCCCAAGGCTGGACACAAAGAAATTATACAAGAAATTGTCCCACTGTTATCTATGCTCTCTATCCCAAATCAAATCTACCGTGTTGTGTGTCTCCAAAATTATTATAATTCAGATACATTACAGCCTTTAACTAATGGGAATCAAAAAATGACTTTGGTATGATGACTCCATGTGCATTCATTTAGTAATTACCTACATCAAGCATCAATCTTGGTAGCACAGATGATGCAGTCAGGGGATCCACAGGGGAATACACCGTCAAATCAGAGAGTGGTGCCCAGACAAAGCCCCAGTCCCAAGATCAATGATTACCCAGTTAGCTCAGATCACTGCCCAGCGGTCTCCTGAGGAGGGCAGGGAGAATGTCTGTGGCTGTGTCCACATAGGTTAACAATTCAAGAGAGAGGGCGTGCCGTGTCTGGTTACTGCACTGCATGTGAGGTCGTTTGCTAAATGACATGGTTGCTTCTACAGTGATCTCAGAGCACTGTGTGTGAGGAGATGTTGAGCACTGTAGTTAAATAGTGCAAACGATGCACACTCAAATACCCTATATTAATACTTTAATGTGTGCAATTTGTATGATTTAAATTAAACATTTTACAAGTGTCTTTTAGTCGTAGCATAAAAAAACCCAACAACACCATGACCTACATTATTCTATAATCAAAGCAAACAAGAGAAACCCTCCCAACATGCCTCAAGCTTGTATCTGATATGCACTGCTCACTCTCTAGCATCACAATAATGGAAAGAGAAGTAGGTAACCAGATAACTCTGCCATTGAACTCATATTGCAGATGACCTAACCATCCCATCTCTTAAGCTATTTTGAAAGGACCCTTGAATCAGCCCTGCCTCCTCTCTGCTCTCAGCAGAGATTTATGATACATGGCAGCAGTCCATTTCCTGATGAATTAGATTTTACCATAATATACAGTAGGGGCTTCGGCATGAAATGACAAAAGAAATATCAAATTAAACATCCAAATGTTATTATCTAAAAGACAAAAAAATGCTATTATTGTCTAATTATGGGACTACTGGAGTAGTGTGCGTACACAAACAAATGCTTTGATCAACAATTCACATATGAAGATCTAATGTTTGTCTTATGCTCTGCCTTCATGGACTTAATTATATGATTTAGGAAGCTCTGTATGGGTGGGTTTGTAATTAGTAGCAGAACATTAATCATCAATCACAACAGTCGAGCCCCTTAATGTTGTGTCACTGCTGTGTGTCGGGCTTGTTTAGAGCAGGTACTGAAGTAGTAATCATGGAAGTGGTCCCTAATCCAGGGTGGCAGCTGTGCATTCACCCATGAGACTCATAATATTTTAGGGTGGATATTAGCTCTCATGTTCATCTCACAGACAATCCTGTAAACACACTACTGTATAAAATCAAATGTCAACATGACTTGGAAAAAAACAAATAGTATTAATAAGGACCATACCTCCTGAAGTTTGTTAAAATGCTGGCTAGAACTCCATTAAACTAAAAGACTGTTTACAAATTGAACAAAATAAAATATACTTACAACCGAATGATCCATTCAAGCTGATGTTTGTTATTGAAAAAATCTTTACCTGCTGCACTTGTATTTTTTAACTTAATAAGAGCGAGTGAAGAAAATCCCTCGGTCCGAACTCCTTTACTGTCACATGGTTCCTTACTTCAATTGCTGGTAATCTGAGTCCAAAACCAAACTCTCTCTTAGCCAATCCTGCATTAGGAGCAATTTTGGCGGTTTGCGTCTTACGTGAACAACACTTACCCTGAAACACAGTTGAGAGCAACAGCATGAGTAAAGGAATCCGGCCAGTCCTCAATTACCATTCAAAAAGGAGAGAAAGGGGAAAAAAAAAAAAATCCAGCTTTGTCTGAGCATCCCTTGAACGGCCTCCCAACTCCAACATCCCAAACTATAGACTCACACACATACACATGCCCTCCAACAAACACTCAATCAAGTCCACTTCTTCACACTTGCTTACATACAAACAGACTTTCTAAGCACACTCACACATCCCCTGATAACTCATGCTTTTCCGTTGCCCACAGTCACAAGCAAACAATGTCCTCCTCTCCCCTCACAGTGCACCCCTCCTCTCTCTTCGCTTCTCCTCCCACCAGCTTTGCTCCTCTCCCTTTCTTCTTTGTTGTGGGAGCTGCGATAGAGGAATTCCTTCCTTGTTAACGCTGCTGATGGGATAGTTCCCCCTGATGAAGACAATGTATTCCAACGGCTCATTTGAACTCCCACAGTTCCCAGCCAAGAGCAGTTCTCACATGGAGGTCAGGATTGTGCCAGTTCCATGTAGTGACAAGGCGTTGGCATTCTCGCCGGCACTGCTACTGCTCAGGTTGCTCCTGTACCAGGAAGCTAGGCGGCACAGGCAGAGTGCCTCCTTTACCTTCCCCAAGCTTTTTCTCTCACTCTCTGCCCTTCTCAGCCAACACAGCCCCTCCTCTGGGCTTAATGTGGTTCAGAAACTCCATGCCGCTTCTGCTTGAAAAATGGTTTTGAGGGGGGCAAAAAAGGAGACTTTTCTAAAGACCCCTGGGCCGCCCTTGAAACATTCACATGTTAAGTGACAGCTGCCTCACTGCCGATTCCCTCTCTCGATGGCGAAGTGCAGGCTACAAAAGAAGGGACCCACACCCACCCTGCTACCCACCCTCTCGCACATTCACCCCCAACCCCCTTGCAGTCCCCTCTTCTCCATTCAGAGTCAGTGCAGCAGTCTCCACAGCAGCAACAAAGACGACTAATTACTGTAAAACATCTCACATTACTTTTCAACTCACTTCCAGCATTTGCAGTCTCAACGCATAAACAAAGAAACTGGAAGAAACACAAAATAGAGAGCACTGGGAAGATAATACTTCTTTTTCCCTTTTTCTGGCATTGGAAAGCAAAGGAAGGACCCCTATGGTGAAATTCTGTCATGCCCTATTTCAGCAAGTCACAATATTTGACTTAAAAATGTAATAGACCACACATAATGTATGCAAACACCATTGCACATACATTTAATTTAGTATTCTGCTATGGAATTACATGTCGAATTTTTATTCATATTAGTATAAAGTCATGAACTAAAGCCCAACAAATGCATGCATTCAGGTGACAAAGAGTTCACGCCCTAAATCCTGTTGTCTTTTCTTCTGTCTTTCTCCCGCCAACCACATAATCAACCAATTGACTGATCCACAAAGTGCGAGCATGCATAACCACTACACACTCACAGAGTCTCTCTCACTCAGCCTCGCTAATAAACATACGCACGCACACATATCTGCAGATACCACCGCTCAGCTTTCTCCCTAATCAAAAAGTTCAATGGTATTAGTTAAAGGAGAAACCATCAGCAGCCCTACAGATGCCAATATTTATTATTTCTCCCCGAAATCCACAGGCAGAACATGCAGATTGTTTAAGAATTGATATAATAAATGATAATAATTTACAAATTTAGTCTTGTATTCGCACTTAGAATTCTTTCTGAGTATGAGGTATGTACATGTGTCCTTCTGCCTGCATTCCACTGTACAACCATATATCACCTGATAAAATATAATATAATCAATACCACTCTCTTGCATAAATGGCCTACTGTGTTACATGTGAGTGGAAATGTCTTTGAATATGTCAATGCAAACTTAGTTAATTAAGCATGAAATGTGTGCAGAGTCTTTAAGACCTTTAAGACACAGAGAGCCTTTATCCAGTACAACAGCATGAAGGGGGGGTGGGGTGGGGAGGAGAAAATAGAACTTTTGACCTTTGTCAAATTTGGCAGTATTTAGTTAGGCCCTCAGGATCATGATGTAATTCCATTAACAATGACTTAAGCACCGTGTGTTTTAAGCTAACTTTGAACAGAATGTGCAGCCTTCTGAAACACAGTTCGAACAAACATGACTCTTTGGTCACTTTACTGTCACATTTTTTTGAACCACTGGTCAGTAAAATATACAGGTGCCTGTAGCCATGTTAGCAGGTCTGTGAGACTCTACTCAGACGCAGCGATGATTTCAGCTACATGCGTATATCCAGATAATTAGCAGGTAATACAGTGTTTACCAGGTTTACCATATTAGCTTAGCCTGTAAGCATGACAACAATAATTTAGCACGAACCACAAAGTAGCGCTGAGGCTAATAGTATTGTCATGAGTTTAATATTTTGCCAAATAAACTATGCAAATAAAATCTCATGTATTACCATTAGCAACACCAAAGATCAACCAGATCAGCTGAATTTCCCCTTAAATTACCTCAAATTTAAACATCTGTAGTAAATTAATGTATTAGCAATCCAGTCATCTTGGTGTCCAGACATTTGCCGGAAAAAATATAAACCAATGTCTGATTAACCACCTGCCACCTATGTGCATGTTTCTGACTGACAAAAATATTACTTCATAAACAACTTTGCAGGGGCAACTTGTAAAACTGTTTATTATTTTTTATTTATCAGCAATAAGTCTTTAGGACTTATTCAGGGAGGCAGGGTGGTAGTAAAAATACAGAAAGTGTTAAAATGCCCTAAAGCCCCCAGCATTTTACAGAGGTTTCCACAACTGACCCCAACTGACCCCAGTTGCCCAAGCCTGTTTGCATGCATTAAGCCCAGCCTTAATAAAAAATTATAAGAGAATAAAGAAAACTCAAAATGCCTGTCACTGTGGGCTATGTGAGCTGAACAGAATAACCCCAGTAGAGTCAACTTATTTAACCCTTGCATACTCCAGTGCTGATGCAAGGATGTGCACTCAGCTCCCAGTCCTTGGTATGGAAATGATCATGCATTATGGACACTTTTAGCTAACCCACATATGTTTCTTTGGGTCACGCAGACAGCTAATGCCTAGCTGTTTAATGGGTCAGCAAGGCCCACATTCCCTGTCCCCCCTTTGTTTATCTGAAAGGAGCTGGCAGGGATGAGGCACCACTTTGCCAGGAAGACACTATTGTAGAGGCATGACACCTGATCTTTGCTCTCAACATTATTTAGCACCCTCTTTACTATAGTAATTAAATGATTTTGCCAAAAACCTCTTCTCTCTATTTCACAGTGTGTGCGCACACACAGTTCTTAAAAATGGAAGAGTTGACGTGGTGAAAGAGCAACTGGCAAACTGCTGTCTGTGAGCTTCTCCTCCTGCTGTAAAATTAACTCATTTTTCTTTCAGCACCCCTCTTGACCTAACTAAAAAACATGGGATAATAGAGTGGGTTAGAGGCTTGGAGATGGGATAAAGTAAATATCCAAATTAATGTAATTATGAATTAGTGTCCAATAGAGTTTGAATATAGTAACAAAATGTTAGCCCGAGAACCTTAGAAACAAATGTGCCCAACAGGTTTAGAAAAAAGAAAATATACAGGTTTGTTTTCCTCCTCCTCTGCTCATCATAACCTCTCTGCTGCTGTAAACACAAATAAGATCTCAAAGGCTCTTCTACAGACCCTGGTAATTAGTCCACTTCATGAGAAATGAAAAAAAAACAGGGGGTCCTTTTTAAGGCTCATACCAGAAGCACCATTATCCATGCACACAGTCATTTATCACTAAAAGAGGTTTCTTCCAAAAAGAGTGGATGAAAGGCTATTGGGCTTCCCCACTGTGTTGTCCAGGCCCTGTTGGGCTGCCTGGATACTGGAAATCACAGTCATGGTTGAGAGGAGGATTTAGTCACTTGGGGATAGAGTAGTTCAACCACATCATCTGTTCCTTATTTGATTCAACTGCTCCCAGGAAGAGAGGATTCACAGCCATAAATCTGCATATTCCATTGAGCATAGGAAATGCATAGGAAATAAAGGAAGATGCCCTGCATTGCCATTAACCTCAGAAAAGTGGGTGAATCTAAATTTCTCTTGTGGGAGAGATTACCTGAAGTGGTATAAGATGAAAATCAATTTGGCACGGCAAGTCAGAGAAAAACATAAGATTTAATCCGGGTGTGAGTCTGTAGAGTAAGGGGGATTTCTTTTCTGCCTCTGTATTTATCCCGTTCGTGATTAAACAAAGACAAGTCCCCCTTTTTCCGAAAGGTTATGACAGCGTCAGACAGCAGAGAATGTGTTTGCTGGCTGTCAGACACAGAGAGGAGAGGATTAAACGCTGTGATCTCTCACCCGTCTTCCTCATCCCAGTCAGGCCAGGTTGTATGTTGTGTGTATCAAGCTTATATGGGATGCAGCATCTGCAACAGACCGAGGGACACCAGAGACCTTTAAGACACAGAAAGCCTTTATCCAGTAGAACAACATAGAGGGGGGTGGGGCGGGGTGGGGAAACTAGAACTTTTGACCTTTGTCAAAGTGAAGAGATGTCTTTTGAATTGTCACTGATGGAGTACAAGGAAACTAATGCCAAAATCTAAGAATGTAATTTCACCATTACCTACACAATATGTAAATTCATGACCATGACTTCTATGACAAAGACCTACTGAATTATCTTGGCCCAATGGTTCCTAACCCATAAAGTATGTGCATAGTCCTGTCAGATAAGCAAATGAGAACACCCCTTTGTGACCTTCCAATTGTGTTGATTTATATGAATTAATATTGTAAACTATGTAAGGACTGAAGATTTGCTCACTGAGTTCCTGCGTTATTAATCTATTTATATTTAGGTTTCTCCAGTCTATAAAGTATAAAATCACAAATTGCAATAAATTTCCGTTTTAAATGGTTATGGATGTCACGCTTGACAACCTCCAAAGTGAGTCTCATGTGTTCATGGTAAAACAGTTGAACATGTGCCATCGCACGCCTTGTTGTAGTGAGCAGGTGTGTGTCTCTCTCCTGTGTATTGTATTAGGGTTGGAATATGGGTAGGGGGGCTGCTTGGGGATGTTCTTATTCATGCTGCTAACTAACGAGTCCCTCAGGCCCAGACTGAAACCAGCAGTGCAGCAGACCTACAAGACTACCATGACAAACGTTTGTGGTCAGATGTCTTATGATAAAGGCATGGTGGAGACAAAAAGACACCCCCCTGTAGTAAGACCAAAGCTCTCCAGCTTTCACAACATAATAAGACCCACCTGTGTGCCTTGTATTTCAGTGCCCATTCAAACAGTATTTTCACTCAAACAGAAAGAAGAATATAACATGCAAAAAGAATTAGAACTATGAAGGACTATGAAGAACATCTCCTGTAAAAAAAAAAAAAAGTTTTATTTATTGATTAAAAGATGAAATGGTAATCACAGTTCACATGGCTTCAAACACAGATTATATTTTGTTTCTTAGCCTCTTCAATCGATTTTATTAAAGTGACAGAAAGCCAGTCAAGGGCACTGCCACTCATTTATCTAAATAGAACATATAACTAAATCCGCCAAAACCAACTTCCCCTACAACAATCAAAATATCAAACAGTCTTTAGCCTTTTGTGTGATGATTCACAGTCTATTGGAGAAGGTTCAGTCACCCTGCACTAAGAATATTGTAACCAATTATTACTTCACCATCTTGCTTCAGTACAAAGCTGCAGCGGGTTTTGTGCTCAGTGAGTGCAGAACAAACCTCAATGAGAACGTTCCAAACTTTAGGAATTTAGTTATTGTTTGCTTCAATTTCAAAGCCCAAAACTCAATGTGATACAACATTGTGTTACTGTTTTGTGACCTGCTACAACCAGTAGTACTTAAAAATGTTTGACTATGTTCCTCTAACTTTTTTTTTATCATTTAAAACAAGACTATGCTAAGAGATTTTTCAACCCAACCACTAACAAAATTATTAACTTTAACTCTGTTAAATGTTTTAATAAATATTAGTATAAATGCTTGTATGACAAATTCAACAGTTGTACCCAACAAATGTGACATTAGTCAGATCGGTGCTCCTACCATAAAGATCCTGCTTTTCTTTTTTGTGCCCCCATTGCCTCTTCCTCCCATTTGAGTCTAATGTCTTTTCAGTGTGTTCGCTCATGTGTGCAGAGGGCCTCTAGTGCCAAGCACTTTTCCAGCCTGGCTGTCCAGGCCAGGCACAATAGAGCCTGATTCCCCAGCCCCTCTGTGGCCTAAAGAAGTCCCCACTGCAGGAGTGGAGGAAGACCACCTCAGTATCTATCTATCTAGCATGTTGGACTTCGCATCCCCTTTCCTCCTAGTTGTAATGCACAGTTAAGTCAGATGTTAGTATAGGCTTCTGACTTTTACGACTCATTGTTTCATTTTCCTTCGCCTCAGTCACAATAATAATTGCAGGTACCAGTTTTACTAACTGTTACTACAAGATAAGGCCAATATGCACTGTTCCGCAAAGGAAAAGTAGGATATTACAGTGTATACAGAGGATGCTATAGCAAATAAAATGGTCTTCAGAACTGCTATACTTTATGGACATAACAGTGAGTAAGGGTGAGAGAGAAAGTGGAGAATGACAGGATTTGTTCCCATTTGCTCCAACCATCCTTTGTATGACAGTGTCTGCACCAAGACTAAGAACATTTTGTGGATGTGGCAAAGATGAAAAAGTGAGAGAGGTAGAAAAACAACAGCATTAAGGCAAACAGTTAATTCAACTGACCCTGGGGTCCAGAGCAGGCAGCCTCATCTCCATGCTCTTCAGCCACTGTCTAAGTGCTCGGATTTGACCCCGGAACTCACTCTGCCATTGGCTCAAGTCCTCTACATCACTCCTAAGACAGAGGAGCAATATCATGTGTAAATATTATCATGTTCCAGTTGCATTGATCCTTAAAATATGAGAGAAATTAGGCACATTTGTATCACTGGGGATCATACAATTAAACCCAGCCAAACAGTATGTTAGCAATTAAATGCATTATTTTGGAGTTGGACTGGTGATAAATTTTTTCCTAACGATATTTTCTGGATTATCTGATTAAAGTATGCTTTTTTTCTGCACGAGTACTCTTGCACTTTCTTAGGCCATTTTTTTATTTGTTGTATCTTTGCCCCAGAAAGCAATGCAAAGGCCAATGATAAAACTAAAGTTCACCAAAAATATATTATTCTTTAATTTTATGGAACACAGAGATAGCAGCATCTCCACAGCCTGTGCTATGCATGATGAGCTAAAACAAAGCTTTAAAATTTTTATTAAATGATAAGGTCCTGTCAGTTAAAATGCTGGTCAATTACCTCATCAGAGAGACATTTTCATTATCTGGGCTGGAACTTTATTTTCCTTGTCTCAGTATGCTTCATTTAGACACACTGTACAATGGGTCTTCATGTCACACGTGATACAGCTGATACAGCTGTCGTTATATTCCGTGTATTTTATTTAACCTGACTGTTAGTGGGCACTTTCAATCCTGCATGGTTCATTTCCCTGTTTTTTCCGTTTTTGTGCCTACAATGAAATTAACCATTAGTCCATTTAAACCACATACTGTATTTATGAGCCTGAGTATTTAATTTGTACAAATTGTATAATTTTTCAGTTTGTCAAGGACAAAATGTATCTTGGCGCAATGTCAAGAAGATAGCATGACAATTGTATACAGTAGCATACCCAAATCTCTGATCCTGTGATGTAGGTGTTGGTGTCTCAAACAAAGCACTTTCTTTTTCCTGGAAGAGACCATTACAAAGATACTAAATAATCTTTGCACCAATTTTTTGTGCATTCTTTTGATACAAGGTAAATGACGGTGTGTTTTGGACTCTGCGTTCTTACCTCCCCAACTCCAGTTTCTGCAGGCAGAGCTGATTGGAAAAGAGTCAGATCTGAGTAGTCAAGGGAGCTGATTGAAGAATTCTGGGAGGTGCATGCCCCACTGCTTCTGTTGGCAGGCTCCTCTATCAAACCTTGGGGCTAGTATTGGCACATAGAGCAAAATATGTACAGTGTACATGAGGACACTGTATGTAAGTCCTTATGCATACTTAGACATTGTAAAGCGCTTTGGATAAAAGCGCTATATAAGCAATTATTTACCATATTTACCATTAGAAAATTACAGAACTATTAATCTCGCAAGGATCTCGTTTATGAGTTATGTTTCTCATAATTACGAGATCCGGATGTCGTATATACAAGATACAGATCCCCTAATTATATTTTAGGGATCTCATAAATATGAGAAGGTTTCAGAACCTTGAGTATCACAGCAGTTCAGTGACAGTTTTCAATACCCAATAATTCCGGTTTTCTGTAGATGTTGGTCATATGAGTGAAGTCTTTAACGTTTAATATGACATCTTCTAAAATACTATGTACATGTACTTAGATAAGGTCTCTATTTTTTTTCCTGTGGTGAATGCAATGCACCGCTGTAATAGTATGATTAATTGTAAACTAACCATTGAATCAAGTAGCAGATCCACTAGCTTCCTCTGGGATGTGTGCAAGTCAGTGTAACGCTGCCCTCATGTGCTCAACTGCTGCCGTTCTTTTCCAGACTAATAAATTATCACTAGCAAGCCATTAGGATTAACTTACACTAATAAATCAGAGATCTAGCACACAATGTAAACGCTTGTTTATTCCATTTCCACTGGCTTTCACTTCATAAAATATATTGCAATTTCTGATTTGCCCTAACATGAAAGGATGGAAAACAGGCACTATGTGAAGTGCAAATAGGATCAGCTGCATGGGTCTTGAAGTATGATTGACAAGGGAGATTCTTCAGATGTTATTTATTTACAACATAGTGTTATATTAAGAACATAATATCCACTCACCAACTTAACTGCAATTCAAAGCAATATCCCACCCATAAGTATAATGAATTTGCTTGTAATTTAATATATTGCTAAGATTAGAATCAGGACTATTACATCTGTTCTTGTCTTTATTTTACATTAACATTTTTTCCCAAATACACTTTGTAAAGTTAGTAAAACATGCAAGGCAAATTCTCTCTCTCTCTTTATATATATATATATATATATATCAAAAACATGAAGAAAACTAAATGAAAAGGTTTAAAGATGCATAAAAGAAATATGTGCTGCAGAAAATAGCTCAGCAAATTAAAGCATCACACATTTTTTTCCATTTGCAAAAGAAATCTGTGGTGAAACGTCAACTGAAATTAGTTCATTTAATATATTACATAAATCAATGCAATGCAGTGCTGTATCTAATATGTGACTTTTTAAAAATCTCACTAATTTTAACTGAATTTACAGTCAGAGATAATACAAAAATATACTCAGTGGACTAGTAAAATGAAAATTTACTTTTGCATATATATTCCAATTTAAATTAAAGAATCTACATTCTCTGTGAATATTCTCTTTAGAACATCACAATATGACTGTAAAATCAGTATTGGCATTCAAGTAATAAATATGAAAAAAAGGGTCAAAAATGAAGAGTGTTCCTAGAAAGCATCCCAAGATGGTGTTGACTCAGCCTCAGCTTTCTTCAAATGTGATGTGCAACAGAAGAAAGGACATAGTCAATGGCAGATCTAGAAACAAAAGAATAACTATGAATTAAAACAAAAATAAACTAAAACATGCCATCAGAAAAAAAAGAACTTAAGTGAAAACTTAAAAATAACCTTGATGAAATGTTGTCTTATGCAAATTAAATCGAAATAATAAACACAATCTGTACCTGTGTTCCTACTTGAGGATGGCAAGGATTTAAAAATCCATCCATGTTGAGAGGAGTGTATTCTCTGGCCAACTGAGTATCTGTTCCAAGATGTTGAATGTTGATGAACTGAGGCAGCTGTCAAAAACAAGATGTAAAAAAACAAACATCAGTTAGCAATATTGTGATTTTTCTAACACAGGTGGTTTACTATGGAAGTGTGTGGAGAAAACAAACATAATAAAAGACAGAATCTAGAGGCAGAAACTGTGGAAAACAGAAAACAATCATAAGCAGATAAAAATTATTTCAACTTACAGGAACTAAAATAACAGGTGGCAGGTCTGCTTGGGAGAACAGGATCAAGTCTGACATCATCCTGGGATTTATCAGGAACACTTGGAGTGTGTAAAAAAATGGTGTAATAAACTCAAAAAGATATGAATGTCCACTGAAGATATATGTAAATGAGTACAAACTAATGACAGATGTGAATCTGCTTTTAAAACAGTCTGAAGAATTTTAACCCTGTCACTTTTTTTTTTCCACAGAGTTGTCTTCTTGTAGTGTCTCATTGCTTAGTGTCAAATGCATTTTCACTGGGTTTATTAATTAGTTACCCGGGAAATATTTAACAACAAAACAATAACAAAAACATTTAATACAAAATCTGTCCATGCTGTATACAATCATAAATCGGAATTTATCTATGCATTTTAGAATCTGTTAAAAATGTTAGAACTAATCTGGCATATAGTATCTAATAATGTAGCGCTGTCAAAAAAAGATTTAAAAAAGAAGGAAAATATTCTTAAATTGTAAAGAAAATACTGGAAAAATATTTCTTTTGGACATACATACTGTATATATTAGTTTCATAAAGCACATGAATACAACATTTCAAAAGAAAAAGTAGAAAGTCACTTAAGATCAGCAAAAATGTCATGCTTTGCTTTAAAAAATAAATTGGCTTGGTAGTGGGTACTAAAGGAACGGAATAGTTTATATATCTATTAATAATTGTTTATGTGTCCATGTATGAGGCAAGTGTTTAGATATCTGTTATATATGAAAAAAAATCAATAGTCTAAGCAACTTTGGATGTTACTAACTGCAAGGCAGAATAAATAAATAATATTTTCTTTGTTACTGTAACTATTTTATTCCTTTGAGAAATGCAACTGTAAAGTGCATTAGTTGGTTTTTAGTCACAATCTGTTAGGAAGACAACTAGCTAATTAGAATCTCCGACTGTAACTAGTTGAACTGGATGTGAAAGAGGAGGATGACAAGTTCATGCTAAAGCCAGAGCCAGCATCAATGCTGCCTCTCCTGGAGCCTGTTCGGGACCCAGTCCTTGAGCCAGTCCGGGAGCCATATGCAGATCCAGAGCCACTGACATTGTAGGGACTGTAAAGACCTTTGGTGGACTGTGAGGAGGCCTCCAGAAGTCTAAGGCCCGATCCTTCCTCAACCATGCTTCTGTCCATGACATCTTTGTAGGAGATTTTCAGTTTGGTTTTTGGACACGTTAGATATTTAGAATAAGCACCGACGTCTCTCAGTTTCTGGGCAGTCCGAGCATCGATTGTGCCCTTCCTGATAGATTCATCTATTGACACTCTCCCCTTGACATCCGGCTCAATAAGACCACCAGTCAGATATTGGATCTCTAGGAATCGCTGGCCCGCCTCATAATACAACCAGCCCTTCTTTAGAGCCTGCGAAGCAGACATCTTCACTTTAGTTCTGGGGTCCTCAAATCCATTGAATGCTTTCTGAGCCAGATTGAGGCGATCAACCATGATTTTATCCACAAGGCCTCTTTCTGTAGCATCAGTGACTAACAATCTCTCTCCAGTTGTTGGGTCAATTATACCTCCTGTACACGCTTGGGCCTCCAACAATCTTTGGCCGGTGATGTTGTCCACAAGGTTTCTGCGTATTGCTTCAGTGATAGACACCTTCTCTAGCGTATCTATGTCCAAAATTCCAGCTATTGGGACGGTTTCTTCTGATGGGTCATTCCATATGACTGCAGGTGGTTTAATGAAAGGTATGGGACTCATAGAGGAGGAGTAAGTGGAGCCAGCGGTTGAACCAAAGGAGGATGAGCGTGAACGGAATCCTCCCATGTTCCCAGAAAGCATTTCAGCAAATTCTGTGATGGATAGGTTTCCAGATCGGTATGTGTCTAGGGAATTCTGGTCAATGAGGCCACGTGAAAGAGCTTCATCAACATCATACTGTTTCCCTGACCTCCTGTCAATGATATGAGACTTGACAGTACCGTCAGAGGAAGTCATGGTGATCTCCTCCCATTCACACTCTTGCTCTGCAAGCTCCAGGTAGGTTTGATGGTCAATGAGTCCCTTCCTGTAGGCCTCATAGACAGTCATTTCTTTTCCCGTTTCTGGGTCTACGATGACAACTCTGCGTTTACGAACGGAGGATTTAGAGGAGGTCTTTCTTTCCCGCTTCTTATCTTTTAGTAGCAGGAGCACCAGGCCAGTATCAGGATCAGTAATGCACCTCTCCATTAACTGGAGGTAGGTTAGATTTTCCTCAGTATTGGGATCAAAGAAACCTTTGGTATCATCTGATGGATCTGTCAGGATTTCATTCATTTCCTCATCAAAGAAGCCACGTTTATAGGCCACCTCAACTGGCAGACGGTGACTTTCCTCTGGGTCAATGATTCCACCAGTTGCAATCTGGGCTTCCAGGAGACGGATACCATGATCTTTCAGGATCAGCCCCTTTTTCATGGCCTGGAACAGGGAGATTGTCTTGCCTGTATAAGGATCTCTATATCCTGTCACTGCACGTTCAGCAGAGAGAAGCTTGTCTTTGAATTCTGGGCCTACGGTTCCCATACTTACTGCTTCATTGACAGTTAGTTTGAGGTTTTTTATTGGATCAGTGATATAGCCTGTGGCTGCCTGTGCCTCTAGGAGTTCAAATGCAGTGCCTGGCCTAATCATATTCTTTTTCATGGCCTGGTAAATTGACAGACGTTCCTTTGTGGATTCTAAAAATACTCCAGCAATACAGCTTGTGCCCTCAAGATACTTTGATAGCCTCTTGCTTATCTCCTCCAGTGAGATGACACCTTCATTTA
The DNA here is from genome assembly GCF_033026475.1 of Channa argus. Lineage (NCBI taxonomy): Eukaryota > Metazoa > Chordata > Actinopteri > Anabantiformes > Channidae > Channa > Channa argus. The sequence goes on from NC_090203.1 coordinate 20,333,141, forward strand.
GGTCGGTGACAGTCTGCTGGTCTATGATTTCTGACCATAGCAGCTCCTCTATTGTGATTTGTTTCCTAAGACCCTTGACTGTAAGCCTCTTGTTTCCCAGGGGGAGCAGGCGTAATCCGCCATCCAACTTACATCTCTTGAGCAGCTCTGCATAAGACAGCTTCTCAGTAGAGACAGGGTCAATGAATCCTTTAACATCGTCATTCAGTCTCTCATTGGTTTCCTTGTTGATGTATCCTCTTTGTATGGCAATGTCAGCGGGAAGGTGGAACTGGAATTCCGGATCAATAATACCCCCAGTGGAAGTTTGTGCCTCCAACATTTTTAAAGCATAGCTCTCTGGAACAAGGTCCTTTTTCATGGCCTGGAAAAGAGATATGATTTTCCCACTGTATGGATCTTTGTATCCAGTGACTGCTCTTTCAGCTGACAGAAGCTTATCATGAATCTCAGGGCCGACAACACCCTTACAAACCGCTTCATCAACAGTAAGTGTCTCATTCTTTGTGGGATCAACAATGAATCCTGTAGCAGCTTGTGCTTCTAAGAGACTGAGGGCTATTTCTGGTGGAATAAAACCTCTCTTCATTGCTTGGTATACACTCATCTTGGACCCTTGGTCAGTTGTGAACCCAGCAACACATCCTGTGCCATAGAGATATTGTTTGACACTGGTCATTTCCATTATGTCACGGATATCCCTCTTTCCTTGTTTAAGAAGGTTGTATGTCTCAAAGTCAATAATGCGGGCACTGTACAGCTCCTCAATAGTTATCCTTCTCCTTATGGTCTTATATGACAATGGGTCACTTTTAATTATCTCTCTCTGCTCCATGATCTCAATGATAATGATGATCATCCTCTCTTTAGTGATTTTGCCAGAGCGATATTCATCTATGAGCTTTTGCCTCTCTGTTTCTGGAAGCAAATTTGAGTTCATGACATCCCAGAGGTTGATTGGTTTGTCAGCAAGACCCTCAATTGGAATGTCAATTTGGGTGTTGGAAAGGTCACTTTGTATTTGTTCTTCTGTATATAGGTATGTCTTCTCCACAACAGTTGGAGTCTGGGGTTTGGAGAGTGGGAGGATGTATAGGCCAGATGCTGGGTCTCTTTGGCATTTGTCTTTAAGCTGTCTGTAGGTTACATTCTCATCAGTTTCTGGGTCTGAGAAAGCCTTGTTATCATCAGATGGTTCAGATAGGGTCTTTGCAGTTTCTTTGCTGAAAATGTTCTTCCGATAAGCAACATCATTAGGGACACGGTAGCTGTTTACAGGGTCAATGATTCCTCCACTAACCATCTGTGCCTCCAGCAGTGGCATGGCATGCTCTTTCAGGATGAGCCCTTTTTCCATTGCTTCAAAGAGGGAAATCTTTTGGCTTGTGAATGGATCTTTGTAGCCAGTGACAGCTTTTTCCGCAGAGAGGAGTTTTTCATGCAGCTCTGGACCAACAAGGCCTGACTTCACTGCCTCATCTACTGACAGACACCGGTTGTTTACTGGGTCGACAATAAAGCCAGTGGCAGCCTGGGCCTCAAGAAGTGAAAGCCCTGTGTTGTATCTGAGGAACTTTTTCTTCATTGCCTGATAAATGGTTACTTTCTCTTTTGTTGGCTCTAGGTAGACACCAGCAATGCTCTCAGATCCTTGGAGGTATTTATTGACATTGGGATTCTCACTGACCTTGTCAGGTGTGGTTTTGCCTTGTTGAAGGCGGTCAAAGGTTGGTTTGTCTATGATTTTTGAATCATACAGAGAACCTGCTGGGACAGGAGCTCTGAGTCCCTTGAAGCTGGACTGTTCTTGTTTCTTGGCCTCTTTCTCCTCTACAATTGTGATAACAATCTTGATGATCTTTTCAATTGTAATCTTCCCTGACCTAAACTGTCTGAGGAGGTCAAACCTTTGTTCCTCAGTGAGATATTCAGAGTTGATGATTTCCCACATGGTCATCTTCCTGCCCTTAAATGGTCCAAAGTCAAGGTCCACAGTTGCCTGAGTCATAGCCTCTTTTGTCTGGGCTTCAGTAAATGTTGGGGTCTCCTTTGCATTGATTGCTTCGTCAGAAAGAGGAAGAAGATAGAGACCAGTTGTTTTGTCAGTGACACATCTGTTAAAGAGCTGTGAGTATGTGACATTCTCATTTGTGTTGGGATCAAAGAAGCATTTTGTTTCATCACTTGGACTATTCAGAATCTTTTTCATTTCATCATCAAAATAATTTCTCTTGCAGGCCACATCATGTGGAATGCGATGGCTCTTTACAGGATCAATTATGCCACCAGTGGTCATTTGGGCATCAAGCAGTCGAATTCCTTGTTCTTTAGGTATGAGATCTTTTTTCATTGCCTCGAACAAGGATACAGTCTTTCCAGTGTAAGGATCTCTGTAACCTGTAACAGCTCTCTCAGCAGACAGCAGCTTTTCATGCAGCTCAGGACCAACAACGCCTGCTTTGACAGCTTCATCCACAGTGTACTTCTGGTTATGAAGAGGGTCAACCACATAGCCTGTTCCTGCTTGGGCTTCGAGCATGTTCAAGGCAGGCCCTGGCCTCATCATGTCCTTCTTCATAGCTTCATAGAAGGACATTGTTTTCTTGGACGAGTCAATGACTACACCTGCAATGCAATTCGTACCCTTCAGAGCTTTGTGGACAGGCTCCATTTCAGAAACTTCTGTGACCGTCTTGTTGCCTTTCTGCAATGCATTGTACAGGTCTTTATCAATAATTTTAGATTCCAAGAGTTCAGTGGCTGGGACGGGTGCTCTCAGACCATCAAAGGTAATTTCATTCTTCTTCTCTTTCTCCTCTGCCACAGTGATGACAATCTTAATGATTTTTTCAATTGTGATTTTGCCTGTCTTGTATTGACGGAGAAGGTCCTTCTTCTGGTCTTCAGTGAAGTACTCAGAATTGATTATTTCCCAAATGGTGACAGTCTTTCCCTTGAATCTTCCAAATGGCACAGATACAGTTGTTTTGCTGAACACATCTTTGGTCTCCTCCTCTGTATATATACTTGAGCACTGAGCAGCTTTATCTGTGATTGGTAGCAGTAGCAAGCCTGTGTTAGGGTCAGTGGTGCATCTCGCCATTAGCTCAGAATATGTCAAAGGTTCTTGAGTGCTGGGATCAAAGTATCCTTTTATGTCATCGGTTGGATTCGCCATAATCTTGTTCATTTCTGCATCATATTGTCCCTGCTTGTAGGCTATTTCATTGGGTACACGGTGACTATTTACAGGGTCAATGATGCCACCAGTTGCAAGCTGAGCCTCAAGGACTCTGATGGCATGATCGTGCTCCATGAGACCCTTCTTCATAGCTTCAAAGACTGAGATCTTTCCACCAGTGTATGGATCTTTGTATCCAACAACAGCCCTCTCAGCTGAAAGCATTTTATTGTGCAGTTCTGGACCAATCAAGCCTTCCTTGACAGCCTCATTAACAGAAAGTTTCTGATTCTTAATGGGGTCTAGCATGTAACCCGTGGCTGCCTGGGCTTCAAGGAGAATCAAGGCTGTGCCTGGAGTAATTTTCTTCTCTTTTGATGCTTGATAGATTGACATCTTCTGATTAGATGGAGTCAAAACACCAGCAATGCAGTTGTTTCCTTTAAGAATAGTTTTTACATTCTCTGTTTCACCAAGTTCTTGCACAGTGGTTTTGCCATTTTTCAGCATCTCAAATTCCTTCTTCGATAAAACACCAATGTCATGAAGCCTGCTTGCAGGTACCTTATCACGGATGCCATCAAAAGCCAGTGGATCTGGTCTCTTTTCAACACCATCTACAACTTCACTAGCGCTTTGGCCATTAGGAACTGCCGACCCAATCACTGTTATATGTGTTTCTTTAATGTATGTGCTCTTTTGTGCATCCTCAAGCTGCTGCAGCTTCTCACGCAATTTCTGGTTCTCCTCTGCAAGAATCCTTTCTTGCTCTAGTTTCTTCTTTTCCAGTTCCTCCATTTCTTTCTGCTTGTTAAACATTTCTTTCTCAGCCTCTTTCTGTTTATTTAGGGCTGCATCCATGGTAGCCTGAAGTTTCTTCTTCTCGTCTTCCATCTGCTGTCTCTGGCGTTCCTGTTCATCTTTGAGAGCCTTGGCCTTTTTAACTTCCTCTTCAAACTGGCTCTCCAGCCTCTTTTTCTCATCTTCAATTAGTTTCTCCTTCTTTAACAACATCTCCTTTTCTGTCAGGAATGTCTGCTGGAGTACGGTCTTCTCGTGTTCAATTTGTTTCTGTTGTGCATCAGCAATCTGATAGAAAAAAAAAGTGAAAAAGATCAATTGCAAGAGTTTTATGGTTAGACATATATTAAATGAAGTTTCAGTTGGTTTATATTGTTAATATCGCAATAAATATAATTTGTACAATGCACTCTGCCATGCCCATCCATAAGGGTAAAGTGTGATTTTATTTATTTATTTGTTTATTGTCATTTACTTTTCTTTTTTTGAAGAATCTTGTCTACAAGATTCAAGACAGAACATCATTGGATTTGTATATCTATATCTATATCTGTATGTGCATAACAGTGATGCCAATAACAATCCTTAAGTAAATACCTAACTATATTATTTTATATAACTACATATATAACTATATTATTTTTATATACTACAATATTTCCGACTGACAATGTACAATCTGCTAAAACAATCTGGAAGTGTTACACTCCAGTAGGAAAGAAGACCCCACTGCCATGCACTCACTGGACTAAGAAGTAAATAAAATAAAAGGCTGAATTATGGCTGTTTGCTACACTTGTTTTTAGTTTTTACCTGTTTCACTATTGGAGGTATTGTATTATAAGTTGTGTTGAGATGTCATAACGGATAAACCTATAAACTTTTTTAAGGACATGAAACAGAAAAAGACAGATGTCTAATCCATTGGCTAAATAAAATGAATATTACCCTCACTTTGTAAGGACTCTTGAAACTATTGAACGCAATTAAAACAATGAAACATTTAAGAAACACTCCACTGTATTCTAACTTTAAAGTGTGTTCTCTGAAATTAAGAATAATAATCTTAAAAACAGTGCTCACCATTAAGGTGGTCTGTCTATGTAATAGTGACCGGGAGGAGCACAGACAACAGCCGCCCCCCCCCCCCCCCCCCCAAAAAAAAAAACAAAAAACTACGGGCTGTTGGATTATTTTTGTGCCATTTAATGCACACTAGTGTGCCATGTTGATGTGAAATGGAGAGCAGAAATGCAATAGATATAGTAACATATCTGTCAGATATTGGCGCATAAACAATCAAATCTGCCGGGTTAGCTGTGGCTCAGTCAGTAGAGTAGTCATCCATCAGCCGCAGGGTCATTGGTTAGACCCCTACGACCTCCTGGTCAGTGTCCTTGAGCAAAACAGGTGTGTGTTCCTTACTTGTTGCTTTGGATAAAAACATTGAGTAGAATTTTGTTTGTTGTCACTATGTGCTTGAACGTTTTTATCCAGCAAATGCACCGACTATAAAAAAAAAAAAAAGACAGTGGAACATTCTCTTAAAACACAGACAGCATTGGTACACATCTTTCTGGAGGTTTAGTGTTCTGGTAAATCTGTGGTGGCTCTCCAGCCTCTTTTTCTCATCTGTGGTGTACTGTAATTTCAGCTAAGCTGTAACTAATGTTTGAAACTGAAAAATAAATAAATAAACAAATAAATAAATAAACAAGAAGCATGTCTTAATATAGAGAAACATTCCAGAATATGAGGATGCATTCGGGATGTGATCGGCATGAGCACAGTGCACTGTAAAAAAGTTTCAATTAAAATAGCATTTAAAATAAAAGTTTCACTGTTAGTACAATCAGAGAAATGGATAGAGGAAATTGAAGAGGGTTTTAGTTTTCAAAGAGTTAACAATGACATAAGCTGCTCTGTTATGCCATTTTTGACACAATACCTCTTTAGACTTATTTTGAAGTTCTTCAGCCTCCTTTTTCAGTCTAGCCTTCTCCTTCTCTAGGTCTGCAATAGCTTTGCGTAAAACATCAGCCTCTTTGCTGGTGTTTAGTCTCTCAACTTCCAGTTTTTCCACCACTGTAATTTTTTCTTTGGTAGCAATTTCAGTCTCATGAAGACGGGCAGCGATTACGTCCGCTTGTTTCTTGAATTTCTTTGCCTCCTCTTCAGCTTTGGCCTGGGCTTCACTGAGCTGGGAAACCTGAAGTTTGAGTTTTTCCGCTTCAGCTATGATCTCCAATTGCCTTTTCCTCTCGGCTTCAAGGGACTTTTGGTATTCCTCGGTTTCTTCCTCCAGACGCTGTTGCATAAGTTGTTTGTCCTCCAGCAGTTTTTGTGCCTGCTCTTGAGCCAGGTCTTTCTGTCTTTGGAGCATCTCTGCCTCAGCTTTAAGTCTAGATGCCTCTTGTATAGCCTGCATTTTCTCTTTGAGCATTTTCTCTGCAAGAGCTCGTTGCTGATTGAGGTCTTCTTCTGCAATTTTTCTCAAGCGTGCAGCTTCTTGGGCTTCAACACTAAGCCTAGCAGCATCTTCTGCAAGTTTCTTCATATTTTCAGCCTCCTCCGCAAGGAATTTCTGTGTGTTATCTTTGTCTTTCTTGATGAGGCGTTGGTTTTCCTCCTCCATTCTGATTTTGAGTTTAAGTAGTTCTTCCATCTGAATTTTGACTTTGAACAGTTCCTCCTCCACCTGAGCCCTTTGTTTTACGGCATCATCGACCTCATCTTTCAAGCGTTGCAGCTCTTCATCCAGGAGAGATTTCTGTGTATCAGTTTCATCAAGCTGAAGTTTAACCTTTGTGAGCTCTTGTTCCACTTGTAACTTCTGTTTTAATGTTTGCTCCACCAATTTCTTGTGCTTTGCCATTTCATCATCAGCTTGTTGCTTTTGCTTCAGTGCTGCAGCTTCTGCTTGTGCTCGTTTAGCGGCCTCAAATTCAGCCTCCTTCCTCAACCTCTCAGCATCCTCCTGGGCTTTGGCTTGGTTTGCAGCTTCTTGCTCAGCATAAAGTTTTTGTCGTTCTGCTTCTTCTGCTTGTTGGCGAAGGAGAGCAGCCTCTCTTTCTGCCTTCACCTTAGCATCCTCTGCCTCTTTAGCAAGCATCCTGGCTTTCTCGTACTCTTCCTTTAGCTTCTTTTGCATGAGGCTGTCTTCCTTCTGTTGAGCAAGGACACTTTGGACTTGCTGCTCAGCCGCAACGCATTTCAGGGCTGCTTGTTGAGCTGCAACAATCTGTTTTTCTGCTTCTTTGTCAGCCACCTCTTTCTGCTTTCGGACTTCTTCTGCTTTCTTTTTTAGACGACCGAGCTCTTCTTGGGCTGCCATGCGTTGTCTGGCTGCCTCTTCTTCTGCAGCAGCAATCTTCTTAACCTTTTCCTCGGCTTCCTTTCTCCTCATCTCCTCCTCAAGAACAAGCTTCCTTAATTTCTCTGCCTCCTCTTCTGCTCTGAGCTTGCTTTGCTGTGTTTCATCTGCAATGTTTTTCAGTTTGTTCAGTTCAAGCTCCAGATCAAGTTTTCCCGATGAAGCCTTTTCAAAGTTTAGCTTGAGAATTCTGATTTCCTCTTCAACAACTCGCCTCTGTTTGAGTGTGTCATCCACTATTGCCTTTTGTCTTTCCATTTCAGCCTCAGATGATTTTTTGAGTAGGACTATCTTTTCCTCAATCTCTTGCTTGTGCTGGTTGGCCTGGTCTTCAAGAATTTTCCTCTGGTAAGCCTCATCCTCCGCTTGTCGCCGGAGTCTTTCATTTTCGGCCTCCTTCTCCTTCAGGGCAATTTCGGCCTGTGTTTTTGAAAAAGTGGCCTCATTGATTGCACACAGCTTCTCTTTAAGAATCCTCTCAGCTTCTGCTCTCTGGCGAGCTGCCTCTTCCTCAGCAAGTTGTCTCTGATGCTTTGCTTCCTCTGCAATGGCTCTAAGCTTGCTTGCTTCATCAGCCAGGTCCCTCAGCTTGCCAGCTTCAGCCTCAAGAAGTTGTTTGCTTCTCTCTGTGTTGGACATGCTCTCTTTTTCTGCTTTGTACTTGAGCTGAATGAGTATGTCCATTTCACTCCTCACTTTGGCCAGTTCATCCTCCAGTTGTTTCCTTTGCTGTTGAGCTGCAATAACTTCATTCTTCAGCCGATAAAGTTCATCTTCAAGAAGGGTTCTCTGCTGTTCGGCATTGTCAAAATCTGCCCTAAGTCGAATCAACTCCTGCTCTGCAGCCAGTTTCTGCTGGGCTGTGCTCTCAGCTATTTTCCTCTGCCTCTCAAGTTCGTTTTCAGCCATATCTTTCTGCTTCAGGGCTGATTCTTCTGCTTTGGCTCTCTTTTTAGCTTCACGCTCAGCCTCATCCTTTTGTTTTTCTGCGTCTTCTTGAGCGAGGCTCTTTTTGTGAGCTTCTTCTTCAGCCTGGAGTCTTAGACGAAGGGCTTCATTAGCTTTTTGCCTCCACTTTTCAAGCTCTCTTTCTGCCTCTTCCCTGGCACTTTCTGCCTCCTCCTGTTGGTTCTTGAGACGTTCTGCTTCTTGTTGCAGCTGAATTACAGTACCATGCTCTTGTTTAAGTGATTCCTCTAACTTTGACACATTTTCTGCAAAGGACATCTGTTTACTCCGGAGCTCGACAGCTGCACTCTTCTGGGCTGCTACGTGAGCAACCTGTATTTGTCTCTCCTTTTCTATCTCGGCTTGCTTCACTTGTCTTTCAGCCTCCTCAGCCTGCAACTTGAAGTTTTCAAGGTCTTCTAGGGCTTTTTGCTTTTGCCTAGCAGCTTCCCTCTCTGCCTCTGATTTGCATTTGAGTTCTTCCTCTGCCATGCGTTTTTTCTGGGTCTCTTCACTGACTTGTTTGCGGAGCTTCTCAGCTTCCTCTTGGGCAGCCTTTCTGAGTTTCTCTGCTTCATCTGCTCGATTCCGAAGTTGTTGGAGCTCAGCTTCTGCAGTAGACTTTTGCTTTAGTGTTGTGTCAAGCTGAATCCTAATGAGGTGGATTTCCTCTTCGATCCTTACCCTACTTTTAAGAGCTTCATCCACCTGTTGACTTTTGTCCTTAATTTGCTGCTCTGAAAGGTTTCTGAGCTCATGCAGTTCCAGTTGGATATTTTGCTTTTGCTTTTCTGCATCAACAGCAGCAATCTCTCTCTTGCTTACTTCTTCCTGCATTCTTAACTTCAGCTCTTGAGCCTCTTTCTCAGCTTTGTCAATGGCCTTTGCATGAGATTCAGCTAACTGCTTCTGTTTGTCTAACTCAGCCTGCATCTCGGCCATTTTTTTCTGCTCTTCCGCTTTGAGTTTCTTTGCAGCTTTCTGCATTAGTGGAAGCAAATGGTAAAGAAAGAATTATAATCAAGCATGACAGGTTAAAGGTAACACTTTACATTAACCAACTCTTAACAGTGTGGATTAAAACTGTAATTGCTGTGTAATCACAGCGTAATCACACTGGAACAAGAGCAATTTAATGTACTGTATTACCTAGGCAATGTTAGGGTTAAAAATTAGCTCAAAGATCAATCACTAGATGCAAATTAGATGCACATTCAATAAAGTGAGGTTAAATACACAATGCAATGAAAAGTATTTGTCACAAGGCAGTTCAGGAAAAAAATGGATGATGTATGAATTAATGTATGGAAACAAAATATCACTTCACAACACAGCAAGAAAATCATATGGCATGCAACTGTAGCTGTACTGTTTAACAGTAATCTTTAACTTAATTACTGTAAGTAGAATCCCAATATTATATAAAAGTACAATTTTACTTTATTGCTAATTAAATTATTTAAAAATATCTTCTTAAAATTGCTTAATTGCTGAGAAATATCCGTATTTAGTTATATATACAGTACCGTAGTAATCACCATACCTTTTACTTTATAATCGCTATTTAAATGTGTGTCTAATGTTAATTTGGTAAGACTGGAGTTCTTCAAAGTAGGTATTTACTCTCTACTTCAAAGTTTGTTTGTTTTTTGTTGATTTTCCTCTGTAGAAAATGAATGGAATTATTTGTTTTTAGTAAAATGTCTAATTCTTTTATGTTAGAGTATTATTCATACCATTCGCTATGACTAGTTTTAATCCCATCCCATGCACCAGGGGTTCTTTAAATCACTATTTCTACAAAGTACAATAAAGTGATGAGGAAAGGCAAAGACAAGGCTCAAAATGACAGATAATGTCACTGTTAGTAAACCGGCTTATGAAAATGCTATTTAGGAAGCACTGTAGAGTAAAAGAAATATTATGCATAGAATACAACAGGATGGACAACAAAGAGCATGAGTGACTAGGGGATAATATAGCTAGTTACAGTAATTGTACAAAACGCAGCAGTGAAAGCAAGAAAATTAATATGCCACGAAAAGCCACAAGAATGCAAGAGATTCTAGGTCGATAAATGAAATGGAGCTTACACAGTAGGTACTTGAAACACTGAATAATTTACCTTTGTAATGCTCAAACATGTTAAGCACTCATCATGTCAAAGCACTGGCAAGCAGTTAAGAGAAGCAAAGAAACAAATAAAACATTAGAGGTATAAAATAATGTAACACAAGAAAGTTGTGTTAATATAGAATAAAAAGGAGAGGTGAAGACCAGGCCGACCCATAGAGTCTTAACTTTGATTTCAGCCTCAGAAAAGAAATTGGCCAGACAGATAAGGAAGAGAAGGAAACTTAAAAGAAGTGAAAGAAAGAACCCCTCATCTACTGTACCATGGCACAAAACACACAATGAATGGACATGGAGTAGCAAATACATGTATAACCATACAATGTGCGGCATTTATTCATTATCTTTTAAACATTGAGAATTAGGGTCTCAATAAAGCTTCCGACGTAATAATCCACTTCCACGCTGTATTTACGTCAGTGTAAACACACTCAAACCTCGTGCCTTGATCTAGCTAATAGATCAGCTACAGCATGCCAATGTTTCATGCATAAACAGTGCAAAGGAACCATTTGTCGCCCGTACATTAATGAACAGTGTGTGGGTTGGTGTTATACAGAGAAAAGTGTTTGCAGGCGTGCATGGTGTTGGTGATCAGCAGGTAAATGTGTTTGTTGGCTGGCTGACTGGTTAGGATAAGGTTAGAATTTAGTTTGTTTGGGACCCTTGGGCAGTTGTCACGCACCTCCTCGTCCTCCAAGCGGCGCTGTGTGTCGGTGATGAACTTGATGTACTGACTAGTCAGAGTCATCAGTTCACTGTATCGGGTCCTCAGAGTTACGTACTGATACGGGAAAAAACAAACAACACTTAGAAAATGTTGGACTGTCAGACTGATGCATGCGGTATGACTCTCACAGTATAAGTTGAAAGTTTATAAAGTTTGGGTTATCAAGCTACTTAATATTGTCTAGACACTCTATACAGTGTTGTTGTAAAAACATGCCTCCTGAATAATGTTGTCAGAAGCAGAATCCAGTTTGGTTTTCTTCAAGGGGGAAACAAGAGGCTCCACCTGAGCTTTGTAGGCAACCAACTGGAGTTCATAGTCCTGTTTGATATAATACAGATTTCAAACATCAGTTATGCCACAGACACTATCTAAATGCTCCAAATAACAATATTTACAATGACTAATACAAGCTAATGTTGTTTTGATGCTCACCTTGATAGTACCAATGTATGCTTTAGCATATTTTTGACACTCATCAACTTTGTCTTTGTTCTGCTCAATCTCCTCCAGCAGTTTCTGTTTTGGGGAAAGGGTCAAAGTAAGAGTGAGACATGTAAAAATAATTCAAAGAATGAGGGTAACATCTAGGGGTACTAGTACCTTTTCCTGAGCAAGCTGCTCTTTAAGAATGTTACTGTCAGTGATGGGCATAGCCTGGATATTTTCCTGCCTTTGCTTGGCATCTGCAATCCAGCGGATCAGCCAATCGTAACTCTCGCGATAGTAGCCCAGTTGGCGGCCCAGCTGCTCTAGTTCCCTATGTCGAAGGTCAATCTGGGTGAACACGGCCTTCCAACGGTCTTGGAGACTCAACAGATGTTGGCGGTAGTGGTCGAGCTCGACATCACGCTCGCTGTGCACGCGAGACATCTTCTCACTCACAGTAGAGGCTTTCTTCAACTCTTCTTCCAGACTATCAAACACTGGCTGTTCACCCTGAGCTTCAGCTCGCATTTTCTGCAAGTTTCAAACAAAGCGAAAACAACTCAGCTGTGGCTAATTCTTTCAAATTGCACACTACTGTCACTTCATATTTTTAATTTCTTGCAGATATTACATACTGTTTACCTTTAGAGTTGTTCTATAGGTCTCTACTTCCTTAACATCACTAGGCACAGTGTGAACTTCACGCAGACAGTCCTCATACCGCTTGAGAACTCCCTCTGCACCCTGTGTGTTACGGATGACCATTTCCACAGTCTTCAATCTGGGAAAAGAAACAATTAGTCAATAAAAGCACTTGACATTTAGGCATAAGGAAACTTTTTTTAAAAAACGCTAGAGACTCACTTTTCAAGATAAATGGAGGAGAGCATGTGGGCATGATCCATCTTCTGCACAGTGAGGTCAAGTTCTGACCGCAGCACAGGAGCAGACGCAGATGGCTGAGGGGAGCTCAAGATGTCTTGTGACTTTACCGACACCTTATCAAGGTCTTTCTTGAGGCAGTCAAGCTCCACGTGGACTTTCTGTACAATATAGAAAGATAACAAAAGAGAGTCAAAAGCTGAGAGAGATTTAACACACAGAATCAATAGACAAATCCCTAACCAACATCTGGGTCATGGATTGGAAACAGTCATGGTATAGATCATGCTGGGTCACTAGGTTTACATTATAAGTAAAACAGCCTAGCTCATGTACCAAATGTCATTATGCAGGTCTTGAAATGCAAACATTGTGATGCAAATATGATGCAAAAATGATACATGATGACTAAATGATATGTAGGAACTCTGACGGGTGTTTTGCATCTTGTTTTAGCAGATTTCCTTATTATTTAGGTATAGTTTAAATTCTACTTCATCCTCATATGTGAGCAGACAAATTATTGGCACACAACATAGAATAAAGTGTAGAAACCAGCAAAAACTCCCTTTTCTCTGATGGTCCTGTATGATTAATGATAGTTATGATGAAAAATGAATAGGGCCAAAGAATAATACAGATGTTATTCTGTTTGATATCATATTCGTATTTATACACGAAACACTTCATCAGTACCGTTTGCTCTGTTTTCTTCTGAACACAGTCTTTCAGAGGTTCCTTTTCCATCGGTTTGCGTATCCGAGCCACAGTCTGAGCCTCACAGCCTTCTATCTGCAGACGCAGGTCCTTGACCTCAGAGATATAGTTCTTACACAGAGACTCATCCTGCTGACCTGTGTAGCATGATGTGTATTAGTTTAGTATGGTGGGAATAGAAACAAATTCACGTGGTCTAAACGCAAGATTGAAACAGTTTTGATTACATGACAGAGTATGTGTCACTATTTTATATAATTGGTGTAATTAGGATGTGCTGTCACCTTGTTTCACAACATCAACCCACTGCTTTATTACCCTGCATTTGAACACAACTGTACTGCACATGCACTTCTTCAAAAGTTGTCTTAAGTACACAGCTTCATATCCACTATACAGATGCCATACAGAATACAGCAAATATTTTGTGCATCAATTATCACACTCTCAGTTGCATGACTAAAAGCATAAGACACTGTAGCCCAACCCAAAACAGGAGTTCTACTTGGTGCAGAACTGCAAAAAAAAAAACAACACAAAAATGCAAAACAACATGCAGTCACACAAGACTCTAATTTAATATCTACTTCTTAAACACTTCCAGCTATATTTTTAACATCTCTTCTGAGGTTTAAAAGCCCGTTGAGATGTAGCTTCGACTGGTTTAGCATCACTCACCTCTGAGCCTAACCACCCTTAGTCCTGAAAGGGGAATTGACAATGCAGAGTTGCAATACACTTGAATAATTCCTTGATCTATCCATTAATAATCCATATCTGATTGAATTTGTGAAGTATTTACCTTTTTCCATGGAGCGAAGCAGGTTGTCAAAATGCTGGGTTGACTTGTTGTAATCCTCCTCGATCTGTATGCGGTCAACAGGGCCAAAGAGCTGCGAGTCCTGGCTGTCCCGCATGAAGTCCTGGTAGTGGAGTTCCAGGTTCCTCATTAACAGCCTGTATTCCTCTGGTTTCATAGCCTTTAACTACACAGGGCGGAGAAAAAAATAAAAGGCAGGATGTAATGAGTGGAATTCACATTTTTGAAGAGATGAATGCTGTTATTACATTTAGCCATGTTCTGGGTCTATGTTGGACTTGTTAAATAGTTATACATACAGAATCACTGTATAATAAGAAAATATTAGACTCCATCTTATTTTTGCCATATTGTGTTCATTGTATATGCCCACCATGGTGATGTTCCATGTACGTATCTGTGTGAAGTCTCTCATCATGTACTGCCATGAAAGAAGACTCTTCATGTCTATATGGAACATTTGCCACATGGACACCATCTGTTGATAACTTCCTTCCAGACTGCAGGAGGACAGCAATGCAAAAGTGTAAGACTCTAATAACAATTGGGTTCATACACACAGCTGTCACAGATGAGACTAGTACAGTTATGTTTCGCTGTGTTCTCACCTGGACACACTATCCAAAGCCTCCTTGTTGACTGGAGGTACGATGAAGCAGACAGAGGGCACCACCGCCTCATTTCCAGAGTGATTCAGGACCTTCCACTTGAAGGGCTGTGAGTTGTTGAGGAGTGCACATTCATCTCCTTTATGGACAGTGATCTGAAACACAATCCAGGATTGAGAGGTTTATACCTAGAGGACGGCAAACTGAAGCTCACAGCTATGACCTCTCTGGGCTGCGAATGATTAGAAATCAACACAGAGTGGTGAGTAGAGGTTCTCACCTCCTGTTGCTTGAAATCACAGACTGCCTGAATGGGCAGTTTGCCTTTGATGGGGGACGTGGGGTTACGGGGTTTAAGCTGGATGATGGACTTGGCTCTCTTGTTCAGGCCAGACAACAGAGTCTTAAATTCATTCTGCTGTTCCTTCTCTTCCTTTTGAAAACAAATCAAACTCCATTAGAATACAATAATTTTCTAATGGTACAAAGCAAAGATTTCATCACCATCTTTATGCACTTTTTCACAATCTGTGCATGCTTTCTGATGAACAAACTGCCAGGATATTTACATGTGCAAATACATTTAAGGGAAATGGCCATCACTCACAAAAGCATCCTGGAGCAGATCCTCTAGGCGTGTGGCTGTTGTGGAGCGGTCACAGCTGTACTTCTTTTTCATGTTCTCCTGCATTTTCTTCATCTTGTCCTGAGCTTCCTGCACATCAGCAAAGAACTGCAAGAAAAGGAAATCACATAAGAAAAAAACAAAGACTCTTAAATGTTTAGACTTATTGTTTTTTTAAGCTCTTGCAGCTCAGTACCTGGTAGTAGGCTGTGTTTTCTTTGAGATGAGCCTCAGTACAGCAGCACAGCTGGAGGATCCAGCTCCACTGTGTCTGCAGGGCAGCAGTGAAGGCCTGGCATGGATAAAGAAGACGTGTTGATGGCAGTGAATTAGTTAAAGACTCATCAGCGTTTATACTGTATGAGGATTCTTTACTGTTCACTTGTATTTGCTAGACCAACTACCTCAACTGTCTTCTTGCCAGGATGTCCATCCTTTACAAGTCTGTCTCCCATAGCCTGGATATCATTGACCTTCTTCTCCCTCAGCTCCAGCTCTCTCATGAGACCCTGGAGAATCCAAATTCTACCATTAATAACAATTTTAGGAGGAAAAATATGTGAATGCCTTAATATATTACACACAATCTGGAGGAAGGGATTTAAAAAGAGAGAGACAAAATGAGACACACCGAATAGTTGTCTTTCTTTGCAGTCATGTTAGTGTTTCTATCACTCCAGTCAAAGTTGACCTCCTCTTCTTCTTTGTCATTTAACCACATCAGTTCTTTAGTGGCAGCACTGACAAAGGAATGGAGTAAATCCAGGTTCCTTAGGCGGGACTTAGATGAGTTCTGAGAGACAGTAACAAATTAAAAAGCCAAAAGTAATGAAAAACAATCTGCAAACTAAATACTTAAAAAAAACGAAAAACGTCCGCTTAAAGAAATTACATTGAAATAAATTATTAAAGGTATTTAAAAGAATGTTAACAATGGGAAAATATTTACCAGTAGTTTGGCATACTGAAGGTCCAGTCTCCCCAGGTACTCTCTGAATTTGCCTCTGCTGACAGGAGATAGCTGGTTCTAAATAATAAGATATAATTTAGAACAAACATAACTTTTAAAATCAACATCAAAATGTTGGTCAAGACAGTGTGTAATCCTTTCCTTAAGTAGCAAACTACCTCGTCAGCCTTGGCACGTTCAATCTTGGATCGGAAGTCCTCCACAGTCTGATGTAGGCCTCTGTGGCTGCCCAGCTGGGACTCCACTGAGGGCAGATCAGATCCCCACTCAGCTTCCTCAATGCGACGCTGGTTCTCCTCCACCCATTCCAGCAGATCTTGGACGTAGCGCAGGGTCACATCATCCATTTCAGGGCGCGCATAGGAGGTCTTTTGAGTGGTAACCTGGACTGAAGGCACCGCAGACTTTAGACGAAGGTTGTAATCGCTGCGCAAGTTCACCAAGCGCTCATGGATACGGAAAACCCTGTGGAGGCGAAAATTCATTTTCACTGCCTCACTACTGTCTAAGAACTGCCTTAGAAGAAGGGGAGTAGTTTTAAAAGTGACATGAATGAAATACACAAGTGACTGACCTGCGGTACATCTGTTCAGCCTGAGGGTGGCGCCCATCCTTGAGTATCTGTACATCGTTAAAGAGCAGGCGAATGCTGTTGTCTGCCTTGTCCAGCTCTCTATCCACCTCTGCTGTGTGTTGAGGTGGTTTCCCTGCATTCAGCAGACGAATGTCCTGAAGAAAAGAAAACCAGAAAAAAACTCTATTTCCCACCGTGACATACAGGCATAGGCCTAGTGAAAAAGAATATATGTCTGCAAACTATGTTGTTGCGAGCAGATTTCAATAGTGTTGAAAAATATATAAAAGTAATTTAGACGTTAAGAACACACAGGAAAGTAAATGAATATTAACTGGGAGCCCTATAGGAGACTCACCATTTGCAGCAAAGAATCCAGGTGGTTGAGCTGCTCATCACAAATCCCGGACTCCATCTGAACTTTACCGACAATCCTCTGCAGTCTCTCAAGTCTAGATAGGATAAATTTAAGTTATAATAAGCTTCATTAACATCAGCAGCACCCTAATATTCCTTGGAATTGACCATGTCCTTAAAACCTGCTATAGAATCACGTTTAGACCAGCAGAAGCTACAGTATAGTTAGAAACGTTTCAACATTTCATTTGTTGCTGTCACAAATGTAGATCCATAAAGTCCATACAGATTAAAATTCAGCCAGGAGACTGTTGGTTCTTCTCATACACCCATTGCATCCTAGGACAATACTCGTAGCAGCTCAGAGTGAGACACAAAGGTCTTTTCTAACAAAGATGCCCAGTCTGCTCATTCAGTCATTCTACATCTCTAGAATCAAAAACAAGCTGTAACACTGCGAGATGACTAGATGTTCTCATGACAAGAAACCACCCATTTTTCAGGCATGATGCAACACTTTTTTTAACCTATAAAAAAAAAAACCAGACAATTCCTCCTCTTGTTTCACAAAGCATAATTAATATTATTTTATCTGGAACACATCTCATATTTTGTATCAAACCAGCACACAAACTATAACCTAAGATTTTTTTACCAGAATGTTTGGTCATATTCTACCAAAGCAAATATACATAATACAGTTGGTATTTTTTGTCAGTAAATTGAGCCTCCTGTCCTGTTTGTATTGGATTAACCTTAGCATCTAATGTAATTATTAATTTAAGTTCAACGTCATTTTGATTTATTCAATGACAGAATGTTTGGTTACTTGTTACAAAATACCAGTTATAACTTTCTGTAAAGATTTCTATAAAGGTTATCTATAAAAGTTCTATATATATCTACAGTACTATATGTAAGATATGTATTTCACTTTAATCCCAATCTTTTTTTCCTCGGGAACTGTATTCTTCTTGGCACTGCTACAGTAGAAGCCAAGGATGAGCTTTATTTATGCTCGCTGGATGACGTGTACGAATTTATCCTGTGCTGTCGTGTTTCTACTACACAGTTTTTAAGGAAAAACTAGTACAATTCAAATTTTGATCCTATTAAGATACATTATCACATATCTGCCAATCTGCTAACCTTTCAAACTCTATCCTTAAAAGTCGCTCTCTCTCGAGGATGGCAACATGGAGTCGACCCCATTCTTTCTCCACATCAATGGGATGGTAGCCTGGAGGGACCTTGACCTGGCCAGCCTGCACGGCGCTCTGTGAACAGGTGGCAGTACATTGCATAAGTGAGTATGTATCGTGAAAAACAACTGAACATCATGCTGATATAATGATATAACATAATATGAAAGAGCGTTAGCTTGCCTCAAAGGACTGGTAGATTTGCTTAGACCGGTTCTTGTCGGTCTCTTTCACTGGCAGCTCTGTTTCTTTGAACTTCAAGAACTGGCGCCAAAGTAGCTGAAGTAAAGTACACAAAAGAGCATTTAAATTGGCAAATTATATTTACATTTTTCAAATATTTTCCCCCGGAAATGGTTGCAGAAGTATAACTAAAAAAATAAAATCTTAAGTGCACACAGTAAAATCTCTTGCTGGAAATGTCATTTCCTAGATTGTTATGTTTAGGTCAAATTTCTGTCAGTAGAAAGTTTAAATCAATTCATAATCATAACGTCCTAAATAGAATTTGTACATAAATAAAAATCTTTTGTTGGTGCACTTGTAATGTTCTATATACGACGAGGTAACATTGTGCCAGTGCATCATTCACAGATTCCCATGACTAGTGTAAACTGATTAGAACTTTTCTCTGGTAAAATAACTTTACTACTTGCATTATCAGAGAAAACTTTACTAAATATCTAATGAGTTTTAAAGAAGCGCGACCCAAAAAAAAAAAAAAAAAATTAACTCAAAGACAGTTACAGTCATGCCACATTTTTGCTTGACGTGTAGCACTGACAGGGAGTGGCAGAGTCGTGTTGAGGATTAGGTCTAACATTATCTGCCTTTTGGCTGCAGTTTCTCAGCACCAGCACTGCCCCACCTACAGTACGACAATGTCTGTCAATCCAGTTCCTTCTATCTGCCCATGGCCAGACATTATGTAAGCATGTCCTTTAATTCCACAGTAATGTCTGATCACGAACCTTTTTCTTTACAATACCCACACAAGCAAATAAACTGTACATCTTTGCCATTGATTTGTGCATTCCATCAGCATCTCAACTCACCTCTATCTCTTCGTAGCTGGTGGGGAATCGCCTCTCCTCAAAGATCAGGACGTGGTGGCGGATCCACTGGATTAGAAGAGTGACCAGCTCGTAGTACTCCCGCCAACGCAGCTCCAGCTCCTGCAGCCAACACAGCAGAAAAAGTAGCTGGGAGGTGAACAACAGCACACAGGAGGGCTTTTCTTCGTCTGCTTCTCCATGTTCGACCACTCACACACCATGTTAAACTCAATTAAGTCACAACAATCTAGGTTCTGTGCGAGTGGACAAGGAGGCAGCAAGCAGAGAAGGAGGAGACAGTGGGCGAAGGAAGACAATGGTGGGCAAGAAAGGGGCAGAAGCATGTTTCTGCATTTTTCCCAGAGTCAATGTTGCCACTTTTACCATTTCATGATCATTACACTGATCATGTTTAAGATAGACTTCAAAATGCAAGGGGGGCTTTGTACAGGCTACTATGCAAATGCTTGTGAACCGATGATGTGTGACATACAAGTGGATCTCTTTGACTTCTGCATTGTAAACAAACATCACAAGTTGCTAATTTTCCTGACATAATTGGTTTCACAAGAGCTCTGTTTCTCTTTGAACTTCTGCTACTGTTGCAAAATACTCCACACAAAAACCTATTTAAAGTCAGAGTCACAAGCCTGGACAGCTTTAATTAAATTCAATCAGTTCAAATTGGAGCAAACAATTGCATTAGCCTGAAGGGTCAGTGCATGAAAAAGATGTTCTGCTTACATTGGTCCTGATGCCATCAGGCACTTCAACACGAGGCATGACATCATATAAGGATGATACGTAAGTGATGATGGACTTCTCATCAGGATGTGGGACATCAACATCTGAAAGAATAATATGAAGTGCAATTATATGCCATTTTTTGATACAAATGTATCAAAATAACCAGTCAGTTGCAAAAAAAGAGGGTGAACAAAGCATCTGATATTAACAGATATTACTAATTTACCCTCAGGATCCAGAAGACGTGTCACTCCCAGGTCTTTCTCTGCCACATTAAAGGCCTGTTCTAGGTTTTCCAGGTTGGTCTGCCGGTACACTTTGCCCATATCGATGAGTCTGGGACTAGGGGAACACAAACATGGATACTTATTCCTCAAGAGATGAAGGTAAATCTTTGAGAGTGAAAAATGTTCATAAAACTTACTAGTGCCTACATTTCAATACTGGCTGACTGTTACATAGAGGATAAATTCTCAAACGTTTTCTCAAAAGTTGCCAAAATCCATTTGACAAACATGTAGGACCCAATGGATGCTGAACGTAAAAACTAATATCACCTACTTTCTTTGCATGTAGTGATATCTTTCCTTGTAATGTATATACAGCCTATCACACATCAAACTGTCAGAAGTAAAATTTACATGATTGGCTTAAAGTCACAAACATGCAGAATTAATTACATTTGTACAGGCCTGCACATTTAATGTGCATGACACTTAATCTAACAGCAGCGGTGGAAGGGCTCTGAAGACTTCTGCCAATGGCTATACGCTGCAAAAGTACTCGCTTGTTCACTTTCTGAATAACTGTACCAACACCTGTCTTTTTGTCCTCTGGCTGTTTGACTCTGGCAGATGTCAGAGCATCTATAGGTGGGATGTAATTCATAAAGCTGCCAACATATCAAAACTGACATATTTTAGGTCAGCAGCTAGCCACAACTTGACTCCCAGAAGAGACAAAAGTTCAAATCTCCAATTATCACAAAATTATTTAGTGCTACATCTCATCTCTTTCATCATACATACATACATAACAGAGCGTCAATCATAATATTCTAATGCAGTGCTATGCATCGCACAAAGTCAAATGTGCAATTCATATCCCTTCAGCAGAAATTGTGATATTTAGTAAGGAACATTAACAACATTTAAATCCGATTCATACAGCTCTCTGATGCATAAGGTGGAATGGCCCTCATTTCGTCTATGAACAGAAGAAGATGGCACAGGCCGAGTTCCCCGAACAGAGCTGCTAGGCTTTGTTGGTCTACGATAGCCGTTTAAGCTCTGAGCTTCTCTTCCATGAAAGCTACGAGACCTCCATCCATCGCCCAGTTCGTCACTGTTAAAACGGGCCCCTGAGCTTTGTGAACCCCACCCAGGGTCAAAAGAGGATCCTTCTGACGGGATGTCCTCACACAACATGACCACCTTGTCGTTCATATTGCTGACAGATCCTGACACGCCACCAGTGAAGCCCAGGCTTCCCTTTTTACCCTTAGACTTCTTCTTTAGACTGAGCATCTTAAAATCTGCCACAAGTTGCTTGTCTAGTGTTGAATAAAAAGGTTTTGCTTTAGCAGCATTAAATCATCTTTCCGCAAATCTTGTGATGCCTGTAAATCCATTCATTGCATTGTCTTCGGTGTCCATCATCATGTAAAGATCCTCTAATCCTCGTGCATGGCTGCTGAGATGACTTCGCCTCTTAGAGGTGCAGCAAAGTCACTGCCTTCTCATGTTTTCTACTGAAAATATCAATTGCTCCCTTTGTTAGTCCAATTTGTAAATTTCTAAACCCTCACACAACTACATACATTTGAATAGACTGGATGGACACTTGCTCCGCACTAGGATTCCGTGAATTATGCCTAGGCATGAAGCAACGCCACAGTTTTCATGCAGCAGACACAGAATCCTACAGTAACACCCACACACCACACCCCTGACCTTTATGAAAGGCAGCATTAATCAGCCTCAGGTGTCTCCAAAAAGAAAAAAGAAAAAAAAACCAACAACACAAAAAAAGGTGAAGGATACACGCTCAATTTTAAGGAAACATGCCCCTGCAGGCATCTCTTTCTTTAAATTCAAGCTACTTCTTGACATGAATTTAACTTTGCTTCTAATACCGCATTGCTCCACGAAACCTTTTTGTCATAACATCGAAAAGGAAAACCAACCAATCACCAATTGTATACACAAATCAGCCTGAGAAATACATGCACATTCATTTCCCATGTCAGGACACAAAGCAGTCATTAACTATTAATTGTACTGTAAAGCTTTGGGTGAATACGCATATTTTGGGTTTAGATTCTACTTTTAATAGTAGGTTCCCAACCATTTGAATGAGCTAATCATATTTAATAGAAGAATTATCATCCTAACCCAGCACTAAAGTAGGTACTGTATTACTCATAGTATTAGTATAGTATTTCTTGCCTAAAGGCCTGAAACATTCTTGGAAAAGCATTAAAAGGGGGAATGAGAAAATATGATATTTTTACAGGTGGATCATAGAGAAAGAGCCTAGACGAATAGAAAGACGTCGTTACTTCAGCCAGTGCAACTACAGCATCCTGTATTCCCTGCATTATTGGATATATACTTATTTCTGTCTTTCCATTGAATATGATACCATTAGAAGTCATGTTAGAAGTTGAATTTACCTTATGGAATAGAGTCATTGTGTCAACACAGAGTACAAGTGTTCTCTTTGTAGGCTTAGCCTGGCTTTAGGAAGTGTAATTTGACATTTGGAAACATGCCAAGGTCCCTACTCCTGCTTAAGTGCACTCCATATCCAATAAAACAGAAATGCTAATGTATCACGACAAGTCCCAGTCATCAATGCAGGGATCCGAAAAGCTATAATAAAGCACAGCACCATTTACGTGCTGCGGGATTGTTTTTAGGCAATAAACTGGCCACACTCACTAGTGCTTGTGTATGATGGCATTGAAGAGTTTGCCATCCCTCCAGCTGGTGGTGAAGTTGTCACAGCGGATGCCCTGGTAGCTGTCCGTCATCCTCTGGGACCAGAGCAGCAGCTTCTCCTTGGCGGTCATGTCTTCAGACTGTCCATTGATCTGGATATCTGAGATCTGAGAGAGTGCAGGCAGACTGAATGTTAACACAGAGGAGAATGGATGATCTATAGAGCATATGTACGGAAGAAATGTGAAAATAAATTAGTCATTAGTGGAAACCAAAGGGTGTGATTTACTGAACCCTTAATTACCCAGCACCAACGATTAATTTTTAGGGTGATGTTAATCATCATTTTCCCGCCCAAACAATTAATTTGTCTCTTAACAAGTAACTAACCTTGATTCATTTCCAGATTTTTATCTGGATATCTTTCTTGGCTGAACTGTCGATTAGTACAGTATATTACATATTTATTATTATATTATTGTTTCTCTTTCTGACTTGGCTCACGGGGTGTAGCAGGAATTCTGCCTGAGATAACAATGTGACTGTGCCAACCAGATAAGTATTTATTTGGAGATTTTAGGGATGGAAAAGATGAGTCATAGGTATCAGTTTCTCTGTTTTGTGTGTCTGTGCTTGTCATGAGTTAGTACTTGTGTGCTACTCATTTTCTCCTCCTTGTATAGCTCTAACCAGCACATCTGCGGCTTTTGAAATAAGAAATAATTGTAAATCTATGCTTACCCCTCGTTTGGAGGTTTTGATATGATGACAGTTTAAATCCAGATCTTTCAGACACCGTTCATTAATGCCAGAGCAAATTAAATGAAAATTAATTTCGAATAATTGTGTGATTTAACACCAGATTACATGGTAATTGTACTCTTCCCTTTCATATCTATGACTCACCATCAGCCACAACCCATTTATTTTCAATCTTCTATAAAAACTGTAGGAGCATTGTTTCTATTTACAATGTACTCACAAGAGCACCTCACCAAACTCTCTTTATTTTCCATGCCAAGCCTCAGCTTTTTTCAACTTGAGCCTGAACCATCTGATATTAGAGGGTGTGGTCCGGCCTATTAGGCTGATGCCTTGGGATTTCTTCCTGGATACTCTTGGTGTATACAGGAAAACCTGTAAAAGACCTTGGTGTATAGGATGTGGTTGTGAGTGTAGCATATCAAAAGTTGGACACACCTTCCCCTCGGGAGTCGGGGAGAGAGTGAGTCAGACATACGCACTATGATCGTGTTTCATCTCTTTATACCGTTGTCTCGACAGGAAAACACAAGGCTGCAGTGTTAATATGTCAAGATGGCCTTAAACAACAGTATGAATGTGGTGAGAATGATGTCATTTGATTAGAAAGTGTATTTTTTTTTTGAGAGGAATTTCAAAGATCAGAATCCACTCTGATTGCTCCAGGGAGAATGGGAAATGGCAGCTGACAGGTGCAGATCCCAGAGACAGTGATGTACAGCGATAATATAATGTAACACAACACTGACTGAGGTGGAGACCTGGAAGTGAAGGATGATGGTCCATATTAACCCCAACGTCAGCTTGGGGTTTCCATCTGCTATGTCATCATTTCTGATGTTGACCAGCTTGACCTGGGAAAGAAAAACAGCCACATCAGTGGTCACAACATCACCTGAATACACAGATCTTACAGTATGTAACAAGCCACTGTCATTGTTAAGTTTCCAAATGCATAAATACCAATAAACTTTTATTAAATCGTACCTGACGGTGTCTGAGGAAATCCAGTGCTATCTGTACATTCTGCAGTTTGTGGAATCGCATGCGACCTTTCTCCCTGGGCTGTGGAGGACAGAGAAGCAATAAACAAGTGTTTAGTCATAATAAAACACTATTCTGTCAGAGATGAATCCTTTGGAGTACTCGTGGTCGAGGACGGTGGAAGGCATTCTTTAAAAAACTTAAAACCAAAGTTTGGATGAGTGGTGAAACTCAAATGAATGGTTAAACATTTCAATTCATACTGTGAATTTCTGATGCAAAATCTTACTGTTTTCTTTATCTTAGTCCTGTTGATTATCACTGTCTCACAATAAGGAATGAATTTGCATTGGCTGAGCCAATAAAACCGTTTTGCATTATTTTAGCTACCTAACAACAGCAAGCTAAGATCAGCTTGTGTTGCACAGGATCTTTCTCCTTTGAATATCAAATGAATGTAAATCAATACAATAAAATGGCTTTAAAGTAAAACAAAAGGACAGCATTCCAAAACAAATACAGAAAAAATGTTCGAAAGCAAAATGCGAAGCCTTGCTAGTGCCAAAAACTCACCTATAAACTGAAAACTATAACTGAATATTACAATATGTGGTAACTATGTGGTGAAGCAAACAAGATTGCCGATGAGACAAACAAAAATCAAGCAACCTAGAAGTGGTCACCAAGCACAGCCCAAAACACAGAGAGAGTGTTAAAAAGTGATAGGATGCCTTATTTACAAACCCACTCACCAAGCGAACGCTCCTGACCACGTCTCTCTCCCTCCGCTAGCTCCAGCAAGAGCAGGGCAAAGAGAGGAGGCCAAGGCCAGAGGGCAAAGATCAGCACACACAGAGAGGAAGGTTAAAGGAAGGCAAACCGGAGTGGGAGGAAGAGGAGGAGTAGAAAATTAGGGAAGAAGCACTGATCAGATAAGAGTACACTTCAGAAACATACACACACATACACACAAAGTTAATGCGTTGAGGCTATGGAGGCATCGAGGAGATGAGCAGAGCTGGTGGAGAAGAGCGATGAACTATGGCAGCAGACGAGCTTTTGTACGTCTGACTCAAGTACAGTGTCCTGCCGCAGGCTTTGCAATTAGCCTGGTGCGTACGTTTTGAGATTTTAGTTGAGGGAAGGCCAACTAGTGCATGAGATGTCCGTTTTTAATAAAGTAAAAAAAAATAATTCTAACAGAAAAGAACTGTCTGATAAGATTCGCTGCAGAGATTGAGACGCAAACGTCACAGTGTAAGTTAATGGATCATTGTTTAACAAAGTGCAGCTTAGGTTAAGCTTTGACTAACAAATAGGCTGTGACTGGTTACTAGGCCTATTGCTTCAGGGAAGATATTCGAGACTGATTTAAGATTAGTAATATTAGTCAGGGTTAGGTTTGGGTTTAACAGATGAATGACGCAGAGCTTTGGCGTATTTGACATGGTCAAAACAAATGCGAGATCGGGGGAGCACTCACCAGTGTTTCTCCAGAGAGGACCTCCAACAGAGAGATCAAGTTATGTCCATCTCGAAGGTCTTCATACAGGTCTGTCACGTGACGCTGGGCCTGGCAGGAGACAAAAAGGGGAGATTATTTTAGACCAGCCTTAGTTCAGATTGCCACCTATTTCTCTTGAGGAGAACTGTGCTACCAACTATAAAACCAGGAACAAACGGCTGCTGGATTTATTTTATTTATTTTTTTCAAATGGTAGTTACTCATTTTGAATACTGTGACTTCGATGAATGTTCTCCAGGGTCTTGCAATAACAGCCTGACAAGCTTTTGTTTTCAGGATCTTAAATTACTACTGTGAGCTGAAAGAGGAACTTAATACTGGTTCTAAATCTGTTACCAAGTTGTGTTGTATAAATTATCTACATTGCTCAGGGCGTTCTCTCTTCAAGTACAATTCTACTCAGGTCAGGTATGCATAGCTGTAAGCAGCCAAGCCTTCTCCAAATGCCAAGAGCAGCTGTCATCCCTTGAGTGTGATTGATGGGGCTATGAATAAAATCAGATAAGTGAGATAACAAAAGTGTGGCCTAAATGTGCTAAAAAACGATGGGGTTTTATTCTTGTGTTTGCATTCACAATCAATTGCAGTCAGAATGGGATTTTTGTTGTGGTGGGATTTAAAACACACAGAGAAGTAGGTGACAGAGGTGGGGGGGAAGGTGTTGCAACAGAAAACTGGATGCGTGAGCAGCCCCCATGCAAGTCAGACACTGACCACACATTTATTACTGTCCTGCTCCAACATGCTAGCACCTACCTCTCCCCTCCAGTGCTGGGCGAAAGTGACGAATGACAACGGGTGGATGAGTAATGGAGAAATGGAGGGGAATGGGGAACAGGGAGGATAAGAGCAGAAATGAATGAAAGTGGAGTAAAGAGAAATGGTTAGGATGAAAAGGAAAGGAACAAGGAAGTTTATTTATTTATTTATTTATTTGCGTGTTCAAAATTCAGAGTTCTACTGGGTGTGTTTGTCCGTATGAGAGAAAAGTTTCTCTGCAAGTTGCAACAGTGGCTGATTTAAGTTGGCATCAACTTTGATATGTTCCTCCCTGCCAGTGGAGCGCAGCTGAGGGTACAGTTTGGATCCTTTAGTGTAAATAATCAACACTGTGGCCACTAGGGTTCACTGTCTCCACACTGAAGTGCTAAACCCACAAGACTCCTTGTTTAATATGTTAAATATCCAAAAATGTTTGATAAATCACCTTGATCCAAAATACAAAGAAACGATTGTTCATCTTCTTTATCCAGATGATGGGTTTTACCGTTACCCACTATCCTCCTCATTACCGTGTACTGACTTATCACCACCCCTCAGTTACTTTGTACCGAGGGGCCTGTGCCTCAGGGTCATATGATGAACTGCACTGCTGTTGCTAAAATGCAGGTGTTAGGCTACAAGTTGCCCTCTCACAATAATAAAGAGCTTTGTAAACGTTTCAAGGTGAACAACATGAGTGAGCAGGACTGACAGGCCCCTCATTCTGGTCCCTTCATGCTGTCTGGAGACAAAACACTTAACATGCCTCAGGTTTTACAACAGAGGACGTTTACATTGTCTTGTACAGTATAAGTCACTTGAACCCTGAAGGGTAATTATGTCAGCCATGTATAATCTGAACCTGTAGTGTTTTCTGTAATCAGCTACTTTGTGGGAAACTGCGTGAAAACAACTGACATTCCACTGTTCTACACAATAGCAAAAGATCTACTGAGCAGGGGAAACAGCTCACTGGACCTTTACAGCTTTTTACAGCTGCACCCAACCTATAGTCTGCCTGTCAAGCCATCCATTAAGCCATTAAATCAATTTAACCCGAGCAGAGCAGCCTCGCACATTCAGCCACAGAGTTAACACTTTCCCCACCAAAGGCGGTTTTGTCTTTCCAGATAAATTCATTTGTGTACCGAAAGGTTTCCGAAAGGCTGTTAAAGCCTCCAGTTTCAGTCAGGGCAGGAATGCAGGTAGCGTCTGCACAGCACATGTGCTACCGCTGGCCTTAACCACCACGGGCTCCGGGCCGAGACCAGACTTCGCCTTTTCAGAAGGAGCTAAGTGACTCCAGATGTCTATGAGTCACCCTCCCAAATTTACGGTGAACACTTAAGAGAAACAAGAGGGAGTAAGTCAGATTCGGCTCCAGTGGCAGCAGAGTGCACGTTCATGGAAAGGAAAACACTCTTTTTGTGCTTATTTTTCCCCTCTTGTTGAATGCCAGAAAAAAAAGTATGAATGGCTCTGTGTCTGTGGGGTGAATATACATATAATGTGGAGACACTTAATTTCAGGAGGTTGTAAATGTATCGCTGCCAATGGGAGTTTCCAGGAAGTGGCACAAGCGCCTTTGTACGTTGGGTATATTGTGTTACAGGGGCTAATTTTTCACTTCTAATGAGGAACTCTGGAGTGAGGAATATGCCATGTTTGACTTCACCCCCATCCTGAACTGTTTACCTCACTCACTTAGTGAGCCATTGGAGGGCTACAATACAGAGTGAGGTAGGTGAGAGTGGACTGGTGCTGATGGATGGATGGTCTATCAGCTGCTGACAGACTGGCCTTCTGGTCACCGCATCCCATAATGGTGCAATATAAGCGACCAATTTGAACCAATCACAGACAGGCTAATATGCGTTTATGTTTGTCAGCACCTTACAAAGTTCAGGTGATGGATGGCTTATATTTTAGATACTCATAACCTGTCACTATCCACGGCCTAAAACTGCTGATGGGACATCTGACGCCTCCATTATAAAATGTAGTTATATGTGATTATGGTACGTGGATTCATTTCTCATTAAAGATAGAGAGAATATATTATAATCACAATCAGCACCTTCATTCGCAGAGTAAAGAAGCAGTAATTTACCACGTGTTCATGAGGTTTAAAGAAAGTGGACCTTGTGAACACTTTTTGGTGGAGTTCCATTTGTTCTGTATAAATGTACTTTGTTCATAAGAAAACAGATATGGAGCACGGTGCTGGGGGCGTGTGTGGGCGGAACACGAGCATCAGTCTGCACTGAGAGTACAATAAGGAAAAGTGAAAGTCGAGGACAGATCCTTACCTTTATCACATGCTTGTTCACCCATTTTGTGAAGGTCTTTTTCTGCACTCGGTCACGTTCATCTGCAAAAACAGAGCAAACAGTTAAACGCACTATAAAAAAATTCCTATATATGTTTTTGCCTTTGGTGAATTTAAGTCTTTAAAAACACCAGCTTGCACAGAAAAGAAAAGAAAATTCTCTTGATTTTTTTGCCCGCCTGCATCTGAGTCTGACCACATCAGAGCATACTCATTGTTGGCAGATTCACCCCTATTGTTTAGATAATCTTTTTTTTTTTTTCAAGGTTGCATCCCACACTAACATCACTGTCAGCTCTGAACAGAAAAATATAGGTTTCCATGGCAAAAAAAAAAGAAGAAACACAAAAAATACTCTTGAAGTGTCAAGATGCTCTGTATTATTACCCCAGGACATGACATTACTATTAGAGGCTGCAATTTTCCAACAAGAAACAACAAGATCCTGGTGAGGAACACACCTACAACGACAACAAACCTGCATACACCCATTCCCATTTCATTTTGCATTCTGAACTTCAAGGCCAAAACCACATCAAGGTGTGGCAGCATAACATTTATTATGGACTCAGTAGATGGATCTGTTTCTGATGTGAACCCATGCGATCAAAAGTTTGTGGTTGACTGAACAGTTCTAATGTCACCGCGTAACAGAGAAAAATGACAAATGAAGCAATCGGACGGGTTAATGGATTTCGCCACTTCATGCCACTTCATGTCTTTTTACCAAGGAACTCAAATCCACTCTGTCACACAGCAAATGACTGGATTCACATTGTGCCAGAATGGCTCTATCACAAAGTCCTGACTTATCAGTTTAAAGAGAGTGATCTCAGTGTCTACTGTATAATGACACACCTAACAATAAATAGCAAAGGGCAGTGATTCAACATGGAATAGATGCCTAGAGGATATATTTGCTTTCTCAGTAGAAGGCAAATCTGCATGTGTGTTTCCGCAGAAGCTTCACATAACCTCCTCATTTACGAACTAAGCCAGCAAGAACTGAGCTTTACTATCTAACCTCTGTGCTTCAGTTTCCTTCAAGAGAGACCAAATGTCATGCAGAGAGGAAGTTTACTGATGATGATGATGACACCAACATTGGGGTGTGTCTCAGAGTTTTCCCAAAGGACATGTACCTTGACCTGTTGGTCACTGTGTTCTGATCACACAATGTTACTCAACCCTGTTCCAACTAATGCTTCTCTGAAGCATGTGAGTGGATCAGGGCTGAGTGAAGTTCTACATGCAAACAGACACAGACAAGTTTGAGCGAGTCGAGGAGTTTCGTGCTGAAAAGTGTGGTCTTTAGTTACAATGATAAGGTTCTTGTACTTTCATTTTCTTCTAGTTGACCCGTCTGCTCTTATATTAGAGGGAAATATTGTACATTTTTTCCACCTCCATTTAAATGACAACTTCAGTTATTAATTACTAATGGAATTTTACAAGCAAAAAGATTTAAATAAAATAAATAAACAGAGATAAAAAAAAAGTCAATTACAAATGGGCACTTTAACTTATACATCCCTGTGTCAATAATAACGATATAATATTGTAATTAATAATAGTATACCACAATCATTCGTACCGCACAATGCATACTTTGACTTTTTTATTCTAATATTTCCATTCTGAGTTTTTGAATGAAGCACTACTAGAGAGTTAGTACACAGTTACTGATACTTAACACTTTGTACCGGTGAGTATTTCTGCAGCATGGTATCTAAATGTTGTTTGACGTTAAAGAAAAGCAAACACACAATCTACAAGTGTTGATGAAGTCAACACCTGTATATCACTATGTACAGCGAAACAGGGCTTTAATTGAATAACCAATACTTGACATTTGCCAATTATTTAAATCTAATGATTAAATAGGAAAAAAAAGGTAAAAGGCACATCATTCATTCTACATGCATACTGCTTAATAGACTGTGCTTTGACTTATCGCAGTCAAACATGTTACACAACAAAAAATGTGAATGGATTTTGTTGACCATTACAAAGCAAGCAGGCGGTTTATTCATATTAAAGGGGGGAAGGGGGTAGGG
The DNA here is from genome assembly GCF_033026475.1 of Channa argus. NCBI lineage: Eukaryota > Metazoa > Chordata > Actinopteri > Anabantiformes > Channidae > Channa > Channa argus. The sequence continues at coordinate 20,364,654 of NC_090203.1, forward strand.
GTATCCTCCTTTTAACTACTCTAAGTGGAAACAGTGCATAGTAACTCGTCCATCCCCATAAACTGAAGCTCAATACAAAGTTAAATTACAGCGAATTATCTCCTAACATTGAAGCTCACCTGCAGCATCTTCCTCTAGAGCTTACTGATGCACTAAATCATGCATTATACAGCACGTTAACCAACCAAGCCTCAGCAAAAAACTTCCTCACGCTCTCGCAGACAAAAGCCTAGATCACTTGATCACCGTCCAATGCTGAAATTACGTGAAATGCTTTTCTCCCCTCTTCCTGGAAATCTTCTGCCCAGCAGCTTCTCACCACACGCAGGCACAAACAGATCGAGATAACTGCTTGGATCTTATCTGCTTTCCGTTAACTACAACCATACTGGTACCTTTCCTGCCGTCTGTAGCCTTCAGCATCCCCTGGTAATAGCCATCGTCTGAGAGCATCCTGTCTCTGCCCAAGCTGTCACTGGAGAAATTCCTGGACTTCTGTTGCTGAGAGTTCATTGTCGCTGGGTGTCAGCGCTCCGGAAAATAAACCTAATGATAAGATATCCTTGGTGCTTCCCCCCTAGAAAGGAACTTCTGCTTTTCTTGGCACTATCTGTTTCTCTGATCCTCCCTTAGTCCCGGAGTATGCAGTCCTGTGGCCACAAGCTGCTCAGCACGTCACAAACCTATGGTTTCTCCCTCCTTCTTTCCTTACAACCGCCTCAAACTCTTAGTGGGTTCGGCTCTGCCCTTCTTTTCCTTCCTTATGTGCTTTCCTCCCCCTTTTTCTCCAGCTCTGTTCCTTTCATAGTAAATGGTGCCTGTTGGCTATAAAGTCCGGGCCTGTCCTTGAGTGTGATGTGTGTGTTTAGTCAAGCTAGAGTGTAGAGGAGATAGTGGGTAGGGCTCTGAACACACCCCTTCCTTCTTGCTGCGTAAGGCAAGGAAGAAGAGGCCGAGGCGAGGAGGGGCAAGGTGTGGTCGACCTGCATGTTCTTAACTTACCTGCATCGCTTAAACTGCTTTGTTTGCGCAAGAAAGCACACACACAAGCTGAGTCACTAGGAATAATCAAAAAAAAAAAAAAAAAATACATGGGACTATAAGTCACCTCCAACAGGATCCTATAAAACAGTTTTTCAAGTCATACACTCACATACAGAAGCACACACACACACACACACGGTTGCATGGTTATTCATTCACAGCATTCATTAAACATTTTACGTCACTCACTATGATGAAAAAGGAGAGGACACTACCACACCCTGAACACTGATTTACTGAGAATGACAGAAGCTCTATCTTAAGCACTTTGAGTGATAAATTCATCATCATTCAGACTTGATAATGGTGTATAATGTCTTTTTTTTAATTCATGCTTCTAGTTTGTCTGTGTTGCCGCTTGACCTGCTAGCAATTTTTCAGCTTAATGGCACATTTCCTACTCTGTGGTATTTAATCCAAACAAGTTACAGCAGCATCATTTCCTGCAAACCAGATGGTTTTGGAACAGCGCTTGTATTTAGACTGGCATTATTTGAACAGTGTTTAAGGTGAGTGCTTTGGGGTTTTCCTTCCAAGCACACAAAGTCATTTCTTCGAGTATGATTAATCTATACGAACACACAGTAGAAGATTGGGATGAGTAGACAAGATTCATTCATTCATTCATTCATCATTATGGTGGCTAGAGTGGAAAAACCATAGAAGCATAGAAATTAGAAACTGTACATTTTATTGATTATGACTTCAACCTCCCTTTTGCCATTTGTTGAAGTAATGAGTTCAAAGTCACAGTATTTATTGGGAGTTTATCCAACTACTCTGGAGTGGCCCCTATATGACTAGTACGTGCCGGCGGGGTGTGTCAGACCACTGCTGAGTTCTGACCCTCTAGCCCCCAGGTGGGTATATATATCCCATTTCCCCACCCTGACAGAACACTATCTGGAATCTAAAACAACTTTTTTTCCCTCCAGAGCATAGGGTAGTTAACATTACCTGTATGAACATGAAAGTACTTAATGTGTCAGTGTAAGTGTGTCTAGGTGGGAGTGCAGGAGTGTGTCTGCTGTGCTTTGACTCATTTTGAATTTTGAGACACACCTTCGTCGTTCAATACACTGTCTAGGCAAGCTAAGGAATTAAGGAGTGGTATGAGGGTAGGCAATTACATGTGAAAAAGTAAAGGAATGATGCCCAGTACAGAATGTATTTACGTTTTTATTTAATACTGCTTTTATTTACTGTATACAGCCTGAAAATGATCCAGTACATGTATTAAACAGTTGTACCATATAACGCTTTAATGAATGAGAATATATAAATTAGTAGTAGATTAAAGATTAAAGTAGATAAGCATGAAATACCTGCACACGCAACGGTTACTGAGAGCTCAGTGACATTCTGGCAGTGAAACATGCTTGGACACCTACAATGGGAAACAGGGGCTAGAGACCCAACTGAGACCAGTTGAGGATGCAGAAAGTGTGGAACAACTTGCTCACGAGAGCTTTCATCCAAAAAGGAGACATATCATTACTGCCTCAACATGCTTATTATACTCTGCTCCCTGGCTTGATCCAAACAGGACGGATCCTTCTTCACATGCGCTGAGACACTGCGCTAAAAACACGTGGAGAGAGTATTTTTTTTTTTTATGAAGTGACAATTAGGAGGTGTGACTGTGCTATTAATTTCACAGGGTTACTGGGCTTCTTCGTCTTGCATTATGAAGGAAACGCATCCATACTACAGGCTGCCTCAGCTGTCAGCCTAACAACAAAGATCTGTGCTGAATGATTGCTGGATGTCTAATGAGAAACTCTGGGTGCTCAATGTTTCATACACTCATAAATCCAACTGTGAACATGATAAACATTATAGCTATTGAACATCGGCGTGTTTGAACTGATACTGCGATCACCCTGACCTTAGCTTTTAGTCCAGATCGCCTGACTGTAGACACTCCGCGCCAAGATCATGGCTCTAGACCCTGGTTCCCAAACAATGCACTGTATCATTGCGAAGATGGTTTGGTGTAATTACTGTAAACACGTCCCACCACCAACATCATGCTTTGGTTCTGTCCCACACCAGTGCTTGTGGTTTTTAAAACCATAAGCCCAATTACTATCCCCCCCCCTTCCTACATTGTGTCAGAACAAAGAAAATTAACAAAAAAATCCAGATTTTACAAATTATTATTACTAACTCTTAAAGAGGGAAAGATGCAAGCAATGAGTCAAACACTCATCAGCTCTTTCACTGATGCCTTTACTGGATACTAACAAAAAATTGTGGATCTTGCAGCCATTTAGGGTTAGAACAGCCTGTGTTTAAAGACTCGGGGACTTCATTCCCAAACACAGCAAACAAATTAGAGGAGAAAAGAATTCTAAGAATGTCTCATTATGGTTTTTGAAAGTGCTAAACTGTAGAGCAAATACAAGGGTTTAGACAGAGGGAGGGAAGACAACACCTTTCACTGCAGAGGATTTGCACTCCCACATTAGCTCACATCTCCTTTTAATCTTCCATTCCCATTTGATTTTCTCCGCAGTCTCTTTAACCTTCTTGGTGTCACTTGATTAATTTGGGTGAAAGTTAAGTATTTACTGCAATATCTGGCCACCACACCCCACAGAAAAAGGAATGCGGATAAAAGTACAAACAGCTTTAACACACCCAGGATTATTACCTCAGATCTGTTAGGAGAAGGAGGAGCAGAACGAAAGAGAGGAGGATTAGGAAGAGGAGCTGAACAACAGCACATGCACGATCATATTTCTGCTGTGCATACAAAGCCAGCTGAACACAACCAATGAGAGATCCTTGGTCCACGTGACTGTCCTCTGGAAGGTTAGGAAATCTTTAGGATCCAGCTGACCTGACAGCAGACTTTGAATATTGTCAGAATTAGATCGGATGATAAATCTGCAAACCCAGTTTAACACAGACACAACAAGCCTCCGGATTAGCCACAGCAGCAGCTTTTAAATAGCTCGGCGCTGAGCTACACAAGCCTCTGTGGAAAGCCCCACAATTGTGTCAGTTGCTAATGTCAGGTTTGGTCAATTCACATGCAGCACTAAGACGGGGAAATTGAACCTGGCACAGGGGATAACATTTAAAACAGCATGTGTCTCCCTCTGCAGGTGAGAGCAACAAAATATAATACTTCTACTAAAAGGATCATGCTGATTTATTTTTTTTCATCAGTGGTTATTGATGGGCTGCTCAGCCACATGCTACCACTGTTACGTTACCTACTTTTTCTTCCTCTCTTATTTCAAACAAGCTGGAAACACAGACTACAGGAACATCATCATTCGCTGAAGAAAAAACCTACCAGAAACCATTGTTTTGCCTATGTCAGCTAAACTTAATTAGGGCCACTCCTAATAATTATGTTAAGCAGACTGGTTTTTAGATTGATTAATCTTTTAATCAATCTAAAAACCATAATTTAGTTTAATCTCTATAAAATCTCCAGCTAAAGCCATCAAAATCCCCAGTTGACTTTTTCCCCGTTACATGTTTGGTTAGATATATGGAAAATAATGAAAAGCAACCAATAATCTCAACTAAAAGGCTGTAGTTCCTTATTTTCCTTGTCATCTGCTAATTCATTATCATGACATGTGATATTTACATATGCTGCCTCAGCCCTGAAAGTTTCCAAACAGCCACGTAAATGTGGAAAAAATGGGGAACTTGAGCTGTGTTCCTATGACAACGCCCGTAAACATACAGCACCATGTGCCTCTCCGGGTGCTGCGACTGACTTCTTACTCATGGCTGTATTTTTAGACCGGGGAGTCTCCAGTAACCGACAGATTTTATGTGGAAAGAAAAACACCAAGTCACGTACCCTGCAAACTCTTTTTCTTAAAAGTTGCAAAGCAATTCCACACTTTGACCAATAGATGGCAGCAGAGCTCAACCACGCTCTGGCTTTGATTATGATGCTGACACTACTCAACCTATGGGTCATTAGTAAAGAATCTCTGAACGAAACACCTTAAATTGTTTTAAATACCTCTCTAATCATGCTATGGGATATACATTAAATTTCTGTAGGGGTTTAAAAGAAATAAGACAAAGGCAGAGGAAAAGCTCAAAGTTTGAAATGTAGGAATAAGAATATACACTGTTAACTTGTATAATGTGCCACACTACACTTACACAGAAGCATGTTTTGGTTTTTACCAGTTCATAAATACATCCTCCCTTCTATTAGTACTTGAAACTTGAACTTTATTATACAGCTTTATATGCACAGACCTCAGTGATCTCATATACACTGTAACCTCCCGTCATTCGACAGGACTGCATTTGCTTCATTGCATCAATTACTTCTTCACTTCCTCTATCGTAAGATTTATTGCAGCAGTTCCAGCTGGAGGCAAATCTCTGCACATCTTTTAACATTGTAAAATGTTTACAGGTGTCTGTAATTGAACAGTTTGTGACATGCTTAGTTGTCGTGATAACTATCCCCAAATCTTCCAGTCACCAGTCTCAGTTATTTATAATGGTAAAGTATTTACTTACAATGAATATAAACTTGATCTGGACAATGACCAGTTGCTCAGATAGCATACAATAAAATAACTTTGATATAAACAATAAAATAAGAGGATATATATTTTTTAAAATGATGGTTTAAGGATACTACCGTTTTCAGGAAACACAAAGGATTCTAAAAAAATATTGTCCAGATCTAAAATAAAAAGTTCAGTTGAAGACTGATGACTCTGGTATCAACAGCCATGTGGTTTCACTATTGTGAAAACACTACTCATGAATAAAATTTAGATAACTCCTCCCCACCTATGCAAAAGGCCTCTGCACTCACCTAAACAGCACATCTTTTGACACAGATATCTGCTTCTTTCTCCGTAGGAGCTCATCTCATGCAGATAATTCCCTCGCTCATTGGTCCATAATGCAGCCATTATGATCCCAATGGAAACATGCACACGGTCCCTCAGTGGCTTTCTGTTTACTTAAAAAAAGAAACTGGCAACACTTTCTAACAGATGAGTGCTAGAAAATTTGCCCTGCCCCTTTATGGACAAAACAAAAGATAACAGACAGGTAATGCAACATAATTTTCATGTCATCTATCCTCAGGTTCCTGTCATCCAGAGGTGCCTACTTACTCACAATTGCACTGTCCTCATTTAATGTATATTTCAATATCTGACACTGTCAAAAAAAGCTTGTATTTTAATTTCCACACTCAAGCATTAGGAAGGGCAGGTGTCATTGAGCCTGAGGGTGTTTCATTGTATCTGACTGCTGTCATCTTTCTTGGCAGAAACTCATGATTAGTTTTTGCATCTCCTCGAGGCAACCAATCTGAAAATCTGTAAGCATCTGACACTCGTCTTCTACTGCACATGCAGAAGGAAAAATGTGTTTTAACACAATAACACATTAACAAGAAACCCTCAGCTGTATCAGGTTCACATTGTAATAATTTTATGTCTGGTTTAAAGGAAGTAGGCTCTGGCTGACACACACACCTGGTGTCGCCAGCCAACTGGTGTGACAATTTACAACAGAGCACAGCTGAGCTGCTCCTAGGTCAGATTTAAAGGGACGGTAACCTAAATATGCAGCGTTCTGTGCCCAAAGGACACTGATCTTTGACCCAGGTTGGCTCTATCATCACCACACTGACCATAATCACTCGTAGAGCAGTATTTCTGGGCCAATGGCTTAGAATCACGGCACAGCAAGCCTCGCTCCTTTTGGCCCATAAATGACATTAATGTTAGTAACAAGGTGAATGTGTTGTTATTAACACATTGTTGGACCATGTATAAAATACTTTGATTTAGAAAAAGCAAATTTAAGACTTTTTAGGGCTACATTTGAAGTGTGAATTGAGCTGAACAGGCATCTGTTCTTCCTGGCAACATCATTACACAGAACCAGTTTAGAGGATGTATAAAAAAAACTGGACTGGAAAAAAAATGATTCAAGAACTTTTAACAAAACTAAAATCCCATTTTGTCTATTTATATACGAGCAGATGTTTTATGTAGTAGATGAATTACTATAACTGCAAACAAGGTCTAAGTAATAAAGTGACACTTTCATAAGTGTCACTTTCACAACTTCAGATAAGCTACTGATGTCAGGGCATATTTTATAGACGACAAGTCACAAGAGGTATGAATATACTCGCAGTACAGGAGCGGATGTGCTTCCATAGTCCCAGTGTTGCTCGTCAATAAATCCAGCTCTAAATCAACAGCCTGCATTGGCTCCATGTTGATTTTTGAATCTCACTGGGGTTTATTCACTATTCCCAGAGAACAAGAAAAGCCCCCCTGGGGTTCTATGAGTCCCCGAGGCACAAGTTCACGGTTTACATTGTGACTCATGCCCAGGGGCAGTCACAGTGGTGTAGGCCATCGAGGCTACGTTATATGCACTCATGGAAAAACCAACACACGCAGTGAGTAGAAGCTTGATTGTAGAAGCCCTGGCTGTTTCCAGGAAGAATGCTGGCTTTTCCACAAACCAGGCCAGAAGCCTCAGCCAGAACTCAACCACTGCTGCCCACACAGCTCTCTGAGGATCTAACATTCATCCGTACAGAAGCATTTGTTTGGCAGCATGTGCGTGATTACATGACTCATAAACGCTCAGCTCCTGTATAAAGGAGATTTCTATAGCGCTTTCTTTAGCTCTTGGGGACACGTTTTCAAGCCGTTTAATTTCGGTTATGAAAATTTCAAACCAATTATGCAAAGCATTTTAACACCCCTAAAAGGGCCTGAGAGAAAATAAAACAAAGCAACAAGCACAAAGGGGTACGATTAGTAATATATATACACGGTATACTGTCACTTAAACACCTGTAGGAATGAGTTTTAGAGTAATACAGTATATGCTGCTAGCCATCTGTGGTTGAAATACCAACAGTGGCAGTCTGTTGAAGGTAAAACAAATGCATGAAAGGTCAAAGGTCAGTGAGAGAATGCTGACCCACGCACCTTGTGTGTTACACAGAGTATTTACAATCCGACTCAGCGCCCACTTCCTCGTGACCTTTCAGCTGACTTCATTCCACCATAACAGACAAAGAGTGTCAACACCCATGTTCCCACCTGTGCGTGCACAGCACGCCATACAGATTATGTTCAGAATCTGAACAGTTGATGAAACCCCAACGGGGTGGTATCTGCTTTAACTGCGGCACTAAGTGATACCTCAAGCCGAGGACCTGGTAAGTGGACAGAGGACAGAGCTGTCATCATGCAGAACAGATGCCAGTAAAAAAGGGAGACAGTTAAGACCTGAAAGCCCCATGACAAGTCTGGACTGAAGAGCACAGATCAGGAAGGGCAGCAGCTGCATTTAGCTCCACGGAAAATAATGAACATTAAAACGTCATCAGATCAAAGATTCTAGACGAAATGTCTGAGCCATATAAACAACAGTAATTCAACTAAATATTGAATAATTTCCTCTCCAATAATATTTAGTACAGATTGATAAGCATTAAAAATGTTTTGCCAATTATTAAGAACTAAATATTGACATTATATTGTATGTGTCAAGGTATTTGTTATTACCACAGGCATTGAGAAAGAACATCAAAGGTTGCTTGTTTCTAACCTGATTCGGTTCTCGTCACTTCACTTGGATTTTCCGTTATGTTCCATAATGTTTATTTACTCATCAAATATACGGTAAACGTTGCTTTTGTTACCACCCCATGCTGGTTCAAGACTGAAGCTGAGTTACATATAAACCGTTTCTTTTTTCTTCTTTTTGAACAAAGCTATCTTAGATTAACATTTATCCCCACTTTTTCGATTTTAAAAGATAAAGCGATAACAATGTTTGCTCTGCTATTTCTATTCAGCCCTGACTTTGTAGCATTCTCAGTACTCAGCGACCCATACAAAAAATTGAGCCACGTTTCTTCACAACAATGCTGACCAATGTGGAGTTACAGCATCAAACAGCTCATTGTTTGTCTGTTGGGAGTTTTGTGTATACAAATGTTCCTTCAGGCCAAATCCCAGATAAATTCATTAAGTGTGGCAACTGAACACACACACACATGAGCTCATGTCCTTTGTAATGCTGTTTGTTGGTTCAAAGGCTGGCAGGGACTCCAACCTGGCAGGTGTACTAAACCAGTATAAATCACCCTAAACTAGGACACCCTTCAGCAAGAACTCACATTCAACACAACACACCCACGCACTTAAATGTCTGATGCATAACCAAACATGACTAGACTGGTTTAGGAGGCATAAGGCAATTGTTTTATCAGCCATTCTGCAGTGCAACAAAAGAAAATGAGGTGAATTCAGCTACAGCAGACGGACCCTAGACTGTTCTGTATCTCTGCACCGTGACCATGTCAGACTGTCAGCCTCGAAGCACACAAGTCACTACACCCTGCATCAAATCCGCTGTTTGACGATCGTGAGGCTAATCCCTTTACAGTTTTGTCTAAGCACACAAACATGGCAGCATGAAACTGCCATGCAGAGGCCCGGGGGCACCTTCGGACAGTCACGGGACACGACTGACAGCTTTTAAGGTCACACACAAACTGTACTAAGGCAGATATAAAACCTGTGTAGGACTGACATTGCCTCCAACTTGTCTTTATGACAAGTTTATGCCTCTGTACACTGAATTGCTGACACAGCATTACCCCTGAAATCAGCAAAAAAAGTCCTCTGGCATGCAGCTACTTTATGACTTCCATGTTCCTGAGCCTGCTTGTTGAAGCTTGATCATCTTTGATTGCAGCTCTCTTACCTTGCCTCTGTTTTCTCAAGTGCCAAAGTACAATCAGAGAGAAGAAGTGCCCCAAAACCACCAGGGTGGGGAGAGTGAGTCCTGGGGGGCTTGCAGGCATTTGTTGTTGGGACAGAGAGATAAGGTACAGGGGCTGAGGGGACAAATCTGCTGTGACAGGTGGGCTTCACAGAAAAAAAAAGGGTGGGGGTAGTTGGGGGGGGGGGTTGTCAGAGGAGTCAGCACGGGCATGTCAGCAGGGACATAAAAAAGGCACCATGAGCATATTAAGCTATTACAGAAAGTTTTCTTCCAGCCCACATCTCCAGATTCTTGGCCTATTTTCACACTTTAATTTTTATGAAACTTGGCACATACTGTATGTCTCTCTTCCAGCACAAAGGAGAAATGATCCTGTCTAAATGTTAAAAATCGAACATTAGCTGTTACTACTGTGTGTATTATTCAAGAAATCTGTTTGAGTTTCTGTAATGTCACAGGTTGAAATGTATCTATAAATGTGTGACTCCTTTTTTTATTTGCTTCAACTACTACTTCTTGTTATGACTAGGATTGGGATTATTCTCAGCTGATAAGAATTTTCTGGAGAATAGGGCCAAACCCAATAAAGCAATGACAAGCATTAACATCCTTGAGCAGGCCCAACCTGCTTGTCTTCATTTCATCTTAACGTGGACGGATTGTGTTATTACATACAGTTTTTTTTTAAATTAAAGAAGCCTTTTCTTTATCTCTGATGCAACAACAATGGAAAACACACTTCAGCAGATTGTACTGAACACGAGCAGGTGATCATGGTTTTACAGCCACTGTATCCGAAATAGCTCAAACACGTGTCCAAAACTAAACATTTTGAATAAAATGCTAATTATATATGTCAGTCTTTCTTGTTGGCATCGATCTGTTGTCACACAAGCGTGAAAGACCACCGCCTAAAAGGTGGCAAGAAGGGGGTGATATTGCCCCCGCTGCCCTCTTGTATCTACATACCATCAAATAAAGGAAAATATAGATGGCAGCCAACCTCACTTGTAACTCAAGTCAGTCACAATGTGGACAGGTTTAAATATGGAACACAATCTGTGCTGCAGTGGCTGAAGGTTGCTGTTGGTTAAATGTTAATGCGTGTCCTCCTGTTGTGTTCGTGAGAGTATGTGCAACGACTTCACGCGTGTTGTGCCAAAAATACAGACGGTCGGCAGACAGACAAATCAGAGTTAGACACAAACAAGACACGCCACTCCACGGCAACACCACTCTGCGGACCTACCGGGTATGATCTTCATCTAAGAGGCGGCACAGAGAGGAAGCCGAGGACGAGGGTAAAGACAAACAAACAAACAAAAAAAAAAAGAGCTGGACAGAGGGGGAATGAGAAGATAAGAGGCTCCTGTTTGTTTGCTCTGAACTGCTCTGTTTCTCGCTTGTGTTGAATTTTGACAAGCTGTGCCTGCTGCTTGGATCCGTCAGCCTGCTCCCCAAGGGTCAGGGGAGGAGGGACGACAAGCCATGCCTGGGGAAGGGGGCAGGGGCGAGGGCTCAAATGGGGAGACGGGTTGGTGGCCAGGGGGAATGGGCTGGAGCTGACTGAGGGTTATAAATATAAACCAGAGCAGGATGATTACACACAGTGGCATAGTTAGAAACTTATGAAAGCGCACTGGCTGGACATTTGGCTACACTTACCCCCTAGAAACACCCCCCCACCACCCCAAACACAAGCCCACCACCCACCCCAGCTTCTCTTCCTCCCTCTCTCTCTCTCTTTGATGAGGGTCTTGGCTGGATTATTATGTGATATAAACTCACAGCTCTCAGCCAGAAAACTGATTATTATGTGAGAATCATCTGCGGCACGACATGATTAACATATGCTCGAGTCATCATTTACACATAATATTGTCAGCACATGCTAAAGTAGACTCATCCTGATTATACCAGGAGCAGCATGGTTTACTCACACGATAATAAAATAAAAATTACAATGTGTGATCAAATGTGTTATTCACATTTGAGCTGTTTTTGTAGTGACTGTGATCCTCGCACTTTTAATTCTTAAGGATCCAGGGATTTCAGCTTACAACTGTTAAGCACATGCCACATTAATTCTAATAAGATTTATATTCAGGTTCTGGCATTTAAATTGTAAAATGGGTGGGTCACACTGGATATATTCAATGGCTTCAACGGAAAAGCACTGGCAGGAACATTGGGTGGACAGAAATAGCAACAATATGAAAACTGAGACCTACCACTGATGGGCTATTTACCAAAACCAGATGGCCTTGCACTAAATGTCCATCAACAAGTTTCATTTAATGCACAGATTGAGAGTATGGCTCTCAGTGAGATCTCACTTCATCAACGATATTGCTTGACGGATCACAGCGGTCCACAACATTTGCTAAATATAGTAGATCCTAATATATGCATATGGCTTTGTCAATTTCAGTGTTGACAACTGGTTCCATTTTGCTGGGATGCTAAAAGCACTGAGTGCCTTGGGGAGGGGAGCTGGGACCATCCTTTCCCAGGAAATATGGAAATTAACAATGTCCCATATGAAATGAAGGCATCTATACTGAGAAAGTATGAAGGAGATTAATAGACGATTGCCAGGAATTACTCCATGACCATCCTCATGTGCTTTCACACACATAGGACACATAAGAAAAAGTATTTTAAGCTTGTGTCCAGTTTCATTTTGTTTACAATGTTTTCCTCCTCTGAACAATCGATCTCAACTAAGCAGGTGTTTTCTCTTGACAAAATATGGTGTAAAGTAAGGGTCAAAACACCAAGGCCGACCATTAAACTTACCTTAAAATAAATCTAAAAAACCTCTAACGGAATAGTGGATGTACAAAGGTTAAAAAACTCTCTTGAAAACTTAAGTTGTGTTAGTCAGCTCCTCTAATGAGGCCCAACATGCATTGTGGGTAATGACTAATGTCATAACCATCTTAACCAAACCCTCAATATATCCCACATGTGATCGATCTATCTGGTTGTGGGTCTGGGCCTTCAGTGAATTAACTATTACACTCCCACTGCAGCGTTGCTTTTTCTGCTTAACTTCTCAGCCTCTTGTCGTTGTGTTGCAACCGACTGCCATTAAACCTGATATTGTATACTCTGCGTGTGCCAGTGCGACAGCTCAGGTTGGCAACTGAAATGTCTACAGTGTGTTGGCAGACGCCACACAACTGGCACACTGGGGAGAGCATTTTGTCATGGTTTGTAATTAAAGAGCAAAGATGCACACTGCAGTCGCTTATTGGTTTCATCCTGTCCAATGTTTTGGCACTGTTTTCAGCAGTGGCACAGACATGCATCGGCATTTCTTTCTTGTCAAAATGTTTGCTCGGTGCCCTTGCATCTACGTTTATGTAATGGAGTCTGATATGTTATGATACTCCGAGTCTAATGAAACACTAGAACTCCTTTCACAAGTGGAGTTGGTAGTGAAAGATAAAGGACATGACACCTAAGGTTGTTTTTTTCTGGGAAAAAACATTCAGATTGTACTTACACTACTTACTGCTATCTCACAACACAGTCTGCTGATAGACAGCATGACTTTCAAGCATTCATAATGTCCCTCAGGCTCACAATCTAAGCCCTCACATGTGAGAATGGTGCGAGTGAGTCATAACATCAAAATGATGTGCCACCATAATGAAAGGCACAGAGCTGCAGTGTACTGTAGCTGTTCATTTAACCCATCGCACAAGAATGCACAGGCTGAAAAGATGAAAACAGGGAGGACCTCAATGGAATGTCTGGGATGGGATTTCGTCTGATTGCCTCTGGTGCCATGTGTGGGCAAAGTTTAAATAGCCTCTCAAGCATGTCCAACTCATACAAAAGTGCACGCTAGCACATACAAACGAAAAGTGCCACACACAAAGTCAAAGTCAAAATTGAAACCAGCTTTAGCTCATTTTGAAAGCAACATTTTTGTGGTGTTTTTTTTTTTTTTTTTTTTTTTTTAATACTTGCCTTGTTCCTGCTTTCCATAGAGCTAACAATGTAACTAAAACACCGAAGCTGCAGTCAACTGCAACTGTCTTCCAAAGTGTAGCTGAGTATGTGGCAGCCATATCGTTACCCACAATCCTGGTCAATGACTCAACACTCTGAGGTAAACGCAGAAGGAAACTGCTTTGGCAAAAGTGCCCCTAATGCAAAGATTGATGGCTGCAGAAAAATAAAACAAAGTTTTAACTAAGGTGCGTATGGTGCGTGTGAAATATGCATTTTTTGAAGGAGTATCTCAACACGTCTGAGTATCAGTTGAAGCATCTGCAACAGATAACAATACAGTCAATGAACAGCAGATGTCAGCAGCGGATCGACAAACACTGGTCATCAGACAGCCTGGCACTCTGCATCTGATCACTTGAGCTGCATATGACTTTCACTGCATATTTGACACATATCATTATTATCATACTGCAAAAATTTTGTTTTTTTCCCTGATGAGAACTACAGATAAAGAAGGCTGCTAATTGAATCCAGACCTTCTGTCACATGTTGGGATTAAATAAACACACCCACTGAGCTATGAGCAGGCTATTCAAACTTCCTGACTTTCTGTGTTTTGTTCCCACCCTCAACAGACAACGCCCAAGTCCTTGCTACACACCCTGTGAGGGTTCCAAAAATGCACATGATGGCAATTCACCATGGCAATTAAAAATGACCAATGCCAGTTTCACTACAGTCAAACCAACCACCACCATCACATGGTGTCTGTAACTTTTATTTTTTCAGATGCATCAAAGGAGGACAGCACACAGGACATCTATCACATACTCAACATAACTCCCATACATTCTACACATAGTAGTAGATAATGGTATGCAAGGGGCACACGTATCACAAACACAAGACAGGGTGAAATACTGAACCAAGAAAAAAAAAAAAAGCAGCGAGCATCCGCCTGTGCCAAGAACACAGTATTACTGGAGCACGGAGAAGAAAGGCTCCCAAAAGCACCACACCTCCCTCAGTTCCTCACTTTGGTTTTAACTAACGCACACAACTATCTCTACAGGGAACAGGCGAGGCTGAATCTCTACAAACAGCCCCACCTTGCTGGATCGACTGCAGCTCTGCAGTAATTTCATTTGGCAAACACACAGAAATGGCCCCAGAGATTAATGTTTTCATTGAAACATGTGCAGAAGTCAATTTATTACCTAGCAGAGCTGGAATTTCCCCATCAAAACAGTAAGAAGTGCTACCGATGTAAACAGCGTGGGAAACTACAGATGAGATTCAATTCTGTATAGTATGTAATGCTGTAAAGTAATGTTATAATACACTTTTGGTTTTTTGTAGGATTTTGCATCTGTTATCATTTGAGGAACAAGAGCCTATGTCCCAATGATTGTGTGACGCAAACGTGTCTCAAATACACTGCAGCATGTGCTATGACAGTGTTTCTGGTACTTCATCTATTTTAAACACACAGATAATTAAATCACAGCCTCATCTCATTGGCTGGTCCTCACCATCTCACTGAAGCCATTCCTAAAGAGAGACTGCCTCTAGTCTACAACACAAAGCAGAGGCTGTGCCCTGTAATATGTAACATTTAACCATAAACTGTAATCACATTGCCCTAAATAACACTTCAGAGACAATTACAGTATGGGAATGTTATAAATAGTGAAAGCATAAAATAGTGTAAGTACATGACAACGTAAGGGCATCACCAAACGCCTACCTAAGACCTCCAACGCTTCAAAAAAGGCGGAGAACAAAAGCAATTACATCACGTGCATGAGTGAGAGGGGCACAGCAGGAAGTAGTATAATTGGTCTGGATTCAAACAAACCTTCTATGAAGTTAGGCCATTTCTTCTCCTCTGGGTCCTCCAGTGAATGGTCCCAGTCTGCTTCAGGTGAGGCTCCTTGCACAGTGACCCCTGTTGCACCCGACAAAAGTGCACGCTCTATGGCTAGCGCTTCCAGAACATCCAGGTCCAGCTCCTCTCCTTCTGCCTCAGGCTCCACAGGTGTTGGTGGTTGTGGAGGTGACTGACTCTCAGTTGCTTCAGCACCAAGGAGCTGCTTCACCTCAACTATCTCTTCTACTACTACGATTTTCCTCTTCATGTTGGCCTCGTCTATGTCAGAGCCTATGGACTCACAGCTGTCCCCCAGGTGAGGCTTGTCAGGCTGGGAAGCTGCGGGTGTGGCAGTGGCAGAGGGTGTGTCCTCCTTCAAGTCCCTCTTCTTCTCTTCCTCCTGTGTTAAGGCCTCAGAAACACAGAGCCTTTTCTCTGTGCTGCGCTCTGCTGCCTGAACGGTCAAATGTTGTGCAACTCTGCTAGGTTCCTCTTGCTTGAATAAGGGGCTGGTCTGTGCCTGAGCTACAGCTGCCTGTGCTGTTACTGCTGGTGCTGCTGACGCTAATTCTCCGGCTGCGGGTGCTTCCCTCGCAGTGGAGGATGTTTTTGGTTTCGGAACCTCCCGCTTGATTTTTTCTGCAAAGAGCAGCGCTGGCTCCACCTCCCCTTTGTCTACTGGGGCCTCAGAGAGCACAGCTGCAGCCTGTCTTGTTTCCTCACTGCACATTCCTTCAGGAGTCATCTTTAGGGAAACATTCATTTCAGTCAGCTCAGAGGCTGTGACAGGGCTTTCTTCAACTGTGACCGTGGGCAATGGTGTAATGTCAGTGGATGGGAAAGCTTCTGCTTCAGGCAAAATAACACGTCTCGTGTTTATGGTCTCTGATCCTTGTGCCTTAGCCTCCTTTTTCCCTTTGCCTTTCTTCTTACCTTTTGAAGATTCCTCTGCAGCTTTCCCTGTGCTTAAAAGGGATTTAGTGTCGACTGTAGGTTTCTGAGATTCTGGCAGTGATCTAAGGTTTTTCTCTTCGTTTTTGGAACTTTCTTCCTTAGGCCCCACTTCAGCTTTCTGCACTGTCACTGTTTCCATCTTGGTAAGAGTCATTTTCTCAGTTTTCAACTCCTCAGAGTGAGGCAACTCGCCCATGGGGCATACTGGTCCCTGTGTGGCTTTCTTGGCTTTGTCTTTCTCAACTGTATTATTATGTAGATGTGCATCACCTGGAAGCTCCACTGGAGGCACTGGTGGTAGTTTAGTAGGTTGTTTCTTAACTTCCTTCTTTGGCGTCCCACCAGTTTGTTTAGGGACTTCTTTATTTTGTTCTTCTTTAATACCTTTTGTAGCCTCAGCCCTGTTTTTCTCCACGGGTGATGGCTCCTCAGTCTTTACGCTTGTAGAAACAGTTACAGTCTTTGAGGTAGTGACTGGTCTGGGTTTGAGGTTATTTTCTGATACCTCCTCCTTGTCTTTAGTGTTTTTTCCCTGCTCCTCCTTTGTGTCAGGTGGTTCTTCAGCGTTAATAGCCTTCAATATCTCCCCTGGTGATTTCTTTTTCTTTCTTTTTGATTTGGAGCTTCCTTCTGCCACTTTGGTTTCCTTGATCACCTCTGTGGTGAGTTGAGATGGCGAGGTGTCCTTCTGCACTAATGTGGGACCCTGTTCTGCATCTTTGTGGGCTTCTTGTGCTATTTTTCCATCTTTATTGACATGATCGACTTTCTTTACATCTGCTTTCTTCTCTGTTACTCTAGTTTTTAAAGTGGCCGGTTGTGCATCTTCAGCATTCACTACAGGTGCTGTGAGACTTTTTGTACTGACAGTAGTTGTAACTTCAAGTACTGAGGATTTAGTCACTGTAGTAGTTTTCTGAGGAACTTCAGCTGTTTTAGGCTTTTCTGAGAGATTCACTAAGCCTATTGTAGCCACATTAACTTTGGAGACTTCCTCGGCTACATTAGGGGTCTTAACTGGTGTGCCTGTGGTGTTATCAGGGTTGGTGGTCTCCTGGGTGAATGTGACTTTAGCATTCTTCTCTTCCTTCTTATGGTCTATTTCGGAATCAAATGGAAGTTTTACATTTCCATCTGAAGGTGTGACTGATTCCTCAGTAACTCTTGCTTTCCTGATCTCATTTTCCTTTGCAGGTTTTGTGACAACAGCGGGGATGGTGCTAGTGTCAGTGGAAGATTCATGAACAGATCCCATTGTAATAGCTGCACGGGACTTCCCTTTATCAGTTGCAGTTTCAACTGTAGTTTTCACCTCTGCAGATTTAATCTGATCCATTTTTGCCTTTTTTGTCTTCCTTTCCGTGACATCTTTATTGACAGGGGAAGCTGTGACAGTGTCAGTAAAGACGCTTGTAGTTTGCGGACCAGAAACCATTGAAATGACTTCTTGGGACTGTACTTTATCGGTTTCAGCTGTAGCCTTAACCTCCCCAGCTTTAACTTGATTGGCTGTCAACTTTTTTGTCTTTTCTTCTTTGGCTTCTTTATCAGGAAGAGATGTGGTGGCTGACTTCCTTGTGATCATTTCACTAGACTTCCTCGACATTTTTTCACCTGTGATCTTAGACCTCTCTTGATTTGTTTTGCGAGATGAGGGTTCGGCTGGAATCTTTGATGTTGTACCACCTGTAGCCTCAGCAACAGCAGGCACAGTTAATGGTAGGGCTGTTTTGGAGGATACTGATGCCTGAGTGGTCTGCGATACATCCTGCTTTATAGCTGCTATCTGAACAGGGATGGAACTTGACACCTTCTCATTTTGGACCTCAAAACCTCTTCTCTCCTGTGATGTTGTTACTGACCTCTCTCTGCTCATATCAACTTGCTGGTGGGAGACTCTCGTCACCCTGCTCTCTTCCATCACTGCTGCTTCACTTCTGAAGATGTTCTCCTTCCTGAACATAGTCTGAGGCTGGTCCTCCACTTCCCATGAGGCTTTGGGCCTGACTGGTTCTGCAGCCAGTGGACGACCTCTAAACCTGGCAGTCCTATCAGAGTAGTTCTCTCTCTCTCTTGGACCCATCACCTTATGGCGGTAGCCTTGACGTTCGGCTTCTTCACTCTCTGCTTCGCCCCTGCGTCCTGGCTTTGGAACATAAGATGTTGGACCTTCAACAGATTGGACCTTTGCCGCCCGGTGGGCAATGGCAAGGGTGGAAGCTGGCTTCCTCACCCTTTGCAGGGAGGCTGGAACAATCTCAGCAGGCAGGTGTAGGAAGTCACGCAGGTAGACTATACCCTCATTGGTCAGGTACCAGTAAAAGTGTCTCCAGGCAAATGTCTCCTTCACGTAGCCTCTGGACTTAAGCGACCCCATTGCACGGATAACTTGTAGGTTGGTCACACCTTGTACCTCAGGGTGCTTGATTTGAGGCCTCTTGTCCTTTTTGGCCACCATGACACCATCTCGAAACAGGACCTCATAGATTGCCCTGAGGTCATGCAGGGGCATCAGCATTCCAGCAACCATTGTGCCTTATGCCAGTATACACTCAGAAAGTAAAACTAAAATGCACAACCATTAAAGAAAGAGAGAAATCAGATTGTCTGACGTCTTGCTTTGTGAAAGAATGCAATGGCAAAACCAGTTGTCATATCTTCTCAACACAAGATAAAATGAAACTAAAAAAAATGTTTGTATTCTTGTGTTCTTACTTTCTTTCCTCTTGTTCTTGCTGATCCGTAGGCTTGAAGAAAAAAAGAATAATCCTCTATGAAAGGTGATTTGAATAAAGTCAGAAGTGTACTGTTCCCCACTATATTCAGTGTGGCTGGGAATGAACAGTCTCTCCGTTCTGCCGAGATGGCAATGACAGAATGGAAGAGAGGCAGCGTGTGTGTGTGTGTGAGAGAGAGAGAGAGAGCGAGCATGAGGCACACTTTTCAGCCCGGCTCCTCCTCTCTTCTCTTTCTATTTCTTAGGAAAAAACTGGCATGGAAAAAAATCTCACTAAAGTAAACAGTACAGCAGAAAGTATGAAGCAAAGAAAAAAAGTGTCTGCATTTAATTGATTAAATTAAACAAAGCAACATCAAATGAAGCGAAGTTTTATGAAGTGTGTTTGATCACATGCTCTTTATCACTGGGACTTTCACGGACGGAAACACCCACTCTCAAATTTAAGTACACACCTCCTAAATAATGTGCACACACCTGACTACAACAAGCTCACACACACCCACCCACACACACACACAGACACAAACACACCCTTTGGCGAATCACACACCAGTCCAATGAATGGACTGTTCTAAACAGAGATTAGTTATGAAAACCTTGGTCGACCAGCTTGCACACATCATTCCAGCCCTTGAGCGACTTGCTAGGCAAACTTGTAGGTTTTCGAGTAAAACATGTCTTTTAGTCTTACACGTGATCACAACTACAGTTTTTTCAGCTCTCATGTCACACATTGAATGTGTAAAAACTAAATGACACACTAAGAGAAAACTCCTACAGAAAAGTTCTATAAATGTTAACTGCTGTGCCTTAAAGCTATAATATGCAACTTAAACTTCTACTAGTATGAAAGCTTTGTTCTGTCCAGCCTTTCCTCTTTCAAAACGATCTTGACAATTTAGGTTGTACTTGTACTTTGATATGACTCATGGACACACATATATATAGAGAGAGAGATAGCAGAAATTCTATTAAGTTTAATTCTAATAATATGTATCTGTGTTTGTTTAGTGGGTCACTAAGCAAAGATAACCATACATGTAAACCAATCAGTGTTTCCTTTTGCGGCTCACTGAAGTGATGCAACAGGCTGTCAAGCGCCCTAAAACTGTGTTGCTGCTATGAGCAGCTAACATTAGGGCTCTGTGCCTCACTTTATATTGGAACTAAGAATCTGTCTTGCACAACTATATAAAGAACTGTGCATTAAAGTTAACCTTTCCAACACTCTGAGGAACATGGTATCAGCTTTCTATCCCTAGATCACTTCTCCCTCGTGGACATCTGTCTCCCGTTCATCTCGCTGTGTCACTGAGAGTGTTCTCTTGTGATTGGCTTCCAGTGAAAGCCAAACTGGAAAGAAAACTGAGTATTGTTGGATAGAGTAGAGGAGTACAGCACATGTTCAGTCATCTTATTGAAAAGACAAGGATCTACTATAAAGAGTAAGCAGACAGTCCTGTGCTGGAACACAGTGATCTAGTTGCGAAATTATAGCAGTGGTGAATGGGCAGAGATGATATGTTGCATCCCCACTGCTGTTTAAAACCACAGACTATTACGCTGGAGGAAAACTGTTTTCACTTTATTTGCCATAGCAACAGTCAAATGAAGTGAGCCAACTCTGAGTAAGTCAAATATCCACTTTCAGGACTGTGGTTAAGCAGTACTCTGGTGTACTGAACAAGACATTGTGATCTGAAACAAACTATTGTCACATACTGCACGTTGACAGAATGTCATCAGGAATCAATAAAATAAAAAATAAAAAACATTAATAGCTTTACTGCAGTTTTTAGAAATACATAAACAGCAACTTTCCAATTGTGTAAAAAAAAAAAAAAAAAAAAAAAAACAGCACCTGACAGTTCTGATATTCATCTTAGTGAAACTGATGCCTTAGGCTATGATGGGCTGTACTCCACCTATAGCAGATATGTTCTAAAACGGCTTTACGATGTTATCTTGAGCGGTGCTACTAAAGTTTATGATTCAGATGGAAAGCTGAGAGAAGGAGGAAAGAAGGAATTGTCAGGTTCACTTTACAAGAAAGGCATTCCTTTGTATTATGAAACAAATGTGTTATCATTGGCATGTGGCAGTTTACCTGACACAAAAGCAGATGTAGCAAATGTGCACTTGCATACTTGCAAGCTTAAATGTAAAACATTTTGTTACTGAACCTGTTTGGTATTTTGTGCTGTTAAATGTCCAGTTGGCAGATAAGAAGTCAGTCAACTATATGTTAAAACTCAAGCTAAGAGCTGTTGAATTTTGGAATAATATTACATCCACATGCATGGTGCCTTGTCTTCTGGACTCCATATTGCAGTGATTTTAATCCCTGTGTATGTGTACAGTGAACTTCACAAGGTGTCACAGCCCTTCCAAATGTTGAATTTATCTATTTCTACTGTTTCACATTAATATGGTTATGTGCCAGCTTGAGAGGGTGTTTCCTAGCAAAGAAATGATCATAAATAGACTTAGGATGATTATTTTTGAAGTAATGGCATCTAATTTTGGAGACATATTGCAGCAGCTACAAATAGAAGGATGTGATTGACAGAAGCAGATAATGGAGTAATAATAGTTGAGGAAAGAGTGTATGAATAGTTTCCTGGGTAGGCGACTACTTCTGCTTCAAAGTTTCATACCTCCATAAGTACCAGAATAGACTCGTCAGCACCAACAGATAGTGGGTGGCAACTGGCCTACTGTAGTGGCCTGCGGCTCGCGAGTCTATTGGTCCCACTTCACTCCTTTTTCAGATCAATGACACTCCAGCCACCTTCAGGGAAAGTAAAGGTCGGCAGTGCCCGTCCTACCCTCTAATGTATGTGCTTACATTGCTGTAACAAAATGTAAGCACAACACATTGCACTAACATAATGTAACATGAGCAAGTTAATAATTTAATATAAGAATAATAAACTACAAAGTTACATTTAAAAGTACATTTTTTTTTTTTTACAGGGAACAATTATGAAATGGATAAACAGACTCAGAAAGGATCTGATAATCCACCTGAAGAAAATGGTCCATACTCTTTCCTAAATCATGACTTGCACAGTTGCAGTCATGATGCATCATTCTGCAATGCATGAGAGCTCCCTTTTTATCCAGGCGATAAGCCCATTTTTATTTGAGGTGCTTGAATCCTGGCCGGATATAGTCAGGAGGGTGACTCCCCAGTCAGGGACAGCTGTGCCCCCTGACAGAGCTGAAGTATGTTAGAGCACAAACTCTGCTGACCTACAAATCTGCTAAGTTAGACATCAGTTTTAAAAGATTAACAGATTGTTGCTTTATATAATTTTTGAGCAGTTCATTAATATAGTGTATTACTGTAGGTGCAAAACTTGATTCACAGTAATTCATTAGTAAATTAGTAAAATTTTATTTAAAAAACATTTTAGTTTATGATGACTACCTAAAAAACTTGTGGCTTTCTCATTTAAATAATAAGCAAAGTAGCACACAACTAAAGAGGACGGAGGCATCTCAAACATGTGCAGCCTTACAGAGTTGGTACCATGGTTGTAGACTCTTAAAAGGTAAGAGCTGTTTAAATAGCCAAATATTACTTTTTCACACACTTTTGTTTATTGTGCAAAGTCAAGGGCTAATTATAACGATTTTAGATTTCTGACTTTGGGCTATATATAAATCTGACCCGTTCACCTGTCTATTGTAAGGCTATGTCTGACAGCATGTAAGGCCTTGGAGCTGGAACAGACAGAGAAAGTAGCCTTTGAAATGCAGGAAGGACAAAGCTGCAAAGCATCAACCTCTGGCACTATCTGGTCTCTGGCTAATCTGGGTGTAGCTGGCGTGATCAAGTGGGACTATCCACGATAGAGCAGAGGGAAACTGTGGCCCCATTGCACAGTCAGGTGAACCAAGATACGTTTAAGGGGCACCTGGATGCTGGGAAAAGCTCTGTGTACTGTAAACTGCACAGCCAAACACAAACAGACAGAAGTGTTGTAAAACCACAAACTCGCTTCAAACAAAGAAGCACTGTTGGTTAGGAGCTAGTGAGCAAAGAAGGAGACCGAGAGGTGTTTTTGGCATTGGTCACAGTGTGAGAAAAATAAACAACTCTCTTTGGATAATTGTGGTAAAAACAAGGGACAAATTATGGTAGAAGGAGCCAAGGGGCAAGAATAATAGACAAAATTATGTTGTGAAATCAATCAAGACAATACGGGAACTATTCTTGTTTTGCCAACCTACATTTTTTTTTTTGCCCCATAAATAACTTTTGTGTTACACAAGGCTTGTTAAAAGCAACTGTGAGGTTAGACAGCCTTTGTTTTGTAGAATAAAATGTGTGCAAAATTTTAAAAGAATGTAAAAAAAAAAATTTTTAAATCTGAACACAGTTATTTTTCAGGAAAACTGGGTACTTTAGTGGCATATTTTGTACTGTGTGAACAGAGGAAGAACAGGCAGCTCTTGGTTTTTATTGCATCAATGCACATGGGAAATCTATAAACTGATGTGTGCTGGAGGTAAAAATGTGGGTCCTTGCATGTGTTCTCATCTCCACGAGTCACCGGTCACACTGACTTCTCCTTTTCCAGAGTGGAAAGAAATTAAGTCCCAGTTTATGCCTCTCTTTGCCCTCCTTACCAACCAAAAACAAGCAGTAGCACTCAAAAAGAGCCAAATCCCTTTCATTCTCACTTACTCTCGCTCTAACAATCCTTTCAGGCATGGGCTGGTTGGTAGTGGGTGAGTCTCTGTGAAGTCAATACAGTGCACAACACCTACTGTATGACGGGGTAAATCGGGCCAGAGCAAAAGCAGGAGCAGCAAAGTGACAGATTCACTATGTCCATAACACCACTGATAATGTTCATGTTCACACAGGATGCCAACTGATTCATATCACCAACTTTTTGCATCTATTAGGCAGTACTCTGGGAAAGAGGGATTATTTCCCCCTGAACCAAATTGTACATAAATTTCCCAACAGCTAGTGACTAAAACAAAACAGCATTGTGCTGTAACAAGTTCCAGCAGTAAAATGTGGACAGATAATTTGAACCAGCCCTCAACTCTTTCTTTTTCTTTCTCCTGCCATAGCCGCGTGCCAACTCAGCTAATTGGCAGCCAGTTGTCAGAATCAGCATGCAAGAGATGTATTGCACCATTCAGGAGCTACAAAGGTTTAAGTGCTGTTGCACAACAGTCAATAGGGCAGGATTTTCTCCACTCCTTATTGAACTCTCTAGATTCCCAATTGTGGAAAAGATGATTTGGCCACACCCCGTCATGGCACAAACTTTCATATAGCCAATGGTGACAATCATCAAACACTCACATCCTGTTTCCAGTACTGTAATATATATAGGCACTTACCTTTCCTTGGGCTGAGCCAGAACCGATCTCCAAGGGGATCTCCTCTGTGCATTTGATCCGACATGTTATACAAAAGCCTAAACCCAGCAAAACACCTTATTTCTGCTTTCACTCAAAAACCACACTGCTACTGCGTCTTTTCACCCCTGTGAGACCAAGTACCCATCCGCATGGCAAGCAACATTGGGCTAAAAGAGGGAAGGAATGGGATTGGACTGACATTCAGGGCAGGGAGGGTGTTTGTGAGAAAAGAACAAGGGAATCTTTTCATCTCTGGCCCATAAATGCAGAGGAACATCTACCCTATAAATCTGAGGTCCTTGCCCGACTGGACATATTCTCTCTGCTGCCCCGGATACCCTGCACCATGTCCCATACATTTGAGGACACCCAGGCTTTATTCGCAACATCAGAGGGACACACACTGGACGCCTTGTTCAAGAAACCTCGCAAATTACAGCTACAGAGTGGACACAGGTAAAAAAAAGAGAGCACACGAAGACTAGATTGAGAAAACCAGAAAATTATGACTGCCAGTCTGCAAAAGGCACCATCGAGCTATCCAAGATACACCGAACAACAACTCTGGCTTTGACTCTTACTTATTTCCTGTTTTACTAGGAGCAAATAAGGCTTTTTGTAAGTCAATACAAAGCATAGAGTTAATCTTAGAACCGGAGACAGGTATTTGAGACACAGTCCAACCATGTAGCTTCAATGCAAATGACCTTTCAATGTGCAAACAAGTGACAGGTGTATTCATATTTTGAGAATGGTATAATTAGCACCGAACAGTGTTCTGGCTTGTTTCCAATGAGTACAGTTGATCTTAAAGGGTAAAGAAAAGTTAAGATTGAGTTGAACAGGCACAGTCTACTGTGTACGTCTCAAAACATAATCCTGCTTTAATTAAAGTGTGATGGTTGTGACAAGACTAAACTGTGCAGACTTCCTTGATTCATGAAGACAGAGGCTCCGTATCGTCACTCAGTATCAGTAACAAGTGCTTAAATAGCAGGTGACCCTCACAAAATGGAGCTGCACTCTGGTTGTGAGGGTGGTACAAAATGGCTGTAGGGAGAGGCAGGTGTGGCAGTGCCAGCCTACAGACTGCTGTGAGTGTGGAAAAGCTCATTCGCTCCTCCCTCACACGGTGTTTGTATGAAAAGCAGCAGCAGAGGAGATATCTGAGCGTGAGTAAAGTAACGAAAAGGACGCCTTCCACCCTGAAGAAATGTCTCAAACAAAGTCACTCTTTTTTTGAACAAATAACAAAAGGAAAGAAAAAAAAAGAAACCCTTTCAATATTTCCTCTATGATTCAGCGTCTACAAGCCTCACGTGGGTGTGGTCATGCAGGGCTTTGCTTGCTGTAGCAACGCAGCCCACAGGTTATAGGCAAATACCATGGGCTGTCCATGGTGGAAGTCCCGGGGAACGTGGGCTTGCTGCTGCTATTGCTGTTGCTATGGGCAACCAGCTCTCAAACAACAAAATTGGACACAGGATCCGGACTCTGGCCTTCCTGACTGGCCTACCACATTAGATATTCATCCTGTCAATCATTCTCTAATATAATGCAAACACAATACAGGTGCCTCCTCCCTCGCTCTCCCTCACTCACTCACTCACTCACCCACCCACACACAGACACACACATGAAGGTGATTTATCATCCTCAAACCCATAAAACCCTTCCATCTGGTTAGTGTGAATCAGTTGCATTCTTCATTTCCTCAGAGTGAGTGAGAGTGAAAAATAAATGACTGCATGTGTTGTTGCTTTCACAAAGTCCAGCATTAAACTCAGTGTATCTGTGACAGAAGAAAAAGCCTTTTTTTTTTTCCTACAGCTTTTGAGTCCAGTAACAGACAGCTGTGACTCACCATCATTGCAATCCTTTAACTTTCATAAACTGGCTTTCATTAAGCTTAACCACCCGCTAGAGGGCTCTTTTAAGAGGAAGGAATTGCAACCATTGTCCCTGATAGTCAGGGACAATGCGACATTGTAATCCAAGCTGCGGCTCCATTGAACAAAATTAATAATGACTTTGAATAAAAGTATCAAAACTCAGTCTGAAACCACACTCGTGTTGCAGAAGTGTCACATGTGTTTCATTTGAAGCAGAAAGACAAAAAAGTTAGATTCACTTCCTGTAATCCTATCCTGCCAGCGCTGGGAGGCAAAGGACAGAGCACCACCTCCTGCTGCATGCAAGTAAGCAGCATCAACACAGGATCGAGAGAGAGAGAGAGAAATGACAGCGACTAACAATCCAGCAGAAATACCACTCAAGAAAACCGTCTATACAGGTTTTCCTTGATCATTTTAAACTGTCTGTCAGACTCACTGACTTTACAGCATCTGAGGAATTTTCTGGTGATCTTCAATTACAGCTTCAACACAGCTGCAGTACAGCATGTGTACTGCACTATATGTACAAATCAAAAAACACTACAAATGCACCAAACACGTCCAGTCATGCAATACCTGGAATGCCTGTATGGAATGATACTGTGTCTGTGCCTGTGATCCAACAACAATAACAACAAGACATATTTTGACATGCAGGATCAAAGTCGACCCAGTGGGTGGTAGCACTTCACAGCTTGGTATTAGCAGGGTAATAGTGGGGTAATATTTTGGAAATAACAAGGTATTATCTCGGTAGATGCATGATAATAGTAAGAACAGTGTCTTGGTATATCCAATTACTCATATCTATTATCTAATAAAAAGGTGATAGGGGGATAATATTTTTGCATGAACAGGGTTTATTTATGTGGCTGAAGATGAGTTCACTTCTGGAGATTTGTCATGTCTTCCATAACAACTCCCCAATACCACAAATATTGCCATTAAATTGAGAGTTGTGCTTTTACAACTGCTATGTATGAATAATACACAGGCTACCAGGTATGTTTCAAGTAATTACAGTAACTCTTTGTGTTAGGTTTTATTAACCATTTGGGTTTTTTGCTTATACGAAGTCATTAGCTCGCTAGTAATTTTGCAATTACTATGCTATTGCTCTGCTACATTGTTAATACAGAAATATTACACCATTATTACCTTGTTATTACAAGATATTACTTTTAGATATTACCGATATACTAACTTGTAATTGTTCAAATATTACCTGCTATTACACTATGTTAAATGCTGCCTTTTTAATCTAAACTTGCAATTGTGTCCATCAGGGATATTTTTTGCACAATTGTTGTACAGGACTTTAGGTGGAATGAGGTAAAAAAATAGAGCACTCTTGCAAAGGTTCAAAGTACAATATCAACTACTGGAAACAACAATAAGAAACTACCAACCACTGTGTTTATCTTTGCCCTAATCGTTGTAAATCTTTATTCTCTTGCTGATCTTATTTTATGTGGGCTTTGTATCGGATGAGATACCGGCCCACCCACAATTTAAGTGTCCCCACTGGTACAGGAGATGGCATTTCACTTTTCTCTTTATTTGTTCTTATCAGCACACACACATCCTGTTTTGCAATGGGACAACTACAACTAAAACTTACCGTACAAGACAGAAAGAACAATAGGCAGGCTTTCTTTCCCAAGCTGTAATAAAAACCTGAGAGCAGGAGCTGCTTCAACATCAGTACTGTGAATTCACTAACTGCACATGAGCACTGGAGAACAATTCTGAAAACCTCCTGTATGAAAGCCCAGAGAGGTAACAGCCACAGAAAGCGCACATTAGTTTGTCCTTGAGGCCATGTGGCCACGGCTGAGACAGAAGAGCATACATACAGCCAACAACCTATTAGGTTAAACCTCTGACAGCTCAAAGAATTGTTTAATGTTTTAGCAGCCTCATCTCATTGTTCAGCCTTGGCACATAATGCTTAGTATGAGTTTACTGCAATGAAACCGTCAATTAATACATTACTTAAAGGTGAATGGCATTTTTTTGCATTGCTTGCAAACAACACACCACTGCAGCAGAACTGTGTGAACAGTACACTCGTGTGGTAAAACTAATGCTTACCAGTGAGGGCTGCTTCCCTGAAACCCACTGCAGGCGAAATTCACGTGATAGGGTATCAAATAGCAGAATGGCCTTAGAAAAGAAATTCAAACCACCACGATCACCTTTAACAATGGAACCTGCCTTGTAGAGCTGCCAGAGTGGATCATGTGAGGTGTGACTGGGTCTCTGCAAGTGTAATTACTCACCCTCAGGTGATGAAATATGAAGCAGTGTGCACTGGAGCCCACGTAAAAGCTGCAGCAGAGGCTTCTCTGTTATACTACAATGCGTTCCCTCATGCAAACATCACCACCGAGAAGTTCTGATGTGCAAAGGCACAAGTTTGCTACTGTACTGGCAGGGACTGACCACACACTCACACGTTCTCTGCATTTTTGCTTTGTGATAAAAGTTCAGAGTAACTGAACAAGCATTGTTTGTCCCAACTCCAACCTCCACACCCACACATTTATATCACAAACCTCTGATGGCATTTCTCTCCCTAGCAAGCAGTAAATCAAAGAGAAACACCGGCTCACCCTGAGGCACTGTGTAAACATTACTTAAAT
This sequence comes from Channa argus, assembly GCF_033026475.1. NCBI lineage: Eukaryota > Metazoa > Chordata > Actinopteri > Anabantiformes > Channidae > Channa > Channa argus. The sequence goes on from NC_090203.1 coordinate 20,393,940, forward strand.
GCCCTGGGACAGACACTTGGCTACTAATAAATGAACCAGCTGCAGGTAAAACTCGTCGTGACACAAGTTGAGTTACTACTGCACCGAAAAACGTAGGCCAGGTTACACACAGGTGTTACGGAGCCTTGCTGGCTGTAAACCATTCCAGATGTATACTTTAGAAAATGACAGCTTGTAGTAGCAGGTCGTGACTCCTAAAGTGAGTGCATGCAATACACAATCTCCATCAGCAATGCAGCCATATTATTAACACATATCTGAGAGTATGAACAATTTACTTTTAAGATGATTTAGTGTCGAGGCCCTGAAGACATAAGACATAAAAGTAATGCATATGGCAAACACACACAAATCTGACCCAATCAGCCATTCTAAATAATTCTGTTCCTGTATTTCCTGTGTGTGATTACTCTCCCATGAAACCAATAGAATTATTTCATTATAGTACTTATTTGCTAAGCGACTTGGATGTTCCAGACCATCCTCCAACAACAGTGAAACAACAGGAGAAGAGGAGGGAGCACTCACCTGAAAAAGAAAGACAAACAAAGAAGATGGTGATTAGAAATACTCTCTATTAATATACTTAGCAAAGAAACAGAGTCACTGCTTTCCCATGTGTATTGCATTTGGAACAGTGGAGGAAGGATGAATTGCCCTCTGACATTTGCAGCATGTGGAGATTAATTTCCCCCCACATCCTGGAACACTCTGCTTTTAGACACAGTTTGACAAAGAGTTGAAGGACGTTATCCTGCTTCAAATTTCAGTTCAAGCTTATCTCCGCACAACTGAGAGAAGATCATCATCTTTTAATAAAGTGCATGGAGGATTACAGAAAAGAGAAAGAGCTGGAACTAGCTGACATAGGACAAGAGGGAAACTCCATATTACTGGTTCATATCACCATCTACTGGACAACCAGGACAAAAGCAAGTTACAAGCAAATTACTATGAATTCTTCAATTATTCAACAATTCTTCAATCATATATATATATATATATATATATATATATATATATATATATATATATATATATATATATATATATATATATATATATATATATATATATATATATATATATATATATATATATATATATACATACAGAGATAGAGATGTGTGTGTGTATGTTTGTGTGTGTGTAATATATATATCTAATGATTATTGCATGCTATAAAACCTTACTGAACAGCTAAAAGCAATAAAAATTTGTTTCACAACCACAACAAACAAATGATGCATCATGTTTATTTGGCTATTATAATAATAATAATAATAATAATAATAATAATAATAATAATAATAATAATAATAATAATAAACAGCTAAAATAAACAAAATCTTTCGTAATGTGACTACTTCAGATGAAAGGTCTGAACTTTACAGCTGCCCCCGACACCACCCACATCGGCCCACTACTGTGCAGGACATTCCTCTCATAAGCACCAGTACATGTGTACTACACATGAACATCAGCTTCACACCCTGCTAGTGTTTCTCGTGTGAACCAACACTGTGTTAAATCATCACCTGACATGACTGGACACCTGTGATCTCAGAAACCCACTCTAAAATAGGACCTGTCTAACTCCTGGTACAGTTTCCAACAGCTGACTGTCAATGCCTATGTGTTTACAGTAAATATTAATGTTGAATATTTAACATATTTGTTAAGATGAGGTACTAATCATTTATATGGCAGGTGTTAAGCTTTATGAATTTACATTTCACACCATACGTATCTATTATAAATGCTTATCTGCTGCTTTAAGTCCTTTCCTTCCTAAATAACAAGAACTTAACTATGCTACTACTTTATTTTAGACATGCCCCAAGAAAGAAGAATATTCCTTGACAACAAAAGTTAGGCAAAGAAAGAAATTTAAAAAAATAACAGTTTCAAACTTGAAAATGCACCATTTTCAGCAAAGAAAAAAGCTTGTAAAAAGACAAAAAGGAAACACAGAACAACAGGATGTGAGAAAATCCTCTGGAACATCCCATCATCCTCAGATTTCCTAAATGAACAATATGCTGACAGATCACATTAAAGAACTGTTTCAAGGACATCATCATGGGACATATCATTATTTTAGAGAGAAAAACTCCAGGCTTCCAGCCACTGACGATGAATAAATGACTGTATCCGTGCATGTGGAAATGCAGAGGCTGACGGGTCTTTCTCAAATCCACATCAGCATCGACCCAAGGGCCATCATTTTTATCAGCAGTGATAACACATGTCTTTACTCAGATTAAAGAGCAATGAAGTCTACCGTGAAGTCTGGCAAGGCAGGGAACGAGTCATGAGAGTGTGACAAGAAAACAAAATAATCTTAAAGGTGAGAAAACTCACAATATAGGGAACAGTTTTTCATTAAACACAACAGCTGGAGTTTAATTAAAGACCAAAATCCATGTTCTAATGAGGACAATGAGTTGAGGTTAAAAAGTATAACTCAAGAAAAGCATAATAACATCATCATTTTTTTTCTTTGTAGGCATGTACACCGAAACAACGCGGTGATGGAGACTCCTCTTTTGGCTACCTACCAAGGACTGATGACTGCATCCTAATCCTCTCCAGCTAATAGCACATTCAAAGTCCATTATGTTAAATGCAGACTTTTTTGATCAGTGCTTTTTGTGTTAATGGTCACATTTCTGTTTATTTGGAGATGCCATGTGTCCAAGTGGAAAAACAGAAAAAAAAACAAAAAGCAACGTCGCCTATAAGGCAAAAACCCAAGTACAACCTCACAAAGCTTCCTCTCTGTTTCAGTGCAGTGTTGGAACACTGCTCACTGCCACACAGACAGAACCTCCAACAGCCAAATGCTCAGATAGACACACACACACAGTACAGCGCTTCTTCTCGCTCTGTGGGAGGTCTTTGAATCATGCTGTGGCCTGATGGAAGCTCAGTGGGAACTTTTTCCTCAGTAATCTCAGTAAGTGTGACGGCAAAAAAAAAACAAAAAACCTTCGAGTGAGAGAAAAATCTCTCCTCTGTGGGCTCTGGACTGAGAGTCAGCAGCATGGCAACATCAGAGCCAGCAGTGCACAGAGGTAATATATACTGCCCAGGGACGTAAACCGGCAAATTAGGGAGCAGCCTGTGAAGTAAGATAGTAAATCTGTGCAGAGCCACACGGCCACATCAGCATCTATTCACTAGAGTTACACCTCGAAAGATTTAATCTGTCTTTGATCCAGCATTATGAGTTCAGAGGTTAATGCTGGACCTTCTTTCTCTGTCATAAGTAGTAAAAGACTCTGTTAGTGCTGTTTTTCCACTCAGAGTACATTTAATGGGATTTCCCTTAATTGTCTTTTTTTTATTACGTGACTGCTCATTGTTGTCTACTGAACGGAACCTCAAACAAAACTATTTCAATGCAAATTGGCGCCAACATTTCAATCAAAGTGTTTGAGAGATTATTTTATGCATGTTGAGTGTGTTGAGTTTTGAACAATAGGTTTTTGGGAACGCATGTTTTGCAAGAAGAGGAAAAATAGGCTTTCGAACTGCAGGGACCATAATAAACAAGTGTTGGCTTGGAGCGGTGCATGTAAAAGTATTGTTTAAATACCAATTAAATGTCCATGCAATAGCTTGAGTACAGAAAACACAAACATACAACTGGATTTAACCGTTTACTACTCGAAATTGTCAGTAATAATACAACAAGCAGAGGCCGACTATGAAAATAACATGCTTTGGGGATCGGTATAAAGACAATAAATAGTCCCTTATACTATGCTACACACAATCATTACTAGCGTTAAATGTGTTGTCCTGTGTTCCTGCAAGCACAGACAAGAAAAGCGATCAAGCTACAAAATATGGATAACAGCCTTATCCAGTGAGAAAAATAACAAGGAGTATCAAAAACACTTTAGATTAGTGTTGTTCTATTGTACAATTCTTCTCTTTTAATTCCACCTTCTGATGAAGCTTCCTCATCTTTGTGATTGTTTTAGATTGATTTGGATCTTAGCAGCCATCCAACAAGGTACTAAGCTTAATGTTTACTTACTTTGCCTGAAAAATTATGATTATTTTTGTTAACATTTTTTTGTTGTTGTTGTTCTGTTGATGACGATTAATTGATTGAAACACTACCATTTCACAATTCACACTTTTTCTGAGCCCTCTCTAATTATATTCTGATAAATCCGCGTGCAAATGTATAAATCAATCACAAACAGAACAAACACCACTCAATGCAGTGTGAAGTGTCTATATTGTAGCTACTGAGAGTTTTTAAAAAACTTCTAAAAATACACATTTTTTAAGTACAACAAATAGTGTCTAATGCAAGATATTGCATAAGAGTTGTGGACAAACAATGCGTACAGTTTACAAAACAATATTAAACATACCTTGTTTTGGGATTTATTTACTATAGTTTCTGGTGATTTATTGGACGGGAACATACATGCAATGCAATGCAATGGTCGTTCGTATAAGCAGGGGAAACTGACATAAATGGATTGGAAATGTCAACATTGTCCTATTTTAATTTCTGGTGCTAAAAGTTGCCTGCCTGCCTACGTGGGGGCGCTGTTTAAAGAAACGTTTGATATACTGTTTGTGTGATTTTATGTCAAGAACGTTTTCTGGAAGTAAAGACAAAACACAGATTAATCACTTTCAGGCTAATCTTGTAATGTGGTTACCTGAAAATAGTGGGGCAGCACCAAAGTGAAGCAAAACTACTGTTAATACATTGTTGTCATAAAACAGCTCCACTCAGGGATCTGCAGCATTCACTGCAACAATTCAATTTAGTCAGAAACCTTATCTGACAGTGGACAAACATGCCATCTAATGGTTCACTGCGTTGTCCAGCTCTGTTAGTGTCTGGTGATGTGTTACAGTCTGATGTGCAGTCCCACCCACAGACATTCTCTCTCCGTCTGCTCTCCAACTATATCACTTTACCTCAAGGCTTGGCTACCTGTCCACTTTCACTCCTCTCAGCTGCAGTTCTGTGTAGTTATGCACAACAGCGTGGCTTACCTTTGGTCGAGCAGAAGGAATCCATGCTGAACATTTATAGTACCGTGACAAGACCTTTGAAGCAGCAAGAGAGAGGTTTTCGCTTGCAGCTCTCTGCCATTTAATCCCAGTGTGCCACGCCGGATCTCACTTTTTCACTTTCTCTCACTTGTTCTTTCTTCACTCTCTCTTTTAAACACGTCGCGCTGTGTAGATCAACAGAAAGGGAGTACAACCCCCCCCCCACCCCACCCCACCCCACCTCACAGGTCAGAGCCGCCCTTCGTAATAATTCCTCTGTTCTTATGTATGTGGGTGTGTGTGTGTGTATAGAGGTAAAGTGTTTGAAAAAGAGCTAACATTTCAGAACACCAACAAAGGGTGTAAAGTTAAGAAGGAACAAAGACCAAGACTGAAAAGAAAAATGAACTCTGGCACAAGTTCTACGTGTTCTTGTTGGAGCCACAGATGAAATGTTTAATTCAATAATTACCGTCACATCAGATGAGTATTAATGAGGCTAAAATGCAAGGTTCTCATGCAGCTCCAAGGGGGATAACAGACATTCGCATTGTCTTATGAATCGAGAAAGGATGTCAACAAAGTGACCTAAAACTGTCTTGCTCTGCAGACATGCAAAAAACAAAAAAAAAGCTGTGGGGCAATCAGAGACAGCAGTCTTTTCTGGAAAAAAGACACAACAAGCCCACAGTGGCAGGGGGCTGCAGCTATTAAATGTGCTGGACCACTGCCACATTCTGTAGTCTCAGTGACATAGCTTTGTGCCAGCACTCATAAAGGCAAAGACAAATTAAAATGTCTGCATGGTGTAATGTAGTGTACTGTAGATAGAGGCTCTCAGTGAGCATCAACGTTAAGTCAATACTACGTATAAAAAGTCCTTTGAACAATGTCTCCTAAAAGTGATGCTGATGCATGTGGATGCATTAAAGCTGGTAAAACATGCACTGTGCATTTTTATATGTTGTAGTTTACAGTGTACGGCACTGTAGTTCCTTCAAAGACTCTTCAGTGTGAGCGGTTAATGATTAACACACATGCATAAACGGAATCGCAGCACCAGACACATTAACCCAAGACGGCGATATTAAGTGAACCCAGGGCTGAGTATCGTAAGTAAAGCCCAAAGATAAGTCTTCACAATGCTGAGTTACATGCTATTTGGATAATTAATAAACTAACTAAATAGCAGAAATTGAATAAGCAGTTATTAAGTATTTAGATGTGCTGCTTAAGTAAAGGTTATATGGTAACTATACAATAAATTTTTGTGTCTTTGTTCTATGAGAGTCTTATCAGCTCACTAATGCTCACTTAAAGCAACAGGTTTACTTTTTAAGAGCTGAGTCGTGTTGCTTCAGAAAATCAATGTTACAGCACAGCCACAAAATAACGGAGAGAAAATGGAAACAGCCTTCTTTAAACAGTCAAGGGTTATATTTAGCTTTTGAATGATTTCAGTCTATATGTATCTCTCTCAGCTTTACATATTCCCCCTTACTGTAAGAGTGGCATCCAAACAAACAAAGAAGTCTGTTGAAGAAGTATTTTATAAGCCTCCAAATATAAAAAAAAAGACGCTTATATTTCTTCAAGCTACAGTTTGTAACATTTTATGAATCTGTTCTGTAGTAGACATATGCTCTATATCTTGGCTTAATGTGGAGAGAATATTGATGCGCTCTGTGACACAAACAAGAGGTTGAGAGAGATTTTTGAGGCTTAGCCTTCTAACAAAGTGGGCCTCGCCCTGTGCAGCATCTTCTGGTTTCGAAAGGTGTCGTTCTTGTATCTATAGGATGCTACAGGCTTTGACACACAGTCAGGGCCCCAGAGCCAGACTTAAATCCTGCCTTTGCTCCCCTGAAGTAGTTTGCACCTTCCAAAATAAATAATAACTACCAGTAACAAACACAGTAGGCTTTTATTTTGCACACTCTTGACTTGCACCATTATTTGCTATATTGTTAGAGCTGCTTAAATTGTGTTTTTGTGAGCTTGTGACCTGCCGGTTTGAAGTTTTAGATCATTTAGATTGTGTTCATTTCTTTTAGTTATGTTTATTTTCATGTATTTACTGTATGAACCCATTACATATCCACTGCATTGCACACATTTAATAAACAAGTCTTATTCATAGGGGCCAAAAACACACTTCTAAATAAATGCTGCTCAGTGTTAATGGGCAGCTGTTGACTAACATGTCCACTATATTAACTTTATAAGGTGATAATATTTCAACGTTGAATTTACTGCGTGTTTGACTTTAGAGAAGTCACCTACTCAAGACCCAGAGCCATGAGCTTATACCCACACAACCAGATCAATCAATGTGAAAAACCGAACACTGATGTCTGCCAATCTTTTGCCATGAGGGGGACACTAAGGGAAAGCACAGATGTGGAGTTCCACGGCCACCTCATTGGCCTGTAAGGTCTTTTCCCTGGGGCTCCCGTCACCACAAATAGATCAACAACATAGAGGGGAAACTACACATGATGCATTTCCTTGTTTCGAAGCAGTGGTCTCAGGAAAGTCCTGAATTGTGTACAGAGTTCTTAGTTAATTGTGGAGAAGGGTGTGACCCCATAACCTATGGAGCTATACTGGTATATTGTAATTAGCAGTAGTGATGTTCCAGGTAACAGAAGTGAGAATAACAGCTGTAACATGCTGAAAAATACCTCACACATAATAAACAGCTAAGGAATTTGATGGGATCCCCATGTGGTAGAATAAAAACAAAAATAGAAGGAAAGGTTGGAAGGGCAATTCCATAATTCATCACATAACAAAAGTAACACAATCCATTGTCCTGTTTTCTAAAAATAGACCACCCAGGCCAGACCACACAGAGCAGATAACCTCCACTGATAATAATCAGTATCCTCCCATCCCAAGCCCACTTTTGTACTTCTGGTTTTGGAACATTAAAAATATCTAACAGGCCAGGCACATTTTCCCATTACAATAAAAACAGCTGATAACTACTGTACATGCATAGCTTTTTTTCGAAATGTTTGCAGTATTTGTGCAAGACTACGTTAAAGCAGGTCATCTTCAAGATAATCTGCCCTTAATCAGCTGCAAAGCTGAAAGAGAGAAGAAAGTGTGCTGGTTGAAATAAGGTGGAACGTTTCTTTGAGATAATGATAAACAAAGCATGAAAACATGTTACATCACAATTTTAAAACTGTTTACTGGGGCCTTCACCTATTTCTCTGCATCACTGTGTTAAACGGTTTGTTATAAACAGAGGAAAATTGTTTTTTCTCAACGATACTGTATCAATCTTGGCATCCCCTGATTATCGATGAGTGTGAGCCATTTGTTAGCAGTCAGAAATGTGGGCGATGGTTACTTGAGTCACTAGAGGACCATACATCCCTGTTGAGAATGACAGGGATGATCCAAATAAACAAACATAGATAAGAAAGTGACTCCTCTGGATAATTGGTCAGTGAGGCATTTCCTGTCTAAACTAACATCTCATTTAAGAAGCTACTGTTTAGTCATCGGCGTCTGTACCCAGGCAGCGGTGAGAAAATTAAACACTGAATGGATGCAAAGTAAAGAAAAGCATGAAGTTCTGGAGCCCTCTCAAATATCAGGTCCATTATCTTGTTGACAGTGCTGCAGGGCTCGCTGCCTACAGTACTTGATACCCCTCTGAAAAACAAGGCAGTGAGTCAGAGGAGGACAGTTCCACGGTAAAATTCACACGCCACTTAAAGCAGGCATCACTAAAGTTAGAAAGGAAGTGGTCTTAGAAGAACTTAGCCTGGAAAGATTGTTTATTAATATACTGTATAAAAGCCTTTTTCTAACATCAGAACTGCATATTACTCATCATTATTAGAGGAAAATAAGAACAAAAGTCACAGTTCCGTTGAGCCTAGTATTTCAGTAACTCAGCAGCAGTGACTTCATGAGTTTTTTTACGAATAAAATTGTGAATAATAATTTACCAGAACATCCCTATGGTTTTCACGGTCAGATCCTCATGCACAGCAGCTATAGAATAAGTTCATTCCAGTCCAAAAGTTTGTTGCCTTTTTTTGGGGGGGGGGGTTGTCAGCTGGTTGTCTCTGATCAAAGCCAGCCTAATATCATCCTTTACTTATTTACTACAGTGATTTTTTGGGCAGGCTATTATGAACAAGCAAATATATCCATTTAGACACAAAGTAGTCAAGCTGCACACCAGGTGAATCACACGTTTCATGTCACATCAATCGGTTCCAGTCTTCAAACGACTCGCACAACTTTTCCTTCCTGTCTTTGTCCCCCTTGTTTCTTCAGAAGTATTAGCAATGTGAGGTGAGGTTCTAACATCGCAGCACGTACAAAACAACAATCAGTAAAGACAGTTAGTCAAAAAGCAACAACAACACTATGACACCAAACCTTGTTTACCTCAGCATGTTAGGATGTCATGTCAAGTGTATTGTGCAGATTGAAGAAGGTAATTATGAAAGAATAGTATCAGGTGCAACCATAGTGTAGTGAGGCAAGAAACATGTCCATTTGATAGTAGGGTGTAAGTGATACAGACTAAAAACTATATCACAGTATTTTTGCTGGAACTATATAAATGACAATGGTCAATAAATAAGATCTTTCTGGCCAATACTTAAAGAAACACACAAAAAAAACTCTATAATCAAAAATAATAAGCCTTAATTTTATCAAACAATAAACAACATAAACCAAATTAGATAGCTGCACAAGAACATGATCTATTTCCTTTTGCGGCCCAAACTGTAGCATTGCCATGGCTCAGCCTTTCACCACATCACAGCAAACATGTCATCACATAGCTACTGTATATCATCTTTAATATTCTTAATGACAAATCATAGCATGGGAGAAAATTACCATGATTTATTGGGGACGATGTGTTGTTGCACAGCCCTGAACTAGGTACTTTATGAATGAATAGTAAATAACCCAGCCGTGACAGAAATTCCTCTACAAATAACACAAACACATACAGTAGGTCTGTTCATAAAAATGTGTGTGTGTGTGTGTGTGTGTGTGTGTGTGTGTGTCTCTATCTCTCTCTCTCTCTCTCTCTCTCTCTCTCTAAACAAACCACCCCAGAATGCCACAAAAAGTAAACCTCTCACTCGATTGAGTATAGATTGATCATCAGCCCACACTGTGGTGCCTCCTCATGTCTGGCAGCAAAGCCAGGCGTGAAACTATCCCAAATGCAACAGGGATCTCTGTAATCAGCAAACTGGTGACACCGTGAGCAGCCAGTTTGTTACTGGCACTGCTCATCATTCACATGAATGCACCATGATGGCAGCGCATGGAGAGAGACTGTGGAGAGAGTGTTCACACAGAAATGTGAATTTCAACACAGCAATGTGGGATTACGGGAAAAGCCGTCTTGTGTCATGATTTCCCGAACAAATTTCATCCAGCTATTCTTTTGTGGTTTAAAGGTGACAGGAAAGTGTGAAAAACCTATAAGAACAGAGTCATCCGGTACGAAATCTACAGACACAAACTCAAGGTTGGGAAACACCCAAATGCCTCTGCCTTCGACACTATTACACTGTTAGATTATTACAATGCAGAGACCCATTTGTCCTGATCCTCAGGTTTAGACCACTATACCCACCCTCTGTTTACCTTAGATCACTCCAAAGATGTGTGGAATGTCCCTTTTACTGCACATTGTCCCGTCCAGGAAACAGAAAGACACAGTAAAGTGTAACAGAAGGAAACAGGAGTCTAGGTTAATGTGCTCTGCAAGACAGACATGGGGATACAACACGTCAGGCTGATCAGGCTTTGTCAGTGGCACAGAAACAAGGAAATGAAGGCAAGATGACGTGGGGATCTGTATGGGCAGTAATTACAGGAATTATGTCCAAACAGGTCAGGAGTTTCACTCTGACTCCAACTGGCACAGTGTATGTACACTAGATAATCGTGTTTTTTTTTTTTTTTTTTTTTTTTTTAATGTTTAAAGGAACAGGGTAAATACTACTATATAGTCTACACAGTGATAAAACCTAAAAATGTTTTTCAAACACACTGGAACACAGAGCAATCACTCACAATCAAGAACATTTACAGAGCAGGCTATTACATGCCATCAGTTCATCCCGTGTAATATCTCCGAACTCCCTTGAAGGAAATGTTTTCAATTTGGCAAAAACAATAAAAAATAAAACATCCACTTGGAATTAAAGAGGAACTGCTTTGTGGGCTCAAAGGTTAAAGGTCAAGGTAATTATAACCTTACATCTGTCTATTATTGTGAACATATATACATATACATAGATACTTTTTGGAGCAAATTTCTTATATTTGAAACAGGTTACAAGCTGTGTGTACCTGCTCTCCTGCCCAGACCAATGATGTGATTCCACATTACTTGGTATTTTACTTTTGGTTTACTCAATATTGCCTTCTCCTTTACGTTTCTTCCATTTGAGCCACCGTTGCAACAACTGTACATTTATTGTACAGAACAGCGTCTAGTAGGTTTAGTTGGGAAATAGCGTGTGCTACCTTTCAAACGTGCATCAGGGATTTGTTGTATTTACACTTGAGGCAGTTTAACAGCTGCCATGGATACCTGTGGTTATGATTTGGATTTTCCATAGATATACACTACATTTCAAGAGTCATGGATCGTCTGATCAGGCGATTCTTATTGAATATGTCCCCTAGTAACTTTATTCATATTCTTTCATTCAATGTATGATATAGAAATCTAGTGGTTTACACATATACATAACTAGGTTGTGTTTGACTTTACCTCACTGATGAAAACCCCTGACATGCACCAACTATGTTTCCATTTTTTCATTTACTATGACAGAGTAGTGATCATGGTTAGCAGAGGTTTTTCATGGGAAATGGCTCATCCAGATATGCGTCATTGAAAAGGAGGGAGCTGCTGTGCATTTTCTCAACTTGCCTGATGTGATCTTCCCTCTCAACAATCCAGAGCAGCATCAAAAACACAAGCTGTTCTGCAATACAATGCGGTGACTCTGTGCCAGCCACAGCCACAACATGGACTTTTATGCAGGTCAGTGTAACCTGCACTGAAGCTGTGACTACTGCATTCAGGTAAGCTCAGAGAGAATACATGAGGCCATCAACATGTGACAGAAAATTATGAAATTCAAGTAAGCACTGTTACTTGTAAGAGCAGAGCTTTTCAGAAACAAATCATTTATCAAGTCCATGATTCTGGACAGGAAACAGACAGGATGGAAATGAATACAGAGCATGCTAAATATTTTCCTCCCCATACCATATGAATCACCTGTTAATTTTTCCTGCCAGCAGTCTGACAGGAGGATGCTATGGCCTTTATTATAATGGCTACTGTAGCTGTCAGTCATAAGATAAAATGGAAAGAGTTTCATATGGCTGCAGATCTGAAATCTACCCAAGGATGAGACAGAGAGTTGTGGGAAAGGCCAAGAGAAAGAGACACTACTGGAGAGATCCCATTAACTATGGACACTGTGCACTTGACAGCTTCCTGGAATCACACCTTATATTTTCCTGTTTCTGTTTGCACATGTATGGATGAGCAGTGCTGCCAAGAATATCACCCTCCAAATATTACAAATCTGCAGAAGACTGATGAACCAAACCCTGGGCTGCTCTCTATGACTCACTTGAGGTCCGAGTTCAACTTTAGCACTATGGTGAAATCCAATAAATAGTTTGCTACAGTGTGACTGTGGGAAGACTCACACACATCATTCACGGAAGGAAGGCAGTGTCAGAAGCGTCAGACAGTGACAGAGCTGTACTCGCATAAAAGTTTATTCCGGGATGCTGATGAACCTGAAACCTGTGAAGCCTGATGTTTTGATAAGAAATACCGTCTTCTCCTAGTTTCTGGTAATTATGTAATTTTTCTCTTCCTAAATATATTACATTATACTTTTCTTTTGCCTTGGATGTTGAGACATATTTTAATATGTGAATTGGAAGCTTGAGTTTGGCTTTGAACACATCTCTTTATACCAGGGGAGCCCAATACGTCGATCGCGATCTACCGGTTGATCGCAAAGGTAGTGCAGGTAGATCGCATGGAATTAACAAAGTACACGTCAGCCGATCATCCGTCCTCACTATGTAATTTGTCACTTGATTGACGTACAGGGCAGCCAGTCTGACACCACATTTTTTTTTCTGACACGTGGCTCACCGGACTCCAGACTATGCATCCCTGGCTGATTCGATTCAGTGCAAGTCGTCAGAGTGAAGTAATGATAAAAATCTACAGAGTTGGATTGTGCAATATGGGTTCATGTAGTTATGCAAGCTACACCAACATATATTCATAAATAAAAACATGTTTTGTATTTTTATAGCAGGCAGATCATTTTGACTTGGCCATTTTATAAGTGGCTCCCAAGCCAAAAAAGTGTGGGCACCCCTGCTTTGTATGATGTATACTGTTCTGCACATAACATAAACATGATTTACTTTTAGTCTGTTGTTTGACTGCTTGTGTAATCTGGCTATGTATGACCTTATAGTATTATACATCTGTTTGTTTAAAAGCAGACCAGCAACACACAACATACATAGAATATATTTTACATTATTAAACAACAGAAACTAGAGGAAAATGTGTCCATTATTCTGAGAGGTAAAACCTGACAGGTCACATGCCACACACACACACACACACACACACATATATACAGTATATATGCACACACATATACATACATACATACATACATACACACAGTACAAATGACTGTGTATGTTTGTTGCCAGTCATTCCTTTTTTATGCGATAATCAAAAGAATCTGTGCTACACTGCCTGTCACACACATGCTGCCACAGAGTTACAGATGAGTAAAAGCTGCCCATTCATTAAGGACAAGTTTCACCACAAAATCTAATTGGGGTGAAGAGATGATGTTCAGCTTTGCATGGTGGGTTTGCCTGGCAAATGTGAGGTCTAAGTGTACACCACCTAGAAACTTGCATGTGTTTTATTCTGTTTACACATGTTAGGACACAGTGGCACATTTTCTGGTTCAATAACATCAAAGTAGTAGACAGAAATCAAACACACTAGTGTATCTACAGTCACTGGATATTCAGAGCTTCCGGTGATTTTCAAACAATGCCCCAGTCAGACACTCCTCCCTGTCTGCCTTCCTATAGAGACACAACTAACAATAAAATCTCCACCTTATTGTTTACTGTTCACTGCGTTAATTTTGGGTCAATCCTACAATAAACTAAGTCAAACACTCAAAAATGTTTTTTCAACAAATCAAAATTAGAATAGGAAAATACCTTTTAGAAGAGTAATCTCATTTTGGATGGACCTGATGTTATCCATTGTGACTTCTTGGCCTCCCTGTGAAGAATGATGATAGCGACCACCGCAAATACTGAAATGGATTCAGAAGTAAGGCGTCCTGTGATCTGTGTACAGAGACTTTCTCCAAGAAAATTCCTGTCACGGTTTAAAATAAATGTTCTGTCTCTCTTTTGGTCACTATCCTCCTCTCTGCTGACCGGGACGCTGCTTTGTTTTAGTTCCTGTGATACACCATGTGCACAGACACACACACACACACACACACACACACACACACACACACATTTTTGTGTATGCAGGAATCTACACAGTGCGTAGCTCCACCCTGGTCCCCTCCTCCTCTTCCTCCACCTCCCCTTTTTACATACAAACCTGCTTTTCAGTCAGTCACTGCAGCACTCAGCCAGGTGCTGAGTCAGATACCTGCTTTGCCACAAACAGCCAGTCATGCCATACACTAGATCTATCACTCTATTCTATGAGGATAACTTTAGGATACAAACAAAAACAAAAGCAGAGGGTGAAGCAAATCCTGTGAATTTGCTGACCAGATGACAGAGGATGTAGTTTCTATGTGCGTGCACATGTGTATGTCCACGCAAAGACACAAAATCCCTTCACCAAACCCAGATCCTTGCAGTAATTCCCAAGACTGACCATAAAAGATATGGATAGATAAAAATAAAAAAAAACAGCATCGTCACACTTTACCAAACAAGGGTTTTCTAATATTGCAACATATAATATATTAATGTACAATATTCATTCAGTAGGGCTTTAGGTGAAACATTGAAAAATGCTAATTAAAATATAACACTCAAAATCTCCAATGAAGTCAGATTCACAGCACTGACACCACTGCAGTGACATTTGTTTCTACAAGTGTTGAGAACCTTTCACTAATTCCTGAAAGTATTGCAGCTTTATTTAAAATTAAATGTATTTATTTGAATTTTATCACGACTAATACCTGAAAGGCTGTGCAGAGCGGGGTGGACACTAGTGAAAGAAAAACACTTATGACAGAATAATTTATTATTGTTCTATTATTAAAAATATGTCAGCTTCTGCAATAAAAAATATAAATGTTAGTATAAAAAATCTACAACAATTCCTATATAACAAGTCCTTCAAATTGTCCTTTTTTTGATGAGAGCATGGTAGTGGGCCCAAAACCTCAAACCCTGATCAAACATGGACTTAAAAGCTCAGTTCTGCTGAGAGATACAGCAAAGAGGAGTGATAATTCTCTGTGGAACAGCCAGAACAAGGCACTGTATCACTTAGTACTTAGTGCAGCTTTAAAAACTGTCCCAACCGCAACCCGGTTTACAAATGTAAATAAAAACAGAATGCAATAATTTGCAAATTTCATCAACCCATATTTTTTTTTAATAATATAAAATAAACAACATATCTGATGTTGAAACTGAGAAATATTACCATTTCATTGAAAATATTAGCTCCTTTTGAATTTTATGGAAGAAACACATCTCAAAAAAATTAAAACAGGAGCAACGAAAGGCTGGAAAAACATTTCAATCTCATGGGAACAATTGACGACTTTTGACGATTTCAGAGAGGCAAAGCCTCATCAATGTAAAGATGGGCAGCAGTTCACCAATCCCTGACAAACTGCACCGAAAAATTGTGAGAATATGAAAGAAATTTCTCAACGTAAAATTGTAAAGATTTTGAAGATCCCACCATCTACATGATATAATATCAATATCATGCGTGTGATCTCTGGGACCTCAGGCATCACTGCATTAAAAAAACAGGAAGGATTCTCTACAAGACAGTACTGCATGGGCTCAGGAACACTTCCAGAAATCACTGTAACTTAAAACTATATCATCCAAAGAAGAAGCCGTAGTCGAACACGATTCAGAGACCCTGCCGTGTTCTCTGGGTCACATTTAAAATGGTCTGAGAAACTAAATGAAAAACTGTTCTGTGGTGAGATGAATCTAAATTTGAAATTGCTTTTGGAAACCATGGATGCTGTGCCCTGCAGACTAAAGAGGAGAGGGACCATCCAGCTTGTTATCGGCAGACAGTTCAAAAGCCCCTCTGACAGGGCGGCATTAGTGTCAATGGCGTGGGCAGCCCAATTGGGACAAAGCATTTTACCTGCGAGTCTGTAGTCTAAACCCTTAATGTACTGTGGCTACTTAATGAGTAGTGAAAAGTAATGTAAAGCATGAAAGTATTTCAAGAATGAAACTCACATGAGATATTTGTCCCTGTCATTAAACAATCTGTGCTTGTGGAAACTAATCTAAAAAAAAAAAAAAGATTTCCTTTGTACTTATTGCTGGCTGACGTACACTGTAAATATACACATCACCAACAAAGTACTGCTTCTAGACGACAATTTATTTCAGACTAATTGTCAATTGGGTGAAAAAGAATAAATTGCTGCTAAATAAATGAAACAAAAAGCATGACAATAGGTAAATCTAAACCACTGAATTTACAGAATTGTATAAATATGTTTGATTTTTTGAAAATCATGACACAAAACAACTTTGTTTGGACAGTTCACATAAATGATCTCTTTTTACAAGTTTCCTACCTAAAGAATTTTGACAAAATAATCTCACTGAGCCTAATGTATAGTCAGGTTACATGCAGTTACTGCTGTGCAGTGTGGACTAACACGATTCAGACAGATCACTGTCTATAATTAGGAGTGAGTGAGTGATCTGCATCAGGGATGGCCAAAGGTGATAAATTATGTGAGGCAATATAAAATTCTACAATTTCCCAAAATTAAAAATGAATTAAAAAGACCTGCTAATGAGAAACAGATAACTGAAATAGCTTCAATCTGTTTAGTTATGCATTTATATACAGATTAATTAAACCATGGAATTTAATGCAGTACTGAATTTTTGTGGATGACTAGGTTTTACTGTTCTGTAGTTTCTACATGTGTTATTGTGTATCAGACAAGAGATACTAGGTGATATTTGAATAAAGAATAAGTGAGTAGAGATACTTGACACAAAAGGGATCCAAACAAACCAACACACAAAGAAAAGTTGGCAAAAATGACAAATCAATCCTTCCACTAATAATCTATTAGCCTGTGTCTCCGCTCAGACAGCCAGCAGCAATTTTGCAGAGCCATTCTTTCATTCAGCTCTTCTTTGTCCTCATACCATAAGGACGTCTGGAGGAAACGACTGACACATTTTTGGCAGCAGGCAAAATGGAACACTAGTTATTCTCTGCACTGTCAAGGAGAATTCAATCGGAGTGTGTGTGTGTGTGTGTGTGTGTGTGTGTGTGTGTGTGTGTGTGTGTGTGTGTGTGTGTGTATGCTATAGTGTGTTTTGAAAGGGAAACAGCTTTTGAAAGTACTTGCTACTGTAACCACTAGTACTTGAGAATGTGTTTCTATTCCAAACTTATTCCGGACACACACACACACACACACACACACACACACACACACAAGCCTGTTATACATGAAAGCAGTTGTGCATTTTTCTGTGTTGGATGCTGTGACTGCTTGCTTTGGCTGACATCAGCAGCCCTCTGAACCCGTGCCCAAACCCCTCTTTCCAAGCCCGACTCTCGTTACTGTGATAAGTTCCATTAAGGACAGCCAGACAATGAAACGCAAGAATGTTCATACTATTATTATTAATAGTAGTTTTTAAAGTGAATAGTGTGACTAAAGGCTTCATCATACTTTCCACATACTCTCACCTGGTGACAGACACAGACAGGGGACGTGCACTCACTCCTATTCATACCACAAAAGGGGATATGAACATGAACATGTTCCACAAGTTCTCACTGGTGAAATACAGTAAATAATACAGTATGTGTAAGTGATAACATCAACATTGCATAACTTTGATTTATGAAATGAGGAGCTGGTTTACTTTTCTGGCATACAGTATGTGCACTTGTGCACTAGGGCTATGGACAGTCTGTTCAAACACACATTTCTGACCTGCACACAGTCATCTTATGTGTTTTTGTTCTCAATTAACAGAGCAGAAAAGAAATCTGAAAAACAATTTGTCGGTTTCATTTCCCAACATCACTCATGTTTATGTATTTATAATTACCTGACTCTGCTGGGGAAACATTTGGGAGAAGCACAACACACTAATACACGGCCTGCAGTTAGATTGTCAGTAACAGATACTGTCTCTAATTGCAGTAGTGCATTTCTCATTGAAGGGAATAATAGAGATCTAATAATGGGACTGAAATGCTGAATGCAATAAAGAGCTGTGAGTAAGCTGTATTAAAACTAACACTAACTTTTCAGCATAAAATGCATCAAACTCAGTTGGGTTCCGGTTGGGACAGAGAAATGCGGCCTGATCTACACTCTAAGCTAAAGTACTGTACTTACCCTGCTAGAATCCTTTCATTTTTAGCGGTGTCACAGATGGAATCATCAGAGAGATCTGACGATTCGCAAATGTGCAAATTCCACAAAATGGGGCTTTGTGGATGGAGATTAGTGGCAGCCAGCTGATGTTTGTCGTTTTACACATTAACTAACTTTGTGTGAGCAATAGGTCAAAAGATGGAGATAGATACAGAGGATTCACAATAAATAAAATAAACAAAACATAACTGTGTGTGTGTGAGCGGATTCAAAGTGACAGAAAGATGCTTTTCACTTCAGATTTGAAACCACCAAATGTCATATTTCCAAAAGTACCATTTTGACAGTTCCTCCCACTGTAAGGCTTGAAAGCTAGTGCACTAATCCCACTTTGTAGTTCGGAGTGCTCCACAGTCCTGCTGTCTCTCAGTTTAGTTGCTCACACCCTCTCTGCTCCATCTACATCAGGCCGGTAGCCTGCTGTAGAGGTCCAGACAAAACATTCCTACTGTCTGAGGTCACGCAACCACTCAAATCTCCAACCCAATGTGATGCCTTAGAGCCCAGGGCAGCAGTCAGCAGGGGAGCAGCCTCCCCACCAACACAGCTACTGTCTGAGTTAGATGCTGATAAAACTGTTAAGCCAGTGGACTGAATACTTTAATCACTGGGATGAGGTGTGTTGTGAAAGGCACCAATGAATGTACTACTGTGTGTGTTTGGAAGGTTTTATTCAGAGCAAAGTCATATTTTATTATTTTGTTATATAAGCCAAGTGTACATTTGGTTTCAACTCTTGGTGGATTTACATAAAACCACCTCATAATTTAATAAATGATAATGTTTCTTTTGGATTTTAAACTTCCACATGCTGTGTGTGTATAGCAAGCTGAAAAACAGTGTGTCCATGTTGACAGGCAAACATCACACCGCTGTTTAAAACTTGTATAGGCAGCTGATTTTCCTCATACCGAGGGCTTAGGAATTCTGGCAATCAGGCGGGAGGAGAAACAAGGCACAGAGTGAATGACCCCTTCAGGTTTCCTCCCATGTTCCACCCTCGAAGACCTAAAACCAGGTCCCACGGGGGGGCCTTTAGGTTAAGTGAAGTCGCTCCTTATAAAGACATTCTCGTTTTGAGATCCAGATAAATGACATCAGGGAGATGGAGACTGGAAGGATCTGCTCCGAGTCACATCCTATTTTCAGATGAGAGAAAAGGGAGGTCTGATCTAAATGAAAAACCTTCTGCAGTGGACAGGGAGCAAGCTGGGATCCCAAAGGTCCCCCACCCACGCACTGACTCATTGCCTTTAACTCACAACCAGTTGGCTGGAGTTGGAACAAGACCATCACTGTAGAGATAGTGTCATTTTAGCTTTTTTTAGCCTCGGTCATCAGCTACTGAGTGCGGTAAGGCTAATCAGTGCTGAGTCAAAAACATCTCAAAATCCACTGCTGACCTCCAAGATATTTAATATCAAATGGACCAAATGACTGGTACCATTGACTAGCACCTCATGTCCCGGAAAACAATTCAAAACCTTTCATGCTCTCAGTCTTTCCTTAAAAGTCCATTCCTCTTCTTTTTGATTATTAGGTCTGTTGTCATGAGGACAATGATCCACTAGGGGCTGTGCTTACCCTGCTGACAGCGGTAAATGATCCTACTATGATCCTTTCTATGCCGGGATGTAGGGTGGAAAAAGATGATAAACAATATATGAAAACTGCTAAAAAGTCTCACTCTACTTTCAAGAGCACTAATGAATGTGCAGGACAATGTGACTTTCTCCCTTCAGATACTCACTAAGGCTGCTGCGTGTCTACATGGGGAGCAGTGAATCTCCAGGGGAAACGTACATTGGCTGCTCACATAAAGTTGAAAACACTGTCCTTGCCAAGCAATGCCTCCGTGGGCCATGACGGAAAGTACACGGAGCTGGCACTGTGTGTGTGTGTGTGTGTGTGTGTGTGTGTGTGTGTGTGCGTGCGCGTGTAAATTAAAGCCAACAGTTACATGGAAAAGTGTAACACTGCCAAGGACTCTCATCACCATGCAAACCTATCAGATTTGACTGCATGTTACAGTAATTTATTGTTGTAGGCAAAACTAAAATGTCACAATTAGCTTTGAGACACAGTGTAAACGTTGTCATGTTTCTGGGAGAGAGTCTGTTGAGAGGAGAACACATTCACCAGTGTGTGACTTTGTTTATAGCTTATTTTGTCTGTCACCTTTGAAAGACACATTTGGTAAAAGTAAAAACGTGTCAAAAGATTAACTGCTCTACAGTTTCTTCAAAAACCTTTTCAATTGATCAAATAAACCCCAAAAAGCAATTATTAGCCGCAGCTCTGTTTAAGAAGCTCGAATCTTTAATCATTTTTCCATTATTCATTTTATCCTGATCATGTCTTTTAGCTGTGAGGCAGCAGTGCTAAGCAACCTGTTTTATTATATAATTATTTATAACTCTTCAAACAAGTTGAAGATTACGTGTTTAGGCATCCTTTCATTTAATTGGCACTGTTTTAGTCTTGAAAGTACCATCTTCCACTTGTCCTCTCATCTAAACAAATCACATACTACATTAATGCTCAGTGAGAGGAAGACTTCCCACCTCGTCGTGCTTCATGCTCTGCCTTTTTTTCCCCTTTTGATTTCTACTTACAAGCTCTTATATGTCTTAGGTTTCATTTCAGCACTTTGTCTCTGTACTTCCTGTCTTGTCCCTCTCCCACACTCTTTGAGTGGCTCATCATCTTTTTCTGTCTCTGCTGTGCGTGCTTGGGGCTTTTCTGCTAAATGGCGCCACTCTGACTACTGGCTTTTATGCTGTGCTCCCAGGGTAAGTGATAGGACTTGTCCCACAGTACAAGCGTGACAGACTGAGATCAATTCTTCCAGAGACTGATATTGTCTCTATTCCCACACCGACTTTTGCCTCCTGCTGCCCAGTCACAGGGAGTCCTTCGAATGTGTAGCCAATAACTGCATCTTCTCCGTGTCTGCCCTGGAAGCTAACGATGCCCAAACGACATGTGTCCACGCCTGGCATTTACCGTTCTTAACATTCAAATTTTAAATAAAGGAAAAATTGGATAATACTACCACCTGTTTGGGTACAGATATAACAGCATTTCTATAAAGATGGCAGGTTTTTTTGAAAGAACTCCTTAGGTCAGTCCTGACCTTACCCTAATGCAGAGGCAGTTTCTGTTGCTACCCTGTAAACCACTATGTAAACTCAAGATTATTCGAGCCTCTTTAACTTCTAAATGTACGAAATGTCAGTGCAGGGTTTGAAATCATTTTATAAAAGTTGAGCGGCGCAGTGTTGGCCAGTGCACAGCTTTAAATGCGGTGTACTGGACACCTCAGCTGTGCATTGTGGGTAGATGAATGATGAACGATCAGCTGGAGGTAAGCATCCACGCTTCTGCTACACATCAAGCATAGACCTGACTTAACTGTGGAAACAGCTGGGAGAGACAGGTAAAATATTACACACGGGGTTTCATCCCACGCACATTTCAAAGACTACAAACTCTGGTCAGATTAAGAGCTGCTGGAGAACAGCAAGGGCCCTGCCATGTTCTTACTTCCTGAAAAAGTTCAGCTACAGCCCTACAGGAAGCCTAGAATTAGCAGTGATTTGAGATCAGAAAACAAACAGGCAGTTTTTTTTAGGGTAGCTGTTTGACCTGTGGTCAGAGGGAGAGCGCCCACACCCTTCAGAGACCCAGAGCCCAATGACACATGACTTCAAGGGAGGTCCTGTTTAGTTTCCGAGCAATCAATCTTCTCAGAAGCTGCTTTATCTAAGAAACAAATCACTCTTTTTCATGTAACGCCAGGTTTTGTGTGACCCTTTTTGGTTAAACCCGAGTCAATCCCACCATTTAGGGTAGTTTTGAACTGCATCTTCGGTCAAAGCCGAAGAGTTTGACTGTGGAAGGTATTTGAAGCTGCTAACAAGCTTTACTCCTCCATCTTTGGTATCTCAGACCAAAAGAGATTAAGTGATCTGCTAACAGAGTAGAATGTAACAAGTTATTCCTCATGGCATGTTTGTAGTCGCCGAAGGTCTGTGTGTGTGTGTGTGTGTGTGTGTGTAAAAAGTAGCGAGAAACTTAATTGATAATGTCAGTGCTTGTGTGTGTGTGTGTGTGTGTGTGTGTGTGTGTGTGTGTGTGTGTGTGTGTGTGTGTGTGTGTGTGTGTGTGTGTGTGTGTGTGTGTGTACATGCGGGCCACATTCCCCCTGCTGTCAGCTGTGTGGGGTCACCTGCTGGGACATTCCTGGCCCGTGTGATGACTGTCACACTGACCGGCTCCAGTTGCCCTGAATACCAGCGGCCAGCAGTAAACTCATTGCCTTTCAGGAAATGACAGGACTAAACAAAAAATAGACTCTGACACTGCCACACATGCACACAAACACACACAAACGAACACACATCAGTACCTGTTAATAAATGATTATGCTGAGGGGTATTTCCATTCTTACTCACTTTGTAATAACCCATAACTCTATTTAAGTCCTATTAGCAATAAAGAGAAAATGTCTCTCCTCCAGAAGGATCCAGAATTTCATAGCAGTAATTTGATGCACATTGCATCAAATTACTTCTATGAAATCGTTCTTGTCTTCCTCTCAACAGTGGACACACAGATTCCTGTTAATTTCATCCGCAGCAGTCTTTGGCTGAATTTTGTCCTTATTTGTCTTCTTACTTTCCAACTGCCTATAAAAATTGGTCTGTGTTTACAGTGACATGGATGATTCACAGCCTTCTAGAAAACCACTAGCAAATTGCGCTTTGTTTCACCAATTCCTAAATGAGGACAGGCATTGAAGTCAAGATCAGTTTGAGCACTTGATTAGCAAAACAGTTCTTCAAACAAGAACTGGAAGAAAGGGTTTTTTGAATTCCAAAAATTAGGGAGGGGGGGGGGGGGGGGGGGGGGGGGGGCGCAGTCTCAGGAAAAGCCAAACACCTGTCATTGTGTGGAGAAAATAACACCTGCACCAACTGGCGTTAAAAATGCCAGTCCTTAAATTTAGAACTGTGTGATTCTTCATGCCTGAGAATGGCTTTGTGTAAACTGAATGTAGTAAACAATATCTGGGATGTTATGCAGAAAACATGCCATAAATAGAGGAGAGCAAATTATCTTGTGTATGAATGTCCAAAAAACTAATATGTGGTTGATTTAACACATTTCTAAGAATCATTTTATATATCTATATACTGTATTCTGCACACAAACATTCCAAAAGATTTCAAGGCATAGTTAAGAAGGGGAGGGTTGGGAAATGAGGGGGAAGGAATGTGCTCCCTGCTTTTGGAGATTGTGAATCTTCTGCTTTTTAGGAGACTTTTCCATCTACAGTGGTGGTATGTTACAACAATGGTATGTCTCTGTGTGTGCGTGTGTGTTTGTGTGTGTGAAGCTGTAGCACATCAGGATGTTATCTCTCCTAACTTTTTCATAGCTCATTAGTGCCTTGAAGCATCAATTCCAGACTAATAATGGGCTTCATAAAGCATCACAGCCCTGCAGCACAAAGCAGCACAGACACAGAGATCCCACACAACCAAGCTGTTAAAAGCTCGGCATTTTCCACACAGACGTGTTTTCCACCGTAGTAAGGTGATGTGTATCAGCACTTGTAAAAGTCAGGAATGTACTCTAAGTGCTTAAATACCACACTGTCGGTTGGCGTAAAAAGGGCAGGAGAAAGGCTAAAAGCCCAACAGTAGCAGGCTGCAAACTGGAAGGTTTGGTGTTTACCAAGTGATGAGGGAAATGACAGCTGCCAGTCAATCTGCTAGTTAAGCTGTTATCATGCAGACTGAGTGCAAACGAGATGTCAGATGAGAAAGAGTCATCAGCGCAGTCAGTAGCAGACGACCTCATCTAACATAGTTTAACAGGACCGATGTGCACATACAAGTCTGCCTGACTCAGCAACATCGTACAATGGGGACGTGACTTTGAAAAGGGGAGTCGAGGATAAATCAGGTTATAGCTGAACTTGTGTGACGTCACACGGTGGTGTCACATTAGCTTGTCAGGGTTGAAGGTGGATGTACAGTAGATGCATACACTTTGTTGTTAGACCTGAGATGTACAGAAACAGTTCTATGTGGTGGCTTCACTTTGTCATTATTATCAGGCTTTGCCATGAAGATCTTCTTCATAGGCTGTTTACATGAGATTAGGTAATGACTTTTTTAGCCTTCACTGTACGTCGGTACAATGTGTTTAAATCCTGTAAGATCATCACATGTTTTGTCCCATCTGACGACCCTACTGCTGCAAAAGCTCTCAGAAAATAAAAAAATACAACCGTAGTTTTATATGACTAGGTTCCCTCTAACTGAGGATTTATTGTCAAATAGCAATAACATGAACCCAGTTCCTTAACAACCAAATGTCTCGTCAACAAATATTAAGAATTATTAATAATAACTCATCTAAACAGGTTTAGAAACACATAGCATCTCATTTTGTTTTCTGTTTCTCTCTGTGGGCCACTTTATTATGTACCTATACCTATCTTAAGAAGAGGTGGTTCTAATGTTTTGGCCAACCTATCTAAAATGAATTAAAGGGCCCAAACCTCAGAACCACCTCTTCTTATGATAGATACAGGTACAGGTGTGCCTAATAAAGTGGCCAGTGAGTGTGTTTTGTACACCTCAACATCCGACCTCACTCCCTGCTACTTGTTTGTGCTACATTGGTTTCTCCCTTTAATGATCTGCTGCTCACACAATAACAGTCATAAAACACCAGATTCAGACATAAAAGAACAGCAGCTTCTGCTCTGTGTTCGACAGGAAGGCCAGCAGATTGGAGGAGCATCCCTCTGGAGTTTCTCTCACTCTCTCCTTAAAAGGGATCTAAAGGAATCCCACCACAGATTGGTTTATCAAGACCTGCTCCAGAGTAACCTTTGGCCTGAGCTGTGTGTTACTGCTGATCTATCACAAGCAGCAGGATGCTGACAAACGTGAGAAAAATTAGTTGAACAAAAAAAAAAATAAAAGACTGAGAGAAAGAAGGAACAAGCCACTGTCTTTTTGGCTCCTTTGCTTTCACAGGAAAGCCGCAGAGCTAAAGCTGAGCACTTTCTGACCCCTACACAGACAATGGACACATCCTGCTTCAGTTTAATGTGGTGCTCCATGTCAGTTGGTGTATTTAATGGAAATACAGTAATAGAAAAGTTCCATTACTGACTATTTCCTTCTTGCTTTACACTGTGAGTTAGTGAAGGGAACAGCTTGGGGGCAGTTTAGGGAAATGCTCTGCAAGGTCACACTTCTATATCTAGACATACACACACACACAGATTTTTCTACCAGTGGCCTATTTTCCATGAACATTTCACCTGGCATTAACATCTGCGTACGGCTCACCTTAATATGAATTCAGCAAAGAACAGCTTACTACAGTGGGTGAAGGAAAATAAACTGAACACATTTTAATGGATTGAATTGGCAGTAATGTGTCATTATATTTATTTGAGTTTCTTAGAGCTGTGTATCCTGTGTAATAGCTGACACATAGGCTTTATTTTTAAACCAATCGCAGTAGACAATCTGTGAAAACTTGGGTGATCTATTAATTTTTCATTAATTTTTTTATGTAGCAAATGTTTTCTTCTGATCGTACTAATTAAAGGGGGTGAACATGCTGAATATTATACCTGCTTAGCACCAACATGTTAGAATTACCATCACTGACATGTCAACATGCTCATATTGGCTTATACTGTAGCTCATGCTGTGACTCTTATCACCTTCATGTCATGTTGAAATTAATTAATTATGAATTCCCAACTTCTAAATAATGTTTATGTCAACATACAGGTCAATATTACAGATGATAACAAAATATGGATGTCTTACACAAGCTGAGGATTGTCGCTCTGTAATAGTTTTTATCATTTTTATCATCATAGAATCATAGAACTGAATGAGATAACACACCATCTTTTAAACGTAGGAATAGGACCAAATTAAATAAAGAAAGAAGATCAACTGTTATTTCCTCTAATGTCTTACTGTCTAGCATACAGTGTCTCTGCTAAGGAAAACCATTCTGATTAATGCATCACTAGTATGTGATCATCATACTGAAGCAGAAACTAGAATAGAAATCCATGTGCTTCAAACAAAACACCCGTTTTTTTAAGTTATACGTAAAAAGTCTGGTCACACTAGAACACAGAGTAAGTGCATCCACATTTAGAAGTTATTGCAGGTTAAATGCTTTTTCTCAAGGGCCCTCCACCATCAATTCACTCTGACCACTTTGCAAAGACTTTTCAACCTGTGACAAGCAGCCAACATAAAACTCGTGAAAGGCATGAAGGAAATGAAAAAAACAAGGAAAAGGAAATTAAAAACAAAAGGAAATTAAGATGCCTGGTTTTTGAATGTCTGTCAAGGCTTAGGAAACAAGCAGAATCTCAACAATTGGCCTTTTTATTTTAGCAACAGAGCAGAAAATGAAAAGATTTCACAAGTAAGTAGCAGTCACAACTCAGTAGGGGTAGATGGGAAAACCCCACCTGACCGACCATCAGCAGCTTTAAACAGACCATAAGTCCTAAAAATACATTACCTAAGCATCCATTCATGCACAAACAGTCATGCCCAGGCTTTTTAAAGAACAAATGTGTGACAAACCACTTCCTATACTACTTCTCACTGCACATGAAGACACATTCTTAAATATAATGATTTTTTTTTAAGTCATTCATTAAAATAGCTCTGCTCTATTTATACATTTGTCTAAAAGGTGATGATGACAGAAGCCTTCTTTCAGTAGGACTTACAGTGTATTGCAGAAATAAAGACGCATCATCGTGCTTTCAATTTTTGCCTTGTTTTTTCATCAAAGCCAGACTTTGTTTTGATTATTCACAAATGCTAAGTTTTTCAGCCAAGAAGAACCTGGAATTTAAATTACCCTAAGCAGCTAATCAAGCCTGCCAAAAATAACAGTTTAATTGGCCGACTGAACATGGCCGTGGCTATATTTAGGGGATATTTTAAGTCCTCTAGAAGTTAAAATATAGATGCCAACCGTGACTACGCACCCTCAGCAGTCCAGCCAACATGAACAGGGCAATCCCCCTCTTGGGCGGCCCATCAGCATCAGCTGCTAGCACAAACTGCATTAGGGGACAGTGGGAACATAGCCAGGCCTTTGGTGTCCAGCCGGCTACAATTTAGAACAGACATTGAGACAGCAGTGAAAGTATATTTAGAAAGAGCAGACTGATTGATTAACTATAATTGTGTTTTATCCAATTTGGAAAATTTAAATCCAGCATATTTATGTTCTAGTTTTTGTTCTGCTTTTTTTCCTTAAGTAATAAAGTAGTTAAAGCTATTAACTTTACCATTAGGAAATGATTACAACTTTAATTTGGAGATATGAGTATAGGATGAGAAATGAAACCAGAGAAAGTCTCTTCGGGTTTGGATGAGACACAGCCTAACATCCTAAATCAACCGTGTAAAGAACAGGCTAAGAAATAAACAGAACAATTCAAAATGCAATATAGACACACTGCATTTGCCAACGAGAGGACAAGTCTCTTCCTATACAAGTCAGAATAGGCTGACAGCGAGCAGCAAACGATTACACCTGAAAGTTGTGCTCTGTATCTAGAAAGGATGAGTGATTACGTAGGCAAATGATTTCTTTGCATGGCAGCATGTTAAAGGTACCATTAGATAGCTTTCTAACGTCCAGAAAAGGTTTTACATAATATTAATCATAGTTGTAGCATAACAAATGGCTGTAGCCATCCAAATTTCTGTTTATTTTAAAATGGACCACTGCAGTGAAATATCCGTCCCAGCATTGCTTTGGAATGCACTGTGTCGTAAGCTCATGTGCAGAATAACTAACCTGTTAGAGATAAAACACGGATGGATGTGGACAAAGACAGGTAGTTGAAATAATGTGTGGTTATGTTCTGTGAGGACAAATATTAATATCTCAGCAACACTTTCATACTGCTGGGTACCTGAATGTTTACTTTCTATTATCAAGACACTGCAGGTACATAAACTGAAACACAACTTATACAACCATGCTGCATATTATTACAGTTGTCAGTCTTCAGTGTATCAAACAAGCTCCTTCTTAACGTTCTACACAAATACAGCTGATTTTCAAGGAATTCCATTTTTTGTTACAAAATCAGGCAGCTCTCTCATTGGCTGTGTCATCACTGTGCCTTAATAAGGAGAGCAGGACCTCAGAGGAGCTGCCGAGGAAGGAACACAGAGGAACGTCTGGAACATAAACACCTGCCACAAAGCCAGCTCCTGTTCTCATTACCTCCTGGCAGAGCAACATTACTGAAAAAACACATATGGCCAACATACTTTTAAACCCTGAAAGCAAAATCTTTGTTGCTAAAAAAGCCTAAATCTAGTGTGACAACATTACACAACTTTGGTTTTGTAACTTTACAATGTGAATTTCCTAGCAAATCTAACCTGATGATAAGCAATGAAGCATCCACTGTAGGCCAGCAATACAATACACTTATCAATGGCTCTGTTTGTCCACAGCAATTGATACAGACTGAAACCAAAGTAGTCATACAGATGAAAAAACCACAATGCAAAGCATAATTCATGAGATTTCTACACATATATGCTGATGTACAGGAAATAAGGGACAGAGATTCAGCACAAGCCCAGCTGCCAGATTCTCACAGCGAGAGAGAGAAAGAGACAGAGACAGAGAAAATAAGAAAACTGGGGCAATATTTATAGAGGAACTCTCCTACTGCTGATGTTCTCTTGGATTAGGATGCAGGAAGAGGACGTAGTAAAAGGAAAAGTGAAAGGACATCAAAATGAGAAATGGACAATCCCCCCCACCCCCCCAAGCATTAAGAAAGTGAAAGTTGGAGGGGAAAAAAATAATTTCTGGTAATAGACTGCTGGGATGTGGATTTGCTTTCACCTCCTGGAACTTCATTCATCACACATCCGCTCAATCTCCCCTGCATGGACACTTCCAAAAAAAGGAAAATATGTCCTCTAATCCTGTGAAGGCATGCTGAGCTGTAGCCTACAGGAGATAAAGGGATAAAATGAGATTTAAATTTGAGAAGAAAAGCATGAACTCCCAGCAGTGTATTCGTGAATTTCACTGCTGTTCAGCAGCACCTGTTAATGTCCTCTGTTGTGATTGGACACAGGGTTGCAATCAGCAAAGCACACAGACTCAAACGAAAGCCTTCTCTTAGTCTTTCTGAGGTCAGAGGTCAGCAGAGCCGACTTTTGTCACTGTGGTCATATATCAGAGGAGTACAGCACACACACACACACACACACACACTTACACTCAGAAAGGCAGTGTGGAAGAGTGACAGCGAACATGTGTGCAAATCAATAGAACACTCAGAGAGTCGAGTGATGTAGGATGAGCGGCCGGTGCTCTGTTCCACACGGCACAGTGAAAGGCAAATGCAAAAAGTCACATGTTTGCACCTGTGCAGAGTCTGATAATATTAAACTGACAGAGGAATAAGAGCCTTCGCCTACAAACACTAATGCAAACACTGTCATTGCTGTGACATGAGTGCCTACCTTTATACTTCTCTCTGACATTTTCATAAGCCTGGATGAAGTCCTGCTCCTCGGCGTTTGGAGGCAGGTAGGCGGGTTCGTACATGGCCATGCCGGCACGCTCACTCTCTTCTTCTTCTTCTCCACCACCTCTCTCTCTTTGCGCGTCTTCCTCTTCCTTTTAGGTCAGCTTTTTCCTCTGTGTGCGTGTCTGGGACTGCGTGCTGTCGGCTGTCTGCTCTCTCAGCTGTGTGTGAACTCTCCACAGCTTTCAACTTCATTCCACAGCCCAGCGCTCAAGCACACACAAACACACACACCCCCTCCTCTCTTTCATACCCTCCCAAAGTCTAGCTCAGAAATACTAATATAAATGTCAGGCCCCTCCTCTTAAAGTAACAGACCTGAGCTGCAGGCACACACTTGCCCACTTGCTTGTGCTGCTTGCCAAGCACAAGCACAGCAGCAAGGAAAGGAGAGCAGCAGCAACACATCAATTCAATTAGACTATGATGGATGGTAAGTAGATTGCCTGAGACCCTTGAAGCATCTTTTTTTTGTCACACGACTGTACAAAACAAATCCTAAGTCCACAAAAGCAAAGTGTACTTGTTATCGGCCTCAGATCATAAACATACTTTATACACTGCATACGAGTACCCACACTGAGTGGAGCCCATAGGGACATCACCTAGATATGCTGGTTTTCTTCATTTTTTTTTTTTTGGTGACTCAAAAATTACTTGACCATCCCTGGTCAATATATATCACTATTTATTATGACATTTATTTACAGTATTCTACTTACTTCATGATAACCAAATGTACTTATTTCACTGGCTTATTTATTTAGATCAATTGAAATAAAACCACGTTCTGTATTTGTTAGAATACAGCAAACTCCTGCTGTTTGAGTAGCAACATAGTTAAGCACAGAAGCAGATATCATTCACCTTATCTCAGTCAGTGAGACACATAGCTACAATCTCTAACTGTATCTGGATAATGCAGCCGCTGCCAAAGAACTCAGTGATGGAAGTCTGTCTTGTCCTAGCAGAGTCTTTCTTCTCCTGGACCTTGTCTGACTGCAGCTCCATAACAGTCTCACACCGTATTCTTACAAAGTCTCAGGTTTTTAAGGAGAATATCAACGCTGTTTCTCAGTGGCCTATGCATTTACTGAAATGCAGTATGACCGTGACAGGGGGAGGGGGAAGTTGATGAGCATTTTGCTTTTACATGGAAATCAATGCTAGAACAGGAAAAAATGTGACTGGGAGTATCAACATTTTCCGATCACTCTGCATACGACTACTCTTTTGCCCATGCTGACGATAGATGGTTTAAGACACAGGTACACATCATTTTCCACTACATACTCTGATGCTAGCTGCTGTCTGTCATCAGTGACACACTTCTGTTCTGTTGCATGAACATCCAGTTTGAAAATAGGGAACTATAAGTTATCAATCACAGCATGACAATGATGAACAACAATGATCTACAACAAGCTGTAGAACAATGTGAAATACACGGCATTGCTTATTATTCAAAATAAGGCTTTGGGTTTTGGCAGTAGCTGTAGAGCAGTTGTCCACCAATCCGGGGGGTTGATGGTTAGAACCCTGGCTCTTTGTATACATATGTCGAAGTGTGCTTGGGGAAGAAACTGATCCCCAACTTGCTCCCAGTGGGGCGGCCAGCACTTTGCATGACAGCTACCATGGCTGGAGTTTGACTGCGTAAACGGGAAGAACATGGAAAGTGCTTTGTGTACCAATAAAGCAGAATAGCTTTTATTTTCTTTTTAATAAATTATATTACATGACAAGGGATCAGTCGCTTACTAAAACATCTTATTATTACATTAAACAAGTCCATCCTGTTTGTGCTGCTTTAACACACTCCACCTGCTAGCTGTCATGGTTCAGCCAGGCACTAAGATTCAAAGGAAACTGCAGTGTAAATATGCCCTTGACATCCACTGGGAAGACCAACTGTTGAAGCAGCCACCGAATATTCAACAGATGACCCTGCTCACCAAGCCAGCAAAAGGGATGACAGTCCAGAGCTAAATAAAATATCAGCTGCACATGCCGAGCCATCATTGTTCATTTTAATTAAGAGATCGACGGCTGTCGACCAATGCAAGTTGTGGACTGAAAATAACAGAACAGTTATGTTGGCACCCAAAAATAGTACCTTTGTGCACAGAAATATTGTTTTTGAATATACGGTATAAATTACATTATGTGTTGTTAAGAATTCTTATCACATAAATTCTTATCACATAAATACAGATCTCATAAATATGATCAAAAAACAAAGACAATATTAGCCCCAAGCTATTTTATGATTTCTATGCTTTTTTTTGCCCAGGACTTGTAGGAAAAGGAAAATCCCTGCAGCTCTGCCCAACTATCAGACATTTAAGCCAGGACACTTTCCTGGGAGGAAATGTGATAAGTCCGCTCCAAACTGTTTGTTGCTTTGGGTCTTTATCTTTATACCAGCAGGAAGTTCTACTACTACAGTTTGAAACACACACATTTTCATCATAGTTTAAGTAAACTTCTAATTCATTTTTATTCCAGATGTCACTGTGTGTAAAGATAAATATTAATGATTTGATCTATATACCAAAAGGTAATTCAGTGTCAAATTCAATGTCCTTTTATAACTTATAACGATGTGGAACAGGAGTATTTTCCATATGTACCATCCATTCCCATTATTCTTGTGCAATATTCGCATGGACTCCAGCATGAAAATGCAGACAAGGGCTTCCCAAAAGGCCAAAATAGTATAAACATAATAACACTGACCAGTCGCACGGAGTAGAGTCATCACAACTTCCTCCCAAAGAAGCATCAAATATCTGTAACAGGGAGAGGCTTCCAACTATAACTGCACCCAGTGACATTAGTATTCTGCTGGCTAATGGTGAAGACTAACCGCTTAGCACCTCACCCACTATAAACAGTGACAGTTGACCTCATAGCCTCAATTTTACACACACAGACGAACGCTCACATGGTCATGAGGTACTTGCAAGGTCAATCAGAATTTCTGTCCACTCCCAAACATCTGGCTTTGTGACGTGTTTATGTCGTGAGGCTGCGAATTTAAATGACTCACAATCTCGTCATCTGAATGAGCCACAAAAAGAAGTGAAAATGAGCATGTGAAAATGTGTGTGAAGCTTTCCCAAACCTCATTTACCAACCCTCAACAGGTGCATGCCAGGGAATTAGGAGTCTTGGGCACGCACACACTCACAAACACACGCACACACACTTAAGTACTGTATGTGTACTATTGTCTCATGTGTAGACGCGGTATTTGTACTACCTTTGATACTTTGCCTGTGAATGGTCCCAAAAGATGCCCTCTGTATGTTGTCTTGCAAACGTAAGTATAGGATGTATAAACAGAATAACATTGGGG
Source organism: Channa argus (assembly GCF_033026475.1). NCBI lineage: Eukaryota > Metazoa > Chordata > Actinopteri > Anabantiformes > Channidae > Channa > Channa argus. Next base: position 20,427,742 of record NC_090203.1, read on the forward strand.
CGGATAAGGCAGTCTTCCAGGGACCACAGGGTCAGTGGTTCGATCCCCGGTCCCAGCTATATGTTGAAGTGTCTCTGGGTAAGACACTGAACCCAAGACAGCCCATTCCCATCCCCAGCTGTGCAGTGCTGGTCCAAGCTTGGTAGAAATTCGGGAGGGTTGCGTCAGGAAGGGCATCCGGCTTAAAATTGGTGTAAAAAAAAAAAAAAAAAAAAACTGTGGCAAATCAACATGCAGACAATGATCCAATGTGGCGACCCTGAACTCACGGGATCAGCCGAAAGGACAAACAAAACCAAAAACATTGCATTATCTCCCGTCATGCCTGCCTGTCTACTAGAATTTGCAAATGATGTAACTGACGTTTGACTCCAGTACAAAGACAACATGTTGACATTTGAAATTTTAAAAAGTGTTTCTGAGGTTGTGCAGTGATTTTAACTCTAGAATAATCTTTTCAATGCAGTGCTGCCTGAGGACCTGAAGATGAAAGCTATTCAACATTGGAATTGTCCCCTTGTGTGCAAAGATTTCTCTGAATGCTTGATGATATTATGTTTTGTAGATGACGAAATCATTTAATTATTTCCAACTTCCCATTAAGTAACTTCAGCTCTATCCCTAATTTTGAAGTCTGGGATGCTCATTTTAAACCCAATTATCACCTGTTGCTAATTAACCTCATTAGTTCAGAGATGTTCTTTTTTTATTTTACACAAAATGTACTACATACATTTTTAGGGTTGTAAAATCTGAATATTAATTTTCTGCGTAAAATATTAATTTAAACAATTTTCAAAACAATCTGTCATTTCTCTTTATGTACTTTCCCAGTTATGATTCCATCTGTTCAGTTTTCTAGAGGGACCAACTCACATAACAGTAAATGCTGCATTGGTAAAATTAAAAATATTTTTCACTTTGCTCTGTGGTGAAAATGTGATGCCAGTCTTCACACAGTATCTTTTATACTCAAATGTCCAAGGGATTTACTGGAGCTCACGGAGGAAACGACCAAACCTTTGCACAAACACCCAGAGACAGCGAGGGGTTTAATACTGGCAAACAGCAAGACTGTCTGCCTGTGGAAGACGACAATCCCCTCGACAGCAGCATTATTGTGGTATTGTGGGATGACTTAAAGCCAGTTTCAACCTAAACAAGACAAGATTTTCTCCTGGATTTGGGCGGAATGAGCATGGTGAAACACGATTTGAAACTCAAAGAAATCTGCTGCTTTATGTCAGTGTGTGAGCTCATCATCACCAAGTTTGAAGCTTTGTCAATTAGCCAATGGTAGGGCTACGCTGTTCCAGGGTGGTGCAATCATGTCACAATCTTGCTGTAATAAAAACAATAAAACTTCAGACCACAGTTAAACACAGAAATAGCCCTGACTCCCTCTTCTGGAAATCCACATCAGAACCAAATGCACTTCGCATTAATAACTCACACCACACGTTTATTTACAACTCATTTACAAAATTTCAGTGTGCCAGTGGTTCAGCATTCCTTCCTGGATACACTGTGTGAAGAACAAAGGCATTCAAAGGTCACTTCTGTAGAAAATGGCTGAAATAAAGGCTACTCTCTGGAAGACTGTTTCACTGAGAGTAAAACAAATCTTCTGCTGAAAGAAGGCAGAGCTCTGTGGTTTACTGGGCACAAAGAATTCACTATGTAGTGAATACTACTTGAGATGGGTATGGGAAATGAGGCACATTTTCCAGACGTTCTGATGATTCTCCAGGATGGAGCCCTGTCATCTCACCAGCCCTGTTAGTAATAGGTGCCACCTGCTGGCCAGATGTGTTATTACGGCATGACTAGGGGGCCCTGGCAGAGTGTGTTAACTTCTCAGCGTGGAGGTAGATCTATGATAAGATTACATTTAATGAGCTATTGTAGTGCTCCAAAAATTGCAGCTAGAGTCCAAGAAGAGGTAAAGAGCCGCATTTGTAAAGAAAACCTGCACACACTCTATTTTAGTTTAGTTTACACAAGACATTTCTCCACCTGAGGAATATGATTAGAAACAAAAAGAGCCTTTTATAAGTGGGTCAGACAAAAAGACCAAAGCTATGAGGGATAATCTATTCAGCTGCTAATGCTTTCACTGCATGTGTTTTATTTATAAGATTATGAAAGCAGCCTGAGGCCAAGGAGCTTAGAATGTGTCTATGGTGTAACCCTCAGCATTTGTGTGTATGAAGATTTACAGCATTGAAAGGGTCTTTTCTATGGTTCTGTCTTGGAGCGTACCGATAACATGAGGAACAGCCTGTGGATGACTCCCATAATTCCCCACACAGCCTGTAATATACAAGCTATATAATACAGAGCTGTTTTCATCTACACCAATTTACACCACATTAAATCTCCACCACTTGCAGTCGTGTGTGTGTCTGTCTGTGTGGAAGAGGGAATCTAAGTGTGATGTCATCTCAGTATCAGATCATAGATTCTCCATAATGAATAATTGAGGAGTACTCTGCAGGGATGTTTGCCATTTTAAGTACAGTTTGGACTCTCACTGCAACAACACACACACACACACACACACAACACACTATGACTGTAGGAGTAGTCAGAATTAACAAAAATAATTCTTATCACAATAAACACACAATTGTAACATGTTTTACAGCATTTCTGTGTCTTTAAAATAGTCAAGATTGGGCAACTGTGGCGCAGAAAGGTACAGTGGTTATCAACCAATCCCCCAGTTGCTGGTTCGATCCCTGGCTCCTCCGGTCACATACTGAAGTGTCTTGGAGCAAGAAACTAAACCCCATTGTGGTTGCTCCCACCAGCTGCATAGCAGTTCCCACATCGGTGTGTGTGATTGTGAGTGCAAATGGGTGAATGAAAAGCAGTGTAAAGCGCTATATAAGTGCAGATCATTTACCATTTATTGCATAGCTTGACTTGACTAGTGATAAATCACCTGTAATATATATATTCTTTAATATCATTTTAAGAATTACATGCCAACTATTCTTTTAAATGCAAACAGTAGTTAGTTTAATCGAGTCCTGTTTAAGTGTAAAACAGCTCAAGACTGATGAACTGTGTTGTGCAATGTCACCTGAGTAGTTGTTTGGGCTCAAGACTACTTGTTTGAAATGGGTGCGACAGAAAGAAATGAGCTTAACAGACAGTATCGCGGCTACTAAGGTGACAGTGGTCAAATTGCATCATGGGTAATGTAGGCGCCCATATTTTATAAGAAATGGAAGACATTCTGATATTAATCTACATCTTTGTTTGAACAAGAGCTCAGCCAACCTTGATAGAGCTTCAAAGGGGCTAATGGTTACTAGGTAGTTTCATTGGCCAAAGAAGTTTGTGCGAGTACCTTATTGTTTGATTTGCTATTTTTAACTATAACGGAGTCTGGGATAAATTCCCCCAACCTAATTTAGATTTTCACTAGGACGATGATGTGACAGTTCTTTTTGTTTGCAGCTAATATCTCCAGGACATCGTCTAAACACTTTATCTGATAACGTTCAGAGTACTGTACTTGTCAGTCAGCCAAAGCCACAGCAAATATTATTATATTATCATTAGCACAGTACACACAACCCTCCGTCAGTCAGTAACATGATACTAGAAAAATGAGACTGTTTTTACAGCAGGAATGTTTAAGGAAAGTGTCAGAATAATCTAATGAAGTTGTCTGTGTGTGTGTGTGTGTGTGTGTGTGTGTGTGTGTGTGTGTGTGTGTGTGTGTGTGTGTGTGTGTGTGTGTTTAACAGCCAGTTTAGCAAGCATCAAATGACACAGCTGAATAGAAAACTATGTGCATCAAACCGAAAGCTTTTCAGTCTCCCTGCTGCATTCATGTGCATTTGCTGTAAAAACTAATTGTAATTTTCACTTTTGTAAAGTTCCTTATTCCTCCATTGCATTTCGGTGGTGGCAGAAATGTCAGTTGTGGGGTTGTCAGGACCAGTGTGACTAACTATAACTATACAGTATTACAGTATTACATGCAAGCAAGAAGATTGAGACACCAAGTCAATGCAGTAACCCTTAAGAGACTTTTGCACTGATTGCACTAAACCTCCAAAAAGAAGATCATATTGTTGCATCACCAAATAACTTGCATGGTGCGGCAGAGTGGTGTGTCTGACCTCTTACTCAGTTACAATATTTTCCAGAACATTGAGTCAGTCCTAGAGAACAGGTTGCATGTGTGTGTGCTAAGGACTATGTACAGTCATGTGCCCAGGATCAGAGATGACCTCTGTCCTCTTCATGTCATCCTATTTCTCCCCACAGAAATTCTGTGGACAGTAATCTGTTCCACGGGGGATTTGACAGCTGACGGACTGGCACATTTTAAAGTCATTCACTGGTTTCTAAATGAGTGCACATCACTGGAAAGACAGCGACAAATAGTCCCAGGACCCACCAGAGGAAGGTACTGTATAATCTTGTAAATAAAAACAAGGAAATCTGTTAAGTGATAAATCTTATCTTTACATCATCTTTACTGCAAAAGATGACTTGTGTTATACTTTGTAGTTACATCGCTAGATAGGACCATCCTATCGCTATCTCATGCTATTCCCAGTGGACATTCCTCATTCCTGTTCACAACCTGCTAATCTCACTGCTCAGTAATAAGATCCAACAGTATTTAATTGAAGCCCTCACTTAACACCAGGTCTTAAGACGCTCTCTGTCTCGTTTTTCATGGCCTATTCCCACTGGTGATTAGAACTGTGTCTAAGCTGCTCTAACATGTAATTAGAGAGATAAAGGTAGTTTAAATTTAATGTTGATTTGTTAAACTACTACAGCTGAGAGCAGCTATGCATTTCCAGACATTGGCTGACAAGACAAAAACAAACACCAGTTCCATCCACAACCACAGTAAAACCAGTACGCGATGCTCGTGTGACACCACAGAGACAACGCTGCAAGTGTTCAGCAGTTTGCTATACTATGCTACATTGTTTCTCCCACTTGAAGACCAAGAAGAGGTGGTTCTAAGGTTTGGGCCACCATTTTTAAAATGAATGGAGGTGGCTAAAACATTAGAACCACCTCTTCTTATAGTGCACTCCAGCATGACTCCACTACCTACTATGACCTCAATAATAAACAGAGAGTAGAATTAGCACCTTTCTGCAGTCTCAAGTTAAAAACTGAGAAATTATAACATTGTAGAATTCATGGCAGAGCTGCTGTATTGGATTGCATTAGATTGTACAGGCCTCCCTAATAAAGTGGCCAGTTGCATCAACCCTTCTCTGGGTTACAACCAGTGTAAAGCCCCCCACAGGCACACACCCAAAATATACAGATCCATTCTTAAAAAAAGTATTTCTTTTGAGCCATGGAACTACGACAACGAATGTTCAAACAAATCGTGCAAGGGTATATGATTGTACCCTTCTGCCCCCCGACATTTTTTACTGCACCCCCATCCAACACAGACTAGAGCTGGGCCTGAGTACAGGAAGTGGATGCAGAGCCATTGTAGGTGCTAAAATTATCCAAACTTCCTCTTAGCCAGACAGGACCACACTGCGCCAAAACAAACTCCATCAAAGACTAATTGTGCTAAAGCTGGTATGAAAAATATTAAGTGTGATCCAAATAAAGGGCAAGTACATCTATACTCCAACAATGGTGTCAGAGAGGTTTACTCCTTCACTGACTGATCATGTCCATTCGGTCCATCATAATTATTATATACACCGATTGCTGAGTCATTAATTGAAATGACCTCACACACATCCAGTTTCCCACATCTGCCAATGCTTATGATGTGATAAAGCAGTATTTGCTGATAATATTAGCCTTCGGGGGAGATAGCTACTGTGCTAGAGGCAGTGCATTACAATGTGATATGGGATTTTAATTTACTACGTTAATACACACACATGGGGCAACAAGAACATTATGTAAGATTTACAGTTCTCAGGAGTTAAGTCATGTATTTAATGAGTAGTGTATATTTGATTCAAGTCATGTTACAGATGAGCTCCAAAAAATCTTCTACAAATACATAAGGTCTTAACTGCGTGTGAACTCAGCTAGCCTATTAAACTCTTGGCCTCAGACAATGAGCGTGGCACTGCTAACCCGGAGCCTAAATAAATAATGTGTTTCCAGCATCCTTACAGTTGAACTGGACAGGATCCTACCAGGCTACCGTCTGATGAAAATACAGTTCAGCTGGCAAAATCTATCACCAAAATCTAAACAGTGCTATTTAGTTTCCTTGTTTTCATTCACAGCATCTCGTACATGGTTAATTATCCCTCGGCGATGGGGCATTTAAAGCTTCACTAGACCAGTTGAGGTAGTTTACATGCACAGTAGCCCTACAGCAGTGACGTGCATCCTACTGCAATGCAACACAGCTTCCCATGTCACCCTCTAACGCCATCAGACAAGAAGCACAGACCTTTTCATGTGATTTTATATCAGATACATTTACTTTACGTTTTTGAAGCCCAGAAAAAACCCCAAACAATGGATGCCATGCTGTCTGACAAGCTTTACCCAGAGTGCAACACTTAACTGAAGACAATGGTCCTGATGTAACTAATGAATTATTTTTCAACTTCTTTTCAGTTGTCTTCTGATAAACTCTGTGAAAGTATTTTCCCTTTAACAACTGACAGAGGGACCGTGGTACTAAAGTGGAGATTTTATTGTTATCCTACCTGCAATTCGAATTACAGCCCTCTCTGCTGGATCCAGGACCTCCCCCGTGGCAGACTTGGAGCGTTTGACTCTCTGGTGCTTGGAGAGATTCCAGGGCAGGGTGTCTCCGGGACAGGGGACACTGCTCATTTCCCCGTAGCTTTCCTCCAGCGGGGGTCGATCGCTGCGTCTGTCTTTACGAGTCGCCATCAGCTGTTTGACAAGGAGAAAATAAAGGACTGGGTGTGAAGCTGACTGCATAAATAAGAGCGCATGGTTATGAAGGCCAACACAAGCTTAACACAAGACAGTTAACTGTGTTTACTTCTACAATATCATAATATAAAAAACATGTATAATGTTGGCAATGATTACTGGCCCTGGCTATGATTTGCAGAAGAGTGAAATTTTCCAATATTGATAACAAGGTGTCAAAATCTTCCAAAATGAGGTAACTACTGAACATTTCTATATTGAACATTTCTTCAGCCAAGTGTCAGGCTAATCATTAAACCACTGACTGTAATTGCCAAAAACGAAGGTGTGAAAGAGAAAAAACCCAAGTAAGCTACAGTAACTACGGTCAGCTGTTTTTCTTCCCTATGCAGTGACCTCACCCTTGTGAGGTTTTACTGCCAGTGCACCGTTTGGTGAGATAAAATTTAAAAAGGCAAAGTGTGATAAAATGCAAAATGCAGGACTCAACACACAATGTACTTTGTGAAATATAATCAGCAGTGTGTCCTGATGGCTGCAGGGAGATGCTCCCTGACCATGATAACAGACCTTCATCTGAAGTAACACCCCATGCTTTCACTGAAGACTGCAGTACATTTTACACCAGATATGTAGGGTATGAACTTCACATGCATATTTAAAGACAACAATATGGAAATATACTGTGACAAACAGCATTCTGTGATCTATTTAGCCATGAGCTAAATGGCAAATTAGCTGTAACTATCCATTAGAAACATATAGGCGTGGAGACATGTTTTACACTGCTGACAGTGTAAAGCATGTGGTTTTTGTTTTGACTATTTACTCAGGTGCTGAACGTTGCCCTCAGGTTGAATATTTACCATTGATGTGCAGCGTCAGCTGTAAATAGTAGCAGCACAAAGCAGGAATTGTATGAGTCACTGAGAAATGCCACACCTCACTGTTCGACATTATGATTCAATAGTCAATATTTTATATGTGCTGATGTTAAATAATATGTAACTTAATTGTTTTTGTTTTCATTACTGCAATATATTTGTAGTTTAACACAAATAGATTATACTGCAAGTGCAATAATACAAGTACCATCTACCAGAAAGCTTAAAAGAGCAACAACCTTTAAAGGTATTGGAAAAAAATGTCAACACTAATTAACCTGAGCTGTATTAACAAAAAGTAAATGACAACTCGTAAACCTGGTGTTTGCTGAGAGACCCCACTGAGGTGACCTCCTGTGAACCAGAATGACAGCAGCCTGGAAAATGTATGTGTTAACGAATGATGAAAGATAAAAGAATAATCCGTAGTCAAAGTTATGAGTGACACACCCACCGCACAGCACTGTTACAGTAGATGATAGCACTACTGTAACATGCAGTCATCATACTGTACATGTGACAGCAGTTTAAAAAAAGTCATCAAAAAACTAGGTCCTTAATCATTCTGTAAATGAAAAGCAAATCTTGTTGCATTAATAATTTCTTCATTTTATAAAGGTTTTGTGTTTCCACATAAGATTGAAGTGGTGATTATAAACATTGTCAAATACTGGAAAACAGAGTGCGAGTGACATATCGTATTAAATTTACAGTGATGTGTCCCATTTATTTTCAATGTATTTTTATTTATTATTTTTTTTGCCTATTTTAAAGTTTATTTTTAAAAACTATGCCCTTAACTTGCCTTCTGTTGTATTAGACTGCAATGACACACTGGCTGCTGGATTACAGTGAAAAGCCAGTCTACCAATTGGCTCGTTTATTTGTATAGGAAACAGCCCAGTAAACCTAAAACTATGGCTCATCTTTGGCAATTTGAGGACTCTAGGAAGCTGATGTACCTGCAGCCACTGAGCCCACAAGCACAATAGCTTGAATGGCTAAAATGATGAATCAGTAAGGCAAGGTAATAATACTCCCCTCCACTATCCCCTCAAACCCACTCGTTACCAGTCTCCCCATTTATTGTCTTACCTCGCTGCTGTGCCGGATTTGTGCGTAAAAGCCTGTCAAACAGCCATGGGCGCATGCAGCAGCGCTTCAGTGTGTGTTCCGCCGATTATCGCCAACCAAAACAAATAAAGTCCCAGTAAGCGTGCGTGTGTCACAGCTCATTGCATGTGTGTGCCAGGCGGTTATGTTGAAATAGCCACTCCTTTTACTGGAGGAGGCTGGAGAGGCGACGCGCCGCGCCGTGCAGGCTCCGCAGTCATCTGCGTTGTATCCCTCGTCCTTCTCGATTGTCCAACATCCCTCTCTGCACGTTGGCACATCCCAATTCAGAGGTCGATAACCAGTAGTGCATTTGTCAACTGAATTGCAAGGCCGTTTCTAAGCGTCATGGCTGCAGAGAAAAGAGGAAGCAGGTCACTTCACACCGCGGACCTGCTGTACACAGCGAAAGCAATTAACGGTGGGGCTCAACCAGCAGGGTCTGGTGCTGCGGTGAAAAGCTGCATGACTCACTGTTCGATTGGTTCGCCTGCTTGTCCCGGACTGAGCGTTGTCGTGTCTGCAGGATATTGCAGCGGGAAGATTAGGAAATATAGGATTGTCGCTGCAATGAGGATTGAACGTTGAATCTAATTGAACATTTGACAAAGGTGCAACTAATATTGAAACAACAAGTAAAAGTGTTACTTAAAAGAAATGGGAAAAAGGAAAAAGCCCCATTAAGTTCCACAGCTCCCTATAGTGATTTAGCCCAAGGCCTTATGAGCAGGCCTGGATCAGCAGTTATTCCTACTATGGTGTATCATATTATTATTATTATTATTATTATTAATGGTCATCCAGGGAAGTCCTCAATTCATTTTTAGACAAGCGGTGAAGAACTTGATATATAGCTTCAGCTAAAGTTAGTGGACATGATCAGAACGTATTGCACCATAGTGCAATACAAGGCCCATGTGCAGCCTAATGGAACAGCAATGAGAAGTCTAGTCACAGCCAAACCCCAGTGCAGAGGTCGTTTTGTCATGATGTAAACTTAGGACCCAAGTGCATGACCACCGTTCACAATAACTTTGAAACCAGTCCTTAATATGGCTAAGTGATGTGGATTAGACCTGAAGGCAGAGCAGGCAAACAATTACAACAAAATCAAGGTCCAATATGTGGATCATGACACAGAAAATAGATCTGCAAAGTGAAACAGACTTTGTTATTTTCCACATCATCCTAATAAATACATTTCTGCTTAATTATTCTCAGGTATTATCAGTAAAACACAGTTTAACCTTATAATGAATATTGTATCTTACTGCAAGCCTGCAGGATTTCCGTGCAAGACAACAGTAATTAATATCAGGCAATATGAAAATTAAACTTTAAAACATATGAAGATTTTTAGCCACTGACCATCACAGACTCTGAGTTTTAATTTGTAGAAAAATAAAGAAACAAGCTCAAATGATAGAAGTAAGCGATGCCCGGGTTGAGGCTCATTTCCAGCCCAACCTAATCAAGGATCTGTGCTCTGGAGACATGTCAGTGTACTCACCTCTGCTTGACAAGGAGAACTCAATTATCTTGTCAGTGGCCAAGGACTCACGCGCAGTCAGCTTACTGCCGAGCATGTATCAGGCATTCAGTGAACTGGAAAGGGCATGCTTACTGTGGCCTTCAGTAGCAGCAGGTGACAGAAGGGATAAAATACCTTAGTGTGAAGAACAGTTTAGGTTTATTTATTTAAGGGGATTTCCCACATGGCGTTTTTTATTTTGGGGACAGCTTCAGTGATTGTGCAATAGAGGTTTGTGTATAGAACATGAACAAACGCAGCTTTTTGAATGTTACTATAAGGAGAATTTGTTATAAGTGTTAAAGATCTGAGGCATTAAATATTAGACATTAAATACATAAAATGCATTTGAGATAGCCGTCTTTAGAATATGAGCTTGACATCTAACAGTACACAGGGGCTCAGTAAATCCTCTACTATAGTTCTCCATTCAATGACTGCAGACAAACAAAGCACCTGAGTCGTTTCCATTGTTAAACAAAGACGCTAATCTTATATGACAAGCTGAAATTGGTGTGGTGCCAGTGTAACAGGGGTTATGAAAGTATAAAAAATGGCCTCCTTTCTAATGCAGTATTTGTACTAAACACTTCCTAGTGTCTGGTTGTGTAAGTACTGCTTACATGTAGCAGGCTAACAAACAGTTTGAGGATGTGGTTGAGGCTACATAACAATGGTGTAGTATTTTATTCACCTTTGTTGGAAATATTACTAACAATATAGCATTAAGTAAGTTAGTGTTGATAATAGAAACTTAAATTGACTGCAGCACAGTGGAAGAGTTACTGCTGACTCTATGGTTTCAATCCTGGCCGGCTGAGGGGGCTGTTGCTGTGTGGACTTTGCATGATGAGCCCACTTAGTTTGACTGCATTAATACATAAACTACTGGATACTATACAACTCGTTTGTTGCTTAAAAGACATACACAGACACAAAAGTACAAGACTTTCTCCTTAACCTACTCGTAAAGCTCTTAGGAACAAATAATCAGCAATAACAGAAACAAAAATAGACATTTGGGATTCAAAAGAGGGAATGTCACAGAGTCTCAAAGTGATAACACAGTGCTAAGTGAGGATCCTGTCCATCCTGTCCATCCTGTCCATCCATCCATCCATCTATTCATTGTCTAAAGCTCACATTGTGTGTCAGGTTGCAAGTTGAACCTGAAGCCAGTCCCAGCTGTCACTGGACATGAAGTCAGTCTATCACAGCCCTGATTTTAGTATCAGAAACCATTCTTACATTCACACTTGCAGCCAGTTTAGAGTCACCATGGCCCATTTAACTGTTAAAACACACAATATATAATTATTCGGTCTGATGACAATGATCTTTTTTAGATTTAGCCACTTTCATTAAAAATACATGTCCAGTTTGTGGGGAGGGTTGCAACTTGTATATTTTAATCAAATATAACTGGATATAAGACTGTTAAAGTCTCTCTGTCAGACATTAACATTTCTCTCTCCACTGTCTCAGGTCTCCTAGCTACTCTTTGGAGCTCTGCATCCTGTCTAGTCTGAAGTCTTTATTTGGCCTTTAACTTTCAAGTCCTGCCCAAACAACAACAGAACAAAACAGCTTTATTAGGTCTTCCTAAGCTGGTAGCTTACCATTTGTGTCTGTGCAGTCCAGTATTTACCGTGTTTGGGACAACATAAACTAGACTTTGTTGATTTGTATAGATACAAACCTTTCTCTGTCTTCACTCTGTCCAAATGATTGAAAGCTCAGCGTTCAGATGTCCCTCAGTATCAGCTATCAGAATCATTCAGTGCTGAACCAGGAATACAGAGAGAGGAAGTCAAACAGGTCAAGGCTGAGTCCTCTTAGCCCCTTATGAACGCCTAGGTGTAGACAGTTTTCAAGGTCATGGTTTGTGTAATATGGTAGTGTAGTGTTGGACATAATGGTACAAAAGAGACAGAGTCTAGGAGCTTTTGTTTGTTTCAGCAGCCAGAAGCTATTACATGACCAACACTGCCCTCCAGTGGTAATATAAAATAAATCATCCATACACAGACAACTATTCACACTCACATTAACAGTTCAGGCAATTTACGTGACCAATTAACCTGACATGCATGTCTTTGGACTGTGGGAAGACACCTGGAGGAAACCCGCGCAAGCATGGGGAGAACATGCAAGGCCGTGGTCGGTCAGGGATGCAAACCCACAACCTTCTAGCTGTGAGGAGGCAGTGGTAATCACATCTGCCACAACACTGAATATCAAGTTATTCTTCCAGCTCCCAGGCATCTGCTTCTTCACCCAGCAGAAAACCCACCTTAGCCACCGTGAGCCTTTTTTTTTTTTCCTGTTGAAAGCACCATTACACTCTTATAGTTTTATGTGTTTGTGGGATGGATGGCACATATTTTTTAGAGAGCAACCACTGCAATAAAACCATAAAACTAAGTAATTGCGGAAATTTGGAGCACGATGGCAAACGTTATGTTCAGTCTATATGATTTACATAAACAACTAATGGAAAGACTGACTGCTTTGCAATGACTCACTTTTGGAGCACTGCATCATGGGAGAGCTTGTGTGTGCAATAAAAAGGCGGCGGCAGCAGCACAGTGGGAGATGCATTCGCTTCAGTAACGTGTGATTGTGTATCGACAATATTAAAGTGGATGTATAAAGTGATTATTATTGGCCAACAAACACTCTCTCACACACAATCAAAACACAAAAAGGCATGCAGATGTACACACAAACATGCATAATCCACATACATGGCCTCGTACCCACAATTCCACACACGAGTTGAGTGCGAAACCACATATACACACAGGAGCACTCGCTCACTGTAAACCACAATCATGCACACACGCACACTCCTACAGTGCATAGCTCCCCACTATTGGTCCAGACCCAGACACCGCATGCCAGTGCACCTCGCTCTCTGAGCCACAGGCCGCAGGAGTAGAAGAAGAAACAGATGGGTACCAGCTGTTTGGATGAGAGCCCCGGGTACACAGCTACTGTATTGCACCATACACACACACACACACACAGAGAAACATGCATGCATGAACACAAACTCATTCAATTTGTTAACTGCAGCCCTGCCTATACTGCCTCTAGTATTTACTCACACTGCATTTACAGCTAATGTTTGTTTTCTGTAAATATGAGGTCATCAACTGGAAGCCAAGTGTGTTCGCTCTATCTGTGCTGAAATCAGAGCTTCCTGATTTTAAATTATACAGTTTTTTTATGCTGACACTGGTGCGGTGTGATGATGATTGAAATGATGCTGATGCTTCCCAACATTTATTGAACAGAGCGTCTTTGAACTTACGCACAGTGTCAGAAAGTGCAGTAGTGAGGGAGGGCAATGGCAGCTGTAGAGAAGAAAATATAAAGCAAGAAGAGATAAGTATGTAAAGTTATGAAGCCAAGAAATACAGTAATCCAAAGACAACAACTGCGTCTTCAGATGTCTTTTAAAGATGTGCACTGATTTGGCCTCTGAGTGTAACGCATTTGACTTGAAATGAAAGAATAACTGTGAGGTTAAAAGTGCTGACTCTGAATATGTTCACAACCATATTAAACAGAGCAGAAACGACACGAGGCAAGTAACGGCTTTTTAGGCCATAATGTAAAATACGTTTTGACTGCCCGAGCTAATCGCCCCAAAGAATATGTGTTTGAAGGCTGAAGAAAAAAACTGAAGGCAAAAAGACCCCAGAACAAGCAAAAATGTACCGTGTGTTTGCTTTGGTGTTGATGTCTCACAGACGGCAGAGGATTCACAAACGCATATTAAAGGTGCACTAACTAACATTTTTACATCAACAACAAGTCAAATAACTTTGTGCAACATGAAGGGGTTGTTTGCGTGTACAGTACCTAAGGGAGAAATATCACTATGGATCATTTTAGAATCTTCCGGCACATTATTTTGGTTTTAGCATCTGCAAGTCCTTGTTATTTTCCCAAAACACACTAAACATAGCCCATAACAGGAAAACATACAGTGACACATTTAGCAGCTAAAGCTCTGAAGTTGGTATGGATACAAACAGCTATAAAACAAGTGGATTATGGACAGAAGTACAACTCCAAATGAATTTTAATGTTGCTTCATGGCTGCTGGGTCTGGAAATAGGCAACTGTTCACACATCTGGTGAATGTGTTTGCAAACGGTTGCCTATTTACAGACCCAGGACATTTTACAATGCGTCCGTGTGGTGTTTACAGTTTGTTCCACTGAGTCAAACGTCCCAAAAAGGAGACATGAAATGAAGTTCTTTCTACTACTTGCTTCTTTCTAAAACAGTAACCTCTAAGTTAGTTTTCTGTCCACAATGAGGACGTACGGATGCCGCTGATCATTCAATTCAGATTCTCTTTTTCCCTTTTCTTTCTTTGTTTCCCCGGTGAACCCGGCAATTTCTCATCCAACATCAGCTATCGACTTTCTCCCTGTGAGTCAACTGAGGTGGTGACTCCTTCAGCTCATTACAACATGACTTGCTCAAACCAAAACTCCCCTTCTCATGCTTGAGATGCATGTTTCCTCTGTCTGAATGCCATTAGTTACAGTCAGTGGTTGTTCCCTCTTATTACGCTCACTTTAAACGCAATATGTCTCACTAAATGAGAATACGGCATTGTGTGAGGGGAATTCCTTAGTATTTGACGCAGTTGTGACAGTTCTGCAGTGCAAATGTTACGTTAAACATCAGAGTGTGCCATCTGCACAGCTTACTGGCACCCTGGGGCATCGCCTCAGTGGTGTACCAGCTATTGAACACTGTGCAGGGAAAAAGAAAAGACAAATGGAAATGGCATTGTGTATACGATTGGCCACGGTCGTCCTGTGATTTCCAGCTTCTGCGCTGATGTGGTCTGGCCACGTGTGTTTTGAGGCCAGACCAGAGAAATACCAGACTGGTTCGGGATCCTATACCCTCTCAAAGCCAACAGGATATCTTTAATGAACCACAGTGCGTTTGAACTGTCGCATCCCGCCATACGGCAGTCTAGCCCTCATCGCTGGCTTACACGACTTGAAAAGGAAGACAAAGTGAAATAAGACACATGCTAAAGGCTGAAGATGTATCAAATCCAGGAAACTCCGAGTCCAAGACAAAGACCACAAATCAAGTGTTGGCCAGAAAAGAGGGGAATGTCTTTGGGGTAATGTATTGTGGAGCTTTCACGTAACTGGGGCAACTGTGTTCTTGATGTGCTCAGGAAAGTATCTTATAGTTCCCTGCCGCAAACGTCTTCATGTCACTTTTGATGCAATCTCCAAATTAGATTGTGGCCAGTGTCTTAGTGAAGACTGTAGTTGCTCCTTGATTCATCTCAGAGGGTTTTGGGGAAACACTGTTGTTTATCACAGGTTCCATGGTATTGGGGTGGATCTGGTTTGATTTCTAGATGCTGGTGTGCGAGTTTACCTGTTATGTCCACAAGATGGTGGTGCTGGTGTATCATATAACTGACCAAGCCGCAGTGCCAACGATTGTGGCAGCAACAAAGAGAAAACAAGCTCCCATCATTATCACAATATCAGCAAACTGCGGTGATGGTTCAGTAACTGTGAGTGTTCATATGCTGCATATTGTTTCAATTATTCCAAACTGTTGTTCTAGACCATGCCGTAGGAAAATGCTCAAAATACTCCATGTTTGATCTTGTGGGCTCTTGTGAAACTGGAAATGAATGGTGATTAACTATAATGATGATCATCATGGTGAAAGGTTTTGTGCCACAGGTTATTTGACTGTGTGAGCCAGTGTATGTAGAAAAGGCCTAAAAGAGAAAACTGTAAGCATTTGTGAAGAATACAGCATGCAGACTGTACGAGTCATGTTGTGATTTATTAAAATAGGATAAATAAATTGCCTCATAATGAATCAAATGCGTCACAGCAATCATTCAGATACAAAAGTGTTTTTAAAAATTTTTACTTTGCAGTTGGAAACAAATTAACTGATGGAGTGTGTGAACATGTCTGTGTAGTGTTGTAGTGGAAAGGCTTTGAATCACTGAGGGAGAAGTTGGATTGTGGGTATGAAAGTAGGCACTGAAGCAAAAAGTGGTAATTGGGATCATAAACACCCACTTTTCCTTCAGCATTCGTGTTTACTCTGAGCAGTCAATTCATCAGAGAAGCAGCATCCAATCTGAGCCTGTGTTCAGCACCCTTCTGTAACACAGTACCAGTAGTATTGTGCTGAGGCTGCTGACAGTGAAGGCAAGTTAATACATTTCTTTTACATTATAAAACACATTGAGATAGAATAATTTAAACAGTAAGTAGTAAATGTGAAATCATGTTTGTATTCAAATGCTACAATCACGCAAAGAGAAGTCTATCATTCAGGTGTCATTTAACCGCTGCAGACAAAAGAGACAAACTTCAACAAGATGATAAAAATAAAAGAGCAGCAGATCACCCTAAGTGAGCAAAAGCATTGGAACATGTGACTGACAGGTGTCGGAGGGAACATCCGCGACATTACACAAACCACTGGGGTACTGAGCAATTCAAGAACTAGTCGGCCAGAGAAAATAGCTGACGAGAGAAGCATTGTGAGAGCTGCGCGGAAACATCAGCGGCACCCTCATCAGAGTAAGAGGGGAGGTATCACAGTGCACCATGCAAAGAGGACTTTATGAAGAGAAATCTACATACCACAAGAGGCAAACCACTCATCAACAGCAAGAATCAGAAAGCCAGGTTAGAAGTATCAAGACGAGCTACAAAACTTCTGGAATAAAGTTTTATGGGCTGAGACCAAGATTAACCTCAACCAAAGTGATGGAAAAGCCAAAGTGTCGGGGAAGAAAGAATCTGTCCATGCTCTAAGCCATCCAAACATGGCGGCTTGATGCAGTTATTGCAAACAAGGAATTTGCAACCAAATATTACATTTTATTTACTTTAGTACGCTTAAAACTACATGTTTCATACATCTGCTAATTCAGCATTTGGATGATTAGATTAAAAAAAAGGCTCTGTGTTCTATGTTGAAAAAAACATCTTGATGTACAGTAAACAAACGAGCTGAAATTCTGTCTTCAGAAAAACACAAAATGAAATCAACAAACACGAGCGTTATTCCGTTCTCAATCGGTTACATTTAAAAAGGGACAAAGGTTTTGGTTTTCATGCTTTTTAACCTGTGTTAAACCACCTGCTTATGCATTTAAGCAGCAGATCAAATGAGGTGCACTGACCAAGACGGAGCTGCGCACACACACACACACACACACATCTGAAATTAACAGGACATTTAATTGTAATTAAACTTTATAGATTTCTTTTAGAATTTATTGTAGCATGGGAAATGCTAATTGCTTTTTTTTTACACACTCTCAAACTTGAGTGTCGGTTGCTTCTGCTTCTGGCTCCTTTGTAATTTGAATCCTGTGTCAGCCTTAAACATACAACGCAGTTACAGCACTTAAAGAAGATGGACTATCTTTACCCTCTGGAAACGTGTGATCATAAAACGGTGTTCTTTATAGCAGCCCAGATAGGGAAGAGTAAAACTGAAGCTTTGAGGTCACGAAAAAGTCAGATTGCAGTTGTAACTAAACAGTAATTTTCCCTCTATTTGCCTGCAATTAACCTTGCAAATGTGATTCAATTTAATCTTATGTCCCTGGTTGTGTCTTTATGAAGGTACATAGAGGGCAGCGCTGTCACACAGTCCAGCAACTGGCAGATCATAACTGTAAGTATCAGGAAGGGAAATTTACTGCCCTTTAGTAATCGGGGAAATGGTGTTCTTCATCAGTGGAGCAGATCATGCTTGGATCAAGTATCACATGGCTGATGTGTGTTGATTTGTGTGTTGATTTGTGTTTTAATGCAGTAAAACCTAAAGATGTCCCAAAGCCCAAACAATATAAACAGCTCTTCAACTAAGCTTAGGCTTGATATATGCTTTATTATGACTGGAAGTGTTTAACTAAAAACCCCTCCAGCCCTCTGGCTGCTCAGATTAAGGTCTGACATTATTCACTTTAGCAACCTTTATCTATTTGGACATCTGCATTTCCAGTTCAACCCCACGTTTATACATTACTCCTTTTGTCTTTGCCACTCAGCCATTACAAGGAATTTATCGAATTCATTTGGACTTGGGGGAAGCTCACCCAGTCAGTCAGCATGCGTTACCTTCGTCTCGCTGAGGCAAAATGCTGTGTGGCAAGTTTGACATGGCAAATGAAAGGAATAACACAGGTTGTCAGGTAGGAAATAGCCAGGCTACAGGGCCACAGCAATCAGGAAAACTTTGTCCAGCACTAGGCAAGACTTCAATAAAATACCTCCACTCCTACTTTTAAAAGCATTAGTCCAGGGCAAATTAAAACGTAGAGTGCAGTTAAAAGACATCGCTGTGTAAATGTTAGCATGTGGAAGTTTTGCTTTTCCTTTTTCCTTTTTTTTCCTTCCTCCTAGCTGAACAAAGAATGCCCCAGAGGGAGAGCTGTGCAGCTGCTGAATATTACTACATCCATGTGTTTTAAATAAGACCCCGTTATAATTAAAATCATAAAAAAAAAAAACCTAAAAAAAAAAGGTAATGTGGTTCTTCTCAAACATTTAAATTCGAGTTAACCAATGTAGAGTTCAAACTTTTGGAGCATTTTTGGAGTTCCTAATTGAATGACTCGTTAGAAGAAACCAATTAAGCAACGATCAAAGAAGTCATTATTTGTAACACATCTATTGCTCTATTGAAAGTATTTAAAGCTACGGCACTTGTAATTTAGGGCCAATTACCAGTGCAATTTATCTAAACATTTTATGTTTGCCTTTTGACCTGATAATGCTGCCAGGGAAATGTCAAGAGTTTGTTTACAAAAGATAGAAAGGATAATGGTTGATACAGTCAGTTGCAGCACACTGAAGTGAGCCAGGGTGTCTTTTGCAGTGCAGCAAAAAACTGCATAGGTTTTGCAGCTGCTCACACGGTTATGAGTTACACCACAGATATATCCATCGTTCCCCCAATTTACTGTATTTCTTCCCACTGTCATCAGCCAAAGCTGTAAGGTGATGGCCTCATCCAGAGCAACTTACAGTACAAGTAAATCAGCAGGTACTGTAGTACTGTACAATGTTGTAGCTATGGGATGAGGTGTTACTAGACATTTAGAATTTCTTGGAGAAAAAATAAGGGATGAAAATAAAACATACACAAGATTAAACCAGTTAGACAGCTTGTAGTCGACGGAAGAGGTCAAAGTGGATTTCAAAGTGGATTGGAATTTAATTAATTTTCAAAGAAACCAAAAGGCAAGATTGTGGATACAATCTGTGGAGCCTGCTGGTCTGTAGAAGTCTGCTGAGCTCTACCCTTTAGTTAAAAGTCACCGAGGGTGTCGCCTCACACCAGGGCAGATGAGTTTCCACAGGAGGAACGGGGATGTCTGGCCAAATCCACTTTCCCCCCTTATTAAAAAGGATATTTCCGAGCTGTCAGAAGGCAAAGTCTGGGTTTTCAGAGACTTTCTGTGACTTCTCGCTGACAGTGAGCTTCCTTTCCCTATAGGTTTGATATCTCCTGCAGCTCCCCCTCCCTCTGTGTGGTATAGTTCCCCATGACTGCAGGCACACACTAATTTACTGAGACTCGACACTGTTTTGGGTCCGCGGTGCAATTCCCACGTTCCAGCTGAGAAAATATATCATTAGTCCTTCATCGTGTAATGCTTGCCACGTTACGTTATAAAAGCTGGGCGTAAAGTGACATGGATATAACAGGAGCAATTTCCAGTATGCCTCATTTTGTCCGCCTGCTTTGGGTGTTGAAAATTTGAAAAGGGGACAAGATGCGGTGTTGAAGAGGGCTTTTTGCTTACTAAATGCTCCTGGGTGGTGGGAAGACTAAGCATTTCCATTGCAAATGTCTCCAAAAATGTATTAAAGGCATACAAGTATAGGTTTTTACAAGCCTGCCTTGAAAGTTATATGGATTAATTAACTTTCCAAGCAAATTAAGATTCCATGCTAATTGTAGTTTAGGTATATTTAGTGACATCTGGACAGAAGATGGGTGCACATATACGTTTCTTTCCCCCCACCCTCCTCTTCAGAGATATCATTTATGTTTTTCCCCTGGTGCCTAATAAGGAATCACAAGAAGCTGTTTGTTTACTCTCCTTTCAGGAAACTTCACAGTAGACCCAAATCCCCAGGACTGTCACCGAGTGCAACTTAATGTATGTGTTGCTCTGTCATTATGCACTGAGAGTGAGTGAAGACCCTTTTTTGGCGCAAGACCACAGTTTTCTGGCTTTTTCACTTCACAAACATTTTTACAGGCGTGACAGGCTGCGACCGAGCAGGCCGCAACAGACAGCTCTGTCACCCTAAAACAACCACCCCGCAGGGCCACTTGAGACAGCCAAATATATTGCCTTCTAGGAAGTAGAAACAAATTTATTAATTACATTTTTTTAGTGTGGCTGGTGGCTTAATTAACAGACACAGTACACAGATAGAAAATTAGAGGCCAGCGCAAACCCTTTGACTGGTTGCTTTGTAGGACTAACCATACTTTGACCAGAATGCAAATGGCCTCTCGTGTCACTCATCGATGCCATATCGTACACCCAGTTACACCACTTCACATAGTCTCTGTTTACCGCCCAGTGCTCCTACCTATCCACATTACTTAGAAACCGTCCTTTACATCTCCATCCTTCTATTTTCTTAATCACAAGTGCACAAGTCATTCATGTGGCAGCAATTTGGGCTGGCCGACACCCGGTGGTGAATGTCCCTGACCTCCCCCCCCCCCCCCCCCCCCTCGACACCCTCATGAAAGCCACATCTATCGCTGGAACCTTCAGAGCCCTGACTGGTGGCTGCAGACCATTAAAGTCATGCCATCAGGACTGTGCATCTGCGTATGTCTATGTATTGGAAGTTTTACATGTTACAGCATGGGCATATAACCTAACTAGCCCACCTAGCCCACTGCCTCTTCAGTAATGAGCCTGGCAGTCTACTGTACAGTATTAAACACATACAGGAGTTCCAGAAGCTTTATAATCATTTTTAACAGGCTCATTGTACAGTTTGCATTTATGGAAAGCATCAGTCCTACAGTATGTTGCAGTTTTAATGAAAGTCATATATGCATCCACATTACTTAGCATATACTTAAAATAAATGAAACCAGCATGCTATTGCAGTGGTATCTGTTATTTATATCTCCTATCAGGGTTTGTGGAAAAGTATAAAGAGAGCTTAAAGGATTGGAAACAGAGAAGCAGTTTAACAAATTTTTCGGGTCCACGGTAGCAGAACCTAGGATGTGTCAGTGCATGGGCTGCAGTTAAATTGTTTCATTGGCACAGAAAAGCCGTGTCCTTTGACTCTCGCTCTGGCTCCCACAATAAAACTCGTGCACACTGTAATAAGCCCTGCTTTGTTTCTAATACATCCAAGTGAAAACATTTATTGAGCTAATTACAACAGCCTCCAATTGGATAATTTTCCTGTGTTACACATGCCTTGGCAAAGTTCCCAGTGCTGTGTCAAAGCGCCTCGCTATTCATGACTGTGGTAGCGGCCGTGAATAAGGAGGCGAAGAAGGATGAAAAGAGCACACTGAAAGAAAACTAAGAATTGTGGTTCAAATGTTTGCTCTATAATCCAATATCCAACACATGTCTCTGATAGTGTTTTCTGCTGAGTCAGCCCGGCCTTTGCTATGCACTCTGTTAAAAGATTATCAGAACATTTATTGCTGTCTTTGAGCACACGTACGTGTAACATTGAAATTGGGAGCTAGCACTGAGTGTCTTAGTCAAGAACATACCTGGTGCATGAGATTTGATCCTGGAGACTTCCCCATCCCAGTCTGATAGATTTGATAGCTTTTATGAAGGCAGTTGATGATTACGCACCAAACCCGACCATTAAGTGTAAGGTAAGAGAGTTCAAACATAAAACATACATATCAAAACCTGTTGTGAATAAGGACAATGCAAAGATTTCTTAACTTATTGTTACATGACATTTTGATATGTCATCAGTGGAAAATCACATGTGAAAATAATAAAATGAAGTATTTCTGAATTCCATTCAGCTGCTGTCATGACTTACTGTGACAGAACCATTGATAATGTTATTAGTAACACTTGTGCTTTTCCTGCTATGACAAGTTAAACCGTCTGCTGTGGAGGAAAATGTGGATTCAGTTTACATAGAAAACATGTTGCAGTGTGCAACACAAAAGAAGCGATAGAGGTTGATCGACTGTATATCAGACCAACACATACAGCACATAAATATTGCACATCCCTTGGTGGGGTCATCAAACCTTCTAACAATAAAAAGTGTATAGTCCTTTGCAGACATGAGGCACGTAAGATCGTTGCTGTCACAGAGCCACGATACTGTACATATACTATAATTGCTATTTGCACAAGATGGGAAAGTGATGTATGATTTATGATGCCAGACAACCCGGTGGACTAAAGTATGTTCCAAAAGAGCTTTTTAGGGGATGTTATTGCCTTTTCAGGCATTTTCTTAAACCTATCTATCAAATAATGTCTGTGTTTTAGCTCGTAGCTTGCAAAGCATCACTACCTAGATGGTAGTGATTGCTAGTCCCACTTATTGTAAAAACATCCTTTGGCATTACGTTTTAATTTTGTGCCTGCTTTGTTAAAACTTATATGTAAATGTTACTAGTAAGATTGCTGTCGTGACTTTGACACCAGAGTGACCAAGGTTCACATAAGATGTCAGTAAAAGAGAGTGTAGGGGCTCTGGCACCTAATATCTATCGCCATGCAGGCCGTGATCCTATGTGGATAACATCCAGGCAACTTCATGTTGTAAGGGTGGTCTCCTGTCCAAGTGAGAACCGGGCCCATAGCCTATTAGAATGATGCAGGGAGGTATGGCATCCAGCCATGGTGGTACATATGCTGTTGTGTTTCTTGCACTATAGCTGGATCACACCTCCCAACTATACTGAGCACAAAGGCTAAATAAATAGTCTGGTGTTATGTCGATGCAGAAATGATTAGAAAACATGCAGCATACAGAGAGGTCAACGTGTTGCAAGTGACATGCAGAACAATGGCGAACTCTTGGCTCTTATTTAAGACTGTGTGATTACAATTTAATTGCCCTCATACACACAGATGTGCATGTATGCACAGAAACATGTATTTGCTCACATTCACAGACTACCGGACTGGAGCCTGGGGGACTCCAGGTCTGATCCCACCCTCATGCAGCCTTGCAGGGGGTTGAGCAGCATGCCAGGCCTGCCTCACGCCCAGACGGATGCCCGATGTACGCCCCCATACCAACTGAGCTGCTGCCAAACCACACAAGGAGATAGTAAATAGGAGCAGAGGGTACTATTTAGCTTCCTCTCGCTCTCTCTCTCTGTCTCTCTCCCTCTCTCTCTCTCTCTCTCTCTCTATCTCACAGACACTCACCATGTGGTTCATTTTATCTGAATCATATGCACACAGACACACACATACGAAATACAATGCAGACAGGAGTTAAGTTTGGTTCATCGATGAACACCAGCATACTAAGGCTTGATCGTTCCTTAAGTTACTGTTTTGAAAGCGTTCAGTGTTTCCGTATTCACAGGATGCTGCCGTTGTCCGTCATATGAAAAGTGCACACTCGTAGTTTTACATCTCACTTTTAGTTGTAAAAGTGTTAGGTCTACCAAAATGTATCAGATTTTCACTGAGACCTCGCATTGTCGAAATCAGGTGGTCTCAAGTGTGTTTTGTTTCCTGGGATCCTTTAGGTGGATGCCTGTAGGGACGTGGGATTTGTTGCTTACATGAAGAGCTGTAAATGAGGCATGGTACGACAAGAAGCTGTCAACAGTCGTCACTATTTGAGCACAAATTCAGTCCCACAGACGCAACTTCAGTGACCTATTGTAACGCTTAACCTGCTGGCCTTGGTTAACAAAGAGTAGTAGGGTCAGTGACTTTTTCAAATACATAACATAAGTTAGGAAAACGTGCAAACAGAAAACCTGTTAAAATGCTGTTACATTGTTTAAAAGAGACCAATGCAGCCCGTCAAAATGATTCTGTGAGGCAAAAGCACAAAGCAGGAATGTAGGGTTCAAAAACGGATGCAACCATGGTCCAACTAACACTGCTAACACGCTGATGTTTAGCAGGTATTGTGTTCACCATCGCAGTTTTGCTAGAAAAAGTACCTTATAATATCATTCATTTTGCAGGTATTTGCGTATATTCCAAAACTAAGGGGCTAAAACCAAAATGGGTTTCTCAATAATCAGACCCCACTTATCATAAGAAGCACATCTTTTCAAGTCAGTACAGCCAATTCATCCAAAACCACCACAACTACGCAGTGGCACTACAGGAAAGGTCAAAGTAACAACAACGTTACGGGGATCAATTTTACAGCAATCCATGATAACATATTTTACTGGGTAACTAGACATTTTAACCTGTCAAGCTACAAACCTGCTGTATAGACATCATACTCTATTCATGAATGGAGCATAAATAACTGCAGATTAAAATTGACATACATTATTAAAGCCATGCTGCTGGCTGGCAACATATACGACAGAATCAAACTTTTAATGCTGAAAGCAACAGTTTCTAATTGAATGTGCAAAACTTGATCATTTATGCTACTTTCTATTAAAAAAATATTAGTTCATTTTACTCATTGACAGACATTCAATCCAGTGAATGGTATATTATTAATAATACTTTTTTAATGGGTTATTTGGATTTGATCCAGCGGGGCATATTACATACAATATTGCCTGTAATAACTGATTGGATTGCAGTTACGTTAGACTGTTAACCGACGCATTAGTCATCTCTTTCTACAGCTAATCACTTAAACCAGCAACAACAGAGAGCAGAGTGTGAACCAGAGACTCCACCGCAGGTCACACTCCACAGCAAAGGCTGGGAGCCATTCACACACACACACACACACACAAACACACACACACACACACACACACACACACACACACACACACACACACACACACACAATCAAGGCTGAGAACCACTGACATGAGGTCAAGACCTCCCCTACAGCTGAGTTGATTAAACACTTTTCTACAACCCACACACTGCCAAATAAAATCTTCTGTACACAGGGATGACGACTATGTTGCACTCACTGGGTGCATCACTGGCTCCAGGCTTACCAGAGCATCTAGCCCACCAAGTGAGACTGAGGTACAACACCCTGAAGCAGCGGCTCCACTTCCACCTACTCGCCTTGCCTCGGGGGAGCAATCAAGCTGGCTTCTTATAAGGAGGATAATGCCTGTTTGTACATGTGTATATGTATGAATGAATATTTCCCTCACGGACCCTCCACTTGGAGGCAAAGGTTGCTTCTGAAGCATGGCACTGCATAATCCAGAGATGAATGAAGGCAGAGGTGGGGGGATGAAAATTCCTGAACACTGAGACCCTCCTTTACCCCCTGCTGTACTCATACCCACTTAAAATCTGCCTACCCACAATTCAACACTTGGCTTAAGTGAATACCCCCCGGAAGAGGTTCAGTGCCACTGCAGAATAACATATCCTCACTCTTAAAAGCCACAAGTGTCAGCTATGGCTCAGATACAACCCTTCTGGACCCCCACTGGGCACATTACCTTCAATTCAAATGGTCTTAATATGCTTTAATAAGGCCTGGTTTCGATTAATTCTCCCTTGAAACCGGTAGTAACACGGCTACTAGGCACATATAAAAATTGAATGAATGGAGCAAGGCTGCCAGAAAGTCAGAAGGGGGAAAATAGAAATCCTTGTGGATTTGTCCTGACCAGCTGGCTCTTGAGCCCAATATAATGTCTGTGCCCATGGCTCTCAGAGCACCAGTAACAGGAAATATTTGCCCACTCTGTAATGCGTTTAAGGTACGCGTTATGATTCAGTCCAGGTCATAAAGCTCTTGTGTGTCACATCCTGACTGGAAGGACAAAGCTGCTCGGCCTATAATACTCTCAAGCGAACAAGGACAATGGCTTTGTGTTGTGTTTGAATCTCAGCGCTGAAGAAAAGAACAGGTATTTCAGAGGAACGAGGAGTTAAACGAGCCAAAAAATACTTACAGCGCCCATAGGAAACACCACACTGGGTCACTAGAAATGCCTGTCTGTTCCATGTAATGGGCCCTGATTTAAAAAAATCCCAATTCCCTCACTGCACCTGCTGTTATAAAACCCTACAGAAATCCTACCTTGGGAAGTGACTTATAATAATAATAATAATAATAATAATAATAATATCCCCCCCTGAGTTGAGTACGGAGAAAATAACAATAAAAAATAATGGTGTAATGAAAGCACAAGGTGAGCATTAGGAGCCTGAAACGTTTCCCCTTCCTGTCCAGTAGAGGAGACAGATGTAGGAACGTCATCTTTAACGTAGATTTAGTACATCTCTCTCTTTCTTTTATTTATTTTTTTTACAGCTTTCTGTTTCAAACATCTTTTCAGAAAAGCAAATAACTGTCACAGAAGATTTGCTTTTATTGAAGAACATGTTTATTTTTGGGATTAATGTGTTACCTAGCAACTCCAAAAGAAGCTAAACTCTGCACTGGAAGTTAGCTTTGGATTACACTATTGCAATTAGGAGTGACATTAGTGATAAAAGTCACTTATTATTGCCACCATTTAGCAGGCATGTATGCACCATGATGGCTCACATATGGCAAACTTGTTTAGAATGAGATCCGCTTGTCTTTTGATACCATTATGTACTTGCTCGTTGCTATTTGGGGCCAACCCGCACAGGGATTAATGATTCCAGATTTCCCTCAACTCAGAGGGCATGCGATGGCTCATTATACAGTTATTAAAAACAGCAAATTATTACAACATTTATTATCCCGGGCAATCTTATTTGTCTCACCAATGTCATAACTTCCATTTCTGCCGTCTGCATTGGAACGAATGTGTCAGATGTGCCTCAACTGCCACAATTGCACACTCGCAGTAGCCCTCAGTCCCTGCTCGCCTCTTTTTATCCTCTTTGTGAGGTACATACAATGGATGCACTTATACACCATAAAAACATGCTTTAAAAGCACAGATTGCCATCACTGATCTATACAGTGTAGAACCCACTGGGTCATTTCCTGTTAGTGGTTTCACTTGTTGTGCCTTTGAAGCAGGCTTTAATAATAGGACCCAACAGAACTAATGAAAATGCTCTCTGTCAGATTAAAAGGGAGCTTCAGTCTCAGCCACCTAACCACACTGAGCATAAACATTAAAACACACACATACAAAGGCAAGCATGCACACATACAGTACACACAGTTTACAGAAGTGGTTTACACTGGGAGGACCTTTCCTTCTCATGTGTGGATGACTGCTAAACCTCTTAACAACACTGAGAATACCATCAGTGTCCTGTTTTGCAAAGCAGTAGAAATGACAGAACTGGCCAGTGTCAAAGTGAAACGTTAAGGGGAAATGAGCAAACCCATTCATCTCATTCTATTTGTACTTCTTCCCTTTCTTTTTCCATTGTAGGTGCTTCAGTGCATGCTTTAGTGGTGGTCTTGTGTTTAATGAATCCACTTCAGTGCAGTTCCTCTCCGTAAGCCTTTAGGTTTAATCCCCCAGTCTGGAGCAGTGATAGTCTGGCCCAGGGGATGACATCTGTGAAGCGTTCATTAACTCGTAACCAGCAGCAGATGTCCTACAAAACAACTCACTACATCTATGCTTTATTTTGTGCCCAATTTTTGCTTTGCTTCATTACCATTGGAGTGGTGGAAGAACTCAAAACTTTTCAGTAAAAGTAGCAATGCAACAACGTGAAAACACTCCATTAGAAGTAAAAGCCCTGCATACATAAAATCATGCTAATAGATTATTGTATCGGAACATAATTTGGAAAAATATCTGTTCATATATGACATTAATTGGACATTTTAGCAGACAGTTGGTGTTGCAGTGCAGTGCAGCTACTGTAGTTTCAGTGCTTCTCAGTCTAGGGGTAGTTTCCCCTCCAAATGGACACAAGGTAATTATCATAGGCATCATTGGACCGTTAAGATTCTACTACACAAATGTGTTGTGATTTCTAAATCCAAGTGGTTAATCTGTGCATTTCTTGAAATAATCTATGGATCTGTAGCTGTTACATGCCTGAAACTTTAAAAGTTCAGTGACACGTGGCAGGAGGTGGCCCTGACTAGACAGAGCACTATCACCTATATATTAATTCTTTTCTTCTCTGCCTGCATTTCTAACTCTTGTCTCAAGACTCTCGCTCGGACTTTCTAACTTCTTGTGGTCAATGACCAACTACTCTGTTTACCAAACTGTCATTAGAGGTGAGAACTTATAACTGTATTATTCTCATCTGCAGTTGTGCTTCCTGTCTTCCTTGAGCCATGACAGATTTCTTCATCTTATCATGTGTGCCCTTTAAAAGATGTCAGGTGAAATCCATGCAGTGGCGGGTGAACCTCAGTAATGATAAAAGCAAAGTTATGTAGTATAGGAATGATGTATTTAACTTTTTGTTATAAAAAAATGTTTTATTACATTTTATCAGTTTTGACTTCACAGTGCAAAGGACCCTGTGAGGAAATGTTCAGGATATACAGTAGACAAAGCACATGAAGGATAAGATAGCCTCCCTATGGAAGCATCGCATGTGATATCGGGCCTGTGTTTTTAGGATGATATATGTGAGGATGATTCATCTGCTACTGTGCATTGGATTTTTTTTCCTCTGTTGGGACAATGATTACACACTATGGTCTGCAGGGTAAATCATTCATGACTTGCTTTAAAACATTTGCTTTTTCCTCATATACCATCCAGCCCAGAACAGACACTTATATGTGTTTATTTGATGTTTTGAGGACCATAAAAGTGAATAAGTGCAATGTGCGGCACATAAAAAGATGATCACAGTGGTGTTTGTGTGTTTGAGATGAGTGACAGGACTTGCCAGCACCAAAAACATGTTGCTACAAAACAATGTTGAAAATGAATGAGCCACCAATGACATGCACGGGTTTGGTAGCATTCATGAGGCTACGTCATAGTGAATTTTTTAAACCAAAACTGTGCCGTCATGCCGTTAAGACCCAATCGACCATATCCAATCTTTTGGCTGGAGGTGGCCCTCGTGTCATGCAGTGTGACATGATGGATTTCACACATGTTTTTGAAATCACATAATTGTACATTGAAGTAAGACAAGGAAACAGCAGTTTCAGAGTTTAGCCACATATATTATAGCCATAGACAATAATGAAAGGCTTCTTACAGTCACATGAAATGTATTTTAATAAAACACAATGTACACATATGCAGTCCTATGACCATATATTTGCTGGATCCTAATTTTCAAACCTAGAATATGTCAAAGCATAGTTTTATTTGTCTTTTTTTTCCTTATTCTTTAAAACATTGAAATCAGTAGATGAGGTCAAACAAACGTAATACAACATTTAGCGTGACACCAGAGAAAACTTTTTCCACATGTTAAAGATATGCACTGTTATAAGGAACTCAAAGAATATTTCAGCATATAAGAGTAACAGTATAAGGCAAAAATTCTTACCGAACAAAAAAGTACAAAATAGAATTAATAAATAAATCAAATATATACCATATAAATGAAATAGCTATGTGGCGGCTATTTATTATTTGTTTTTCATTATTTTAATCTGTAGCTTGGTATTACAACCTTTTTATCTCTAAAACATTTAGAACGGTGAACGAGTCAATACTGAAAATACAGTAATAAGCTTTCATAATTAGATAAACTATGTACACGAGTCTGTTGCCATGCTAGTCGAACAACTAAATTTCTTCTTTTTTTATATCCACACTATACAGTTAGCGCATAAAGCGGTCTGAACGTAAACAGTTTGTGCTGAGAATAAAATACTTTGCAACTATGCATGGTAATTTTTTTAATATTACTCTCAAAATGTACATAACATAAAGGCCACACATGGGAACAATTGTCTCCATTTAGAGGGAAAGTAGAGGGTAGCTTTGACATAAATATAGGAACGTAAAACAGTCTCTTTCAGTTCAAGATGTTGTTTTCTTGTCCATCAGCATCATTTGCTTCAGCCAAATCTCTTCTGCCTCTTTATCCACCCTCCTGTTTCAACCCCCTCCCCATTATGTGAGCAGTTTAGCTTTTCAGCTCCCTCACTAACCTCTCCTATCCACATCCCTCTATCCAGCTCTCCCGCCTCCACAGTCACTGGTTGCCCCCTTCATCTTCCATCACCCTGGATGGTTAATGACATTTTTAATGACAGGAAATTAGTTCAGTAATGCCAACTGTAAAGGTCCACGAGGCAAGGCAAAGAATGGGGGGGGGGGGGGGCTGGTCACTGCAACAGGGCGAAAAGCAGCGTGAGGCAGGGGCATGGAGCATGTGTTTAGTGAGTTGATATTTATATCGTATGTTAGCCATATACTTTTGTAGTGACAGATCTGTGAATCATCGGCTGTGTCCTGTTGGGCATGGGTGGGATGTAGGGGAGGGCTGGGAGTCAGGTGAGGAAGGGGTGGGTATCGCGATGGTCATCAGTCGGAATACAGGTGCAGCAGCGGCTAGCAGCTTCGTGTCGCTTATTTGTTCAACTGGTAGTTTCAGTCCTCACTGGCTTGAGCGTGCAGTCGCCAAGTGGTCGCTGTGCTGGTTCTGGGCCCTAAACCGCAGCCTCTGCTTGTTCTTCTTCTTTGGTTCTTTGGTTCGTTGCTTTCCTGAACCACCTTGGAATAAAAAGACAAAAAGAGTTAGCTTGGAGCTTTAGTAATAATGTATGCAATTCATTGTGGATGGAAAGGTTAAATGCCCTGAGCCAGCTCTCCCATTTTAACTTGAAGTTAGGCCCTGTCTTGAAGAGGTGCCCTGAGCCACTGAATGTATTTTTTATTTCGTCATTAATCGAATATTTAGTTTACATCAGGCATATTATCGAAGTTGTGTGTCATCTACAGTCTTAATTGCAAACGTACAGCGGTCCTTGGGCAAGGTTTTCAGGTCTGGACAAAGTTGGCATGGACAGCTAATAAGGGTGCCTCATTTTATTTTTGCCCCAAGGCCACATAGTAGGTTAATTCACCTCTGCACATAATCCAACAAAGTTGTACTCCAATAAATTTTCTGCTTTTTATGACAAAATTGTGGTCTGATAGCTAAGTCCTTAGAAAGAGATTGACTAGAAGCTCTGAGATTCATGCAGGTCTGTCCTACACACCAATAAATAGTTGCTTCTCATAACTTTGTTGACCTGGCTTTACTATAAAAAGACTGTTGGCAGTAGTGTGGTGCTGTACTAAGCACATTTCAGTGCACCAGATGAGGAGCCGTGGTGCTGTCTGCACACACACTTGCGTCTTCAGTGAAATGTTACATTTCTACCTGTTCAGAATTTATCTCGAAAACCACCACTTATGGAATGATGCAACATATTGAGAGGATTGTTTTTCAAGCAACAGACCCATTCTATTGATTTTACTGTAAAACAGTACAGTATGTGAAAGCAAAGTCAGGGACAGACTCGGATGGATTGTGTGAGCTCATCCAGCTTGTTGTGGGCTGCATTGAATGCAACATTTGGGATTTACTTTTTGAGTTGATCACACTCTCCAAAAGGTACGTTTAATAAAAGCAATTGAATAGGAATACAACCTTATAAAGAATTTATGGTATATAAGGATTCTAAAGCTCTACAGTGATGTCTTACAAGTTATGCTTTTTGCCAGTAAAAAAAAAAGGCCACATTATACAAAGAAGTGAACCTATATGGGGGCTATGGGGGTACGTTACGTCCGGACTGAAACAAATGTCTGTTCAGCTCAACACATTTCATGTGGGGGAGATAAGTATGGGAAGTTGCATAACTCTCTTTCCAAGTTGGAAAGGTCCACCAGCCCAAGGTTAATCCATCCCAGGTTTCACTGGGAAGGGCAAGGCATGCTGGGAACCGACTTCCTGTTCTCATGGAAGCTTGTGTGGTGGAGGTTCTGCACCCACGGCTCTCTCTGTGACAGCAAAAACTCTGGCTACTGAACCACAAGGCAACAATCTGGCTGCCAAGGCCACAAATAAGATAACGAGGTGTGTGTGCAAGATGCATGTGTGCGAGAGGGAGTGAGTGTGAGGGAATTTAAACGAAGAGAAAATCTAATGGGGGGAAAAGTGGAGTGAGGCTTGGAAGATCAGATGCTATCTGGATGCTGATCTAGAGCACAAAGAAACAAGCCACGCTATGGTTCACTGAGGGGGAAGCACAGGAAAACCATACAGAAAAACATGTTTCAAATGCAGGTTCTTGCAGGCACTTTCTGGGTGTTATTATAGCACTTGTTCAAGCTTTTTCTCTCTCATCAAACATGGACAACAGTGTGTGAAATGTGGCATTGTGTCCAATTGCCTTCATATATGTGTTTGCATTGCAGCTGAATTTTTAGCACCTTTTCAAAAGACCTAATTCCATTTCTCAGAGCTGCACTGTGAGGTCGATTTAAAGATATTCCCACATTTCAGCCAGCATGCATGAGAAATCAAGATACTGCCTTGGTAATAGGGGCTCCCAACGAATAATACAGATGCATGCAAACATCAAAAACATCTCTGAGCTATTTCCTGCAATTAATCTAATCTTGTTACTTTGAGTCACATTGGCAATCTGAGCCCTGGACACACACAGCACCAAACCAACTTTCACATCTCTTCCATCACAAGCTCAGGCCCCGTACACTCTGTACACTGATGCCACTATAGGCCAAATGCCTATAGTGGCATCAGTGTACTGTGTTGCAAGGTGCCTGATAAACAGGACATTCGGTGCAGTCAACTCAAGATGAAAGAACATTTGATGGCAATGAAGTACATGGTGGAGCATTAAATTCTTAGTAATGGGCAAGGCCCTCATAGGCCATTCCTTGAATGCAAGGCTGCATTTAAACCCAAAAAGCCTGCATTTACAGCAATTGCTTGAAACACAAATAAATATGTGTGAGCAAAGTTAAAAAGTAGTTTTACTGGTTGGGCAGGAGATCTGTAATCCAAAAAGTTGGATGCTTTCTGTTTTAATCTTAATATAGACTACACACCAAATTGCAAGAAAGACAGACACATACAACAGCTACACTTTCTAAAGTTTTGCGATTAATGTTAGGACATTCACATCCATCCTTCCTCTCTGCCTTTCTTTTTCTGTTTAGTAGAACTAACAAGTTGTAAGATACATATGAAGCGAATAAAGCTGAAGCTTGTAGCTCTTTTACTATAAACAACACAAAGAAAGCCAGTTACAAATAAAGTGATACCTCTGGACTTGATTTATGGTGGCTTGACGTATTGATGTAATTATCTTTCTGTGTTTCTATGAGTTAAAAATACCTGACACACACCCAGCAAAACACAGATACATTAAATCTAACCCGTCCCACCACAGGATGATTTTTTTTTTCCCCCCAGGGAAAAGAATGAAGCTGTAAAGGAAAAAAAAAAAAGACATTAAAACATTTTTATGTTACGCAGCCAGGCCTCCTTTTCTCAGCTTCATTGCATCTGTAGTTACAGCTCTGTAACTTTGCAGGGAAGTTGTTTCCAATGCTTTTTTCCCCCTTGTTGTGCCTTAAGCAAGTTGATGACAGCTGTCAAGACAGTTACCATGCTACACAGGGAATATACAAAACAAAGTCCTTGCAGCAGGAACCAAATACACTCCATAAGCTGATCACTGATGCTTTCCAGTCATTGCTTTCAAATTGCAGCCTAATAAATGACTACATTCTGGATGTTGTTACTGTACAATATCCAGAGTACTGATAGCTCTGCTTTATACTGCAGCTCTGTGCTACAGAAATCCTTATCCATCATGGAAGATATTTTTTTTATTATGACACATGATATTGACAAGTTCGGATTTTTATGAGCCACCAGTTTCAATGTAGAAACCGAACACTTCTTCATACCCACATTATTAGTGTGTTTCAAGCTTCGGCTCAAATGCTCCAAACTAACTGATGGAAGTTCAAAAGAAACTTTAGACCATATTTCATAACCCAATCTCAATGTTGACAGCTAGAGGGCAACCAATCCCCACATAAGCCCCTTCCCCCAGCATGTGATACAATCCTGCATAGTGAGATGGTCTATCATATCTCCCATTTAGCCTTTCCTCTGGGCACTGTGCACTCTTAACACCTAGTTTTCATCGTCTCATATTTACAACCAAAGTAATCACTTAAGCTGATTACCAGGGTTCAGAGAGGAAACCGTTTAATTTGCCTGAGAAGAAATGATTAAGTCATCTCAATTGCTTTCAAACCCAAGAACAAACTCATAAATCTTACAGCATGTAAAGATAATTATGTCTTGGACGGCACAGTAGGTTTCAAATTATTTTCTTTCATTGTTTAGCATTGTAGAGTAACTGGCATGGTAAGGATCGAATCAAAGGCGTATGGCATTTATCAAGAAATTATAATCTTATTTTGTACTTTTCTTTCCGTTTTGGCTGTATTTACTATCATGACAGCAAACCATAATTTCACCAATGTTTAGTTTTCCTGCATAGATACGCTCTCGCTCTGCCAGTTTGACGTTTGTGTTTAGGTTTGAAATGAAAAGCAAATCAAACAAACAAACAAAAATCTCAACAGCAAATCAAAATGTTTTGTATTTAGGAATCAGAAGCAGAGCCTGTGGTGGGATGCCTGTTTACCATTGTCAGAAAAAAAGGACCTTTGTGGTATTCCTGCATCAATGCATCTGTGTGTGTGCATGTGTGTGCAAATGTGCAAATCATATGCCTGTGCACCAGTTTCTTTATCACCTATGTGAGCTTGAGAAATACTTAGTGTCATTTCCAATCTTTTCAGCACCCAAACCAGCAAGCGAAATATCAAACTCCTCTGCACGCACGGTGGTGGACGTTCCTCAATAACCTCCTACAGCCAGTTGAGATCCACCACATTTCCTTTCTCTTCCCCATCGTTCTCCTTCTCCCCGTCTGTGTCCCTCTGCTGCTATTTGAGGCTCTTAGCAATAACGGAGCTGACTGCATGGTGAGGGTCCATCTAAAAGTTAAGCGCTATTACATGTATCGTATTATTAGACTCGCACTCCAGAATAATATCTCCTTGTGGAACAGCAATATGACTACTTGTCTAACTGATGCACTAGAAGATAATCAGTCAAATCTATATCTTATGGGAAGGGAGCCAAAGCCCAAGCTCGCTTCATGTGTGTCAAAGCTAATATCGTTGTTTTGGAAAAAGGGATCCAAATCGAGAATATGCATACGTTTGCAATATGCAATAGTTTCATATTTCTCTGAAATCAGGTTTTTTTATCCTTTGTCCCTAAGCAGATTTTGGGAGAGTTCGTAGCTAAAGAAAAAGGCCTTAGCCTACAGTGGCTTATCTATATGTCATTCTACAATTATAGGGACAGTGAGCTGCTAAAAAAGAGCAAAACAGTGACTGTCGGCACAGTGATTTCATCCAGTAACGGCTCTGGCGGCAGTGCAGGAATCGAAGGCCTAATCTTATCTCCATTGCTTGCGGTTTGAGAAAAATCGATGGCTGACCTCGAGAAGGCATTAAGACATACGGTAAATGGGATCCTATACGGCTGAAAACTCTCCTTAGCTCTCCTGTTACCCCATCCCTCCACTCGACGCAGACGGTCAATTAATGACTTTCGTAGAATGCGGAGGAAGGAGGAGGTTGGAACAGGGAAAAACAAATACACACATCAAAAAAAAACGTCCAAACACCTTTGAAGAAGAGCCGGGTGGACCTAAGGAAGGTAAAGCTGGAATATTTGGCGGCTCATCCTTTTCATAAACAGGCCAAAGCTGGGAGGCCATTATTTGTGAGGGAAGGAGAGAACTACTGGCGCCAGTGAGATTTGATTTCAGTGGCAGAAATTGGATTAGCAGCCATTAAGGGCCTCCTCACACATACATTTATAATGCTGTGAAGGGGAAAGGATCTGTAGCCAGCCAGTGCTCTCTTCACTCACACACCAACAACTCCTCTGTCTGGGAAAAGGTTACGGACGCTGACACTGCCCTATACAGCTGCAACTTAGTTTCCAGTTTGATTTATAGGTGGGACACAGTTGTATGACCTCAAGTGATCCATAGTTCATTAAGGCGTAGGCCAGAGGTGGGCCAAAGCATTTAATGCTGCTTTCTGCTGTTGTTTGGCTCCAGGGAAATGGTGTAGAAGGGTGCTTTGACATGTGAGGCAGAAAAGAAGTGAAAAATTTTGCTTAAGTGTAAAATAGCACAAATTTGGAACAGACACAGGGCTGATCGTAAGTGAAAAAAGCTCCAGTTTAAGAAGAAAACTACTGGGAAGTGCTGCGGCAGAGACACAGACGTCAGATGTAGGAAAAAAGAAACCAGCCGTTTGACAGAGAGGACAATCATTTACAAGAAGCTCATCTTGCCAACCAACTGACAGGAGGCTCTCTGCACAGCATCACTTAGCCCTAACAAGGTTGCTCTGGATCACACTCCTTCATTCACTCTTTCATTCTGTTGCTCTCCTTTCCCCCATGCTCTGCTTACTATCACCGCACTGCTAGGCGAGAATGATTTAAAACATACGTCTTCTGTTTTTAAAAAGCCATCGTTGGGATTAGGTCGGTCATTATTTTCTCATCAGCGATCCAGTGGAGGATCTGCTAAGAGGTTAAAAAAAGCAGGTTAGCTCACCTATCTGCTCCTTGATGCTCCGTTTCACTGACAGTAAGTTGAAGCCAAAATCTGACTCGGTGATTAACGTCTCTTAGTGGACAAGTCCTGGTGAAACACGCATGACTGACACGGTGATTAATGTGTCCAGTGCACGGTACAGACAGTGGGGTTTTTTTTTCTCCTCTGGAGAAGGTTGATCACACCAGCAAGAAGCAGCCACAACCGGCCGGGGAAGAGTACAGAGCAAATGCGTTCGATTTCATCTCCGTTAGAGTTCAAAGACTTGCTCGGCTGCTTTTCACAATATGGTAACTGTTCCCACGTACTGGTTGGGATACCACCGCTGGCTCCAGCTCTCCAAGGTAGGTTATCAAGTGTAAACCCTCAATGACAGATGTTAAAGTAGGCCAGCTTCCAAAGAACTCAGAAGAAAGTTCTGGCTTTCCAGAGTTATTTCCACTGCAACACCTTCCCTTTCACACGTAGGCTGTGCCTCAGAAACTTTGGAAAGTTAGGAATTACTTCCTGCTATTTTAGGAAAAATGCAGTGGAAGGAACCCTTATGTCAGATTTCCAAGTTGGAAACTTGGGGCACGATTTCATAGGCTTCTAAGATCCACTCTGATGCCAGGATGTCAACACTGGATTTGTTTAGCAATAAGATGATTTTAGACAAGTCGAAGGAAAGTGCTCTTTAATAATTACTCATGAAAGGGTAATTACATCAATTGTGAAGGATTATTACAGTGCTACGTGCAGGTACAGTAAATGTGCTGTCATCGCAAGGCCAAATTTAACAAATCCCCCCCCCCCAAAAAAAGGGTAATTAAAATGCTTTTGTAAGTCACTGCTCTTATGTCTTTAAGATAAACTGTTGGTAGCTAGTCAGATACAACTGCAGAAAAGGGTGGAGGGACCCTAACCCTAACCTCCAAAGGAAAAAGCTGTTAAAAAAAATAACCTCATCAGTCCACACAGATGTGATGTTTTTCTACGCTGCCATCTCCAATAAAGAGACCGTTTCTGAGGCCAGGAGGTGCATTACTTCTCTTTCCCACCTCCCTAACAGAGCATGATTAAAAATATATCACATCACTGTAATGTATTACTAATAAATACTTTACTGCTCACTTTACTGCTCAGTAGATGATGTTGAAACCTGCTAAAAATATGAATTCAAAAATACATTTTAATTGCCTCAGTTGCTAGCTTGAAATGCAAACTTTACTACTGACCTTTGCTGAACTGTCATAGGTGGCTACTGCAACTTTACTGCGTTAAAGTGTAGAATTTTTATTGGTGTAAAGCTGCACTAGACAAGATTTATACGCAGCAGGCATTTTAGTCTAAATTGCAAGGTGAGTAGGAAATAGCAGCTCATCACTGGTGTCTTTTTTTTCCTTATTAAAATAAATCTAACAACTTCTTCAACACACAAAGACACGCGTTTCACATGAATCTGTAAAAATGTGTAAAGAGGAGGTATAAGGAGGTGTCCTGCACTGCAATGGGCAGATGCCTCATCCTGAGAGAACTGGTTTCAGCAACA
The DNA here is from genome assembly GCF_033026475.1 of Channa argus. Taxonomy (NCBI): domain Eukaryota; kingdom Metazoa; phylum Chordata; class Actinopteri; order Anabantiformes; family Channidae; genus Channa; species Channa argus. The sequence goes on from NC_090203.1 coordinate 20,466,439, forward strand.
AGGGACAGACTTCATCATCCCATTGGTGAAGCGGTTCAGCCATTATTTCTAAATTTCTGGTGGGGCTACCAGACACAGAGAGGAAGAAATTAGGTCTGAGGAGTTAAGTTGTATGACGTTATATGGTTTCTGGGCTGTGACATACTGCCAGCTCTTACGGTTTTCCCACTTCCACTTGGAGCTGCCAGAATATAAAGAGTTGTAGTTGAGCTTTAAAGCATAAATCTGCATGTACACTGATGAATAGAAGCCTGCTGTTTACATGACTCGCTCTTGATAGTCACTGTTCTTTTAGCAGATTTGAATTAAGTCGTATAACTGATCATCATGGCCTTTTTGTTTCCACTAAATGGGACCATGCTTTGCACAGCCCACTGTGTCACGATGGTAACGTCAGCCAGTGATCAGGCATCACGACTGGCCCGCTGAGTCTGATGCGCTTGGAAACCGCAGGACTCCGAGAGAATTGAGCAGCCCCCTCTGCGGTCTGCTATCTCCTGACTGACTCATTGACACATCTGGGCCTAAGTATGGGGCTCTCCTGCCCCGGGGGCACTTGGGTAAATGAGGGATAATTAGCTTTAGTTGGCTTTAATGAATGACTTAATGTTGTGTTTCATTTCTGATGAGAAAAATATAAAGCTCCGACTTATCAAAGGGAGGCCCTGCGCCGACGTTCCTGAAGGCTTGCTGCTGGTGTGGTGCTGTTTGTTTTTGTTTTGTTGTGTGCGTGGGGGCGAGGCAGAGCGAGCTGAAGATAGCGGCAGCATATGCAGGGGTGGTTTCGAATGTGACCGCGGTTCCAAAGATCAGGAAACCTGATGGGACGTAGACCAGCAAATCCATCACTCTAACTGAGAAGTCACTGCAGATGTGTTTGCCTTTACTCAAAGACAGAAAAGGCCATAGCACTCCACTTTGATTTCAATGCCTTCTGCTCTCCGATGTGATCTCTATAAAGGCTTTGATCCATCTTATAATTCCCACACGCTGTGATATAAAGCAGGAAGCGTCTTGCAGAGTTATGATAGTCATCCATCATAGTTTCCGATAAGTGTATTGCAGTGAGCAGATGAAGTGAATCATTTTCAACAGACACGAGATCCACCATGGATTTATTTGTTCTATTCAATCCTTGATAACAAGCTGCTCTTAAGCTCCTCTGATATAACTGTCATCTACATTTCCCTCTTTTGACATGATGCATCACTCGCCACTGTAGCGGAGGATACTTCATTATCTTTGCTTTGCCATTATGAAGTCAAAGTTAATAGGACTGGACTTGGCAGCTCACTTTAGTGTACTTTTACACTTTTACACACTTTGCCTTTTCAGTTTTACAGAAAATCAAGCTTGGTATCCTCTGAAAAACATATTGACTTCAGAGCAACTCCCAAATCTTCTCCTTTTCTGTGTAAAACATCACTGCTGCAGCAGGAACTGTGCACTTTTCAAAGTGCCCTCATACATACAAGAAAAGCACATTGAGGAGTGGGGGTGACCTCTTCACACTGCTGTTGTAGAAATATTTGGAACATTTAGGAGGAGCTGAAATCTGCTTTTCCAGGATCTACTGAGTACAATATAAATCTAGGCCCCTAGGTAAAGAGGTGGTTTACACGGCTCAGCCACCTCCCATGAGCCTCTAGGTCTTCACGCACAATCCCTCTACATTACAGCACCCCTCCCCACTTTATGGAGAGGAATAAAATGGTTGTTAACACAGCCATGGGGGAGCGTGCAATAAGGTGCGCTAAGAGTCTTGGGCTTTCTGTTGCCCTGTGGAGCTATGAGGAGGAGAGCAGGATGCATGAGGGTTTCTGCAAATAAGTTTTGTTTTGTTGGGGTTTGTAGCTTGGCTTTTACGAGCCATTTAAAAACCAAAGCAGCAACAGCAGATGCGTAACGAATGGATTAAACGACGTTTTTATCTGAGCCAGAATAAGTTACAATTAATAAAGTGACCAGCTGACAGGCCTTAGTAACCTCCAAGGCCAGAGAACATGGTGTATTAATAACTGTGTGTAATGTTACAGATCACATAAAGAAGCACATCCCGTATACAGTACTTCTCAGGTGGTTGTGGCCAGATCTGAATGTTACTGTATGGAAATGTTCTCCACTTTGTAAAAGTCACGACCTAATTGAGTTAGTTCAATGAATTAGTTAACTTCTGCTGATAAAATCAGCTGCTAATGTGTCATATAAAAATGGAAAGTTTTTCACATGTTGCATCTCCATGTGTCATTCATAAAGTTTGCATTTGAAGCTGTGCTTTAGTTTTTCAGATACTCGGATACACTTTTCATTCTCTGTTTCCACCTGACCTTCATCATCCTGGTCTCTGTGGGTCTGTAAGGGAATGGAGAGGGATATAGGAGGAAATTGTTCAGCATGATTCCTTTTTTATATCTCATTTCTGCAAGTCCTTTCACTGCCCCTTCTTTCTACCGTGTAGCTCCAAGAGGAAATCCATCACGTTTGAACACGGAGCACAACTGTCCCAAAACAGGACCAGACCCTAACGAGCAGGGAGCCAAGTTAAGTCGGATGGGCTTAGACACTAAAACAGAGACAGGGGCCATCAGGATCATGCTGCAATGCCCGTGCAATGACCAGTGATGAGGGAATCAAGTCTGGCCTGCGCTTTTTGTTTTCTTTGATTGTTCTACTAACCCTCTAAGGGCGCTGTTATTCAGTCTCATCTGATGACCCAACAGGCCGCACATATTTTTTGATAAAAATAGATCACAGCGGAGGAAAGGGCGGGAGTTTTTTTTTTTTTTGATGTGTTCGCAGAGCTCCTGTTGCACAGGAAAGAGAGGTAAAGCCAATTCAGGAAAGACGTGATCCTCTGTAAGGCCTGTGAAGCATCAAACACTTGTCAAACACAGAGCAGACAGACAGCTGAGTGGCTCTGACAGATCTGATCACAGACAGAGGCAATAAGAGTCACCGCCACTCAGCTCCTCAATCCAGGCACCACTCTCACTCTCTTGTCAATAATCTCCCTTCAACTCAATAAAACAGAAACAGAGGGCTCTGAGGCATATGGCAGACATTTGCTTGTTGTTTTTAGCTCCGTATGATTACAGTGCAATTTCACTGATCATTTCAGGTTCTAACCTTTGCAGTGAACAGGTTTGTGTGCTCCAAAAGGCAGCAGCATCGGAGATGCAGCAGAGGAAAGAGAAATAAGTCAAATCAAAGGGGGACTTATGCCCTCAATGATCTGAAAGAACTGCCTCAAGGCCTGCTGGAATCACGGTCCTGTACCTTACCACAGAGTGGGAGGGAGCATTTATGTTGGAATGAATTTGATATGGTACCTGGAACGGTTTGAGTTTCATGACACAAACCACTCAATCATTTCCTGACCGTTTCCTTAGGGATTCGTTGTGTTTTGTACTTTGAATTGTAGGTATAAGGGGGATTGTTATACCTAAACTAAGTCAAACCTTTGTGACTTAGTGTATAACTAAAAGCTGCCCTGATGAGCCCAACCAAGAATCAGCTGAAGAATGTAAACTGCCACTAATTACAGTAATTTCCCACATTACTTTATTTATTTGTTACCAACTTTTGTAAACCCAAGAAAAATTGACAGAGCGATAACCTGTAACTATTTATAAAATCTTAAACTTAATAAATGATTTCCACTCAATGCTGTCTTATAGCTTTTTAGTAACTCAACAGCATCATGACTACAGGACTTCATTTTTGAATTAGAATTTTTTGATTATAGATTTGCTCGATAACTTATCTCATGTTGGTGAGGTGTTATCAATGCATCCTGTGACACAAGCTCACATACCAGCACTGGCAGAGGGGCAGAGATGGTCCTCTCTAAGGCTTTTGACTGAGGCTCGCCTCTTCATAACCAAGCAGGGAGGGAAAACCGTGTGCATGATGCACACATGTGCAGGATCTGGGAACGGAAGTCTTTCTATTGTATTGATGAAATCCTAAACTCTCCTCACCTATACATTTCTCATGGATGGTTACTTTTGATCTTGATGAAATTTAAATTAAAACATTTTACATTTGATGATAATGAACACCATGAAGCCTTATGCTAAAGCTTATTTTTTTTCAAGATAGAATATTTCTACATTGATTTAATTTCGTCATATGCAGTCTGAAGATCATTTAAAGGAACATACTTTGTTGAACCACAAGTGACAAAAAGAATACATTTATATAGGTTTAAATGTTGTTAAAGAATGTATAAATATGCATGTCTCTCAACTCATTGGTAATCTCAGGCAGCCGCTTTTGCGCAGTGAAAAAAACCTTTCCAGGTAATAAACTTGTGATAATGTGTTTGCACCTTCAAGGTCAAACCCTATGACATCATTGAGTCAAAGAGAGTGTAGTGCTCCACAGCCGTGTTATGTTGGTCCTGGCCTCTACTTACCACTATAATGGCTTTAGCCTGTTTTTGTCACTGTTCACAAGAAAAAAAACCCCAGACACACAGATGTACACACAGCCGAGGGCCAGCAGGCCTATACTTGCTGCTTTGTTGTGTCTGCGTGTCTGTAGACTGGGTCCACTCATGGCCATGAGTGGGTCAGAAGGCTCTCTCTGAATCACTAGCTGTAATTAAAAGCTGTGATGTCTCAGTAAAGATGCCCGCCAAAGATGGAGAGTGAGAGAGCAAGAGAGAGAGAGAGAGGAGCAGAGAGAGGAGGGTGAAAAGACGAGAGGAGGTTTGGAGTGGAGAGAAGACGAGAAGAGAGGGGCTTCTGGTGACCGAGCCAGTGCAACTGTGCACCAGATGTTTTGAGACTACCCCATTCGGCTCCTCGCCTTCCTTTTTTTCCTCCTTCAGCCAGACCACTGGAGAGGAAGGACTCCAGTGAGCATAGTGCTGCTTCGAACAATGTGTGCCACGCGAACACATCCCTCTACTGTGGCATGCACATTGTTCCTTAGACAGCCGCGCACTGTGATATGTGATATATGAGTGAAAGAGTGACATTGGAGCATGAGACAGAAAATAAGAGTGGAAACACGGACGGGGGGAAAAGAGTAGATAATGCGGTGACTTCATCCTGTGAGGTCTCTTTTATTGTGTGTCGGTGTCTATTACGTGTTTCTCACACTCTGGCCGTATAAATGTGTGCGTGCGTATGTATCCTCATCTGCCTGGTGTGGTGTAGCAGTGCAGATGAAAGTGTTTGCGGCTCACAGGAGAGCTGGCAGCAGTGCCGGACTGGAGGTCTGGCAGACAGAGAGAGGAGGTGCAGGGATGCAGGTCCATCAGACAGATCCCGCTCTGACCAGCTCGGATTGGTAAAATATGAGGTGACAAACTCTGATACAGGAGCCTACTTGAAACAAGGGTTAGACTGACACAGTATGAACAGATATGTTTGGACTGGACTGAAGCAGAAAACAGATGCTGCTTCGTGGCTGGATTTTATATCATTAAATTTGACCATTTCCCTGTTTCAAAAACCTTCAATAAAGTACAAAATTGTATGTTTTGCTTGAATCTTACTCCTGTTAGTGTGGGGAAGGCCCTTAAACTACTTTTGGCCCATCATGGCGCACTACAAATCCATATTAACAACATTTTCTAAAGCAGGGTAAGCAGGTTCAAAATCAGGTTTTACAGATTACCACCCCTGAAGATGTCCTGTAAAAGCTTCACTGTGTCCACATCTCTGTTAAGCCTTCTGATATACACGTAGGAAACAATCGGCAAACCTCTGTTCTATCACACGTGGACATCTCTGGCTGGTATAAGGTATTTTATAAAACAACAACAACAACAAAAAAAGAGTCTCATCACAAGCTGTTCCTATCCATCCCTGTAAAGACACAGACCGTGTCTCACCTGCTGTAAAAAAAAATCACAGGGTGTAACAGCACAAATTGCCTGTCGAGGGAATGTTCACCGATGGTTTGCTTTACAGCCCCGGCCGAGTCATGGGCAATATCATCCCACATACTGCACAGCGGGGGGAAATAGCTGCTGTGTGTAGGGCATGAGAACATGAAAATGTTCTACTTCTGTACAGTATCTGCCCCTCCTCCCGCTCCTCCTCCTTTTCCTTCTTTACCCCTCCAGTTTGCTGCCACTTTGTTTGTTTGTGTACGTCTGTTTTTGATGGGACTGTTGATGTCAGCCCATATGCCTCATTTCCCCTGCTCGAAGACGACAACGGAAGCCTTGTAACCAACATTCTGTCGCTCCTCCTCAGCAAAGGCACGCTCTGAACAACATGTGCAAAGTTATACTGATTTGCAAACTTGAAAATGACTGATTTAGGCCATTCTCTCATAAAACTTTACAGGTTGCGGTCGTGGGTGAGTGTAGAAATTCACTTTTATCTCCGCAACATGAAAATGCACATCTACTCGCTTGACTTTATAGGAAAAACACTACTACTAGTGCATATTCTAAAGTAAGCAAGTCAAACAGTTGAGAGGATGACTGTATCTAATGTGTGTACACAACTCTATGATAGGCAGTTCAGCAAAACCGCAACTCAACTGAGCCAAAGAGTGTGAGAAAAAAAAAAACTTGCACCCCTCCTCTTTCTTCCTGCTTGGAAAAGACCAGATGACAATAATGTGGAATATGGAGCCCCAGTGAGCACGGCTGACCCCTCCTCTTCCACCTCCCTCCTTCCATCCCTCCACCCCATGGTCTTTGAAAGGCCTCCACATGTTTATGGCTCATGCTTGTGGTATGACGATGGATTCTCCATATAAAAGCCAGCAGGATCATGGGGGGTTTCAAATATTGCTCTCTGAAGACAGTTGCTGACAAAATGACAGCAGCCATATTTATTTTGGTCAGAGAGCTGGGGCACTTAGTGGGAAGTTAATCAGAGACCCCCCCCCCCTCTCCAAAATACCAAAACAAGGACTGTACCCAGGGCCACCTAGTCTCAGAGACTACTGATTATGACTTTCTCTGATGGAAGATTTAACACCATTAAACTGCATAAGAGGCAAAAAAAATAAACCAGTAAGTTTGATTTGAGACCATCAGCACATGCTGAAGTGTTGATCGCCTGTCCAGACACGAGCTTAGATAATTAATTTTCATCTGGTTAGGAGATCTAAAAAATAAATGCAGCGAGAGCAAGAAAAAAAAAAAGAATATACAGAAGAGATTTGCAAAAATGGGTTGATGAAACAGAACTTGTGGTAATTTGTGACTGTGACCGCAGCAGTGACCATAACTACCACTGGCACTGCGATTGCTGGTGACCTGCAAGTCACTGACAGGTCAATGTGTCTTTTCGCTCTTCAGTCGTATGATTATTCACTACAACACAGTGCAGAGCTTCAAAGGGGCCTCTGCGGCATCTCAGTTTCACAGTCGCGTGTGCAGAAAGAGGAAATCCTCATGATGTTTTTATGTGTTTCCGAGTTTATTCACAACTAGCTTTGGGCAGCATTTAATTTAATTACGGAAGGTTGCAAGCGTTAGAGGTGGGTGTTGGTGATGGTGGGAGGGCTCATCCCAGTTAGACCCCAACCCATGCCCAGTGTCTGGAGCTAGGCCGTCCATGCTGTCCAAAGGAGGCAGGAGACTTCGGAGGCCCCTCTCACCAGCTACTGTGTCAGCCCCTGTTGAGCAGGCTTATTAAATGAAGATTAAGCAGTGGCTCCCCTAGTCACAACAGGCTGTGGTGTGAGGCACACATAATTACTATGACAGGGTGGCTGCCAATTAGTGCTCTCCTTCTGTCCTGGGAAAACGCTTCCCATTCCTCTCCCGCTGGCGGGAAGAACTTAACCGGATTGTCCGTGATATTACCCAGGCCGGAGATCACTGTTAATCACCAGCCGTCATTCCACTGTGGCAGGAATTTGTCATCTGTGCACCAGCTCTCCGGTCCAAAAGTCCCGCCTTCCCTTAAAGCACGGCCGGTGAACATTAATTGGAATAATAAGCACATGAAGGAACACAAGTGCAAACCTCGTTTCTCAAGTGCTATGGGTACAGTTCAAAGTACTGTGTTGTTATTTGCCTCGGACAAACTGCACCATGAGTTCTTCTGCTGAGCAACAAGAACATGCTCCATCAATTAGCCTGTAGTCGCAAGTATCCGTCTGTTCAAGAAAAGAAGTAAGCCTGATGGTAAGGCTACATCTGACAAAAACACTTCCAAAACTGTGTTTAGATGTCAACTCTCCAAGCCAAACACAGGCCAGACTCTGATGTGATCATGCTGAGTGCATAACTAAAATGCTCACAAGTGAATGGCATCTTTCGCCAGAGCTTAAACCTCTTGGCTCAGTGAGTATAAACACCAAAATTGTGTGCCACACGCTTATACACATGCACACGCATTAACCGCTCGCTTGTATGCAAAGAGTGCCAGAAGCCGGAATCGTTTGGTGTTTCAACGCGGCGTGCGCTACAGACACGGCGGTTGAGCTTCCTCCAGAACGGATTTGAGGCAATCACCGTTTGCTCTGTGCGTCATTTTTAACAGGAGCAGAGACTTTGCAGCAGATGGTTCGCAGACAGTGAATCCGCAGCACCATGGATTCACCACAGAACCAGACTGGCTTCAGACAGAATCTGGCATAAATCCCACCAGTCTGCCAAATCCTCCTGAGGTTTGGTCGATCCGGGGCGGAGCTGGGTTCGCTTTGGTCCCTTGCGCCAGACTGTAGGTGCCTGTGTGGTAAAACAAATGCCTGCCTCTTTCCTTCTCTCTCCCACATCCAATGGCCTTACAATCAGACACAGATCTTGCAGGGCCTTTAGATTTCACATAGTGGAGGAGTTATGAGGTGGTAAACTGAGTCTCGATGGGTTTATCGTCTTCAACACTGCTGCCATAAAACGTTAAATAAAATCTTGTTATGCAAGGTTTCAAACTGATAACCAGACAGGGCGTGACGAGAAGAGGCAGTTATCACGCTTACAGTGTGAACAAAAACCATGAGAGGCAGTGTGGTGGTGACTGGATCCACGGACTCAGGCGACTGATGAGACGAAGGCCTCGGTCTTGACTCAGCCCTACAGCAGAAAGTTTCTCTGCTTACACACATGCAGAAGATCAATACTCCCACAAAGGGCTGAAGCCCTCCAAGTACAGGTACATTATCCAGGGGCCAAAGATAATCATTAAGTTCCCTTATGCTTGTTCTGTTTGTCTTTTGTCTGCTCTCTCCCTTTATCTTTTCACAAGGTCAGCAGGGTGGCCGTGAGCCTTCGTGGACCCATAGAAAGAGTCAGAGAAGCCTTTTGATTGTAAATTCAACTGGAGTGTCTGGAAAACAAGGTCTTAACCATGGTTTTGTTATCAGTTCCAAAATTGGTTAAGCTATAAATTTTTACTGTTCCATAACTTTATATAATAAAACTTCTGTTCTTGTTCGGGTTAACTTTAGGCTTGGCCGCCTCCTGCACTCCTCTTTAAGAATCTACTTTTATCTCCAAGTCAAGCAAGCTGAGCTGCACAAATTTCACTCCGGCCTGCGACCACCATTAAGACTTTTGTGCTGTCTCAGAATCTGAAAGCCGATTTGTCAGTCGGAAATTAGCCTTGGTCGTAGTGGTGCGTTTGTTTTAGACTTTAGCCCGTATTCATGAACAAATCTGGGATTATATTAGGACAGGGAGTTTGGAGAGATTTAAAATTTCAAGTTGTGTACACAACATCCAATGTCACAAGAGAGAAAACTATATCAGGAATCAAGAATCAACAACTCACACACTTATGTTCATAACCCAGCGAGTCTGATGACAGAAATCTCGATACAGAATTCCTATATCACCTGCCTCACCTTTCCTCTCCTCCCCTCCAATCATCACACAAGAAACCAGTCTGTCATGGCTGATAGCATTTGGAAGAGCTATTAACAAGGTCCCTTTATTGTTAATAGCCTTGTTCAGACCACCTCTCGAGGGAACCAGAGGATAGATACATGTCTGGCAAACTTTCCAGACAAGGCTTCCCCTATTCCTTAATATCATATTAGGGATATATTTACTATTAATACAATGCAGCAATTTTAAAACTTCAGAATTAAGAATAGTGGAGGCTTTGTTTAAAAAAAAAAAAAAAACAACAACAACATACAAGCAGGTCAAACTATGGCTTTATCTGTCTACAACAATCTCCCTGAAATGTGATACATGCAATAAGCCGTTATGTAATACTTCCCAGAGAATCTTTCACAAAAGTTACAGTACAGGCTGCACAACCCAGATGGTGTGAGCACACCACTTAAACATATTATTTTTGTCAAACATCAAAGGTCATCTTGAAATTGAACTGACAGTTGGATTGGAAGTGGCACTTTTGACAGTATACCACCGTGTATTTGGTTTGTCCTCGTGCTCCACAAAATCTTTTGCCTCTATTTTCAGGCCGGAGTGTGTTATGAGGACACACTTTTTTCCCCCTCTGGCTAAGGCCAATGGGGTACAGGAAATGAATCCCAGCGGTGCACATGATATAAGGTGTTTATACTGATCATGACCTTTTCAGACACACTTTACACAGCTCGTCATGTTTGCTTTACTATCTCCGCTTGTGTATGTTTTAAAGAGTAATCAGATCTTTGGAGAGTTAAACAAAGAAGATCATTTGTGTTATCCTTGTGCAGCTCAGCTAAGCTGAGAGACAGGGATCTGTCACTGACATCCAATGTAATTTAATAACATAGAAAGGTAGAAATGCAAGCCAGGGCGATCAGATAAACATTTCTATAAATACCTCATACTTCTACGCTTCCTCTTATTTCATGTCTCCATTTAATCCACAGTGTCTTTACAGTCTGCAGTTATACAATCCTATGTACAGTATATCCTAAACATTGGTATCTAGTGTCTGGAAAAAAGAGCTGATAAAAATGTTCCAAGTCAGCATTTTTATATTTCTATCTACACAATCCACAGGTAGAAGGTTCTGTTTTCTACATCTGTTTAAAGATGAAAGTGATCACATTTCATTGCAGGGCCTTTCATTTTTAAGTAGCACTCAAGGCTTACAGCTTGAAATCTTCCTGAAATTTGTATGAATATTAAAGGTCACCTAGCGAGGTATTTCATAACAAGCTCTGCCATATTGAGGCCCTTCCTTGAACCTCTCGATCTTCTTCCACAGGCTCTGACCACTTCCTAATCATTTTCATTTCAGAGGGGGTGGCCTCTCCTCCCGCTGGACTCTGCTTTATTATCACTCAAGTGATTATTTTACAGTGTCAGCCGGCGAAGCTCCCATGCGACGGTGTTGGATCTGTGGAGTGTTTCTCCTCCTGTTCGACTTTACATTTTTACATTGTATTTATTTGAATTGAAGAGTATTGCATTTCACTGGCTTTTGCCAAGTGGGGATATTTCACTAGCGGTTGAGCGGTGGGGAATTAACAACACATGCCTAAGTCTGAAATGTACCTTTATTAAACGGACGACCACAGCACTTCACGAGTCTGGAGAGATGCACACGCAGTGACACTTTTACACGCAGCTTTTAACCACACAACTGAGGCCACTGGTGTTCCACAGAGATGTAACTCAGTCGTCGGATTGGATCAGTACTGAGAGCTTTACAATGATCACATCACCAGGGAACAGTAGCTTTAAGTAAGATGGACACGGGAATTCCTGAAGGACTGAAGAAAAATGGCTCTGCTATGCATTCAATTTAAGCTTCACAACAACTTCCCATAAGTGACTTCATGCTTGAGATAATTGACGGCAGTAACCATGCACAACTATGCCAAATTTTAATTAAAGAAGGTCATAAAGTTTCTTAGGAAAGGTCAAGCAGGCACAGCTAGGTCACCGTGAGAGGCAGGTGGGGGTTGGGGAGAATGTCCCTGACAAAAAGGACAGGGCTTTAGGAACTAAATTTGCCATGGAATCACAGTTTCCAAGTGAGAGATCAACGACGGCCTCGGTAGTGTTGAAACATGAGAAAGTACCAGAGTTTATTTTAAAATTTATTTACTCTTTCACCACTTCACTAAATGATCTCCACATTCGACACCCCAGGCCAAAAATGGAGAAAACTCCTCAAGGTTAGAATATTTTCCTCTTTCTGTTAAACAATGTTTTTCTTTTTTCTGACAGCCTGAATGATATGTGCCACTGTACTTGCTTCCTTATTTGGTGAATTAAATATTTACACTTGGCCTATTCTAATCCAAAGTTTATGAGAGATGTAAAAGTACATTAAGGAAAAAGACATTTATTTTAAAAGCACTGCTAACTGAGGCCATCACCCCAAATGGTGTGTTTGGACTGTGCGAGAGAAATGGTTTACTTTTTGGAAAAAAAAAAAAATCCCTTTGCTGTACTCACACAGAGAGAAATTCCAGATTTGACTGCTCATTTAATGGCCTGACATACACGCTGTGTGCACCGCAAATATCTCTCAAGCTGACGGGAGGAAACAGAGACGGCCATTGAGGAAACCTGATGTTCGTACTTTGAAGAATTCCACTGAGGAGAGGAAGGGAGATGGGAGTGAGCGAGGAAAAATATACCTCAGAAAAAGGGCTGGCTTGAACCAGGCCACCATGGAAAAACAGATATTTTTATTGCAGGGAAACGCCACCGTGCACGCTCAAAAAAAAAAAAAAAAAAAAAAAAGACGGTAAAGAAACAAGGCTGAGCGCAAAGTACAAGGGTTCCATCGGACAGGTGGAAAGAGTTCTCCTATGTGCTGCATGGGGCTGTCTTCTTTAAAATTCACCACAGCAGTGTAAACCTAGAGTCGAGAATGACTGACAGCGGATCTCTTTTACACGCACAATCATACAGTTGTATAACATCCTTACCTCTCCTGCAGTGCCTCACAGCCATTTTGCACATCCTGGACTCAGCGATGGTGGGACAGGGTATTGTGTCTTTGGGTGGTTTCTTTACAATGTGCCGCGTCCGGGTCTCCAGACCCCACTTGTAGCCACAGGTTTTGTTTCTCCTGGTGCAGGCTCCCCATTCGCTCCACTGGCCCACCTCACAGCCCTCTGAGATAAAGAAACAATTATGTGCAGTGAAACCAAAGTAGAGTGATGTTTCGAGGCAAGTCAAAGACCCCAGGTCAAGCTTTAATACAGGGGGAAGGAGCTTTAGTAAGATGCTACAACCTACAACCTGTGTGTAGTCACAGCTGACCAGCTCATTTTAGTTTCAAAATAAGCAGCCAGCTGAGATGATATAGAATCCAGTGCACATCCAAAGAAAGTTGAAACTGTCATGTTTTTGACATATGCAAGTGTTGTTTCACGTACCTCCACACTCCATAGTTTCCTCCAGTGGAGCAAAGCCCTCGGGGCACTTATCAAAGCAGCGCCCTTTGTGAAGGTAAAAACCTGACTTGCACTTGGTGCAGAAGTCTTTACTGAAACAGGACTCGCAGTTCTCTATCCTGCACCCTGGAGGAAGACAGAGAGAAAGAGGAAAGTCATGTGGGTCTAAGCAAACATCTCATCTGGAGTTGATTGAGAACTAAAGGGTTTGGGGAACGGGGTCCTTGAAAAGATTATACCATCTCTCCCGCAAAAAAAAAAAAAGGAAAAAAAAGAAAGAAAAAGTCAATGAATCATTTATCTCCGGGGCTCAAGTGTATTTCAGAAAACTTGTTTTGCCTTTTTCATCTTCCTATTCTTGTTCAGAGAGGGGAAATCAACAGTGTGAAAAGACAACATTGGAATGGTGTCACGCTGACCTCTTTGAACAAACTACACCAATATGCAACAGATACAAACACGCATTATATTATTTGGTCCATAGTACTTCCACATGTCCATAATAGTTCCTATCTTGTACAAACTGCAGACACTGTATAATTTGCACTGCTTATTCGTTGCCTTGTACCTGAACACATAATGACAATAAAGTTGATTCTAGTCTAAATAGATCAACTGTTTTTAACTGATGGTGTGCTGCAACAGGAAGGACACATCTGACTAGTTGGTGGTGAAGAGTGAATTTACTGTCCTATATCTTATCACTCCACACTGCTCCAGTCTCTCCGTTTCCACAGCTAAGGATTATTGGGAAGTCGGTTTTTCAGCGTGTGAATGATCACAAAACTGGCCAGCTGTGTGGATCCTTTAAGTTTTGGCTACAGTATAACAGGGGGGGAGGGTGCGCTAGATACAAGGAAACATGGGGGACACCAAGGAGTTGTGCCGCCTTGCCTAACAAATGCTGATGCATTTAGTCAGCAAACACAACAGAGCACTTATCCTCCCACGCCACACCCTGCCCCCTGCGCATGACACACAGTGCCGCGCTTGGAAAGAAAGTCACAGCAATGTGTCATCAAGCCCTTACTCTGCAAATAGCACGTCAGGCAGGGCCAAATTACAACAACCACACCATGAGGGCGACGCACAGGCCCACATGATTAGAAGGAGCCTCCCAGCGCTGTCTAATTTATGATGCTCCTCGAAGCTCTATGTGGCCCTGCTGCCCAATAGGCTTTGACTGGAAGAGAACCACAACTTATTACCTGCAGCCACTATCTCCCTACAATTGCAGGGCTCTTCTCAGGTAGGGTGTCATCTGCTCTTCTACCTGGGTCTTGCAAAGCAACACAACTGCACATAAGTGCGTGTGCATTTCTCGACATGTAAACCTGCCTCACTGTGATTTTCCACATGTGAGAGCGACAGAGGCTGAGGGCTGCTCTTTTATCTGTGACCCTTGCAGGGCTCGGGGAAGGGAAGGTTCTCACAATCACACCCCTTAATTACACGATCTCCAGCTAACCATCAGGCCTCCTCCTCGACATTCCTCCAAAACGAGGGGGTCCCTCCCCGATTTACTTTGAACCCTAAAGTATGGCCTCTGCCCACTCACTCTGGTCTCACGCTTTCCCGACCAGTCTAAACAAACCATAGACACACACACACACACACACACATATGCACAAACACACACATACCAATCAGATATAGCTGGAGAGAGACCCACTCAGCTGTGAAGCTGTACTCCACATTTTAAAATGATGATTCTGACCATAAATCACAAAAATATCCTGTTATCACATCAAATTTGTGCTACTAATTCAATTGTCTGATCATATTTAGCTTATCGAAGCGTTTCCATTTTATCACAGATCTCCACGCATGTCTTGGATCTCTGGAGGTATGCAGTGCTGCAGAGGTATAAGTAGATTTTTCTTTCACCTCAGCCTGGGTGAAACTGAAACAGTCAGGCTTGGGTTTGATACAAGACAAGCCCAATACAGGGAGCAGGCTAATAAATCACAAAGCTAATTGGAAAGCACAAAGCTGTCTTTTACCCTTCACACTTCCCAGGCCTGTCAACACCTGAGAAACGTTGAGCTTCCAAAAAAGAAAAAAAAAAAAAGCAGTAAGAACATCTGGCAGTACTCTTAAGCACTGGGTTTGTTGTGCAATTCAGTTATTGACACTAAATACGCGCAACACAGATGTGCAGAATACTGTATTGTTCTTGCAGCCACGGTGGAAGGATTTTGATCAAAACATCTCTTTTGGAACAAGTTTAACGTGTAGTCAGAAAGTGGTGCACATGCTCAGAAATCTTGTTCTCTAAATAAAAGATAAGAAATAATGTCACAGCAAGATGAATGAGGTGGATGCCACTAAATGCTTTTTGTGCAGCTAAATGTTAAGCAGGATGCAGGAAGGCAAAGCTTGAGGGTCAGAGGTCATCAGAGAATGAGGTGGGTCGAAACAAATCACTATGACAGACATATATCCCTCTGTCCAGTTATCAGACAGAAGGCTATCTGGGACAGCGAGGGCTATCTGTGACACAGGGGAAGCTCCCACACTGACCACTGGACAGACAGCCCGCTGAGTCAGCAGTTTGTCCGACAGCTTCAGAAACAGATACAGGGGGAGCGGGTTCATTCTCCCTGCAGGATTAACCTCTGGTCCACCTTTAAAGTCTTCATGTAGGTGCCTCGTGGAGACTAATGAGAAATAATGAGGTCATCAGATCCTTGAAGAGGCAGTGCTCCTGACTTAAACGAATTATCATCATTATCTCCCAGCCTGCTTTTTGAGTTATATTATAAACACAGGAGGAAAAGCCTTATGTTGCAGCTCAGAGAGGAATCGCAAAAGCTGCCAGTGAAGTGGCTGAGAGTACAACATTTAGAGATTTACAGAGAGGCATCGGTGCTGCACCGATTCCACTATTGCGGTTGCACAATTTTTATTTAGTTTTGCAATTTTTTTTTTGTTTTTCACCTATCAAGTGAATCTGAAGTTGAGAAATGTGTCACAGAGCATCACAAGTGATCTACTGGCGCACATCTCATCTCTCCTGTTCCAAGCGAGGTCTTGGAGGTGTGTTGACAGGCTAAGGCCTAGAAAGGTAACCGGACCCGAGTGTCCATGGTGTAAAAGGCCTGGCAGTGTGAAGGGAAAAACAAACCCTACATTTTTCCATTTTTCACCTCCAAGTTAAGTCGAACAGCTCTGACCTACTGTCTAAGCCCAAGGTTTGGCTGACATGGAAGCTTTGGCTTGCTCACTGCCACCCAGCCATGTCGTGCAGAGCTGTGGAATGGCAGGAGCTCATGGCAGAGGCCAGAGCTGCCATGTCCTTCCCGACTCTCTCCAAACCCCCTCTATCTGCTGTTTTTTCCACATGGGTGATCCTTCGCATGCTGGCGTGGAGCTAGCTGAAGCATAGGTGGTGTTCCTGTCAATCAGCGTCTCCTAGAGACCGATCACAGATGATAGGTGTGTCAGCAGTTCTCCAAGCTCCTTCACTCCAAGGAACACAGTCTGCGATATACCAGGATCTGCTCCTGTGTCTGCTCAGCCAGCTTCAGCACTCACACACACACACACACAGCTCAAGTTTGAGATAGCGGCCATGCACAGATAGCACTTACACTCACACTATAGAATACACAATTATGCCCTGTTTTGAGAAAAAAAAAAAAAAACAGATTCAACTCTGGCTGTAACATCCTGGGAGCAGGGCTTGGTTTGGTGGCTCCATTGTATTGTCTGGCAAATGTGAAAGTGCGGTTACTAAAGCTGTGATGATTAAATGTCCCTCGGTAAGGCTGAAAGGCCAAAAGCAACTGGTCTTTTTGTTGGTTAGACTGTGCAATGGAAATACCCACAAGCTCAAAATTAGAGTGAAAAAGAGAGAGAATCTGAATGAGAGACATGGAAAACCCGAGATGAAGAGAGAGAGCGCTCCCACTCCTGCCAGCTACAGGTTGCAAAACTTGATTGTTTTACACAGCCTTGGTACCAATTTGGCTGAGGCCTGTGATACATGGCTCTTATCCACATCCAACCCAACTAATTCCCATGATGTGCTGTAAAACCAAAACGATCTTGGAAAAGATACATCCAATCAGTTTCTACTTCTAGCCTTAATGTGATGTGACAAAGCAGGGAGAAATAAAACAATGGGATTTGGTAACAGATTTCCCCATTCCGAGAAATGCAGTAAAAACAAAATCACAGTAAAAAATTACCTCCAATTGAACAATCTCTGGTGGCACATTACACTGGCACTGAAAGAGCCGTGATATTTAAACCATGCTTTCAGGATATTGGCAATCTCAAGCCTTAATCAGACTGGTTATTTGTTGGCGGTGACCATAGCTGGGATTCATGTGTTTTAAAGCTGCAGCAGTGGGGTGCAGCAACAGGACTGGTAGCTAGAGTACTGTGTGTGTGTGTGTGTGTGTTGGGGGGGGGGGGGGGGGGGGGGGGGGGGGTGAGTCCCTAATAAACCTAAAGGGAGGAAGTTTTAAATATAATCTTCAATATAATCTCTCGTGCTGAAGTTCTCAACACTTTCTCTTGTAAAAGACAGCTCTGATAGTCACCTTTCAGCTAATAATTCTTTCCGCCCGCGAGCTGGCTTTTGATACAGCATGACAGAATATGCAGTGGCTCGGGAATGTATGTGAAACCAGGGTATCATGTGAGTGAAGCGAGAGCATGACAGCAGCACATTTACACAGATTGGGATGTACATAAAGCAGCACACTGTGCGACTGTTGCTACAAATCTTCCCCCCAGAGCAGCGGGTTGACACCCACGAACAGCGGTGTGGGGCCTCGTCTGGGCACTGATAAGAAACCCCGTGGATATCACAGAGTTACTGCATATGGTTTATGGCTCCCATCAACCCATCCATTAGCTGCCGAAAGGGCTTCTTGCAAAGCAGAGCTCAAGGAACATGATATATGGACACAGAGAAAGGTATTATGCAACAAGAAGGCACTGCTACTTCTCGATAATGGTGGTTAACACTGTGGCTCCCATGTCTCGGGCCCTTTTGGAATCCAGCTGAAGTGTAGCTGTAAATGGGCTTCTAGTTATGCTATTTGGTTAAAAGTATAGTTCCCATTTGTTCTGGCTCTATTTATGGTGTGCTCTGCAGGGAAGACCCCCCAGAACAATAAGCCTCAGACTGTAACTTTATGTGAAGCACGGTTTGTCGAGTAATCTTGAGAAATCAGCAGGTTTACCATAGATGCACGGTAAAGCAGATAAATGGGGTTAGTGAGTTAGGCCGTAATGGGCTGGTTCTTCTCTCTGTTGGTGCCCTGGAAATGCTGCCTTACTGCTGAATTCTTTGCATACTTGCATGCTACATACCAGATATTCTTTTTGCTTCTAGCTTTTTTTTTTTTTTTTTTTTTTACTTTTTCTTTTACCTACTTCTTTTACTATGATAGAATAACTAAAATGTTCAATCATGTTTTGTAAATAAATGGAATTGTTTTTTTTCCAAGTTAAAGATATAACCATATGGTTTTTAACAAACGTTCCCTCAAATGCTCAGAATCATCATATTTGTGTAAAACAGTCCATACAAGACCTACAATTTTTTGATGAAAGGTGCTGCACAGTGATACTGGATATTACCTATGAGTAGACACAGTTTTTTGTTGGTTTTAGTGTCTGACTGGTGAAATTATTAATGTAGAAAATGACTGATGTTATCGTTGAAGGTTTAAACTTTTGCTTTTACACATTTGTGCACTAATGGTTCACTGTTGAGAGTTGGTGATATACTGCTGTTAACTTGGATATCAGCCAGGCAACATGATGATTTAGTGCTAACGCTATATCTACTTGTTTGCACCCACAATCCAGACATGCAAGTCGTGCATGTGAACTAGAAACTACAGTAAATTTCTGCTGGGTGAAACTGTAAATTAACTATCCCTTTGTCACATATCAGGAGTTATTTACTCAATCAGATGTGGGCCATAAATATGGATTTATTACAAGAAAGCCAGGGTGAACCTGAACCCTTCTCCTCAGATAAGACTACCCACACATCTTCATCTAGACCAACGGTGCATTCAGTTAATCCTCCAAATTTCTTAACATTTCTAAGTTTATGGCCAAGACCGTAGAGTATAATGGCTAATAAAGTGATCCTGATATCTTCATTTACAGTCCAAATTGTGACATTTCAATGCACATAAACAGTTGGCAAAATGTTAATGTTAAGTAAATCACACAGCTAATGTTTTAGCCTAGTAGTAAACTCTGTCCGTCACATGCTTGTGGAAAACTAAAAGTGAGGTTTCAGGCGATGACTGTCTGAAACCTCACTTTCAGCCTCTTGCTTGTCCAGCTCTTGTTTTCCTTTATCCAGGCAGTCCACACAAAATTCTTGAATGAGATAAGATCACACAGACAAACTCTGGTGTAATAGTAAGCAGCTGCTCCCTAAGTGATTTCAGAGCCTGTGTTTAAAAAGCTCATGATAACAGAGATGTAATGCCACGTTCCAGGCCTCTTTGGAAACTAGGAGCACACGGCAGTTCTGACTGTGTTGGTGGAGAGCCCCTCACCATCATTTGTTCACAGTGCCTTTGTGCTCTTGCACACAAGTTGCCTGTCACACTCATTTGATTGGATCAGGAAATGAATACATTTTAAAAATGTAATCAATTGTGTGTTTACATTTATTTTAGCATTCTCAAGTCTTTTTTGATTTCAGAGTTGCATGCCCAATATTTAAAAGGTACATGGAAGTAGCTCCTCTGAATTAAGTTCAATTCAGATTGAAAAATTCAAATCACAAACTCTGGCTGCTTAAATAGGTTTGTTCAAAATCGGAGGCTAGAATTCAAGATATTAAATTCATCTTAACATCCGGGACCACAAGGAAAAGCAATAAAGCTGGAATGGAATAATTCATACTGTTATGGCATGGCTATGATTTGCTTCCATATCGGGGTCATCTCGCAAATAATATTCATTGACCTGATGATTATCTTCCAACTCAATAAACTAGCCATTTATGGAGATTGGGCACGACCTGTTTAGTAAAAAGCGCAGCTGAGACAGAGGGTCAGAAAGGAAAGTGGATTAGTGAGCGATGACTGAAGCCAGGATCACATCAAAGTAGGCATCGCTCTGAGATGTGATGCTACGTGACAATAGCAAATGTTTTTCTATGAACAGTTTGTGCGAGGAAGGATTCGCATTAACTAGCCACACATCCATATGAGTTAAAGTCAAATTTAACCCAACATGTAGTGGTTAGGATGCCAGGGCTAAAGTAAGAAAAAAAAATTAAAGGCTTTTTACCAGAGAACAAGATGTCTTTCTCTTCCAATTTTCTCAGTGGAAAAGTAGGGCCAAATGACAATGGGCTTTTTAAGTCTTTGCCTCTAATGTGGGGAGATTTGATGGACATGCATATGTGGGTGTATATGAGCATGTGGCAATTAAGTGTTTCATTTGGGGGTATGCAATTGATACCAGCAGTTTGCTAAAAGAGACATCAACTGGTTAAAACTGCACTTAGGTACTTTTTCGGGGGGGGGGGGACTTAAGTGATCTCATTAGCCACATGACACTGAGATGCTGCCAGATTAGGGGAAAATCTTGCAGACTGACCTTCCTGTGTGTGACAATAATGCCATAGGTTTGACATGTGGACCTCACATTTTCTGGTTTTAACAGGAAATGAGACAATCGGTTTTGCAGTCCCTCAGCCTGTAGTTCAGTAGTATTTACTGAGAGTCAACAGCTACCTGAGCATTAGCCTTTGTGGCTACACACAGCACTCAATCTCTGCAAAATGAATCAACATATTTTTGTTTTTTTTAAATATCTGCTCCTTGTTTAAGCTTCATGCCACCACCATGTCACAAAAAAGACTGGAAAAGTCGGGTAATGTTTATAAAGCACTTAGTCAGACATCTCATAAGTGATGATGTTGATTGGTCAGTATCATGGTTGGTATATAGAGCATCCCGAAGAAGCTCGGTGGGGTAACGTTCCTCACTCTGTGAAAACAAATGTTCAACAATGTTTCTCAGCAAAACATTGCAAATATTTTGCATCTGCAGTCCATAATATTATCAAAAGATTCATCTAGATAAATTTAGGGAAATCTTTGTAAAGCCTCAGGGGGCCATGCATTAAAAGGAGCTTTTGCATTGGAAATCACTGCGTAGGCTCAGGAACATCTTTGAAAAACAATGTCAGTGAACACAGTTATTTGCTGCATCCAAAAAGGCAAGTTAAAACTCTTAGGCAGGTTAAAACTGATTGGTTACTGGCATTAAATTTAAAATCTGCAAATCCTTTTCAAAAAACAATTAACTTTTTAACGTTTGATATTTGATTTGCCGTCTTTGAAAAATAGGTTTCAAATGATAATACTTTTGTGGAAATTTAGGTTTTGGGTTTGTAAGACACTGGCTACATAGTAAAAATTGTGTGAAACCACTTCGTGCTTGGTAAGTCTGTCAACTGAACACATAGAAGGGAAACTTGACATAAAACTTAATATGAATGCAAATAAAACAACCCCCAAAATAACAAAGCATCGGAGCTTTAGTGGCACCAACAAACAAAGTTGGCAGCTCTGCTTGACATTTATAATCAAATGTAGCCAGCGGATGCAATTATATTTCTAGGTCCAAGGTGAGTGGGTAAGTAGAATATTTTTTTGCTTTTTGTGGTTCCTACATGCTCACATTATTGGGCCTAAGGATCCGGACACCCTCCGCTGGGGCTTCATTTTAGTGTGTCTGTCAGGAGTTTGGCTCAAGGAACCGAATGGCTTCAAGTTCCTCTCTGTTTTTATATGAAAGACTCAGCCAACACCTCAGGCCCCGTGTGAACCTATAAAGAAGCCCTCACTCGTTCTCTTCTTTTGCTCTCACTACATATTCCATGTTAAAATAAGGTTATGAGATTGGGGTGCTACATGAGGAGGACTGGGAGACATTTCATTAATTCGATTTTAGAGCTATTCTCTAACAAGAATTGTAAAAACATTTACATTTTTTACTTTTACTCTTTGGCCTTTTCTTTCTCTTAGCATAATTCAGAGCGTGTGAGACTGAAGGTGTGGTCTGTTTTAAGTTTTGAAACTAAAACAATGTTTTCTGCAAACAGGATAATGAATAATAAAAAATTCTACCTTTACTTCAGTCCAAGATTAATCTGTGTAACGGTGAAATACTTTTTAGTAAAGTAACTAGTGTGGTTTTATCAGTGAAACAATTAATAGAATTACGAGGTGATCGTTTTTTTGCCTTCCTCAAAGACACACTACTAATCTTGAGGGCTTTGTTTGCTGTCTTCGTTTTCTCTTATCTTACTTCAATCAATGTACAGTTCTGTTCTAAGTCAAAAGCTGCTTTGGCTGCCAAGATTTTACACTGTCTGATGAAAGTCTCAATGCACAAGCCAAAGCAGAACGATGACAAAATAAGTAAGTTTGATTCCCTAATGCTAATATATAATCATCTTTGTACTTCAAATGATTTTGAATTACACGGCCAAAAAGAGCTGTATTTGACATGTTGCTTGTAATATGAGGATATGAAGCTCTTAAGTAAGTTTGGCCTAAGCGTCCACACATCTTGGTTGCATTTGCACCTAGCTTTAATGCCTTCAGACATCCTTATGACTACAGGATGTTTAGCACTGCAGGTGCAAAGGGAGTGCTAAGGAGAAATGAGAAACAGCACTCATCCTAGCTGGACCTTACTGTTAATTCCTGAGGGAGACACCGCTAAGACGAGGTTTCACCACTTACATCCACCTGTGTGAAAAGATGAGCCGTTCAAATTGCAGCATGTGTGTCTCCTCTCGATAACTGACAATAAATCATGTGCCGCGGGAACAGCGGGAGTTGAGGGATTGCGTATAGGTGTCTGGGAAAGATGGAGTGGTTGGGGTGTTGGAAAAAGGAGGGGGGAAGTCAGCAGTCTGGGAGATTAAGGGGTAGAAGTGGGGTGTAACTGGGCAGGACTTACTGGAGCACATGTTGAGTTCAGGGCTGCGCATGCCGTAGTATCCGGCTGGACAGTCGTGAAGACACTCCCCGTACTGCCTCATCCTTTCTCTTCGCAGAAAGAGGAAGAGTTTAGGCTGGCAGTTCACACATCCGTTGTCCCTGGAGCACACTGAGCAGCCTTTACAGGTGGGGTACGCTCCATAGCTAGCTGCATGACAACACAGGAGAAAAGAGCAGGATATTTATTAAAGGGTTAAATATGGAATAGACAATGCAAAAAGGTGTTAGTGTGTTTTGACCAAAGTGTGTTTGAACCTTGATCTGAAAATCCCTTTTCACACATACACACACTCGCTGATTTGGAGGTGCGCCCAACAACATTTTACTAAAACTTACTTTTCAACTAACTTGCCCAGATTTTGAAGTCATTTCTGGTTTTTGTTGATGTTGTTGTTATCGTTGTTTGGTTTTACGTCACGCATCTACTTTTCTATGGACAAACAAGGGTAATATGGTAAATGTGCACACTGTCCAGGTTCTTTCACATTATTGTCAGACGTGGCTGTTGGAAGACATTTCATGGGAACTTACTCGTTTTGAGTGGCACTAATATTTTGCACTGGCATGAGCAGCTGTTTTCGTAAAGACAGCTACACCAAACCTCTGGCACTGCATAACATTTGCATTTTACACCTCACCACTGAGCACAGTGTTTCAACACTGTCCATCTTTGCCAGTGACTTTTGCCATTTGTGGAGATTGGAGAATGAGAATGTTTAAAACGCATGCAACCTTACTGATCACTGGAAAATTTTCTCTTCCCAGATTAACAAATGATTCTCACAATAATTTTCATTTTTATTCCTCAAATTTTCACGACTGTGTCTTGCTATGCGGTGCGTGATGGTGATGTAAACCCAGCTGCAATTAGGGTTATGCTGCAGTTACTGTGGCTCATACTGCTGATCATGTCTGGAGGGCGTGAGAGTCTGTTGCAGTTTCATGTGTAGCCCATATTGCTGTTTGTGTTTGCTACAACCACACTGGAAGATGCATTTCGCATGGTGGTTCAGAAGACTGTTTGTTCAAAAGGATGATTTATTAGATCATTGCATTACCACTCATCACTGGATGACCCTGACTTCACCTGATAACAACAGCAGGGTAAACTTGAGGCAACAGACTCAACTGTGGGAGGGTTGACCAGTGGAATACAACCCAGGCACAAGAGTAAAACCAAAACAACCATAATAGATATATCAGCAGGATATTCTGTAATTCGCAGTAAATATGTCCAATTCAACAATTTGTCACTCATGCAAACTCTGGTTCTGCTCTTGATGTTCGGATACTGATTGGTTATGAATGTGAATATTGCATTAATTCTGGTCGGAGCTGGCCTACTCAACAATTGTGTTGAGACAGCCGATGAAAGCCCCCAAAACCGCAATGGCTCTGGCCTCGGCTTGAGTTGCCTGTGGAAAACAAAGAAGCCAGTAAAAAGACAATCCATTCCACAGTAAGTGAATTTCAATGTAAACTCTTTAACATCCAGTTTAAAGGAAAATGTCCTTGAGCAAATCCAATCTCTCCAAACGAGAGACACTTCAAATGATCTAGGCCAAGTCTTAAATATCACATACAGGGACCGGTAACAGTGCTGCTCGAACTGAACGACCTACCGCAACGCTTAATAAAACACTGTGTAGCAAACTGGACAAACCTTAAGAGACAGAGCAGAGCATGCCTGCACCATGGATCCGCATATTAGATTTCTCCGAACACAGTCAGCCACAGGAAAGTGAGCGCTAAGTGGGCCCAGTGCAAGCATCAGTTTGTAATCGTGAAAATCACTCAGCGGATGTCAGTGGCTGCCTCGGACTCATCTTTCTTCATTTCTTTTGTTGGAGCGCTGGGAGACGGTCCTCGGAGAGGTAAGCTCTGCCAAACTACACTCGTTCTCCTGAAGCTGGGGTGGGTGGAAGTAAGATTAAGTGCTAATCAGAATCTGTCTCTGACCGTCTTTAGGGATGGGCTTTACAGCAACACCCTATCAATCACAGAAGCCCTGGGATGTGCGCTCCAGTCCTATTCATCACACTAACTGGTGACTATTCATCTCCAGTCGACACTCGCTCTGTAAGACACCGAGGAGAAATGAAAACCCTAAATTATGACTAACTTTGGCTCATCCAAATCTCAGATGGAAAACTTTGCCTTATGTTCAACTGTCAGTTCTAAAATATTATTATTTTCTTATTTCAGTCGTGCGGCTGCAGGTTATCTCTCAATTCTGCACATCATATCTGAGTCTACATGAAGGACACAGCCAATGTTTATGATGTTTACAGTGTATGAAATCTATAGGCCTTTTTGACTTTAATATAGTTTTTCAATCTTGAACCTTCCCTATGCATTTACATCTTCACATCAATGTTTTTATATTTGCACAGGTACAAATTGTAAATATCTGCTAGAAACATAATAATTGTCACTTTTATTTTGGGGACAAGTTGCTGCAGCTGTAGTAAAAGTGAAATTCCAATTTTCTCACATATCTCATATTACATTCTTTCAATTCCTCCTTTCAATAAAACTACACTGCAACACTAGCCCAAACCTCAATACTTAACCATATATTTCTGTAGAATATACACTCTGAATGTGTTTACAGCAAACTGACATCCACATTAACTTGGTCACATTTGCTCCCTGCGCCCTCGCCAAACCTGAACACAACACTGACAGAAAAGAAAAGCCAACTTGGCAAAAGTAATAAAAAAAAAAAAAAATGTGGCTGGACAGCTTTATTCTCCAGCCTGTTTTCTGTGGGATAGACTCTATACAACTATCTATATGACTATTACCAGTGTGTTAACAACACTATCCCAACAATAATAGAAAAATAAAATATCTGCCTGTGGTCATCTTAGATCACTGGGCAATCAATCAACAGTGAAATTATACTCAGTAAAAAGACTCTTCATGAATCTGGCTCTAAACTCCTGTTCGCTCTTTGAAGTCTACCTCATGTTTTGTTGGTCGCTAATCTCGCATTGCACACTGATTGAGAATAACATAATCACACGCGATCTGAAAGCAGCAAATCCCACATCCTGAAATTAATGTACAACTGTGGGAAAAGAAGAGGAAGGAAAAGCTGTATATGAGGGAGAGAAGCCTTTTTTTTTTTTTTTTTGGTGATGATCTTTAGGAGATTAGATCGTGTGTGTCTGTGGAAAAGTTTGGAGGTTCAGGCCACAGGTATGTCAGGAAAGAGGCCACAATTCACAGTGTCTGGTGGAGCGCTGTCCAACTCAAAACGCATAATGTCCTGAGCACTGTACATCAATCTTACAGCTGCCAGCAGGTTTCAGCCACTCATAAGGAAAACAGTCATTTGTATGAATGAGATTGAAGAAATAGAAGAGTAGATCATTTATAGCAGAAGTGGAACAGTAGAAAAAGTATTTGGAGGAGGATGGTGAGAAAGCTATATTGGCATTAAAATTAAAAACAGTTTTCCAAAGCATGAGCAGCTAAGTTGCACTAAAGAGAAGAAAGACAAAGATAAATGGGTGCAGTGTTAGTTCTGAAGCGCACGTAGATCAACTGTAGCTAATTTAGCAGAACATGAAGGTGATCGTTCGGTTTCCTACAGGCTGTGTTTTCAGTGAGAGATGTGGTTTGGTTTTGCATATTGTGTCTTTCTCTTGTTTTCAACTGGAACGTACAATCAGACCCAATCTATGTAAATGCTAACCTTGTTTTGGCACTTACCGCTGCCAGGTATTTCTTCCTCTTTCCCCAATGAAACATGTAATGTCTTGACTTTGACTTCTCATGTTGAAACCAAAGCGACCCAGAGCTAGTGAAAAGCAGCTCAAAAAGTGGCCATTGTGAGATTATGAATAACAGGTTTACAGTACATGTTTTTCTAGACAGATGCTAGACTGATGAGCCAACCCCCTGCACACAATAAACTGAGATTGTTTACAATTCCAGCCACAGGACATAGGTTATATGCAACATAACAGATCCACGGTTCCCACTTCTGACAGCTAACTAAAGACTCCTCCTAACCAAGTACTGTTTTTACAAAACCTAAAGTCCAAATGAGTGTCACTGCAAAAGCTTCAAGGACTTTATAACACAAAAGCTTAATAATCAACTAACCAATCATCAACTAATATTGTATCTGACATGCGTTTAACCATCGCACGGTGCAACGGCCATGCAGGTACAGCCTTAGCTGATCAGTATCTCACTTGTTCAGGTGAAGTTCTGTTCTTTCATTCATGCGAAACACACTCGCAACATGAAGAATGACGGCATGTTTGGAGTGCAGCACTTCCGTTCGACGGCCGTAGGGTCGCTGGGATCTTTGCTCTGAATGTAGCTCAGGAGCAATTAGGGCTGCGGTGAGATCCAGCAGAAACCTAAGCTCCATCTCAGGTACGTTTTTATGAATTCAAAGCAAGCGTGACAGACTGCACTCAGGGCTGCCAAAATCCTCCAAACATACACGGGGTTCCACCCACGCCCCGCTAACTTCCTGCCCTCCACTCAACTATCGCTACCCATGAAATCATTCACATTGACCCATTCTAACTTTCATGCAACCTGAAACCCCAACAAGGCAAATTACACATAATTTTTGTTTCTTTTAGAGCCCAAACCTTACATTTCCAACAAGAAGACATGCTTATGTGGGGTTTCACTGATGCATGCTGACTTTGATAAGTACATTTTAGAGCCAGCGCTGCCAAAACCCTGATAAATTTTCAGGTCTTTAAAATTGACAATTCTTATTGTAATTAAAAAATAAACCTCAAACACAAACACACACACATATTTCATTGTAGTACTATATATATAGTTATAGTTATAGTTTTTCCTTATGTTTCATGTTTTATGGACAAAACAGAATTAAATGATGCCAAAACAGATATATGATGTATGGAATTACTGTCAGATGGATGATTTTTTTTCTCTCTTTTGTGGTCTGCCATGAGTAAAAGGATTTACAACCAGTGAGTATGTGCCTCTTTCTCACCTCTCAGCTGTTCACTTCAGTCAGAGATGTCCACTGAGCAGCTTCAGCAAATATGGAGAATTATTGAGAGTCTAACTTTTCTTCAGCTCTCTAACCTGACACAACTACTTTTATAAGGCCACACAACGTATCAATTCCAAATGCGCGAAACGAAAAACAAGAGCTTATATTAAAACACAACCAATTCTGTTCTCTTGGCTCTTCCCTATTTCTCGAAGGGCCCCTGGTATGTAAATCTAATAATACAGACTGTGAATGCAACTAATTATAAGTGGCTCTGTCAATTGTTCATTGTACAGTAGAATATCATGTGAGAAAGTTTGGTATCACCAGGTAACACAAAAAAGAAATAACTCATTTTTTTCACTGCGTCTATAAAAGTCACATGGTGAAGAGGCAGGGATGGCAAACCTCAGGTTTTTGGAGTTACATAGCAGCAGGTCAAGAAGATTTGTGTTCTCATGTGGAAAGCATCACATTCACCACCAGAATTATATGCTTTCCTCGTGGCACTCAGACAATTATTGTTTATTGTCCACCTCCCTTGTTCCTCCTAAATGACGGTATAAGCTTACGGCTGCCCCACTTAAGAGGAAAAAGAGAAAGCTAGAGAGAGAAAGGGCAGATACAGGACAAAGCAACATTGCAGCCACCAGCCGACTGGTGGCAGGCTGAGCCATAAAAAGCAACGCTCGCTTTCTGGATCTCTATTGAAGCACCTTTATATCCTGGCTGTACGATCTGTAGTGCCAGCGCCGTAAACCCTCACACCCAGAGTTCACCAACCGCCGTAACATCTCAATATTGTTAAAGCTCGTTAAAAGCAGGTACATGGAAAATTCCATCAAGCCGCCCAATTTTCAGGCTTGTGACTTGGTCATGGATCTGGAAGTCACACTTTGCTTAAAGTTGGGGGGGGGGGACAAAAGGGGTAAGAACGGGGTACACTGGGCCTGTGGGCTGAAGGCACATTTCTGTTCCAATTTAGCAGAAATATGTTGAACTTGCCTCCGACTCTTTCCCAGCTGGAAAGAGTCAGGTTTTAGGATATATGTTTTTTCCCAGTTTACTTTAACACATCATACAATAAGCACATGTTTATAATTTAGGACAGTCGTGCTGCTCATAATGATTTTGCAGCATGAGACTCAGCCAACACTTTTGCTGTCAGACATATTAGCTCGGGCAAAAGTGTTCCTGTGACACAGATCCACCAGGCTCGGCGGGCAGCGTAGAGATTTGAACCCTCACTTGAAAGGGTGGTGGTTTATATAGCGGAGAATGGGGAAAACAGACAGCGTCTGTTCAAACAGGCAACTGGAAATTGGTGGCCAATTTGAAACTACACATTTTAGTGGCAGTTTACTTTGGTGCAAATTAATGGATTAAGCTGAAGTCACTGGTAAAAAACAAAACTACATCTGTCTTATTTAATGACCACATTAGCATTGTTCAAGGTATTGTTCATTAGAAGATTTGCATAACTTTAACAATAATTTGGTTTGCTCTTTTACAGTTAAACGAGAAGATAAATGAGGCCACTCTCGAGTCAACGTGCTGAATATGGAAGTTAGCAGTAGTAAACTGTCTCTCATAGATGTGGAAACACAATTTCTGTATCATTTTGCACAGTTTGAACGAATGAGATAACTAGACATTGGTCTGTGTGGATTTTCACTTGTATCAAATATTACATTTATGTATTTATTGTAAAAAATGATACAATCTGTGTGTAGTGACAGTATGTGAACCTTTACGATTATCAGCGCATTTGAATGACAAATTAGACTCAGGTGTTTCAGTCCATGGGATTACAATCAGAGGGGAGGCCCTAAATTAAAGAAGAGAATTCTAAGTATTTAGTATGAAAGCCTGATACTGACAAACCAAATCTGTAGAATTGGTTTAAACAAAGAGGTTTTGGTAGAAATTAAGAGGTTGATGCTCACCAGGCTGGAAAGGATTACAAAAGATGTTTTTTTTTTTGGAAGTTTGGACAGTTGACTGTGATACAGCTCAAGTAGTCCACGAGGTCACCAAGAACAGCAGGAAAACATACAAGTAACTAAAAGCCACAATTGCAGTTACTGATATCAAGTCCCCGATCTCGCATGGCACACTTGTGAGGAAGCCACAACAGAAAGTACATTGCTGCCCATCTGCAGTCGGCTAAGAGCCATGGGTATAAGGGCATTGGAAAATGGTTAAGACCAAAGTACAACCGCAATTATGTATAAAACGAAAATAAAAACAGTTACATAAACAACATATCAGATGTTGAAACTGAGATATTTTACTATTTCATGGAAAATATTAGCTCATTTTGAGTTTGATAGCAGCAACGCATCTCAAAAAAGTTGAAACAGGGCAATATTTACCATTGTGTAGCATCCCCTCTTCTTTTAACAAATTTCTGTAAACGTCTGGAAGTGAGGAGACCAGTTGCTGGAGTGTAGAAGAGGAAAGTTGTCCCTAGTCTGATGCAGTATTCTCAACAGTTGAGCACTGCTCAACAGTCCTGGGCCTTTGTAACCAGATTTTTTATTTTATGATGAGCCAAATGTTTTCTATTGGTGACAGGACGGCGCACAGGCCAGTTCCACACCCAGACTCTTCTCCTGTGAAGCCATGCTGTTGTAATGGATGCAGTATGTGGTTTACCGAGACTGAAAGAGACATTGTCAGGATGGAAGCATGTTTCCCAAAAACCTCTATGTACCTATCAGCATTGATGGTGGCTTTCCAGATGTGTAAGCTCCCCACGCCATAGGTACTAATGCCCCCCATACCATCAGAGATGCAAGCTTGTAAACTGTCCTCTGATAACAAACTGGATGGTCCCTCTCCTCTTTAGTCCGCAGGACACAGCGTCCATGGTTTCCAAAAAGAATTTCAAATTTTGATTCATCTGACCACAGAACAGTTTTCCATTTTGCCTCAGACCATTTTAAATGAGCTTTGGCCCAGCTCATGCGGTGGCGTTTCTGGATCATTTTCACATTTGGCTTCTTCTTTGAATGATACAGCTTTAATTTACATTTGTGGATTGCACACAAACTGTGTTCACAGACAGTGATTTCTGGAAGTGGTCCTGAGCCCATGCAGTGATGTCCAGTAGAGAATCATGTCTGTTTTTAATGCAGTGCTGCCTGAAGGCCCGAAGATCACACCAGACCACATCCATTTTTGACCCTCGGCCTTGTCCTTTGCGCACAGAGATTCCTCCTGATTCTCTGAATCTTTTGATGATATTATATATTGTAGATGTAGATAGTAGGATCATTAAAGTCTTCACAATTTTATATTTAGGAAAATATTTCTGAAATTGTTCCACAATTTTTAGAGACAGTTAGTTGCAGATTGGTGAACCTCTGCCCATCTTTAGTTTTGAGAGGCTCTGCCGCTCTGAATTGCTACTGACCTGTTGCCAATTAACTTAATTAGTTGTTAAATGCTCCTGAATTTGTTTTGGATTAAGAACAATTACTTTTCCAAACTTTTGTTGCCCCTGGTTCAACTTTTTTGAATAAAATATGGGTTGATGCGATTTGCACATTATTACATTCTGTTTTTATTTTTGTTTTACACCTCCTCACAATTATTTTTTTGAATTGGGGCTGTAGAACTGTTTTGATAAGAAGCAGTATAATTTTTTTAGACCAAACACTTGATCCCATCTGTAAAAACACCTTGTTGGTGGTGGCGGCAGTGTTAGGAGTTGGGCCTGCTTTGCTGCCTCTGGGACCAGGACAGCTTGGACCACTAATGAATCTAATTGGTTCTACAAGCAAATTCTAAACCAAAATTTCATCACTTTGTTCTACCAAAGTGAAAGTAAGTTTTTTTGGAATGAGACAAAGTTCTGACTTAAGTTTATAGAAATACTGTGGAGGGTCATTGATAAAAGTTATTGCTACAACAATTGGTCAAATTCGATTAGATTTCCACCATAAATAAATAGAAATGTGTCATATTTTTGTGTCATTTGTTTATTTTGGATGTGCATAAAAACTATAGGTTTAGGTATATATGTAGAAACAGAGAAATTACCACTATAATTGTTTTCAGAATATGCAGCCAGTCCAAGACATTGACAGTTTTTCTGAGCACAGTGTAATTTGTAAAACTGCAATTTCACCCATGTGTCCAGATGATCTCATCATGGCTCAGAAACCCCAGGTTAGTTCACTTCCTTATTAATATGTTCATGACTGATCATGACTTAAATCTCTCATCTGATCCCTGATGTGAAAAAGACCCCATTATTCCCATTTGAGGAAAACTGGAAAAAAGACCAGGCTGACTTAATAGTCTTTTCATATTTCAGCCACACTAATGGACACTTAAACCCTTGACCATAACAGACATGTGACTGCCATGGAAAGCTCCATGGTCACATAAGAGGAAAAAACAGAGGGATTGACCTTGATGTGGTGGTCAACTAACAGCATCGCCTCTTCACTGTGGTTTGCCGTCCAATAAAATATTTAATGGTTTAACCGGCTTGAAAACAACAAAATATTTGTTCACACTCAGTGTCAATATTATTTAAACAATGCACTAAAGCCATGCTAATGTCTAATTAGATTGACCTTTTGTTCCAGTGCAGGAAAAATCCATCCTTTTAACACTTTCAAAATAGCTTCATTTATGGGTATTTGAGTTGTAAATTTTATACTGTATTCATGGCATAGCTTTAAAGTGGTTACACTAAAAAAGTTGTGTAAATTGCAAGACTCAATCGGAATATAATGAATGGAACAGTGAGAATTGAGTGGGGCTTTCTCATATAAGAAAGTACAGTTGTATCACCAAACATCTGAAAAGGCCAAAATATGTTAGTACTCGTCACGGTTTTCTTTCTTTTTTTTTATAAATTAACCTGGAATGTCCTGCTGAGCTTCACAGGTCATGCTTCAGCACCTGTTTTTGATTCTCGTTTTAAACCACGGACAATGTAGGTGTTTTATAAAACACTTTATAAAACTCTGAGTTGATCGAAGGGTTGAAGGATTGAATTTATAGCTCCTGGACAGACAGCAGAAGACAAGTATGTAGTTCAAGCTCCTTGCCACTCTCCTCCTTCTTTATACACCCATCTTTCATCAAAGCACTGGGATATTTTCATATTACACTTATATTTTGTTCCACAAGTAAAGGAATAAAGATCTGTATTTTCACATTAAAATACAGTCAACAAATCAGCCAGTTCCAAGTACCATAGCCTTAAGACAGTGGCACACCAAGCCAATAGACGGCCAATGTCCCACACCAGTAGCACTGGTTGAACCTCTTTCAGTGGCTTTTCAGCCGAGTCAGCGTGTTGAATTGATGGTGGCCCTGTAAGTGAGCGAAAACTCGGACTGGCTATTCAACGTAGGAACTAAATGCACAGAAAGAGACCAGAAAGAGAAAGGGTCACAATGCCTGTAATGCCATTCACAGCTTCCTTAGAAGGTTAAAAGTTAGAAGCTCTAAACCACCTGTGGTGAGTGAGACTGGCATTAAAATGGT
This sequence comes from Channa argus, assembly GCF_033026475.1. NCBI lineage: Eukaryota > Metazoa > Chordata > Actinopteri > Anabantiformes > Channidae > Channa > Channa argus. The sequence goes on from NC_090203.1 coordinate 20,500,203, forward strand.
GAACAAAAGCTGCTGTGTCCACAGTTTGCATATCTGGAGTCCTATCTTTCACATACTCTCGCACAGCCAGTGAACCTATGTGCCAGTTGGACATTGGCTGTAAGCTTTGCAGTGTGTATAAGTACCACCTTTTCGGCTCAGATGAAGGTGACGTGAGGCGATGGAACAGTTAACCTCCATCACTGCTAATTCTTTGATGTGGGCTTGGTCTCCACTTTAGCACTTATACTTTGAAGGTTTATGGTAAACGGTCTACATTGATATATCGCTTTCTACCTATTTATACTCAAAGCGCACTGCTTTAGTTTACACTGCTTCTCATTCATCCATTCGCACTCACAATCACACGCTCACACACCGATGGAGGAGCTGCTATGCATCTGGCCAACGCTCACTGGGAGCAACTAAGTTGTGCTTCATTGTCTTGCTCAAGGACACTTCAACATGTGACCGGCTGAGCCCGGGATTGAACCAGCAACTGGGGGATTGGTGGACGACAGCTCTAGCTCCTGCCCCAGTTGTTTAGACCCTACAAAATGTGTCTAAAGAATTGAGATGAAATGAGGATACAGTGGGCTGCAGGATTTCCAGGTGTGTGGCAAAAACACATGGATGCAAAACTATATGGAGTAAAATAAATGATTGTTTAGTTTTACTCCTGAGAGTTTAGGGATGATTCATGCCCCATTTGGAGATGATTGATGAACTGGCAATGAGGTGTTTGCAAAACACAGTAGGTTATTCATTAAATTCAAAGTGTCTGGAGAAATATAAAATGGCAAAAAAAAGAAGAAATTATTTCTAAGACAAGAACTTTGTCTTGAACTTGAACTTGGTCTTGAACCACCAATATGTTTCACATAAAAGCACCTAATTAAAAACCCAAACTAAAAATGCTGAATTCACCTGAAAAATGCTTCAGGTGAATTATTATACTTTGTAGAAAAATAGTGGTATATGTTCAAATCTATCAGCCCAATCATTTTTTTTAAGTTGTAGAGAAACTATGCACATCCCCAGGGACCGGAGAAAAGAAAACAAAAGTGGATGTAAAAGTTATTAGTCTTTATTACATCTCATATAAATCTCCACAGCTGCCTGAAACACCTTGTATCCCCAACAGATTTATGACAGTAACCACTCAAGCTATAGCTGAAGTGCAAGCAATACAAAGTAAGAAATAAGCCCCAAAAGAAGGGGGAAAGTATGGACCTTTGGACTATTTCAATATTTACTCTCCTTAAAATTCACTCAAGCTGTGGTAGAAATGTGTTTTCCTCTCAGAATAGAAAGAAGGGGGGAAAAAAAGAAAGTTGTGGGTGGAGGAGAAGGTGGAGTGGCTCCAATTAGCCCACATGTTGGTAATTCATCACACATAAACCTCACACCTAATTTTCACACCTGTAGCTCAGTGTGCTGGAAGTGTAGTAATTCACTCACTCATATACACACACACACACACACACAGCTGACGGGGACGTGGTCGTGGGTTTTCCGTTTTCCGTGCGGGACAACATCACATGCAAAGATCAAAAACGTCAGTGGACATGTTTGCCATATTTACACCCTGTGTAGCATTGTTCCAACTCTACTACCCAGACCTGTCATCACCTTAACTGAACCCACACCAACTTCCAGCTCACACATCTGTACAACAACAGCAACAACAAAAAAAAAAGCAGTTGAATGTCGATTTTATATCAGCAAAGAAGGTCCAAAGAAGATCTTTTTCTCATGTGGTAAACATTTTTATTAAATGCTCATAAGACGAACAGTGTTTTGTTACTTTGCATTTTGCTTCGTTTAACATGCAAGCTGATGTTCTAAAAAAGTACAATGAGAATGTGGCCAGAGGGGTTAAAAATAATATTAAGTTAGGATTCTGTATGCTAAATCTGAAAGTAACAGCTAAGCACAACAACTGGGAAGAAAGCAAAACAGCGAGCCTGGCTCGGTCTAAAGATAAAATCTGCACTTTGCCTACTGTACTAGAACTGTGAGACTGTGTGCTTCGCTATTTAAGAGACAGGAATGAGTGTCTCAAAAAAATATATCATTTCATGAACAGAGAATAATAAGTAGAAGACCTTGTATCGTTTCACTGAAAGGTAGCGTCTGGGAAATATGAAGTGCTTACTGCACAAAAGATGGAGCCAAAACAATATAAAGGCAATGGAAACAACCCCAAAAATTGTTTACGCTGCCTAAGTGACTACAGCCATCTCTCCTGACACGGATCGCGAGGGGGCATGATGTGAACGTCCACTAAAAAAGGTCCACCACATTAACCCTTGAACAAGATACAAGCCTTAGACTCTCCCTGCCTGCCCAGGCCAACAGGGAGATCTGAGGTGACCGCCAGGGTCAAAAGTGGAGTGCACTGCAGGGGACAGATGGCAGAGACCTAGTCTCACTTTCACACATGTTGCCTGTCACAAAAAAAAAAAAAACTTCTAAACATCAAAAGCTTATTTTTCTCTCAAAGAACTTTGCTGGATCCGGTATCTTTACTGACCCAGTAAAGATTTTATTTTTACTGGTCTGTGACATCCATATTGTATAGATAGGTATTCTGAATTTAAATGAGAACAGACACTACCTCTAGAAGGTGTCTGGATCACATCTGGCCTCAAGTTCTCACACCACCACAAAACTGCACTTGAATGGCTGGCACTGCCAAGCCTTCTTAACAGGAACCAGCTTGTGTTGGCTATAGAAAGGCCACACTCAGCCGTCAAGAGCACACGTTTGTTTTTTTTTGCTACACCGCCCTTTGAGAGAAACTTGGAATAAATACTACAATAAAGTATGATGGATAAGCATACTTCATGAGGTGCGCATAAGTTAAAATGAATAACATCTAATGGGATGCAAAGTTGTTTTTCCTTTCAGTAAAAGTACACTCCTGGTTGTGAAAACGTAATCCTTTGCCACAAAAAATATGAGCTTCGGTATGCAGGTGAGCTACAATCTAACAAAGGTGTTAGATGGTGCGATAAAAAGAACTTTTGGATGAAGAACCTGTGTCTTGCATCCAAAATCTCTGGGTGGTATGAGTTGGTTAAGTGTATTATTTCATAGAAGCAACGGAGTCAGACGCAAGGGGCTGTACCTTTCCTGTGCCTACACGCCGTAGTGTTTGCTGTTACAAATGAGCAGCAAATTGGGTTGTCATGTAGGGGCTGTTGTTACAACAAAGCTCTGCATTGCTGGATGTGTCACAGAGCTATGCAGCAACTCTTCACTAAACCATCAGAAAAAAATGCTTAGATGTATTCTCTTATTCTGCAAAAGTAACCTCCCAAGTTTTGTTATATCTAACTCTTATGCAGGCTTATGCTCGATGACAACCGGCCCTTACACTGTCCATTGCACTACACTACTCTCCATGACTACAAGGCGTTGCCGTCTCTAAAACATTAGCAGGTAAACATGTAAACTACATGTGACCCCTGTCTACCGATACCTATTACTTATGCCTCCTCCTGGTGACGGTTGTTTACACAGCTAAGGCTGCCGCTCCTGAGTCTTGGCCCCGGTACAAATAAAATAATATCCAGTTAAGGAGACATCAGCCAAGATGTAATACAAGTGCATAAGTAGAGGAGAGGAAAAAGAAAGAAGGAATCTGAAAAATGTTAATGGACTTCTTTTTCTTTTTAAGCTTTATATTTTTCTGTCTAGCATTTGTCTCTACCACAGTCTTGTTTCATTGTTTGGATCCTAAAACAGGATTAGTGAGAAACCTAATGGGGAAAGAAAAGTCCAAAGTAGCCACCACAATTGATGTGCTCTTTGACAATGTGCAACATAGAAATGTGCTGTATTAAAATCATATTACGGCTTACAAATTTCACCCACAATAAGATGTGTGTGTGTGTGTGTGTGTGTGTGTGTGTGTATCTGTGGCATAAGCCAGTGTGAGATGCAGCCAGAGCAAAAGCACAAACACATACATGGGCTTAAATCAATGTGGACAACAAGCCAAAAACAAAGACCACAAGCACACGACAACTGGGTCAGTCATGCACTGTATTTCACTGAACTGGGCCCATTCTGGTGAAGATTTGGTGCAACTATGGGGAAACATCTAACCTGGAGGGAGAGAAAATACGGTAATGGTAGACAATACACTTCAAATGAAATCTAAAATTTTTAATGATTCACACCTTTCACACTTATCGGACTATATTCTGTGATCCCACGACGGCTTTACATTACATTTTTGGATCACCAGCCACTGTGGCTAGTGGTTTTCCAAGGTTGGTAGCCACTTGGCATTTTCGCAGGTCACAAGTTTGAGATACTTTAAAAGTGGATAGAAAATTATGATAGAAACTCCCAACTGCCAATCGCTGCACTACAATGTCATGGGGATTTGGGGGGGGGGGGGGCACCTGAACGGAGCTGCTGCTTTTTTAGTACCAGTGCCTGGCCAGCACCAAAAACAGGCAAAGGCACCCACTGACAACAGATTATTTCTCCTTCAGCCATATATCTTCCTCTAGAGCTGGAGAAACCGGACCAAAGCTAAAAGGAGAGTATGGAACTAAAATTTGTCAGATAACCAGAAGTTTGAGTCCAAATAGACGGTAATGTTGCTCTGTGCCTACTTGAGGTGTAAGCAACTGTTTGCTAACAAGTACACATATCAACTTTATGAGGTGATAATATGCTGTATTTGCAGCCTGCTTGCTGCCTACATGTGGCCAAAAACATGTTGTAATGCAGATTTAAACATCCAACAGCTAATGCATGCTACATACCACATGTTTACACGCGGTGCACATTCACGTTGCTTGCTTAAGCTCAAGCACTTTAAAAAATTGATATGTGCTATCGCCTACTTTCAGAGGCAAATCAGGAGCCACTTTGGCACATGTTACAATGACAGCATTAAATCCCCAACAACCTCTCATCAAGGCACTCACCAATGTCCCCTAAGAAACCCTAAGTGTACCCCCTTCTGGCTCCTGGGGTGCCTCAAAGGGCTTTTTTGCCCTGTGGCTCCCCACTGGTGGTAACAGATTGACAGCTAGGATGCTAGTCTTGTAAAATGAGAACGCTTTGGTGTTTTCTCACCTTACAAGTAATCACACAGCTCGTCAAAATGAATGACAATTCTTAGGGTGTGATCTTGTACAATTCTGCTGGGAGCCGCAATAGAGTCTGTTGCCTTGGGCAGAATATTACGCACTTCCATTACATGATTGATCTACAATCTTATTGCTTTGCCTCATGTCTCATTCACTTACTCCTCTAAGACCTCTTTACATCTGACATGCATACTATGTTGCCCTCTCTGTCATCCCCCCACCCCGTCTTCCTCTCTTTCCAAAGAGGGGAGTCAGAAAGACAATGAGCTCAGCATCGAGGCCCAGTAATGACTCCCAGCCTTGTTCCTGATTGAAAACACACCAGGTGCATCTGCACTCCGCAGGCAGGCATGAGGCCTATCCCTCCTCACACCACAAGGCCTGAGAGCTAGCAGATAGAAGCACAAGCCAGCCTTAAAACACAGTCATGCCCAAGAAAAGACAGCAAAACAAAAAAAAAATCCAGCGTAAGTCTGACATGCTGTAGCATTTACAGGTCTCGTCTCAACTAGACTGAGCCTAAATCCACTGACAAGTCTTGATTTAGTCAAAGCGTGCCCAGTTACCAACATTAACCCCAACCCCAAAACCATAACAAATTCATAACAGCTTTAAGTGCCTTCCTTCGATACATTGAGGGTGGTTTCAAAATATCTTCTCACGTATTTGCACATCTTTCAAACGGTGTTGTTTTTATCTTTCACACATAATCATGATCATATTAGAAAATAACACAAGTCTTGAAATACGTAAGCATGTCAGTGATACTTATTTCTTGTAATTGCCTAGATGGACACAGGACATCAGACAATATGTAGGTAACAGAGGGGGCAGCAGCACCTTTACCTTTATCTCTCTAGGTCCATAGTTGGGCAGCAAAATTACAGACCAGCCTTGCAGAGAGACACTTTATTTTATCTGACCAGCTCACTTCCTCTCCATACTAAAGGAATTGCATGCTGTGCTTTATTTTGATGTGGCATGTAAGCGTAATTAAAGGTACCCATAAAAGCAAGGACAGAGGGGGAAAAAAGGACTTTGGTACATCTGTCAAGTGTTAAGGGGTGGGCACGAGGGTAGTGTCCAGAATCCTGTGCCCTCCTTGTTTTTAGAGCTACAGTCATTCACACAGGTACAGACGCAAACAGCTCTTAGTGCCAAACTAGAGTTGGTGTGTTTGTTTCTAAGCATATTGGTAGATTTTCTCAAGGGGCCTTCTTGAGGTTCACATTTCCAGGCCTTGCAGATCGATGCAAAGTAGGTACCAGTCAGCACGCACGCAAAGGGAACACACTGACATGGCAAACAACAGCTTATGAAGACACACTGGCGATCCCTACCAAAGGAAGCCTCACAAAATCACTACAGCATCTCTACACATTCAGGTGGCCTGTAAAACAGGGTGTTCACCCTGTGCATGCAATAAGGGTGGAAAACATTTGGGAAAATGCTGCGCATTAGATGAGAAGGTACAACTCGTATTTGGGTACAGAAGGATGAAAGGAATAAGGAACTACCTTATGCAATATCGTGGCTTGGGTTGAGTGACAGTCAGGAGAGACCAAGTCATGATTATTTTTATTTCAATCTCCTCTTTTAACTCTATAATTTAAGATGAATAATAACCCAAAAGCTCAAGCAGCTTTTAGCACTCACTTTGCTAATTGAGTCCACGTTGATTGAGTCTGATTTACTTGCCTTTATTTTATAAATTCAGAAAATAGAATGTGGCCAATTTGTTTTGCCAGCAATGTCCATGATCAAATTCATTATCAGGGAATGAAACACAATGGACACCTATTGTATCCACATCATTACCTCTAAACAGCTCTTCTTTTAGAGGTGTGTATTAGTAATGTGAGAGGTAGTAAGTAGTCTGGAAGTGCATTTCAGTGTAAGCCTGAGGGGCTCCATCTCCGGCTCTGGGCAGCTCTCATACCTGTGAAGCCGCTTGTATGAGTCATTTTTCTTTTTTCAAAAAAGGCCCCTTTTGTCTTGTTGTTTTATGTGTGGCACTCAGAAATGATTCCCACATTAGAATTTTTTACGACCCAATAAACTTGAGAGAATTGGACCAAATTGGCTGGTCATATTTAGTAGCTTTATAAGGAAACGTATTAAGGTATAATTGCTTTGGGGGAGCGTGCAATTGAAGGGAACGGGCATAGGTGAGGGTTTCCAAAAAATCGCCCTCGCGCTCTGCAGGGACACTGCACTTTTTGTCTGCTGCTCAGGAGTTTTCAATCACCATGAGGAAATGCAGAATGTATTATGAGATTTTTATATAATAAGTTCATTTTACTTCACATTTCCGAAAAAAAAAAAAAAAAAAAGAGAGAACTTTTACAGTGTGGTAAAATGTAGTCTGAAATAAAAACATCTGTTTGGCATTTAGATTTGCCAGTATATATAGAGACCTTGATGACAATGATTGAGGGTGGAAGAGACGATCCCCTTGTGGATTCCTGCTGAGCAAATTAATAATTTTCACCGTGATAAATGGACATGCGCAAAAGTGTTAGAAGTGAGCTTTCTCTGCCCTTTGACATGAATCCTGCAACACCCAAAGGAGTCATAGATTAGTATAAATCCCATCTCCCTGGCGTGCTCAATTCAAAGTCCTTCAAATTTAAATTCATTTAATTATGTAGGATTATTTTAAGATAAGTAAGCTTATCACGTGGTGCCCATCTCTCCGTCTCTCTCTCTCTCTCTCTCCAGTAGAAAGTTCATGCCACTGCATGTTTTTTCCTCTGCTTGGGTTTTCGGCCGTGTAGCATGGCATAAGCGCACTGAGGAGCCTTTCACCACCTTCATCTGATACTGCTGTGACTCGGAGCCGGAGCTGCACTACAGGCCAGGATCGACATGCATGGGTTAGTAGGTCAAACAAGGAGCTAGTCTTTCGACTGAGTTCGAAGGCTGGGTCAGACTAATGTGATTTATCAATACAGCACATAAGTAAGTCATTGTTTTTACTGGCCCCGATAATCATCAAGAAAGACCACGGACATGATCGGACGAAGAACTGGGAGTGGGTGAAGCTGGAGGGAGTGTGCACGTTGTTCCACACCTGATGTCTTCATTAGAACATCAGGATAGTGCACCTGCAGGGTGTCCGTGTGTCTCCCTGCATTCTTGCCTGCACACATTTAGAGTTATCAAGGCTTGCTGATGAGGCCCGGGAGAGAAAAAAAAAAAAAAAAAAAAACGGAAAAAAGCTCTGTTCCTTTACGCCACAGCTCTGGCTCAGGTCAAGACTCAGCTCACTGTAATCCCTCTCAGGTGATGCTATTCGCATTTAGCCATTTCCAGCTGATCTGCTTAAATATGCCTTCCTCATCCCTTAAAAAGCCCCTACGTCTCCTCAACTAGCACAGCCCTCCGTAGAGTTGAGGGAGTGCTGCTACTGCTATTCCGCGCTGTCAAACCTCTGGTCATTTTTCAGCTTTTCTGTGAAGTGTTCTAGCTTTATGGTATGAGAAGAAGTCAGGATGCAGGGCTAACAACACCGCATCATGTGCGAAAGCCTTGTTAACAGATGTGCCATCTTAAGAGCTTTTTCACTTTTTCCAAAGGCCAAAGTGGCAAACGCTGGTTTAAAAGCAGCTTCTTGGAGCATTCCCCCTCCTCCTTGCTAGGCACTTAATCAACATATTATATTGCGCCGAAGTGCCGGGTTCCAACATTAACACTTACACCCACAAACCTAAGACTTTGCATGAGCTTTCAGCACACAGAGGCCCGCTTTTCGGGTCTTTGAAGGAGAGGTGAATATGTTACAAATTGTTACATTTTTACATCCAAAACTGCATTGCACTTTTTTTGAAATTGAATCCGGATCTTGTTTTTTACAGCTATGTTATCAAAAAACTGAAGCCACGAATCAAATCAATGAGATTACCCTGTTTCCAGATGATCAGCCACAGATCATGGGTCTTCTGTGTGTATTTTAACATCACAAACTCACAACACACACAAACACACGCACACCTTTGTTGCTGACCGTCCTCGATCATACCAAATGTCACGCATCTGACCTCACTCTACCCTGCATTCTGTGCGTGTTTCATCTAATCACTTTTATCCCTAAAAACATGTGGGAACACAGTTGAGTAACAGATTGCACAGTTGAAATTGATCTCGAACATGCTGGGAACACATGGGAATTCAAATTTGGGATTTCTGGGTAGGTGTGGAAGGGTTAACAGTATCACTCGGTGGATTTTCACCACTCTTGACTGCTATTACCTATTCATTACCTGTAGAAATATCTAAGGGCCTCACTGTGTTTCTCTGTTCCTTTAGGCAGTACTGCTACTCAAGCCTGATTTTATGTAGTCAGCAGGTGGCATCATTAGCCAGTGAATAAAGTGAAAAGTAAAACCCTTATGTCTAGCTATGATATTTAGCAGGGCTCGTTGGCATCACTTCCTTGAGTCTAGTGGGCAGGACAGGGGGTAAGGAGGTGTAAATTTAATGCGTTTTGTCATCTGTTTTACATGAAAGAAATTGAATGTATATGTACAGTTACCACAGCCAAATGGCAGATTGGGTCATGCCATAAGGTGTTTGAGCAAGACAAAATCAGCCCAGAAACCACAAAAAAGATTCCAATCTTGACTCTACTCATACATTTCAGTGAGCACAAGTAATACGCAATTGCTGTTTTTCTCCTGGCCATCCGCTAATTATACTGCCATCTCCAGCTCCTGCACTTCCCTCGGTCCTCTTTGCATGCACATGGCCATAATGACAAAACATCCTTTCGTGCATGTAAAAAAAGAAAAACAAACCGAAAAACAAAACACTTGTTAATTTATGCAGGTCGTGCTTTGTTACGCCCGACACAGGTACGCCTGTGGGTGGGAGTGTGGCCAAACTGAGTTTCACATGTGTCTGGGTCTCAACACCGCTGAACGGTTTGGATAGCTCCCTGCGCATGCCAGACAGGCTGTATATAAAGCCGTCACAGGCACCTTGAGGGCTAGAAAAATATTCAAGCATTTCTGGGCCTATTGGACAAGGATCTGGACAATGCTTCTTTCAATATAACTGCGATAAATAAAGGAAGGAAGCAAATACTGAAAACTTGGCCTGCTGCCACTGCTTGCAAGAATAGCACTTTGGCTCAAAGTGCCATTCACTTCCAGCATTACTGTAAGGGCAAAACCTGTATATATCTGCATGGCTGACATCCCGTTCTGAGATCTAATAGTAGTGCAGCTTAAAGCGCAAGGCTTAAAGCTGTTCCTGAGGTCAAATGTGTAAGTTAACCTCTTGATCTCACCCCCAGTGGTAAGCCCACCCCAACACCCTCTTTCTCTCTCTCTCTCCCTTTTCCCTCTCTGGTTCACACAGACGCATCAGGAAAAACAGGCATCTGAAGTTAGAAGAAAGGACTGGAATTGCTGCTTGACCAGCCAAAATACACAGACTCGCAATAAAAGATTGGTGCAATGAGAAGAAGAAGAAAAGAAAAAATCAGCTTCTATCTCTTATTCACTCAGATCACACAGGCCACAGAGAAAGAAACACACTGAGGAGCTGAAAAACCTGTGTGTGCCAGTACCCCGCAGTGATTGCCTGATTATTTGCAGATGGGCAGTGGAGGGCTTGCAGAGTGTGGAGGTTCCCCCTGGCATGTAGTGCATAAGATTAAATCTGTGATTGCCTTACAGTTTACAAGACCCCTTCTCCCCTGACTTTAAATACGTTTTTCCTCCTGTGTTGTCACACTGTGAAGCCCACCGGCCTGCTACACGATCCCCCAACCAAATCTTGACAAAGTCTCCTCTCACGGTCACCCGGAGGATCTTGGCGAGTTATGTCACTGGTCTGAGGAGGGCACGACAGGGGGCCACTTTTCCTAATCCCACTGTCTCCTCATTCATTCGGTACATAGAGTGGTATTTACTAAAGGGCTGATCCCCTGCTCAACTCCTGCGCCTCCGCTGAGCTATTGTTATGTGGGTTTGCTACCAACTGTTCAAAGTGGTTATGAGATCAATTAAAACCAGCTTAGGGGGCTGGAGAGGAGATGTGCAACTCATAATCGAGGAGAAGGGGATTCCGCATCTATTCATTAAACAGCAGACCTCCTCCTCTCCGCCGCTCTCTACACACCGACCCGCAGCAGCAGCAGCAGCTTTATAGCACTTTCACATAAATCATATTGGGCGCCCTTTGTTCGGGCCACGACATGTAAAGCGTCAATCGCTTGTCTGATATTGTGCCTTAAACATTAGCCAATAACTGGCCGGTTCACAGACGCAAAAGGTTTTATCATTACTTTGGGACAGACACGCGCATGGCACATTTTGCGCACGCTTTTTACGCGCTAGAAAGCGGCTGTCAAATCATGTGATATAAACACATTCCACCAGATACTGGTCAAACTGACACTTAGATTAGAGTTTTAATTTATCTTTTGCGTTCCTGAATTATTCATCTGTGTTGGAACATAACGCTCATCTGCACATTTTCCAAAACAATGAGTTATGAAGTTGTTAATATTTAATGATAGATTTTCTGACTTTCAGTCTGCTGTGCATGTGAATGTAGGCTTTGGCTAAAGAGCAGCGAGAAAGGCGGAATTAAACACAATCTTTGATTGTTGCCGTCGCCTTCCTTGACCCACAAAAACTTTCTAACCATCTGATTAAAGAAAACCTCCTTAGGTGCAGCTGTAAGACCTGCTGGCTCAAATCCCGTCTTACCTCTTTTGTTTCTCCTCCAGCGGTTCGACGGCGCCTGACAGTTGCTGTACTCCATACAGTTCAATATGATCAGGACAAATGAGAAGAGTCGAAACTGCATCTGGACGGCGATCTGTTGTTGAGACTCCAGTGAAAAGGTGCCAGCGGGGCTTGGGATGAAATTTCTAACTTTTTAATGTCCTCCAGTTCCTTGAGTCGCTTCACAAATGTGTCAAACATCAGACGGGATGCGACATGGTATCACGCCGATCGGGATCATTTTCTGGAGCACGCTGATCCTCTAGTCACTGAAAGTGTCCGTTTTGATGCGCTGCGGGGAGAATGACAAAAGGAGGTTACAGTGATAACGTAACGAAATCAACACCTTCTTAAACAATGACGCGTGGAGGTGATAGTGAAGGGATTAAAATAAAACAATACAAAAAAACCCGAAAAGCTCTTCTGTGTGTTAATGTGCAGATGCAAAGACACAATGAATAATACTCAAACGTCCCGTCAAAAACAAAACAAAACAAACAAAAAAAAAGACAAAAAGCGCAACCGTGCGTAATAGTCGCCAAAACGCTCCGTGAGATAACGTGCTGGTGTATATGCTACCTTGCATCAAATGAAGTGTAATTCCGCTCCGGTCCACGTTTAGGTTCCCTCTGAGTGCAAGTGCGGCTCGGAAACATACAGCATCCCTTTTTGTGTGGGAATCTTGTGTCTCCAGAAGAGAGCAGAGGTCCGAGGAGGAGGGGGACGGAAGGTGGCAGCGGTGAAGGAGCAGGATTTCCTTTCCTTCTTTTGGAAAAGCTTACATTCCGTTTACCTGCGTTTGCTCACTCACGCGTGTCCCGTTCGTGTCCAGAGGAGAATCAAACTCATTTGTTGCTTTCTTTGAGGGGAAACGAGGCCGGTGAATGAGTCTGCGTTGTGTGCGCTGCTGAGATTGAGCGGTGACTGGTCCTGATGCTTGCTGCCTTTTTGCTCATATAGCGCCGTGCCGCTGTCACGTGTGGAGATGTGTAGTTTGGTGTTTCTTCTTATTTCAGATGTTGAAGATGACATTTCGTGTCGACTCCCCCACCCCCCCACCCCCTCCCCTCCATCCCACCCCACGCGCACTCACCCACTCTGGCCGTTACGTGGTTATCCCTGGGTCCTAGTGTGCGTAAAAAGCTGGAACATCTTTCACGGGGGAAAAACTTGATGTAAATCTTTGTGGATTGCAGCTTTTCTGCGACAGTAATAGCGCGTTTATTTTAGTCTTCCAATGATATTTTCCAATAGGAATCTCAATTTCTTTGTGTTACCACGAAATTACACTGGCCTGCTCTTCCCTGGTGAATGTCTTCAAATAATTTTCAAATGAAACTTTAGTGACCTCTCTCAATTGGAGATCAAAAGTGAACTGCTGCGCAGACAATCTAGTTACTATCTGGCTTCAGCTTTCTTCCACTACTGACGAGATCCCTATTGAATAATTACACGTTTACCAAAAAAGCAATTATCTGAATATTGTGCGTAATGAGGTGGACCCACAAGTCAACCATCTCGTCACGCCTCTCTTATTGCGCGTCCAGGACTATGCTCTCCCCCCTCCTTCTCCTCTGAAATTAATGCTAATAGTTGGAGAGGCTGTAATTGTGGAACATGAATAAATCATTCGATTATTTCTGGGTTTTCCAGGCCCGAGTCTTTCATAAGCGAACCGTGCAAACTCATCAACGTAGATGTGAGAGCCGGTCAGGGGAGGGAAGAGTTTCTCCTTGAGTCTGAACCGATTTACCTTGTGCGGGGGACAGACACGAGGAGCTGGCAACCATCCACTCTGCAATGACATTCAAACGCTGGCTGCTCGTAAACTCTGCAAATCAGTGCAGGGAATAATAACAAATTAAGAGATGAAAAGTGACAGCAATGTTTGGAAAGTCAGTGAGCGAGGTTATTAAGTTCATATAGAGACAACCAAGCAAAAAGAGGGTTTCTGGTGCCATTTTATCACCTTCTGCACCCTCTGCACATCCTGACTGGAATACAAGTTTTGTATGCTCTACCCCCTTCAGCCACTAGGTGTGGCACTTAATCTTTTTTTATTTTAGGAAATTATTTTCATGTGAGAGCTATATTGTATATTGTTCATGTCTACAACTCTACAAGGCAGTATAAAGTCAGGACAAATACGCAGCCTTCATACTACAAAGGTATTTCTAATTTTATCCCTGCCCTGGCAGAGATCACATATAGTGTATTTCCTATTTTAACACTACATGCAAAATTACATTTATATGCTGGTTTTACACTTAAAACAACAGAGAAACCAGTGAAAACGAGTGTTCAACCCTCAGGCAAAACAGGCACACACACAGACACACACACACTTAAGTGCATGTTTCAATTTTCTCACTGGAACTGATTGAAAAAAACATGTGGAGGGGAAAACCTATGTGTAAAAAAAAAACAAAACAAGAAAAACAACAACAACAAGAAAAAAAGAATTATAGCGGTTTCCGTGCCAAAACCCATAGTTACCTTTGTCCTGACTTTGTTTGTTTATTTATTCAGAGAACAGTGACAGACATTGCGGTCAAGAGGGCTGTCAGCCACAGGCAGAGCCACTGGTTTGGATTCTAGTCTAAAACAACATTTGAGTGTGCACCGTAAAGGTGAACGTGATAATTTAGGCCACATGCACTTTTATTTTCATGATGTGTCATGAAGAAGGGGGCCGGTAAACCAATCACTTTAATCGCTTTCTCACTCCTACTCACTGCAGTGCACAGAAGTGAAGGTGACGTCAGCATCTGGATGGTTTGGCTCTCAGCCCTCAATGCCATAACAGCAATGAGAGGAGTTGCTATACACTCAGTTCATCAGAGATCCAGACTGGATGCTCTTCAGAGTGGGATGCGGTCACCGTTTACTATATCAAAAAAATAAAAAAAAAATAAAAATAAAAAAAAGGGAAGAGAATTGCAGCCAAGACTGGTCATGCAAAAGTCAGAATCTCCAAAATGTCAAGGACAAGAGGAGAATAAGGCAAAATGAGAAAAGTTCAAGTTATACTTAGGAACTTTCCATGTTTGTGGCTCCAAATGGAAAGAGGCAAACTGCAATGTCCAGAAATAATCTTCCACGACATTCAGAAACAAAGCTGAAACATAATAGTCCACATGTACAAACACAACTTTATAGTTACTGTTAAGTCTCTTGTCAGAAATATGTCACCTCAAGGTCTACTTAGTAGCTGAATTAAGAGCATGAATTAAAAAAAAAAAAGATTTTAAAAGATCTACAGTTCCAAGAAAATTGCATCCAATCATGAAGATCATGTCATATGGTCAAAGTTTCCAAAGCAGCTACTTAGGCACTCAGAGGTGGGGCTGTTTTTTCAGCTGCTGTTTATCAAAGTCACGGAGAGCTGCTGGACCACAACCGTGAATTTAATAATTATCGATTTAATTGGTTTAAAAAGCAAAGGGGGTGGGGTGGGGGGGATGTGAAATCATTCAGAAACCATCCATACACACATCTCTCACCACTCCTGCGTGCAGATTAAGTTATGAGACTGTGAAATATAAGGCACTAAAACAATCTTTCTCCACCAGCTGCTGAAATAAGCCCTGGAGTTTGATACACCACTCACTGGTTTTAACTGGCTCAGATACAAAAGACATGATGTCACACACTTTGGTGAACTAATTAGGATTTGCTAATATTTATATTAAGTTGTTGTAAGGCTCAGAGTTTTAATTAAGAATTTTTTTATAAATGTGTCAAAGTTTGTGTTTAGTTTGGATTAATTAATCTAGCTTCACCAATTTATTATTGATAATTTATTATTTAAAAAAATTCCTTGTTTCACAATATCGGCTGTACACCAATAGATGTAAGTAAAGCATCCAAACATCTTCACGTACAAAAAAAAAAAAAAAAAAAGATCCTTCTAGGTGAAACACTCAAAGATGATCAGACTCTCTGGACTTTCCAGACTTGTAATTTAACTTAACATACGTATTTTTTTTTCTCAGTTAAATAACATGTAAGAAGAAGAATGTTAAAGACACGTGAAAGTATGAAAGCCTGTTTGTGAGTAACCGGGATAAAGAAAAAAGGAGGGAGCGTGTGTCAGAGGACTGAGTTATGAGAAGGCCAAGAGCAGAGACAGGCGGGGGTGGGGCGGGACATTAAAAAGATCGTGTCCGTCTGGCTAATGGTTCTTTATGGCTCCCTCATGTCCTCAGATGGGCAGGATGACTGGCAGAGCGTGTGACCACTGGTAACTGTACATCACCTCTGTTTGCCCCCTTAAGCTGACGTCCCGCTCAGTAAGACTGCCTGCCACGGTGAAGTCAACCACTAAAACACCATAAAACCAACAGACTAAACAGCCATTCATCATAACAGCGCACACATGAGCCGCATCACACAAACACACACACACAGCAGTCTTAACTGTCCCACTCGGTGACTCAATGGGCACATTAAAACTTCATCAAGTATTACCGATACAAAAAAAAAGTCAGACCACTCAAACCTCAACCGTCCAGAAATAAAGCAATCATGGGTGAAAATGGTTTTGCTGGTCACTTTTATTGAACTGGTGATGACTTGAACCAAGTGCAAAACAGTACTGTGCTCCTTGAAAGACAAGTGTGGAAAAAAGATGTAACAATGAGCAGGATGGATCCATCTTCGGCGTGTCACTAAAATCCATTTTCCTGGCCTGCCCAGTTTGGTGTCTGTAAAAAAAAGCGTGAAGGAAACATCAAATTATACCATTTGTAGATCACGAAGACCCAACAAAACAAAACTTTGTTGTTGATTGTGGGAAATGAGAAAACGTAACATACATGTGCAAGCAGTTAGGCGCTGACGTTTTCTTGTTGGGAGTGTGTAATGTGTGTGTTCTGCTCGTGAGCGCTGGGTGGCTGAGAGCTGACAGGGACCCTAAGCAGCCCAGATGGCGGGCAGTAAATGTTCCCTATATGTAAGTGATTTGTAGCCTTGAGGACAGCAGGAGGTAATGGTGCTCTGTGAGTTGTTTGGAGCCTCTTTTGTCTAATTACAAAAAAACTCCTCAATGAGGGAGGGGGGGAATCTTTGGAGTTTTACAGGACAGGGTTGTGCCAGCACTCCTGCGATAAGGCTGGGGCGGGTGGGGGGGGGAAATTGAGCACATCAAAAGACAGCCATTTAAGAGCTGTGTATTTCTATTGTAACTCTGTGTCCTTGGTGCTGTCAGGTGTCAGGTGAAGGAGCCAATGCATCAATCTGCCTTTGTCAGAAATCTAATCATCATGGAGTAGAAAATGAAGCTGTGTGAAGTGACTGCTCTAAGCATTGTTTCAGCATGTGTGTGTGTGATCATGGCATTTTGTTTAGTTGTAGTACTTGAGTAGTCTACATACCACTAAAACTCACAAGGTCAACATCAAAAACACACTTTACTTAAATGGGGTGACTGGACTCAGCCAGACATCTGCAACAGGTCCTAAAGGAAGGGAACTCCGGGGCTTTGAGTAATGTTCACCAAAAGCCAGTGTAAAGGTCCACCTTATTTACGTTGCTGAGCTGAGTCACTGAGCTCAGGCCTCGTTTTATGGTTGTTTGGAATCTACCTTGTCATTAGGCCTTTGAAGGCCAATGAAGGGATGAAAGCGTTAGCTCTGTTAAACTTGCTCTTACTGGCTTATTTCGTGTAAAGAGAGCTTTTGTTGATGGCGGATCATCAACATTCTTTAGCCTTGTCCTTTGAGCGTATCATTTGAGAAGCCTTGAACTGCCTTGAGCTCATATCGACCTTCTAGCAATGCGATCGTTTAAGAGACGGACGCCTTGAGCTGCGAGAAATGGTTTGTCTGCATTGTTTATGTACAGTATGTGTGTTACTCACCTCGTTCCTGTTGCTGTGGGCCTGCTTTTTCTCAATGTTCATGGCCAACATTTGGCTGCGAAATGCGAGGCTCTTGGTTTTCTCAATCACCTGCTGGTAAGGTGATATGGCATTGTTCCCCATGACCACATGGCCCTAAAAATATGACAGAAATAATAGACAGACTCACACTCATATCCAATAAACCAATCACATTTGGTTTTGCAGACACACTCCTTCAAAACACAAACCAGAGGTTGAATATGTCCTATTCACATCTACAGTAAGTACATCTAGATAATTCTATGTCATTCTGAAGGACTGGTCTATGATTTGCTGATTACAGAGAACTGTTGTGATGTCTATGCCAAAACATGCAACAAGTACAACATGGAGCTTCACAGAATGGACGTTAACGGATGAGACATTATTGTCCTTACAGGACGACTTGCAGTCTTCACCCTTCAATTACAAAATCAAGACACAAATAATGCCTTTTTATCCTTCTCACATCACACAAGACGGGCTTCTAAAAACAGCCACATAACCATCTCCACTGTCCCCGAATATGCAAAGGTCTGTTTAAAATACTTTGATTAATCGTGAGTAGTGCACTGACTGACGGAAGAAAAAGCAAGAAGCTCTTACCAGTTTGGAGTCTATCTTGGCATCCAGCCTAGCGTTGCGGATAAGGTTGACAATCCATCTCTCAGCTTCTTCAGGTGTCATGTTAAGTTTGTCTGCCAACATGCTGTTGAGGCAATTGAGAGACATGCAGGTTTGACTTGGGTATAAGCAACAGAGAAGGTAGTGAGAAGATTCTCCTGAATGTTAAAGGGAATATATCCAGGGATGAATACATGATAAGGATGGCAGCACAGTTAGAATTTAACATTACATTACATGTGTTACGGTAGCACATTACGCACTTATCATGACCTAAAATAACCCAGTAATCTCTCAAAATATGATGAA
Organism: Channa argus; assembly: GCF_033026475.1. Taxonomy (NCBI): domain Eukaryota; kingdom Metazoa; phylum Chordata; class Actinopteri; order Anabantiformes; family Channidae; genus Channa; species Channa argus. The sequence continues at coordinate 20,518,850 of NC_090203.1, forward strand.
GTTTAAAATAAATAAAGAAATCACAGGTGTTTGTGAATGCATGGAACTCCAGCAATGCCATAATGTTTCCCCTGCCACAAACTGCTAGTAAAACCTTCCACTTATTCAATGAAAAATATCAAGCATTAACTGATATCGACAATATTAGCACACCATTTTGTGCAGATGACTGCCATAGGATGTGTCCCAATGACTGGCCGATCTTCTGACCTATCTTCAAGTTTCCGGTCATTAGGTCAAAGTTTCTGTCTAGTAAATCAGTTTATTGCCATATATCACTTCTACTTTCTGTTTAGTCCTATTTAACAAATAAACATAAATACATGAACAAATGGTGAGCTTCATAAACATAACACAGAAAATTTGCTCTTTTAGACATGAATTTTTAAACAAAATATTTTTTTTCTTTTTACCGTGAGTAGAGAACCTTGGTTTTTGACAAAACATGTGGCTTATCTGCAAAGGTTTTTTTTTTTTTCTTCTTAAAAATCAGACATTTGCTGCAGCTGTTACTGAACCTTAGGTAATATAGAGCATTTTCAGTGACTTCAATCAAACTGGGCTAATGTCTGGAAGCAATACATACACCGAACCCGTAATAGCACCAAATAACTCTTTGTTAACGCAACACTACATTATGATGGATGTTGAACATACGACTAGCCACAATTTCCATTTGACAGTGTTAATAAATGGCCCAGATAATGTGCTTCAGGCGCAAGGTGTACAACATGCAGCACACCTCAAAACACTTAATGGTCCTCTACTATTGGGAGCCTGATTTACAGACTTGTATGATTAACTCAATTAGAAGTGCTGGGAGACTCTGTGGTTACTTATTCTTTTATTTTTTTAACAAACTTGTCATGAGACACTGGTCAGAACAGCGATTGTCCTTCAGAGCTGCTCTTTGATACAGGTGGACATTGATGTGTCACAGTAGAGGGAGGTGGGAGGTATGAGGGTGGCTGGCATTCTTTGATCCAAAGCTTTCCCCAGTGCAGCTGGCTTCCCTTGTGGCTTTCAAAATAACTAGAGCCCCCTTCCCCCCACACATTTCCTGCCCCTTTCTCATGTTTGACCCCCACGTCTACCACATTTCATATAAGGGCCCCAATAAATATTCTCAACCCCTCTGTGTACTGCCATAATTACTACAGGAGCCCAAGATTACTGACTGATTACTAAAAAGACACAAATAGGGTGTAACATTGGTTGTAATATTTGTGTGCTCACACAAAATAAAAAAGGGGTGTAAGGCCTATATAAAAACAATTTACTCTACTAATTATCACTTCCTGCTTCATTAATCACATTTTGAGAGACTGTTTCAGTAAGTAAGTTAGAACCTGCACAGAAAACAACACTTCTCACGCCGCGGCCACGCTAACGGATCCCACCACCAGCATTACAGCTCCGAGTCTGAAATTCTTTTGGTAGAAAGTAATCTTATTTGGGACTGGTGATAATGTCTGTCTTACCCATGAATGTTGGTTAACTGGTGGCAAAACCACATAGGGAAGTGAAATGATGTCAGAGTCTGGATGTGGCATTAAAAGCATAAACAACAAATAAAGAGCATTACCTCAGCATAATGAGCAGGAGAGGGTTTGGTCACCAAATGACAGTGCACATCTCGACACTTTCACCACAGTGAAGTAATGGAAGGTGAAAAAACAAAGCAAAATGCACACACACACACACACACACACAAAAAAAAAACCTGTTGCGATTTGATTTTTGTGCATATTAGATGAAGAGAGGAAGACAGAGCAACCTGTCACTCACACGGCCACACCAACAAAATTGCAACACTACTTTTGGAGGACAACTAATTGTGTAATCAGTTATCCAGGCTGTCAAACCCTGGAGAAAATTATTTATGACAAAGAAATTGCTTCTATATAGATTACTAGGAACCTAACAAGTTTGAAAAAGTGATTGCTTTAACACATGTCTGCAATCACAGTGTGTCATTAACACCAAGAACTAGTTGGAGGTGTTATTTAAAGACTTAAATACTAATTTAAATCTTTTACTCAAGTTAAAAGTACTTAGATTATGCACATTTTACTCATGGCAGAATTTGTATAGCAATTAAAAAAATAAGAGTAAAAAAAATGAAATCACAGTTGGTAAAGCTGGAGGTAATTTTAACCTTTTTATGTGCTGACATATGTGGATAACATAAGCATTTATTAGTTCATAATTTAAAATAAAAAATCAGGTGGTGTAAATGCTGTGTTTTTACCACATCAACATTTTCTTCTCTGCAACAGTAAAAGAACATTTAACATTTCTTGGCACCACCCCGTCATACTCACTGACATTCAGAAATACCTTTCACTTATTTTTCTAACAATCAAGTAATCTAATGCAAATTTGAATGAAATTGGTTATTGGTTCTTATTTTACCTGTGTGATTAAGTGATTGCTGTGCTGTGGCACTGGGTGTTTTGTTTGGCAATTCAGTAAAGTGGGGGCACATGTCAGTCAGGTCCAGGTCAAATATGATGATCAAAACAAACATTATCTGGTTTCCTCACTGGGGAGTTAAACTAACCCCTAACCCCTCTAAACGTGAACTGTGCAGCATAACACAGGAACACAGTGCCCCAAAAGGCCCAGGGCCTTGGTCTGTACCAGCCAAAGTCCTGTAATCTAATTTATAAAAGAAAGTCTGGCAATGTTTTCCTCCCAGGAAGGACATTTGTATATCGAAGCAGGGTTGCTTTGTCTCCTTTACTTTCAGAAAGGTCTACAGCTAGCTTTTATGTTAGAGACAAAGTAATAAAAAATATGGTTTAAAAAAATAAAAAATAAAAAGGAAGAGCAGAGATGTGTGAAGAGGAGCAGGGAAAGGGTCAGACTTAAACAACCCACGTTATTCACATCTTTTGGCCCTTAAGCCAACAGACGGCCTTTGTGGGTTTTTTTATTTCCCCCCCTCACAAAACTATGATCCTGTTCCTTGTGGGAGCGGGGATCACTTTCATTTCGGCCCCTTACTCACTCTGGCTCATGAGCTCTCAACTTCAGGCAAGGGGGTCTCTGTACCAACATCACACTTCCAAGGAAGGGGACAGAATTTGGGGTGTAACTCTGTTAGAGGATTGAGGAGGATAGTGGGGATCCTTCTCCAATGTAACCCCATTCTTAATGTGGCTGGCCTAAAATGAATGCATTGTTAAACACTAACACATGATAGCATTTGGGAGACTCCAAGCCATTTGGAGCAACCTCGCATTCGGCTTTGGGGTAAAATTGATTTTTCAGGGAAACCGAAATGATCGTGTGGTCTTTTTAATGACTCAATTGTGAGGCGGAAAGATCCTCAGTGTTACATCCAAATACATAAGACACTCTTTCCAAATACCAGTGAGCTGTTGTGTACAAATAAAATCTAGTGATGAGGGGGAAAAAAAAACTGCCAAAATTATCATGTCTGAAGCATTTATTCAAAATGTCAAAGGACAAGTGTGTACTTAAGGTCAAATCAAGGTCTTGCCACTGAAACAGTCATAGCAGGACTAAGGAAATAAAGCCTGTAAATCAAACCGGGAAAACAAAGTTAAATTGGAAACACACTTGGGACATTGAAAAAGTCTAGACAAAAGGATGTGTGTGTGTATGCAATTACAAAGCTGGGCTGATTCACATTTTCACTGCCTACAGTACGTTTTACATAAGCCTTTATTGCATAAAATAGCTCCATTACGGCAACTTTGGTCTACTTTTTCTTGTCCCGGGCTGTGGGCAAAATGCAAGCTCAATATCTGTGAAACCATCATGGCCAACAGCTTTAAAAATGTCCTCATTAAAAACAGCCATCAAATTCATTTGAGTCCACACTTGGGTGCATAGAGCTTCTGGGTAGTGGACTAATGACTTGGAATTTGGGTGTTTGTCAAATATAGACATGTTTTGTCCACAATCATAACGCCAACAAAAATAAACACGGAAATCCTTCAAACGGCCCCTGAGTGTGTTCCTGCTTAAGAAACCTCAGCAGACACAAAGCAATGCACAAAGAAAAAAAAAGGTGAAAAGGAGAAAAATCACCGTTTGACTTCCTCTTTCAGTGTTACCACTAACCTTTGTGGTCCTTAACAAGTAAATGGATCCAATTGCAGCAAGTCTGCCAAAAAGAACCAGGACTCCTAATCAATTCCAGACAATCTGCAACTAGAGATTTCTACAGGGCCTGATCATATTCCACGGTTCAACCTTGACTACAGACCTCCGTAGCTCTATATAAAAATCAATGCAATCATTTTCGTGTCAACAGAAGTAATTCATTCTCTCCTTCCACTTCACATCACGTGTGGACAATTTTTTAAATGTAGAACCATCTTCAAACCTACAGCATTTGCAATATGCCTGAGGAGCAGGCTTTTGGAACTATGTGCAGTGTGCACATGGTTCCAATAGCAGTGGGGGAATTTGTACTGTACACCGACGAGGAACAGGATAAACCAGAAAATGTATTAATAACTTTTACTCTATTTTATCTATAAAAAGAGAAATTGCATAGAGGAAGAAGCTTTAGTAAGTCCACCCTAACTAAGACGAGGATTAACTGGCTGAGACGTGTCAATGTGCTGTCATAATCTTTTTCTCTCTCAAAAACTGACGTAAAGGGGCAGCCAAATGCTATAATCTCACTTAATTGAACACAATTACGATAATCTTTATTTTTCTCTCCACTAATGCTCACTGTAATTAGCATTGACTAAATTTCTTGGTTTTGGGGAGGCATCCAAGGTTAATTTTATTTTAATGTAGCTAAACAAATTTTGAAATAGATGTCAATACAGACCTACAGAGCCCTCTGAGATCCGTTCTACTGTAGGGAAAAGGAGCTGAAATCTTTTTTTCTGTTAGGGCAGCTGGAAATCTCTAAAGCTGCCTTGACCCATGTGCTTTTCCTGGGAGAAGGCCATCTGTGAATTGGTCTCAGACAGGTGGTCTTAAAAGTTTAGTGAGGAGCAAAACCTGCAGAGACCTGGAAGCAGTTAAATCTCACAATGCTTAATCCTCTAGTTGTGTGCGGTCAGCATGGCTGTGTGGACAGGGCAATAAACACTTATCTGTGAGGAAATTCCACTAATCACAAAGCCCATGTTTTTACTTCCTGCTTACAAAGTCTAGTGATATGACTTCCTGTTACTCTATAGGGACTTTTATCTAATTTTTGCTGTGTAATATGTTCTAGGTTTAAAAGCAAGTGTACCGTTTCCATATAGCATCCCTCACAAGGAGCTCACCACTTCTAAACATTAGTTTTATTAATTTAAAGGCGTTGCATGGCTTGAATATAGGAAAGTTTTAGGGACTTACATGTTGTTGGGGGTTAGGGGAAATAATGAAGGGAAGGGGTCTCACCAAATGAAGAAATGAATTAACTAAAACGTTTATTACCACAACTGATACTTGAACTTAAACTCATTTGGGTTGGGGTTAGAATAAAGTTAGGCAGAGTTTTGGTTGTGAAGGGGACACATACCTCTAAAGCTTGGGACACACCTCAAGACTAGCAAAGACAATCAAAGACTGGACAGTTCAGAAATAAAAACGTTTCCCACCAACAGTCACAGATTTCTAGTCTCTGACAGTCTGGAAGTAGCACACATCCAACAACTGAAAAAACAGGAGGGCAACACTCTTCAGCACTTGTCGAGTCTGACTGGAAGTCCTCAAGATAGACACACCACTTAAATCTGGCAAAACAAATATCAAGGCAATGGGGAACTTTCGACTTTTTAATTGAACGAACAATCTGTATGTAAAAGAACAAAAGATAAAAAACAAACCCAAAACAAAAACAGCAAACTCATGGCGTTAAAGTTGAGGACAACACAGACAATAAAACATACAGAAGGAAATGGGATGTAAAACAACTTTTACAACAATGCTATGTTAAAGGTGTGGTTACTTTAACTTTTTAACACAACAACACATAGGACTGTTTCAGACAGACAGCACCAAATCTAATTGTTTCTGAATAATGTGAATCATCACATTACCTTGGAAGGTCTAAATGGCAAAAGTCTGGTGATTGCATCCAAGTCCAAGCACAACTTTCAAATCCATAAAGAACATCTAACATAACCATTTCAAACCTTTCAACCCCCAATCCTTCACTGGTCTCTAAAATTAATGTTGTACAATAGGCCTATTAAATGAATGCCAAATTAGTCCAAGTGATTGCAAAAATTATGTGAAAACCAAAGAAATAGCCTATTTATAGCAGTACATTTTCAAAGTAGTGCAGTCATGTTAATTATTGAGTTGCCACCTTAATTGGGAGAGGGGGTTAGGGAAACCCAACTTCCCCTCATAGATTCCTTTCAGAGATTGCAGATTTTGTTGCCTATACATGTAACACGGCTTCCAATCAGCTTTCTTCAACAGTGCATGTGTGTATCAAAAGGCTGAATGAGGGGAGATCATCAACAAAGTCTCACTCAATTAAGTCAAATTAGTCTAAATAACTTTTCACAGTGGATTACTTATTATTATTAATTTCTTCATTTTAAAGAGTTCACACTGTGGATTAGCTGTGCATCTCCCCTGCCCTGTTTTTTTCCTCTCTCATCTATTGCTGTCACACTGCAACAGCATGAACAAAAGAAAGAAAGGTCAGCAGTTTTTGGCATTATAAAATTGAAATCTATAAGCCATGCTTCCAAAAATAAGCCTGAGGTAGAGGAGAAATCAGATTACTCAGCTGCATGTATACGCAGATTTCCAGTGCCTTGGTTACTTAAGTAAATCAAAAGAATGAGCTACAGTGTCAAAGATCAACGGCTTTCAGCTTGTCCCTTCAGGGGTCACCACAGCGGAATATGTTCCGCACGTTGAGTTTTTAAACCGGATGCACTTCCTGCTGCAACCCTCCCATTTTATCTGGGCTCAGGACCAGCACCAGGGTCGCCACTGGTGGCTGGGTGGGGCCACACCTGGTGGGGTGGGTTTCAATCCCTAATCCCAGCCCTATGCTCTCCCACTGACCCACCAGGCCCCTTGAATGAGCTACTGTGTAAATAACGTTTTATTTTATACATAAATATATAGTGATATTCATTCTAGACAACAGTTAAAAAATAAGCTCAAATATTTTCCATATTCATTTTAAAACTTCAAATCTAAAAACAATAGTGGCCGCCGTTGAGGCATCGCACTGAGTGACTAACCTGATGCTAATGCATTGGTGAATTCTGCAGAAGGTTTCAAAGATGAAGAGGCGGGCGTTCTCAATAAAGTCCTCCAGGCAAGCAACCAGGAAGAAGTCATTCACAAGGACCTAAGAGACAAACAGCACTTTAAGAGCAATGTAAATACTGCACAAGGTTATTTGTGTGTTTATCAAAGTTCCCACACAACTGTTTAAGCATACAGAAAGGCATTTAGATATGAACCCAAGTCATTCGTCATTATGATAAAGCTAAGGCATTTAGATTGAACAGCAACAGAGTCATGAGAGCAGCATTATCAGTTTCAAGCTGTCTGCTTCTAGGAACCCAGGCCTCATTCAATTAATCAATTTACTGAAACCAAATTCCCAGTCTAAATGTAATTCCCTTTCCATTTTTTTAATATTTAGATTAAAAAGAAGAGGGAGGATCATACCGGTTACATTTATGTAACCAAATCGTTTATTTTGGTAAACACATCAAGTTTAAAGTTCCTTTTCATGGCCATGCAATACGCTTTGAACCAAGCATACATTTTTGAACTCTCTAGCCCACTGCACTGCACAGTAGAGTAAAAAAGGGTCAGGGATGCCTACATTATATGTGACTTATTACTAGTTATCTGCTGTGGTGATTCAGTATCAACTCTTCTCCAGATCTCCAGATTTCACAGCTACAGTTATGCAACAACTGCAGCACCACCAGCCCAAATAATTCTCATATGAGTGTTTTTAGCAGTGTCTGTACAGTGTCACCTGTCCTTGTTACTAGTAAGAAATATGGACTTACTTGGACTCTTTAACACTGCTGCATATGGCCAATTCATCTATTGTAAATGTACATGACCCAACTGTGGCCCCAGAGGTATCCCTGTGTAAAATGCACCAATTTCTCAGCGCTTTCTAAATTTCAACTCTCCATGTGCCATTTCACATCACCGAACGCCATCTTTAAACGTTTTCCAAGAATTATCAGCTCTTTGTTTGCTTAAGTTTAGAAAGCTGGCATCTACTCAGAGTTCCGCTTGAAGAAATCTCAACTACATGGTGCTATCAGGCAATGGCCATTTCAGCTTTGACAATGCTTATCTGAGGCTGATAAACTCCGAACAGTTAAGAGGTCTAATTACTGTCATCTGGGATACAGACCGCAAAGCTTAAACAAATTCTGAAAGAGGCTTGAAGGGCCCTTTTATGCGCAGAGGCTTTGACTATAGGTAGGTCTATGCATTCTTTTTTTTTTTGACACGCAAGCATCTAAAATCTGACGGTGATTCTGTATTTGTACAAAGTGGGAAAAATTGTATACAGCCAGAAAAAGTTAAACTGGCCATTTAAAAACACCTGGTTCACACTACAGGGTACAGTGAACTGAAGACAGCGAAATAAAAATCATACCCATACCTTGCTGCCATAGCATTCAGAAAATAGCTGGGTGCCAATCTTCTCAACAGCTCAAAATTGATGCAAAAGTGCTCATCAGGTAAAGAGTCTATCCCAATGGGGTATCGATTTACGTCAATCGCTCCACAGTCTGTAAAACAGCTCATTACCTCTAAAATGATTCACTTCTTAAAAGCTGGTGGGTGAATTTTTGCAGGGAAAAATGTTTCACTACCGACTTCAGAAAATGCTACTTTGGGAAAGTGCAGACCATCACAGTTAATGCATTAAAAGGTGCTGTTAAACACTTTTGGAACCACCCACCTCAGTAGACCTGCTTGTGAACTTAGCAGGGTTAATCGAGGGCTTGTGTGTCTACTGAACATGCTCTGATATGATCGACAAGCAGGCCAGGGCTTTAAAAACCAGGAATAACTTTAACACTGAGTTCTAATAGTAGTAGTTATAATATTATTGACAATACATGTCATCATCCAGAGATGGGTCAGGGGGGCTTTTGCACAGGAAAAATCTAGCACACGCTGGTGGACAACACTGATGAAAGAGGCAGTCAGGCGAAAGATGGAGGCCCTTTGGGTCTGGTTGACCAGGGGGTTTCCTGAAGCAGCACATTGGTGCAGGCCAACAGGCCTGCAGCTTGGATACAAGAAATCATGTGTGGGAGGAGGTGGAGGAGGCCAAGTTGTGTTGTTACATTAAATTGTGTAATATATTGTTGCACTGTTATATTGTGTTATAAGGTGTTTCAAATGTTTATTATCTGTATGTAATGTACTATACGCTGAGTTGTCAGTCTATTATTACAGCACCACACCAAGACAAGATCAAATAACTGGTGGTGACAAATGCTGACTGTTGCACTGGCTCATTCCGCCTTTGTCTGGGCCAAAAACTAGCAACAGAACACAGCCAGCGGCCAACGTCTCCCCTTTTGCACGTAGCATAATCTGTATTGATCATTCAGGAAGGAAAGTAGAAGATAGAACTGCAGATACAAACTGTAAACAAACTAGTGAAGCGCAATTGTGATTTAAAAAAAAACTGTGATTAGAAGTTTCACACTACACTTACTTACCACAGGCAATTTTAGTTTCTTCATTCAGGTGGCCATTGTTAGAATATGCTTGTACTAAAATAATCAAGTGTGAAAAATAAGATCATCTTCTTGACATTGTCATTTGTTTTCTTTTGTTACTGTTGCATCTTATCTCCACCGATTCGCTAACCCCAAAAACCAGAGTGATCTCTCTTAACAACTGGAACCGTTAATAATTCAACATGTTAAATAAGCTAAAAAGCTGCTGACAGGAGTCTGACTAGTGTCAGAGATGTGGGCCACATTGCAACAGCTAACCATCAGCCTGACACTAGTGAAAAGCCAGCTGTCAGCTTGGTGTATAACAGCGCTTAGGCCAATCCAACCAAAAGTAACAAAATCTATTAATCTAATCTACATTTTAATGTTTAATTATATTGCCATAAAATCTAAAATTATTTCAATGTTTAAGACCGTAGCGCTGTTATTGCACTACAGTGAGTAATTAAATGCATCAAGTGGAGAAAAAGTTGCCACCTGGTTATGGATAAAGAGCAACTACAGCTGCACTATGAAATTCAAACAGATATTCACTGTGATACTAACTTAGCCTCATCAAACACTCTCACAGTTTCTGTGAGTGTGGATTCTTGACACATTTACTATGTGTATTTGTTTCTAATACAGCTAAGACATGCTCTCTGACTTAAAGGACAGGTTTAGTATGATTGGAAAACAGCTAGGTCTACATATAACTGAAATAGGATTTCCTTGGAGCAATCATTCCCTACCGTTTCAATATAAAGGTTTTAGATACAGACCATAAAAAGGGGATTTCCTGATTTAAGTTAAAAAAATTAATAATATGAGCTGGAAATATCACTTAGATTGAGGTAACATATCTAACAGTATAAAAGCATCCACTGTGTTCAGCATTGTAGTCTACATGCAAAGATAACTTTTACAGTATACTACTTGTGTTGAATTCTCACATCAAGGACTACAGTTGTATTTACCAGTTACAAACCAAAATTACAATAAATGGTGGAGCTACAACAGATCCCCCTCTGAAAATGAGTGTCTGCACGCCTCTGCAGAGATTTTGCTTATAAAGCTTTTACTGTTGACTACTAGCCTGATGGGTCAATTACAGGGCAGAGTAAAATCTGACAGCAGTCTGAGTCAGAGTATTCAACAGGACCTCTATATCTGTAAGTATAATACAAGGCACAGACTATCACTGTTCAGTCTGCACCGGACCCACGCACAAATCAAGCAAATAGAAACACTGGGTGAACAGATAGAAGGTCAGACAGAGATCACATGATTACTAACCATGTTTATTACAAAGCTCAGAGTAAAAATTCATGAATCTGACCAATGAATCAGATGTCCCGAGAAGATATCTGCATTGTCACAGCTAGGTGCAATAAAAAGGGCAATTACATTACCGTTTTGATACAAAAGGTTACAATGAAAGTTGGTTACTAGAGTGGTTACTCACCGACTCACACTCCCGGAGTTTCTTTTGAGCGCTGTCAAAGTCAAAGTTCACGTACAGGCACTCCACAAACTCTGTAATCGGGTCTTTGTAGGTGTAAGATTCCTGAAAGAAAATTATGAAGTCAAATTACAGCTATGCCTTTAAGTATCTAAGATGCTACAAGGCATTTTGTTTTAATTAAGTCAACATTGTTTACTAAGATACACAAATGCAGACTTCTAGAGACTACTGAATTAAGGATATAAATAAAATACTTTTTAATTTAAAAAATTTGCTAAACAATAACTGCAGTCAGTCTTTAGAGATCAAGTATATATTTAAGAGGTAAATTGGGGCCAAATATGGAATTTAAAATTAAATCTATGAAACTTTACTTAACAAGTAAAAGGGCCTGAATACTTTCTACTACTGTCCATAGCAAAAGCAAAAGCATAGCAAAATAGACTATATCTACAATAAGGTAGGAATATCTACAGTATTAATGGAAATACAAGCAAAAATCTGCCAAAAATGATGACTTTGTAGTCAAATAAAAAAAAAAAAACATCTGGACACGTAATGTGTATAATAATTTGAGTTTAATAAAAACGGGACCTGAGCAGACAACTTGAAACTGATAATGCTGCTCTCATGAGTCTCATGCTGTTTAATCCAAATGCCTTAGCTATATCATAATGAGCAATGACCTAGGTTCATATCTAACTTCTGTATTCTTAAACAGCTGTGAGAACTTTGATGTAGCCTCATAAACAGACAAATTGTGCAGCATTTATACTGCTCTTAAAGTGCTCTTTGTCTCTTAGGTCCTTGTGAACTAATTTCTCCATTACAGTTCATCAGAAGTAATGGGTTTAAGACTAATATACACATATCAGCCACAATATTGACAACCAACTGCATAGTATTGTGTAGGTCCACCTATTCTGCCAAGTCAGCTTTGGCCTTTTAAAGCATGTACTAAACAGGATCTCTAAAAGTGTCCTCTAGTATCTGGCTACAACACACAAGCAGCATATCTTTTAAGACCAGTGTACTGCGAGGTGGGGCCTTCATTTATCTGACTCAAATAGTACGTCCTGTTGCCATCCATGTTAGTTGACACTGTAATAATATAAGCAATATAATTTACTTCAGCCTTCAGTGGTTTTTAATGTTGTGGCTGATTGAGGTTTATACTCCCTGTTCTTAAAAAAAAAAAAAAACAGCAATGATGATGATCAGGGGTAAATTATGTACTATTGAAAACTATCAAATCGCAAAATACTAGAAAAAAAACCCTTACTGTATCGGAGCTTTTGCAACAAAAAGAGGAAAAGAGCTTTACAAAAAATTCAGGTTGACAGTTATTCATCTCATCTTGACAAGATGTCCAGGGTTTCACACACAGACTAAATTTGTGCAGGTCGCTCAAGTGTTTGATAGTTCTGTCTGAGACAGCGATGCCACCTGTCACCAACTAATATTAATTCCATAATTTAAATTGATGACAAGACCAACTAAATTTGTGGTTAGGTGCTCTCTGCACCTTTGTGGAGGAACAAGCAATAATAAAACCATCTTTAGCCACAGATTGTTAATATGTGGTAAGAGGTTTCAATCAGAGATTTAATCGTGTAACACATCTTATGAACACTGCTTGCTGTAGCACATAATGGTTTTGTTTTCAATAATAGCAATGACTTTTAAATCACTTGAGCACTCCACCCCACCTGAGGCTGAAATTAAATAAAAAGTGCTCATGCTAAAACACCCTCTATCACAATTTTTTCTCCTGAGGTGTTAAAATTGTTATTGAGAATAGTGGAATGTCAATGGTTCTGGTACGGACAACAAAATTTCTAGTATGGTGACCTTCTACTTAGCAAGGCATTTGGGTAGCTACTCATTCTTCAAAGATTGTATGGCCTGCAAGCAATGACCTGATACCTGTGAACTTTTGTAAACACTAAGGGGTGTAAGAGAAAAGTCTATTACCTGCTGTATGACCTTCACTAAGTCTTTCAGGACCTGTCGACGCTTACGGACATCCCTGTTTGTGATGACCGCTGTGGTTAGGTAACGCAAGATGTGGGGGCACATTGTCTGGATAGCATTGAGGTATCTGGAACGAGAGAGTATAAAAGTAATTACTTATCAGACTGATGTAAGCAAAGACATGATCTTTACAAGGACGCATAATATAACATTTTGGCTGCTTATTGGGCTTCTGGCATTTAGAACAGAGAAAAGGTCTTTGCAGCTAAATACAAAAATGTCCCAACACGACCCTCACTGCTGAACATGGGTCCAGGCTAAGAGCCGTCTCTTTCATTAGGTGTCCTATGAGAGGCAGGTGGAACAGGAAACCCTGGTAAAAAGATATAGATCAGTGAGCAGGGACCTGCCCAGTAGCTGAAACTGAATCCATCAGGGACTGATGTTTCAACCACAGGTCAACTGGTAAAGGGCTGAACACAAGAGACAGGACAGTGTTACAGGCTGATTCTAATCCCACACTAACTCTGGAGACAGTCTTCTGTAAAAAACAAAACAAAAAAACCAACATGTGCGCACGCACACACAGACACACCATTCTTTGTGTAGACTGCAATCAATTGACATCGACTGTATTGCCAAAACTTATTGGTTTCTTAATATCTACTTTTAAACTTGACCCTCAACTCAACCCCCCACTGACTAAATTAAATCAGAAAAGAGGAAGTGGAGTGGGGCCTGTCGGGTCCCCTACAGCTGAGTCCAGAGGGGCACATGGTGTTCAAAGAAGTAGTACCAACAACGGTTTAATTAGCTAAAACAATTAAAGGGACAGGGGGCCTGTGGCAGTTGTGATGTTGAGTCTAAAAACAGCAGTGGGCTTGCTTGGCCTGGTTTTAGGAGAACTCTTTCCCTCCCTGTCTTTGTAGTTGCTTGACTCCCGTGGAAGACCGCAATGCTCCGTGCTGTGTTCCTGATTAACTTACACCTACTCACTCTTTGGTGGGAAGGGCTCCAACAGCAAGCAACCCTGCATGAGTCACTACCATATCTGGGGGTCATTTACCGTACCTCACGCAGAGGTCTCCAATTTTTTTTTTTTTTTTTTTTTGTTTTGAGGCTATAAGCAGTACTGCACTGCTTTACTAAAGATGTTACTGAGGCATACAGCCTAGAAATTAAGTATGAGTTCAAATTTCTTTTGTTTAACCAAGGTTGTGGAAGAACACAGATGACAAGGTAAAACAAGGTTGCATTTCTTAGCTCGTATAGAAAAGAAAATGCTGCCAAACAGGTAAATGTAGATATTGCAGCAGTATATACCCAGTTTGCACCTGTGTCGTACTTAGTTACTGAACATTATTTGCCCTGGGATCACTGCAGTCTGTCAATAGTACACAAACAAGACTTTGGCCCAACATGTGCTGACTGCAGGGGTAACAGAGGTCAAATGTGGAGCTGAAGGCCAGCCACTGGTCACCAACTTCAGCCAAAGGAAGTACTGGTCAAAAGATAGGAAACCAGAGCCAAGCCAAGCCTCAGTGGGGAAAACATGAGGTTTCTAGACTGTGAAACTGCAAAGCACACAAAACTACCTCAGTTTGTCCACACAGATGGTTGGGTGAGCTTTTCATGAGTAATTATTGGGCAGGCCTCCTTAATCATCCACAATAAAATTAAAAACTGAGTAAAATTCAGGGAACCAGACATTTGAGTGTGCTGTGTTGTGGTCGCCTGTCATGCAGCCCGTGGAGCCCAATCATCTGTACAATTACACAAGCCTGCAATCAGAACAGGGGGAGGGAGCAAGGACATCAAAATAGGTGGTGTGCAAATTTTAACACAGTGTATAAAGTTTCCGATCTGCGATACACATGGCCACATTCTCATCTTGGAGAGTAAACAGACCACACGAAAACACACACTTCTGAAACCACTTTAAAATACCAGCAGGGTTCATGAAGAAGCCCACCACCCAAAAACGTGTTATTGAAGCAAATGGTTTTCTCTAACTCAGGCTCATGCCACAAATTAAATAAATAAAAATGTAAAATAGTTCTCTTCTGCTGGCTGAAAAATGCCTCCAGATGACATCGGCCAAAGGAGTTAC
This sequence comes from Channa argus, assembly GCF_033026475.1. Lineage (NCBI taxonomy): Eukaryota > Metazoa > Chordata > Actinopteri > Anabantiformes > Channidae > Channa > Channa argus. The sequence goes on from NC_090203.1 coordinate 20,534,073, forward strand.
ACTTTATTAAGAGTTCAGAATATATCATCTGCGGGAGGTCTGGAAAGGCAGGTTGACCACGATCACAACCTCCATAGTGTGAGCAATGAGATGGCATAGCCCGAACTGAAGGTTCCCCAAAGTGATGTAACCTGGAGGCAATATTCAGCCAGCAGAAGAGAAATATTTTAAAATGGGTAAGTCAGAGAGAATTATTAAAAAGCATTACTGTACATTTACACCCTAAACTAAAGCCATGGGGAGCAAGTTGAAACTTGGTGAAGTTGGCCTTGAACTGAGTCACTAGACCCAATATTTAACTATTTACTTTTACTGTAATTCTTTTTTAAAGGAAATCCATTTTACCTTTACAATTACAACCTGGTGTATTGAGAGTTTTTATCTTCCCAGTGAAGTCAAACAAACAAAAAAAAAATTACTGTATCTTTTAATTGTACTTACGGTGGCTGATACAGAAAGAGTTCAATGATATTGTCTCTGCCTTTAGGGTGGTTGAAGAAGACAAAGAGAGACCAATGGATGAGCCATGTCCTCTGCTGGAGAGACTGGAGAGGGGAGCTCACAGACTGGAAAAAAGACAAAAGGTAGAAATCCAAGCGGTAGGATAAAAGAAAGGTAAAAAGATGACACATAAAATAAATGGAAAATGTTTAAATTGTAAAATTGTTTGGAAACTCTACATGGAAGTAGTCATTTTCTGCAATAAGGCTAAGAGTCAAACACAGACAAGCAGTCCACACTCAAATCTGACTTCTTAAATAGTCAGATGAGTGTGTGTGGTAAGGAATAAATGCCACAACAGAGCTGTACTTAAGTGAAATGTCAATATGGGAGTCTATGTAACTGAGATGAGATATCACATTCTAAGTGGGGCATTTACGTTGTTATCGATAGTCTCTCTCAGGCGAGTAAGGTCCTCCATGGCTGCCTCCCAGTTCTGCATCAGGATCTCAGAGGCCAGCTTGCCCCACAGCGAGTTCAAGGCATTCCTGTCTGTAGATGGGACCTTGGAAATAGCCAAAACAGGGTACTTGTTTAAACATGTTGTGCAACATGACAACATACATACATACACATTTCTTTTCTCTGAGTCTTCTCTGTTCATCTGCATCTATACACACTGAGACCAGGCTTGTCACTGCTCACTTGGCTTCTCTGGCACTGTTGTATGGTGCCGTTACTTATACTGGATAAATAGATTAAATAATGCCATTAACAAGGAATAGACCTTGATAAAATACATGAAATTGATCACAAGAATGTGTTTCGTTAATTTCCTGCATGCTGCAAGACATACAGAAATTCATAAAAGAGGGGCAAACTTCAATGCAATGTTGAAGGGCTCCAAATTTACCAGAGACGACCAATGAAGCTGTAATGATATAATTGATGTCACTTACAACATGAGCCACATTACATCAAACATATAAATGCAATTTGAGTTGTCGGCAGTTAATGAAGCGTGGTCCAATAACAACTACAACTGGTGTATACATCACGATCTTCTCACTTTTATTGTCTAGTGTGAACCAGGATAATGGTGCCTACATCTATCCTTTATAGTTCTTCTGCAGCGGTGGTCAACTGCAGGCTAATCACCATTTAAGTTAGATGAAAATGATTTCTAAGAGCAGCAAAAGAATCTAACCCACCTACAAAATGTTCCATGCCTGAAATTTTAAATCGGCTCATTTATAGCAATTAATTGAAGGGAAAAAGAAGAAGAAAGAAAGAAAGAACTCACAAACAATGTAAAGGTTGCGATAGACGCGCCAAGCAACACATGCAAGGTTGATTGGACATACTGTCAGGGTCTGCATTGACCCCAGACAATATCGAATATTAGGAATATTTAAGGATCTATAACTTAAAAAGACACAGTAAATAGCCTAAAAAATGCCATCAGAAATTAGGTAGTTTGTGCCATCACACATTTCAATTTAATAAATGACGCTTATACCAAAAACTACCCAATACAATGAAAATATACTGTGCACACTAAATATAAATATGCAGTTTTTAACAAGATTTGCTTTGTTAACATTTTCACAAACTTTACCGCACTTCACTGGTGGAGCAGGATTATTGCAATCATCTGCTTCCATTAACTTGAATAAATCTGGACAACTCTCATTATCACAAGGTAATTAGAATGAAATACGAACTGATGTTAACAAGACACATCTTTGTGAGGATAATCACTCACAAAAATGTTGCAGGCTACTGCTTCTGATTTCCAGAACAGGTTAAAACAAACAAGAAGTATCCCATAATGAAACACAGGTTGAGACGGCCTCTGGACCTCAGCAGGGCAATCACTCTGTAGTGGACACTGGACTACACCCTTGGGCTCATGGGAAACTCTGTGCCACAGTAGTTCACGATAACACCAAACACCAGATGCAGTGACATGAGTCAAGCAGGAAGTCAGGGTGGGTGTCTGCTGAGCAGCCAGAGAAACCTAGATGCTAACCACACACCCCCGTACATCGTCGGACAGCGGCTGCAATGGACTGTGAGACACGACAGATGCAAAAGTAGAGGAAAGGCCTAAAAAAGAACAGCTTTCCGCTGGAACTCCACAAGTTGGTAAGATTATTTCGATGTAAACTTTTTTCTTTTTTTTTTTTACCTGGCCAAAACCAGCCACACTTTGTTGAATTAGTCAAACTGCTACAAAAAGACAATAACTGGTAAAGGGCAAAAGATTTAGAAAATCTCTCTGGCATTGCCCTGAAGGAGCACACAATAAGATGATGTGTCCATCCATTCAGGAGCAGTTTCCTTGATTCTTGAACTCAAATGCAGGTCCATAATGAGTCCCTCCCTCCCCAAGTGCAGAAATCACAAGAATGATTAGTACTGTAGCAGAACTACACTGCCAATATAAAGGCCAGTGTTTCATCTGTTCATGTGTTTTGTTTGTTATTTTTTCCCCTCTCTTCAATGTCTCTGTCTGCTACATTTGGCTGACCTCCAGGTCATTATGGCAGCTTCACACACAGTCTGGCTTTCACTAGTGGCCACGCTAGAAAAGTTTCAATACCTGGGTTTTTCCAGCAGTTACCTAAAGTTTCCATTGGTTTGTGAAATGGGCACATTTTCGCTGACTGACCAGCAACAATAAATTTACTGTGCTGGGGATCCGCTGGGATACTCAATCTTTATTCTTAACATTCAATCCCTGCATTAGGTGATGATATGAATAAGTTGCTCTTTTCGGGCTAGGCCACACCGTAACAAGACCTGAGGCATGGATTTTGCAAGGCAGGCTTCCTTCGCTTAATTGACTGGGTTTCCCACGTTAAATTACTTTATGGAACCTCACCTCTCCCATAAGGGGGTAAAGAGAGACAGACAAGGGGCCTGTTAGGATGGGAGGTCCAAAACACACAGAGGGGAGGGGGGAGAGCAGTACACAGACTCCGACTAATGAAATCCATTTCTGCCTTTTCCCTCATCTAAAAAGCCTCTTGCATTGTCAAGAGTAAGGAACAGATATCTAGTTACAGAGCCTGATCTGGAAGGAACTTAAAATGAGTAGTCCAACAATTTGAGAGGTAAAAAGAATCAACACTTTATGTTGGACTTTCCTGCTTTTCTTGGAAGGGGGAGAAGGTGGGAATGCTCGGGTGAATTACTTGCCATCTTCTCTCTGATGCAACTCCTCCTACTATGGATTTGAGCACATCAGTGAAAAACCTTTTAAAAGAAATATCCAACTGCTTTGGGGTAAGAGGGCCGTTTCCAGCAAAGAGGTTCATCATCGCAGAGACACTGCCAAGTTTTTCAGGAGGGGACACTCCAGAATAGTGAATGTGCATGCCAGAGTCACTGACGTCCAAAAGACAAGACACAACGCAGTGCGGTATCAAATGCTAATTAGAATAGAAACAAAAGATGCTCTTAATGCTTTTCCTTCTAATGAATAGACAAAATGTTGATCTTATTCTTGCCCATTCTTTTAGGGCTGGCTTTGGTATGAGTCCTGGCTTTACCACAAAGCTAAATGCTGAACCAAAGACAAAGACAACCAAAAGCAAGAGAACAAGTGAGTGACACTTGGAAACCACAGTCTATGCAGGCTGGTTTCACTGGTCTTTATAGGACATTAAGTTGAGTTGAACTTACTAACACTTGACGCAAAATACAGCAGTTAATCTTCTGTTGAAAATTATGTTTTATTTCAAATGTCAACCACAGGATAGATACAAACTTAAAAATGCACTGCATATGACCCTTAAAGGAAGTTTCCGAGTGGGCAACAAAAAATACATTGCTTAAGAAATTGCTTTGGATACAAGTATTGCAATTACTGAGCAGTTCATAAGTAGAACTTCACAGTACAGAATGTTAGGTTTGTGGTAACGGTTGTGTAAAAGTCCAGGAAAGCTATTTCTCATCCAAATTCTTGGTTTAGTCTTTAGAAAAAAAAAAAAAACAACAACACACTTTTCACCATTTAAGTGTTTAAAAAAATGTGCTATACATTTTCTGCTTCATGGCTCAGCACTGGTGTTCTTTCAACTTTTGCGTTTTCTCCAGCTCACCCTGCCAAGATCTTCTGTAACTTATCATTGGATATCTTTTGTAAGAGTCCCTTTAAACAACCTAGTACATGTTTAACGTGTTTCCAATAAGTTTCAAGTCTCTAAAAATATCAATTACAGCAGGGATTGAGCTCATGACTCTAAAAAAAGACTTTAAAAAGGGAAAGATAACACCTTTTACACCATCAGGTTATCACATTATCTAATGTGAAAAACCGCTACAATTACACAAACTCAGTTTTCCCTTAGGTCACTGAAAGTTTTTCAAGCCTTTTGAGCATCAGCGGTTGGGCTGCTCCTAGTCCACTTGCTGACTAGTTCATTTTTCTCTAGCTTCAGAGGGAAAAGGGATAGAACTCAAAAGTCCAGGATCCGGGCACTGAATCTTTTATACAGAGGAAAGTGGGAGTTTACACACTGACATAATCTAACTTTTAGCATTTACATTAGAGAATAATTAAACTTCCCTGTATTTAGATGTGTCACTGCCTTCCAAATTGTAATTTTGAGTTATTTTATTCCTTTCAGAAATTAAACAACAGTCTAACAAAGACAGATACTAATGAGTACATGTCATTTTTACAACCCATCATTAGCAGACATCATCCCCGAAGCATCAGACATCATCCCCCGAAGCATCTTGCAAATGTGTGTTACCCTCTTGATGTTACGAATAGTTGCCTTGCATAACTTAAGTGCTCAGAATTCATGACAAGGGACTCTGGCTGCAGCACTCCAATCAATAGGATGTCTACTGAGGCCCGCCCTGTGAGACGACTACAGACAGATTATGCAGTCCACCACTGATCACTTGGCCTAGTAAAAGATCCTACTCAAGTCCCAGAGCAGCAGTCTCCTCCTAATACAGAAGACGTGCAGAGAATTGAATAGGCAATGACGTAAGCTTTTCACATTCAATTACTTATAAGTGTTCTTTTCCTCTCCTATACGAGCATTGGCCATCTGAGGAATTAAAGCAGTCTGGTGAACATAATGTGATGTTTAGTTTTAATATGTCAGACGAATGCCTTAAGCAAGTATATAAATTAAGACAGTAAAACAACATAGGCACTCTGTTAAGTGTGTCGAGATGTACAGTTATCAGCAACCATCACCTTTATTGTATGCGTGTTATAAAAGCTGAAAACTTACCAAGACACGAAAGAAGTAGAGGTATTCTGCAGCACCGGAGTAGTTTCCGCACTCATACTGGAACTTGGCATATCTGTAAAGAGTGTCCAAGTACTCCTGACGAAACTACAACAGAAATATGAGTGCATCAGAATCGCTCACAGAGAAAATCTGAACTGTTGTTAAAGTCAAACGTTGTGCATGCTCTCTAATTTTACCCAGTTATCCTAAGAAAATTCTAGCTTTGTGTTGGTGTGTCAGAGTTAGGGTGTGGTATTGTCCCCCCAATCATAAGAAAAATATTTCTTCTAAAACATCTAGCCTACACTATATACTGTATATTTCAGATCACTGTAGCTGAATTGCAAATCTAATTTTAATTCCATATTTATTTGTAGCAGTAAATCTTCCTGCTGTGGTGGCTCACCACTGTTAAATCAATATAGAGTACACACTGCTGTATCATATAAGTGCTATTTTGACAGGGATGGCAGTAGGATATTTTGTAACAAATATGCAAAGAAGGGGACATTTAAGCTACATATGTATTGCATATGTAACTGCGGGCTATCATCTGAAGCCTACTTGTCTTACTATATTCAACTGTCCATCCTGCTGTCCGCTACCTTAGCAGTGTGCACTGATGACAGATCATTCAATGAGACTCAGTATAACTCTGGGTGTTCCAGGCTGCCCAATCCCTTTCCACAGCAAGCTGAGGGGCCCTGAGATTGTGCTGTGTGGAGTTGCACTGAGGACAGCATGCAGGTCAGCGGGATACCGAAGTGGGAGGGGACCAACGGAGAGGAGGGTAAGAAGCCAAACATCATGGTAAATATAGAACCTCCGGCATAGTTGCGGCTCTATCCACGAGTCCTGAGTTACTCCGTTTATTCTTAACAATTCACCACAGAATGTAAATGTCCGCAGAATTTGTGCAAGCCATACAAACCCCGAAAATGAGTTAAGGGTTTTGGGAAGTAATTCTGCATTTCCCTACTTGGCCTGCCCCTCCCACTTCGCCCCTAAAACAACCATGGGTTCACACAAGAGCCATGGGAGTAGCAGTGAAGAAGTGAGATGTCAGCAATTCAGGTCAACTTACATTATGTTTTTCTTCCAGATACTCAAAAAGCAATCGTCCATCTCTAGAAAATAAAAAGAACAAAAAAAAGGTAAGAAGGTTCCTGTAGTAAAAGGTCATTTAACAGGAGTTGCTCATTGGCTGACATGCTGTTGTTTTGATCCTTGTTCAGGTATATTTCTTCACTTCTGGCCTAAATTAAGAGCCTTAGAAAAATAAAGACTATTTCACTTTTAAAACAGAGTGATGGGCTGTTTATTACATTTGGTTTGGCTACTCCAAATCTATGCTAGCCATGTCTAACAAATTATGTCTGGTGAATAAAAAGAATACTGATTTCTCAGCAGAGTCTCCGAGTCGCTATGGCTTTGTCAAAACAAAGGAATGAACTGGCTCCTCTCAACTGTTGTATCCCAACACCATTTTACAACTTTGCCCGTGACCTAAAATCGTGGTATTTATGTAGACACCACATTTAAACTATGCCTTTGTAGGGTATGTGCACTTTCACAGTGTGAATGTTAAAGTGCATTGGTGGTGTTTATCTATGCAAGTAATTATACTTTGCAATGCAAGATGGAAATAACATTCTCAATACCGAAAATTGCTGGCGTATTCGTTGATTCTCTACCGCTCTAGAACATACTCTAAAAGGGCAGTGACCTTCTTTAAGCCCGGTTTGTATTATGGAAACACTTAATTATATGAATTAGCTCCTCACCTATCATCCATGCCAGTACAAAATTTTAATTTTAACCAAATCAATTACTCTGTAGCTGTATCCCTGTGTGCTTGCACAAAAAACATCATCTGCACAATGTCTTCACGCCAATACAAAATGTCTAACATTTTGCTTTGCACTTGTTATGAGATTTAGATTAGAGCCAGCTGCTGAGATGTCCAACAAGTGGCAGCTGTTCATGAATAGGACTGCACAGCATTACTGCCACCTTCTGCATTGAAAATGTCAAGGAGCCATCAGTAGCATGTTGAGTCACACAAACAAAAGTGGTTTCATTGCTTTAACAAGTCCAAAAACATGAGAACATAAATCATAGAGTCCCTAATGGTGAACCAAAATCCACAGATTGTACCTATTAATGACAGACTCTTCACTGTGTACATGATAATAACATGATTTGCTGGGATTCGTTTATTGCTTCCCTAGTTATCCAAATAGAGCTTGGTCAGATATAGAGGCCTATTAGCCAAGTATTCAACAGTATGAAGGGTTCTATTACTCTGTAAAATATTTAGTGGGTCTGTATATATTAACCCCAATACACAGGGCAGTGGGATTCAAATACCAATTTAATTCTCATGTGCAGTGCCTCACAGGATTTAAATTGGTCTGGAGCCCACTAGAGAGGAGCTCCAACTCCTGACACCCGCATTGTACATTTGCAATTCAGAGGGAAGTGTTGTAGAATTCTTATAATTACTTAGCAGATGCAAAACAACTCCAACATTATTAATGTTACACATTAATGCATCAATAATTTCATATTATGACCCATGAGTTCTTTTACTTTTGTACTTTAGGTATGTTTTGGTAATAATAAATAATAATACTCAAACACCACCCCCACATGCTCCCCCTCCTCACAAATCCCAAATTTAACCACTGGCACCACATGATGATTTAATCCAGACATGTTAAAAAAAAAAAAAAAAAAAAAAAAAAAAAAAGACTTCATAAAGCACATCTTAGTCCATCATGGTGGTATAAAACTGCTGCATGGAACTGCTTGAGACAGAATTCTTCATTGACCCAAGATGAGTATGCTATTGTTTAGCAAATTCAGTGGTATGCAGAAAAATTGAACGAAGGCTATAACTTAGGACAGACACGATTCCTCAACCAAAGGAAAAATTCCAGCCTATACTGACAGTAAATTAAAAATAACACAGATGTGCGCCTAAGTCAATGCTGCTGTTATCAGGTTTCAAATTGCACATAACAGTGGCTTAAATAAACAAATTTCTACAGCCCAACTAAAACAATATAATAAAAACTCTACAACCAAAATTGCTTTTGATTAACTGTATATACTCTTGCCAAAAAAAGCAAAAAGGACAAGATAAAAACTGAATAGGACCAAAACTATTTTAATCACTTGACAACAAAACATCTTAATATAGTTAAAATGTAAAAATTCTAAAGTTAACCACAACATCTTGCCTCTGTCTGTTCAATCTTTGCTGACTTAAGGCTCTGAAAAAAGTAAATGCATTTTTTTTTGACTGAATCCCATTGCAATGCTGCTGTGCTGTCTACGGTTTCAAATAACAGGGATTACAGGAAAACATTTAGAAATAGGCCCAGAAATACAATTTACATCAACTATTTTAAGATATTAACTTAATGAAAAGAAAAGATACTACCCTTCCCCCCCCCCTTTTTAAAATAATATTATATACAAATGTGGTTTACCTTGTGGACTGCATCTGTCTTGTTGTCTCAGGGTCCTCGAACATTTTCACAATGGGTTCCGTCTCTGACTGCAGCTGCTTAAGCTGGGCCACAACTTCAGTCCTTTTCTCCCTCAGCGCTGACAGACACAGAGAGAAAGAACGTTATTAGCCTAGTTATAGCAACAACCTCAAATGAAATGCATATAGTCTGCATCCCGCTGCATGAAAGTCAAGTTTATTGCTTAATTAACTCTAAAGCCAGTCCTAGGAGTAGGCAGCGTAGTGCAATAGGCCTTCTGTCGAGTCTGTGAACTAACATTGTTTTCATTAATTTTGTTAGTGTTACTGGGAAAATTACAAATGTGCATCAACACTTACTAAGGGGAATTTCCTTCTCAGAAAAAAGGGTTTTGTACACATCCATCGCAAAGTCCACCATGTTTGTGTTACTGAGGAGATCCAGTTTTCCTCGAAGCAGCTCATGCTCATTGTAGATCTAAAAAGGCAGCACATAATAGAAAACAGGGGTGAGGCAGAGGGTTTGTACAATATTATGATCTGAGCAGTAGGTTATGTCTAGGTTACAAAGATTAACGCATCATGTTTCACAATTTATATTATTTTTAATACAAGACACAAGATACAGTTTAGTGAATAAGACTTTGGCTCATGTTTCAATGCATAACACCTGCTAGTCGTGCGGCCCTTCATAGCTTAGCCTTTAAATGTTAAAAATCATTATTACACTACAGTAAATGTGAACTGCTAAAACCACAATAGCACGTAGCCAAGTGTTTGTGTAGCATTGGCCATCTTACATTTTAATTTCCCACTATTTCGCTACTAATCCATTACACATGTTATTTAGGAAACGTTTCGACTTCGCTTCAAGTCTGAAGTTAACCGACAAAAAGCCCGACTTCCGGTTTCAGCTATGGAATTTTCATATTAAAATCTGTTTGTTAAAGTAAAGGGCGAAATACTTAACATGATTCAGTTAGAATGTGTTTTATACCCACATCGACCTCGCTTTAATGTCGTTTATTAGCTTCTTTCGTTTTGTCAAAGTTTTTTTTCCCTCACAGCTGTTGTGTTTTTCCACTTTTATTTTGAACGCATTAACCGGCCCCACATCGGTTAAGTGTGGCTGCTTTACACAGCTGCGGAAAAAATGTGACCAACTCCTAAACCCGCCTTTTACAAGTGTTTAAAAGCCACAAACAGTCCACGAAACTAACGACACGTGTGCCGAAGTGTTACATCTTAAGATGTTCCGTACCTCTTTGACGGACAAAAACTCCAGCAAAGGAAAAACGAGATGACGGTCTAAAAAATTGGCAATTTTGGTGGTGAGGTCGTACTCCGCCATTTTCGCTCCGGCAGGAAGGGGAAGTGGATATGTGATGCAGCTGTTTACCGAAGAGCTGACCAATCAGAGACTTCCTCAGCATCGTCGGTAAGAAATATATCAAATAGGTTGATACGCTGATTTTAAGCCCGTACTGTGTACTAATGCAAAATTAACTAATAATCAATGATAATACGCTATAACGGCATCTCAATTCATCTCTCTAAAACGCCGATAGCTTAGTGTTTTTATTTAGGCAAATTAGATTTAAATTAATTTTATGCCTTTGAAGTACGTGGTTTAATGACCAGTAAAGAACGTTTTTAGTGGGTTTTTAAATAAAGGGTTTGTACATACTACTAAATAATAGCACTATCACATACAGTACAGATAGGAAGATAAAAAAAACAAGTAAGTAATTAATAATACAACAGATATGAGAGATAAACCAGAGTGACAGACCATATATAAAATCTCTCCATGCATTACATCTAGCTTTAATGAGTTCCTATACCTGACCCTTCTTAAAAACCTTAAAGCCTCAGCGTAGCATTTCCATAACGCGAACTTGTGATGTGTCTATGTGTCATGCCTATCATGTAGGCTAATAAGTTAAAGTTTTTACATTTCGTAGTTGCTCAGACAGGCTATGGAAATGCATGTGCTCTTCTCTTCTTAAGCGGTTTCTTAGACGGATGCATGACTGTGACTTGTAAACCTTTCAAATTTCCATAATTTCCTTGTGGTGTTGATACAGTGAAATATTTCGTGTAAAAAGAGGGATCCAAGTGAACACTTTGTTGAAAGTAAAAACATAGGCTTTCCTCAAGCCACCACCAATATCTCCTATACAAGTCTGTGTGTGACTACTTTATGAGACTAAAATGTTTTGAGGACAAATATGGTTATGATGAACCCCTACTTACCACCCTGCTAAATTTTAATAAAAACAAACAGATCTTTTCCAATCATTTAACTTTTCCACACAGTTAGAATGTCTTCACTGTGCATCCGAACCATCCACCTTTCACCTCCATTATTTCAGCAGCTGCCTCATAAAGGTGCCTATGTGTCATACCAGTTGACAACAGCCAATATCAGCTACTAAATGGCCCATCTCTAATAGGTTTCCCCACTACTGTACCTTGTTTTCTTGGCAACCACATGACACTGTCTTGTACTCTCACACAATTCTCCCCTTGTTAACACTGGTCTCTCTCTCTTCCACTCTCACTTCTCCCTGTTGCTTGACAGCAGGTTGAAATGAGTCACAAAGAGACACCACCTACCGTAGCCAGTGGCTGTTTAACCGGGTGCTCCTGACACAGTCAGCGCTGGCTCAGTGGCAGCTGAATTTTAAATAGAAAGGAAGGAGGAGAAAACAAAGCTGTTTGCACACTTAAGCCTTCTTTGTGCTGTCTTTTGCATCTCAGGGAAGGTGTTCCTGCAAAAAAGACTCATCCACATAATTATTTTATTTATTTGGCAAGAATTTGTTTCTATTTGATCACTCATAGCTACAACCAGTTCGGCCGGTGCTGTTATGTTGGGCTGAATCCTGTCATCTTCATTAAAGAAAAATAAGGTTGCATCTCTTAAACCAAGATCCTTGAGCGATAGCACACTTGCATCACCCCCGTGTCAGTTTTTTGTTTTAAAGAGAAGTGGCATGGTTTGCGATTACAGGAGGTGCATATGATGCTAGAGTGCATCTGAACATTGTCCTGGCACAGGACAGAGCATTCAAACAAACTGGACTTTGGGGATCAAACATACTTGAACATGGTATGGAATGCCATGTGACTATGCCCTATATGTTCAACCCCCTTCACCACATCAATACTTTTCATGCTGTAACTTACCAACAACATCCCTATGTCCTCCTAGCCTTACTATAGTGCACAATAATCAAAAACCCAGCAATTGTTCTTCAATGACACATGAACATGTGCACTTCGGTGTAATGTGAGTTGTGTGCTTGCATTTTCTTTTCAAGGAATAATACTTGTTATTACTCAATATTGAATTAGGGAGCAGCAGGAAAAATATAAAAATCTTCATTGGCACAAGCAAAGCCATAAGCCTTCTCAAATAAGTAAAATACCACAGACTAAATCCAAAATAACAAGAAATCATGTGTTTTAAACACTGATATGAAGGCCAAATTGCATTGGTTTCTCTTCTTTCAGCCAGTCAATCCTCATAAAAAAAGGTGCTCGGGAGTTAGCATTTTGGAAAAATGTATCCCCTACTTCTGATTTAGTTTCAGCTGTTTTTCCAAACGCCACATAAATGCTATTTTGCTGATAACATGCTGAACTCAGCAAAGCATAAATATTTGCTCTGGCATGTCTTCTCCTTTACAGAATGGAATGTTTAGGTAATTTTGTAGATGCCGTTATCTTTCCACTCCAAAATGATCCTTGATCAGTCTAAAGAAATTTTTACATATAGTTGATGTAAAACAATTCAAACTGCTGAACCTTAATGGCTTGAACTATGTCAACCCTTGTTTTTTAAAGGTGCGGTGCCAGTTTGGTTAGTCATCCTATAAAAAGGCAAAGCCATGAATTGCAAAGGAAACTGGGATGGGGTGAGTGAGACAAGCAATAAAGTAATTCAAGGTGGATGGATGAAAGCGGTTTCTTGTTGGACATCTTTCTAGCAATATCTTGAGCATCAGCTATATTAATTAAATGTTAATAAACTGCGTATAGCAGCATCTGGGGTGGGGGTGGTGTAGAATTCCTGTAAATCAATCAATTTAAAGTGTAAAAACTTAGCATTGATACTGTCAGGGAGTAGATGAGTTTAGACTTAAAAAAAAAAAAAAAAACTTTTATCAAACCAAGCCAAACATTCCCACTGCTTAAAGAAATAGTTTGACATTTTGGAAATCTGCAAAAAGTTAGATGAGTAGATCAATAGGCCGAACAGTCATATTTGTCCTTTCAAAACAGATATGTTGGAGCCTGCAGGAGTCATTTTGGAATAAACGGTCTAGAAACTGCATGGGAAAAGCAGCTAATCTCACTTTTGTGCAAAAACATAACTATAAAAACAGCAAAGTTTACATTAAACAAAGGATTATGTGCAGAATATTTCACGCAGTGGATGAATAAATTCTTGTTTTTAACTTGTGGTTGGCAGGAATTCAGTGCTCCCAGTCAAGAAGTAGTTTGAGGTAAGTCTGAAACCTTCAGACGTGGGTTTTTGCATGAATTAAACAGACAGTACTTGGTGGTCATCAGAGGGGCTGGTAGGTGGATGTTTCCAGACTTTATGCTAAGCTAAATTAATGAGCTACTCACTGTAGGTTACATGTAGCTCTCAAGAATGAAGGCGGTATCAATCTTCTCATTTCCCTCTTGGCAGCGAAGCGAGGGCATGTTCCAAAATTTCAAGCTATTCCATTAAGGCCAATGCTGTGCTATTATGCACAGTTATTGCAACTGCGAGTCTAATCTCACTTTCCTTTGATTTTTGTTTGTCAGATTCAGCCTCTGTGTGGATACATTTCATGGTGGTCTGTTCACTAACATAGCTATGTTCTGGCAATGTTTTTGCAACTTTTGTGATGTCTGTTTGCCAGTGTGCTTCACGGTCCCACCAACCAAGAAGCTGAATGTTACCAGGGATTTGTTCCTAGCAAGTCCCACAGTAGGGGCAAGCGAGTGAATGAAGAAGTTTGGGCTAAAGGCTTATCAAAACTTTAAACAAAGCTCTTAAAAAATTAACAAATGCAAACAGTCATCCACCTTTTCTGTCTCTGTAAATCAATGCATGTGTTCCGTGATGGATTTGGCCACACGAGATATCCAGGTTTAATACTGGGATGCTTTTGGCAAGACCAATACATTTCAGAATACAAAACAGTTACCCATCATTCAATGTGTTTGTCTTGCAGAACATACTCTTCAACCTTAATGGGATAAACTAAAAGGGCACTGGACTGAAAAGCCAAATATTCCATGAAGAACCTCAGCTCTTGGTTCCCTGAAAGCCTTTTTGGTCAACAAATGAATCCAAGAAGGGGAGAGGAGATGACACTGCCAAAGACACCCACCACTGGCCTGAGTCTAATATCTGTCAAAATATAAATCAATAAGATCTGAAGACAAATGACTCTGTGCTGGACGTTGCAAAGCCAAGCATCCCTGCTCTGAATTCCAGCATCTCATATGAATTTCAATGATTCTTCGGTAAACTTGCATCACCTCGCTCTGAGTGCGTGTCAGGTTATAAATCAGCAGCCCACACTTCTGATCTAGAGCCCACTGCTGACTTCAGCACTGTCACACTCGATGGCAAAGGGATGAAGGTTATCGACCAGGCCTGTGGGCCAGAAAACAATTACAGACTCCCAGCGAGCACCCAATAGCATCAAGCATGGCAGAACATATGCATAACACATGTCCGCTGCGTAAACCAGGAGTGAGTTCTTTCTACACACATAAGCAATATCAGAGATGGCACAAAGGGGAGTTGATCAATATTTGACCCCACTAATCCTTCCTCAACAAACTCAGCTCCAATGCGTGCTCCGTTATGCATAACTTCACTTTTCCTCTGCAATTTTCTTTGAAAACATGACATTACAGAGAACACGGAGAGGACATCTCCAAAGCTGTGGTCAGGAGCATTCTTAACAGAAAAGAAAGTGAAATCTGATAATTCTAGATTTTGTTGTTTAGTAACAAGACTTCCACTGCATTGGGATGAGGGTCTAATATATTCTTCTTCTTGTGTATTTTACATTTCTGTAATATTTGTTATTGTGTGTATTCACAGAGCTAAGTGAAGGCCTCTTGAAGGAATATGATCACTGTTGAAACATTTGAACGAAAATAAGACTAGGAAACAGTAGCTGTAACTTCCATGAAAGTCAAACCACAACTTAGAAGCCCTGGTATGCTGTAGCAGTGCTTAATATTTCAAAGTGTACAGATACAAAAACTTCACCAGCTGCCAGAATAGAATGAAGACAGTGTAATTGTTGGACACAACAAAAATTTTGATATTTGGCTCAGAGGTGTCGAGATTGTCACTTTTCTGCCAAATTATCTCTTAAAGAGTAGATTTTCACTAGATAAAATCTGGCTCAAATGCAACAACAATGAGGAGCTAAACTTACAATAATGTAATTTTCCAAATCCTGAATTATCATAATTTCTAATGATAAATGTGGCAGATCACCTACATTCTGTTCTAAAGTTGGTTTGGAGGTTGTCTCATACCTACTGATGTTAAAATCTTGTTTTAATTTAGTGAGATCAGACAATTGGCTATTGAAACCAATCCAGCAACTCTAAATGTGCTAGTACTCCAATTCACAGTAAGCAGTCACTCCACTGCACAACGTGTCAGGGGAGCGATATATCCTAAGCTTCAGACTGTGTGAGTAATGTCAATTACCAGCATGGTGCTGCTTTGACATGAGTTTTAATATTGTTCTTGGAACTGAAGGCAAGAGAGAGACAAGCAAGAGAGTGAAGAAGCCTAATTGTGATGTGCTATAATTCCCTGCTCAGGGCCTCACACTCAGGATATGGCTGAGGTCAAAGGCGCAATAGAGGGAATCCATCAAAGGCAAAGCCTACTGAAGTCATCTTTACAGAGGGAATCGCGGTGAAGTGAAAGCAACTTGGTCAGACAGGGGACCTAATCAGATTTCAAAGTAAACATAGTTTTGCCGGCTCCAGAAGACCGAGTCCAAACATTGTTGCTAATTGCATCTGTCTTCATTTTCCGCTACTCACTGTACAACACCATCAAAAAAAAAATCTAGATGGAACAGGAACTATTACAAAACTATGGAGAGCACCTCAACCTTACCTCAATGTTTGGCCCACAACTGTTCATGTTGGAGATTGCCAAGTCTGATTGGTTCTGTCAGAAACCAAAATATAATGCCTATGAAGTGTTTCTACTGGAATATTTCTTTTATTTTTAAGGAAAATATATGCTGGTACCATGTGCCATATGTGTGGGATTCCAGAGTATGGAAACCTATGTAAGTCCCAGGCTAGTTGTACATTTTGGCTTTTCAGATGGCTGCAACTGATCTCCTTTATTGTGACATTTTAATATGGGAGTCGCTCCAATTTTCACAGATGCCTGATGTCAAGATGGTTTTTGTCATCACAATATTCGGCTGCATCTCAAAGTTATAGACAGGTTGTTCTCAGAGAGTGTTTATCATCATGTTTTAAAATCCTAAGAGTCACACTAACTGCATGGTGTTTATTGCAGTTCACTATTAGCGCCCTGGCCTTCAGTGGCACCTTGGCAGACAGGGGAAATCCCTTTACCCCAGAGCACAGTGTATGATTGTTTTAATGTGGTTTCTTCTGTACTTCATGTTCCAGCAGAAACCCAACCACAAATCAACTGACTGCTGTGTGCAGACTTGAAAATTACATGCGTTCATATTGCCAGAGCTGAGTGTAACTTAAACCATATACAGTGTTATAATTTGTATTCCTGACAAAGCTTGTGCACTTGCCTATTACTGATGATGCTAGGCTGTTACAATATCAATGTCTTGAAAAGAAAATCTCAGTGTTCCCCTTTCATCATTGAACATCAGGAAAGTATGCATAACAGTAGGGTATGTGCAGTGAGCAGCACTGGATATGACATCAGATCTTTGAAATGTCTCTGTAAACAGGTTTGTGCTGAGTCCCCTTCAACACGTGTGTAATGTGGTCGGAGAGAAGTGTGTAAGTAAGCATACACAGCGAGGGGATGAGATTCACAGAGACTCCTGAGGGAAATCAGGATAAAATGGTGTGTTTGGAAAGTACATTTCACATTTTTCAGAGGAAACTGATTCTAGGTTCAGCTGACTATCCTACCCAATACTTAGAGAGGAATTATATAAAAATAGAAATTAATCATCATCTGGATTGAAAATGTCTGATCTAGTCTACTAACTGTCACGCTGCATGATGCTGACTGCTTCACAATGCAGTGAGTTTGCAAATGTGGGTTCATAGTAAGCTGGTATTATATTTGCCTTGTACCTATGCCCAAGAGTGTACAATTTAAGAATCAGAATTACCAGCCTCAACAAAGCCTGAATGCTTTTGTCATATATATATATATATATATATATATATATATATATATATATATATATATATATATATATATATGACAAATCGTAATAATAATGATAATAATATCAGCAGTAGTAGTGATATTAAAAGTAGTAGTAATACTAACGTGTCCGCATGTCGGCCCCCTCCTACACATGACATGTGACGTAGAGGGCACGGTGTGTGTTGTCAAAAAAAAAAAAGATGGCGTCGGTTGCAGAAATGTATGATGTAGGTTGGGAAGGTAAGACACATATTACTGTGGATTTTCCTCAGATCTATATTTGTGTGCTTGAAAGCGTTTGCTGTTTATTGTCCGTGTTAGAGTCGCTGTCCAAGGATGAATATGATGAATATACCGTTACAGCGCACACTCAACGTGTAGAGACGTTACTTGGCTAATGCTAGTTAGCGTTGGGTAGCTCCTAAGCTATATGGTTTAATTTATGCACGTTGCAGCAAACACCGAATTAATAGCTATCCGCTTTAACTTTTCACTAACTTTCAGTGTTGTAGCTGTGGGTTAACGTTTGATAGAAAGTTATATCTGCTAGTATAAGAGACCACCGGCCTTAGTATCGTTTGTAGTATGAAAACCTGCTCATATTGTTAGCTTAGTGATGCCTAACCTTACAGCCAACTAGAGCTACGTTGCAGTAACGTTAGCTTTGTTGTTATGTAAAACACAGTTGTTTAATGTAGAAATTTCATATATTCTCCACTTTGCTTGTGTCTTGTTTTGCTCTAGCTGCATTGCTAATAGTGGCAGAATGTTGTATCTTTTGAAGTCTGCCGTTTAAAGTTAAGCTAAATGCATTCAAAGTTTGCCTAACGGTAGAAGAAATGAAGATGCCCCATTCTCCGTGTTATTTATACATTACAGTGTAGCGTTAGCTTATCATTTGTTTCCCTGCGGTGTGATTTACAGTCCTACAACTGAATGTTTAGACAGAGAAGATGGTGGTAATGCTGATAATCATCTCAGATCAAAAGTGTCCAGATTGCCTTTGTCCACAGAGATGAGAGACAAGCTGCGTAAGTGGAGAGAGGATAACTGCAGAAATAGCGAACAGATAGTGGATGTGGGTGAAGAGCTCATCGGTGAACATGCATCAAAACTGGGAGATGACAGTAAGTGTGCCTACACAAAATCCAGTACATCATATCGTTTTACACAGATTTTTAATATGAGGTGTTTTGTTATGTTTTATGTTAACCATTACATTTGAGATTAGATCACTAGTTGAGACTATACAGTTTGTAATGTAGGATTAAAACGGTACTAAAAGTTTGGGTATAGCACAATGGTCCTGTCCTTGTGGCAGCTCTAAATTCACTTTGTCAAAGTAAAATATACGCTCTAGTTGTGTTCAAACTTTTAAAAACGTTTTTAAACTTCTGTTGTTGGGTTCCTTTAAAAAATCATGGGTCATGATACATATTAAATATAAATTAATATGACACATGTAATCAATCGAATTGATTCATGTACTGAGGTATGAACGCCAAGAACAGCCATGTTTTTTTTTTTATGCATTTTTGTGAGAATGGGACAGTTTTCTCGTCATCTTGAAAAAACTAAGCTAAGTTTCTCTTAATAAAGACATAATTTATGAAATTCCAAATTAGTTTCTCTGCTTCCATAGTTTGTGTAATAAAATTATATTTTATTTTTAACTTTGGTAAAAACAGCCTACTTGGGTTTTTTGCATAATGTGTCAATGTTTTACGATAGTTGTCACTGTTTCCCCTAGAAAATTTCTTAGGCATGGCGGCAATACAATGATTAAGATTGGGCATGCACACACAGAAATGTTTGGTTATTTATTTCTGATGCAGCACTTTTGTAAGCTTAAAGTAAAACAAAGTGAGCATTAATACATTTTTTTTAATCTCTCAGCAAAACCCAACCCTGTTGTGTGATTGATGCAATGGTTCACAAAGGTGTCACTTACTCAAGGAGATTTTTGAGGTGTTTTCATCAGCCCCTCTCAGCGGTCTTAGCTCTCACCAAACCTTATTGGTGTGTTCAGAAAAGTGTTAACTACCTAAAACTCGCAAAAGTTTTTGTGAGACTTCCTTTAACTTATGTTGCAGGTCTTGCTTTATTGGTATATGGTAGATTATAACACACACTTTCACTGTGTTTTCTGCGTGGCATATTTTCAACACATTAATGTGTGCATGATCTTGGCATTGTCTAACTGACCATCTAGGGCAATCAAGTGGAATGATGGTCAAGATGTTTAGTATAAGAAATTCATCGGTATCCAGGGCTGTTCTTGGCTACCGTACTGAAAGACTTGACTCAAAAATATTCTGTTTTGCAGATAAGGGCGCCTTTGAACAATGTAATAAAAGATGCATACAGGCAGGAGTATTATTCTACCGGTTCATTACTTTAAAATTCAATTCAGCCCACACTGTGACATTGTGAATTTAAGTTAGTTTGCACTTTAAAGGGAAGAGGTTTAAAATCTGTCTGTCGACACACCTTTGTCGAAAATGCTAAAATGCGTTGTTTTAAAGAAGGACAAATGAAAATATGTATCTTTGGTTTTGTATTGAATTGGTGAGGAGTAAGCAAATAGAATATAAATTTGAAACATGACTATGTTTCAGATATTCAATAAAAACGACACAGTTGTAAAGAGAGGCAATGCTATTGTGTGAAAAGTGCATTGGTAGTTTTTGTTTGTTGCCTATTAAATATGCCCTAATATAGTACAGTGTTCTATTCTTCAGATTTTATTTTTGAAGTAGCAGTGAACTTAACCTACCATAAACATATTGAAGGTCATGGTTTCCTATATAACAGTGCTGTCCTGCTGCATTACCCCATAAAACTCCCCTTCATTCCCTGGTCATTATGATTCATACACTCCTTAAAAGACTTAAAATGCCATGGTTTATTGAAGCCAGCTCTTAAACTGGCTGTAAACTGGAATGGCAATCATCAAAATAAGAGTTTGCAATCATTAAAGTCAAGAAAAACTTTAGGCAATTGTTTGTTTTGGAATAGTTTTACAGTTTTTGAGTAGTGCTGGATTTTATAATTCTTTTCAATTGACAGGATTTTCATTTGGGTGGATATGTTTGCTTGACAAAGTTATCTGTCTGACATGTTTTATTAATTATATTTAACGGCTTCATTAGCCAGGCTATTGGTCAGTCTGTCATTATGTTAGTTGAATCAGTAAAAAGCAAAAAGCAAAAACAAATCAACATTTTCCTTTTTATAGTTAACCACCGAAAGAAAAATGGTAAAGCACTAAGTGGTTGTGATCTGATGGTGCTCAACATGCTTTTCTCTATGTTACAGTATGGAGGTATATGAAAAAGTACTGTCTATACAGTTACAACCTGGTGCACTGCCTGTTGTGTTGTAGTCAGTTTAAGTTGAAATTAATAAGACTGACCTCAATCCACACTCAGTGACCCAAAATGAAAAATGGAAAACATGGCTATAGAAAGTTTTGTACTTTTGTTATTTCAAATCAAAAAACGATTCGTCGTAATCATATAATAAATATATTAAAAACACAATATGATTTTTATAAAGATATTAACTAATTAATGTTGATGTGTCATCATGAGTTAAACACCTGTCAATACATACGGTTAAAATCAGCTCCAACTTTACCAACAGTAATCTCTTACCCATATTTTTTATTAAGTACTGCACATGTATTGCCATAACCAGTATTGTTTAAAATACATTGTATCCCCAGTGAAGTACTTTTACTTCTGTACTTGTAGTAGTAAAATGTAAAATTCTGCTAGAGATTAAATCTACTATTTAGATTGAGGTGAAAATATGAGGAATAAAGAAACATGCTTCCACTTCAAAATAAATACACAGCCGCTCTCAACTCTCAATCAGCATTGAACCACATATAAGCTACTGAAATTGCCTACAGCTGCCCAACAAACATTTAGTATCCAAGATTTGGACACTTTGTGTCGAGAGCTACACCTCCTCACACAGTTGTTCATACAGTATATTAATGTCAACCCTAGACTGTATGAAAAAAGAGTAAATTTAAATGGAGAACTGCTATATTATTGTATTTTACAATATTTCATTTTAAAACCAGAGTTTGGTTTTAATAAAAACAAAAAGCTACAGCTACCCATCACTGTGAAGGATGAGAAACAGGTCATTGTGACATTACGCAAATGTTTATTCAGGATTGTTCTTAACAATGTTAGCAATGTTTATCCACTGAAAGGTCGTTCTAACACATGTAACTACTTATTTTTTCAGTATTACACTTTATTTACTTTAATTCAACTTTATTACTGAAATTCATTATTTATAACCAACTCAATGCTGCAAATAAATAACACAATTTTAAAGTTTTACACATTTTATGTTACACAAAACAAGTGCTAAAGTTGTGTTTTAATAAAATTCTGGTTTTCAAAAAGTAACAGGATCTTTGTTGTCCGCTATACAGACAATAATAAAAGTGCCATCATAACATAAAATGAGAAGGTTCCTTAAATCAACTCGTAAGTTGTTAATTCATGTCAAGGATGGTTATGTACATTAAAAACATGAGGTGCAGCTGTTTGGGACAGATACAAGTTTGAACATATACTGTACAGTCCAATATCTTATTTTGTTCATGTGACAGAAGACAGTGGAATGAAAAGGGTTTTAACAGTCTTTTTTTTTTTTTTGTCTATTTCTCTTCTACCCAGTATGGATTATTTATGAGCAGGTGATGATCGCAGCACTGGATTGCAGTCGGGATGACTTGGCTCTGGTAAGTTTTTGCCCCGCTTCCTCACACACCCAAGAGCTTCATAAGCCATCGTTCACTCTTTCACAGCTATCCCTATTTTGCAGTTCCCTCTCTGCCAAATTTGAAAATCTGATTCTTATACGACCAAATGGTATTACTCTTTCTGTACTTTGGAAAAACAGTTTGCCAAGAATTAGAAGGAGAGGGTGTAGCAAATGAGTGGAGAAGCATACTTCTGCAAGTGTAAGTTCAACTTGGCCATCATTTATGGAGTTCATCTAGTTTTCCCCTCAGGAGTTATTTGCTATCCTAAAGCCTTATGTGATTTTTATAATTTCATGTTTTGAAATACTCACAGCTCTGAAAATGCTAAAAACTGCACGGGACAAAGCAAGACAAGGGATCATGGTAAATGAAATGGTTCATCTGCAAACAGTGTGGACATGATGGCTCCTTTAGCAAAAAGAATGACTCCTTAACTACAGAAAACACAGAACTCAGTCATTAGAAATATTTGCCTGTTGGCTGTCCTTTCAGCCCCGCTGCCAGAATTAGGGGAGGGGGCAGATGGTCCAAACTTAGGTTGATGGATTACCTAATGAGTCAGATTACACTGCAGGCTTTGCTGTCTCATTCAGGATAATGTTAAGGATAATTATAACTATTTCTCACCTTTTTACTCTATGATTAAAATAATAATTCAGCTATGGATAGAGAGTGTCAGAAAGCATTCTTACTTGCCTTTTGGATGATAGCTACCATTTGGCCAAGTGATTTAATGTAAAACCAGCCAATTATGTTGTATATGTTTTTCTATCAGTGTATTAGGTTTAAATAACTGACACATCTGGCATTTTTAAAACAGGTGGTTCATATCTGAAAATCAAGAGTGTCTGTAAAAGTCTGTGAGAGCAACAGCATAACACAAAGTTTAGTTGTGACTATAATTGGTCTCTCTCCTCTGCCCACATCCTTGCAGACCTGTCTACAGGAACTGAGGAAGCAGTTTCCAGATAGCCACAGAGTGAAGCGATTATCAGGCATGAGGCTTGAAGCTTTGGAAAGGTAAGCATCAAGTACCAATGCTCCTTAGAGAGAGAGGCGGGGAGAGAAAAAGAGGGGAGGCCACAAAAAAGCTTAACCTCACTGTTATGTATGGTACTCTGGGAGGCTTGGGGGCGAGAAACTGTTAGCAGATCCTAAGTGGTACAATGATCTGGGTGTTTGTAAGTACAGTATGTGTATGTTGGGTAGGGTGTGTTTATGTTGGATCAGCCAGCTTTCCTCTGGAGAAGAGACAGAGAGACGAAAAGGTTCAGCGCAGCATAGTCCTGTGGCCCTTTAGCCTGAGTTAGGGATTCCCGGGAAGGAAGTGGTCAGATCCCACTGGTATTCTGGGGGTCCCTCAATCTTCTCTGGTTTCTATTTCTGCTTATTGTTTCTCCACATCTCTCTGTATTTTCCCCTCCCCATTTTCATGTTTTCTTTCCTTTCCTGTTATGGTCTCTGTACAACTTGGTCCTGTAAATATTGACATGTGACCACAATCTCAACTTTGTTTCCCCCCTTCCTCAATGATGTTTTATTCTTGAAAGTGTAGTTTATTAAAAAAAGTAAGCAGAATGGTAAGTGTGAGCAAGGAAGATAAACAAGGAGTATTTTTTTTATGTACTGAGTTGAAGTAAGGGTAATTCAATCTGTTTACTGCCTCGTTCAAATTTCCCACCCTGATCATCGAGGCTGGTTTATCTTTTATGTCAGAGTTTATGTGATAATTAAGAGTGATTGCTTCTGCGCCGTCAGATTAAATAAACTGCACACTGGGATCTAATTGGCAGCAGACAGAGCTGCACAAGAATGACACAGCTTGAAACAACGAGCCCCTTCCCCTCCACACATGCACACACACGAACAAAGTTGTTCCTAAATAAATAAATAAAGCAAATCAAAGTCATGGCACGTGAGTCGTTCCCTAATGTCATCTGAAATCTACCAAAGTGTGGCTGAGTAATAAAGTGAATGTTAGGAAAGCAGCAGTGCTGAAAGGAGGGCAACCCTGGGCTAATGTAAACCAGAGTTGCTTTTGTCAGTTGCAGAAACAAATCCGGTTTGAAGGTGGACAGTTTCTGATCACTGAACCTCACTTTCCCCATTAGCTGCTAAAACATTAGGATTGGAAATTGTTCCAAAAAAAAAAAAAAAGTCTGGACATAACAGGTTGAGTGCACATGCCTCTTACTCCCAGATTTCTTTAACATACGATTGAACATATGATTACAGCTTCTAAATTTCCCTTTAAACAGAATCACATGGGCTAAGTCCAATAATGTGAGTTTTGCTGCTTTAAAAATAGTTTTTTAATTTAGGTTATATGTGTGTATTTTGTAATTATGTATGAGCCAAGAGAGGGACAATTGAACCAACAACCTAGCTGCACATCTGGGCACATGTAAAAGCACCTGTTTAATTTTGTTTAAAGAGGAAACAAACTGTACCCAATTAAATGAAATTAAATCTTCAAAACAATGTTTTTTGTTTGTACTGATTTCATAACTCATTGTGAAGGCATATAAGCCTCTGTGTGTGAGTGTTTATTTCATCCTTTAGATCACCACTGATTTCTGTGCAACCTCCCTGTAATTACAGGAACCTGCCACATTCAATACAGAAATGCAATAACCTTGAACTCTGATTTTCCCGCTGCCTAATTTTGTTTGCCTGGAATTGGTTAGAAAAGAAAATCATAATCTTTCTGTCTCTCTAAAGGTACGATGAGGCCAACAAGCACTATGATGCCATTCTCCAAGACGACCCCACCAACACGGTAAGAGAATAGGAGAGGAAGACAGGGAAAGAAATCTTCTTTGTATCACTTTGGTTTCTTAGCTTTTTTTGGATTTGGAGGGCTCCAATTCTGAGGCACATTAGCGTGAGTGGTGTGAGTTTACAAAGTTTAACTCCGCTTGGCCTTCTGACCTAAGCCACAGTGCAAAACTGAAAGGTTGTTCAACTGAGTGGCGCTGAGTGGGTGGGCGGTGATTCATAGACTTAGTCAGTGGCAGACCAGTTTGGTGGAAGCAAAGCACAAATAAAGGTCTTGCCTTTGAAGATGGTGATTTACTGGACCTTTGAGACCCCTACCCTAGGTAGACAGGACTGAGCTCCTGTACCACCTTCTTTATTGTGTCCTGGCCTCACGTGCAATAAGCCGGTAGTAGAGCTCTAAATAACCTTCTCTTTAGCTCTCTCCTTGCTATCTTCTCATTTCTATTTACTATTCATTGCTGTAAAATTACGTACTGAGGCATGTCTGGTCTGTCCTCTGCCAATACCACACAACCAATCCTAAAACATAATGTACCTGCTGTTAATTGCTTCCATAACAACATGTGGCCATGTGAAAAAATAAATCTTTTAAAGGGGTTTCAAAAGAAACCATAGCTTTATTTATTTTCGTTATATTCCCACCACCCCAAAGATGTTCAACAAGTTCTCTATGCCATGCTGACACATGGATGGCTTTAAATGGATTAAACTTTTTCTCTCAGCTGACAGCGTGCTACAGACACCGCATACATTTGTGCGCCCTTGTATGCCATGTGGAGATTCTTCACATTGTTGAGCTTCAAACAACTAGGAGCCTTACAGAATTAACCCATAATCCTTACCTTGCTCTGTACCACTGTGTCATAGAACAATGGCCTTCTTGTTTTCATCTTCCACTGTGGGTAGCCACAGCTGCTGTCTAACATGTTGTTCACTCCCAGTTTCGCTTTGTCAGGATAATATATGTTTATTTTACGTTTGTTTGAAGGTTGCAGTTGAATTGGCAAGTCGGGTTTTAAAAGCAATAGGTCTGTGTTAAAAGGCAGGTCCCCTCAGTTATAATTCATCACAGGCATCTTCTTTTTAATGTCTACAACGAAAGTCTGCATGAGTTGTAAAAACATGTAGCCTCAGAAAGAAAATGTAATTATTTTTTTAATTATTTGTAAAGGCACACCACAAGTGTGTAAATTTCCATTGATGCTGCCTATAATAAATGCCACCCAGCGTCTAAAGGACTGCAAACTGACATGATTATAACCTCATGGTGTACGCCACTAAAGTGGTGACATCAAAAACAGCAGTGACTTGCAAAATGTCTGGGGATTGTCACCAAACAGACATGACAATTAATTTCAGTAGATAAGACTTTACCCATTCATGCTGTCCATGAAAAGATTGAAGGAAAAGCCGCAAATCATGTTGTTTTCTTGCAATTTGTATGTACAAATGGCTGTAGCTCCAGCAAACTTATATCAAAATAATTGGTTTAATCTGGAACAAATTTACGCACATTTACCCTCAGTTTTACAATGGAAGTTGTAATTTCAGTGAATCCCAAAGGCACCTCCCCAACACGGCACTGATTCTCTGGGGATTACAGACGGCCTCGGAAAGGGACTGGTCTGTTTCCTGCTTTCTAAATGCTGGATACTGCCACCCTAGTCGGCATAGGCTGCCAGTCAAACCTGGGGCCGGGACTGGAAGAAAACAGACAAATTTCTGTCCCTGGGATGTTAACCTTAAACCTTTTTCCCACAGCCCTTGTCCTAAATGATTTGGGTGTAGTGCTATAGGGTGAGGCAGTGATATGACATCATTTAGGTCACCTGTCTTGCAATGAAGTCTTTCTTCTCCCTACATGTTGTCCGACATGCTCTAAGAAAAAGGCAGGGGATGGGCCTGAGAAATGGCGGAAAATTGGCGACCACAAGGAAGACTTGCAAGGCATCCCAGTATCCGAAGCAGAGATTGGAAACTGAGCTGTTGTAATTACAGGCTGTGGAATAGTTGTGGTACCCATTAACCAAAATTGTTGAATCAACAAAAAGTTGCTCAAGGTTTTTTTTTTTTTTGCCATGGCAGTGTCCAAAAATTGTTTCAAACTCTTAGCCCTTCCATTGCTTGCAGTGTTCCAATACCTACAGCAATGTACTGGCAAAATTCTTGTCTGTGTGCGTAAATGCATTTTTTTCCACCTTTTGAGTATTTGTAGATTCTGCAGTGCCTAAAACATTTGCAATTATTTATTATATATGTATATTTATCAATTTATAGTCAATTACCATCAAGTGGACTCAAAGATTGCATTAATATGGACTTGCAGTGCCTTTATTTCACCTGAGGTCCTATTGATGTATTCTGAGAATGATCTGATACCATATGCAATTACAGATTCATTGTAGGAATACATTTTATTTATATCAATGAAGTTAGGTACATTTTAAAACTTCAAATCAGAATTTGTGATCACCTAATCACACTCCCACATTTGAATTTTTTTGTAACTCTTGTAAATTAAAATAATGTTTGCATCTTCTTGTATTAGGTACATATGTAAACAACTTCAAGACCATTATGAAAACGTTAGGTCAGATTAGACTTTTTTTTTAAATTTAAAGTAGCCTACTGATTGACCGTTGTTCATCTGTCCAGTTTCATGGGACATGCTTGTAATGTTTCCTACTGTAAAGGATGGTTGTGGTACATTGTAGCAAAGAGCTAGGGTTGATGTAAATAATCCAGTCCTCACTCCTAAGGTCTCCTCAGAGTGCTAATTAAAAAAAAATCACAACAACAGAGGGATCAGCCCCACTGCCAGTTTTTTTCTGGATCATTAGCTGGAGAAAGGAGGAGGGAGAAGAGTGGTTTGGAATTGCTTTTTGTTTAATAAAGTGCAGTGTGACTGTCTGGGTTACCAAATTCCATATGTTCTTTTGAACCCCAAGTAATTCTTTATCTGGGAAAGCAGGGTGGATAAAAGCTGGGACAGAAGAGAGGTGGGTGTGGTGATAGCGAGAGCGCATAAGTCTTCACATTCAACATCATTGTAGTTTTGGAGTTTTTCATTTTTTTCCGGCTTCCCTTTGTAGCATTGAATGAATAAAGATCCCACATGCTTGTAATTTAGTCTGAGTTTAAATCCCGGAATCTCACAGAGTTCTGATGAAATGCACTTGATATAAAATGTTGTAATTTTGTTTTTTTTAATCAAAGTACATAAGATTAAGTACAGTAACAATTTGATCTTCTACCGCTGCGTGTTACTTGATAATTTCCTGATATATTTTATTACTTTTCTCTCAATTCAGCTTTGGACCACCCTTGTACTAAAAATACACACTTCAGTAGATGTGTACTGTGTGTTTGGGAATATGATACATTGTGGGTTAGGTAGAAATCCTTGCTGTTAATGTTGGATGAATTTATTTTATCAAGATTGTCCTGTTGCCTGTATCCCTTTTTTTTTTTTCCTGCAAAAGCCTAAAATATTGCTTGCTAGTTGAGGCTGGAGAGCCTCTGTATGTCACTGTCTCATCTTGATGTATAAGCACATATTTTGTGATGCCAGTGTCAGAGAAGGCCCAAATTTACAGCCCCTTAGACGTGACTCATATGCAGCACTCAATAACTTTGGTTATGGATGCAGGATAGGAAGCCCCATTCAATCAACTGCCAGTCCATAAATTAAATAGGCTGTGGCATAGCAGTACACTTCTAATGGAGCGTCAGTCTCCTGTTAAGGTTTTCACTTATAACTATAAAAGGAGGGGGGGGGGGGGGGGGGCATTTGGAAAATTCAGAGCAGCAGAAGTAATACTTTCTAATTCAGATTGATGAGAATATAATCCACCTTAAGGTCACTTCAACATCAAAACGAAGCGGAAAGCAATTTTCAGTTGATGTAAGTTGGGCTGGTTCAGTGCTAGATGCGTGCTGTGCCGGCAGGAAGACAGGCGTTGGGGCTTAGGCGAGTGTGCCATTTTCCCCACTTGGTTAGAGGATGACTCACCACTTTATCTCAGCCACTGAGCTCATTCCAACTCCCAAACATTGACTCATAATGTGTGTGTCCATCTCCCATTGGACATGGCCACTAACTATCTCCAATTGTGTCTTCGTAGGTTTATATTCAGTTAAATTTCCAAAAAATAATATGAGTAAACTTCAAAAATGTGAGTTAAAAAAAAAGTGTGTTCTGCCGTGTTATTTCCATGTGCTGATTTATCTTACATTCAAAGGTGAGTCGCCATTATTATTGTTGTTGTTGTTGTTGTTGTTGTTGTTGTTGTAGTGAAACTGAGCAGGATTGTGTGTTGCATTGGAAGAAAAATACTAATGTAGAGACTTAAAGTCTCAACTGTTACATTCAGGCATCATCTCACCCCTCTTCAGACTAATACTTAGGAGTTGAGTTCCTAATTCTGTTTATTTTCTGCACTACAGGCAGCAAGGAAACGCAAGATTGCCATACTGAAGGCTCAGGGGAAGAGCACTGAAGCCATTCGTGAGCTCAATGAGTATCTGGAACAGTAAGTGTGTCTACAAGACAGGGAGAGGGTCCGCTAGCCCTGGCTTTTATTTTAATTAAAAACTGTCTGCTTTCAATTGAGCTGGCACAACTGGTACATACACTTTGAAATTTAGAAGAGACATTATTGTCATTATTAGTCATTGTAATAAGTTATGGTACTTAACTGTTAACTTAATATATGGGGCTGTGTAAAAAAACATTTTTTTATCATTGCATTTTTCAGGTTTGTTGGGGACCAAGAGGCGTGGCATGAGTTGTCCGAGCTATACATCAACGAACACGAGTAAATATTTTGTTTTTGTAATTTAAAAATCATAGTTTTATCATTTGCAAGCTTAAAATATCTTATCATTAATAAGAAAGGATGATAGTTTGCATCTCCATAATCTCCATAAACAACAAACAAGATTGTTTTAATGTTGCATTGAACTGCGGTTTTCAAGCTTTATGACAAAAGTAAAACATCATGATGACTTTATTTAATTAGTTATGGCGAAGTCAAGAAGCTTCTATTCATTTCTTTGCCAAAGTCCACAGTATTAAATGTAACAGACGGTGTCCACAGCTGCAACAAATCTCCTTGGGATGCACATATACTGTCACGTCAACCTTAAGTCCAGGAAATAGTTAAACATTTTTGCCAAGTTCATCTACGCTCAAAGCGGGAAGTATTGCTTATATAACTCATAATTTTTTGTGACGTTTGAGACATGTAAGTGGCTACAGCTTCTCCTGAACATTAGCACCAGCCTTCTGCGTCTGTTACTTTGGTGTTAGCATGTGCCTAGAGAAGTACAGACCCACAGCTTTATGTTGCTTTGTTTATCACGCCAATTGAAAGCCATTTGAACAATTATTTCTTCGTTTTTGAAGCAAGGAGGGTTGTTATGTTTTGCACAGAATTTACTGGCAGTCAGCAAGCAAATGTAAGATCATTTTGTAAAACGGGGCAACACCTAGTAGTATAATCAAGCACCATAGCAAACTACAGAAGATTTTTGAATTGGTTTAGTTGAAACTTTGTCATTGTCCAGAGTACAGGTGAAATCTAGTAGCATCTAACCACAAGTGGAAAAATTGGTGTTTTTTTACATAAAGTGGAGGTATGAGTAGATACTGTGATACCAATTATTATAGTAATTAATTCAAGATATACATTTGCTACATAAATATGTATCTATGCATTACTGCATACATATTTACACACATTAGTGTGTTTCTGTTAACTATATCTGGATGTGGATTCATATTTAATCTGTTAATCATTGACATACCTAGAATGTCATGCCGGGCTTCACCAAAACAATGATATGAATTACTTTATCGCTTAGCTTTTAACAACTGGTAAAGAGGGAATATGTCCAAACATCCTGTGTAGCAAAATGCATCCTGAAGAGGATGTTTAAAATGTATGTTCTTTGTTATGTGTATTGTTATTTTAGTGTATTGTTATTTTAGTGTGGACAGCCAATAAAGACAGACGATTTTCATGAAAGAGCTTTAAAAGCGAGTCATCTGTTTCTAGTAAGGCAGCCATGTGTTGGAGGTGTATCTGTCAGTTTAACAGGGTTTCACATCACACTTGATGGCTTGATCTCCAGAGGGCCATTGGATGGCCACAATTGAAGGCAGTGAGAAGCCTGGCTCAGCCAGGGGTCTGAATGAAGCCCTATGCATATTTGTCACATAGGAGTGGTTTAATAGGATTTTAGTCTTAAGATCCCCTCTCCTACATATGAGAGCAGAAAGACTCCCTGGCCTCTCATAGATATCTCAGTTGCCAAGGAGATGTGCCTGACACAACAGCATGTTTTAAAAATATATATTGTTTGTGTCACCTATTATCCCTTTTTAATTATCCAGAGCTCAGAAGTTAGTGAAGCAGTGTATGTAGTTCAACTATAGTTTTGTATATGTATGTATGTGTGTGTGTGGCACTGATCCTGTGGTTGCTTGGTTGCTCTGGTACGAAGGCAGTAGCAGCAGGAATGTGTGGCGTGGTGAGAAGGCTACTTATTGGATATTTCTTGCTTTTGTCTGGGAGGCTTTATTGGTGTAGTAGCCAGAGGAAATCCAGGGGTGAGCGGATTATCTCCGAGCTTATCCCAACACTTGTAATATCACCACATTCACTCCCACAGCTTCTTATCTACAGGCGTGTCAATTTCTTTTCTTTGTTTTCTTTTTTTGGGGGTTACAAACTCCCTGCTTTCCCTCCTCCTCCTCTTCCGGATAGCCCAGCTTTATCGCCACTCTTTTCCAGAGGGGCAGAACAGGAGGCAGCGAGAGGGAACACTTGCTGTGAAATTCCCAGGAGGAGGTGGTGGCACTTTTTTCTTTTAAAGCTAGAGAAAACAGAGGGTGATAAAGAAACAAGCAAGAAAAATAAACTTTGCTCCCGCCACTGTGTAATGCACTGGAAGCTAAAAATAAACAAATCAGTATGTCTCTGCACTGGCATTGGTACAATTGGAGCAGGAACCACTAGTAACACATTAAAAACATAATTAATAGCCTCTGGGTTGACACTGTTGAAACAATCTCTTATGCCAGTGGTGTGTAGACTGGAGATTATTGCACAGATCCACTGTAGGAATCTCCTGTTGGCTCCTATTTAGAGCCAGCTTATGAAACTGTTTAACAAAATAGGACTGCTCATCCAAAATTACAGGATAAATTGTAATAATTCTTTTTCAAACATACTTCGCACAGTCTGAATCCATTTCTGTTATATATGCAGTCAAAATGTGGTATTGAAATAGGGGAAAGCCACTGCTGATGGTTTTGCGAACTGCCAAAAGAAACAAATGCCATTCTCACAGTCTTGCATGTGATGGTGGCTACAACCTTGCATAAGTGCTGTGGTAAAGAGTAAGCTTAGGAGCAACTTTAAGAAGTACCCCTTTGATGGTGGGGTTAGAAGGCTCTGAGAGAGTAGAAGAGGTAGGATCCTGGCTTTGGTTCAAGATTCTGGTTGATAGCTGATCGAGAGAGCTCGGTTGCAGGCCGTGGCCAGTGCACAAGCACATCTGAAAATCTTTATAGAGAGGAAGTGGTAATTGTAAGCAGTCTTCAACCTTCCAAGCCCTCAGATCTCTCTCTCTCTCTCTGTGCAATCCCTTCCCCCTGTTTATTATCATGGTTTATTTAGTTATCGTTGACTGATGAGTTTGGATTTTGTCACAACATGAAACCATTTTTGCGCGAACAGTTGAGCTTTTACCTCGCAATGAATAGTCCCAGTATTAGAAGCCTGTTGATTCAGACAAAGGTCATTTGGTTTTTCTTTTAAACTGATAAGGTTTCCTCAGAAACAAACAAACAAACAAACAAAAAAAAACTGAAAAGCTTACATTTAAATAAAGATCTCTTAATTGGTGTGAAACTGTTGATAGATGGCCAAGGTAGCCCCATTTTCTTTTGGGAGGTGTGCTTCTTCCCTGGTTTGTGTGTTTTGGCTTCCTTTCTGTTAGGTGCACAGGCATTTATGGCTGCGTGTCCAATAATATACTGTATCTTAGCTCGTCTTGGCCTGATCCTGTGAAGGGGAAACTGAGTATTAGAAGTGGAGTGGCAGCAGATTAGTGTGAGGTCAACAGCTCAGCAGTCTTCTGCTGAGAAGTGATCTCATCTGAGTATAGGCAAAGTGTGCCAGCTCTTACTGTAGTGCTGACCTCAGGAAGGTAGTTAACTACATATTAAAAGCTGAAAAAACACACAGATGGACAAGATTGATCCTTAGTGTCCCCAAAGGAGGGAGAATCACCACATTAGATATGCTTTTAACTTTGCCAGTCGTCTAGACTGAGTAACCTTTACTGTCTGTAAATAAACTTGAATTCATGTGGTAGATCTCCTCAACATAGGCTATAAGTCTGTTGCATGTAAGCTGACCGCTGCTTCATGCTGTTTAAATTCAAATTTATACCTGAAAATTTATTTTCCATCAATGTTGTGTTTCACAGTTGAGCAAACTGAAAGATGACACATGCTCACCTGTATCAATCGACATACTGTTTTCCTTGTCACTTTCACAGCTATGGAAAAGCCGCATTTTGTCTGGAGGAGCTGATGATGACCAGTCCTCACAATCACTTGTACTGTGAGCAGTACGCTGAGGTAGGTACCCACCTGGATGTCTGTCATTAAGCACGGGGGCAAACTGTTAATAGTGCCTTTCTCCAAAGCAGAGACACCAACAGGCGCTTAACGTCACTGGGAATATAGAGTCATGAAAGGACGTGTTTACACAGGGCTGTCATGTATTGCTTATTCAGATGTCATGCTGTCATTGCATGAGCTGCCCTTTAGCACCGCTTATTGACCGTGTTTAATGCCTCCTCACAGGTGAAGTACACTCAAGGGGGGCTGGAAAATCTTGAGCTGTCCAGAAAGTATTTTGCCCAGGCACTGAGGCTGAACAACAGAAACATGAGGGCATTGTTTGGTCTGTACATGGTGAGTACTGCTTGGGATGAGGAGAAAGAGGGATAGAAAGGCCAGGACAAAAAACAAAAACTGTAGAACCTTTTTTGTAAACCTGTGGTTTGTCAAGGTTGAGGCTGACCACTGCATGTATGAAGTAAGACTGCATTGTGTGTGTGTGTGCGTGTGTGTGTGCGTGTGTGTGTGTGTGTGTGTGTGTGTGTGTAACTGGGTTTTGGGGGGAAATGAAGAAGGGGCTCTCAGACAGGTCAGCTCTCTGCTGACTCAGATGGTGAACTCCATCATTGGAAAAATCTGCCCCTCTGGAGCTCTTCATTTTAGTAATGATACCCCTTTAGTAAGACCTTTTTTATGTTTATTACTTAAATAAATAATGTAGTCAGAAGTAAAAAGAAAAAGAAAAAAGAAAGCATGAGAAAGTGAGTAGCACAACTGCTGCAAGCATTTTGTCACTGGCAAATTATCCAATCAGGTGCCAGTTTGACTGTAGTCTTGACTGAACAGCCTTTTTATAAACATGTTTGTTTAAACAGGATGTTGTCTGCTATTGCCAATGCATCAAATGTAAGGGAGACTTGACATAAAAACACAAACGAAGCAGTGCAGGAAATAAAAGGTGGAGAGGGGAAGCTGGTCTAAAACAGAGAGCCCCTGTGTTTTACTCACTGCTGCTGGGATTCTTGATGTGGTCCATACACCTTCAGAGCACCGCATACCCTGTTAAACAGCTCAGAGGTGTAGGCATCACTGGAGGAGCAAGGTAGGGTCAAACTGAAACATTTGCTTCTGTTAATTCTCACATTCATCTGGAGACAGAACAGGCCCTGACCAGTTTCCTGACAAGTCATCTACTGACACTCGAGTCCGTAATGGCTGCTTCAGGTGGCTGCTTATTCTTTAGGGTGTGTTTTTGCAGATTGTCAGCGAGTCTCGGTGGCCCACATCATGACAGGTGCAGGGAGTTCAGTAAAAGGACAAGAAACTTTCACCATCTCACTCCATCTGTGTCAGTTGGTACTGACGGCCTGGCAGCACTGACCACAGTTGGGATGTGGGTTAGTTACTCACAACGCTTATGTGGGGATTCCCCTCCATAATGGTGCACATTGTTATGAGGGGATAGCCTGTCTGGGTTGACATCATCTGAATTGAGGTTTCTCTCGAGTTTAAAAAAAATGTAAAACGCAAATGCTTACTGAAAGATACAGAAGCCAAACCATTTATAGAAAAAGCAGGGCCAGGTTGATTGGTGTACAGTTAAAGTGTCAGCGCTGGTACAGAGGACTTTGAAGTGCAGGCACAGTAAGCCCTCGGGTTTGCTGTGTGGAGATGATGGCAGGAACATGGGAAAGACATGGGATTTGTGGTTCGAAGGGGAGCTGTCGGTGCAGGAAGAGCCTATGATTCACAGCGCCTCTCTCACTATGCACACCCCCATTTCTTTTTTATTTTTTATTTTTTTTTACTCAAAGACATACAAGGTCCTTTCATCACCAGGAATCAATGGCGTTGGAGAAATTAGGCCCCCGTTAAGTGACAATTTACGTATGAAGCATTAAAATACTCACTTTTTCCTCCCCATAAATGATTCTCCCGTGTCATCAGACCAAGGTCTGCTTTTTCTCTTCATTCTGCCACAATGACTAGTAGATGGTAAGAGTGGTTGCACATTCATCTCAATTACACTTTTATTGCTGTTTCACCAAGTTCTGATATAAGAACACCCCATTCCCCTGTTCTCCTTTTGCTTCTTCCTCCCATTTTCTGTTTTTCCTCTAGTCTGCAAGTCACATCGCTGCCAGTCCTAAAGTTAGTGCAAAGGTCAAGAAGGACAATATGAAGTATGCTGCTTGGGCTGCCACTCAAATAAACAGAGCCTATAAGGTGAGTCACTTACAGATGAGCATTAACTTTAATTACCTTGGTTTCCAACACATTTCTTTTTGCATCCGTGTCCTCCATGTATCTATTGTATCATTTCACCAGACACTGAAAACCACGTCTCATATTATATTATGAATTCTCTGTTGTCTTTTAATATCTGTGCACAATATCAAGATTTCTACAAATGAATTATTTCTTAATTTGCATAGTATGCAGAAAGTATTTGACACCACCAAATAACATCCTAAATTCACTGCAGTCCTCATGATCTCTTTGACTGAGAGTGATGTTTACGGGAAAAAACCCTACTGTCTTTCATTGTTTCTGGGTCTATTTACTGATAATGTGTATAGTTCGGGCCACAATGTCTGCTAAGAAATTGTCCCACACCGTAGGTTCACAGATGAGCTTCTTGCAGAACCATGAGCTGATCCTGTGAGGATGGCAATCTTGCTAGAGTTTATTGAATAGCCGTCTAGTTTGTTATTCGAAATGGGCATCAGTGAGCCTCAAGTGTCTTTAAATTGAATCTAGTAGATCTCTGGCAAATTCACAAACCTAATTACAGACTTTATAGGTATTATTTGTCCACTTAACACAGAGAGTAAGAAAGTGGGCTGTGAAAAAGAGATAAATGTTGAAAATATGTGCATGTGCGCCTGAGTGCCCACAAATTAGTATCCACACATGCAGGCAAAGTGAAGAGGGGGAAAAAGTGAGGAGCTGTTCAGATGGTATCACTAAAATTGTTCATGCCGTCGTCATGGTAGCAAAAGTATGAAAGCAAAATTTAAAAAAAATCTTATTTGCCATAGGGCTATATGTGTTGCTTATTTGGGCAATGACAGTTAAACATGTAATAAGCGGTTCCTAATTCAACATGTGTGGGTACTGTTGGGAGAGAGAGGCTCCCCGCTGAGCCTCTAAAGACCCCGTCTCACCACACTCTGCTTTCAATGCCTTTCATAAGTTTGAAAGCTCCGTTGGAAAAAGTGTATTAAAGTAATGTCACAGTGAATAGCTGTTCTCTTTTGAAGAGAAGTGTCATGGAAGAGTGCTAAGCTTTTACTTGTTCCTTTAGGTTTGAGTTTAAGTGGAATGAGCTGTCATGACCGAAGAGGAATGGCTTGTTTTGTCGAAACTCTTAAAGTGATGCCCAAAGTTCTTGTTACTTTCATAAGTATGCTTGCTGACCTTGGCTTGCTTTCTTGGGAAGGCTTTGATCCCAACAGGGGACAAGATGGATATCTCAAACTCTTAATCATGAGTCACAGGCCCAGAAGAGGCAGAGGGTGTGAAAAATGAAAAATCTTTTTTGTAGGCAACTTGAATCATACAAATATGTTTAAACTTCTGACAGACTCGTGATGTCATTACTTAGGAAGTGTAGCTAAAACAGCAGAACCAGAATTATCTCCCAAATATTTTCTTCATTGCCAAAGAGATGTAAGATGGTTCATCCACAGAAAGACAACAAACATCTGTAATTAATAATGTTGGCTATAATGAATCGATTTAATACCCACATTCTGTAATTTTACTTAGTGCTAATTGGGCATAGATATGAGAATTTATAGAAACATGTTACATAAATGTATTATTGTCAGAAAAATGGAACTCCTTTACCTGATTTCACCATTTCTCACACACACCACATCACGTTTCTGCTACTATGAGTGAATTATCCAGGGTGG
Source organism: Channa argus (assembly GCF_033026475.1). Classification (NCBI taxonomy): domain Eukaryota; kingdom Metazoa; phylum Chordata; class Actinopteri; order Anabantiformes; family Channidae; genus Channa; species Channa argus. The sequence continues at coordinate 20,571,836 of NC_090203.1, forward strand.
AGGTTTTATTTCAATCACTGTTTTGGAAATTAATCTGCTCATCACTATGGTAGGTCATCCATGCTCTAGTGGCCCAGAGGAAAGTGATGTTGGATGATGACAGACAATAATGTTTCACCTACTTCTAAAGTTGTTAAACATATCTTAACTGATAAAAAAGTTGGATTCTATTCGGTTATGAGTCTCTGGTGACAACAATGAGTCCTTATGAGACCTTAGTCAATCAGAACTGATGAGAGCTCCATTTTAGCCCCTCTGCTCCTGCCCTGTTGTATAACCACTTTTATTGGATTTAGCTATAAGTTCCTGATTGGGTTTCACTCGTTGTGAGTGTATTTTTGTACTAAGGATGAAATGGTTCACAAAATGCACGGTTCAGTTCATATGATGCTCCTGGAATCATGGTTTTCAGTTTGGTTCATTATTTATTTGTTAAAGCAGGAGGAAGGGTATTTCTAATTACAACATGCCTTTCACAATTTTCACAATTGCCTTAAAACAATAGTTGAATTATGGATTTTACCCTGTGTGAATCTGCATAGAGAGGCTGTCTTCTTCCTGCTTGACTTTCTCCTCCCTTGTCCTGTAAACAGAAACAAAGAGGTGGTGGTTATTGGAAGTATTGCTGCTTGCATAAGCCACACAGGCGGCACAATGCTTTGACACTGCTGCCATTTTATCAAACTTTGTTTTACCACCATTGTTATTGGTACTGAAACCCCCCCAGACTTAAGCCTGTCCTGAACATTGTCTGGAGTTGCGTTTCACATGTGTAACATAAAGCCGGAGATCACCGTCTCACTCACACGTGCGCTTGTTTTTTGGTTGCTGTGTAAGACAAGTTAGATGACAAGGTGTGAGGTTGCCTTCTTTGTTTTTCTGCCCCCCACCTCCACCTAAATTTCCTCAACAGTGTCTTTATATAGGGAGCGGCCGTGTGGACCGCGACCAGGCAGCTGCAGGCTGCTGTGGGCTTGTGCTGCCTGATTGATGGCCCCTTTAAAGTGTTTCTCATGTCAGTTGTCTGCTTTTATTAGGCCCCTGGTACCTGGTGATTGTCATACCTCAGTGTGAGGAAAAAGGTGGGCAGGTGAGAGCAAGTGGGAACAGAAGTCAGGGAAAGGTCACAACTGACTGGGCCCCCTTTAAAAAAAAGGGGGGGGGGGGGGGTAGGATGAAGGAATTTTGTTGGTTGACGGAGGAGGTTTGGGGTTGACGGACATTTAAAAGACGTGGAAATGTGTTGGGTATGGGTTGTAGGTGCAGGGGGCATTCAAGCAGCCCTACATGGCCTGCCCCCTCACCCTAACTCTCTAAACAGATTCTGTGATTAGCTCCTCTGTCACGGACCACAGGCTCCCACTGTGTCATGACTCTATTATCAGATGCTCTAAATAGATGTGGAGCTGTCTGGTCTGCTCCTACTGTTGTAGAACAGGGCAGGAGTTAATGTGGTGGTCTCACCTCAGGCTGAGGAGATAATTGACTACTGGGCCTGGGGTAATGGCGCATTAGGCAGCAAGGCAATGAAATGCAGTGATCATTATAACTTCCCCACCACATACACACACCCTCAATCTAGGAGAATGAGTCACCCTTGGAAATTACGTAGCCCATAGCACACCTTAGCCAACTGCCCTCTCTAAGTTGGAGTTTGGCAAAATAGAAAAGAGAAAACCATGGAAATACAGTATAGTCTACAGTTAGTTCCTGTTTGTAGAAAAGTCGAACGAATAAACATTTCACTACATTAACCCTTAGATGCATAAACATCAAAAATGACCCGGTGATGTCGCAATATGTTTGTAATGAAAAGTTATCATTTCACAGTCCAGCTATTTCTCAAAAAACATGTTTTTGATATCACCCCAAGTTGCTCCGGATGGGTCAGGTGAGCACCTTGCATGGCAGCCATCGTCGTCTGTGTGTGTGTGTGTGTGTGTGTGTGTGTGTGTGTGTGTGTGTGTGTGTGTGTGTGTGTGTGTGGTTTGAACAAATCCATTTTTAAATATAAAACCATAACCATAACCATCCTCATTTTTTCCCGATTTATTCCACAAATGAATAGAATGTAGAGAAGACAAACCGTTTCTTCAGCCAGTTGTGTACGTTGGAAGTATACAAATTATGCTGTGTGTGTGTGTGTGTGTGTGCATGTGTGCTCACCCTTTGCAGTGTTTATCTGTCAACCTAAGGACATGCAGGATAGGCTCAGTTGTACTGAGGCATGATGTGGTTGAAACTATATCCCCTGTTTGTGTTTGACTCAGGATAATGGTGTTTTCATAATAATATAATTAAAAGGACCCTGTAATGCTGTTGTCTCCTGCTAGCTCTCTGCTAGCTCTCTGCTATTCAGCGGTATTGACATTTTCCATCATTTTGGCAGCCTCAACAGCAAAGGTTTTAAAACTGCAAGAGTGTCAGTGTCTTGTGCTGTCTGCCACTGAGTCTGTCTTGATATTACCACTAGTAGCCTCCAAAGTCATAAAGTGGCAGTCGACAGTGCATCTACTGCATTTGAATCAAGAAGCTATTGGATATGTAAATTACACACAGTTTTGCAGCTTAAATTTAATAAGGACTTTGATTTCAGTGATAAAGGAAAGTTTTTCATTGACAAGTTTTTCTTTTGCAGCACCACCCTGATTACATTTACATCAGGAGACTGCCCTGTCCAGTCCAGTTTACTGTCTGACCTGCTGGTCACTCAGCAGGTGCTGTCGAAAAAGGAGATACAATGGGGGGAAAAAGGCTCAATAATTTATATTAAAAAAAAGAAAATACCCATTTGCTAGCTTTTTTAATCATAGTTTGCTTGAAGTGTATAAGTTGAACAACAGACATACATTATTTAAAATATTGTTGCTCATCCCTAATTTGTTTTAAAACCAACAGTCTGCTGAATCTACACTAAGCTGGGTACATTCTAAACAGCTCCAGGCAGTTCAGGTCTTCTCTGCATTCACCTCACACACATTAAAAAGCCCATTATACTAGGAAAACAAGCAAAGGTGAAAGTATTCTATTTATGGTCATTGTTTAGAGCAAGCTGACAACAAGAATTTTAGAGTTATGGCTTTGGAAGTTAATGAGCAGAGAGCATTATCAGTTCTTCCCATACACAGTACAGCATCAAGCTGGCAGTTTCCGATTTACATACTCCGGAGGCAGGTTCAGAAAAGCTTCAGTTCAGGGGAAGAAAACTGCCATTTCCGTCCGGATGGACAGCCCAAACATAGATGTATGGGCGTAGTTACAGATTTACTTTATGTAGATGTGGTCTCTGAGCAATGTAAACAAATAGTCTACAGTCAGGATAACAGTCTTATTCCAGGGATAATGAGTAAAACTTGCACTACTCCACTAGACTGATACAACTTACTGTGTGTTTTCAAATTATTTTTGTAGAGATGAACTGCCTGTCCCTAAATGTGGGTGAGACAAGGTTAATTGGACTGACCCTTTAGTATTTCTTTGGTCCACTGCCAAAGGTTAAGGAAGTTGTTTCTCTGTGCTATTTTTTGAGTGGATGCTTAATTGGGTGTGTGCCTGTATATGCACGCGTGAGTAAACTTGAACGTGTTTGTGGATTATAATTTGCGGCACTTCCTGTGAAACCCTGTGGACACAGTGCTGAAATTAGAGTGGAGTGTTATGTACTCCTGTACTAGAGGCCATGGAAGTGGACTAATGTGTGCATCCTGTCTCCAAGCGCGCGCACACACACAAGTAAAATGGCATTTATGAAACAGATCAAAACCCCGCAGATTAGAGGTATTATTTTTCTGTGCATGACCTGTTTACCAATTCTGTCTAATGACCACTCAGATCTGCCACTGTGAGACTTTGTTGAAGTGTTTAGCTTTTTATTACTGTAGCTGGCAGAAAGAACTAATGAGCTGATGTTCTCTTTTCCTCTTCCCTTCCCTCTTTCTCTCTTTTTCTTTAACTTGCCGCTCTGACATGCAGCTGGCTGGTCGTGGGACCAAGGAGAACAAATGCTCCATGAAGGCAGTGGAGGAGATGCTGGAGTCCATGCAGATCACCATGTCCTAGGTTCCCTTGTTTGCGCCTTTCTTCCTTCCTCCTGTTCAAGTCACTTTGCAATGTGACCAGAACCAGATATTTTACGATTACTTTTTTCTTTTTTTTCAAGTTGACATGGACAGTTGAAGAGATTTGTCACCCAGCTAAGTGCTAAGTTTCCCCACCCATCTATTACCTTTAACGCTAAAATCCAAGTACCCCAACCTGTACTTGGTAGTACCCCAGCTGTAAGTTTGGAGTGTAGTGCAGTTGGACTGTACTATCTCTACCCATCCCATCTCCCTCTTAAAGTTTCTGCTTGAACTGTTGGCACTAATTACTACATTAAACCTTGGCTTTAACCATGTGACCAGGAAAAATACCAAGCTGTACAGTTAATTTTATTTATAGACGGTGTGAAGATCCCACCTGTCTGCACTGAGGACCTTTATTGGTTCTGTACTAACTGTAAATGAAACCTCTTTATCTAACAATGTTTTGTTTGTGTGTGTGTCTAATAGGATTGATTGCTTGATTAAAAAAAGGACGTTGAAAATAAATGGTAATGAGGAGAAGAGTTAGTGGGGTGTTTATTTTTATTTCCATGTACCTACACCGTCTTGTTCTCCCCAGCACTGACTGTTTATGACACATTTAAACCTGCCAGAGCAATCATGGAGAAGGATGAGAGACATTTGTCATTATGACAGCAGTGGTGGCAACTACAGAGGCCTCTTCTTTCCCAGTGGTTCCAGCTGGGAACTCTGCCTTTCAATTACCCTGGACAGCAGCGGAACCAACTTGAGTGCACTGAAGAACACCTCTGTCAGCTCAGTTTAGAGCGCCTCAGAGAACGCTGCCAGTAATTAACACGCCGCAAGTTGGAAAGGAGAAAAAAACATAGTCATGAATTTGGAAACATTCATGACAGGCAGGGAAGAAAGATGTTAGTGCTGTGAGAGGCAGCCCTGGTTTCATCTGCTCTGAAAGCAGCATACTCACTTCACTTAGGTCTGTAATATCCAATTCTGAATTGACCCAAAGATTGTCTAAAGTTGCCCATAACCTGTGCGGATTCGGCTGTCGCTATAATTTTTTATTTTGATTATAAACTCTTTCCATTTGTGTCATAATTTCACCGTCTGCTGATGGAAAAGTTGAATGTTTAGTTTATGGGCTTTTTTCTTTTTTTTTTCTGGTCAGCTTGTAGATGTAGAGGTCAGCACTCAAAGCCCAGTGTGGAAAGTCATTTTCTCAACTTTTTAATATGTTCTGTCCTCAGACAGTGGATACCTGTGTCTGCATTTGATTTGCCTCCCACAATGTGCCGGAACCAAATAAGACCCGGGGTGATTTGAAGGTGTGTGATGGTGAAGCATAGTCTTTGCTCTTTGCTGTAGCTCCCATGTAAATATTGCTGTATTTTCAAAGTGCATTTATGAACTTGTAAAAGAGGAATAAAGGTTGTCAGTCACATTGATTGGTCATCCTTATGAGTACTGCTCTCCATTGCCAACCATACACAGGCAACAGTGCCCTCTGTAGTTTACAAGAAGAGCTTACAAATTTAGTTTATACCTTTGTATGCAACAATAAGTGAAAGTAGAATGTAACTGCCATGCACTACATATGCCTGCATATACCGTTATTTCTAATCTGTCTGCAACTCTGCTGATTTTTTTTTTTAAAAGTGGCTTTTGCTCTCCAAAAATTTTTGAAAGCTTTTAAAACATCCTGATAGAATAAGGACACATAGGATCTTGACCGCTTCTTGTGTTGCCTTACTAATCCTAAACATCGCTTCCCAACTCCCCGTTTACAACTTCAGCCCCTGACGTCCCTTTAAATGCCTGTTCCAATAGTCCAGAGCCTGAACATCTTTTGGTTTGATCTATACCGTAATAGAGCAACAGCTGACTAAGAGACCAATGAAGAAATGGAAATATCCTTCAAACCCCGCTAAACTGTTGGCTGAGCTTAGTGTGAGTAGAGGATTGTCTGTTGGGGCTGCCCATAATCCTGGATTACCTGGGAGATTAGCCACTGGAGAGGGTTGTCTTGTCCTTGGCTTCTCTACAGTGAGAAGTTTGACTGAATAGGATGAGCCCTGGGATGACAGGCTTACATCAGGAAATACAGTAGCTGTACCCGATCAGCCTATTTATCAAACACACGGGAGATAAAGTGATTTACAAAAGCTATTTGCAGTAACTAATGTGAAGTTTTCTAATGATTGGTCTTTGTGTCCTAATATTTATGTGGGGTTTGACTAAAATGACTAACTAGTTATTGGATGGATGCAGAGTCATATCCCGCCCATAACATGAACTTTACTCATTTTTCTCACATTTCTTTCAGCGCCATCATAAAGTCCATATTTATTATTAGAGTACATTTAGTTTTACGACCAATGCCTGCTAAATGTTTTCGATTAGCTTCACCTGAAGGTGTGTATTGCTAGTGTGGGCGTGCTATTACACTAAACCAAGGTAATGAGAATGGTAAAGATTGCTGCTAATGTTGCCAGTAACGGGTAGCTTCTACTTAGGCACACTGCACTGCCAAGGTTAAGCCACCTAACATAACCTAACCATCGGTTGCAATCTGGGTTTCATGTTTTGCTCAGTGCCATTTACAGAACCTGGACATGTGAAGCTGGAGAATGAGCCTCCAACCCGCTAAGCTAGACAACCACCCGCCTACAGAACTGTTATCACGGCTGCAGACTCCAGTTCTGCCTGAAGCAGAGGATGGAAAAGCAGGCTGCAGAGGTGGGAGGAATTGAGTTTAAAGGAGATCAAAGAGGAGGTATATGAAGAGACGAATCAGTTGGGGGTCAAAGAAGGCACAAGAAAGTGCTGCAAGGGAGAAGGAGGAGCAACATGATGCTCTATACCCGAGCAGGGTAAATTTCCCAAGGTGAGGGAGTGAGTAGAAAGGGAGAGCAGGACTCCAGTTAGCTCATCCATCTCTGTCTTTTTTTAGGGGGAGAGACTGGGAGTGCTGAAGATGGATGAGGCATGCAGTGCTAAATCCTGCCCTGTCCAGTCACACAACCAGGGCCTGGTGATGAAATAGTGTTTTGCCTACTAAGAGAAATGGCCTGACCTACTCCCTTTATTTTTTCTCGGGAAAGAGATGCAGAGAGAGTTTGATGGGTGACAATGGACTAGTCAAAAAAATTAATGAGAGCGTGTAGAGCAGATGCCATGTAATTGGCCGTGCAAAACTTTAACATTCATAATAATCTGCGACTCCACACAGTAGGATCCTATTTAAACTAGATGTGAATGTTAACACCCATACACAACAATAAATGCATATTCATAGTTTTGTGTATTTGCATAGATTTGTTTGGCCTGTCAGGTCATATTAACTCAGCAATACTGGACACACATGCATTCACCAAAGATTTATTCATTTTCATATTGTAGTTGTTTTTTTGCCTTTGATACAGTGCAGAGAGTTGACAAGTTTTCATCCAATTTGTAAAACATGGCTAAAGTGGTTTTACTACAATCTATAAAGATGTGTGATGCTTGGGTGAAAAGAAGGTATGTATGCTATAATAAAATGCAAGTGTTACATTTGAAGCATACTTTTTTTTTTTCTTTTTTTCTTTCTGGTCATTGCACAATATCTCCTTGTTGAGTTTGGTCTTATTTTTCCGCTGAACATTTGCACCAGCATGAATGCAAACTTAATTTTTCCTCCAAGGGCATCAATGCTGAGAAACTATTTCCTCTGAAGGCAAGACAACATCCCTAAGCTGTGTGTGTGTGTGTGTGTGTGTGTGTGTGTGTGTGTGTGTGTGTGTGTGTGTGTGTGTGTGTGTGTGTGTGTGTGTGTGTGTGTGTGTGTGTGTGTGTGTGTGTGTGTGCGCGCGCGCGCGTGCGCGCGTGTGTGTGTGTGTGTGTGTGTGTGTGTGTGTGTGTGAGAGAGAGCGAGAAAGAGAGAGGGAGAGGGAGAGCATTTGTGGTTATGAAAGTGTGATTATGAATGTCCAGACAATGTGCAGGCATGCCTTTGTGTCAGCTTGAATTTGTGTGCGCCTGTGAGTGAGCCTGTGTGTGAGACTATGTGGTAATTTCAACAGTATGAAGAGCTTTTGCCCGTGGAATTAAAACTATTGGCTTCAGGCAGTGCTTGTATTCCTAAGCGCCTTGACCAGGAGGCTCCAGACTGCTGCGATCTTCTTCCAGACGATATTCTGCGGCCTCCACTGGCCTTTCTGCTTGTTGCTCCGCGTCTCAGCTCCAGGCTCTCTGGCAGAGCCCGCAGCCCATGCACATGTTGAGGCTGCATCCTGTCTGCAAACTCTGTCACAGTGTGGGGCATGTGTCAAATCAGAGAGGGGCAAGTTGCTGGCTCCATTAGACAGTTGTTCTTTCCAGCACAGGCTTCCCAAACCACAAATCCCCTCTGAGAGCGTCCTCTCGGCCAGAATGCACAGGCTTACCCCACACAAGGGCTGGGGCCTAATTACAAAAAGGAGGGAAAACCAGAATTGGCTACTGATTGAGCTTCCTGGGTGAATGTTAATGGCAACCACAGATGCATATTTTATACCCTGAGAGGGGTGCAAGAGTATGTGGAAGTATGTGGAAGTAGGGGCAGCTTGGGGTTGTACAGACAAAGCTTTACATGGCTCTGTGAATACAAACAAACTATGACATGTTCTTTTATTCCACTGCGACACGTCTCCTCTGCCTGTACACCGTAACACCACCCAGGGAGGGTAAACATCATTTTACTATGGTGCCAGAGGGAGTAGAGCCCCACGGCACTGTGCCAAACCACAGTCCAACTGGGAACAATGGGACACATGTTCCTCATACATTAGAGCTTTGATGTACTAACACTGCTGGCACAGTGTCAGAGCGCGTAGCACTCCCCCCCCCCGGTAAAGCTAGAAGGTCATGGGTTTGAAACTTCCAGCCAGCTGTGTGCAGTGGGCATGTTCTCCCTGTGCCCGAGTGGGTTTCCTCCCACAAAAATGTGCAGGTTAGGTTAACTGATCATCCTAAATTCTGGTTGTTTCTCAGCTTTTCGATAGACTGGCGACCTGTCCAGGGTGGACCCCGCCTCTCACTCAATGACACCTGGGATAGTCTCCAGCCCTCCAGAACTCCTACGACAATGAACATACATAGACCGTGTTATGTGGATTTGGATTAACCAAGCTATGCTGTTAATGGTACAATGATAACTACATAGGCATTTTATGGTTTAATATTTAACAAATATTTAACAATTATTTTCCACCACATAGATACAGTATTTTAGTTCATGCAATGCTACATTACTACACACACCTCTCCTTAGCATCTAGGAGCCTGACTAATGAGATTCTTTGTAACTCTAGACGAAACCTTTACTTTAAAAAAACAGAAAGTTTAGTTTAAAAACAATTAATTATAATAGGTTGACAAATTTAAATGTGTCTTTCAACTATCAAACTAAAGCTGTCACGGGTACTTGTTATTTGCTTACAGGCCAGACTTGCTTTATTCAATTTGGCAGCACAGTCCAGTGGCAATGCAACCTCTACATATGTAATGTCTACGTTTTCCACCAGCCCTGCTGTTAAAGCTTCACTCAGCATTTTTCTTTCTGTTACAGTATAAAGTACGAGGCTAAAGTCCTCAGGTGCTCAACTGCACTGCATTTAGTTCAAACATCATATTTTACGTAGTGAAGTACAACAATAATGAGAATAATTAGATCCACATGAGCACATACAAGCTTAGGTAATGTTGTACATGGATTAAGTTATCGGTTAGCTGGTTCTCCTCAGTGTAGCCATTTGTCTCTCTTGTTCTTTGGGACGGTTAGTCACTTTCACCTGCTCTAACAACTTGTAAACTACACAAGAATCCCCAGTGAAAAGGTCTGATGCCTTCTGGTGTCGTTTGATGTGTCCACAGTTTGGCATCGGCGAGAGGTTCAAGCCTAAATCATACTGAGGTGCAGTGTTGTCTGCTGATTTTCTATGCCTGCATTCACTTCCTAACTTTCACTTGCTGTATGATTTTGCAGCATAAGGTCACTGTATTACATCCTTTCTCACATAAATCCAGCCAAGATCCATTGCTCTTTCTCACTGAGATATAATGGACTGGAAAAATCTATAGTGTACCCTCTGTTGTGGTAGATAAGGGGAATTGTCAAGGGGCCTTTTAAGATAAATGGGAATGAACTTTGTGTTATTGCCATGTACAATTTTATGTGCTTTCATTTACACACATACAATATGCATCAATGAATACTCTGTCTCTCTCGCTCACACACACACACACACACACACACACAGATTCTCGTCAGTGTAAACTTGGCAAGCTGGTGATGCTACCATCTGCTTGTGCAGAGAGGGCTATGGCAGGCAGATGACCACAAACAGCCAAGGTAATGGTGATGGGTTCCACTCAGTCTCTATCTCCCAGACAGCAGTTTGGATTTTCTACAACATGGACCAAGGCGCAATGACAAAGTGCTTCTCCAGCTTGCTGGCAGCTACTGTAGCATTTCTCAGACATTTACGTAGTTTTGTGTAAACCAAAGAGGCTCTCTTATTCATACCGCTCTTACTTATGTAAATATTGGCTGCAGTTTCCGTCAACACGTCCAGGTAGGGATTTTTTAATAATTGATAATTGGGGGAGAGTTCTGCTAGGGGAGGATTCCTTGCTCTTGGAGACACATAAAGTAAGGAAAAAACACACAGAGGGTGTTTTAAACTATGAGGAACAGCCAACAGCCGGGTAGAAAAACGGAAAGACCAAATAAAAGAACTCAATTTATGGGTTGGACCCTTAACCGAATGAACAATTAGAATCCCTTCCAGAGTATAAAAAGCTTAGGCTGCATTAGCTATGGCAACATTTTAATGGACACACGTTTATTTGGACTATAGACAGCAAGTCTGAATTCTACATTTCTCTCTGTCAGGAACACCCAAACACCAACATATTCATAAAATCACTAATGATACTTGTTTAACCTGTGTTTAAGTGATCACATTAAAGTTACAGGCTTTCATCCAGCATCATGTTGCCTCAGTCTAATGTACAGTAGGTGTAATTCCTCACATAAATCATTACACTGGCTTCAATGGCACAGTCGATCAGCTAAATTTTTGCTGACCCGTTGACCCTCCCTCGGTGTTAGTGTTGGTAAAGTTTCTTTACCATCTATTCCTCTTACTTCAAAGTTGAATCTTTCACAAAGCCCTTTTGCTGCATGGAGGATTTCCCATGTTGCAGTTGATCCCAACACAATTGACATTGTCATTAGTGTGTCATTACATTACAAACATTACAATCACTTCTGGCAACGATCCATTTTGTCAAATCCTAACTATTTATCAGTCATGCATTAAATATGAACAAATAAATAATTATAGCATGGAGGTAGACCAGAAACCTATTTTAAATGGCTCTATGGGGTTAAGAATGCAACAACAATGACAATTTGATAACAACATCCCAGGCTAAAAGCTCTAGCTCTAACTGTTTTTAAGTCAAAATCTCAAAAATCCCTCTATATTCTTGTACTTTTCACTCTACTTTTTTTAACTGACAGTCGGACTCAAAACTTGTCAGCTTAAAGCTACAAATTGAGGCTATAGCACTAGTATGAGAATTAAAATCACTCTGCTCTGTGCAGCCCTCCTATTCTCTGCCCCATCAGTGCCTTCTACCACCTCCTATATGCTTCACCCCTTTCTGCACTCTATATATTATTGATTATTAATTAACAATAAGTGCTGCAGAACTTACTAATCAGGGAGAAACAAAATCACAGCAAACAGAGAGAGGAGGCTGGGTTCAACTAAAGTTTCGCTGTTCTTTGGCCACTGAGACACTTTAATCCAGCTCAATAATCACAGTTGCCACTGCCTACTCACATTAAGGCCACTGTACCTTACAGCAATGCAACACTTGTAAAGATCTGGGCAAGTATTACAGTACATATCATATGCTGAATGATGCACACTTGTGAAAAGAGTAAGGTTACCTTTGTGGTGACTGTTTGTCAATAACTGCACTCTGTATGCCTCTGGAAACTTTCTGCGAGCTCGCTTTCTCTCCTTCTCTATGGAAAATAATCATTGATGCAAATTTGTTTTGTTGTGGAGGCTATGATTCAGTCCAAGATTGAGAACGGTCCGGTTTCCTTGCGGCCCAAATCAGGCTATTTTTCCTGTGAGAGGTCTTAGTGAGTGGGATTAAAAAACCAAAACTATTACGTTCCTCGACTGAGAGCATAACTGTTTTGCCCTCGTGCGTCAACACTCTTATGGTTCCTATTTTCTTTTGATACATTGTTGGAGTGTTATCAAGCCCTTAAAGGAGTAGAGTCTAAATGTCTACCTGAATGCTTGGTGGGCACACTTGGAACAGGAAAGACCAAATGCCTTTCCTCTCATGGATCACAATTAGAACAGATGGTAGCATGAGCTTAGGTTGTGGTTTATCTATATTTGAAAAGCTGAATTTGACTTGTTGCATTGCCAGGGCATTCACAAGGAAGAAGGGAATGGTTTAAGCTTTACTGGTAGAGGGAGGATGAGAAGGGGCAGGGTTGACCTTGCTGAAATTACACATTTGAAGAGGTAGAGAGACTTTAGCTGGTTCTTTTCTCCTGGGGCTGGTCTATGGAGAATTATACAGACACTAGACCCCTTAGATGAACATCACTGCAACTCACAGAGAATGAATTGGCACTTTTATTCTACTTGGCAATACATTTAATCTCATTGTGGTACTATTACTACTACTGCTAACGTCATTGTCAATGTCACACCCGCCTGCAGCTACAATAAGTGGAAGATATGTTGAACATTCCCCAAATGCTCTCTTCTGTATACGAACGTGCTACTGCTCATGATTTTTAATATTTTAGGTAATGATATTATAATACATGTTGGACATTTGTTATAATTTCCTGTAACAAATAACCCCTAAGCCAGAGTAATTCAGTCAATGTCTGCTGGGTTGGCAGTTCAATCCCGAGCTCCTCCTGTTTAGGCTGAAATGCCATTGGGCTAGATGCTGAACCCTGAGTTGCCCCAGCACATGAAAATGCAGCTACACCGTCAACTGTTTATCTGTTCATATCAGAGATGTGACACATTATACACAAAGTTTCTATTTTGGCACAGTTAAATAAACTATTAGTCACTAATTCCAAATCCTCCAGTGAATGATTTAAATAAACAGCACATTTCCAAACACACATAACTTTGTAACAGTGCAACAATAGATCATTATGTCAACTTGTTGCTGGCTGTTGAACCTGCAGGTTTCAGGAAATGATGCGTGTCACTTGTTATTTGTGTAAATTTTTTTTTTTTTAGTGGTACAAAATATGCCATTAATTAAAAAACAAAGCAAACCTGTCTATAAACATCTACACAAGTTCCAATATTCTCCATCCCTGAGAAGTATGGATTGTGACATTTGTGTTAACATTTATAGTACATTGTGGCAGGGTTTTATATCTTATTCCTGCTTATTTGAAGTGTCCACTTCCCACAGCAATGATGGTGTGGAGACCCTTCTACTAACAGTTAACAAGTGCAGCCTATACATGCTGATTTCTGTTTAGATATGCCCAGTGTAGTCAACCACAGAGATCATTGCCAACTTAAACAACGGAGGAAAGGAATATGCAAAAAGAGGACATGCTACTTATCAACACACTAAGAGAGAAGAAGCCATTAGACAGGACACTCAAACACAAGTAGAGAAACATTATGCACATGGTCTGGTGTTGTGTAGAGTGTTCAGAGTGTACCGTGGAGAGACCAAACAGCTTAACACGGGATGATGACACAGCACAGGAGGAGCAACACTGAAGAACAAGGACACTCTCTTGAGGATAACTCTGAACATTTTGGACAGAGAAGATGAATATCAGGCATTCATATGCAAAGCCATATATTTTCAGGTAGAAAATCCTCATCCCAGCAGAGGAGGAGGTCTCAGACACAATCAGTTTCCCATTTTTCATGCTGCCCTTTAATCCATCCCCGTAAAGAGTAAGGACCAGGACACACCGAGCCGATCGTCGGCTGTCTGCCAGTGTTGGACTGTCAGGAAGGAGCCACCGGCCTCATCTCTGTCGTGTGTCCAGCAATGTTGTAGTTTGACCCCCGGCAGCAGCCTTTTGGCTGATTTGGTATGTTGAACCGGCGTCAGTTCGTTGGTCAAAGTGACTACTCTGATTGGCAGTATTTACAGTATTTACAATGAGAGCAGAGTATTTACAATGCCAGTACAAGTTGTCCTGTTTTTGCAACTTATCAGACTCCTGCCTTGGCCTTAACAGTTATAAACCATCTTTGGTGAGTAAAAATGGTGTGAAAGTCGTAAACTACGAAGACTTTGCTTCCGATTTGTACACAAAGCTTGTGATTTGTTTTGTATTTGATCTGACACAAGTGCAGAACGTGCAGTGCTACATGCTTGTTGGCCCAGATGAAGCTGATGTAGGTTTTTGACGCTGGGTGGGTCACAGTCTACGGACCACTTCACACAGTCAAAAGGGAGGCCACACACCGCAGTCCCTTCTAGAGGGATGAAGGGTGTTAGAAATCATGATCCTCACATCCCAACAACTTTCTGCTTTAGTTTCACCTCCTAGTATCCACTTAGGAGCCTATTCAGGTCAGGTGGAAACACAGCATGGAGGATCCACATGCCAAGTTTTGTCAAACAAAGAAGAAAGAAATCCAGTTGACATGAGTCAGCTTTCAGATAACTACACCTGACTGAGAACCTTGAGAGATATTTTATCATAATTTACATATTTACATAAACAGTAGTCACTGATTGGTTTCAGGTATTTTATCAGCAGTAATTTAGGGGTCAACTAGGGACAATTATACTGTACATAAATAGGAAATTTCACTTTAATAATGGACATTTTAAGGTTTTAGTTTAACAATTATAACATCTGTAAATATTTAGTGAATCACTTTGTGATTGTATTTAAAATGCTCAGAATAAAGAGGTATAATATACTAGTTAGGATTCCTAGTATGTTTCTTGTGTGTTTGTTCAATATAATCCCATTTTAGTATGGGCTGGTTTTGACAGCATGAGGTCTGAAAAAAGATCTTTAGAGCATTTGATTGTTCCTACAATCAACACACTAAATGAATACAGTCTGATGATGAAGAGGGTGGTCCTTCAAAATTTTACTGTATGTTGGCTAGATGCAGATATACATCAACTGCAGTTCAGCTACAGTTTTGAGAAAACACACTTGTGGAATGGTGTTGGCTTCCCAGTTAGCTCTACGCTTCCCATATAGTCTCCATGTAGCTGTGCAGGTATGTGATGATAAACCAAGGCCCTGCATAACTTGACAGTTTCCTGATGATAGCACATGAACAATTATTCCATTTCATCCTATGGAGAACATGAATATCTGTACCACATTTATAAGGAAGAAAAAAAGTTCTGTCTGTCTGTACAAATCTATCCAGTCAATGTTGAGATATTTGATACGCTGTTGGCTTTACACAATAAGTCATGTTATCATCAAAATCACTCAGATGTTTACTTATTCTGGACACCAAATGTAATGTCAATCCATCAATCAGTTTTCAAGATGTTTAGCTGGAGATCAGTCAGAGGACCACAAATATCTGTACAAAACCTCGTGGCAATCAGTCTTATAGCTGAGAAAATAAAGAAACGCTATTAGCCTGACAAAAAACTTCTATAATCAACAGTTTTTTAACAGATGAAAGGAGGACTCTTGAGGGACACCTTGCACATTGTAATGGAAAGGCCTACATAATAATTTGTTAGCTGGCAAATATGTTGTGGTGGAGACAGATACTGGAGTGATCTGACCCCCTTCCATTGTCTGGAATCTGTGAGAACGTTCTTTGCGTCTCCGTGTCAAATTTGACTCCTGGAGAGTGTTTGGCGCTTATGCGAAAGGCTTCGAGTTATGAGCTATTAGTGTTGGGTAGACAAGTGGTCTGGCCTGAGGGCCTTGCTGAGCAGCGGGGGTCCTGTGGTAGGAAGTCGTGGTCTGTAGAAAGCAGGCAAGACATTTAGAAAGCATGAAGCCCAGTGCACATGGCCTGCTGGCTGGACCGAAGTACAAAAGAGATAAGGTGTCTGGGAAAATATGTGGATATTTTGGCGTCATCACATTTAGAGACCACAGACGACATTAAATCTCACTATCTATCTTCCTCCAGAAGCCTCCTGACAAGCATAACCAGGGAATCACTTTAGCTTGATATATAAGTGTTATTTCGTCCTGCCCTTTTTGCTTTCTCTACGACTGTTTTCCATAGAGAGGAATGAAATAGGAAGATTTAGGCACCATGTGCATGTCACGTTCATATGTGCATGTTCAGTGAATGTTAGCACAGGTTGTAGGATCTTCTTGGCTTCTATCAGTAGAAAGATTTATTTCACAGTTTTCAGTTTCAGATTTTGCAAATTTATGACTCAGGGTGAAGATTAAGCAAAAAGTGAAAATAAATAAATGAAGCACAATTCTTCTTCTTTGTCAGAACCATTTTAGTTTGTGGCCAACAAAAGTAAAATTTCGAGTGAGACAGTAAGTTAAATCTAATAGTTACACTTTCACATGACATGAAGCGAACACGTGAAATATTTCCTACATTCTCTACACTTTTTAATAAAGGTTGTATTATTAAACCAGTTTCATCTAAACAATGATTGTTAGAGCTTATTTTAGTTCTAAAATGTCACTTTAGAGCTCACTTTCATTGAAACGCAAATGTTTCCTATAAGTAAAAAGCAAAAATATATTTATATTTATGCGAGATATAAAAATGGAAAACAATTAAAGTTGCATTTGAATAGGAAGCAGAGAATTATCACTTGAGGAACTGAGTGTTTGGCCCTACTCCAAAAGCTCCACGTTGGTGAGGGACAGTTAGGTGCATGAAACTGGCCATCAGCCTTGGTTATTGATGGTTTTATTTTGAGTACTCGTTGCATTGGGCATCACGGTTACATTGCAAATCTTGCTTTCCTTCTGGCCGTACTCGGCATTGCGCACATCCTCAAAAACTTGTGTTGCATTTCAGCTAGATGCAATTTAGCACATGATCATGGGGGCTAGATAGCAACACTGCTGCCTCCTCTGCTGTGATCTGTGTTGCCCTGGTTTCACAAGGAAGATATTCCGCTTTCGGCCATGGAGGATTAGGCCCTAATCTAGAGTGACCATAATAACTTTCCTAGGGGAAAATAGACTGACAGCGCCATAGGTGAATGTGTGGTTTGATGTGGGTTTTGTGAAAATGTTTTTAATCAGCTGTAGTGGGATCCAGTGACAACTCTCACATGAGTGGTGTCACAGAAAATACACAGCAAAAGAATGAACAGAGCATAGCTCAAGTTTACCACCCTGATTAAAAGTGTGTATTAGATACTGTTTATGAATGTGCATGAAATAAATAACATAACTTATAAAAGCAGTAAATTGGACGTTTATTAGCCTGGTGTCAGCGAGGATGCTGTTGTCCCAGTGGCCAATAGTCCGTACTGAGAAAGTCTCCTACTACTAGCATGTCTTTCACCTCTTGTGTCCTTTTGTCTGTATGAGCTGTGGGTCTGGATGGAGTCTGTACTTTTGTTGGAGAGGGCCAGCAGTCATCACTTCAAACACATACCACATTTTGCATCCAGGAGGGTTTTTACCTTTGGTTGCATGTACTTCCAACTCTCATGAAATCCCACAGACCTAAAGGCAACAAAAATAAATTAAAAAAAACTGCTAATTTGTTTACTTTCAGCAGCTTCATTCACTTTCATGTGATCTCTGTGCTTGGGGAGTTTCTGGCACCTGCCGGGGGTTTTCTTTGAGTTAAGGTTCAGCCAGACTGTCTTCATCACCCCTCACTTTAGATATGCTGGACTGGATGGAGGGGGAAAAAGAAGTCAAGCTGGGGTTCTGTATAAGTCCTGCTGCACTGAAACTGTTATGTCTTTAAAATAATGGCCGCGGTTAGCAGCGAGATGGTGCCATGTATCAAATCCTGATTGATATAATAAATGTTATTATTGCATTAGTCTTTCTGAATGTTCATTGTCATCTCACTATAAAAGTCCAACCATTCACTCATATCGCTGACACACACACAACACATCCTTTTAAAATACTTTTAAAGTGGCTGAGTGAATAAAGCCACCTTAAAGTGTATCTCTTAACATAGACAAATCTAATCAGTGGCATTACTTCAGGAAGTGGTGCATAAAATGAAACACCCAGGGCCCTTGAGAGATGACTGATTCTCCTGGTTTCCTTTTCCTTCACTCCATGTAAAAGAGAAGGAACATCTGAAGATGTTAAAAAAAAAGTTGATGAAAAAAATGGATATGCAGACGTCCAATTGATGCAGCTACAGTACAATGCAAAGGGGTCATCATATCTGTGGGGGTCTTGGCAGGATGACTCATGCTGGGTTATATATAAATTGGTCACAGTGGGGCTTCAAATTTGCCACACTTATCAGACAACCTTCTTTCCAACCACCATAGGGATAAACTCCACATGTGTACGTTAGTTTGTGTTACTTGAAGTATGGGGTAGAGATGGAGGTGTTATCTTCTACCAAAAAAAAAATAAAGATGCATTTCCTGTACAACATAAGGCTGATAAATGGTTTAGGGCAACAAAGAAAAAAATACTGATAGAATAGAAATTAGAAAATAAACCAGCTGGAGTTGGTACATATGCTCGCAGAGATAGAGAAGATGATTTATACACATATAGTAAACTGTGAACCTTAAAACCCCTAGGGATGCTTGTTGCTGTTATTATGTGTACTCCATATCAAGCCAAACCCTCCTTGCACATTTAATGATAACCACAAGTGAAAAACATCCTCTTGGGTACACTTTATTTTCATCCTGACCTCAGAACATCCACTTTGCTGGCTTTTGATCAACTTCAAACTACCATTAGTTCATTGTTAGTATACAAAACATTAGTATAATTTGTGTCCTCTCAAGGAGAAGCAATTGCTTAAATCACGTCAAATCAGATGATGCACCACTTACTGAATGTAATACACAGATGTGTTTTGGTCTGCTGGCTTTCACTGTTGAATGAGGCTGCTTCGGATGAGTCACCCTTCAATAACATCAATGAAATCTTCATTTTCATACTGGCATGAGTATGAGCTTTAATGTATTTGCTTTCCAAATGCAAATCATTTAGAACTTTTCTTGTCGCTGTTGCTTTAAAAACTACTGTGTAAGCTTTGCTATGAGTGGACGGTTGTTTTCTGATTTACTCGGCACCCCCCGACCCACAAATGCTGGCTGTTTATTTAAACACATTCTTTTTTTGTTGAAATAACCTACGTTACATATTGTATTAAACACAGGAAGGAAAAAAAAATCAGGAAACTGAGACGGTACCATCAACGTGACTTTTCCTTTTGTTTTGTTTAATATTCTTTCATGTGAGGTGGGAAACTGACTGTGCTTCGGTGTTGGCAGGAATCCAGATGCACCGGTTTGACTCTTCAAATGTCATGTTGGTGGGGTACTTTTGTCTTCGTCTTGCTCAGAGTGTCCTTAGCAGCTATGCCGGGTTTCCACTGACAATGAATGGCATCTGTTTGGCCTAGGGATTTGTTGCTTTAAGTGTGGACTCCATGTTGGATGGGTCCCTGGTTGTCTAGTGGCTGGGACCATGTGCTTTCACAACCGCTGGCCAGGTTTGATTCTATGTGTTCTATGTGTCCTTGCCTTTCGCTTACAGTTCACATCAATACTTAAATTCCTCTGTCACCCTGAATAAAGTATCCATCCACCAAAGATGGATGTTAGGTATTCTAGGTGACCCCATGGGTTTGAAGACCGTCTGCTTTAGTGGAAGCAGCCACATTTACAATTGCTACTTAGTGAGAAGCCACACTCCAATTTGTGCACAGATTTTGCATTTTATTAGCATTCAAAACTGCTTTGCTAGGTCTGATAGGACCTATCACACAGTGCATTGGTTGGGAACTCAACCCTAGGACAACTGCTTGGGGAGCAGCTATGTTTAACCGCTCACCAAAGCTGAGAATAAGGCTCTTGCCATGTCAGCACAAGTGATGCATGCTTCACTACACTTACTACAATGTGCTTGGGCTTCAGGAAATCTGAATATATACAACACCAGATTGCCACTTTCCATTACTGAACTCATCCACCTCACTAATTCAGTAAAGGATTAGCGTGTGCAGCAAACATATCTGTATGCAGCTCGTCAACACAAAACCCCTTTGCATGGGTATTAGGGGAGCTGAGTGGAATGCTGTCAATCAATTTACTTCAGCACTAAGCAAAGTAGTATTTACACTGTGTCAGTTGAAGGGGAATGTGTGGTTTATCCAAAGGCTGTGGGTTTTCTGACCTCTGTTAGTGATCGTAATATTAGGTGCATAAGTGAATGTGCTAATAACAAATTTCATGAGCTGTGCTAAATAGTATCTTCAGTATATTCTCTGTAAGTGCTTCAGAGAGATTAGGGATCTCCATGGGCATTAGCATTCTTAAAAAGGGAACATAATTTCATGGACTTTCAAAAACCATATTTCTAATGTTCACACGGTGCACGGTGATAAGTTGCTGGGCTCTGACAAAGCTGCAATAGTGTTGGCCTATCCACCCATTCACCGGCACCAGGACCACATATTTATAAACTGTTTGACACATAAAATCTGAATCAAGCACAATATACATGAATATTTATTTAATACAATTAAAGTCTAACAAAAACTTGGGTATTTTTATTTTCTGCTACTTCATCCTTTGAAGGAAAGTAGAACGTTAGCACAAATTCTCAGTCGGTGTTCCTTTTTGCTGCTGTGTATGCACCTGCAGGACATGCACAGCTTAGTGATGTGGTCCCCTCACTCCATACAATAGAAAGCTCTGTCAAGCTAACAAATGACCTGATGCTCAGTTCTGAATCTGTGACCGAGGTGGATTATTACTGACAAGAGAATTTTAGGAAATGATTTAGTGTGAAAGTTTTATTGAAAGGGTAACAAACCTGGTCTTACAGCTCTCCACACTGTGACATTGTATTTTCCTAAAGTGATTATCATTAACCACTCATTAACTCTTCCAGGCTTTTTATTTTGCATGTTCAGCACCACAGATGATGCAGTTTAATGTTGGGCTAGAGACCGTTCTGGAACTGTTGTGTATATTTTGCCAGTCCTCTAGTTTTGGTTTTAATGTCCTGCCTTCAACACTTTAGGATTTATGTAGGAGCTATTCTAACATCCACGAGAGGTTTATGAACCCCAGTAAAATGTTATTTTGTTCAGTCTTCCAAATGGTCAGACCACAAACCATCCAATCGTGGCATTAACAGTCAGTATTGACCTGTTTTTCTGCTGCGGCCTGCTCCCATGGCATCCAGTCAAGTTTCTGAAGACAGGCCTCCAGCTCTAATCTTTGTTTGGAAAGTGAGCCAAGCACTTCATATTCTACAATAGTCCAGAAAATTTGGATATCTTCCATGTTCTTTTATTGGTTAAGGCCCTCTGGACTCTTGCTTTGATCACAGCATCAAACTTTTAAGTTTCTTGGATCTTTTTGTGTGAACCAAGGACCACACGAGATCATTTAGAACATGGCATGTGGTGTTTGCCATGCGTGTTTGTCTGTGATAAAATCTTCTGTTTGATATACTTGCTCTGAAGTAATGTTTATTCTGACTGAGGTGAATATGTATATTGTCATCTCGGCTAACCCGCGAGTTTTATGATTTTAACACTGAACAGAAGACTGAACTCTATAAAGTTCTCAGAATATTCTATTGCAGTAAGTAATAGCTTCTGCGTTGGCTATCATTTTTTAATTTAAATGCAATGTTCTATCAGATTGTAAAATAGAAAATATACAATTAACTTGTCAAATTGAAGTCTAGCGTGAGTTTCTTAGTTATTGATGCTTATTATTGCCTTAGTGCTGCAGACTGATGCTTACTTTAAAGTCACACAGAATCATATTTTTGCACTATCCTAGCCCTTCCTTGTGATTGAAAATGACACGAATGGAGACAAACCAGCGCCATGTCTCCATTCACATCAATTTCAATCATAAGGAAGAGCAATTCTGTGTGGCTGTTTATAAAGACATGCTTGACAATATTACTATCAAGAAAAGGCATCTATATCTACTTCTGAGTGGACAAATCTTGGATAATACAATCAACATTAGTATTATTTTTATCTCTAGGAAATCTCTGGTTACTTGTGTCAGATTTCAGATGGCATCAACAGTGTCACACACACACACAGTTATCATTTCCAATGGGCAATAAATCCTACAACAATCCTATGAGTGCGGTGTCCAAAAATGTGGCATAAAGAGTGCAACATCTTCAACTGCACAAGTGAAAAATACATTTTCCCACCACAAAAGGATTATATGAAGGAGACATGACTAGAAACAGGCAGTGGTTTGACATAGAAATAGCACAGTGGAAAGTAAGGCTGTTGTGGTTGTGGTGGTGGAGGGCCATGTACTTTTGCCTTAAACTGCAGTGACCCAGGTTCAGTTCACAACTCATGACAAGAGGGTTTCAGCTATAAGTGCTTTCAGTTGTGACTCTACTTCTTAACTGTTACCAAATCATTACATACCTGTCCAAAATGGCATTTTTAGTCTACGCTCAGGTATTAATGACCTCCAAACTGTTTTAATCCATGGTTCTTTATTGATACGTATGAAATTGTCTTTATATTTGGTTTTAAAACGTATTGTTTTCTTTCAGGCTTAGTGCTGTTATCAGTGAACAGATGAGGGAACAAGCAAAGAACCACAGATAAACCCACTGTACACTATAAAGCTTGGGAACACACTGGAGCATTTAGAGTAGTAGCTACAAATATTTCCCCCAGGATTTAGGAAAGATCAGAGCTAAAGCAGGGGATAATAGATTCACTTTCATTAGGCGGAGACACCTACGCCTCAAGCAGGTTATTGTTGCTCTTATATTTTGCTTGATGTGTGAACAGGCCACTGTTTGCTAAACAGTCACGATATCCACTTTACAAATATGTCAGGGGTGATGTGTTCTTACACTGCCCACAATGCAGGTTCATCACTGGCCAAAAGTTTGGCTTGTTTGGTCTCATCCAGACAAACTCTGGCACGGTTGGTCTGTTAATATGATTCATTTGACCGAAATAACTGATAATCAGTCAGTCTCAACCCTGATCGCTCTTTTCTGATGAAAATGCATAAGGAGAAACCTCAAACCTCTCTTTGTTATTTATGAGAGATGTGCCTCAACATTTCCATGATATCTGGTTCTAATCAGACAGCCAGGGAGTATAAATAAACCCTTTAAACATAGTTCAGCACGGTGTGATGCTCTGTCAGTTACTCAAATCAACATTTCTCTAATGTTGTAAGATAACAGGCTCCGAACATATTAAGTGAATTATTGAGTTAATTTAGTTCGTGTGATTCCAGGTTAAGGTATTTTTAGATACATAAAAAAACAAAAAACTTTCTGTTAATTTCTTTTAGTCTTCTTGTTGGAAGAGATAAGTGTGTTTGCGATGGTGGAACACATTTAATGTCTTTTCTCCCTTTAGGTGTGTTCTGACAGAGCTTACACAGAAAATTACAGATGTTTTATTCACCAGTAACTTGTTGTTGAACCATTTCCAGATGATAGAGGAACCTCTTATTTCAAAATTAACTCTTGTTCAAACTTGAGCTTGGCCTTCAATCACAATTGTTTTGTTTGAGAGATGTCCAGATTGATGGGATGTGTGCAAACACTTACCATAGACAAATGTGCCCAGCAGCCCCATAATCTGTCCATGGTAATTGTGCAACTACTGTATATAGCCAATTTCCCAATGACTAATATTTAATATCCCGTAAGGGGAGACAGATCAGACCCTACCTATAAGAATATACCACTCAACTAATTGTCCAGGCACTGGTGAGATCTCGTCTTAACTACTGCATTGCCCTGCTGACTGGGTTACCAGCATGCACAAGCAAAACCCTCCTGATAATCCAAAATGCAGCAGCACATCTCATTTTCTATTAGCCAAAAAGGACCCACATCATCCCAATCTTCAGATCTCTGCAATGGTTTCCTGAAGCTACCACTTCAGGTTCCAAGCTCTGACTCTGGCCCACAGAGTGATCAACTCAATAACACCTGTCTACCTGAACTACCTCTTCCAGGTCTAAAATCCCTCCCACCCACTGTGCTCTGCCAATGAACGCTATCTCACGGTTTCATCACCACCCAGCAAAAGATCCAACGCAAAGTTCTTTTCCCATCTGTCCTATCTTACGGGGAATCATTTCTTCTCATAACACTTTGGTTCAATGTTTTCTCCTTGACTTTGATTTTTTTTTGGCTGCCTTGTATCTCACTTGAAAGGCCCTGTGGATAAATGACTAAATGTAATACAAACAAATTAGTGAATATGTTTACTGAATGTAAAACAGCCCATCCCCAGCCGCGCCCTGCCGGTCCCAAGGCTGGTAGAAGTTGAGGAGGGTTTCCCAGGAAGGGCATTCAACATAAAAACTGTGCCAAATCAACATTTGGACTAAAGATCTGGTTTTATTCTTTCATCTTTTACCCCTTATTCAGACAGGGGGGTCGCGGTGGCATCAGGTTCCGCAGTCCAAAATGATCCAGCTTCTGCAGAGGGAACCATGAGATGACATACTATCTTTTCAGCATCTTCTAAATCTACCCTGGATCTTCCTACTGGTTCAGCATTTCCGATCTAAAGTTTTCTGGGAGACCAGGAGGCATCATGAGATGCCTAAATCACCTAAACTGGCTCCTTTTGATGCAACACAAGAAGCAGCTTTATTCCAAGCTTCCTCAGGATGTCTGAACCATACGTCTAAGGTTGAGCGCCGCATCCTACAGAGGAAACTTATTTTGGCCTTATTTTATTTTGTATTTGGAATCACATTCTTTCAGTCATTATCAAAAACTAATGACCACAGGTGAGAGATGGTATGTAGACCGACTGGTAAATTGAAAGGTTTCTGGTTCAGCTCTGTTTTTACCACAATGATCTGGTGCAATTATTTTGACCAGAATACAAACCAGAAAGTCACATCAAGAACCATAGTCAACTCAATGTACAGTATATGACTGATACTACACAGCCACCATTGAACACATTTGGCACTGTGTAAGTGAGCTTAGTGCTTGGAAACAGTAATGCTAGGGTCACACACACACTGTGACAAGTACATTTCCATGTGTTCTCTCCTCATGGCAATGAATCAATCAGGTTTACATGCAATAAAAGCAAAAAGGGAGTGTGATTATTATTGCACTAAATACCGTGTTGTCAGATTGCCCTTCTTTTTTTGCTCTACTGCTTCTTTTACTGCTGGTCACAGATGAGTGTTTTATGGCCTCATAGCCCCTAGCACATGATCTTGATGCCGTAATGGGGCCCTCACATTCCTGTAAGACTGCTTTTTAAAGTGGCTGATATTGTAATTATGCCTGTCAAAGGGCTATGACGCAGAATAAAGCAGTGCGACTATCTTCATGCGGCCTATCCAAAAATTTATCTAGGACATCTGGGACCACGCGACTGTAAGAAAGACCTCTGCATCAGAGCTCACAAGACCCTCAATGATGATATGGCCATTGAAAACCATCCTGCGTATGAGTGTGTGTGTGTGTTTCTTTTTAGGTTCTGAAATAACAGTGAAGAACAATGGAGGCGCCAAACCACAGCCCAGGCTCATCTGGCCACACCTAGTGTAGTGTTCAACTGAAGCCCAGCACCCTACTCTGAATAACTGCAAGTATGTGGTGTTTGCATTTTCACAAAACAAGGAGGATGAATGAAAAGCGCGTTAGCAAGTTATGCGCTGGCTGATTGGGCTGTGGTTGGAGACCCTCGCTCAAGTAGAAGTTCAAGATTTGGGGTCATCGGAACAGAGGGTGAGATTTTTCTCACTGGTGTCCATTGCTCAGTGGGTGGTGCACAGCAAAGGTGGGGGCCTACTTATCGGCTGTCATACTTGTACCCACAGATTAGATTTTATTGAAATAATATTTGGATTTCCCTGTGACTCCTACTGCCCAGTGTTTGGCTCAGACTGTTCGCTTCACCCCAAAACCCAGGGGAACTATGTGAAAATATGAAAGATAGCGCCTCAAAACCAGTGAGAATGTGTAACAATACCCAGAAGCCACACTTATGTTTCCTTCTATTTTATCCACTGCCTTTCTCCTGCAGCCTGGCTGAGTCTGATTTATTCTGAAGTTACAGTTGGATAAGAATGTATTTTATTTATTTTAATTGAAACCACATCACAATGATGGAGAAATTATGAATGACTTTAATAAGACGTTACTTGAGAATAATATACAGAATGTCTGACTGCAGTGTGACTACCACTGTGAGAACTTTCTGCAAGTCTCCCAACAAAGCGAGGCCTTAAAGGTGATGTATGAGGAGATTTTCGTAGAATTAAAAAAGAAACATTTGATTTCTAAAACTGCTTTCACTTCCCATATTAACTTTGCCAATTTGTTAACTTTGCTTGTGAAGTGTTGAGTAGCTTAAAACCAACAAAGCAAGACAAGCCATGCAGTGTGCAGCACAGCTGTGAGCCAGAGGAGCATGTTCGGAGGAAGGAAATGTCGGAGATCTGCTCTGCTGATGCTTTGTTTCTGGACCCAGTCAGCTTTTTAACAACTAGCAGTGTTTTCAGTATTCATGGCCTTGGTAACTATTGTAGCTCATTGTTATTTGCTACAGCTGGATCCAAAAGTTTGCATCCTCTTATTTAATATGGCAAAAACAGGAAAAAAACACAATGCACATTGAGCTAATATTAATTAGAAATCAATTAAAGTTAGATTTGAAACAATTTATCATGTGGGATGAAAACTTTTGCCATGATAACATTTACTACAGTATAACACTTTTTATACACTCATCGACCAAAGGAGTGTAAAAATAAATCCAATGTAATTCAGTATTACAATGTTAAAAAAGGAACAGCAGCTGAGCATCTGAGGTCTCAATATGTTTTGTTGTAAATATCACAGTAGAATCTAACTCTTATTCCAGGAGAGCAGTTGCATCTATTGCAATAGCAAAGCTCTGCTCCAGAATAATTTTACATTTTTTAAATTTTCTCTCAAAAGGCTGGTATTGTGGCCCTTGTCTTCTAGTTTTTATTTCATTTTAACCGCATTTATGGCATTTTGTTGACCCGAAGTTTCTCAAAATTCATCTTTACCTACGGCCTCGATCCCCCTGTGTATTCCAGCAGACCATTTTGGAAGCTATCGCCATTAAGTTTGCATTATTAATGAGCACTGTATTATTGTGTTTTCCTAACAATGTCACATGGCTCATTGTTGTTTTGGTGTGGGTGCTACGGATGTGACGTGACAATAGGCACAGTTTTTACTCGGCTCACTCTCAAGATGAAGATTAAAAAGTATACATAAGTTCCATGAATCCCATCATCAAGTTAATCCATCCCGAAACCTTTTTTTGTTTTCCATCATACAGCTCTTTAATGCTACCTAATTAGCTCTTGCTTATTCATTACAAGAAAATTCCTGAAACATGGTCCTGATTTCACTCATTGGACAGAGTACCACAACGCAGTAGAGAGACCTCACCCCCTATCCAGTAATAGTATAATGGGAATTACCACATTTCTGCCTGTCTGACTGTGAAAACAGTCGTGGTTAGCAGTCACAACCGAACAATAGCAAACCTCCACAGCCATAGTTCTGCCTCGGAGGCAACTGAGGAACTAGCACGAATACAGCCACTGGAGCTGGGAATTAAAAAAAGACACTGTCAAGGTCACAATGCCACAATCCACTCAAGCACGTTGCTATGGGAAGTGGGTGATGTTGAAACAGATGTTTTTCATATTGGCTTTGTGGCGTGGAGTTGATGAGTGCTCTGTTACATTAACGCAGCATGCTGCGCAGCTGTACGAATCGCATTCAATTTCATCTCTCCTTAATTACTCAGAGTGGGCTTTCACTCTCTCAGTGTCAATTTACACCAACCCCTCTCAGGATCCAAACTGCCCTAAGAGTCTTAAGCCACCCTGTACTCTCTACATAGCTAATATTGCTACATTTGACTTTCCTCTAAAGGTCTATTAAAATTCCCCACAACAACATAATTTAGACAATTTACATTTGAGGATCAGGCAAAAGCAGTATGTGTTTCATTTTTCGAGCTTGAACTGTTCCCACAAGTGATAGAAATGGAAACCGAGCATTGAAACCCTAAAATAAATAGCCTTTTATGATGAACTTTATTGAGCTGAAGCAGAGGTGGGAATATGTAAAACTTTCCAACTTGGACACTGTCAAAACCTCTCAGGTCTGGATTGCCAGTGTATTTTTTATTTGTCCTGCCATGCCCTCAGTGCACCTGGCTGTGTAAATAAGATTTGTGCTGTGTTTGTTAATGGTGTTTGAAGCCGTGCTTCGACATACAAGCACTAGTAAAGTAATAACAAAAGAGCAGATCTATTTCAAAGTAGACAGTCATGTGAATCGATCTGACATTGTCCAGTGCTGTCAGAAACATTTGTGTTTGTCCTCTGTAATCTTTCTGCAACTCTTTTCTTTTAAACATGCGCAAACAACACGTTGTACTTTCCCATGGGAATACTAGCATCTCAATCCTTCAAACCAGGATTGAGAACCCTTGCCAGGGAACAGACATAAAGTTAACAATATTAAAAGAAGTGTAACGCTGCCCTGTACCTCTGACTCTTTTTGTTTCAATAATGAAATGGTTTGTTGAAAAATTACAAAATCATTTGCACTGCAGAGATGCAACAAAACAGGCTCAACCATCTATCATTTGTGTTAATCACTGTCAGAGGCAAACATGATGCTTAAAATGTAAGGCAAATACTTCATACAGGAAGTACTGCAGATATGCATTTTGTTGAGTTGAAATAGTATATCTAAGTTGTTATAATTGGACTGAGTCAGGGTTGCTGTTTCTTAAGGTAACTGATTGCCACCTGTAGCTTCATAATTAAAGATCCAACTTGTAATCTGTAATCTTGTAATATAGATGTGCACTAATCAGCCACAACCTTAAAACCGGTGGTCTTAATAATGTCATAGATAACGTGGGTCAGCATAGCCACTCTGGGCCATTCGCAGCAAAATGTAATGCACTATTTGCAGAAGTGGTAGAAGTACACAAAGTCACTACAGAAGTAAAAGTATTAGCCTAAAAATATTCTTCACTAGAAGTACCACTTTAAACCTTTTACTCAAGTTAATGTACAAAAGTTAAAGTACTCGAATAAGAAAAAAAATCAAAGTCAAACATCACTGTTTGTAAAGGTAGAGATTATTTTAACCACTTTATGTTCTGACTGGTGGTTAACCCGTATTGATACATCAGCATTTATTATCGCATAATTAAAAATATATAAATCATGTTTTTGCATAACGAACCAGCTGGTGGTAGTAAAGTTGTGGCTGATATTACATATTACAGTACATCTTATGAGAACTTGATACTGGATCCACAGAGCATGGACATTAAGCAACCTCCAGGTTCTTCTCTCAACTCACCACACACTGAACAAATTAATCAAATTCTGATCTTAAACAGAATCAATGTGCAAGGTTTGTGACAGTCATAAAATGTATTCCTTGGTTTTATAGCAACTGTGTGGCCCACTGTGCATCAATGCTAAAGTTCCCATACTCCTATACCGTACTGTTTTGGACACCAGAAGCCTGGAAGACTCTTCAGAATTTTGTCTAAACATTGTCAAATTACTCTAAAGACTTTAAAATTCATGATAGGCACAAGTTGGGTCCAGGTCACAGGAGCCTTTGATATGTGATTAAATGTATAGCACTCTGTTATTGCAAAAAACTCGTAATATTTTTATGCTAGTGTAATTTAGAACGTTCCTCAGGAATAAGACCACCATGTTAAAGTCCTATAACATTCACAGTCTGACATTTACTGTCTGAAAGGAGCTACTGGTGAATGGAGCTAGAAGCAACAAAAACAAAGAAAATAGTATAAGACAAGAAAGGTGAAATGAAGGAGCTCAAAACCACTGACCACTTTAGCACAACACACACACAGAGAGACACAAAGAAACAAAGTAGAGGCACAGTGGAAAATGTGCTGTCATTTGGTATCAGTTTCTCAATCCTGTCTGGCCCTTTTTTTGAATGCAATGCCAATGGAAACAAGTGCTACTTCGGACTTCCAGAGCTCCCAATATTACTCCATTACTCGATATAAAACAAGCCAAAACGTCAACCAACCAACCCATCCATCATCTTCATATCATGTTACACATTATCTCTCTCTCTATCTCTCTCTCTAGCACATTTGCAGAAAAGCACAAGTGACTCATCATTTTCACAAAAAGCATCCCCAGTACACATCAGAGTTCTCTTCCCCTCTTCATCACCCTTTCACCCCAGAAGAGGGTTTATGTATTTCAGTTCAGTACAACACGCCAACAGCCCTCAAGCCACACAAATGCTCCTTTTTTCAATGCAGCCTCTCTATGTCTCTTTTATGAGGGTTTTGCCAGAGCAAGACGGTTCTTTGGTTTAGGAAAGAAAAGGCCCAGAAGCTGCCAAAAACGATCGGTGGTTGAGAAACAATGGCACGCCCTGTGCGATTCTCACTGCTCCTCGAACCCCAGACGTCCTCCTCGCTGTAATCCGCTGTTCCTTTTATTTGTCAGATCATGGTTGACTCCTCCAATTGGCTGTGTCAGCTTTGGCCCTGAAACTCTGAGATGATCTGACCAACATAGTCGCGCCTCTCGCCAAAAAGATGGAGAAGAAAAGAAGAGGGAATGAGAGAAATGCTTAAATTGCTGCAAGAATCTAGACAGTTTGAGGAAAATTTGTTGAAGCAATGTGCAGATAATAAGACAAAGGCGAGGCAAAAAGTGACAGTGTGATCCAGCAAACTTAGATGCTGCACTTCCACTTGCAACTTGTTTGGCAGACACTCTTCAGCTGGTCCCAGGCCATTCTGGGATAGCAGCACAGAATCGAGACCAGTTATAAAAGAGTGGGTTTGTGTGTTTGTGGCAGTGACAGGGAATAGTGGCGGTATGTAGATGGAGGGGAGCCATGAGTAATTGACAGTGACAGATGAGGACGGGGTCTCTACGTGCAAGATGCAAAGGAAAGCGACTGAGGAAAGACGCCTCGGCTACGTACATGAAGTCAACTCACCGCAGCCTGCTAAAAACATTTGAAAAGATTATTTATTTTTTCTTTTATGTATGCAAATAAGCCAGATATAACTGGGTTTTATGTAGCGTACTAGGAGTTTGGGATGATTATAAAATATAAGGTCTCTTGCTGATACTGGTAGAGTTATTCATTAGTATTTCTACGAGCGCACACAGAAAGCTGCATCAACCCTAACAGTTTGGGGCTTACAGTGAGGGCTGTGAAAGGGATTACCACTGTGGTTTGTGTATGCATTTCACATGTCTACATCAGTAGTTCCATCCAGCATTCAATTCTGACAAAAGACATCTGAATAAAGCACAAAATTGTGTCATCAAATACCTACACATTCATTCACGTTAAAAGAGGTTTGGAAGCAAAGAGACGTTTATGTCTATTTCAGTGAGTTTATTAGGAGGAAAGCGTGGGGAGAACAAGATTAATGGATTTAACTTTATCTTGGCAAATTAAATTCCAATAAAGCTGAAAGAAAAATTTAAATCGTGGCAGCGCAAGCACTAAAATGTGGCTTGATTGATGTGTGAGGGTGAAGTAGTTCCAAAAACTTGCAGGTGATTCTTTTACAGCCATGATATCCAATTCAAACTGGAGGTTTTATTAGCAACCAACTGTTGATACGGGTGATGCTCGTTTCCTAAATTAAGAGCTGCTTACCTGGATAAGCCTGTCAGAGGGAAAGATTTATAATCCCCTGGATATTTCATTTCACGCTATGAACTGTTGGAAATTTAATTAGAAAAATCTTTATTCTTTGTTAAAACGTGGATAATTTGACAAAAATGAGCCCAACCAGCTGGACTTTTTTATGACTGATTATTAAAAGCTTTTTGTCCTGCAACATTCAAGCAGGGCAATGTCTCCTTTTGAGTTAAATGTGCAGCAAAAGACGCTTCTACTGAATTCTGTACAAGCATGGGATCTTTTTGCAAAAAAAAAATAAAAAAAAAATTGCTTCAATCAGATACTGTGATAGTTTTGTAACTCAGGCCTTTCTGGGTGAAGAAATCATGTAAATTCTTTAAAGGCAATTCACAAGTAGATGACTTATGATCATTTCACAATAAGTTCCTTTCTCAATCGTCATTGCTTTATGACTGTATGGTTCTCTTTTTCATCCTGATCTCCCTTTCATTCCTGCTGTCCTCCCTGCATCAGTGCTGTCTTACGGCGACCATTTGCATTCTGGAGGGTCATACAGTAGGTCAAGTATAGGCTAGCTCTCCCACAACTCCCTCCCTGAATGATACCCTGCTGGCTGTGGGGTTCAGGAGAAGGGCAACCAAGTGATGGCAGGGCTTTTAGAGGCACTCATCGCCGAGGCTAGAAGAAGGCCAGAGGGAGGCCTGATGGATGGAAACTATTATGGGTGTAGGGCCCCTTTAGGGTTGGGTCAGTGAGGGCCAACAAAGAACCAGACTATAAATGTGGATGACCTGACAGGAAAGCATGATTGTAACCTCCTTCACCCCAAAACTTTGGACAGTTTTGTAAAATTAGTAACTGAGTGGCCTTTCAGAAGGAAGAGACAACTGCACGTGCACATGTAAATACCAGGAACACACACACACACAGAGCTTTTAACATCTCTCGGAAAGTATCATGTTCAGCATACCCATGTCTATGCTGACCCACATTTTTTACTTTATAGCTTTAACAGCACTTTAGGATAATACTTATTAACACCAGTGTGGAGTCTTTGGGCAGGGAGGGCGGCTGGGGGCGACGAAGTGAATGCCGATGTGGTGGCCTGTGGTCGGGTGCCAGTCAGGCCATCATTGAGAGAAGGCCAGCCCCGTGAGAGAAGATATCACCATAGCCTGGTTGGCTGACAGCTTCAGGGCCCTTATTGGAAAATCAATGTCCATTTGTGCATCTGAAGTCACCTAATGAAGCCTGATCCCGTTACCTGATTCCTGATTTACTGAGTCAAAGTGACTTTGCAGCTGAAGTCATCCACCCATCAGGGACCAAGGGGCTGAGTTCAACATGAACCATGCAGTATGTTGTTGTTGTTTCTGGTGTTGTTTCAGTTTGCATTGCTCTGCTCTTTTCAGTGTAGAGCACCACACTGACAAGCAGATCTGCTGGTTTCACTGATCACATGACATCACGGTGAAAGATTTAGCTTAGGATCACAATTGTTAGCGCTCATCTTAGTTAAAATATACTTATGTACATATTTGTTTCCTCTACATTCACATACATCTTTACATCTACTTTATACTCACTGCCCATGTACAGAAACAAACTACTTTCTACTACTTATATTCATTCTAAAATTATTTACATATTAGTGGGTTAACCCACACAAAACTGTAAAGTCAAAAAGGCATCTTGAGTCGTCCAATGATATGTATATTCACATGAATTTTTCTAATTTTTACAATCCCACATTTGTCATGTGAGTGCACTAAAGCTTAGTACAGACACTATGTGTGTTACTTATGTGTCAGAGCTTAAGCATTGGCTACCATGACATTAAGCATGCATCAGGGCCAGTTATCAGTATTTTACCAAAGTTACAAGTGTTTGGGGTATAATGACCATATTAACGCACAAATATTTTAGTGTAACTGTTTGAATGGCAGATGTTCCGCATAAAACAAATGTAAAAATACTAAAGTGACCTTTTAATGTTGATAAGACTGAGTGAGAAAATGTACTCTAACAATCACTGTGTTGTTCTAGCATTGGAAAACTTGGGTAACCCCTCTGTCTAATAGCATACCGTAAATGACTCATACCAGGATGGATTGCTAAAAGCAAAATGCAGCCTGTTTCCTAGACTATACACTGTACAGTAGATTGTAACTGTGGTCATCTTTGTGGATAAACCACCGTAATATCACAGCTGAGACTGAGGCTTTTCTTCCAGTCACTCCACTCACAGTTTACCATTAGCTGGATAGAGGGACTACACTATGGTATTGTGTATTGTGATTCATTTTTAGCCCATGCAAGGACTGTGGTCTAATTGTGTCCGGGAAACCTTTCCCATGTGTAAACGTTCGGCCACTCTGACTGATCATTATGTTAAATGTCAGCTGGCTTTAAAGTTGTGGCTCAGGCAGCTGAGCAGCAAAGCCACCCTTCTTCGGTGGATTACTGTTCCCTGTGAAGTTTCATCTGTCCACGGATGAACGGCCGACAGCGGCAGCAGGCTGTAATCCTTCGGGCCACAACAGCAGTGCCTGGTCCAAGGTGGAATGACACAGCCAACTTTGAAACTCCAATCAGAATTAAAACCCCAGTAACTCTAGTGGACAGCGGGTTTTGATGATGAACTGTTTAGAGGAGCATTCCTGATGTACCTTCACTAAAGGGTGAGTCATGGTTAGGACGGAGGAGGAGTGAGGTCAGTGAAGGAATGATGAGGAGGAAGTTGTTAGAGGAAGGTGAGGAGGAAGAAGAGGAGGAGGAGGGGAGGGAAGCACTGCTGAGGGCATCGCTCAAGATAGAAGACACCATCATCCAGGAGGAACAGTGCTCTGCCTTTAAAGTGGCCGATGGTCTCAAAGTTGAGCTGGCATTCATTACCCGAATGACGTAGTATGTCTGTGCACCTTGTCTGTCCTCGGTTTGACCCTGAATTCACAGTGGCCCCTGCTCTCTCTCACAGAAGGACAGCCATCTGAGGAACAACTTTTAGCAGACCTGAATGGACATAAGGACATAAGGTTCTGTCCACAATTTCTCTAGATATTGGAAATGCCCTCTCGGTGCTTCCAGCACCCCTCCCCCCCCAGCGCCATCCCTGCAACTCAGACTCTCCTGTCCTCCCTTCCCCTACACCGTGGAGCCTCACGGAGGAGGCAGTGTGTAATGCAATTTGGTTGATTAAAAGAAAACATTAAAGCAGTACCTTATTGAATTTGACGGCACGTACGGATCCGGATCTCACTGGCCACTCTGTTTTATTGGCCAGGATAAAGGGGATCACGTCATACCCCCCTCCCCACCCCACCTCAGCACCACCCTCCCCACCCTGCAGCCCCGCCTTCCTCACTATTCATTCCAGTCCTAGCCAAACCTTGGCAGGAGGACATCCTGGCAGGACAGAGATTTGTTTAGACCCCCCTCTCTCTCTCTCTGATTCCCCACCCTTTCTCATTGCACCTCTCTAACCTTGGCCACCACATCAGAGAGACGGGGACAGTGAGCAACATTACGCAGGGATAAAGACCAAAAGGAAGAGGGACCCTTGGTATAATCTAAGAGGATTCATTTTGTTTTTGTCAATAAACAGGCAGATAGGTCATTAATCTCATGAGCGAATGGGTTAAGGGTGGTCACCTTCATCACTGTCTGTCCAAGATGACTCATCCGTTGTTCCTAACAGGTTCCAAGTCTTGTAGTCTATAATTTAGACTCAGACATGCCTGTCTGGGGGCATTGGGGGACAGAGATGTAGAGGGGGGGGGTTAGCCTTCTGTGAATATCAATCACCTGCCAATCTTCTCAGAGAAGGCCAAGTATGCTCTCAGCTCACCATATCCAGTCCATTTATTAGAGTTATGGTGATGGGGCTGGTCTGCCCCGTCGTGTACGGCAGCAACAAAACAACTTCTGAATGGAAGTCCTGTGTTTAGATGACATCATCTGTGGCTGCTTCAGTTACGCTGCAAGAAATGGATAACAGCACACAACGGGTGATGTAATGTATCAGCACTATGTTGAGCCACTGAATGTGGACTTTTAATCCATATTGGGCCCAGTGCATTGTTGACTCTCAAAGACTTCATTACATCATCTACAGCCATTCCTTAGCAGAACAGTGATAAAAGAAAAAAACTTTTTTGTCCGCAGGAGAGACAGGAGACTTACTGTGCAGATTTTTGTGATTGAAGTTCTCATTGAACAACAGATGATTAATGTATAATGGAATCAAGGTGTCTATGCTCCACCCAAAGTGCTTTTTTAAATTATCGAACAACATCTGTAATCATTGTTTTCAGCAAAATTAGAGTAGGGGATGGACATTCAATCGTTGTGTCGTTACAGTTCCTGTAATGATCTGTTAATTGAAATGTTAGGGGTCGACTGTTTTGTCAGACCTAGAGGTGCATGAGTGGGTTGATGTCATTTTTGTCTGGTCTGGTGAAACTGGTCCATGACGTTAATGTTATTTAATTTGCCATGGTGGTGCATCTTGATGCCGCAGTCTTTTCTGGACAAAATTTCAGTGAAGTGAAAAAAAAAGCAATAAAGTATTAGGGACACATTAGGAAAGGAGAAAATCATGTTGAAAATAATGTTGAAATTTCAAGATTGAACAAATAATAATATACACAAATAATAACATTTTGAGGTTACAGCCAGATATTAAAAGAAATGGTCAGGTGCGGTGATGTTAAGTCTTTTGATTTAGAATTTATATGATACTATTATTATCTATCATATTTGCATCATATCACATTATCACAATGTTTACATGTGCAATTATAAAGCACTTAGAACAAAGAAAAATTGACAAAATGTGCAGGCCTCAAAGAATTCATGTGCTCCTGCATGGGAGGGAGAATACTGATAAGTCTGTATGCAGGGCAGAATTGTGTGGTTATTGTAGAGCAGAGTCGTGTCATTGATCATCCCTGAATTAATTAAGTAATGTCATTGGCGCGCTACGATTGGCTGTACGTTGATCTACATGTGGCCTGCAGTTCTGCCTTCAAGTGTCACAACTGATAATCTGTGCACTGGAGCTGTTAAGTTTTTATACTTATCAACACACCGTTTTTATGTACTAATAAAAGAGAAATAATTTCCATGGTATTAAAAGCAAAAAGTAGGAAAGTCCAATTTTTTCAGTTCATATACAAAAAGCTTTTATATTGAGACATTTCAATTTGTTCTTGACAGACAGAGAGAGCTTGTCAAACTGCTTCAAATAGGCATTATTTCTGTCAAATGTGAATCTGAATGACCTCGAATGCACAATTTAGCCGTCTGGGGTTGCTTCCAAAACTAACAGCACAGGAAATAAATACATCTGGTTAAACTGATCACTCTGTCATACCTTTCAAAGATGTGTGCATAAAAAAATGTTTGACTGAATTTCTGTTTATTCGGAGCACTCTGCAGGCTAACTTGCTGCCCATAAATCAGGAGTTTAACAAGCTCTGGATCTCTACAACAAAGGCAGTGGTAACAAAATTAGCATTAGCAATTGAGTCACTATATTCGATTAAAGGGGAAATGTAGCAGATTCACAAATATGAAAGCCAACTTTTAAATCAGGTAACTCACCTGAGATCAGTCCAGCTAACTGATTTTTCCTCTGATGAGTAAATAGCTTAATGTCATTTCTGCTGTATAACCCAATGTGTAAACAACTGTAGTCTTTCTGTAGGGGAAGTCATTTCTTGACTGAATTACATTTATTACAGAATTGGTATGAACTTTTCTAAGTGGGCCTGAAACATGAAGCAAGGTGCGGTGGCCAAGTGGCCAGGCATTGGTCTTATGAAAGCACATAATGAGGTTCTTAAAAATGTGACCAGTTCTCATTATTGCATTAATATGCAAAGTTACTTTTGAAGAGTTAGTGTTTGTAGTTGTACTTATGAACAGTCAAGGTGAATGAGACTCTTAGCTTACTATACACACTTTACCTTGCTGTTAATTAAATAAACTAGAATTTTGTTTGTACCAGCTTTTTAACCAGTATCAAAAATTGATTTTGACAGGCGCAGTGGCCAAAATGTCCTTGGTCATACACTGAACCGTAAGTTACCCCAGCACCCACCACCAACCTTGGGTGGTGAACGTTTATTTACATTCCCATTCCAACATATCTCTGTAGCCTTTCCAGACCACACGTACCCCACGTGGACTAACAGCTCAGATCCTGAATACATGTAACACCAGACTCCTGTGTTCTGAACAACACCCCATAAAGACTGTCACCTCACCTCAGATCAGGCAACGTACATATGTTCCTCACACAGAGATCAATAAGGTAGTTTATACAGTGTTTTCCTTATGTTGAGTGTGCGGGCATTTAGCATGGCACTTGTGTGAGGTGTTTACTTAGTAGTCTCTAAAATATGATTATAAATAATAACTGTTCCTGTGAGCACACCCACCCACACATCCATTTTTAAATGAAAGAGAGGGTATTAGATCAATTAGCAAAGGTGGAAAGTTTTATCAAAGCTAAATTCCAAAATGCTTAGTAGAACAGATACCCATGTAGATACATCTCTGGACGACAGAGTTAATGTCTGTCTTTACGATCAGATAATTAACTGAACATGCATTCATTCAATTCCTCACGGTCACTTTTCCAGAAGAAGTTGATGAATATGGGAAAGAGACATATGAGAGGTAGGTGGAGGAGGAAAAAGTTCTAGAAAGATGTAAGAGTGAGATGGTGGTGGTGAGGAGGAGGAAGGGGAAAACAAATTTGAAGGTTAGGATGATGAGAATGCATTGCCTTGCATCAGTGTGCTGTGCCACTGGGAAACTTGAGATGTGAGCAGATACAATTGTATACTAGAGTTTCCCGCAAAGAGCCCCCTCCACGGCGGACCATCGAGGGAGGTGGGGGTGGGAGGTTAGCAGGGTGGAGGTATTATTGTGTTAAGACATCAGATCCAGGGCATCATCATCTACTGTATATTGTATATCAGTTGCATAACACTTTTGGTGCTGAGGCAGAAAGGTAGAAAAAAAAGTGAAATGACAAAGTAAAAGAGGCGGATGAAACTGAGGAAGTGAAGGAGAAATGGTCAGATAGGGGGTCAAAGGGTCAGATAGACTGGAGGACAGAGGTCAGAAGAAAAACAAATCAGGAGGTATTAGGAGGTAAAGTAGTGTTTTATAACCTCTTGTACTGTACCCGTGCGGTATGATGAGGCACAGGCCTGGATAAATTATTCAGTTTCTGGCTGGTCGATCTCCCCTGGGACATATGCTTGTTCTCCTCGAATGTTAGAGCACCACTTGACGGTAAATGCTCACCGGGACAAACAAGAGGTCCTTAAAAAAAGAGACCTGTGCACTTAACTCACGCTTACAACTCCCCCCACTACTACACCCCTTCCCTCCTGACCTTAGCCAAGATCAATACACAGATGGAGCCAGATGTTGCAAAATACCACACTGGGAAAGGAACAGTTCTGAGAGGAAACCTCCAGAGGAACTTGTGTGCCTGCATTTATAAATGTACTCATGGGCATGCCAATAGAATGCAGAGGGTGAATACATTGACAAGAGAGGGTAGAGTGGCTTGCATGAGTCTTTCACGTGATGTTTTTTTTTTTTTTTTTTTTTTTTTGTTAACCATGAACATTTTTACAGAACCACAGTGATTTGCAGAGCTCAGTGCTGTAATCCAGGGATTTCACACAAACCATTCTCAGAACATCAGACTCTCAATGCTGACAGAGCAATAAGTGAAATGCTTGGCGAGTTCAGGCTGCAAGTTCCATTGTGAGGTCCAATGCTGCCATCTTCAGGCTGTATTCAGGCTGTATTTATGAGAGATTGTTAGTAAATTGATGTCATTTTAAGGATCCTTGGACACGAAAAGATAGTCGTCTGTGTCTCTAGTAAAAAGCTCACTATGACTCTTTTACTTTCATAGCTCTCTCCAAAAGTCTGTATTTGTATAAAAACATACTACCTCAGTTTTATTTGGAACAATGGAAACAACTCCAATCACTTCTGGACTGAGGTCTCAGCGCTGGCTTCCACATTCCTGTGTTTGTCCATAAATGGCTTTTTGGAGTTGCCCATATCACTGCTTAGGTGGTATAAATCCATGAGTTGGTCGATCTCTCAGATCCATAGAGTCTCCGCTGCTCAGGCTACAAAAGATGCAAGTCAAAGCTGCTTTTTGTCTTTCAGGAACTTATACTTTTAATTTCAAAACTTTTTTAGCAAGGGTTTTACCTGGAATCTAACTGAATTTTTTTTTTCATTAAAGTCTTTTAATATTTTAATAGTTGTTTAAATAGTCTGCTTTTATCTTTTTGCTTTTTTCATTTGAAAAAACAAATGAGTTGCGTTTTGTGCAAAAGGTATTAAGTTCTACCAACACCGCTTCTTTTGATGTCATGTCAATGAGTTCCATTGTATGCGACAGTGGTGAAAAGTAATTATTCACATGTACTTAAGGCGTGTTTACTTTAAATTGTTACTTTTGTTATATGCATTAGTAGATTTATCAGTATTAATGATCCAATATTAAAACAGTATAAAACCCTGATCGTGTATATTTTGGAAAATATATTGCTGTTTCTTGTATCTAAATTTGTGTTCTTTAGGTTTGCAGTGCCTTTTTGTCCTGGAGCTCATCTCTTTACTGTTGTAATGACTCTATTTGTCCACAGCAATCAATAAATTGAATCTTACCCCGAAAGAGGCATACTGCTGAAACCAGCTGAAAGGAAATGTTTCAAACTCCATATGTGCACATGTGAGGGCAGTGAGGCATATAATGGCTAATTCAAAGGGCAATACAAATAGTAAAGTCAAAATGAGATATTTATTTACATTTAAATTAGCTCAAATAAAAATGAAAACAGTTAGAAATAACTCATTTAATATGGGTAAAATGTGATAAAGCAATAGTCAAAAGTGTCCAGAAGAAACAAGGAAAAGGGAGAAAATGAGAGTCAGAAGTTAGAATGCAAACAATATGGAGGTGGTGATGGAAGTTGCTTCCTGCAGCAGGCAGAGGGCCCATCTCCACAGTCACGCTATTGGCCAGGCGAGTTTCAAATTACTCACAGGTGTTGGTGATGAGTTGCCATTAACACAGGACAGGAAGTGAAGCAGATGAGGCATCAAAATAAAACACAAAACCATGCAATATAAAATCCATCAGTAACTTTAAATGCATGCAAATAAAATAAAACAATTAATTCATGACTTAAAATATGCTCAAGCCACTGTAATAAAAAAATCCATTAAACATTAATGTCACTAAAAAAGCTAAAAATATTAAAAATATTCGTGACACATGCATCTATTTGTGCCAAGGCCTGACTGAGCATTCCCATGTGTGTGCTCATCCTGTTGGAATCCTCCCTCTCCACATCCTGCTGGCTCTCCCCACCAGCCTGTATCATCTCTCAGCAGTCCGATGCTCGCTGGTAACACAACACTCGAGGCAAATGAAATGCAGAGTAGACAATCAGCTTTGCAGCGCCTGCTTTTGGCCTCACGCTCAACACTGCCGCTGATTCCTTCCACAGTTTATCCCCTATCTGCTGCCCAGCTGTAAGACTAAACAAAGCTGATTGTGTTGAGCTGAGTTCTTCTCTTCAAGCTAAAGGCCAAAGCACACGGGAGGTGCTGGAAACCACGACTACACACATGTTAACATGCACAAACCCCCAGGCTACCATTTTCTTGTCTGAGCTTTGGCAGAATAAATGGGAGAAAAAAGTGCTGATGTAATAGAAATTAAATAATGATGGCAGTGGCATTTTACCCATTCCTTTATCAGTGTGGCATTCATGGTCTGGTAAAGGCCATGAATAATTAAGTGAATATGGCCAATTTAAAGTTGGAAGGTCAGCTTCCTGCTGTTCCTAACCATGATAGCAGAACGGCTGTGGGGATGGTAATGTTGGTCAGTCTGTAGCCCTTTGATCCAAATACTGTAAATCAACAACTATGGCATGGATTGCTCTTAAGTTTTGTACACTAGTTTGTTGTCTCCAGGGAGCGGATGCTGAGGTCTTTGGTGATCTGCCGACCATCCAGTGAAAGCTTCAAACTCTACCAGATGGACCGGGACAATACACATTCATAGTTTCCTGATGATGTAGCCTAATGACTCTCGTTTTGTCTTTGGTTAAGATGAGGTTTGACTCAACCAGTAAAGTAGTTGTTACTGAAGAAATATCTGTAGATAAGACAAACACCCAGACGCATACACTCGTCAGATTGCTTAACTTGTCTCTCCATTGTGTTCTGGTGCTCACATGTTGTAGGAGGAGATAAACAAGCTGTTTTCCTGGCTTGCTGATGTCTTTCTAAAGGCCACGCTCAAGCCCACTTACAGCATTTACTTCAACAAACTAGCAAGCAATCATTATTTACTGTAATTAGAGGTAAATGCATATAGGCATAATGGGGAAAAAGAAGCATGCATGATGAATAACTGCATTAGCAACATGATACAAATTAAATCAAAGGAGCCCAGCACGACTGTGTGATTTACAACAGAAG
The DNA here is from genome assembly GCF_033026475.1 of Channa argus. NCBI lineage: Eukaryota > Metazoa > Chordata > Actinopteri > Anabantiformes > Channidae > Channa > Channa argus. Next base: position 20,614,334 of record NC_090203.1, read on the forward strand.
GGGCTAAACAGCAAGGTGATCAAGAGGTGAAGTGAGCTTGAGATTTGTTGGTGCAATCTGTCTACATTACCCTTATTTACAGAGATGAGGAGGCATTCAGCTCATTGAAAATATGATGGTACTGTTATTGTTAATGCAACCACTGTGTAACCCCATTGCTGGCAGTGGCACAGTCTCACCATCGGGTTTAAAACTCACTGCAGTGGATGATCAGAGAGGATGAGAGAGACACAGATGTAACCTGTATTGCCTGCCTGCAGCAGTTGAGTGGTTTTACTGTAAGATTGATCCAACCAATCACCTCATTTCCTCTCTCATCTACCATAGCAGCCAAAGCACTGATAGTTTATCCGTCTGAGAAAGTGATTTTAAGGTGCCAAGTACAACACAGGAAATGGCTCCGCAGACGTTCTCATGTCGGGTTATGGCAGGCCTGATTGCCAACTGCGGGATGAGGCAGCTGAAGAGGCATCAGTGAGGTTGACCGACGAGTGAGTGACAAAGCGCTTCTGAGGACTGTTTCAGTGTCAGGCAGTGCAGAGCATGGCTGACCAGAGATGTGAGATGAGTTGACACCAAGAACTAGTTGTGCTGATTTCTTTGTAAGAATAGTAGATTGTTTGCAGCATAGGAGTGCTCAGCCACTGAGGATTTAAAGTATGACATTAGAAAAAGGACAGGACAAGAGTGTACTGATGAGGCAGGGGGGTCTAGTTGAATAGGACACACGCGCACACACACACACACAGAATAAACTTGTTTCGTAAGCTTTAATGCCATGTAAAAATGAAATGAACAAAACCACAGGAAAGGGTTGGATAGGGCCCAAAATGAATCTTCTTGCAGGCTAAATGTAAAAAAGCCTGAGTAAGTGAATCTTGAGCAATGAGCTTTGTAGACTACATTTACAATACAATGAGTTTCCAAAAATTCAATATGCACAATGACTAAAAATATCCTGTCTGAATATGGCTGTGGAGGAAGCGACCAAGAATGAAGTCATATCCCTGAGTAGTTTGGCTTTAGTCTTCCACTCCAAAGCAATCACTTGGAGTGGAAACTTTTTTCTTTTGGCCTCAATGTCCACAGATAAATGAAGGGCAAGCTCACCGCAGATATGAATATATCTAAAGACAGAGAGTTCTCTCTACTTTTAGCTAACAGCATGATTTCATACCCTGCAAGGATGCATTTAGACACAAAGCTATGTAAGGAATAGTTCAGCATTTAGGGGAAATGTCCGTTAGCTTACCTTAGAGGCTGGAAACAGGGAGAAACTGATAAGATGGTTTTGTTAAAACCAAACTGCTCTCAGCAAGAGAAACCCAAAAGTCAAAAAAAGCTTCTGAACTATGTTTTTTTCATGTTAAATACTGACAAGCCTGAGCGCAGAAACATAAATTTCAGCATGAAAGCCAAACCACGTGCAGTAGCTTCCCTAACCAAGAAAAATCAAACATCCATCACTAATATCAGTATATAAATGTTTACACAAATTATACATAACAATAACGTACATAATACATTTAATTAAATGGGGGCAGTGGCTCAGTTGGCAGAGTAGCTGCCTACCGACCATAGGGTCTGAGGTTCGGCCCCCCCTCCTCCTGCCCACATGTCAAAGCGTCCCTGGGCAAGACACTGAGACCCTAACAGCCCATCCACATCCCCAGCCACACAGTGCTGGTCCCAAACCTGGTAGACATCAACATGCAGACTAATGGTCCACTGTGGAGACCCTGAACTCACGGGATAAGCCAAAAGGAAAAAATATAATAATAATAATAATAATAATAATAATAATAATAATAATAATAATAATAATAATAATAATAATAATAATAATAATAATAATAATAATAATAATAATAATAATAATAAATGTAATTAAATCATAACTCCACCATTTTAACTGCAAACATCCAGGTGTAAGCCACCATTCAAAACACTTTAGAGATTTCATAAGAAAGGAGGGATATTCAGTTTATCATTCATGACATTTGAGCCTAAGCTGTTTAATCTATAAACAACAATCTGCTTTCTTGGTTTAATAGTATTGATACCAATACTAAGACTTGCAATTTGAGTTTTCAAATATATTTAACATTTTGTTCAGTTTTGATTTTTCATTGACCTCCCTTGCCTTTTGTCTTCAGTTGACACAAATCATAACTAATCAGTGTGATGATGCCACCTGTATTGGTCACTTTGCCTGGCTATGTACTGGAGGTGAAATGTCCTTTTCGTACAAATTAAACAAAGTAAAGTTATTGTAGTTGCACATTGTATCAGTCATTGGATGTTTCTTGCAGAAATGAACTTTAAAGTGTGGAGTTAACTTTACTCATATGTTTTTCTGAACACAAACTTATACCTTTGACTTTTTCTCAAGGAAACAAATATTGTCGCATAGAGCTCTTCAGTTTTTCCAATGATGACTGAACAATCACCTGATTCAAGCTGAACAGGTGCTCTTGTGAACCATGTAACATTGTCTATGGGGAAACTAATGAAGACTTTTACTTGTGGGACCAGGGGGAGACAAAATAGCTCTTCAAACTTTGCAGCCCCAGGCAACCAGCAGGGACTACAGAATCTCAGTGCACCCGGCCAAGATGTAATCCTGTGCATATCCTCTTGAGCTTTAGAGGTGCTGGTTAGTGAATTTTATTATCTACAGACAGAATTTTTACAGTTTCAACCAGAAATTAATAGCATCTTCATGAAGGATATTTTGTTGTATTAGACAGAATTAGTTATGGGTTTGTGCACTAAAAAAGCTGCCAAGGTATTTCCCTGTTACGATGCTTTCTCTTGCTCTGCCTGTCTGAAATTTCCAGACTTATATTCTTTTCAGCCTTGGACACCAAATATCTCCATGGAAACAATTTGAAAATGAAAGGTCAGCAGCTTTAAGGTGACACACAACATCTATTCAAAGTCATATAAATACTCTCTGCACAAACATGGAGTATTAGCATTGTCAAGACGGGGGAGTGCAATAACACCTTTGGGAAATTAGCTGATGGCAGCAACTCAGCTGCTTTTTGGCCTTACCTGAAGAGATCGACTTACAGAGTAGCAAACCAAATATCAATAAGGGATGATTTAGCTGTGCACTGCTCAAGGATAAAGAGCTTATGCATGAAACCTCTGGAAATACACTTTGGCTTGCTGTGTAAAATGCTGTCGCTTCAAGCTAAATCCCTGATTAAATCCCCCAAACATGTTTAGTTGGCTGTGTGAGGGGAAGCCTGGTGTTGGCTGTAAGGCACCGTGCCAACCATTGAGAAGGACAAAAAGAAGGAAGGGGGAGGATAGAAAAAGAAGTAGGAGTGTGGGAGGAATAGTATATGTCTGAAAACCTACAGCAAAGTGCATTACAGTACATGCTGCAGATAAATCTGTTTGAAGTCAGTGTTAATTCTCCTCAGACATTTATGATCTGACTGTGTTACAAGAGTGACATCTTCATCGATGGTGCCACCTCTGAATATGACTGACTGTGGAGAGAACTGCATGCGGCCAATATAAACCTTGAGTTTTTAGTAATAACTCACTTTTAATAATAACATAAATTGGTACAATTGTTGTTGGCTGCCCTTTACATGTCGAACAAGCCCAATGTTTATGTGCTAAGAGGAAGTGAGAATAAATGAATGTCCACTGCACCTATAGTTTCCACAGCCTACAGCATCCAGAAAGGTTAGTAAATTAAATATCATTTTAACATCTGTAATACTGGTGATGAAATTACTGCTTCTTTGAAGAGAACAGGACAACATTGCCTCATTTGGATCATTAATTTTTATTATAGTCTGGAAATCTCTGCATTTGGCAGTTTATTGCCATTTAGAAGTGTAATGGTTGTTTTTCAGGGATGCACACACGTCAGCACTGGTCAGAGAGAAAGTAAAACGTTGCAGCTATGCAAACTGTGGCGTTTCTGAATGAAGATGCTTGCTAAATACCTCATTAGACTCCAATGATCTAGTCCTCTCACCTGAACCACCTCAGCTTCTCTGTCCGTGCATTGACTGGCACTCATAATTTGCAAAGACAATATTCAAGTGAAGTTAAGCACTGCAACGGTGGGGCCTAGAGCTGTTTACCGTAATCAACCTACGCATCTCATTAACAGAGGCTGACTCAAGTCGTTCTGTAAGCCTTGAAACAGGGTCACACAGCCTGAAAACTGAAAGGACAAAAACTAAGGTAAGAGAGTGACACTGCATAACAATCATTAGCACTCATCTTGTAAAATGTAGCATTTGTCACTGTATGTTCAAATGTGAATGAATTTCATTGTTCATACGTGATTTATGAGCCTTATAGGCTATAGCTTGAAAGGACAAAATACTTTGTCTTTCAAGAGAATTGCATGGCATCATATTCAGACTGCTTTAATAACGAACAGAGAGCAAGAACGTTGCTTCCACAAGGATTTACCATCAAAACTAAAATCATTCGTAACTAAGCTCTGTTCACTGAAATTTGTATCAAGTTTGCACACGATAAATCTCTTAATGTCATCTGCAGCTTTTCTACTTAGTAAAACCACACTGATAACATCAACTATAACCTTTTAAAAGAATGACAATTCACTTTAGAGAGACAATTAGCTCTTTGAAGTGGTGAGGGACTAAGGTTTTAGAATTAGGCCAAGTCTTTCATGTGTGGTTAGGTGTTCCTGCGCCCATTCTCACAGGGAGAAACAGAAAGATAAAATGAGACTAGTAAGGACAGGCTGCTAAACCTTGACATGTCACGAGCACTTGGCTGTGGTTGTCCAGCATCCTCACACACTCTTCGTAGTTTGAAATGAGTGCTGAAGTTCTCCGTGAAATAAAAGTCTCCTGTGGCACAGAGAGCTAGAAGGCGAGGGAGGATGAAGGGAAAGAAGAGCAGAGAGGACGGTGTACAGTGCATGTCAGTGCTGTCCAATGCAGTCAAATTGCTCAGTACAATCAAACCGACAGGGAGCTTTGGCTCAGATGCACAAAGCCAGGCTTACTGGCTTACCTCAGCACTGCACCAGAGAGGGACTGTCACTGGATATTACCATGTGGACCACTGAGCTGATTCTCCAACATCACAGTGGACAGTGACTGTGATGTTGGAGAATCCCCCCCTCCACCCCATACACTCTCTTACCCTGGGGATACACACTTCTTTTGCTTCCCTTCCCTTCCTGAAATGTGTCTGCTGCTGGAAACATTCGCATTAAATATGAATAGCCTTAATAATAAATGGAGGCTCTCAGAGATTTCATACTGGCTACAGTGTTTTTGACACAACCGTCTCACCATTCTCCCTTGTCACTTTTATTGTTTGGTGCTATTATAAATCATTTGGGAACAGTTTTATACCAGTTAGATTATTATTATTATTATTATTATTTGCTCTCTTTTCTTCTCCTGTTGTTTCTCTGTGCAATAAAATACATCATCTAACATGTTTCTACAATAAATGACAAAAATGTTGACTTGCTTTGAAGGAATAAATACAATTTTAGGCTACAGCATGTTAGAGAACGTGTGTGAATGGCATTAATTCCTCAGTTATACACAAAATGTTTTATTGTTTAAGAGCAGCATGTTAAGTCAACGTGTCCTCCAATTCCTCCTCCAGGGACAAATGCGCAGATGAGTGGCTAGGACTGGATCTAGTCTTCAGGCTGATGGAGCCGTACAGTTTGGCTGAGCGCTTAGAGTAAGCAATGACCTTTCTCCTGTACATTTCCCCTTTCCACATGGAGATCATAAGCAACGTTGAAAGCACCACGCCGCCCAGCGTGAGCAGGCACAGTCCCGCTATGACGCACCGATCCAGGTGAGCACCTATACGGGCGCTCTCCATCTCCAGCCTCTCCATCTCCCTCGCCGAGACGCTGTCACGATCCACGACCACGTCTCGAGGCACGGCGTAGGAGATGATCACCAAGGAGATACCGGTCACCAAGAACGTGACTGCACTGATAAAGCCGTAGTCTATAGAACTCCCGGAGCCCTCCCCGAAGGAGAGATCGTCATCGGACATGAAGGAAAGCTCTGGTAAGGGCTCGGAGCACGGCTCGCCGTTGCGCGTGGGTTTATGAGTACTTTTGAAACTAGTTTCCGGACTAGCCAATCGCAGGTTAACATTCTCGTCAATGTAGGTGAAAGATGTCTCCAGTTCCTCGTCGCAACAAACTCTGATTTTCTCCTCTCCGAGGTGACAGAGTTTAACCTCAGCGCCCCCCTTGCGCGGCGCCGTCCTTGGTGCTGAAAGACCCCGGCCATGGCAACTGCGGGCCAGGTTACAGCCAGCCTCCCCGGGGAGCGCTCCTCCTGTTGATCCGCCCGCTTTACGGACGTGCGGCCCGCTAGAAACCCGGTCAAGGACATCGGGAGAATGGAGCGGCGCGCCCCCCTCATCTGCGGAAAGCAGTTCTGGAGACGCCATTCGATTATCACCGCCCCGGGGGTTCTCTCTGAGCCATCCATCCACGGTGTTTTCACTCCACAGCATCCCTAATGAGAGGGCACACACCAGCTCCAAGTTCAATTGCGTATTTTAATTGGATTACACTACCTGCAAAGCGTGAAACTTTATATCTACTAATAGGGAAAACACTTGGTCATAATATAGACCGGTGCCTGATGCACATACCTTGATAGTTTCACTGATACGAAGACCACTTTAAAGTTGATTAAATCGTTTGTGAGAAATCAGTGGACCCTTCTTGAAGGGAGCTTATGGTCTGTGATTAGCCAAATGCCTCCGTATCCAATTAGGAAAACCATCTACGTTTGTGTTTTAAATGCACTGAGTAGAAATCAGACACATTTGTTAAACAGGGCTCAACATAAGTCAGACCAAAAATATACCCATTAGTATAGCGAAAATGCATCTATGTCCCAGAACAGCATCAGTACTTAATACAAAATGGGTGGGAACGCTCCTGTACACTTTATCTGAATTCAGCAGCAGACATGAGATTTCCTTCTGCATAAGGGTGGACCAACCATGCACAACCTGGTTTTATTTTATTTCCTCCCCAGACTGCACAAATAAAAAAAGAAAAAGCGAGAAACTCACCGCGCTACTCCAGCATCCATTTCGCTTCCTGTCTCATGGACAATGTGGCTTGCGAAGCCACATGACGGGGACAGATAAAAAGCCTTATCAGTGTTGTACGCTTTGAAAAGCCTATATTCTCTCTGCTCGACGCTGTGGCAGCAGGCTGCACTGAGGGGAGCTCTTCGTTAGTCCCTCCCACACACACACACACACACACACACACACACACACACACCGAGTCTCAGCTGCCCGCGCTGTGGCGCTGAAAGGAGCTCTGCTATCTGTGAGCCGATTGAGATAACTACCAGTCAGTCAACACAAACAGGATGAGGATTTGGATGGCTGAGGGGAACCCTGGGACAAGACGATCATATTTTACTGACAATGTCATTCTCCCAGGAAACATCCAAGGAGAATTCAATGCCAATGAAGTGTCAGTGAAGAACTATAAAGCTCCAGTGGGGTCCATAGCAGATAAAAACCCCACCAAAACCCCCACATAATACAGAAATAAAATCTATCTCTATAGGAGATTTTATAGGAGCTCAAGTGCCATAAGTTGGCTGAAGAATACAACATATTTGAAGTCTAAGCAACTGAAGGCCGTGGGTATGCATAAAATAACATTATCTTATTGTTGTCATATCAGGAAAAATATATCCAGTGGTTCTATGTAAACAGCGTTGATAAACTCTGTATCACGCACCATCTGTTCTCTAGTGCTCTCTCAGAAGATTAATGGTCACCATGTCAAAGCCATCCTAATCCATGTTTAATCTAGAGATCTAATAGGTCGTCTGATCTGTGACATCGTGTCCAGCCAGTCTTTAGGAGGCCAACATTTCACATCTTCAACTGAGAATAAATAATAAGCAATTACCAAAGTCAGTCAGACATTGTTGTTGCTGTTGTTGAAAAACGACAGCATCAACTACATGCCAGGTCCTAGGCCACCATCAACATCTAAGGTGCCTAATTTCACTTGAAACTGATCAGTCATTTGCTGACCGTTGCACTTTCTTTAGCCAAACATGACACCAGGCAAAGAAGTAGACAGTGCGTGTCCTGGAGTCCTACAGCGGCTACACTGAACAGCTTTGGCTCATTTCCCAACAAGACTCCATTTACCAGATGAGTAAAGAGAGAAGGACTGTGGTGAGTGAGGAAGAGAAAGAAAGGGAGAGTCAGCGGAGGCAGACATCAATTTACTTCACCATTTTTGCTCCAGAAATTATTTTGCAGGGATGGGAGGCACACATACATTCCCGCGCCAGTCACTGATAGATCATGATGGTTTATGGTGCGTTTGGTTAGACTGTAGTCAACGTCAGCCTCATGCAGAGAGATAGATAGAGGGAGCAGAAATCTGACTGTGTTCATGTCTGTGGGCTAACAAGAGCCAACTATCAGATGCTATCTGTCTGCAACAGTGCACCACTTTTCCTGCTGGCAAGGACACCAGGCTTGGAAGAGGAGGGGTGGCTGGGGAGTTGCTTCTTCTATAAAGGTTATAAATCCTCAGCATAGCCACAGGCATGTACCCATACACACAACAAAGATTATGAAACATAGATATACCAATGCTTTCTCTTTAGCCAGAAGGTGATGGCGAAGGGAAGTAGAGACCCCTCCAACTGTATGGGGCAGGAAGAAGAAGAGAAAGACAGTGCAGAGATGTGAATTATGAAGTAAATTAATGAGTGAGAGAGGGATTTCTAGCTGCTGGTGGAGCTGCTGGAGCTGGCCAGTATGGGACATTGATTGTGGCACAAAAAAGGTAAATATGCATGGCAAGAAAAGAGTATTACACTTGTAATGTATTCATAGTGTAAATTTGGGGGGTGGGGGTGCTAAGGTTATCCTTCTAGTTGTAAATTAGAAATTGGAAATGTTTGACAGCCCCCACTTTGCAAAAGTAGCTAGTTTATGTAATTTAAATGATGTGAAGACAAGGCCAGGTTGGGATGTAACCATGCATAACCACACCCAGGATACAGAAGGTTTTTCCTCTTCTTCCTCTTCTACTGACTGCACAAATGCAACAACATGACAGGGGAACTCACATATTTTCGAAGGTTCTAAGTTGGTGCTTGATAATTATAAAACATCCTGAAAATAACAGTAAATTACACACACTGATGTTGTTAAAGGTAATGAATTTGGTTAATATTGTTGAGACAGTATTTGGATTTATTTTAAGGTTTAATGATGCTAGTTTGAAACCAGCTTGTATATTAATAAAGTCAATGATCAACTATTTTGATTGGACACATAAATTTAGTAAGTGAGACGGGACTGGATAGTTACACAGAGCCATAAATAAACCTGAGTTATCACATAATGTTTGTTTGCCTTTGTAAACTGGTCACTTTGCCTTTAATTGCAAGTTTGTTCATATTCTAGTGAGTTAATGTATGAGTCCATGTGGACATTTGTGCCAGATGTAATTACATTCTGTTCAGGAGCCTGGTATATAGCATAGACCAGAATGTGATGAATGTAAAGTCAGAGTGACTTTGAGATTTGACTAACAAGATCCAATCAGTTCATCCCTGAGTCCTGATAATCTGTGAGTCCATGATTTTGTCAAATTTGAAAAAATGTCCTCAAGTCATTACAGTCCTATTGCAAGAATAAGGATGTTAGGTAACAGTGACCTTGACCTTTGACTGCCAAAATCTAATCAGTTCATTCTTAAATCCTTACCTTGTCTATGATGACATTAAGGATATTTTGAATACATTCTTTTAAGGATGTCAAGTTTAAGATGGCTGTCACTTGCACAGAGGCCTATAAGGACAAAAACAAAGAATCTTAAAAGAATTTTACTTTTTCACATTTGTAAAGCGTGTACAGTACATGATGTGGGTCAGTACAGCAGAGCTCTTCACCTTCAATAGAGATCATCCAATGGGGTAGTGTGCCACGAGAGTGTTCAGCAATACCATAGATTATTAATAAGCAGGTGTACACAGTCCACTGGATGTGTCTGGGACATCTGGCACGCAAACTTCCAAGTAGCTCCTAAAAAGCCTTTCAGAGAGGAGAGTGAACAGCAGGATGACAAAGGAATGAGGAGAAAGGCAAGACCGAGCTTCAGTCTCAGTAAAGAGTATTTATTTTTGATTTTTTTACAGGGTGTACGTCGTGGTAGCAGACACTGTTATTAAATATTTAGCACTTGGGCCGTCAAGTTAATTTACAGTGACTTTCCTAATTGAAGCTTTGTGGCTGGCCTTACAGACACTGTGGGATAATGGAAGGATAATAATGGCTTTGAAGGCTTTCCTAGTGTGTGTGTGTGTGTGTGTGTGTGTGTGTGTGTGTGTGTGCAAAGATTTATGCTTCATGAACAGATAAGACTTCACAAAAAGAAAAAAATAAAACCTCTTGGTGATTAAGCAAGCCGCCTCAGATAATTCCACCATTTCATCAACGCTTCTTCTCTTTATTGTCTCTTTATCATAATTAATGTGATGTTATCACCTCGCGCCACAGCTGCTCTGGCATTATACAGTTCTAAAAAGCTCTTGATGATAATTGCCTGTCCTGTCTTGTGTCTCTCTGTCTCAATCTTGAGCTTACAGCTTTTCGGATGTGCTCAGTTATAATGGCACCCAAATGATAACACAACAAACATTTGGTTTTGACTGCTGTATCCCATTTGCAGTCAGATTCGGTTCAGCTCTTTGTATCCTTGTGTGTCACGCAGAGGGAGCAAAGTCAGAGGAACTATTTAGTATGGATAAGACAAGCATTTCAGACCAGATAGGATGAGTTTAATTCATTAGGTTAATGAGAAAGGCTTGAGTTCTATCCAAAGACTGCATTTATATTTGGTAAATATAATGAGCCAAATACTGAGTAGTCTGCTGGCACTGCTACTTTTGGTAAAAAAACATTTTTGCTTCTGAATTTTATTATTAACTATTGGGATGTTTACCTTGAATTTTCAAATAGGAACAAGAGGACCTCGCTTTTAAAATCTAAGTGAATGAATAATGCATTACTTTAAATTAACAGAGATGCCTTTGCTTAGAGCTTGTGAATGTGTACAATGATAAAAACAACATTTCTTTATTCTGTCTGCTATAAATAGACAGGGAGTATTCCCTGCTTAGCTTTAGACTACTGGCTTTCTATAATGGTTTGATTCACGTCTTCCTGTGAGCATTCAGCAATACAACAAACTCGGAGGTGGGATACTACCCTCAAAGTCTGAAGGAATGCTATAAATGACATGAAAAACCTTTTTTTTAATAAACCTAGAGGAACGTGGTAAAGAGATCAACAGCACAGAAATATTCAAAATAATTTTTGCTTGTGAAAACCCAGTTGCATTTTCCAGTTCACAACATTTGTTATGCTTCGTTTCTGTACACAAGTTTAAGTGACAAATCTTTACATTTCCATGGAAGATTTCAAAATAATGGCCAAGCTAAGTGGCAGGCGGCCACTTGAGTGGCCATTAGTCCTCACACTAAAATGCAGAATGCAGATGCTTCACAGATTTTGGTCTCATCAGATAAATGGTGTGTTGCTGTTGTAACAATACAGCATTTACAGTAATGGGGCTCTCTAGTGTTTCAGTAGCAGCATTTAACCATGAGGTGGCAGTGAAGAACCACTGGGAATGTTACGGCAAAGCAGCATCAGGACCAAAGGAGGAAAATGCATTAAAACATTTCTCAGTAGTATTTTGTGTAAATGTTTGAAGTTCTTCTACTACTTTCTTCTACTACTGTTATGCTACTTTAAACATCTAGGCAACTACTTTCAGAGAATGACTGTGTGCTTTTGAATACATTTTCTGTCACTTGATTTGATTTTTTAATCATGTAAAATCACCTTCAATTAAATTCTATATACTTTTATATATTAAATATAGAGTAAAATTAAAATGAAGTGTTACAGCAGCTCAGAAAGAAATTACCAAAAAAAAAAAAAAATGCCTTCAACAATTAAAAAAAGCATTTAACGTATTAAAATGCAGGATAGAACAACAACAATAACAAAACTAATAATAATAATAATAATAAATATAACAGTAAGTAAAGAGTGTGTGTGTGTGTGTGTGTGTATGTGCATGCATGCTTGTGTGTGTAATCAATCAGGGTAACGATAAGAAAAAGGCGACAAAAAGACAAACTATTCCTTTAGGCTGTGCAATTAGGCTCATCAGTCTGGAGTTATCTGTGCTATTTGAGTTTGCTGGGAGCAGTCATGTATGTTGTGGAGTCTAATAGTATCAGGGATAGAGGACTTCACAGCCTTTTCCTGGAGCAGCCTATTGCTGAGGGTGCTGCTCTGTGCACACAGGGTGTCCTCTAAAGGTTGGGAGGTGTTTTCCATAACAGCCAACGGTTTGTCCATCACCATCCTCTCTCTCTCCTCCCCTGCTGAGTTCACAGAACACACTTAGGACATAGTTGGCCCTGCTTCATTTTGTTCACTCTCTCCCTGTCTGCTGCTCTCCACTGCACCAGCAGACCACTGCATGATGCTACCACAGACACGTGAAACAGTTGTCCTGCAATATCTAAAGACTCTAAGTCTCTTCAGCAGGTCAATTTTGTCTTTTTTCTCACGACAGTAGTCATGTCTGACCAGTCCAGCATGCTTGTAAGGTATTTGTAGATTTTGAACAGTCTCTATGTCCACTCCCTAGATATTTACCAGTCTAGTTGGAACATGTTTTTAGCTTGCAAAATTCTACAACCGGCTTCGTGATCTTAAGCTGGAGGTCGCTTCACTGACAACTCAAAGTCCTGGATCACTGTGCTGTATTCGAAAGTTCAAAATCAAGTCACACTCCGCTGTCCCAAAGTGAAATTTTTCATGGGCACACCATGCTGCCTGCAGGTGCAAATACATCCACAGTACACACCCGTGTCTGACAAACATTGACAGAAGGAACAGTCTACACAATATTTTCTATCCACACTAACAATATTGTATCCTCATTGCAGTGAAAAACAATAAAATGTATTGGGCAAAATTATAGCTCTTACAGACGATTTAAAAAGTCAGTGATGTAAATAACGAAATACCAGTGTAAATGAGATCAAACCTTTTTTTAAAGCATAAAAATAATGATAAAATCACTTCAGCACACCAGAGATTTTTTTAGCAGATTTGTTTAGCAGAGCAACAAAAGTTGGAATAAAAGACGGCTTGTAGGGATTACTTTTGTTTTTGGCAGCTTGATGACGTCTTCCTAAAGTTAGGACTTTATATTCACAGTGCAACAAGTGGGAAGGATCCCTAATAATTATTTTTGCCTGTGCAAGAACAGAAGTGTCAAAAAAAAATTATATAAAGACGGGAACGTCTTCGTGCCTATTGTTTTCATAGCATTTTTGATAAGTTGCAGTGGTACCTGTACGTAAGTAACAGATATGAATGCTTCTACTACTATGGCAACTAATATAGAGTTTTTAAGTAAGTGGAATGGATACGATCAGATTAAATAAAGGTCCTGGAGTTGTGATTGTCAAGCAGCACAAAAGGTAAGAAAACCAGCATTCAGGACACTTGGTTCAAAGATTCAGGTGCTTTTCTTGTCACAACCACATTTACCGCTTTTAACAATCTTCACTGAATGAGTAATAATTTGTACCGAAAAAAAAAAAGCCAATATTCACGTTAAAATTACTTAGCAGGTCTGCCGTACCAGAAACCGCTGGTAAGATGCTTTCTGCAGGCTGCAATTACAAAAAGTCTTACCCATGTGTGAATTTTTACCTCTTGAGCCCTCGCTGTGAGGAGTGATGGTCTGCCACGGTCTCCCAGCTGAACTGGTCACTTAATTTAGCCCTTCTGTGACATGGCGTAATAGATGTGGAGGGGGATCGATAGAGAGGCGACAATGAATTAATAACACGTGGTAAGTTAGGTGGCTATAACATATAATTTATTGAAGGTGATGTAGTCTGTCCTGAGCTCATTACTCACTGGACACCAGTGAAGCTTCTATCTAACTACTTACTACTCTACTCTCCTATGATGTATAATGCATTCATATTGAAGTGAGAGGTATATGTATACTTATGTGTTTGATGCAGTCTTTGCTAAAACCCCTAAGTTGGTTTATTTTGCCTGGTTCACATCTCCCAGCACAAGGATTATGGGGTTGACCAAAGAGAACTGACCTGCTGGAGATTAGGAGACTGAAGAGCACTTTAAACCAGGGTAATCCGCTATTGACATCTAACAACATTGCCATTAATAGTCAGGTAATCTTGCTTTTTATCCTCACACTCTGTAGCTAATCCTGTCTGCAGCTCAGAAAGTAGCTTAAAGCCTGAGCAATGACACCTTTCCAGTTTTTCCTGTAGACTGCAGAGCTTCCATCATTCAGCCAAATGGGAAAGTTATACAGACAATCATATAAACAGCTGCATGGCCTACTGTGCTGTGATCTGAGTCATTTTCTATCCCCTGCCTTCCCTGTTTCACTCGAACCCATGCAGCTTCGTCAGAATAACATCACACTAACTATGCACTAGTGTTGAGCAACAGCCTGAAACCTCAGCCAGTTTGTTTATCTGTTTGGCTGCAGGATCTAAAAGACCAGAGGGAGGGAGAAAAATGCTAATCACCGACTGTTCAATCACGAGCATGAACATCTCAGTTTCTTGTTTCTGCAGATGGAGATGAGCACAGACAGCGGTGGACTTTTTCTACCACTGATCTATCGGAAAACTATCATGTCTCCCTGAGCACCTCTGTCTAATGTTACAGGTGTTTTCCTTTAGGGAGGAGAGTCGGTGCCACATAAGTTTTGTGACAGCTCCCGACAGCTCACACCTCTGTTTCTATATAAAGCTGTAATCTAGCTTAACCTCTAGTGTGAACCTTTGTTTTCTTTTAAACGCGGCATGACAAGTAACATGGATGCAAAAGGACAAGATGTGAAAAAGACAGGATCTGAGACATGCAGAAAGACTGAGGCAACAAAACGGAAGGAAAAGATGCCAAAAAACTCAATTTTCAGGGTACATTTAACACAGGTTCCACATGCACATCAACCAATTTAATTTGACAAACTATCCTACAGTAATACATTTGCAGACCCAAATGGGCTCAATAAAAAAGTGCAAATAGGCTGCAGTCACAAATCCTCTGTCATGCTGTGAGCCGTTTGGATCCACCGCATTAAATGACACATCATTTACATACACAACATATGTTACATAACAATAGTGCAAAAAAGAGTTATTAAAGTGGCCTCGCCGTTGTTTATGCCATTCACTTCCTCTAATCATCATACCAGTATCATAATAAGGTAACAAGGTAGAACTCAAAAAGAAGTGGGTTCATAGGATTCATTAGATAATTTTTTTATCACTTATTACATCAGAATTTCTTGTAATCATTTTTAAATGAGCTGCAGGCCATGGCACTCTGTGACACTGTTATCTCACACTGCATAAATAGACCTTTAATGGCCTTTTCTGCAATAAGTAGCACATAAAGTGAATAAGATATAGATACATATAAAACAACAACAGTTGTTAAAACATTTGATATTTGACTGGTTATTACTGAGATATGCTAAAACATAAAGAACAAATTCAAAGTGCAGCACAGGGGTTTCATTTATTCTTCATAATTTGATATCAGGTCACATTACTACAGTCACACTGCACTCGGGAGTACATTTTTGTTTTGTGTAGATATTAAAGTCATAATCTCCTGGGTTGATCATGTGCAACTGTACGGAAACATAACACGGGGGTCTGGGAAGGCATCTCTAATCTAAATGCCATTTAGACAGGGTGAGAGGGAGCAATCCACTAGTTATCTAGAATATTTCAATTTGTTTGGATGCTACAGGCATAAAAGTCAGAGTTTTTAAAAGAGTTTTTAAATACAATATAAAGTACCTTAAAGGTCCCATATAATATCTCTTTTAATAACTTTACGGAGGTCTCAGAGGTCCCTTAAAGGTGTTTATTACATTTCCGGCTGAAATGCCACTCGCATCATGCATTGTGGAATGTTTGAAAATGTGTCTTTTTTACTGCAAAAGTCTAGGTTTTAGCATCTGTAGCTTTAAATGCAAAGTGACCTCACAAAGGGAGAGAATCCTGACTGGCTTGTTTTAATCGAATGGACTTTTCCTATACTTGTGTGTGTCTACACCCACCAGGGATGTCTGTAAATGTGCAAAATTTGGAAAATAGAGGACCTTTACATACAGCAAAGCATTTAAAGAAGTTGATACAGAATATTTACTGTATGGTGTAGCACTACCTTTTTATTTTCTGTAGCTATTAACAGTGGTTTCCAGCGTTAAACATATGGTCATATGTTGCTGTGTGAATGCAAATTATTGTGTTCTCTGCTACTGCTGTTTCTAAAACTTTCATCAGTAGTTTAAATTGTAACAATTTTATTTAACCCCCAACTAAGCATAGGTGTAAGTGTTTCACAACACACTACAGTACATTGGAGCCATAGTTAAAGGTAAAGTGTTTTATTTCTCATTATACATACAAAGTGTACAACGAAATTACATTAGATGGTCTTTATAATACTCAAACCATTTAAAGAATCTATGAATGTGTAACTATAACTGCTGAATAATAAATGAATAAATATAATGGTAACGATAAAATACATAGCCAATGAATAGTCTTCACAAGCAACAAATGCTTTATAGTATTAACTGAATGTAAAATTTGTCTTATCCAAAAATCATTAAATTACTTTGCTAATTGTTAAACGTTTATAAATACACTAAGAAGCTAATAATGAATTTGCTCTCATGATAGCATCTTAAATAGCACTTTGAAAAATCGACGTACTTTGTAAATGTTGAATGGGAGAAAATAATGTTCGTGGCAGAAACATGTTCACTCAGACAACTTCAACAACTGTATCTTATGCACCAAAGGAGTATTCGGCTATGATTCATAACCGCATGGGAGGCTCTGACATAAAAGGGAAAAGAAAGAAAAAAAAACCCAACAACTTCGTGGTTCCAGTGTCAGCCTGTGACTTCACAGCGTGTGAGGCTCTGAGGAGCAGAGGGGCTCTGCAGGAAGCTCCCAGTCATGACTGTGTGAGCTGTGAGACAGGAGCAGGGCGCAGAACACCTCCTCTCTCCTCCCCGCAAAACTTCAACCAACAATGGTTTTTAGCATGCATTTATGGAAAAAGGCGTTTGTTTTTGGTTTCTTGTGATGGCTTTGCGTCACCACATATTGGATTGTGTGCATAACAAACGACAGGTTGCCCGGATAATGTTGATGAAATGAACTTTTTGGATGATTTATAGTCGGGCTCCTGTTGGACTTCTGTTGCTGGGCCCTTGCGGGTGTATAGCAGTCATCGTTTTGTGATTTGTATTAAATGCCTGGTGTCCTCTTGTCAAAAGAGCACAGAGCTGCAGCCTTTCTTTGGTATGGAAAACCTCACCATGGATAACCTGACCGTGGAGAATGACACGTCGGTGCTGGACAATCAGACCTTGGGCGTCTGGACGGACTATACTGTTGAATATAAAGCGGCCAGTGTGTTTTTGGTGTCCCTCATATGCGGTGTGGGGATCGTGGGGAATGTGATGGTCATATTGGTGGTTCTGACCACCAAACACATGCGGACACCCACCAACTGTTACCTGGTGAGCCTGGCCGTGGCTGACCTGATGGTCCTGACGGCCGCCGGGCTGCCTAACATCACCGACGCCCTGTATGGACAGTGGGTGTACGGATACGTGGGCTGCCTGGGGATCACCTATTTCCAGTATCTGGGAATTAACGCGTCCTCCTGCTCCATCACCGCCTTCACCGTGGAGCGCTACATCGCCATCTGCCACCCTATCAAAGCGCAATTCCTGTGCACCTTATCCAGGGCAAAGAAAATCATCATGCTGGTCTGGGCGCTCACTTCTGTCTACTGCGTCATGTGGCTTTTTCTGTCAGACACTAAAAAGTTGGTATACGACAACGTGGTGCTTCTCAGCTGCGCCTACAAAGTGTCCAGAAGTCACTACCTGCCCATTTACTTTACAGATTTCGCGGTGTTTTACGTGCTGCCTCTCATTCTGGCCACAGTTCTGTACGGACTGATCGCCAGGATACTTTTCCTAAACCCGCTGCCTTCAGACCCCAAAGACAGCAGCAAGAAGTGGACAAGGGACACGACTCGGGAGGGGAGGATGTTTAGCACCAGCTCTTCCAGCAGCACCACGGCTGCGTCCCGCAGACAGGTGGGTCACTACTAATTCACTAACCCGTCTTCTGCGCGATCAGTGTGTTTGCGTGTGTGAGTAGGGGAGAAAGGTGCCAGCTGCGGCACAGGTCGGTTGTGAAAGCTAAACTCCCTCCAATCAGAAACAACTAAAAGTGATGTCATGCCTTTCAAAATAATGTGAAAGTCAGAAGCATAGCTGCATATTCACAGCAGCGTCGATTCGAGCCAGAAAAGGATCTAGTCTGCTAATAAAGAATGAAATCAATAATTCAGTGACCTAGTCCAGATGTTGGAGCACACGTGGGTAATGATTTTATTTCAGTACACAATAATATAGTTGGGATTTTTTGCTTGATGGCTGTTTGTGACCCCACAGACCCAAAAAGAGACTGCTATATGTATTATAACAACAGTAACAGTAATAGCAATTATAATAATTATTATTTGTTTTGTTTTTTTTGCTTCTGATCTTGTAAAAATCACCCAGACGCACGGGTGAACAGCAGAGACAGACAAGTGTTTCAGATCAAGGGGAGGAGGTCTTCCTGGAATGACAGGAGGGGTGGTACCCTGGGGGAGCTCCATGTTATACTGAAGAGTCTCGTCAATCCCATAGACTTGTGGCTTTTTCTCCAAAATTAGAATTGGTGTTTTATCCGTGATTAATGCACATCTACAAACACACAATCACATGTGTTTCAGGTGATCAGCATTAACCACTCACCTGTCTAAATTAGCAAAAGGTCAAGAAGTAATGAGGTGTTTTGCTCACTGATGACACTGGCAGTGCCCCTATTCAATCTGACTCAACTCACTGCAGCTGAGACACCACACCATAAATATGGATACAATTTAATTACGCACAAGTCAATAATTATGTAATTACACCTGGTAATTAGCTTTGTTATGTTTTGCACACAGATGTGATCAGTTGTCCTTGTTGGGAAATAATTGCATTAAACAGTGATTACACATAGACACACACAAACACACGTGTATACAGGAAAACACAGCTGTTGTCACTATTTTTGGATGGCAGACAAGTGTGGTATATATAAGTATATATGTACAACCACCTAGGACCAACCTGCTGAGTGTAGTTAACCGCAGTAACATTAAAATAAAAGTGTCATCCTATAGTCTCATACTAATTATATTACTGTAAATTAACTGAAAGGAAAAGAGGCAAACAGCAACAAGAAGTTGCTCTAATTTTGGATCATTTAGTGGCCATTATCTTTAGAACATGAACTGACACGTCATGCATGTTTCAAGCCTTATCTCTGACTGCCTTCCCTCTTTTCTCTGATTCAAAATGGCTTGCTTTTCTCTCATAGACAGCTCTCTAGTTCTCATGTTAAATGACCCTTTTTTTTTAACCACAAAGTCTTCACAGGTAAAATTCAAGGCTAAAACAAAAGTAGTCATTTAAAACTAGTTATTGTTTGAAAATCGATCTCACCAGCCAGACCCTGCGTAACAGAAAACACCTGTCTGTCAAGTGTTCCAGTGCTTATGTTCACTTAATAGTTGGGCGATCTCAGGAGCTATGCTTTGTGATGTTACACCTACAGGTAGGTGTAAATATAAGATATAGATACTGTTAGATGTTCACATATTCATTGTAAACCTAAATATCAGCAAACACAAATGAACAGACATTGCAAGTCAAATATTGTTTAGAGGGGACTGTAGATTCTAGCCAAACTGGTTGTCCTTTAAAAAGAGAGGCTTCATGAAATGCCTCAGTTGGTCCTTGTAAATAAAATGACCACTACATGAAGCTTTGAAGAAGAGAACCAGCATTTAAGCTACAGCATGTGCTTGGTTTGAATATTGTTTTAGTTAAGATGTGCCCCATAACTTATCTTATTGTGGAAAGGTGCTATCAAAGCCTCTCAAAGCAGCACTAGCATCAGTGCAGAGAAATTCTCTTCTACAGATTGTTATGTGAGGGTCGCCCTTCAAACCAATCAGAGAAACTCAAACCTTGTGCACCACATGCAAACACGAAAGGGTACTTTTTTCTGTTTCAGTTGCACATTGTAGCTTTAATAATCAGTGCAGGTTGCCCTTATTAGCTAATGGAGGTCAGTGTTCAGGTGCTGTTGCAGCTGTGTTCACAGAAAAAGCTCATAAAATACGAGATTCCTGTGGACGACAATCTCAGTGAAATATAACAATTTTGTTGGTCATGACAATCTCCTTAAAACCTTTCATAGATCTTAAACTTATTGTCCTTAGGATTTGTATCCTAGTAGATTTGGGGTCACCTGGCTGCGAATGGAGTTAGGTTTGGTGATTCACTTCTTTCGCAATGTTTTTGTCGAAAATACTGTACAACGGGAGAACAGCCAGCGTGTTTACAATGCAGCCCAATAAATTCAAACATCTACAGTAATGATGTAAGTCCCTCATATCTGTTTTCTCATTAATTTATCCCCATGCCAAATGGATCTGCCATCAAACATGTTAGAAATTATCTTGCAATAACATTTTTCACATATGACAGTTGTCAGCTATCATCTGTCTGGTAAGTAATGAACACAGCTTGTACTGTGGTTGCTTCACCCGGAAAACCACTCTGTGATTTTGCAGGAAAATGCTTTCATTTTGAAGCAGCAGCAGCAGTAGGTATTATTTAGTATTTAGTATTAGATATCAACAATGTTTGTTGCATTAAAAAACCTCAAACAGGATTGGTGGACTGTGCCACTGACAATGACACTGTTATGGTTATACGCTTCTGCTAAGAGTCGGAAGTCCGAATACAACAGGTATTTGTGAAATGCTTAAAGTTCAATCAGTTTTCCAGTTTCTGTGGTTTTGCTATCGTTGTCACATGTTAACAGCTTACTGAATTTTATTAGGTGACCAAGATGTTGGCTGTGGTGGTGATCCTTTTCGCCCTACTTTGGATGCCCTACCGAACCTTAGTGGTTGTCAACTCCTTCTTGAACAAGGCTTACCTGGACACCTGGTTCCTTCTCTTCTGTCGTCTCTGCATCTATTTAAACAGTGCCATCAATCCGGTCATCTATAACGCCATGTCCCAGAAGTTCCGTGCCGCTTTTAAAAAGCTGTGTCACTGTGGTCCTCAGCGCATGGAGAAACCGGCTTCTTACAGTGTGGCGCTCACCTACAGTGTCATTAAGGATATGTCCAACGGAGAAAGTCCCGACCACTTCACTACAGAAATGGACGATATAAACACACCAACAGATCAGTACCTGGCCACCACCAAGAAGATGCCGTATGAGGACCCTTCTCTATCTGGAAGTGACATCAAGGCCTGACTTTAAACACATTTTCTTTCTAGAAAGAATACAAGTGAAAATGACAGCTGTACTATGGGGATTTTAGAGACATTAAAAGTACACTGACAGTTTCAGTTTAATTTCTTTAAAAAGTGTTTTCCTGTAGGAAATGTTTCCTTCATATGACAAGTATACCTGAAACCAAATAACATACAATGAGATTAGATTTTTCTCGAATTCAGAGACAGGGATTGTGCAGAATCTAGTTTATTAATACATCTGTGCAGCAGTGAAGAGTGAGAAAATCTGGCCTGTGTCTAAAACATCTGAAAACAGAATAGATTATTAATGCTGGATGTGATGTGCCAAACTCTTATGACAGATGATGCTGACACACCTTTTCCGCAGAGTGGGTCACAGTTCAACTACAGCATCTGAAATGATCACATGGGTGAATCCCATTTTTTTCAGAAGAGTATGAAAAAAATCAAGGGAGGATTTATGGCAGGCAGAGGTGATAAATCAAAAGGACATTTGATCAAGTACTGTACTCAAGTACTCTTTTGAGACACGTGTACTTCCATTTTATGTGCCAAAGTGTTTTTATTTCATGTTTTATCCCAATACAATTAAGGGTAATATTGTAGATTTTACTCCACTATATTTATTTCACAGCTTAGTATAGCTCCTTTGCAGATTCAGATTCAGATATCCCCAAAAAACATCAACAGCACTCAGCTTGTCCCTTCAGGGGTCGGCACAGCGGAACATGAGTTTTTACACCAGATACCCTTTCTGCAGCAACCCTCCCATTTTTGTCCGAGCTCGGGACCCGCCCTGAATTGGCCCTTGGTGGCTGGCTGGGAGAACACCTGGTGGGGTGGGATTAGAGCCCGCAGCCCCCTGTATCCCGACCCAATGCCCTACCACTGAGCCACCATGCCCCCCTGAGACTCAGATCTCCCCAGCCCTTATATTTTAATGATTACAGTACTAGAAATGACAAAGACTTAAATTTTCATGACTTAAACAGCATTTAAGTCAATAACATACACTGTTTTCTTAGTGGAGTAGTTTTACTTTTGGTACTTCAGGTAAATTCAACAGCATTTACTTAGTACTTTTCCTTTATTTATATTTAGTTAGGTCAGCCTACAGTAAAAAACTACTAACTGAGTGTAACTTAAGATACTACTTCATTATGTTGAGCATATAGGATGAAGAACCAGAAAAGCCACACAGTAATTACCCACATACTGTAGTTTTGTTTTATTGGTATTTCTCTGAGATCCATGCTACTTGTTCCTGGGGATGGGTCAAATTACTGGAATGGTTGCAGGCACTTTGTGTGCAGGAGATTAAGTTTTGTTAAAAGTTTGAGGTATTTCTTATCTTTAGTGACACATGTATTTCTCGCTTTGTTAACAGTTTGCTGCTTTGTGTCCTTGGGAGTATTGTAACACAAGTCTCCATATCCATAATAATTTCACATACTGTAGCAGTACGAAACATGACAGAAAAGCAGCTCAGTGGCCCTGATAAATTAAAGACAAGCAATATCCTGTATGTCTAGATCAATTATGCCACAGCAGATAGTCAGGCACACTGACCTGGACAGAGTCACACACATTTGAAAGAACCAGTGTTAGGACGTTACATTTTGTAGACTTGCAATCCACTCAATAAGTGCTCCATATTTGAATTTATACCATTATAACAACAGTGCAAAGGCCTCTTGGACTGCAGGGGCCCCCCCTCACGTTGCAGGGAAAACAGGGCATGCTTCATAGCCCAGGACAGATATAGCTTGAAGCAGCCAAAGAACCTCCACACCACGTATTTCTTGATACCAGCAGCACTTCCCATTTAAGGCTGTTGTGATTGTTGGGCTGTCGTTTCCTGTGCCAACACAAAAGTTACCTCAAAGGGAGGTGTTTGTCTCCCCCATCTGAGCATCCCACCCGTCATACCAGTGTGGTGTATTTAGCTAACTCAAACATCTTGCTACCTGATTTTGACGGGGGCTGACATTTCTAAAAGTCTGGGACCAGAGTTGGGCAGTCATTGAAACTTGTTAGGATATTTTTCACTAGTTAGTACTGTAAGGGCTTTTGATTTGAATTTCAGACAGTAATAGTCCGTTGCATTGACAGTTCACTGTGGGGCTGAAACTTTTTTCTTATTGGTAGTTCAAAGGGTTTGTGTTTGTGTATATATTGGCAAAGTAGCTCCATCACTTTTTAATGAATAATATGTTTTTGCCCAACACAGGATTATGGCGGGTTAGTAATAGCCTTAATTTTAGTTGGTTTTTGGGTACAGTATGTTGTCAAGCAATGCATCACATCTACAGTAAATTCAATTTACAATTTTCAAATTAAGGGATTTTTCTATTCTGATTAGTGGTTATATTTTTATTGAACAGCCCTGGGATATCATGATGTCAATTTGTAGCAAAAATCTTTAACATTTGATCATGTTGCCTCCAGAAGCCATGTAGTCTAAATGAATCCACACGCACAGAACCATGACATTTTAATCGTGCTACTAGTGAGAAAGAACAGATGTGAAATTACATGACCTTTCGAAAAGGTTCAAGCAAAGAACGGAAGAGATATTACACACACCCACTTGAACTCAATGTGTCAGTTTAAAATCAACTGAACTGTAATGATTTCTGCAGGGGCTTTAGTCTTAATGGTGACAGACACGCCAAAGCCTTGCAATGTTTTGGTCACTGTGAAGATGCTACTGTGAAGGTCAGTGCCCAGTGTATAATGCTGAGGGAGAAATGTGTAAATATAAAGTGCATATAGAGGCTGTTTGTCATTGATATGGGCTCAGAGTGCACTGCTTTTTCTTTGATTAATCTCCTCAGCAGAACCCACAGAGCAACGATGGAATGTGTAAATAGATTGCAAAGTGCCACACTTGAGGTGCAATCTACAGTATGTGTATAGTTCACCCGGCTATTAAAACTATAATTTTCAGCAGTTTTTTTTTTGTGCTAGAAAATGTGCAAACTGAAGAGCACTCAGAGGGAAAGGGACCTGCCTCATACTGAACAGCAGGCTTTTTGTCTTTTGTAAAGTTGCTTGAAATTGACTGTGCAGTGCAATGTGAAATTAATTCAATATTGTGTTTTCAAATATGTGCCAGTGAGTGCATTTTTTAAAATAATAGCTTTTGAGCCGTTGTTCATCACTGTGTTCTCTATCATTTCAAACCAGTCAGTGGAAGCTAATGTTCCCCAAACAGGTTACAATATATACACAATTCAAAAAAATGAAAGGTTTGAAGTCTGTCGTTTGCAGCATAAAGAAGCTCTCATTTGTGCACTTTTATGTTCAGTTCTTTTTATGGTTTCACTTGAAAAGTATTTCACTTTTAGGAAAACATTTGTAGCAATGTTTTCTGTTCTGCAAAATGTTGCAGCTTGAACACCATCTTTTGTGATGTGAACACAAAGATAACTAATCTTTATACTGTACCTGATGTATTCCCATTCTGAAGCGATGCTTTGTATATTTTCTGTTTACAAGTAGCTTTTGTCTGCTCTTGCTGTTTGATGGATTGGTTTGTATTTTGTATTGTTCTTTGCCTATAATAAAGAGACAATGATTGCAGAGCCTTGTGGATAGTGCAATATTACTAATGTCTTAATGTCTTATACACTGTTTTCCTCTGTTCCTAAGTCCCAACACATCTGTACTAATCTGTTATAAGCAGCCACTGAATAAACTGCTTCACCACAGACACTGCCACGAATTAGGTACAGATAGCCTGTGTATGAGCTATGATCTGCCCGAAGGCATCAATCAGAGGGGTTGATGGCTTGGTTTTGAAGTCAGTCAGCATGTGGAAGTGTGTGTCACACAACCAAAACGTTCCTATCAATCTAGCTGTCTACACCAGTACATCACCTGTGTGTGTATTTTCTGTGTGATAGGCCTTGGAGAACTTTAGTTTCCTTTTCACTTTTCATTAAATATAATTATTCTTTTTGTACAGTGATGGTTTCAAATTCTCTCTTGCCTCCCTATGCTTGTCTTCTGAGTGAAATGCATCAAAAGCAACAAAATAAACAATACGCAAAAGAAAAATGGAATTGATTAGCATGAAAACATTATTCATTTCTTTTGTTTTTCAAATTTTCTACAGGTATGAACAATTGTATCATTATTGTGAATTCTTTTAGCCATAATAATCATGTTTTGAAAATCTGATAATGTGACAACCCAATTCTATGAAAGCACGTCCTGAAGCTACTGAAGTAACTATCAGCAGCACTATCAGAAGCTATCAGGTCATTTTCCTTTAAATATCTGACTCATCAAACCTGCCTCAATTTAGTTAAGTGGCAATGCTAACACTTCTATATATTACAGTAATTATCTCTGCAGTGTTGTGGAGATGCAAAGGACTTGATGTGCTGGGAGAGAATGTACCTCATACACAGACAATAATTGGAAACAGCTGTAACATTTCATCATCCGGCTAATGTCACACACATTTTCAGGGTCGAACCTGTATGCGCATTAGTACACTCAAATGTACTGTTAGAAGTGTAGTACTTTTTTGTACAGTCACACGTTACATACAGTACATGTGTCTGAATGCTATGGACATAAAAACCCTGCACATATGAACCGTTTGATTCAGACTTCTTCGGTGTACAGTGATCAAATGTAGTAAGATCTCTTTTGTAAGACATCGAGGGGCTAATGCACAAACTGCAAATGTCATCATTTAATGCTCAGATAAACTAAACACGGTCAGTCCAAATGATGGAGGGCGTCAAGACAATAATAAGAATGCGTTGCAAGAATTACTCCCTTTTATCCTCAACCTATTAAGCATAATCTATAACTCAAAGATCCATCAGATGTTATGATGCACGCTGCATTGCAACATGATTAATACATACTGCTGAGCAAGAGTTTCCAGAGGGGAGAAGTACTAAGTTCAAAATGGACACAGGCTTTTGTATATCTTCTAAAAGAGTGTTGATATGGAGGTTGTGATGACACTAAATGGGATGAAACCATTTAGACATGTCAATTACCTAGTTCTAATTTTAATAATTAAATACCATGCATGACTGTGTATTGAAAGATACAAGTGAAGATTTACTGGCCAAAAAGAACCACACCAACCTCGCAAATAGTTACATCTAAATGGGTGAAAATGACCCACTGAGCCGAGCTGAAGGGGCCAAGAGAATGACACAAAATAAAAGAGTAAAAGCTTCAACTGTGGACAGCTGCACCATGGAAATTGCCCTGGCTCTGGTGAACCTTATTTATCTGCCTGCTACTGCCTTCCAGCCCTATTACATGTAGAGAGCTGTGCATTTTTATGTTCATTTTGACACAGGGGAGAAAGAAAGGAAATGAGTCTTGGCCATCAGAAGTATGCCATTAAAGCTACAAGGGCCAAACTATAATGATAATTATTAGGTTTTCTCTTGTATGGGATTGTAATGATTCCCTCCAAGTCAAAGTTATGATCTCATCTTCTTTCTTTGATTTATATGCTTGTCAATTGTTTTAGCCACCCTCTTATGCATTAACTAGTCCTGCACTGAGAAGTTTTGAAGGGTCATTCATTCTCTAAATCTGCGTTTTATGTTTTCTGTGGTGTTTGGAGGCAAAACAGCTGACAAACTGCAGCCTTTATTTTGAAATGCACAGCAAATATAACAATTTCCAAGCTTGTTTCATTCCATTACGTTACTCCAGGTTGAATCACGATGTGCATACAGATGAGGAGAGCTGGGAATGCTCATATCTGACATTTCCCTCAACCTCAGAATGTCAATATTGAACAGTTTTATAGCTCAGGGACATTCATCAACACAATCCAAAACAATTAAGGAAAGAAATTGCCTCCAAATTGCTGTTTTGATAGAAATGCTGAGACCAACAAGCTCTGTAAGAATCACTGTGCACTTCAACATGAATCCATTGCTTAGGAAATGCATTTATGCTTGACTTCAACAAGTACTGCAACAGCACACAGTCATTACTGAGGCTGAACTACTCTGAGCTTCTGTATGTTGGTGTAAACACCAAAGTGTGATCAGGTTTTTGAAAATGTTGCCTGTTCATGCCACCTTCCATTCTTCATTTTCTACCTTTAGTTATGCTTCAGTCCTAATTCCAGGTAAATTATTGAACATAAAATGACGGGTACAGGGTTGTTCCTCTCCTGAGCAGCCCCAGCTCAACCACAAAATCTTTTATATTATAGCTGTCTTAGCTTTTTGAAGTAAAAATTGCTGCACTGCTGCCAGTGGTGTTCTGTGAGCTTGGCTTTGTGAGAAGCATCGACAGCACCTCTCAAAAAAAAAAAAAATTACATTTTGGAACATATTTCTACTTAGCTTTAAAACTATATGTTAAAGTGGAAGAATAGAAATTAAATCACAGCAATAAAATATGAAACGTTTAAAAACAGAAAGACAACAAACTCATGAGTTTTCACAGTGCAGAACCAAGTTTCTGTAAAGGTTGTTATATGGGTACAGGTTATATGAGGTACATCAATCTTGTGTGATCGTCACTAAAGTGGCTTCTGCAAAACAGCTCTAAGACAAAAGAGACAAACTGTGAAGGAGCATTCAAGCACCAAGTGAGCCATGAAAAATCCTAAGTGATGAGGGGAAAATAAGACCATGCAGGCTAATGTTTCCATCACCTCAACCAATCAGATTGTGAACACAAAGAGAAAGATTGTGGCATGAAAGAAACCATGTAATCACAGCTTGTTTCTCAGGCACCCCAGGAAATCTCACACTCTAGTGGAGCCTTTATGAAACATGTCAGTGGTCGGTAAGAGTGAAGGGTAGGAGGCTGAAAACAATTTGTGGCAGATGAGCTAGTCACTTACTGTATACGGTAGGATTTGCAAGGAAGGTTATTACACGAGTGTTATTTATGCAACAGATATTTGTGGAATTATCTCTGAGGATTCATGTGTTTATCCAGGATAGTACAGTATATTTGACATCAGCACCAATTAGTGACTGGATACTTTAATGATGTTTTTTATCATTTTAAGTGATTTTCATGTTATTGGCTATGCTGTATATTATACATAAGTACATGTTGTAAACATAGAAACATCTTTAGTTTAGTTTCTTTCAAACCCCTACAACGGATGAATTATTTGACAGTGAATATTGAACATAATAAATGAAATTAAGTGAACAGCAATAGAGGAATACGCAAAGTCCTCATTTATGTGCACCCATTAGCACAAACTTATTGACTAATTTTAGGGGATGTTTTATTAATTGCTCGAATTCTAGGCCAAAACCTTGTGAAAACCTATTGAATCGAACACAGGCTATTAAAGAGCTGAAGGAAGATGAACTGTCTTGTGCAAGGCTGCTTCTTTCATCAGCGCTTTTAGTGACGAGAACGTGCCTGCTGCATAGTACTGAATGTCTTCCGTGCAATGGGGGGGGGGGGGTGAAGTCAGTGTTTAAGCTAAATACTGATGCCACATTCACATCACATTACGGTTTACGTAAGTAGACATGCGAATAAATGGTACAATAACTACAAATGCACCAGCACTGGTAGTTCCATTAAAATCACTTCAGCTAATTTTATACAAAGCTTTACAAAGTTTTGTTAACACCTAGTAAAGCTGTCTACAAGGCACAACAATGGTAGCGTACAGTATAGTCAGTCTACACTAAAAAGGCCCTTATCCAACATTCATTGCAATAATGTGTAAGCACTCCGATGGCAGATTAAAGGGGGCTTTTCTGCTTCTTCTTCCTGTTCTGTCAGTGTTGTGTGAATGCATAATCATGCTAATGTGAGTAATGCATGCAGACCACCCTCTCCACCCCCTACGGTGGTAGTCTTCAGTTTCCCATGAGTTCCTGTGTTAATATTTTACAGTCTTCAAGTGACCAGTGCAATATACTGTATGTACTGCCCAGGTACATCATTTGTACAAAAGATAATCTGAAATTTGGTTTAGTTACACAAAGCTGTGGGAATGAAGCTACAGTTACGTGTTAGCAATTTGGTTTTGAAGCATTAGGGCAAATCAATTGTGTGCGGATGACAGCACTGTTTTTCAGCATGAGTACTGTAATTTATTCATCTGACCTGGGATGCTTGCCAGCAAGTCATTACAATTTAAAATTTAGTCATGTAGTAAATTTATGTAGAGCAATTAACACTAAAATAATATGAACATTCCTCAAGGACCAGAGCAATTACCCACACCCAAGATAATTCAGAGTGCACTTTAATGAGACAACAAGTCAGGTAAAAGAGCAACAGCATCAGAAATGTAATCTGTGTCATGTTTTACAGTGGTTTCTTTCTTCACAGGTGCTACATCAGCACAAGACCATGTGTGTTTCCACAACTGCTGCTGTATATTCCGCTCCTGACGTGTGAAAAGTGTCATATGGATGTATATTGATCTACAGGTCACTTTGCTACTATCTGCAAGGCTGCTTTTAGGTCATACTGTTCAAACACCACACGCCTGTTGCTTGACATTGTTGTACAGAGTAAGTGATTTGGACTAGACATTTTCATCACTTTGTGGGGATTTAAAAACTATGGGAGCGGTTGATAATGTAAGCATTTCCATACAACAATGTTTGATACTAGATTACTGCCATCCAATGTGAGTAAAGCCTATTATAAATAAGGCAGCATGTTTGTAGCTGAAGACAGCGAGTACCTTACAAGTTGCAGTGTGTAAGAAACACAAAAACAAAGCAGCAGAAGAAGGCAGTGCAACTATGTGGATGGGAGAAGTGTCAGGTGTGTGTGTGTGTGTGTGTGTGTGTGTGCAGCTCAGCTCACATTCCCATCATATTGCTGACAGGGTTAGCATTGAGGTGCTTGGATGACCTTGGCCCCATCTTCCTCTTTCTCTTTTGACATATGAGGGGAGTGAGACTGAGCATGGCTAGCTGTTCATTCTACCCAGAACATTTCGCTTGGCACTGTTCTATTTAGGAATATTTGTGAAGCTTTTTAATTTCCATGTGCCAAAAATCCAGGGTAATTCATTTATGAAGTTTTAAATTGTTCTAAAGGATAATCAGTGCTGTAAAAACTGCTTAATTGTCAGAGGTCTGATGAAGCCAGTTCAATATTCTTCAAAAGAACTTTAGAATTACAGTGGTGCAGTATGACTCAAAATAATTGACATTTAATTGCTAATTCCTGAATAGAATTAAACTATAAAAAAAAAGCTATAGCAGAGAGCACCACCCATTTAAAGGCTCACCTTTACACAGCCTTTTTGCAGTAGCCCTGATGAAATAAGACAGGAGCAGGTGAGCAGTGGATGGTGGCTTTTATTTTGCTAACCGATACCAGCTACATGAATATCACCCTGCTCCAACCTCAACACAGTCTCTATAGCAGATTCAATGTAATGTACTGGGTTCAACAAACCTGATTTGTGCAAGCTGACATAACATCTAACAAAGACCAAGGACTCGGTGTAAAAGCTTTGGCATCCATTGGCTTGATCTTATGTTTAATCAGAATTCAGCCTAAACTGAGGTGATTTATCATGTGCAGTATGTGGAACCAA
Organism: Channa argus; assembly: GCF_033026475.1. Lineage (NCBI taxonomy): Eukaryota > Metazoa > Chordata > Actinopteri > Anabantiformes > Channidae > Channa > Channa argus. The sequence continues at coordinate 20,645,440 of NC_090203.1, forward strand.
AGTTTCATGTTTATTTGGGTTCTTCTAATCTATTTGTTAAGGGTTCTTGCAGCTCGGGCTAGGTGAAACCATTAATGAACTTGCAGCATGTTACCTGCTACACTGCTTCAAGCAGGTATTTCACTCAATATGTCCCCACAAAAGTAAGTACTCTTTGCACACCTGTTTGACCAACTGCCATTGTACTGGATGATAAATGAAGTGGTGTTTGGCAGTTGTGCTCTATTCTAGAAAAGTTTGTCTAAAATATATTCACTGTATGTTTACATAGCACTAAATTGGTTCAGGGAAAAATGTTCAGAATTGTAACTAACATTGAGGACAGTGAGGTCAAGTTAATGTGGTGTTTTATTTTAAAATGACTTTATCTTATCACAAAAGTAAATATTATTTGTGCTACAGTACAGTACAAGCCACTTGACATTTGTTATTTGAACAACTACCACTGCATAGTGTTCATGCAAGAAACTGTTATACTGTTATTATACTTTGTAAATTTAATTATTTGTTTGGGACGAAGCCTCCACCTTAATGATTTGATTTAAATCAATTAGGAGGCAATCTTGCTACAGCATACCTGACCCCTGTAAATACAAAATGCATCAGTGTTTAATTAAAATGAAAAATTTGCACAGGTAAAATATACTACATTTCTATTCTTGATGTTATTAAAAAAATGGTACCCAGCTGTTGCAAGATGAAAACCCGAATTCACATCAAGTAAAAAAGCTTTAAAATGGTGAAAGAATTCTGTAATTATGAATCAGAATTTTTTTAGGAGTAGGAGACCTTTGGCATGGCAACCTCAAAATATCTGAAATCCTGGCTCTGCTCTTGTGATTGTTCATTTTCTGATACTGCCCCCATCTGTCACATTGAATTATATCTTGGGGCAGTAAATTAGTGGAGCTTAATAGACACGTCCTTCATGTGTAGTTAGGATTCAATCTACAACTACCACTGTCAATGAAACTACTGTAGAATTATATTTTCAGACAGATATTGCCGATGTTTGTGTTTGGTTCAGCATCAGACCAAAGTCAAACTCACCAGCAGCAAGGTTTCTTTGTTTCTCCTTCTAGGCTGTCCATTTTGTGAAGTCGGGAAACATTGATTTTCATTTAGACAGACTATTGTCTTCAGAATCGGAATTTTGCAGAACTCAATAAACTGCCATAGTTACCTTCTCAGATTTGGAAAATCAATACTTTTTTTACAACTTTTTTTATTCACAAAGAAGACATGGAGTAACTTCAGTCTCTTCCAGCCTCCAGGTTATTTCTTCATCAAAGAGACAAATCAAGAAGGTCAGAGAAGGGAACCAGTCAGACACCCTGAATCCCCTCTATCACAAACTAAACCGGACATAATTCCTCTGGATATCTTCCAATCAACAATGAACTGAGCAATGATTGCATGGATGTATCGGAGTCAGTCAAGTGCCATCCCATCCACAGCACAACAAACACTATTGACAAGCTACTTTGTCTGGCTCACAAGAAGTCTAGTCACTGACATGTCCTACAAGCCAGCGCAGGTTCTGCTTCAGCAGTCTTCCTCACTGTATGTGAATTATATACTGGATTATACAAGACTGACCTAGTTGTGTGGTTAGTTCTCTTTTCCTTCCAATAAGGAGAGATTAAGAAGCAGATAAGGGGTTAACGTAAAGAAAACCCATGGAGTTCTGAGTAAGACTAAACATATTAAATATTAAGAATAGATTTAATTTGTCCTTCACCATATGGGGAATTGCAGCACACGTTAGTCAAATTTCCAACATGACCTTTGATTGAAATGTGAAAGTCTTTGTTGCACAGTCCATCCTGAAAATTCTTTTTATGCATCCACTAAGATTGATAAAATGATGATAAATGATAATAAAATGATAAAATGCAAAAAGGATCCTCTGGTCCTTAATAAAAAGATCTTGAGGTATTCTGTAAAGAACGAATCTACCATGAAATAGAGATTGATTTGTGAGTCTTGCTAGAGATAACCCACCTCAGTTAGATAAACCTGAAACCCTATAAATATACAGTCTGCTACTTTCCCAGTAACAACTGACAGACAAATATGGTTGCTAGCTGATACACATGAGTGGGGAAATTTCCAGACGTCAGTGACCAAAACAGAGGCAAAACAGGTCTAACTCTGCTTATGGAATCAACTAGAAATAAAAACAAGCAACCCTTTCAGGTTGACCTAGAAAAGTTTCACTGGTATTCTACTGGCACTCTGACTGTAAACCTATTTGTTCAGCATTTATTTCTATGTGTTTTCAGAGTCAAAGGGAAAAGTCTCATGATGCATATGAAGCTAAGAATTTCACTTGAGAAAATGGGGTTGATGTAACAGTAATACAGTTCCACCTATTGGACAAAGTCTCATGAAAGATGCTTTAATGATAATTTGCTTAATGATTGCATAATCTATTTTGCAAAATTTCTTCTTGAAAATAAAATAATTACAGCCAGTTCTTTGAATGCTATTTTTGCAATCAGGATGGACCGAATGCAGAATCATGCTCTGCATTGGCCTATTAAAATGACTGAGTATGGCCCTGTTATTTTATTTTGTATAAATGAATTTTTTTCTCAATTACATCTAAGCAATAATTCCCCAAGGAGGACCCTGGAGAAAGTTCATATGAGTGTGAGGCTCAGGATTTCATTTTCCTAACCACAATTCTTCCCTATGAAATTGCACAAGCAACTTCAGTGTTTTCTTTCTCATCATTTCACTAATTCGATAGGTAATTTATTTAATGATACTTATCACCAAGGCAATGCCTGGGGACAACAGTTAGTTCAGCTCCACTGAGTATGTTTTTGTGAAAAATGAGTTTCCTAACTCAGCTGTGACTCAAACAAAATAAGACTTTGAAAAATACTGTATGTCGGCAACAACTTCAAAAACTTCACACAAAGGCAGCACTGCCTTATTAACCAACATTTAGCATTTTACAGATAAAATAAAATTAATAGCAATCTCTCCAGCTTCTGTGCATGCACAGCTATTACACCAGGGCCACTGGACACCCTGTACCAACAAAAATATTAAAGGTAATTTATACAACAGAGCTAAAAGGAGAAAAGGGATGATGGGAAAGAAACACAATACTCCATCACACTCTTATACAGTAGATATCTAATCAACCATTAGACACTGATTATGTCCTTGTACCAATTGTCAGCGGAGCTTCCCTGATGTTGCACAGCCAGTGTGACTGTGGAAGAATCAACTTAACATCCAAATAAAAATGCCACAGTTCAAAACAAGCTAAGAACATGGGGCGGTTGCATTAAATTACTTTGACCAGCCCAGAAGTGTTACAGTAAAAAGGATTTATCCTCTGAGGCCTATGAAAGGCTGAACCATTGTAACTGTTTCTGGCATATTTGAGAAAAAAACACAACCTCATGGCGATGCTAGAATTAAAGTCAGGTAATGACGAAAACCCTTTGGCTTCATCTTCAACGAACCACATAAGTTTTACCAAGAGTAAGGGCAAATTGCTAGTTATGGCAACTAACAGTTGTTGAGATATTTTAGTCTAAATGTGGCTAAAAATATCTTGGTTCATTTTAGCACTCTAACCTAATCTGCTGTATTTTTAATGAATTTATGGTCCTTTAATATATTATCATAATAACAATAATAATAACAAAAATAATACAATCCTATGTTATATAGCCCTTTCCAAACAGTTAAAAACTGCATCAGATGTTAAAACATTTATAAAAAGGTAAAAAACATGATATGATAAATCAATCAAATCATACAGTTAGAAAAAGAAGTGCCAACAAATACATTTGATCCTGGTACCAGACACCAGAGGACTGAATTGGTAATGATGATCAAGTTAGTCTGTGTCCTGTTCTTGTGATTCCACTGACTTTATAATTTACCATTTGACATCTAATGTTACTGTAATATCTTGCTTTAAGACATCGGCACCATTTGGGAGAAAGTTCCCTGTTTGATAAATGAAGCGTTCACGCCTCTTTAGAAAATTTCATTTAAAGTGATTAAGAGCTTCTCAGACTAGCAAAATGTAGTCCTTTCAATTTAGGGATTCAGCCACTGCATCACTGCTTCTCTCCCTGTTTTAGCTTCCCAGTGGAGTCGCCTGTCAAATGCTTGGCACTGGCTCCTTTTCAGCATCAGGAAAGAATGCTGGGACGCAACACAAGCTGGGAGGCTTTTATGAAAAGACAGTTACGTGATGCTGTTGTAATCGGGGCTGTTAAAACAACTGTGAAAACCACACAGTCAAGCTAAAGCCACACTGAGTAAACTTTGGTCTTCTCATTACTTTATCATCAACTTGAGTGGAGGGCAACATGGTACTAGCAAGTACAAAATTTCATTCCCTTTCTACGTCCTTTAACAGTAGTTTCTGAAAACCTATAACAAGTTCTCACTGCTACACTGCTTTTCTCTCATAAGTGGGGAATTTAGCCCAAGAGACTAGAATACGATTGTAACAAGAGAAGATGCATTGCTACATCTTTGTGATAATTTTGCATGTAGGGTACACATTTTACACACACATATATATACTGATATATATATATATATATATATATATATATATATATATATATATATATATATATATATATATATATATATATATATATATATATATATATATATATATATATATATATATATATATATATATATACGTACAAGTGCAAGCTGTTTATCACAGGTGAACCACTATTTCACACAGACCTCGGCTGCAACAATTTCGAGTCACCAACTAATGTAATATGATTACTCAGAGCAAAAACCCACGCAAGTGCAGGGGAACTTACAAACTCCACCTGGAAAGCCAGGGCTGGCCAGGGATTCGAATAAGGGATTTTTTAGCTGTGAGGCAGCAGGGCTAACCACTTTACCACCGTGCTGCCCCATGTTTGCCCTTTGCAACATGTTTAATCATACTGTTGTGTAAAATTACTCAGTACCTTAAAGATTTAATTGACCTTTATGGGTTTGATGTGACCTTAAATGCCTGATTCCACCACAGCTTAACTAAAACTATCCGTATGCATGTTGTTATGTTGTTATGTTGTTATGATGTTTTAAATTGCAACATGGCACAGAATTCAGTGACGATTGGTTGAATTAATTGTTGTGATTGCAACATCACATATGACTGGATCAACTGCTGAGTAGACAGGTACAAACATAAAGTACCAAAGTAATCGTAATAAAGCAATTTAGAGTTCAGAAAAACCAGGTGACTGATGGAACAGTAAGGCGTACATAAAAAACACGTTTAAGTCAATGTCAAGAAAAACTTGAGCGTTTGCTCACGTGGTAGTTATACACACCACAAAGCTGATCGCCGTATTGGCCTTGTTAATACAGTGGTTTCTTCTCATGCACTGATTTGCTAAGCTGAACAGCCAATCAGAGTGTTTTTTATCACCAACAAACCGCAAAAATGAGCCCAACTGACACTCACCGACGAACCAACTGTCAGCTCAGTGTGTCATGACCTAAGAGACAAGAATAGTGAAATTAACTTGCAAAAAGGGCATATTGTGTAATAATACCCAGCGTGTCTTTATGTTACATTAAAATGACATGCGTTCAGAAAACATATGCAACAAGAAAAGATTTGAGCTTTAAGGATAAGAAATTTAATTCAATACAAAAGCAAAAAGCCCGGGCCATCTATAATGTCGTAAATAAGACAGAGCCTGAACCCCCCCTTAACTCAATTTTAAAATCAGTGTAATGGGACAGATTAAATGATTCACGATTTAAGTGAATTGTATGTAGGAAACTGAATCAATACATGATTGTTTTTTTCATCATACTGTGCGTTTCTCTCTTTATGTAAGTAATGCTGATCTGAAACAGACTGAAATTGCGACAGACAGTGGTTTATAGTCCGTGCAGGCAGTACTGCTGGGCCGCAGATGGACATGATTGACAGCCTGAATTCATTCAGGTAACCTTTATATTCATTGTATAAGGTTAGACTGTCATGTTACATTTAGACATGGTTTTTTGCTTGTTGGGGAAGCAGGTCTATTGGTTAAATGACAGCAGCAATACAGAAAATGAGCTGTGATCCCACTTTAATTGAATAGCGTCTACGTCTGTCTTCTTTTAATAATTAATGGGCTAATGATGAGTTCTAGATGCATTTAGAGGAAGGCCACTCGCAATTTTGGGTTTGTGCGCTTTCCCCTGCCAGACAATACATCAGCGTGAGAGCTACAATGTTCTAACCTTTTTTGAAAAGCGCTCGTTTTACAGGCACCTGCGGCTTAATAAAGAAACCTCTGAGAATCAATAATTTTCATTGCGAATATTTCCCTCCTCCCTTGAAAGTTTTCAAAACAGCTCTACATAATGTCACGGGATGAATGCATATTTTCTACTCAACAAACAAACAAACAGGCAAAAGACAAATGCTGTGTATGTGGTTTAGATTGTGAGATAACAGCATTACTAACGTGAGGTTGTCACAATTTATGAGGGTCTCCCATGAACTGACCACCTTGTTCATCGTGACAGACAGAAGATCTTGTCAGTCTGTTTTAAATACAGAGGCCAACATGTAAAGGTGTAATGTGGCTTGACGGCCAGAACAGGGGGGGAAAAAAAAAACCCTCTCAGGTTTGTGGTTTACTCTTTGCGCTCCACCTGAGTATTCATGCCCAGAGCAGCTTATGCTTACATCACCCATCCATTCCCCTCAGTGGCTCTCGTGGTGCCCGAGGGATGAAGTGTGTTATTTTGGGTTCACATTGTCTTCGGCTGGAGAGGGGAAACTGTCTGTGCACACCGATCCTTCATAAACCTCAGGGTGCTTAACCTTTACATCCTCCATCACTTAGCCATCTCATTAGCTGCACATGTCTTCACTTCATGGATTCCATATAACACAGTATAGATTGTCAGCTTGATAAGCCAGGTCCACGGCCTAGGATCATACAGGTCCTCTCCATAGTGTGAGCGACCACGCCACTTGCCCCACCAGGAAGAGCTGGATTTGTTTTTGCAGGTCTGATGTAAATGGACAGCAAAGCTTTGTGTCAAAAGCCCTGTCCTTTAAGGCTCATTAAACCCTCCTGGTGCATGGTCACCTACAGGCAGACTGGCAGACAGGCGGGGGAGTCTAGCATGTAGAAAGACTAGTAAGCACGCAAGCAATGTATAAGCGCAGTACAGCAGGCTCCTGCCGAACATTACCATATCCGTGTTCTTCATGCTGCCTACACACCTGATTAATGAGGATGGACTCTGTGGATGGCTGAGAGAGACGGTTAGCACAGACAGGAGGGGGATAAGTAGACAAAGAGAGGAGGAATAAAATGGAGACAGATATTAGGGACAGAGGTAGGGAGAGTGAGGAAGGGAGAGGATTTGGAGATAGCAGACAGAAAATCAATTATGAGGCTTAGCCACAGTGATCCAACTTTCAAAGCTCCTCACTTTAGAAGTTTGAATACTCTCAGCTTTATCCTAGACATGGTTTCTGTTTGTAATAGCTTCATAGATTCATTAGAAATTCAGCCCGATGATTTGCATGGCATGCAAAAAAAAACGAAGCACTTTCCTTTCAGTAAGGCAGCTACTGTATATATATCTATATAGATGATATATATATATCTATATATCATCTATATAGATAGATAGATAGATAGATAGATAGATAGATAGATAGATAGATAGATAGATAGATAGATAGATAGATAGATAGATAGATATTCACAAAATAGTGTCTCATTAAAAATATTTATGTCATTCTATCAAATTAAATTAAAACCCTGTTTAGCAAACTGTTTTACATATATTGCCACCCAAGTATCTCTGGAGAGAATGGGTGAGAGAGTGTCAGCAGTCCATGACATGTATCACCACTGCTGACATTCATTATTTATAACCATGTCCAGCCGTGAGTTTCAGTTACGCTCGAAAGTGGCAAGGTGAAATAAATAAGTGTGTCTTCATGAAATATTTAGCTGCAGAAGCAACAAGGGATGTTAATGACAACTGGCTGCACAGCATTTTTTAAATTTGACCATTTACCATTTATTGTATATACTTCTCCATGACTTAATGTTACTGGAGCTATACATCAGGGTTATTTCAGAAGGGGAAGGGAAGCATTCCTAATTACCTTACTAACTGTGATTTTGCAAGCTCATGACCATGGTTACTAATATAAATTAATGTTTACAGACATGTGTTTACACAATTGATCCTTGTCTTTCACCTGACTGCAAACCATATCTCTTTTGTGGAGCATTCCAACAGAGACCATCCATCCATCCATACATTCACAATCTTTAAACACTTGGGGCTGGAGTCTATCCAAGGTGAGAAGCTTTGCTTTGTTGTGCTTTTGGATGTAGCTCAACCTTAACATAAATATGTAAAACACTAAAACGTGTAAAACATGTGTATTTGCTTCAGAGGAACATTTACATGGCATTTAAAAATGAAAAGTAAATATTTTTGAGGTATGTCACTGGTGTCTCATTAGGTTGCTCTCATTTTGTCTTCATCTGATACTGCACTTAAGTACCTGGTGCACTCGACATGCAGACAATAATTAATTATTGTTGGAGGCCCCAAACCCAATAGACTTGGAAGGTGAGGAAACCTACATCATCATGATTTTGCCTTTGGAGGGGCCCCCTCTGCTGACACTAAGTGGATTCAAACAGTGGTGAACTTGTTTGTATGGAAAACAACAGGTGCATGTGCAGGTAATAAGTGGACTCAGGTTGGAAAAAATGCACCGTTTGAAAAATTGTGAGTGATGCATTTAAACTGCTGCATACATTTTCATTCTATGTGGCATAAAAAGGAGCTTTCTCTAAAAGCAATCAGGATACAGTCCCTTTTTATTGTTAACAGTACTCTAGGTTCCATTATTTATCTTTCTGGTTTTCTAAATATATTTAGGTGAAACTACCTCACTGTACCAACGGTAACCAATGTGGCAAAAACAAAGGAGCACATTTATCAGATGGATGATATTTATTCATGTCCAGCAGCAATTTTTAAAAATCACATTGCAGGAGCTCTATTCTTGCAGTTCTTACCCAATTTTACATGTTGGTATCATCAGACTTCTACTGCTTAGTTGATGTATGAAAGGGGGTAGGATCTGGGGAATAATGTTAACCTCTACACATGACCTGCTAGCGAGGCTCCTTACATACAAGTAAACCGAGGAGGATGGAGGGTCTGTGTGTGTCAGAGAAGACAGCTGTATACACTGTCTTCAGGCGTGCAGAGGCAGTTAAAACTGCAGCCCAGACTAAACATGGATACTATATATGAATTAATATATACTTCTCACCCGCACAGTGTGTAAATGTATTGCTAAATTACAAAACATTCTGCATTCCCCTAACGCAAGTGCACATTTTTCATATCCTTAAATCATTTCCAGAGCTTTGTTCAACCTTTTATAAATAGTCAGTGAATGTATACAATGCATTTGTAAATCTTTTGTCTTTTATATACTGTACAAATATGAGTAAGGTTTTTAGCAAAAGTCAACAGTTTTGAATGTATCGCATTTTTTATACTGTAACGTCTCTAAATGTCGAGCATTCCCGCTCCAGCATTCCTGTTTGTGAATCAGTGCTACACTGTTCTTCGCAGTCCAGCATAATGGATAATGGAGACCATGTCAGTAAAGGCCCAGCATTCGATCACACCCTCACTTCTAATGATGGACCCTTTCTTGGCATAGTAAGTGGAATAAACCCGTTTCAGTCCTACCTTCAATCAATCGGAGAACTGATTTTGCTGATGTTGTCTTCTTGATATACAACCCCAGCATACTAAACACCCACTTCCTTCTTTTCCATCCATCATCCATTCTGCTTAAGCCCAGTAGCTAAGCGTGTGTTGCTGTGGGAGTTGCCTCCCTCTGCAATGATATGGTAAAACAAATATGTGAACTGTGTACGACTGTGCAGAACTTAAAGCCATTGATATTCATGGCTTTCATCTTTGGTGGCTCAAAAACATTAGCTCATTCGCAAATTAAATTGTCAGTTTTATTTAGGTTCCCATTTTTTAGAATATTTGCCTTAAGTCTGTAACCCAGAGACATCACCACTTTTGGTGTTTCTGAGCTCTTCCCAATATTGTCTTCATCCTCCTCCTCCTCCTCTACTGAACAGCACTTATTCAGTTTTCTATAATGATGTAACTCAATGCCAAGCTTGCCAGTGAGGCTCTGCCGTTGTGGATGGTCGGGTCTGGTGGAGGGGGCCGGTTGCTCAGCAGTCTTCTTAGGCCAAACTGGATGGCGTGACAGGAGAAATGTCAGCCATTGCTGAACCCTGGAGAGCTTGGAGTCTTGCTGCTGTGACGGAAAAATTCACATCGCTGCACGCTGCCATGAGGACAGCAGACAATGAATAAGTGTTCACATCCCAAAAGCCTGGAATAACGAAAAAGGAAATTGCCCTAATAATGTATGGCCCAGGAGAAATATTAATATAATATCTTACACCAACCAAGCATCTGAAAGCACATACTGCCAGTATGTGAACGAAGCTGTTTTAAAAGCCTTTCACTACCATTACACTGGACAAAGTGTGTATCCATTATAGCACCCAGATCTTGAGTAAAGGTTTTCAATAGAAATTTGACATTTACATTTCATACGGCAGGTAGTACATACAAAGCTACAGTACATGTCGCACTTCTGTTTGCTCGTTCTGTTTCACTAATGTGCACACATTAACAGCCGTTTGCCATTTTTGCCTCAAGTGAGCTGTCAACCTCTTTCACCCGAGCCTGAGAAGACGTGGGCTTATCACAATAGTGCATGACAGACTCAAATGTTAATGGAGGATCGGCCAAGCACAGGGAGGCAGCTGGAGCTCTTAACGCTTCCTCGTCAACCAGAACTGTGAAATGTGCCTGGTGACCTTATCACTTTCCCGACGGCTTTCTTAAGTATAATGAAAATAAGTAGCTCAGTAATAATAGCAACATTTCTTTGTTTATGTACTGATAAGTAGACATAATGTAAATCCTTCAGGGGAAGTAGTTGAATGCCAACAATTTATAGTATGTGCTTTATAGTAAATTCTTCTTGTAGGATACAGTATTGTGGGTTTATTTAAGGAATAGTTTGATATTTAAAAAGAAAACATTCACTTTCTTGCTCAAAGCATTTTTAAAACTAAGACACTCACATATAAAAATCTATAATATGAATTATTTTACAGAGGTAGAATAAGTAACCATACATCTACATTATATGGTACTTTTTTGTATTTTTTTTAAAATTATTTTTATGATACCAGTGTCCAGGACCAGGCTTGTTGGAGAAGATAATAACAAAAATTACAAGGTTTTACTGGGTGGTCAGGCGAGCTGCTTCCAGTGTTTATATATACTACATACAGTGGTAGCAATCTTCTCGCCTTAGCAAGAACACGAACAAGTAAAGTATGTGTTTTCAAACTCCAGAACCATTCCTTGAGGCACATGACATGTTTTAAGAAATATCAGACTCTGCAGAAAAATATAAAATTTATTGTAGACATGTCAACATGCACAGGGGTTGGGGGTGGGGGGTTCGGTTTAGCCACTAAAAACTGTCAAAGCGGGAACACAAGCAGATGTTATAGAACAAACCACAACAGTATTTTTTCTCCCTTCAATATGACACGGGCTGAACATTGTGATCGTGGTGACATTAGTCAGGAGGAATTCAAGAAACTGTAGTGATACCTGCTAAGAGGCTCTGACACATCCGGCACATGGAGCTCAGTTCTGCATCAGTGACAGTGGGGCTACTGAGATTTATTCTCCAACACGAATTTATTTATTTATCTATATTCTTGTAGAAATCAAGGCTGGAAAAGTCTGTTAGTATGGAACAAGAGAACCTGAGGATGATCAAAAGTGTCTGTTATCAGTGGCAGAGAGAATTGAGTATCACGAGAGGTGAATGGGGGTGGATCTGCTCAAGTGGTGAAAAGCAGCTGGCTGTGGTGGGCTCCATCCTGCTCTAAGTGTAAACAAGGTACAAATATACACCAGCTCCCTTCAGGGATGATTTAGCATGATTTTTTGTGCCAGGTGCCCTTCCTGCCACAACCCCGGTGGGGTGGGAATCGAACCCACAGCCTTCTGCATCCCAAACTAATGCTCTACTACTGATGCACGAGGCCCCCAGCACATTGCACATCAAACACATTATTATTTTGAGTTATGCCATATACATTTTTTCAGTTTCATAATAAAATGAATGATTGTTCTGTTTTTAAATTACATTTCAACCTTTTGGATTTATTTACTGTATTATTAATATTTTTGTATTAATGGCAGACAATAAAGACAGACTTTCTGTCAATATAAAGTTTTTTTTTTTCATTTAGCCATGGCACAGTAGAGTTACTGTAAAGGTTTGTTTTTATTTGGTATAACTATGTAGAACTCTTTTTTCACTTTGAAAAAAACTATTTTAAAAAGTATTTTGAATTGACCGTGACTGAATGTTGTTGTCAGGGACCGAGCAGGTAGACACAGGACACAGGAGTAAAGTCACAAAAGAAAATGGGTTTTATTTACCCAAATGTAACATATACAAAGAAATTTCGATTTATTAACAAAATGTGCGCCCTAAAAGAGCTCAACAAAAGATAGCTAAACTTAAACTATCAAACTGAAATTACAACATAAATTCTAATCACAACAGAGACAAAACAGATCTGCCCTGATTGACACACAAGAGGCAACATATATACTGGCTGGCCAAACCAATATGACACACAAGGGGCAGACATAACTATAACTGGACAAATTATAAACAAACTCTAGACAAACAGTTTAACAACATCATCCCATTACTGAAATATGAAAAAGCAATAACAAAATAATGAACCAAACAACATTTAATAACCTATAATGTCTAAAGAAACATATTCCCCATATTGTCCCCTCCCTATGTCAAACGGGGTACTTGGTACAATCCAGGCCCAGTAGGAAGTATTTAAAGTTGATAAAGGCCTCAATCCATTCTTTTATCTGGATGGCCAACACCCCCGGAGCAGCAAAATGAGAGAAATTAAATTAATACAACTTAAACTTAATAACAAGAAACCAAACTTAAGGAAAAAGGTAAGTGAAAACATTACCAAACAAACTTAGGGTATGGCCGAGGCTGTGGCCATCACAGTTGTAAACACAAAGAGTTTTGAGTTATCAATACAGTAAGTGCAAATAAGGCAGTTACATCCCAATCTGGGTGACACATGCAATAACTGACAAATTTCCTGGGGCGGCTTTGTGTAATGTTGTTTTCCGAGTGAAGCTGTGGTGTGCATGGTTTTTGCACTATGCGGGACGGGGACTGCTCTTTTTGTGGACAACTACAAAGCTCCCAAAGCCTGTGTGAAGCAGGATTTAACTTTCTGTTACTGGCCTATGTGAATGATAATGATGACATAAAAGTTGCACTTTGCAGAAGTACAGTCGTAGATACCGTGGATTTTATTTCCCTCTCACAAAAGTCATTACCTCTGGCTGATGACTTCAGACAAATGGAAAACCTGTTACCAGAGGGCAGACGGAGGAATGTCACACTTTGTAAACCTGCGCTTCTGATGCCCTTGCAGCTTAAAAGGAGAAGTCTGTTTGTTTGCTTGCTTGCTTGCTTTTCAACCTGACATATTTACCATGGAGTAAATTCAGATTGTGACTTTATTTTCAAGTCTGGAATGAACAAGTCCCATTATCTGCAATATTTTCCTCCTCAGGCAGCTGCAAGCAGTGAGTGCAAGAACACCAGCGGGTTCAAGATTGACACTTCTGTCAGTGCCTCCTCTTTCATACAGTTTCAGATGAAAACGGTCAAAAATTAATGCGACGCATCCTTTTGATAGTACAGGCATTAATCCGTCATTGCATGTACCTTTTTGAGTTTCCAAACAAACCAGCATGATAAATGGTCTGCACTTATATGGCACTTATCGGTACCTGAAACGCTTTACACTGCTTCTACTTCCACTTACAATCAAGCACACACTCACACACAGATGATGAAGCGGCTATACAGCTGACCTACACTCACCAGCAGCAACTAAGTTGGGGTTCAGTGTCTAGCTCCACAACACTTCAACATCCGACAGAAGGAGCTAGGAATTGAACAAACAGCCCTGGGATTGGTGGATAACCACTCAACCACCTATACCACAGTCACCCTGTGTATATGCATGAATATACCGGTTTATCAGATCAACCAATTTGTTCCCATTAAATAAATTAGCATAATGTCTGTTGCAGGCAGCTTTCGTGAAGTTTACTTTTGGTTTGGATTCATGCAAAATTCATATTGAAGCTGTAGGATCCCTACTGGTTGCCCCTGTATTTGTGTTTTTGTGCATCCTTGTATCTAGAATCTTTGCTATCTGCTATTAAGGTATAGAGTGCAAAGTTAGTGTGTTCTCACTGATCCATATTAGCCACACATATTGGAAAAATTCCAGGTTGTAATAAATCACAATTGGAATCATTATGACAGCCGTAGGTGCAATTTCATAAACAGCGCGCCCCATTATCTCCTAATGCATTGTTCACCAACTCTGTAATACCTCATGATGTGCACTGAGGATTTTATGAATGAAATGTCACTATTAATATGCTCATACGCTAACATTAGATTGGACTATCAAGTAAAGGAATCGTGTTATTAATGTGCCAGTAGCTGACTGCTCAGATTCAGTTAGCATCTTCTGCGCTAACTTAGTTAAGAAATTCTCCAATGAATTTGCAAGAATATTAATATGAAAATATATGTGAATGAAAAAGATTAATTCAAAAATGTATTAGATCATAACAGGCAGTGGAAATGATTTTGCACAGTAGTAACTATGATTGTGTCACACATAAACAATTTAATATCAGCCCGTCTATGAAGGGCTCAGATGAGCTCAAACCACAGTTGTTTCACACCGCAGCTCTCTGAAGCAGCATCCAGCTCACCGCAACACAGATGCGCCTCAGGCCTTAACACAGGCTGCTCTCTTTAACAATTTACCTGATTTACAGCCGCTCATACCAGCTGCAATTCAGTCTGAATAAACAAGGAGCAGATGGCCACTTAAAGGCACAAGTGTCAATCAATGGGGTATGAAGGCAGCAAGAGATGCTGGAGAGCATCAACACACCTGTGTGACAACATGCAAATGTATGCCAGCACATACACGCACACACAAACACTGTCAATCAAACACACACACGCAAGGGTCACACCAGCATATAAACTATCAAGCTTTTTGGAAATGGTATAATGTAGTTTATACAGTATATTAAGATTTACTTTTTGTACTTGTAACATATTTCTAGTTAATACCTTTGCAGTTTCAATTAATTTCTGAATGCAGGACATTTTTTTTACATTTCTGTTTAGTAATTTGAAAGATGGTTTTGTCCAAAGCTACTTACAAGTGAGGTAAGGAAAGCAATAATCTGAGTCAAGGAGAAAACATCAACGCAAAGTTCTTTGAGAAAAAGTGTTTCAGTTTCATGAGATGGAAATGCAAGAAATATATGGAGTAAGAACATTTTCCACACTCTTTTTACAGAAGAGGTATCTACTGTGGTATTAATACTTTTACTTAAGTAATGTTGTGCCTGCATCAGATGTCACATGGGCATTACAAGAATGTTGCTGGTTTGAGAGGAAAAAGAGGAGAGTATCTATCTGTGCGTTGGATAGGTGTGGAGGGTGTACAGTACTAGAATGCATGATTTTATTCCGTACCCTCCGGCAACATTTTGCAATTTCAATATGCATTAGTGAACTATCTTCTGAACGTCTGCTAGAGGATGTGAACGCACCACTGCGAACAATCCTAACTACGACCATCATTAAGACCAACAAGCTGATATACACCATGGCAACAGTGATCCTTGAGATGCTTGGCTATAAGACCAACATTAGCCATAAGGTGCAGTATTCTCCATGGAAACCGAGGTTGGAGGCTAAGATGAAGGCGACACGGAGACACATTAACCACCTATCGGAATTACAGAAGGGCATGATGCTTAAGAAGTACAATCTAGCTAAGATGTACAATAAGCTGTCCATACCTGAGGCTTTGGAAACTGCCAAGCAAATGCTCACAGCCCTGGCTACCCGGCTGAAGAGATACGCCAGAGAAGTTAAAACCATGAGAATAAACAGGATGTTCTCCACCATGAGCCAGCTAAGGTGTGCTCACACTGGCAGGGTAATGACATGAGAGCAGACCCATCAAGGCTGGAGACTCCTGAACAAGATCCAGTAACCATCACAATGACAGACCTCCAAGAGAGGGTCTCTGGTATGAAGAGCTGGAGAGCACCAGGACCTGAGATGACCAATGTCCACTGAGAAGCTAACCTGGTGGCACAAATGAACAAGCTACTAGTGCATGGGACCAACAACGAATAGTTAACTGAAAGCCGCACAGTCCTGATCCTGAAGGAGCCCCAAAAGGGAACAGTCCCATCCAACTACCACCAA
Source organism: Channa argus (assembly GCF_033026475.1). Lineage (NCBI taxonomy): Eukaryota > Metazoa > Chordata > Actinopteri > Anabantiformes > Channidae > Channa > Channa argus. The sequence goes on from NC_090203.1 coordinate 20,661,968, forward strand.
ATAACCTGCTCTGCATCACATAGAAACCTGAGACCCTGAGCCAGATCATCGCCAAGAGTGGTTACGGATATCGACTACGGAATGGAGGGACTAACAGCTACAGTGATAAAATATCAAGCTGTATGCCAGGATTGAGCGAGACAGGACATCGGCCAGGACGGCCAGGACATTGGAATGTCATTCGGAGTGGATAAGTGTGGTCGGATGGTAACAAGGAAAAAGAAAAGGTAGTTAGAACTAAGGGGTTTGCACTACCAGCAGGCAAGACAGCAGATGTTGAAGATAGCTCCAAGTACCTTGGTATCCCACAGGCATATGATAACCATGAAGAGGCCAAAAGAAAAGCAGCTACAACCAACAAAGTCTAAGGCAAGTCCTGAGAACTCAGCTAAATGGGAAGAACAAAGTGCAGGCGATTAACATCAGGTACCCTGCTGGCATAATAAGCTGGCCAAAAGAGGAGAAAAGAGGAGGCCACTGACATCAAGACAAGGAAGCTCCTTACAATGCATGGAGGGTTTCACCACAAATCCAGCATCCTGGGACTGTAAACTATGTGGAAGGAAGGAGGCCGAGGATTAGTGAATGTCAGAGCCACTATCCAGGATGAAACAACTAAATTCCTTGAATACATCAGCAAGATATCCCTATCTGATGATGTACTTAGTGAATTCTGGTCTGCCATACCAGGCAGGACTCCAGGTGCAGGCTGTGCAAAGAGGCCCCTGAGACAATCCACCACATAACAGCGGGGTGCAAGATGCTAGCAGCCAGGGCAGGGCCGGCATAACCAAGTGGCTGGCATAGTGTACCGAAACATCGGTGCCGTGCACGGGCTGGAGGTCCCAAAGCATTTTTTTATGTGTTTTTCTTTCATAGTAGACAGCGGACGGAGTGAGCAAAGCAGGTTAGAGCGGTTAGGGGGAATGATGTGCCACAAAGGTTAAACCCACAACAAAAAATGTGGTGTTTACATACGTTTTGTTATAGACAGATAGATAGATCACACATAGTCAGTTTACTGAATACAATCCCATCTGCTCCATATTGTAGCCGGTGGATAACGCCCACGCCATCTCACAACGTGTTCTGTTTAAAAGCCAACTCACAAAGGTCACACGACTATGTGAACGAATGAAAGAAAACAAGTAGTTCAGTATGTTGCTGAGATGCATTTCTTGTACTCTTTGATTTACAGTAACAGTGTTTGCATAGTAACACGTGCGTAGAAAAAAGAGACAGAGACACAATAATAGTCACCACGCTGCTGTGACAATAAAGCACTAATACACTTATTGCCTCCTATCTGCCATTTTTAAATGTAAGATCTCCAGTCACACATGGAGGGAGAGCAGTTCAGGCGGACGGGTCTCTGGCCCGGGAAACTGATAAATGATATCCCCATTATCCAGATCTATTTAGCCCTGCTGCTGTGCTTTTTCTTTTACCCTTCTCAGATTCATAAAAAATGCATTTTTCACAAGTAATATAAGTTCCAGTTTAAAACACTTTAGATTTTTCATTTGTTTTATTCTTACCTGTTTCACACTGCTCTCAGCAGCGCGGTGGTGCAGTGGTTGGGGCTCCTGCCACACACCTAGGAGGTCTTGGGTTTGAAGCACCTATGCCCTGGGCCCTACGTGTGTGGAGTTTGCATGTTCTCCCTGTGCCTGCCCCTGTTTCCTCCCACAATCCAAAGACATGCAGTTAGATTCATCGGTGACTTTAAATTGATCACAGATTTGAATTTAACTGGTTATACACTCACTGGCCACTTTATTAGGAACACCGGTACAATCTAATGCAGTCCAATACAGCAGCTCTGCCATAAATTCTACTTTTACAATTTTATAATTTCTGAGAAGAAGTTATCTGCAAAAGTATGAATCCCTGATGTATTTGTGTGCAACCCCTGTAAAAACGTATTCATTGCGAGTCAGTTTTATTTTGAAGGGTTTTGGTTTTGATTAGTGTTTCTACATGATCATATCTCTACTATAATGATAGATAATGATAATAACTTCGGTTTTATAAGTGGGTTTGGGGACTTCACACTTTCTGACATGGCCTATTTGCAGTTTTCAGTTTATGAACAGAAATGTTGAAATATTTTAAGGACATGGTACAAATGAGTTAATGTATATATATATATATATATATATATATATATATATATATATATATATATATATATATATATATATATATATATATATATATATATATATATATATATATATATATATATATATATATATGTTAATAAATATGAATAGCCTCTAAGGGGAACCAGCAACAGTAATTCCCCATTTATAAATTCTGTGGGACCGAACATTCATTACTATCACTGCCATTACTGCCTAGTGGACCGCTCCCAACACAGTCCTCAGAGATTCACCTTGGTAGAAAAGCCATAACTACAAATGGGAATATTTATCATGGAATACATTTATGTTGCCATTGAGGATTCATTCAGGCTGACAAGACTTTAAATCACAGTTTCAGCTATATATTTGGTAGATTTGGATTTATTGTTTGTATTTTGGTTTAAATGTTCACTTGCACTGTTTTTAACTTTAATTGCATACTCTGTTGTCATTTCAACAGAGTATCTTGTACTTTTGATCAGTCTGGTCTTATGCTGTTTTGTCCCTCTTTGTTATACAGAGATCGGAGAGCAAAGTCCAGAGTGATGACCAAAAAAATGACCTATTAAAAAGGAAAGACCTGGAACAATTTCCATTCCGTTTTTTGGAGGTTACTGTCAGGACAAGAGGTCTCTTCTCTGAATCTGAACTGCAAGTTTATAAGGAAGAGGAAAAGTTAAAACAATGATATGGATTTATAACCACGTAAAACAGGGTCTTTTCCTTTGTTTTAAAATGTTTGTTTAAATCATTAGAGATCTCTCCCGTGGTTATCCACTGCAGTTGCCATTATTGCTAATGACAGAATGCATGACTTCACTATGACTTAGATCAAGGCTGTTCTGTTCATTTACTGCAACGCTCCAAACTATACCATCCATAAAGTGCAATAAAATGTAGTACTTGTTATTGTTTGTGTTTTTACAGACCTTCTATTCAGTGAAAACAGAAAGGCTAAAGCAACGACTTAATCGTGTAGCCTTACAAACTGGCTTCAGCTTTAGTATTTTTGTATGTAATTTCTTTTCACATTGTTCTAACTGCTGCACTTAAGAGAAAATGTTAAAAGCTGGTCCATCAAGGTAGAAGCAAAGGAATAATTATGGGATGTCTTCTGTGATCTTGAACTTTAGTGGTCTCTTTCCCTAAAAATCAAAATCAAAATTAACTTTGCCTGCACAGTGGCACCGTGTAGGGTTTTTACCTAAAGGTCTAATGAAATATAAAGCATGGGGCTTTGTTTGTCAGTTTAAAGAATTTGGAGCTTTGGAACAGCTTCTGTATTTAGACAGAATTAATGCAAAAAAAAAAAAAAAAAAAAATACACGGCAAGTTTCATTTAGATTGAAGGAGAAAATCAGAACAGTGGAAGCAAATGAAATGAGCCATTGACAACTCTCATGTTTGTTTGTGACATTAAAACCCCCTCTTCAAATCTCATGTCTTAATAGGACACTAAAGGAAGATAAAAAGCTTGCTGTAAAAAGCAGGAGATGGAGGTAGTGCATTAACCTTTTAAGGGATACTGAATAATGACTGATACTCACTGACCTCTTTTCAGGGAGTATACAATGTGTTGTACTGTACCACTTTCAGCAGTGCTCCATTCATGGTAATGCCATCCGCTCGGTAGTTACTGTGGCAACCTGCTCAAGTGAAGATCCTCGAAATTGTAAAATGAGTTGGTTTTGTTGTGGATGGCGACTAGAAAGGATGACAGCATGAAGCGAAGTGAACACACTTACTGGGTGTTTGGGGGTTCATGGAGGACTCGGATATTACGTTCTGAGACAATGTGGAGGTGGAGGAAGAGGAAATGCACAAAAAAAAAAAAAGAGGCATTGATGATAAAGACTGCTGAAATCCCTGCTGTGATTAAATGTCATTTTTCACATAGTTAAATAGCAATAACCCTCTTTTTGTAAGTGTTGGCGGTGGTCGGGACACTGCACAACAACAACAACAACAACCAAAGACGTACAGTACTGTAGGCGTCATCAGGCTGTCACACTGCACACCCCTGTGAGGTGAACCCACTTTAATCCCACTGTTTACTGTGGGATAATTGTTCCTGCCTTGCTTTGGCTTTTGTTTTGTTGAGAGAGTGCGTTAATACAGATTAACTTGATCACAGTAAGCAGAAGCAAAGCCTTCTCCAAACCAGTCCCACCTCTAAGATTTTTAACAGTATGGGTTCCACCCATCAGAACACTTCACAAGGAAGTGGAGTTCATTCCTCCAAAGCCACTTGTTTTGATGCTACACAGTTCCTAAGGACTTTTTTTCTTCAAATGGTGCCTTCTGTGCAACAAAATGTAGTTAGCTTCAGGCTACAAAAACAATTTGGTGTCGGTTGGATCAGTTGAATTTGGCCATTGATGCAGTTCAGAAATAAAAAGTTACTTTTGATCATGTTTTCAGTATTTAGGGCAAAAGATGAGTGAAACAGGTGCAATTTTGATTCTAATCATTCCCAAAACAAGCTGCGAATTAGTGTACATGCAGGTGTGATGTGGTTGCACAAACTTACAGTGCAGTCAGGTGCAGATATGTGTCAAGAAAAAGTGAAGAGGCTATTGCAATAACCAGTAAGATGTGAGGAGTTAAATGTGTAAAAGTATAATGTGACTCTGTGTGACATTAAAACTTGCATTAGCTTGTTTCACATATTAGAAGCCATTGTTTTAATTAACACTTTAGTATCAGTCAACTTGTCTCTCAGTGTAGTTTCCTTGTAATAGGTCATGCTCCAATGTTTCTCAGCCCAGTTCTTTAAAACAAGTCATTTAAAAATTCGACCTGTAAGAGGCCTGAGGCCATCGAACATTTTTTCTATTACTATATTTTTTAAATCAACATTTAAAGTTGATTGTGCTACAGCTCTTTTAAATCTATGTGGCATACTGATGTTTCTTTTGCAGGCGTGAAATACAAACACAATTATCCCTCAAATTTCCCTGTAGCTTTCATTATAAACAAACTCAGCTCACAGACTATTTGTGCTCTCATGTAAAATAATTACAATAGCTACATAACCAGTGTGTTTAAAAGCTTATGCAACAGGCAGCGACGGCTACGTACTCTGGGAAAAATCTGCTTTGGAAAGCAGAGTAGGAGCTGATGGGTTGAGATTATGACTGATGCTGCCTTGTGAAAAAAAATATGATTAGGGATGGGTTAGGCTTCTCTGTCTCCTCTCATAGAAGTCATCCATCAATGTCCAGGCATCTCAGACAAAAGCGGAGAACACTTTCAAAAATAGGCTTTCCCATCATTTGAGACATATCCGGGCCCTGGGTGTCTCGCAGAATCTCACAAACTCATTACGAGCTGCTGCACAAGGATGGGTGCATTTCATGAAATTGCCCCACAAAAATCTCCCCCTACCTGCCAAAAAATAAATAAAATACATCTTTGGTATGTATGATACAGAGTTTGATGAACATATATTTTTTTATACCAGAAGTCAGGGGTGATTAACATTTATTAAGGCATTTTGGTTTGCTAAGCACATTCAGCCAAAGCAAAGTGTTGACTCACTCTGAAGTGGAAAAGCAATGCAATCGATCCTTATTTTCATCCCCAACCACATCAGTGCAACAGTGGTGACTCTGAAGCTCATCAGTGTGATGATGAATGTCGAGCTGTGACAGTGTAGCAAACACTTCAGCTCGGCCTCTTCATCACTGACACCGTGATAACTGCTCCCGTCTCCTCTTAACAGCCATCATGACAAAACCACCATGACAAAGCACTGGTTTTGGTTTAGAGATTTTGAGGGTGTTTCCATTTGAATGGGTGTGATTGTTGTAGGTGTTACTTGTACGAGTGTGCGTGTGAATGTGTATGGTGTAGCCAAGGGACTGCACGACTGTGTGTTTTACTCTGAGTGAGGTGACAAACGTTTTCCACCAAGCGGACCATTTATTAAGCCTGTCTGCCCTTCTACTTAATGAAGTCTGGGAGCCTCAGAGCACACGGAGCACTCCTCTCCCACCAACATGGACAAACAGGAAAGCATGAACGATCGCACCAAATCCACTGACGTCCGCATTCTCTTTTTCTCACCTTCACTGTTCATCAACAACAAAAGAGACTCCTCAGCACTGCATCACTGAGAAAAAAAAATAATAAAATGCATACGAGTACAATTAAGCAGTGTTCAGTTTCAGCAGCTCATTGCAGACCCAAATCTGGGTTTTTCTGAACTTACTAAACACAGGAAAATTAGCACATCTTTGTAAGACGAATCAAGCAAAACAACATTTTTAAGTTGCTTATACATCGGTAGTTGTATCATCTGGTAACATTTATTGATATGTTTAGTATATGCGAGTTTGCAGCTCACCTTTGACGTCACGTCAACATATCCTCATTATGTTCATAGAAAACGTAATCTGGTTATGACAGGGTTCCTCCGAAAAGCATTTGTTTGTTTGCAGTTTTGTTGTAAAGAAACATCATTTTAAGAGGGGAAAGTTAGAAAAGATAGTAGCATAAACATATCATGTTTATGCATGTCACAGCCAAAGAAAGTGAAGATCCTACAGAACCTTAACCCCCCACGTAGAAAGCAGGTAATCCTTCGAGTCGGCGGTGGAAGCCTGACTGTTTTTCTCACTTGTGGTAACATAGTATACACATTTTCACACACACTGAGGCTCACACACTAATGATTCTCGGGCTTATCAGACTGCCAGAGCTTGAGAAATGATGCCATTTAATGCTGCAACTGGCTCACAACTGCACTTGCTGAAAAAAACACAGGAGTGCACCCACAGAGAAGAAGACAAATTACTGTATATGAAAAGTGCAGTGATCACATATAGATGTATTCCATGCACCATGTCACAGCCTGTATATAAGTCATATATCTGTTGCATTTTACCGGTGGGCAAAAAAGTACAATTTACGGAACACAGCAACACAGAATTAACGTTGGCAGTGTGGTGAGGAATATAATCTGTTCTGTGCCTGAAGGGAAAGACACAGAGTGGTGAGAGTGCTGCAAATTGTCATCCTCTGGAATCTTTTGCAAAAATGCTGGTTGTGTAATATTGGCAAAGTTGGAAGAGCAGATGGCAACTAGTAACTATCACTCAGAGGCCAACCCACTTCCAGGCTACATAGCCTGTCTTAAATATTTCTGGATTCTTGGCAACATTGCACGTGCTGTTTTAATGAGTAACACTTTAACATGAATTTATCAATGGAAAGACATTGTAAATGTTGTATGATGGAAAAAAAAAGAGCAATGGTTTTCTGTCTCTATAGTTATAAAGCATAAGAAAATGTGATTGCTGCTTAGAAGTCTGTGTTTCCCGGTGAAGGATGAAACCTCAGATTAAGACACTGCGTCATTTAGTAACTGCTAATTATTAAGTACATTAAATGCAGATGATCCCCCCCTAGATTTCCTGTTATGTCTTTCAGGAATAAAGAATTTCCCGTGCTAACTATGCCAAGTGTGAAGTGCAGTACACTGTATCTATCTTTAGCACAGACACTGAATTAACTTTTTAGGGTGGGAAGACCTGACAGCTGGAAGGCAAAACCATAAAAAACTGCCAATTTATTGCGGGCGTCCAGTTTAGAGATTCAGGACATGGTTTCACGGGTGTGTGGCCACAGACGCAGCTTACTTAAGTATCATCTGCCGTGTAACCTGAGAATTGTCCTCTCTGTCTTCACGGTTTCGGCTCTCACCCCACACAGCCCCCAACAATCCCCTTTCCCGGTTCGAGCGGATCAAAGAATTTCAGCTTCCCGTGAAACAAAGCAAAGAAGCACATCCACCATCACTCCGTCACATCTTGTGGGTTATGCTTGCTTAATTGTAAAAGCATTCAGATGAGGATCCCTGCTCTCCCAACAGCCTCGGGCTGTTTAAGCCAAGATAACTGTGGTAATAGGCTGAGACATTGTCAGTCGTGGAGGGGGAAGGGGGAGAAGATAAGGAATGTCTCAAAGGAGTGGGAGGGAAATTCATTATACACCTTGTTGTACTGATTGCCCCCCCTTTCACCCCAAAGGCACGCCTGCTCAAGCTTGTCCTTTTTTTTTTTTTTTTTAACAAAACAGGGGTGAAAACTGTTCACATTTTGTCTGAGCTGTAAAAATAACCACCAGTAATGATCCAAAACCTTCTCTAACTTTTTACTCTCTAGTCATCATCATGCTGGCCGGTTGACAGTGGAGGGGCATATAATTAGACCGAGGCTACACACACACACACACACACACACACACACACACACACACACACACACACACACACACACACACACACAGATTCTCTCTGCGTCATGTGGACCTGAGCTCTCATGGAGGGCCATTACTCTGCTTAGAGCAGGTAGGGCATCAATCAGTCTGTCATGAGGCAATGCATGAGGGGAAACATTCTCCTCTTGAGATGAAACTCTACTAAATTCCAGTCTTGGGCAGACAGAGAGTAATTCTTGGTCAGACATCAAAATGGCAGATTTCTCTATTTGGGCCTGAAAGTTAAAGTCTTGCTCAGTTTTCTTTTTTTTTTTTTTTTTTTTGCTACATGTAAGAACTCCCCATCCTGTCACTTTACTTTAAAAGGTTTTCGTACTTCTTGGACTGGCTATCAGCTGTCAGCTGCAGCTATATGAGACCCCGCTGGATTTTAGCAAAATGAAACAGAAGCAATTAAACTCGTGCAAGCAACTAGAAGCCTGTAAAGTGATCAATTAAGCAGTGCAACTGAGCAGAACAGGAGTGGTAGATCCTGCACAGAGTCTTTCATAATAAGGCAAAAAGTACTGACCTTTGAAATGTAAGTTTTTTTTAATTTCCTTTTAGTTGTTAAGACTTAATAAAGTTCTGACTTATTAACTATGTACCACAAGAACTTGCAGTGTCTCTGGAGATTTGTGCAGTGGGCTGAAACAGAAGAAGACTTCATTTGGTGTAAATCATAGTCATTGGGTTTTTATTGTTTATTTGTTTCTTCTCAGTTTCAATCCCCCTGCCTTATTAAAAGTATTCCATATTCAATTTTATTAATGTTTAACACAGACTTTGGGTGTCTTCAATTACTGTGCCTGTACACTTCGGCCAGCTTTTACTCTTTCATAATAATAAAACTAAATCCACTTGGGATTCATGCCATTCAGCCCTGCCTAGAATATTCTGATAACCTGAAAAAAAAGAACAACAACAACAAAAAAAAGAGCCAGGAGTCAGGGGGAATTGGCAGGCAAAGGGTTTTTTTGAGGTTGTGAAGATAAAACTCCTCAGTAAAAGAGAAATATTGTTGGCAAATGACGATGAAAGTTAAATGACAGACATTAATTTGGATGGTTTGCCCTTTGGGATGCTATTAAAAAAAGATTTAAAAAAGTAGAAATACATTGATACGCTTCACTTTAAGAAGACAGATTAGAGCTTATACTTGAAGTAAATGCTTATTTACTGAATGAGTGACAAGGATGTTCTGGCATATTCTTGCCAGACACTTCAATATTTCAAGATTGCTTCATAATAAAATGCGAACAAGTTAAAATGATGTATTTGTTACTTGAAACCAGTATACAGCAATAGCACGTCGTCACTGGAAGAAAAACTGCCCGGGTTAGCCAAAAGATTTTTAATCTGAGGTCCATGAGCATGTACGGATACACAGGTTTCATAAAGAATACTATTCCATTCAATCTCATAAAAACAATGCTATGATTTAACACCGTAACATTCTCAGTGCATTTCATAAAATCGTACAGTTAAACAATACAACACAATACTACTACTGACATTATACAATACAATAAAGTGACTCTAATGACAGTGTGACAAGACTGTCAAACAGGAACACTGACGATGTCCTACACAGATTTGTAGCCAGTCTTTTAAATTAGTATCAAAGGTGGTCAAATGAAACTTGGTTTGCTAAACGAACAGACGAGAGGAGGAACCATATTATTTCTTATGTTGTCTACCAAACAATATCTGCCATATTTGGTGATATTTTACTAAATCAGAAGATTATACTTGTTGAGGATATTACAACAGTGACACTCTTGAAGCTTTGTTATACGTGAACAATCTCCACAAAGGACCTCCTCTTTTTCAGCACTCAACATCTCAACACTTTTTAACAGTTTCCTCAGAATAAAAAACGATGTCACCCAGTGGAGTAGTGTGTCTGACTGAGGACTATTTAATCATTTTTAAACAACAGAGGTCTACAGCACGGACAAATTCAACTAATCCAGTTTACAGACACTACCCGAAAGCAGGGGAATTGATGTTAACATGGAAACAATTAAAATGCTGGCATGTTGGTGTTTAGAGGGTATACTGTTTACCATGTTTACAATATTGGCTTAGCATAAAATATTACATGAAAAGTCATAATTAAAGAACACCTTTTTCATCTGGGATGTGTGAACTGAATTTTCACAGTAATCCATAAAATTATTGTTTAGGTAATTTAATAAAGAACCTTATCTATAGAATCTATATAATTCAGATCGAAGTGAGCAGGATTATTTGCATGAGAACCATGAATATCTCTACCAAATGTTGTGCCAGTCAGTGAAGCAGATGTACAGATATTCAATGCAGTAGCCAAAGCAAACATCCTCAGTTTTTTACTAGAGCTACCATCGGGTCAGAGATCCCCAAAGATGTTAGAATGAAACCTCTTCTGGCAGAAGCAACGATTATCTTGGTTTTCTGCTGTCAGTCAGATGCTGTGCTGTGTCATGTGGCTGCTTCAGGACACAGACATGCTTTATTTTATTTTATTTTATTTGCAGCCAGTGTTATTTTGTTTGCTTGTATTGTACGTTGCATTTCTGATTTGCATTCTGGCAGTTTTTTATATTAGCTTTTTTAGGATTTGCACCATAGAAGCCCCTTTACAGAGCACAACTTCCTCTATAGGCTTGACGGTGAGGAATAGATGGTGGATTTAAAGTGCCGCATGGTGTTTACACATATAGCACATATACACATATTCTAAAAAAATAATACACATACAAGCGACTGGTGCCAATTAAGTTGGTATCCAACCTTAATGTGTTTTTCAGTAGCCAAGTATTGGTAGGCCTTCTACTGCATTTGGGAACAAAGTACATAGCACTTAATTCAATTTAGTTTCACAGAAACACCGTTTGTGTTAGTGTGTTGGCTTCAACCACTACAGCCAAAAAAGGCTGAGGTCAGGCTGTCTGTCACTTGGTTACATATACTAATCAACACTGCCGCCGTGTGGTTCCACAGGACACTGCAATTACTGAAAGCGTAGGAACCACAGTACAGGCCGTGTTTCCACTCGGGACATAAGTCGTGACGGTAAAATCCAAACTGCTTTTAATAGAGACTCAACGGCTTTGCACATGTTTGTGAGCTAAATAGTTCTACAACGTAAACTAGAGGTCGGGTTTAGTTTACAGCGACTGTCGGAGTGTGTTATATTTGGTCCAGGTGTGTTTTGTGTGTCGTCACTTTTAGTTCATGTTCATGTTTAGTTTAGTTCATCTGTGAACTTCATGTGCTCAAGTGTCTGGCGACGTCTGTAGCAGCACTGAAGCGCGAGACCTCTTCGGTTCATCTGCATCCGACCTGTATGTAAATCATATTCCCTGATTTACAGAGTTAAAGGTGGTTTGATTTGACTTTGTAGCAGCACATTAATTTGACTGAAAATCTGACCGGCACAAATATGCTTTGGTAATTTCTTTCTGCAGGTAAAAGAATATGAGTAATGTAAAAGAGTCCAGAATGAGAGCAACAATAAACCAGAAGCTGACAGAGATGGGCGAGCGAGAGAGGTGAGGAATTATAAACCAGCTCTGTTTCCCAAGTGAAAGTTAATCACTGAAGGCATCTGTTAATCCCACTGTTGCGAACAGTCGTTCACTTGTTTTGCTAACTTCTTTTTTTAATTATTTATTTTATAGCATAGCTTGGTAAATATTGTCCCCAACAGTATGATTATCCAGGGTTACTGTGGCTTCCGTTATCACCAGACTAAATAAATATGAGAATGTGCAGAAATGCGCGCGTTCTGCTATGTTCCTGTGTGTTTTGCGTCCTTTTGTCAGACTGAAAGAGTTACTGAGAGCTAAGCTCACTGAATGTGGATGGAAGGACCAGATGAAGGCCCACTGCAAAGGTAAAAACTGCAACACAGTTGTTAAAATGAATAAGAGATCACTGACAGATTCACTGTGATTGCTGGCTTTTGTTTTGTGTTCATGACAAAGAACCACTCAGAGACATTTCCACCATAACTTTTTTTTTGTTGCTTACATACAGATGTCAGTACTTTGTAAAGAAGCTTGCTTGAAATCTGTGTACTTACTGTTTAGAAGTGAAGAAGGTTATGAGTCAGCTGTCAGTACAAGTTAAACTCAGAGGGTGACTTCACCAATTTTCACTTGGCTTTTCGTGGCTTTAGTTCAGGGTGACACTGGCTATATGCCAGATGTGTTAATGCAAAACTGCATAAACATAGCATTCAATTTTTATGTGACAAGTCTGCTTATCTTTTGCCTTTTTCCTAATTGAAACAATTGAGACACTTTTTTTGTTGAACCAATTCTTGCACAGTGTTTGGAAACACTATAAAAGGTATAATCTGCCCTATTTGCAGAAGTCATCAAAGAAAAAGGCTTGGATCATGTAACGGTTGAGGACCTGGTGGTGGAGATCACTCCAAAAGGAAGAGGTACCCCAACTTAAATTTTACAGACTCATCTGATTTATTTATTTTTTCCAACTTTGCCAGATTGTTCCTGCACCACTCATTTTTCCTGTTACTCGCTCTAATTTGTAATGAACAAATCTGCACAAAATTAATTCTCTTAAACATTTGACAACATGTTAATTGTTAACGTTCACATTTTGTTGTTTCATGTACAGTGGAGTTAAATCATGACATTACCTGTTAACAGCAGCTCAATATAGCTTTTCTATTTTGCATCCCTCCTAGAAGACGTTGATGTGCTGTAGTCACGTTTAGGACAGGGTACTTCAGTACTTTATGGCACTGTCCAAGTTGCTTCAAGACTGTGGAGCATCAGAAAGTAGTAAATCAGCATTAGTGAGCCGATAAGAAAACACCATTCAACACTGACTTGCAACTGTCCATTTTGCATTTAATATATCTGTATTATTTAAATGTTGTTGCTTTTTACTGTACAGAGGTACTGTACATCGGGAATAATGGTGACCTGGAAGTTCCAACTTCACATTTGGTTTTATATATATATATATATATATATATATATATATATATATATATATATATATATATATATATATATATATATATATATATATATATATATATATATATATTTTTTTTTTCATTTATATGTTAGCACATATTTTCAAGTTGTGGTAAATAGGTTTATTTTTATTTTGCTCTTGCATTGTACTATTACTGAGCAGAATAATAAGACGGAGTCATGGATCTCTTTTCTGTTGCAGCCTTGGTGCCAGACAGTGTCAAGAAGGAGCTTCTGCAGAGAATAAGAGCCTTTTTAGCTCAGCATGCCACATAATTTTTATTAACAGTTTAACCGTTCATTACACCGATTCTCTGTATATTCATTATTTAGGATCTTGAATGGATTTAATTGAATCTTGAAGATTTTCTTCCATTATCCAGGATATTTAGTGATTTATAGTACTGACTCATACTTGTCTATTTGGTTATATGTATTTTTACTGATTACGTTACTAAAGCCATCACGTATTTGTAAATGCACCTTACTTGCAGAATTAGCTCTGTTTTGTAAATGACAAATATCTTTATTTCTTGGGGTTGAGTGGGCAAATAATTTCTTTCGAAGCAAAATTGGCCCAATCATGTGATGTGTGTGGGTCACTTGTTATTGGATCATTTGTTTTCGTTTAATATATGCAGTTTCGTTGGAGTAATGTATTTGAGTAGAAGCTTTTACTCTTAATTTCTTCCCCTTGATTATTTGCATTTTTTACACTATACTGAGATGCATGCGTAGTCAGTGACTCACTACATTTAATGATGCTAATATGCAATACTTTAAATAACGTTTAATAACTATTATCATGCATTTGACACCACTAACTTGAAAATAATATGAAAGTGTTCAATATGATATTATGTGTTAAATGGTAACTATGTAGCAGTGTAAAAAGTACTCATTATTAACTTGAGTCAAAATGGCCATAGTGCATTAAAAGAACCTCATTACAAGTAAAACAACTGCATAACAATATGTAACAGGGGTGACTGCAGTTCCTGAGGTAGAGCAGTCGTCCACTATTCCCAGGGTTGTTGGTGTGATTCCTGGCACATATCTACGTTTCCTTGAGCAAGACGCTCCCCCATCAGTGTGTGGAGTGTGTGTGAATGGGTGAATAAGAAGCAGTGTAAAGTACCAATACGGTAAAAAAGTGCTATATAAGTCCAAACCATTTACCATTTAAAAGTGTTAATAACAAAATATACTTTTGTAGTTGGGCTTATGTTTGTGAAGCCTTATCTTATATTTCATAACAATTTTATAAGCGAGGCAACGAAAGCAATCTTGATCTTGTATCAACAGTAAACTAACTTTACGCGGAAACACAAAGAACCCTAATCTTTGGGATGTGCTGGAAAAGACTTTGCCCAGCGTGCCAAGGCCAATGCATGTCGTGATCAGTTTAGGATGGTCCAACTAAAAATTAGTCTGTGACTTTTGTGGGGGGCCAGACAGTGTAGTATTGGAAGTATAAAAAAGCTTGTTCTCTTTGATGTTCTGTCTCAGTTGAACTTTAGACAATCACGCAAATTTGGGATAAATAAGAGCAACACGTGTTATCAGATGTTAATAAATGATCCAAGATCTTTTCCACTCCTCTTCTCATCTAAATGAGGATCCAGCTGTATAGCAGCTTTACACCATCACATCCTTTAAAGATGGAATCTGAACTAAATATGCAACATATGAGAAAATAGTCCAAAATAGTTGCCATAAAAATTGTGATTTGCTATGGTAACATAAATCAGAACCAGCTGGTGCTGTGAATTAACGTGGTGCTTTACAAACATACTCCAGGTCCTTTCCTGAAAGTTCCTGAACAGCAAAGCCAATTTGTTTCTCTTTGCTGAAGATTAAAGACATAAATATGATGGAGACGAAAGTTCGGAATTTCAGCTGTTTTTTTTTTTTTTTGGTTTTTACATCTTTGAACTGGAAGTCGTTTTTTA
The DNA here is from genome assembly GCF_033026475.1 of Channa argus. Taxonomy (NCBI): domain Eukaryota; kingdom Metazoa; phylum Chordata; class Actinopteri; order Anabantiformes; family Channidae; genus Channa; species Channa argus. The sequence goes on from NC_090203.1 coordinate 20,677,328, forward strand.
GTCTTAAACAGCTCACAACGCTGCAGTCATCAGCTGTTGTCATTTTCCTTTTCTAACCAGTTCTTTGTATGTTGCCCAGTACACCAGTGGTTTCTTTATTTTTAAATAAATATTCAAAATGTTTGTTTTGGTTAGTCCCACTATTTGTGCAGTCCCTGTGAAACCTTAAAAGCTCAGACACCATATTAGATTTGAGGTATTTTAGTTAATGAAGAAAAGGAGGGAGCCTTTGAGCAGTCTGTTCTGCAGGTCAATGTAACTGGAAAGGCAACCGTAAGCGGTGGGAGCAGGGGAGACCGGTAGATCTGGAGAAACAGATCGGGTAAGTACGACATTTGTCTTTTTTTTTTTCGTTCAAAGTCATTAGGGTCACAAGTGTTCAAAGAATACATCTTTTCCAGGTACAAAACAGGCAAATTCAGGCAACAATCAAATAACTGAAGTGTGTAAATAGAAAATCTGGCAATGAGTGAACTGTGGCTGAGACTCAGAGAGCAGAGAGGCAGAGTAACTGTCAACAGGTGACAGTTATAATGAGGACAGGCAGGTGGAACAAACCAACTGGCAGGGGTCATCTGCTCATCGAGAGGTGGGTGAATGGCAAAAACAGGAACAGGAAAATGACAGAAGTGCTCATTTAGAGCTAGTTGCTGTTTGAAGAGGCTCCTGGCTGACAAGAAACAACTGTTACATGTTTCATTACTTTTTTCGCGCTTAGAATCTCGGTGCTCTCATCCACAATTTGCTGTGTTGCTTCATAGATGTAAATACCAGGAAAAAAAGCTGAACTTCTAGACCTTTGTCTCATTTACATCTTGTGATCAAATTCAAATGTCTTCAATGTACAGCAAGCACAAATCAATACCGCTGTAATCCCTTTTTGGGTGGACTGCACATCGAAAGAAAAAAAAACACTATCATGTAATGACAAGTCTGGTGCAGTTTTTACATACTAGAAAAACAAAATGTTCCCAGCAGAGAGGAAAAGAGGGGCTGGTGAGAAAGACATCACGATAAAACACACAGAAGTGACTGCACGGTGAGCGAGAGATGCACCAAGGAAAAACCTACATCCCTAAAGTGCAGTGTGTGAAATGAACAGGTGCACACAGGTTCACTTGAAATAACACCAATTACACATACTATGACATAATGGAAGATGATAGGTCACAAGCTGTCCACAATGTCCTGACTGAGTCAAATGGGTCTTTGATTTTGGTAGTGTGCAACCCCCTGTCAGGTCAGTGTAGTTGCCACTATTACAGGAATGTTTGGTCCTTTTTTGTTTTATTTTTATTTTTTAGTCAAACCGCATCACATAATTTTGCTGAAAAGTCCCTACATTATAGATTACGTTTAGAGAGGCCACAGTTCACCCTTCGTACGAGCAACACATCAGTTGGCTAGTGAGTGAGTGTGCGCTGGTCACCCACATTCAGGACACAGAGTGTGTTTTCTTAGCCGAAAGACCTTCTGTGACATCAGCCCAGGTGACAACATGCTGATATACAGTGCTGCTGTGGAAGCCAAATGTAACGCACTCCTCCAGTCCTGTACACACGCTCCTTTAATGGCTTCCATCAATCCCCATGTTATCAGCAGATCTCCCCGGGCCCCAGCATATACAGTAAAGGGGGTTCTGTGCACGGCAGTCCACCGCAGACTACCACTGCATACAATTACCTGTGATGCAATTTATTATCATACAGATTTTTATTTACTTTCGCACTCTCTGTTCTCAGCTTTTCTCCATCACTCAGTACCTACATTGCCCTGCTGAGGAGCTGTACAGTAACCAGATGACTCTGCACATCATAAAAATAGAGCTGAGCAAAGAAAAAAAGGAAAATGTGATTTAAAAAACCCCCTTCTCCCATTCATTGATTCAGGGTTGTCATCTTTAACAGGAAACAAATCTTACAAATACCTGTTTTGCTAATCGATAGCAAAACAAGGAGACATGTTGTAGTGTCCTGTGAGGCAGCCTCTGAATGAACCACCATAATTCAACTGAGGGAAGAACACCCTTATTCCACCAAAGTCAATATCAAGCTGTGCCTGAACAGCACTTAATAACATTTAGGAGCGAAAGACAAACATGTTATGTGTGTCTCCATGTGCTTTCTTTCTTACGTGTGTGTGTGTGTGTGTGCAGGTACTGTACAGTACGTGTGTGCAGAAATGCTCACCACTCCTGGAATTGGATCATTGCAGCATGATAGCAGCTGTGTCAACAGGCGACGGAGCCAAAAGTGTGGTCCTATATTCTGAGTCCCATAGGTGCTCCTTGGTCCTCTCTCTAGTAAAATTGGCAACATCCAAAGACCATAAACACTTCCCTTACTGTACAAACAACTGAAGAAAAGGCAGGGCAGGGTGGAAACAGATGACAGAAACATGTTCATAACATAAACAAATGTTGGGAAATGATGATGTTACTGCACACGGCCTTATGTGGGATCACTGTGCACCTGCTCCAGGGCATAATCGTTTAAGAAGTGTGCATGAAATACTGTATCTCAAGTCCTGGTCGTGTAACATGGAGAGATAAATCTCTCTATGTTAACAACAGAATATCTGACATTTTAAATTTATACCACAGAGCTACAGGCTCTTTTTTTACATAATGGAAAGGGCAAACACATTGCATAAGCAGACAAAGGGTCAAAGAGGGTGTTTCAAAGCAAAAAAAGGAGCCATGTGCTTCTACAAATTCCCAAGAGCCGGTGTGTAGTTGGCCCTCTTTACTGTCAACATGTGTGAATGCCATGCTCGATAAATTTCTCTTTGAATCCTCTCACTACAATTTATGAGACGTGCAACATGGGGTTGCAACTCTTTTGAAGCCTAAACACTTGTAGGGCTCTGTGGTGTTCACGTTCACATTTTTTAAAGCAGAAATATGGGACGGCTGGCACGTAGACTCCTGCAGTGTAAAGAGTTTTAAATGTATTTACATGCTGTTGTGTCTCCTGGGGACTGTTTTCTACACACTAATGAAGCTGAGGAGCAAGTTTCGTTATTTCTGGCATGGGCACACCAGTCACAGGCATACCACTCACGCTCCCCCCCCAACCCCCCCCCAACCCCTTTTCCCTCTCAGTAGCCCAGTGCAAATAATAAATAAGAGGAAATACATCATCCCTTTTTCAATCTGAGAGCCAACGGTGGTGCTGCCAAAGTTAACACGAACCAATCTTAGGTAATGATCAGCAAATGTGTATAAAGTTTCATAGAGCATGACTTCACATAATTCTCATTTAGATCATGTTGGCTGGCTGGATCTCAACTGTGATGCAGATGCACTAGAAATCATGCTTTTTGTACACACACACAAACACGCAGTTTTCTCTTCCTAACCTTGTTTGTATCACACTTAAAAGCAGCACTTGCATTTTATAAGTCGCTGTGATTGATTTGATACAGTGTAACACCGTGGCAAGGATTAGCTACCAGTCATAAACTGTGGAATTTTAACAGAGGCTTTATGAGGCTCTCATTCATTCTGCAGATAATGCATCAGATTTTCCATTCACTCGCACACATCAGTGGAACAGATACTAAACATTTCTTCACAACTCAATTGATAACAATTATTTGCTCAATTTTAAAGAAAAACAAAAAGAAAACTTCCTAGTTCTTTTCGTGCTCTACCTACAGCACAGGCAGTGTGCAGATGAAGAGCCAGGGGGTCTTTAAGCAACAACACAGAGGAAAGAAGCGAAACACTATCCAGACATTGTTTACCCTGTTTCTGATGTAAAGGCCACTTACTGTCGTGTCCAATGCCTAACCCTTAATTTGCTGCCTTAGCCTTTGAAGTCTGTGCATATTTCTGTTTCCTGACACTAGCTTTTCTCTCTCTTTCTCTCCCTCTCCCTCTCCTCTCAGCCCCAACAGTTGATACTGCAACTGGATAGGCCATGTTACCATGTAGGGGCTCTGTTAAGGCCTGGGCTGATGATAGAAAACACAAGTGGGGAAAGGGGAATAAGAGTGCCGGGTGCACACATCCACAGCCCCAGCCCCAGCCCCAGCCCCAGCCCCAGCCCCAGCCTCAGGCCCAGAAAACGCTGCAGGGGATTAGAGCACACCCTGGCAGCAGAATGGTTTCACTTAAGAATTTCAGTAATCACTTTTAGGAGTGTAATATATAGCTGACCTTCGGCAGCGCCACACGACCCCCCGCTCCCCCAGCCATTTGATCAAAGGAAGCGGCAGTGGCTGTGCAAACAGGCGCTATCAGTGGACTCCAATGGATTTACTGCCTGCTTTTTCTCTCTTGTCTCCCCAGAGTCGTGCACTGATACACACAGAAACCCAGTTTCATCTTGCAGAATCTATTTTTCTCCCAGTACTAATTTACGGCTAGATCTTGACTTGAGGGAACTTAAAGGACGAGGAAGAGGATGAGGAGGAGAAGGAGGAGGGAAAGGGTTGGGGGGCCTCAGAGATGGGAGGGGGGTTTTAGGGGAGGTGGAAGCAGCTCGGGGCCTTTATCCACTGCCTGCTGACAACAGTGAGTAGAGAAGTTCTCATCATCATGGGAAATGCCCTGTAGGTGCTCTCTTCTCAGCTGGAGCAGCCAAACACCGTGGCCTGTGCTCCAGTAACAATAACCGCCACCAGAAAAGGACAGAGGACCTGCCCAGTAGGGTTTATACGCTGCCCTGAATCACAGGAGGCTGTGACAAAGAAGTGGGCAGAGAGGATGTGGGTATCGTAGCAACTATTAATACCCAATACACACTGGTATGAACACAGCTGACATGTACACATGTTTAATTACAATACTGGGCATGTCCATTATTAATAAACCAGCTCATATTGTCCACATATGGCATTTAAAAAGACCATTGTGTTGCTTTAAGCGACATAAAGTAACAGTTTCATCAGCTCTAAACAGGCAATTACCATAAACATTCCTGAATGAGAAGCAGACTGTCAGAAACAATGTCAACATGTTGACCTTTATGCTTTTAGAGGGAAATATCTTTCAGCTGGTTAAACCCCCGGTAATTTGTAATTTGTGACTCATGTTCTGGTCTAATTTCATGCTCTTGTTAAAATGTTTCTAGCAGTATCCGTAGTGTTCATACTAGAAATGGTTGTTTATTTTGTATTCGTTTCATTTAAAAGAAGACCCCCCCCCCAAAAAAGGGTTTTATGTGTTGTGTTTACATTTGACAGTAAATACCTGTAAAAATGGCATGACGGTTTGGTTTGCAGACCAGGAAGTGCCCCTCGTAACCAGTTGAGGGCGTCAAAGAACAGGTGACAAAGGGGAATGTTTTCACCGAGTGTGGGAAGGTATATTCGAATTGGAAGGCTACCTGGCAAATTTCCCATATGAAAAATAATCAATTTCTTATATCAAATGTAAAATAAATATGGGAAAGATGTAAAAACATGTATTTTTTGTGAATAATCCAAAATCTTGGACAGATAATATTTCTTCTTGGCTGTTTATGTGTACAGTGTATAATTTCAGTCATGGTTAAATTCATAAGGAGTAATAATGTAACAGACATCAGGTCTAGCTCACAAGTCAAGGAGTGTTTATGTGACTCAGCTGATGACAATGTGTGCTGTGTCATTAAATGACCACAGGATGTCCTGCGCTTTTATGAGCTTCTTAGACAAGCTTGCATCGGGGGGGGGGGAAGAAAAATGTTACCTGATTTGAGCATGATAGAATATGTGACTCACCACATATTCTAGCTCACAAACAACAGGGAAGAACCCAAACAAAACCTAACATGCCAAGGCCATAAAACATGGACTTGCTCCTAAATTTCTTCTCCGAGAAACTGCAGGTCAGCCTTCTTCTACGGGTTTCTCTAATGTCTAATATGTTATAGGAAGACGGGGGTCTCCAGCTCCTTGAAGTACAAATTTTGACTCCTCTGAATCAGCGGTGGTAGTCATGTAGCCCCTGTTTTTATGAGATGTGGTGAGGAAGAAGTGGAGGTGTGGGACTTTCTATCTTGAAAATTCTCGCAATCCCCGCAACAACTGATAAGCTTCCTTGTTAAGAGAGCAAACAGGAGGGAAAAGTACCTGCTATAAATGTTTTGTGGCCCTTGGACGTATCAGTATTTTATGGTCAGACTGATAAGTCTGATACCTGAGTGCCTGCCATGTCATTACTATAAAAGTCAGGTCATGTTGATGTTAATTGATGTTGACTCAGTTACTGTAAGAAATAATAACTTCTCGCTTGGCTGGAAAGAAGTCTGCTCAGACTGTGATAATGCAATTGCGTTATTAGCCTTAAATTGAGAGCAACATTAACATGTGGTCAACAGTTGTTCTGCAAAACCGCGTTGACCCTCACAATTATTGCTAATTTTGCAGACCCGAGTGCAGCTTGCTGGGTGGGCGAATAGGCCATCAGGCGAGAAGATGATTAACAACTTGTCTCTTTTAATAATGTAAAAGCCTATATAATGATTCCATGTGGCTCTGTGCAATATAATTAGTATCATACCACACCGTCTCCTTCACACACACACAGAAATTTATTCACACTAGATGCAAGCACGTTGGGCTGTGCGTGCATGGTAGTGAGTGTGTGAATCGGCCCACTCATGTGTCTTGCTTAGGCCTGCTCCATCCAAACCAGCGGGCTCAGCAACCAGCTGCCTAGCACCCACTACACATCCTTGCTTTATCCCCAAGCTTGCTCCCGTCTGCTACACCGGTCAGGTCGAAATGTATACCAGCTGCGACGTCATTAAGTAAAGGGGATTCTTGCACAGGTTTTTCATAAGGTACTTTTCATAGCCAAATCATTTGTGTAAAAGCATGTGCAAAACATCCAGATGTGGATATGGCTTAGATATGCATCCGTATCTATGTGAGTGTGTGGATGCGTATATCACATGAGGTTGCATCTAGTCACAGTCACAAGATGCTGCATTGCTTTTGCTTTTTTAATTCAGCTGATCTGTGGGTCAGGCTGATTTTATTATCTGTTTCAGTTGCACTTTGTCTGTACTGCTAATTAGTGGATGTTAACATGCCAACACCCTAAACTACAATGGTTGAGATGGTAATCATCTCTGCTAAAGATTAGCATGAAAACAATGTGTGCGACTGTGGTACAGGAAGGTAGAGTGGGAGGTAGAGCGGTCATCCACCAATCCCGCAGTTGTTGGTTCAATCCCCGGCTCCTCCAGTCATATGTCAACTTTTCCTTGAGCAAGACACTGAACCCCAACTTAGTTGCTCCCAGTGAGTGTTGGCCAGCTGCATAGCAGCTTCCCCATTTGGTTGAATGTAAAGTGCTTTGGGTGCCAATAGGTAGAAAAGCGCCTTATAGGTGCAGACCATTTAACATTGTCATTGTGACGGTTTCGATTTTAGCTTATTTATTAACAAATTAGAAAGCTGTGACCTCTGGGCCTGATGCTGTGCTCACATTGTTGTGTTTAAACCGTAGTTGCTGATTTGTTACAAATTGAAGAAATTGAATTTGTTGACACTGATGATATCTCCAAGTTAACTGGCTTACGTCAACATGTAATTAATTCAACTAATTATAAATAATGTGGGGGTTTATCTGGTTTCTTTGGTAACAAGTAGCAACAAACCCAACAAAAGCAGCTGCTTTAGGGTATTTACCACAAGATTAGCACTAAGGCAAACTAACTTGGAATAGCACAATCTCAAGAGGTCAAAACTCCAACAACCACAAAGCACAACTTCCCTTGTAGTTTATATCAACACGTACTATCGGAGTTTGAACTTAGGCTTTTTCACCTCTGCTTGCTGCTTGGAACTAGGTGAATTTGTTTCAGAAACTTTCATTCTGCTAGTCAGCCTTTTTGTCTGCATAGTTACACGTGTACTTGCTGCTTACGTTGCACATTAAGCCGCATTGTAGGACCACAAGGTGCAGAATAAATCTAATTTATTATTTAAAAGCAATGCACACATATATCATATCATATCACCCTAAAGGCTTTGCCTCTTGAGTCTCTCACTCACATACACACACATACAGTATTTCCATGCAAAGACACTGCACAAAAATGACCACATTCACTACAAACTACAAAAAACACACTGCCAGACACACACCCTTCCCTCCAGACTGCCGTCACAGCACTCCAAGCACAGCTGTCAAAACTCAACCACTTCCAGCACAACAATAGTAAGATGTGCTGGGAAGAGCCAAAGAAAGACAGAGGATGTTGAGTTGACACATCTGAGCAACTCCAAGGCTCTGGATAGGACTCACAGGTTGAAATCACATTCCAAGCGTTGCTTCTCTGTCCCCCCCCCCCCCCCCCCCCCCCCCCCCCTTCACTTGTTTCTGTCACTCATCATATTCAGCTCCTTCTCCTTCTCTCTTTATCCTCCCCTCCTTGAACCTCTACCTCCCTTTTGCTCCAGGCACGGCCCACTGTTGTCTCACATCAGCTCTCATAACAGCTTCGGGAAGACCTCCCTCAACCTCACGCCTCGCATGTGAGTCCACACATTGAGAGGAGTAATAACACTGAAATCCTCCAAATCAGGTCATGTCAAATTAAGGGAGGTATTTCGGGAGCCCACCCAAGTCTCTGAAGGGGTCAACTGAAAGCTGCTCGAGGCCAGATTTGCATGTCAAAATACACTTGATGATTGAGGCTAACATCACAAAATGGGAGTGAAACTCAGTCACTAGGATCTCAGAGTCCTCGAGATGCTGGGGATCTGACCTGTTTGTGTGGAGTCAGGTGGGGACATGGCTTTGAATCTTTTTGCCTTAATTGTAGCAACCAAGATCTCCTCAGCTCAACTGGCTATAATACGTATTCATGGTTTCCATCGCAAAACCAGGAAGAAGACATCTGGGGTCAAGTTTGTATTTATTTGAATTGGTGATGCCAATTTTGAACGACAAAATCGTGTGTCTCCCTGTGATGATTTAAAGGCACAAATGTGCTGAAGCAGATGCAGCTGAAATGCAGATTATAGCATACAGGTAAATAACTGTCACCTTAGCAGACCTATCGTGCACCTTTTGTGTGTTGTTTTACTGGAAATATAGTCTTTAGGAATCTATTCTGAGGCCAAAGAGATGTTTGTCTCAGCTTTCATCTTTGGTTCATTTCTAATTACACAGAGATGTGTTGGACACGGATACGGTTCAGGCCATGCTTGGACGTGCAAACAATTTTTGTAAAACTCAACAAGCATTCCAAGAAGTTCGCACTATCTGGTGATTTATTGCCAGGACGTGGCTGTATAACGATGAGTGTGTAGGCTCCAGGTTGAAGTAGTTGGTGGCACGGCAGGTCAGTGAGATAGAACTGCGTAACAGTCTGGGATTCATTCAGGAAAACTCCCGAGGCCTCTACTGACTGGAATGAGGAGGTAAATACACACAGTGAGGATGTTGTTCTACTGATGTTGTGAAACATTATGTTAGGAAATCTGAGCTATTATCTAACCTAATACACCAAGTCATTGTTGTGTCTAATGTGCAAAGCTTTTAAATGAAAAAGACATGCATACTAGTGATTCTACTGACTAATCTGTGAAACACCTATTAAAGTCGTAAAACTGATCTCGTTGTTTTGAACAAGTGACATATAGTCGTATTTATTGTATCTAATAATTCACATTTTCCTATTTAGGATGTTACTGATAGTACTAGTCTGTCACTGAGGCCTTATCATCTGAACAACAGACCTCCATTTGTCCAAAAAGCAATAAAACACACAAAAAATCTACACTGGGTGACATGTTCTTTCATTTTGAAGAACATACTGTAGATACAAGAGCTTGTTTTGAGTCAGTCCTGCCCTTGTCCAGTCCCTTGTCCCTAACAATGACATATTTTGTTTCTGCAGAACTGTTTGCCAAAAACTGCCCAGCTATGCACAGTCATTTTAAGAAAATGCCATTGCCGTTGTACAGAATGAAACAGTATATTTGTGAACTGTTTTAAAACATCCAGTGCAAGCAAAGTTACTCAGACATTAGAGGTCTTAGCACACTCTGAGATGGACTAAGAGTTTTCTGGTTTTTGGAAAAAATATAGAATGACACCAGACTATATATTATGCTTCAAACAACTTCCCACTTGTAGCCAACATTGAGCAACACTAGTATTCATGTGAGATACGGCTTCTGGCCACATGTGCGGTAGTGCTGGACATTTTTCTGTTTCTGTTTTCCCCTCAGTGTTTACTGGTACCAGACCTCTAAAATGTACTAGTATTTCAACTTTGATCTTTTAATAGCAGGTTGCAATAAGCTGATGATGTATGAAATTAATAAGTGATTTTAGTAACTTAGTTTAATATTTGTGTGGATGGATCATGTGTGTTTTTATTTTAATCCCGAGGTGCCACTGGCTGTTGGTGTGCTAAAGCTACAGCAGTAACAACCATCTAAGCGTCCTCCCTCCCTCGACATGGTCACCGGGAAAAAATAAAACAAACACAACCTAAGCTCATCTGCATGCTACATCTGAGCTGATGTGTACAGGTCAAATGAGATTTCAAGCACTTCGCAAGTGCAAAGGAAATAGTGTGGTTTCACAATTCCTAGATTAGGATTGAAATCTGCAGTTCCCCACCACCACTTTAAGTGGCTGTGGTGCACACACAAACCCACTGAGACCATAGAAACATACACAGTGGTTTAGTGTTGGGCTCTGGCCAAGATAAATGACTGCGTCAGGTGAAAACAAACTGTGGCCCCAGCAGATTCTTTTTTTTTTCCATTTGCAAGTTTTGGGGCCACTTTTCTTTGTGTGTCAACTGTTCTTACACATGTGCTCCACACTTTGCCTTCTCCACCCTCTAACACTGTGCATGTGAATTATTCAGAATGGGGAATTAAAGTTGAAACGGTGCTCTGCAGGCGCAACTGTTTCACACGTGTTGAAGACAAAAGGTGGAACTACCCCTTTTTAAATACTCTACATTGCAGCAGATATTTGTAAAATCAGATTGAGCTGAATAAGGAGAGGGAGAAATTGTCTTCCACAAGGCTTGATCCTGACAGAAAGAAAAACATTTTCCCAAATGATATACACATTGGACAAACTCTCAAACTTATTCATTCGCTCTACACCCACAATAAAACTCCTGACTATACACAGAGATGCAATAAATTCTGTGCAGAGAGTTTTACCTCTGCTGTGTCACCGGGTCACTTACCTGCATGCAGTTTCACAATTATGTACGTGTTTATGAGGCAGCAATACGTATTATGAACCATTATGGTTGTAGCACACAAGAGGAAGACTTATATCTTGTAATTTCTTGGCACTTGCTATAATTGTATCTTATCTTACTATTTATGGCACTTTTGAATCTCTTCCAGCATTTAATTTGTCAAATTAGTTTGGCTTTTCCTGTATTGAGCTCTAAAAACATGAGTACAATCATGATTAACAATATGTAAACATCACCTGAGTCAAATCTGAAAGTTTTGAATGATCACCTGATCACCTGAGGGAAGTGGGAAACGCCTGTAGAGAGGCCGAATGGCTTCAATTAGGAGAACAATTGTTTTAGTCACACAATTATGAGCTCAGGGTGACTAAATGCAAAAGGCCCTGAAGGAGCGCAGCTAAAGATCTCTGGCATCCCATTCAATGTGGTCTGCCCACCCCCTGCTGCTCATTACTGGGACCACCAACTGGGAGCAACATTACTGAAATGAGCAGCAACAGAACAGTGCTAAAACAGCCACGAGTGATTCAGCTTTAACTGACAACAAAGGCAGTTGATTGTTTAAGAAATGAGCCACAAAGACTACTGAATAATGAGAAATGGGTCATCAATGTGTTAACTATTATCATTAAACTATTGCTAAGAGCACCAGCACGTGGATTCAGCCGCCTGATTATCGTAGCTGAGGTAAAAGCACAATGTTTGCTATTAAAATAGAAGGCAGAGGTTTGCAGTGTAACACAAGTACCGCAAGTTCACACAATGCTTAAGTAATCTGTAATGTAGGTATACAGTAGGTCAATAATGCTTTCAGCTTCCGAAGTTATTTAACATCTGAGTAATTCAGTAAACTTTTAGAAGTCAAGAATCTCCTCCCATAGTCAGCATGTGAATATGTTCATTTTTACAATGTTACCCTTAATGCTGCTGATGTGAACTCCTTTTGCATGTATTAGTCATAAACCAAGTACTGGAATCATCCTGTGGAGGCCATAGACGTATTAAATAGACATTAACAATGGCTCTATAAAGATGTGGGCTTTTTTGTGTTTAGTTTTCCCACAGTAACCTCTGTGCTTAGAACCAGAAATATAAACCTCATTTCCAGAAATCCTGGGATATTGTGCAAAATGTGAACAAGAGAAGGCAGTGTGTTGCAAATCGTTTGAAAGCTATTGTGGATAGTTGGACGTGAAAATGTAGACATTTTGGAATAATATTTGCTCATTTTGAACTCGATGCTAGCAATAGGTCTTAAAACTCTAGCATTAGGGACAACAAAAAACTAGAAAATGAATGAGGGTGAATGGCAACAAGTCAGTGTCATGGCTTGGTATAAAAGAGCATCCCAGAGAAACAAATGATTAAACGCCCTAAAGAATCATGTTGCAATTAATTTAATCTTATGATGCATGATATTTTTCATTTTGTTTTTAGAAAATCTGCAGAAAACTATTTACATAAGACCAAAAAATAATATTGAATTGCTGCGTTCCTCAGGCCCTTACTGTAGTGGACACTGCATTAAAAAGTCTTTAGTGGCATTGCCTGCATGGGCTCATTGAAAACCAGTCAGTCATCACTGATTGTAACTAAACCCACAAATCAGTTAAAACTCATAGGAAAAGAAAAAGAAAAAAAAAGAACATAAAAAGATCCAGAATTGCCAGCACCTTCTCTGAGCCTGAGCTCACATAACACTGATGAGAAAAACTGGAAAACTTAAGCTCGACTTAAACATCTTGTTGGGAATCATGGACACTGCATTCGTTGATTCAAATGAGCATACGCTGTATTTTAAAAAAAAAACAATTGTCTCAGTTTCAACACTAGATATGTTGCTGCTTATAATGGTCAGACATTTATGTAACTAAGAATAAAGAGACCTGTACATGCTTCATTCATGTGCCACATCACTATCAACCAGAATCTGTATTTTGGTTCATAATCCAATCAGAGGATATTCTTGGCCTTCTAATGGATAATTAAAACATCACACTAATAAAACTGCCCCACACATGCTTAACTTTACAAAGGCCTATTTGCTGCTAGTGCAAGTGACCGATTCAGGAGAAAACAAGTGAACCATCCCTCAAAAGAATATCTTAAAATAGCAGGAATGTGCCGTGAGGTTAGTCCATCATTCAGCACTACACTGAGCTCATGGAAAAGCCTGACATGAGTGATCTAATAATCTTTAAAGATATTGGTATGAATATGCTTTTCTTGCCTGTTTGGCAATATAGCTTTCATAAATACGCACTCAGAAGTGAACCCGGGCTTTAAAGGGGTTGATAAAATCCTCAGCCATCTTGGGTACACTATTTAGATTTGTAACTCACACTTCCACTCTACTCAGGCTTTGCTTTGGCAACAAGATTTCTCCTTGGAGAGGAATGAATGTGCAAATGTGTTACAGGTGGGATTCATTAAACTGAGACCTGGCACAGTGGTACGCGGTCTGCACAATTACCACGTTACACATACAGGGAGGACAGAAATGCTAACATACAGCTACTCTGTATATGTGCACACAGAAAAAATCGAGATAAACAGAAACATTTTGTGTAGTGAAAAACACATTGATGAGAATTTTGCACCCACAGCTGACATTTATGAGGCCACTTTCATTGCTCTTATATAAGCTCCTCACAGCAAAACAACCTATTAATTCAGCAGTTTGTACCAATGATGTTTTTTAAAAAAAATTCCCTTTACTTCCCTCAAAGCAGAGATGAGGCTTTAAACAGTCAGTACTCCATATTATTTTGCATAAATAACTTTCCTTTAACATGTGTTCCTAACCTCAAAATGAGAAGTGTATAACTCTTCCAGCCTATTCTCATTATGTAAGCGATGGTGTTAATTTTGATGAATAATGTAACTGGTGTTTTGTTTCAGTTCTGTGAGTTGTGGTCACATCCCAGCACATTCTTGCACATTATAACATCCTCACCCACTTTTTTCAAGTTGCACAGAAGAACTAAAGGCATTTAGATTACAGTAATGCTGAATATGTAAGAGTAGGGTAGAAACTGAAGGTGTTCAACAGATCCTAATTATCAATGACTACTACAATGCATGGAATTCGTTTGCAGTGTTGGAAACAATCAAGTCCCGGGTCTTACTGCACTAATGGGATCTGGCTTGCATAGTTGTGTCTTTTTGATTTGATCTGAGCCATATTTGAAAACCTTCTCTTGTAAACTCTTGGACTAGCAGCTGTTTTCTCTCTCCCCACACATAGGACTTGTGGTGAAATGTGTCTGCATGTAAGTGCACTCAAAAACGTTAATAGGCGCACTCCACTGCATGGATGGTCAAGATAAAATAACCACTTGGAAATGAAAATTGTATTTATTATAATAAGAATCTTAGGGTGACATTTATTTGCTAACTTTAAAACATTTAAATTAGAAATTGCAGCATTTGTGTCACCTTATTACATTTCTCTTTGCATGATCTAACATGTTTTAGCCTTAATATTAACCTGCCAAAGCGACAGAAAAGTAGCTGTTGCAGTTCTGCAGTGTATACTTTACTTAAAGTGAATCTAAATTACACAGCACAGTTAAAGCAATATTTAAAGTTATCGGATTTAGACCCTATAATATTGGCCACACCAGACAAAAGCTATAGCAGAATAAACATAAAATCAACTTTCCATTTGTAAGAGGAACAATGTGATATTTATTCATTTAAATACTGCAACATATCCTGTTAAGTAGCTAATTTAGTCTAATTCTAAAGTATGATTATATTACAACATCCGCTTATTGTAATACTAATTGAATTTGATTTCTAATTTGTACATTATAGAATTCCCTAAAACTTGAAGTTGCAAGAAACACAAGGAGTCAGACATTAGTCTACTCATCTTATTATATTGTAGCCAGGTGTAAATTAGAATTTTGGTATTTACACCTTTGTTTTTAACCTCCAAATAATACAATTTAGATAATGTAGCTAAATGTTTGTGTGCTGTTCATTAAATATTGTTTTAGCTAGTTATGTACGTATTGGTCCAATCACAAGCTATGTCTTACTGTAGGAAGCAATCCAGTCTTATCTCGGGGCCAACAAAGAGAGACAGACACAGAACGACAACCATTCACACTCACATTCACATCTACGGGCACCAATTGACATAACATGCATGGCTCTGGACTGTGTGAGGAAACCGGAGTACCCGGAGAAACCTACGCCAACACTAGGAGAACTCCACACAGAAAGGCCAGAGGTGGCAAGTGGATGTTGCTCTCAAGCTATATTCACAGTAGGTATATGTAAGTTCACTTTAAGTAGTAATAATGTAGTTTGAAATTATTGTGAATTGGTCAGAAATGTTACCACTCTACGTGAGTGCATTCTCATTCCCATTTAACCAAAGGAATCCAGGTCTCTCTCCCACTGGACATCTGTGCGTCACTCACAACCATCCACCCTTCACACCTGGTGATCAGGGCAGGGTGCATTCAAGTGACCCCCTTCCCAAAGTCCACAGCTAGATAATTATTTCCAGTTGCAATTAGAATAACCGCAAGACTTTTCTTTTTTTCCCCAGCAAATATCCTTTGCCTTCATTTTTTGCTTTTCTGACACGCTTGTATAAATACCCTCCACCTGGTCATGGGAGTGCCTTTAGGGGAGCTATCAAAGCATTCATAAAAATCAAGATGTATGTGACATCCAGTGGATTTCTCTGCTCTGCACGCGGCAGGCCAAGTCAGGAGGGCCCAGGCTGGGGTAAAGTTTCCCCTTTTTTCCTCCCTGACTAGCGGCTGACGCCTGATTGACTGTGATGGGCTTTTTTACGCCCTGCACATGTTGTTAGGCTGCTCAGTCCTTCATCATCTTCTCAGCATGGTCCTTCTCTGGCCTCTGTTGTTTCTGCTGCTGCTGCTGCTGCTGGACTTCTCACCTCTAATACGGGTTCATCTGTTCAAAACCTGACCTAAAAAAATTGTCTACTCATGTATTTCACAATTTGTTCTTAAATATCTCTCTCTGCAGAGTTCCACTACCTCATATGCTTCATTTAGAGTTTGGGGTCTGCGTTGGCCTATTTAAAAACCACAGGAAGAGGCAACTGGTTATTATTAACATGACTGTGAATGAATATGTTTGCCTGTGTAGTTCCATCCGCATCTCTGAGTGGCTTTGATTGCATGCAAAACATTTATAAACTTGATGACATGCTCATATCTGGTGATCAGTAACTCTGGGTAAGTGGCCATGATGGCGAGCTGCCTAACCCCTGTGAATTGTTCTGCCTGAAAGCAGTTGGAGCAAATTAGAGTGCTTCGTGAAGAAGTTACAGATTAGTGCGAGAGACAGTGCAAAGCAGGGACTCTGCCGTGAGGTTTGTAAGGAAACACGCAAATGCATTGCTTTTATGTTAAATGTATGATTAAAAAGCAGCCCTGTGAGGTAGTTTCTATTTTATATGAACTATGAGCCGTGTGTAGCTTTGTGTCATTTTAGCTAAATTGTCCAAAATGCAGTGGAATGTTTGTGTCTTTTGTATCTGTTTTCATGCTACTTTTAACTTGACTCTGTGTTGCAGAGACAGTCACAAACCTGTAGGGGACAGTGTTTGTTTTACTCAACAGGGTTTGACTCTGGCCACAACTGTGCATATATGGTGCAGGTGAGAGCAAATACTGCTGTGCCCAGCCTGCAGAGATGGCTACATACTTTCCATTCTTTAATGAAGGCCTTCAATGACTCCTGCACTACAGCACTTAAAACACACACTCACACAGCAACATACACACTTTCCACTGGTGCATGGCCCCTGATAATAGACTCTACATAGGAGGCCTGTGAAGTATTTCGAAATGCTAAACGGCTGTGAGGGTGTAGACGTTTGAAGGACACTAATGTAGGAACTGAGGCCTAATATAAACACCATTATTCACATGAAAGCCAGGCCGCGGCCATTAGGGCTTTTGGGAGAGGTGGCACTTCTCCCGGCAGCACCCTAATGGCACTTGTCGTTTAAACATGCAGATCTGTATATACACCGATTCCTTTGTAATCTATCTTTCCTGAAGCAATCAGCTGTTAAATTATTTGTCACTCTTTATTTTACATGAACATTTTCCAATCTCTGGGATCTCATCAAATCATAACACAAGTCTTCATCCAAACCTTCGGGGTCTTTTTCATATTGTTCAAAGCGTGTGTTTTTCGTATGCCTGTTATCCCATCATAACAATATAATAATATTCTGCTGAGAAGCAACGAAGCCAGCTGTTCAAATACAGTCTCTTTTCTATTGTGAAACCCAGAATTGCACTTTTTTTTTTTTTTTTTTCATTTTGAGGCCTGTAATTTACAACCACCTGGAGAATATAGCTGGCCAGTGGATCAGTCTCTCACGAAATTATTAATCTTACAGAAACGTTGGCCCAGCATCTTGCTGGGGGAAGCTGTTGAACTCAAGCGTCTTGTGCGGCAAATGCACCAGACCTGACCACTGTCAGCAGCAGAGTAACATGGCCATCCCACCAGCAGCAGATTGTAACATTAGCAGAAGAAAACATCCGTGTAATCTTTGAGGAAGATCCAATCGGAAGAAGTGGGGAGGAACATACAGTAAAGGGAGGCGATGAGGATGAATAACACATTTGTTTTTTGGCTGAAGCTACAACAGCTTTCTGAATAGGAAATGAAATAAATGAAAGCGTTTTTAAACCCAGAGAA
The DNA here is from genome assembly GCF_033026475.1 of Channa argus. Classification (NCBI taxonomy): domain Eukaryota; kingdom Metazoa; phylum Chordata; class Actinopteri; order Anabantiformes; family Channidae; genus Channa; species Channa argus. The sequence continues at coordinate 20,695,216 of NC_090203.1, forward strand.
GACAAAGATTAATTAGATTTGAACTGTTCTCAACAGCTAGAAGAAGCAAACCATCTTGCCATTTAATGGTTTTGATCAGAGAGCAATGGGTCGGCCAAGTTGGTTGTTGCTCGGCTGTTTTTGGCCTCTCCGCTCTACATCCATCTTGTCAACGCATACACCACCAACTTCCCCTTTCAGTGATAGTGACAGAGGTTTTAGGCAATTACCATTAATAAAATACTTAAACTGACAGAGGATTCTTTTTTTTTCATTTGATAAATTGATGAATTGCACAGAAACAGGAACATAACACAAGAATATGTGTCTGTCTGGCCTGCTTGACCATGTATTACTGCACCAATGTTCCAGTTGTGGCCCAAATAACCCCATGATGACCAGAGCTGCTTTTGTGTCATATCAACAACATGAAAATCACATATTCTTAAATGTCAGCACACTATGCAACATCTTCGTCCAAAGAAATCTCCCAGTAGGCATTTGTGAGTGAGTGACATAGTTTTCTATAGGATTTAGATGAGTCACTGAGTCATTTCAGTTTAAACCCCGCTGTACCAGTCTGTGACTCATCCACCGGCCAGGCCCATCAGAGATTAAAGGTGAACATAGGGGCAAATCAGTTATCAAGTCAGAAACACTCATCATCAGCTTCCCACTGTGCCATTACTGCATAGGCGCACATACATATGTGTTCAACCCTCATCCTAGCAATGGAGGTCATGACCCCATGTACCAGCACTGAGAAAGGAATGAGAGTGTGGATGCATGGCCCTTTAAAGCTCTAGCTGGTCATTTTCCAGAGATGGTGTAATCGTGTAGCTGTATGCAGAACATGTGGTATGAACTGTGTTGTGGTTTTTTACTGTACATCATTTTCATCCCAGTTTGTTGGAAAAACTGCATTTTGTGTCAAGAGCTATGTAGCCATTTTCTTTTAGATAAAAATATCTCAAGATACATTCAACTAGTGACTTATTTGTGTGGGGGAAACATCTGGCTTGCACATTTTGTGTTTTGAATATATTTGGAGTTATTTGTGGTTGAATCTGTGTCTTTCAACACTTGAAACACAGTGAAATGTTGAGAAATGAGACCCACTGAAACCGTAGGAGCCTAAACATAGATGGCTCATAATGGGGGACTGATGAGTGATAATATGTAGACGTCTAAATTAGTCAGAGGGTGAAAGAAGGAAAGACAGAAGCAGAAAGGACAGTCTGTGGCTGGCCCAAGTCACAATAGCCATTTACATATTATGTTACTAAGAAACTTTTGTATTTGTTTTGCTGTTGTTGGAGTACTACATCTGAAATGTCACTTATTGTATACACCACCTGATAGACTGTGAGTTACAGTTCTCCTGATGCTAGTTTTCACAGCAGCAGAAATGATTGATAGCTTTTCCATTTCACAGTTGAACTGAAATTGCCTTTGAAAGCGTTTGGCACAGTAGCTGACTATTTGCTTCACGTTTTCTGGTTTCCTGATAAGGCACAATAAATCATGCCATTTTTCCAGGAATATTATTGTTTGATTTTGCATGTTGCTTGATTGACATCTTTGTTAGACCGGGATTAATTATATAGTTGTTGTTGTTTTTTTAGACAGTGGACATGAATATTATCTTAAATTTGTTTTAAAGTGTGAAAAGAGAAACTCTTTACCTGACGGAAGACAAAAAACTTAATGGGATATGAAAGGAAATGGGCACAAAGGTGACAGGTGTAAAAAGAGCATGTGTGGATGTGTGCGGTGGTGGAAGTTCAAACATTTAGGAGACAGTGATCAGAAACTTCATATTTCCATCTGTTACAGTACCGTAGTCATTCCTATACTGACAAAGTCTTAGAGAGTTTGCTAGCAAGAATTGAAAATGAAATACACTTAGCTGCAGAATATAAACAGTCTATTATGATATTATATTTTATATTATTCCAAATTTCAATGGGAATGGGATCATTTTTGATGTCCCAAAGATAATCATCGTCTTTGAATTGTTGCACCTACCTCTCTCACCAACTTTATTTGAAGCCACAGTAGCAAGGACCTGTTTTCAGGGGAAACACACTGTGAATAGAAACCAACAGCATACAGACAACCTCAGTGACCTGTTACTGAACATATCATGAGGCCTTTAGCAGTAAATGAGACAAATATTTCATGTTTTTATATCACAGGGGTGAAGGGGAGAGCTACAGGATGGATAATTATGGGACTTAAATTCTTGGGTGTTTGCAAGTTGCTCTGCTGCCCTAAAATTGGGGGGGTTAAATTTTGGCACTGGCGTCACCACATCAATTACTAAGTTCAGACTTTATCTCATTCCCTCCTAAAGTCATGAAGGGCTTAGTGGATCTTAGCAGTGGGTAAGTGGCTCCTCAACTGGAAAAAACAGTGGCTTATGGTTGTAAAGACCTAACGAAGCATTAGATCACACTGGTTCTACCCCCGTTGCATTTTCCCATAGCCTCTCCCAGATGGAGGGACTGTGGGGGGGGGGGGGGGGGGGGGGGGGGGGGGGGGGGGAGAACAGGAGTTGAACTGATAGTCCAGACGTTATCTGTTAATCTGTGATCCGTTATCTTTCCAGCAACCTGTTGCTGCTCAGGGACTCAGCCCAGCCCCTGCATCGTCCTCTGGGCATAGGTTTCTCTTACGCTTCGCTGACAGCTATCTCCCAGAGCAGTTGTTGGTAAACACAACTGAACTGCTTACCCCAACAACAGGTTTCCTTTAACTCTTAATCCAGGCCACAGAAGAGACCCCCTCTTACCCTTTTGACCTTCCCCCCTGTCCGAACTCCCCCTTCTCCTCTGTGGTGGTGGTGGCTGCGGTCGATGGGCCGGTGAGATAAGCCTGGGTGGAATTCCCGTCTGGGTGTTCTTGAGAGTGACCTGGGTGGCAGAGGAGCGTCAATGAAAATCACTCAGCACTCCACTCAATAAGGAACCAGTCTGAGCCATGGCTACATTTCACATCACTCTTTATTTCTGTTTCTGTTTTGTCTGGCCCTTTCTTTTCCTTTTCGGTTTAAAGTTATACAGTTGTGAGGAGATATGGTGAGAGAAGAGAGCAACGTTGATTTCACTGGGGGCCACTGTGAACTTTTGGCAACCTCTAACCCCGGGTTGGACAGTCTGAAAAAGTCTCCTCGTGCCTGAATCAAAGAATGAGCTTAGTCCTGAAAATACTATGAAAATGGCGCCAAGAATGTGATCGAATGCGAATCGGATTTCTTTTTTTGAATTTGAAAGAGAATCATATTTGGATCACATACTGTAACACCCTACAAAGTGCTATTTTGAAACAATGGAAGGAAAACAGCCCAAATTTTATGACTTCAGTCAATGAACAAAACTGCACACTACTCAAAATTAACAAACCTGAGAAGTACAGCTTTGGCCATTTTTAACCATGCGTCTAGCACTTCCTTAGAGACCAAGGGTCCATGATGGAGGGGCCAGTTGTCTGGGAAAGAATGCTAAGGGTCTAGAGTGGCCTGGGTTAGGCAACTGCCTGGCCATTATACCCCAAGAGAAGGTAATTAGGAAGTGAAACCTTGACCAGTTGACAGCAGGCTTTGTTCAGGGGTGAGTGGGCCAAGAGAAATGCTTTTGAAAGCTTTTTTACGTTCTTTGCTGAGGCGACCTCAACCTCTTCCTCCAGAAACATGCTGGGGGAGATCATATAAGTTTCTGAAGAAAAATGCATGGAAGGGGGTTAAGTGGTATTTATTGAAAGAGAAGAAATCTATAGGCATTGCATTGTTTGACAAGAGCACCAAACCAAATATACAACGTACAGTATCTTCACCAAAAGTGTCAGTTCCAATTCAACTTAAACCACAGTTCCTGTAAAATATATATTTATTTACTTACATACCAAATTCTGGTAATTAGGCTAATAGCAGCCACATCCTGGGCAGAAATCAGCTGTCCGTCCAGTTGAGTATAGCCACCTCTCTTCTTTATTGCTGCAGCTGCAGCTGGAGCTGCTAGCCAGGCCATAATCAACTCTGCTGTCTACGTCTCCTGCACTGTCCATTTGCTCTCCAGCATTAAACTTGTGGAGGAGCCAAACAACTAGCATCACAGCAGTGAGGGCATCCAGCACTGGGAGCTAACGCCTGTGCTGCCCCTGTCGACTCTGGCACTGTGCTCTCAGCTCCTAACGTGGCAGGAAAAGTGTGAACATGGCTTTGGCAAACTGCACTTCATTTTAGCATCATCATCACGGTGCAGTGAGGGAGAGTGCACACAAGCTCCTCCAAATGATTAACTCCTTGTATTTCTGAATCCAGCCTGATGTTTTTAAGTGATAATTATATTTTAATATGGGCTTTGTTCGGTGCGACATTATTTACATTATTTACAACTGCTGTCCAAACCATCTGTTGTCTGTGAATATTGTTATTAAACTAAATATTCACAGAACTGTCTGGTATATGAAGAGCAGGAGAACTATGACAGTGACTTTCAGATGGAGACAATCCAGCTTCCATCAATTAGCTAAAGTAGAAAACACTGAATGTGTTACACCAGAAATGAGGCATGCTGTACTTTTCATTTCTACAGAAAAACAAAACTCATTACAAAGTAGAAGCACAATGTGGGAAAAATAAGAAAAAATATGGAGCAACCATCTCTCTAACCTGAAAAAGCCCTCGAACACAACAAAAACATTCCTCCATGCTTGGGTCTGAGCATTGTGCTTGCAGCTAGTCTATAAAACACCACACAGAAGACCAGAAGAATCTAAAAGGTCTTTGTTACGCTCTTTGTTGTCTGCCTTATTATAGGAGGCCATTTTGCAGTGAATCTTGGTCGACGGCAGTTCGATCCAACTCAGTCTAGAATCAACGCCCCCTTTGAAATTAAAGGTACTAACTCTTCTCTTAAAACATGTCTCACTGTCATGTTTTGGAAAGAAAATGCACAATCTACTCGAGGTGGTTGTGGTCAACGTCACTTCTAACTTGTTAGGGAAAAATCTGTTGCTTTATGGGAGTTTTTTGCACCACTTTTGTACACTTACATTGCTTATGTCTTTTAGTGCAGGTGTCACAAACAGGCTTTTCCAAATAAATGAAGTCAACTGATTGCTCTTGACTTTGTCCTGGAGACTGTGGTGCTGGGACATGGATCAGTCCCCTGTGACCGTGGTGGTTAAAGTTTTAATGTTGTCGACAGAGAACTTAGAAAATGCCAAGGGACATTTAGATTAATGATGGCATCCTCGAGGCCAGAATTATGTCACTCTGAATGAGGACTGAAGAGACAGAGGGATGACATTTTTACAGGTCTGGTATTTTTTGTTTAACACGCTCTTATGTATTTGATGGGGAAGTTGTGCCAACCGCACAGAAACACGCACAAGCACGTACGTTCTTTTCTCAAGAGCCACACTATAACACACTCACTCTGTGGCTGCTGTTGTATTCTGCAAATGTGTGTATATGTGTGTGATGAGTGCCATAGTTGGCTGGTGGGCCAGTGTTTGATGATGAAGTCATCAGTTTAAGTAAACTCCAGATGGCCAGGCAGAAAGTAAAACAAGTGCCATCTGCTTAGATTCAAATTCTCCCCTCTTCGTCTCCCTGTTTCCCCGCCTCTCTCAGTTGGCACAGCTAAGGAGCAGAGTACTCAGAACATTAATGCCATTAGTGAAATGTTTCAGAAGACGCAGCCAAGCACAATGCATTACACTAGCACTGCATTACCACCAAGAGCTATGCACCCTGCTGGATTAGTCACAAGGGAACACACAACCTACAAACCAACTACGTACTCACTGTGTTCATAGTGAAAGCACATGCTGGTTGTTAATAGAGCCAAACATATTGTAGCATAACCATCCACCACTTATGATATGTGATACAGGTATATCTGACACATAACCTAAAAATCAATTGGTAAAAGATGACAATGCCAATTACTGTCAATACAAAACAAGACTTAAGGTCTAAAACCTGGAATACAAGTGGATGGAAAGGTTAAACTTGAAGGCAAGAATGGCTACGGTTAATACATTTCACAAAAGCTTCTTAGATTCGGAGATACTTTCTTTGCAAACTGAGGATGATGATTTTTTTCACATGTCATTGGTCATATAGGATTTAACATCTACAGCAACTCAGTCAGTGGCAGGAAAATACACCCCTGTTTAATGCATTGCACTCATTAGTCAGGCATTAAGACATTTACAAAGCAATGTTTCACACAGACAAATCCTATTAGTTTCATACAGTTTGAAACTGCTGATCCACTTCCTGTTTACATGGGACCAAATCTGCAGCTGTGGCTGAAAGAAAAATCTCCTTTAAGTATATTGATCGGTTTTAAGAGGTGTTACGTGGACTTTATCTATTTTTGACTTTCTTTTGGCACCCACTACACTGAGACATCTGCAAGTCATTCTGCCAATAGGGACATATTATATAGTCAGAGATCTCCGACTTGGAATTGGGAGGTAGACGTGAACGTTTTTTCCATGCTGCTTGTAATAATGGTTTAAACAACATGACGTGATCACAGCCTCACTACCTTTACTTTACTGGCTTATGCTGTGTGTAATGGCTCCATGTGATGAATAAGCTAAGGCAGGTCTTGTTTCCAGAGATGCCCTTCATCTGGCTCGAAAACATTGGACTCTACACATCGGTTAAGCTGTGTGTCCCAGAAGAAAAACAGGACCAATCTCCTCCACCACTGTGTATTGTAATTAAGCCCACAGCTGGCAGTTCCCATTACGGCATCAGGGCGAGCAGGTGGACCTGGTCTGTGGCGCTACAGGCCCTCCACCTTACCTCTCCGCCTGCGGACTTGTTCCTTTCTTCAGCACCTGTACATTGTAAAGGAGCAGTGTCTGCCCGAACAGCCCTGCAGCTAACAGTCTGATGGATTTGTGACTGTTTGTTGTGAAACACTTTGGTGCAACACATCATCTCCTCCTCAGTGTGCATTTTCGCATAGCGCCTCACTGACTGTTTTGGACGGGGCCAGGTGGGAAAAATGTCCACATGTGGTTTCAGGTTCAGTAAAATTCACACCAGCCTTTTATATCTGACAGGAAACTACATGGAAATGTGCCATAATGGAGAACAGGCAAGTGGTGCGACAATTGCTTTGGGGGGACAACACTAAGGGAGCAGTAAGCGAGGGTTTCATCAGATGTGGACCCCCACCCTTACCCTGCCCCGCACCCACCACTCTTCTCTCCCACGCGCCCACCTCCCTCTCACTTCACACGACAAAAACATTACGTTCAAGCAAGAATTTTAATGTTGTGCCGCTCTGAGATCGGCCACACCACACCAAACACAACCCTGTCCCTCAAGGCTCTAGCGTTCTCCTGGCCAAGATCAGCTGTCTGACCGCAGAGACGCCCGCTGTAAACACTAGCCAGATTACCACGCAGACAACACACACATACAAACACAGCTCTGCAGTAATGATCGCACTGACAAACTTACAAGCAACCCATGTCAACAAAATAACTCGCTCGCAGCTGCATACCACGTTGATTTAGATGGAGGCAGTTAGGAAGATTACAACTGGATTAAATAAAAACATAACATTACCGTCCAAATCCATTTCAGACGGTGGGAAGTCTTATGTAACATTTACGAGAAAAAATGTAAAAAAATATTTTTTAAAAAGCAACTCCGGTAATGATGTGCACATGATTGGCACTAGCATAGTATTTAATTTCGCTTCCCACTAAAAGCACCGCAGGTGCTGCAAATGCACGATTAGAGGTAAAACTGTAGACTATAACCAACCAAAACACACCGGAGCAGGGTCACTGTTGTTATTGTTCCAAGTGGTGCTGTCAGCTATAAAAATGAACATGCATTTTGTTGGTCTGTGTCCCTTTGTTGATGTATGTTTATGTAAGGGTTTCTGTCAAAACATGGAAAAAAAAGATAAATGTGGCTAATTAAAAGAACATTTCTTTGGTAGTCGCTGTAATAGATACCTCATTGTGAGGTCCAGGGACTAAGCTACCCTTTAACCAATCACGCCAGCCGCTTGTATTGAATTTGACTTCTGCAAAAGTGGTTGATTTTTGAAATCCTGCATCTTGCTAGCAATGCCACAGACACACAGAGGCGCATGTGAGTAAAAGTACAAAAATCATTGATGTGTCACATTAGATTTGCACAAAGGTGAGACTGGGGTTCACACTCTTAATTAAAAAGCTGAACTGATGGAAAGACTGAGTCCCAGTGAGTCATGGCTCTGAAACGAATTGGACCGAGACACTACAGCATGAGCACACCTGCTGCACCTTAATGCTGCCCGCAAAATGTCCTCTGTGTGTGCATGTATGTGCGGGTATGTGTGTGTGTGTGACTCTTGCTCTTATGTGTCAAAATGCAACATGTTCCAGCTGACTGCAATTAAACGGTAAACTGGAAATACTTACCATTGATTTAGTTGTACATAAATTGGTCGAAATGTGTTCTAGGGAGGAGCTGGTTACCTCACCGTTCACCACCCAGGGTGGACACACATTTATCTAACTGGAGGTTTGCCAACTAAAGCCCCCTTCTACCCCCCACCCCTTTCCTCCCCTCACCTGGGCTTTCTGTGTTTCAAGGCAACAAGAATAATTTAGAAAAACAACATACACAAATCGCAGGCTTCGCGATCAATCAAAATCAAGGAGCTGAGCTGTGAGACGGTGAGCTAAAACGAAAGCAGCCAAGCAATGGGAGGTTCAGAAAAAGCAAAATTTCTTGAGTCTTTTTTGTGGTGTGTGTGTGTGAGAGGGGGAGGGGGGGTCATCTTTATTATTTTACTCTGTTAAACATCATAAATCCTCTGGATTGGAGATAGACTGGAGAGCTTCAGTGAGAGATTTATATCCCTTGCCTTTTTCTAATCCAATATCCCCTCTTCTCCAGCCATTCCCAAAATGGTTTGGCTGTGAGGACTCTGTGGAGGCTCTGCAGAGGGGAATCACGCACACACACGCACACGTTCACACACCCTGAGTGACCAGAGCAACAAGAGGAATGTAGCGAGTTGCACCACATCCCAGCTGGACTGACAGTGAACGCTAGCGGTGTCCTCCTTTCCACCGAGGAGGATGAAAGGACATCAACTCATCTAAGACACTGAAGGAACGCCTGGAATTAAGAAAAAGGGAAGCTCTCCAACAGGGGCTTGCCTAGGAGACGACCTCGGTTCACTGCTAAAGCAAAGAAGACGGTGGAAAAGAGAGAGCGAAGAGAACTTCAAAAACACCCTCCACACCACACCTGTGATCAATTATGATCTGCAAAATTAGAGAGTTACTAACAAAACCACAGCCTGTAATAATTCATAATTATAAAAAGAGCAGCAAGGAGGGAGCTTGCAGGGTTCACACAGACTTTGAAACACGTTGGAAAAGAGGGAGGAAGGGGTGTGTAAGTACATATGGAGTCCTCGGTGTGGCGTCCCATGTTAGGCTGAGGCCCTGCTTAGCCAAAGGGTCAAATGAATCTGAATGTGGTTTAATCATACATTCATGTGTATTGTCAGTGAAACAGGAGGCAAATAATTGTATAACGCAGATGTTGATCCCCCTATGAAACCTATTTCAGACTTTTCCCAATTTTAGATCCAAACTGCATTGTAAAATAAATAATGCTGCAATAAACACCTACTGTTTTCCCAGTTCTTTGTGTAGCTGCTAGGGATCGCTCTCTCATGTAACACGTTTGTAGGTTAATGGCATCTATCATCCACTGTTCTAATGCAGAGGTAAACAAAGTATTATTCTCAGTTCTCCATGCAGCTTCATGCATGGAGCGAAAGATTGTTTTGTTTTTTTTGCATTTTTACTCCCAACTACAAAGGACTTTAACATGAGATTGGCTCAGTAAGGTGAGAACATCCAAATCACTATAATAAATCATCTTTTAGCTTTATCTTAATCACAGTGGAAGAAGCAGCTCATATCTTAACGAGGGAATTGGAATTTTGTAGCACAATCATAAAGACAAAATGTGTCTCCACACAAACCCTACACAGCAGTAAGGCAGGGAGAGATACTATCAGTGTGAACTACAAGGTCCTAATGATAAAACTGTCTCCCACTTATCGCCGCTGCTGCGAAACCTGTCAGAGAATCACAGCAGTAATAATCAGACATGGTCTCACACCAACGGACACACTAGTAAGAAGAAGAGGGTGGGTGGGGTAGGAGGGGTGCAAAATGAAACTCCTTTCCAAACACTCCCTGTGCCAGAGAATATCCTAGAGAATACAACTCTCCCTGAAAGAAAATAAATGGAATCTCCTGTTTGGGTTAGATTGTGTGAGAAAAAAAATAAAGACAATTTGCTGAAACTGCTCAATATGCAGTGAGTTAACGCTGGAGTTAATTGGAGGAAAAATGTGAAACGTGAGCCAATATGGACGAGGATAATTGCTGTTCGCTATGAGCTGGTAGTGCACAGTGCTAGGCTTAAATTAAATCCTTTTGAATTTAAATCATATCCGTATGTTCACTGATTGTTTCTTATCAGTAAATATCTTAGACCTGACGGCAGAATGTGTTTTCTGTCATGATGTAAAGTCTGACATTTGAACAACAAAGTCATGATGCACATTAAGCTTCTTGAAAACAAAGGCAAATATTCTAATTTCTTTAAATTGAATTCTGGGTTTTCTCAGTTGCAGTTAAAGGCAGTTGTCACTCACACTATACACTATAATACATCTTATTAAATACTGAGGTTAGGTTTTAGACATTGGGTAACTTAAGGAAAACATCTGTGGATGCTAATAAAGGGCTAAACATTTAGACTGGAAATTTGAAGTTGTGCTTTTTGGTTCTTTAGCCTCTTTGATGACATGATAACTGACATACATGCTTTGGAGCCAAAGCAGCTGGGATTTCAATCATTACTTACATACACACATCCACAGCATGGCAGCTTTAGGGCCAAAGTGACGGCGATTGTTTTGTTTCATGAGGGTATTTGTAATTGTCTAATTAGTTCTCAGAAGTGGACTGTGACTAGAAAATGCACATTTTCTAAATGATCATGAGTAATTCTTAGCAATTTATGACAAAATGAGCCCCTGGGCACAAACTGGGGAAGATCCCCATCCTTTCATTTTGGTTGTTTTCCTTTTGTGTTGTTTTCTCCTTTTGGATAGTACTAGATCAATATTCATCATTCTTTGAGTTGCTTTGCATTTCTTTGTGGTGAATTTGTATGTTTTAATTGAGCTCTTACAAATAAGAAATACTAACCGTAACTCCGGAGGCTCTGGACCATGGCCCCCCGATCTCCTGGGCCTCTGGGCCTCTGGGCCTGTGGGCAATCAGCTCGTTCAGCAATCCATCCTGTAAGAGCAAAAGTGCAATGGACTGATTAAACCATGTGTTTGTCTGCTTGAATATAATATGTGAACATTATCATGTCAAAGTAACTAGCTTACTACCTGTAGTACCCATAGCTCCTAATTAACAGTAAAGACCTTCAAAGCCAAATGGGTCACACGGGTCCTTTTTTTATCTGTCGGTGTCTTTTTAAAGCATCTAACAAGGAAGAAGTAGAAGTAAAAGAAGAAGTAAAAAACCTGTTCGTCTTACTCAGAAGTCTTACAGAATATTGAGCAGTCCCAACATTTACTACCGTCAGCTGCGTGTGGTGGGGGGCTCTGAGACAATGGAAAGGTTCACACTCCTTTTTCCTTGGAGCCATATTAAAGCCTGAGCATCCACAGATTGCAGTTTAAGAAACACTGCTGTGAAATAAATTACAGATCATTTTGAATATGCTAATAAGGTATTGTTTAAGCCTGGGTAGAATAAGTGCTAGGTGAGAGAGTTCAATTAGTTTATGTGAAGAGGGTCAGGTTGTTCAAACTGTTCACCTGCACGACTGCCAGGTGAGGCCCCATTACATTGGACCACAGGCTATGTCACAGCAAACCTCTGTGCTCCACAACTTGCCGTCAGAATAAAGAGAAAAAGTAAGACTGATGTGTTATGATGAATGCTCTCAGAAGCGCCTCATGTCATGGGTGGAGATTAAACTGAGGAATTCAGACAGGATGGGAGGTGTTGGTGTACTTAGTATTAAAATTATATATTATATTATATTAATTATATAATTTGTTTTACCTCCTGTACTGTACAATAAATACATACATAAAACACAGTATGAGATAATTTTATTGATTGTAAAAACAACTCTCTGTCATGTTGTTGTTTTATTTCTAGTAATTTTTATGTTCTGTCACATTTTTATGTCATACATCTCAATCTCCATGAATGGCATTTTAGTAATTTACTTGTGGTTTGGTGTAATATCATAGTCGAGCACAAAGTTGCCTGATTTATGTGATACTTGTGCAACTCACAAGATTGTTCTCACTCATCACTTTGTTACTGTTGCAGAGTGGGCTGTTCTTCTAAAAGAAAACTCAAATGCAACTGTGAAAAGCTTCATCAGAAGACTCCCATGGGGACAAATACAATTTTTAAGGTAAAACATGTCTTTTAGGGTAACACATTATGTCCACCTAGTTGTGGAGCACTAACTGACGTCTTTACGTGGCAACTGTGTTTTATTAGAGGGTGAGGCCTGAAACACTTGCCTGTCAATGATACATTTGGTATTGCACTAATTTGCAAACAATACCCCAAGCACTTCATATATAATCATATTCTGGGATAATTTGATTGCTCGGCTTTTTTGCCCCAGTGAGCAATGCACAATGTGTTACTATAAAAATAAACCTCATAAAAACTGGGGTCTGTGCCAACATGTACCCAGATGGTTCATTTAAGAACCATGAAAAGAACATTATATGTTTCTTATTCTAAATGGTTCATAAAACTGCTAAGGTTACCACCCATCCTGATGGTTTAAAGGGGTGTGGCAGGGTGCCTGCACCTGGGATGCTGTTCATGTTCACTGCCATTAGTTCTCCCTGTGAATTTTGTTATCTCCCATCCGACAGTGGCTGTATTTTAATGGAAAGCACACTCACTCTTTAATGGAAAAAAAGCAGTCATTGTAATTAATTCCATCATTAAAGGGCACTCCCAAAATGATGGTCCCTCCCTCTTTCACCATCCCAAACCACACTAACCCCCAGCTTTGCCCCTCCGGCATCAATTCCGACCCCTTGCCAGTCTCTGGGAAACTCCCAGCATGCTCTCTCTTCCACCAGGAACCGCAGGAAATGAGTCTCGGAGAGCGCTGAAGTTTAATAAAAAATAAATGAATGGGGTGTCCCAGGGACAGAGTGAATGAAAAGTGGAAAAGAGAGGGAGAGAAAGTTGAGAGTTGGTGCCCTGAAGTGGAGGACAGGCAGAAGGAGGGGGCAGGAGGGAAAAACAAGGTATAAAATTTTAACCAATTACTGCTTGTTTTTCTGTACAGTGAGGAATCGGGGGAAACTAAACCCAGCTGCAATGAGGGGGTCTCGTGAACAAGAATGGCAACATGGATCAACTAGCGGATCATTTAAATCCATCTAACTCTCTTTGGGCATGTAGCCTACAAACACAGTGCAAACACAATTTGCGTGTGTGTGTGTGTGTGTGTGTGTGTGTGTGTGTGTGTGTGTGTGTGTGTGTGTGAACAGAGATAGATCCCTTTCTTCTCTCTCCTGACACAATAACTCTCATGCTCTGAATCGAGGGACAAACATTCCAGACATGCCACATGTCGGGGCGGCTGGCGAATCATTAAACTGTGGGAGAGAAACTGCAGGATGCCTTCTTTTTCTTCCATGTCTTCTCTAATTACCCTTATACCTTTAATTGATGTTAAACATGAAACAGGTATTAACTTAAAGGAAAGGAGGGAAATGGAAATCTGCAGGGCATTTGGCAGTACATGGCTGCACTTTATGCCCCAGTGAGGAATTGTGATAACTCTATAAATTAGAGCAAGATATTACAGCATCCCGCTTCGGCACCTGACTGCACCCAGGACTACAGTTTACCTCTAGGCCTCCTGAGAAGAAAAAACTTCCAGAAAAAGACATGACAAGACAGTGGGGTATTAGGAACAGCAAAACAAATAAAGCTGGTTTCTGAGAGGAAAAAAGGGTGGTTCGGAAATACTACTGTAGTTGTTAGATATCTACTCACAACTCGCATACCCTCAGGGCCCCGGCCCCCCTTTAAAAGCGTGGCCGTCTAAGTGACTGAAGTGTAACACCAAGCAGTCTATTGAGAGGCAGGTGATGTGCAGAACAAAGGGAGGATTCAGTACCTCAGTGACACAGCGGGAAAGAGATGAGTGATTATTAGCCACACCAAGGGCCATGACAGACCGTTTAAAGGCAGCTTCCTTTGATTGTGACAGTGTAATTGTTTCGCAGATACAATCACGTTGAGCACTTACCTGAGGCAGGGGAAACTGGACTTTCATTAAAGTGTGGGATTGTCTCCAGGCTGCTCTGTAATTGTGCCTGTTGTCTTGTTTTGTGATGTTGTCGGCCTCTGTCCTCCCTTTCTGCCCTGCGGTAATCTAGCAGTGTGTGTGAGTGTGTGTGTGTGTGAATGTGTGGGAGTGTGTGTGGGCATTTAAATGGAGGCTATTTAGATTCTGCAATAGCCTCAGATTTCCGTCACAGTACAAATAAATTCAAAGTAAATGTGTTTGAGATGCAATAAAACTATTTTACAGATTTTTTTTTAGATAATTTCAGAAAACACCATTAAAAATCTCTGATTCAAGTGGTTAACTCAGCTTGTCCGAAACCGTGACAAGCCGTGAGAATAAATCAAACTCAAGGAGTGTAAACAAAGCTAAATAAACCGTGCAGGAGGGTGGGAAGTCTTCTCACTTAATCCCCGTCTTCTCGAAAAAGTGAACTAGCCCCTGTGTTTGTTTTTGATTCAGCAGGCTGAGATGACACAGTCTGTTGGGTGCTCTATTGGCCATGTGGCCTGGGTCCATTGAGCGTGGCTGTGTGTCCAAGGGCCGAGCTGATTAGATAATAAACCACAGGACCAAGAGAAAAACACAGAAAGCAGAAGACCTTTCTGTTTTTTTAGTTTTTAGTCCCGCATCATCTGTCCGGACATACAAAACCAGCACCGCACAAACATTTTTAAGTTTCTTTAAAGTGTTGACATACAGTACGTGTTGCCAGCTACTCATCTATATCTAAATATGTTTTTATCAAGAATGGAATGAACCACTTTAAGACATTTATCGGCTCGATAAACACAGGATGTTTACCCGTTAGCTTAAGAAATTACACAAGCTGAGGGCCAGCCACAGATTTTGCAACTTGATAACTAAAACATACAAATCATTCATGCTTTGATATTTCTGTGAATGTTTGATTTGAGAAGATTAGTTCCGAGGTAATAACAGAGCCCCAGCCCGCTGCCAACCATGATTTGGCAAGAAGAAATACACAAACACACAGCTGAGAGCTCGACACGAGAGCTCTCCCTCAGTTGTTTATTCCCCCCATGTTGAAATGCCGTGTGAAGTATTTTTCATTAAAGAAAAATAAATTAGCGTTATTATTGTTTGAATCAGTCACGCTTCCCCCAGAGCATGTAATATAATCCCATCCCCCTTCCTCTTGGTTTTGGGTTCACCGCTCAATTTAAGTGATGTATTTTTGTCGTCGAATGACAAATGTTTGCTAACTAGGAGCTTGTGTGCCTGTGTGTGCGCACTGTGCGACTGTCGCTGACCCCTGTCCTCCACGTTCAGGCTCAAAATACTGTTGATAGGTATGTTGCAGATCAAGTACAATTTGGGGGAAGCGCTAAAAGTCAATGAGGTGATGTGAATGTGGGCACAGACTGCCACAAAATAAAAATAAAATTGAGATGGGGTGAAAAAGTTACGTCTTGAACAGAAGACATTGCCGCTCATGTTGAGTCCACTTAAAGATTGCACACAGCACTCCATTGTTATCCCATTAAATAGAAACTCGAGTAAGCAGTTATACAGTAGCCTAACATAAAGCCTACAAGTCTGTAGTCAGTGCGGATGTCTACACAGGTTGTGTAATGGCTTGCATGCGAAAACATGACCCAAAACATACTTGAATTGTCGTGTCTATTTTCTTTCATTTTCAATGCAGCTCCTGTATTGCTCCAAACACAGTATGCAATGTCGGTAAAATGTTAAAGCCCACAGACAAATAAATTATGTGGAATTTTGAATTATTTCGAATTTGAAATCCAGGTGTAAAAATGTAAGTTTCACAGCATAGCATTTTGGCCTGATATTTATCAAACTCCAGTGTGACCTTTAGGGGGAGTGCATAGCTACCAATCACATCTACATCCAACGGGAGACTGTTTTTCAAGATGATGCCTCATTCTATAGAAAGTTTATCTCCATGAGAATAAAATAAAAATAATCTTGAAGCTTAGAGTCCTCTTTGATGACTTGTATACTTCCAGCTTAACTTCCGTACACCAGTGGCATGAAAATCGAATTATTTTCATTGAATCTAATGGTTCATATTATAATTTAGACGTGATTTGAGAAAACATGTATCAGTCATAATTAATAGGCAGTTTACTCTTAAAAGTTGGTGTGTGGGAAGAATACACTTTTGAGCATAGAAAAAAGAATATTGATTAATAATGTAGGTATTTTCCATCCCATGTTCGGGCTTGCTGTCTTTCTTACTCCTTATTACTTTTACAACAATACCTGTAATATATTGTGTTCATCCTTAAGAGCTACAACTATGTTCAGCACAAGAACCAAATACACTCATGAAAGAAGCCAAACTGTTGCTCTCATGCTAGTATATATGAGGAGGTTAAATGACAGTTGACACCAATATTGCATCCCTTAGTGGTTTGGCGTGTGTCCATGAGTCCCAGTGCTTTGCGTTCCACACAGGAGGCTCGCTTTTAGAGCCAAATCGTATTCCGAAAGGCTGGGGGGAGTAGAGTTAATGGGGCCCCTAGGAGCAGAACCATAATGGGGATTCTGATGTGCCCTGATCTCTGTGGAAAGATCAGTTCCCCTCCTTAATGAGGCTCCAGGCCCCACGACGCCACCCACCTACCTCTCATCGCCATTTCTCACGTCCGCCGGATCAGATTCACTTCCTTCTCACCGTAAATCTGGGGAGCAGCGGCCCTGATCGACGTTAATTACCTGCACTCCTCCTCGAGGAAGTTCACTC
Source organism: Channa argus (assembly GCF_033026475.1). NCBI lineage: Eukaryota > Metazoa > Chordata > Actinopteri > Anabantiformes > Channidae > Channa > Channa argus. Next base: position 20,712,357 of record NC_090203.1, read on the forward strand.
ACTCGTCAGATGACTGGAAGAACTGTTAATGTGCGCCAAGCGTGTGCATGCATGCGTGTGTGAAAAGGGAAATTGAGTTATGATAACAGGAGATGAGCAAATTGAATTCTCACACCATACATCCACACAGTGGGACAGCCCATCCCTCCCTCTCCCCCCAGCTCCCTCCCACTGCTCCAGAGTCCCCTGCTCTCTGTTTATAAGTGCCTGAGCCCCGAGAATTTAAAATAATAAGATCAGGTTTCCAGGCAGGTAAGTGCATCCAGACTTGTTATCTGTGATATCACCGGTGCTTTAGCCCTCTTCCTCTCGCTCCCTCGTTCTTTCCCTTATCCCATCTCCCTCTCTCTTGCCATCTCTCTCTCTTTCTAGAGTATCTCCTGCTTTTCTAAAACTGTACAGTGAAACACAATACTTTGCATTATATACTTTGTGAAAAGCGGTTTCTGCAGCATCTTGTCATCATTTGGGTGACCGGCTGCTGTTTGAAGTGCTCTCGGGTTCAGGACTCGGCGTATAACAGTGACGGCTCTGCTGCACAACAGAGTATTATTTACCCAGATGGGGTTAATTGCTGAATAAAAGAATGGTTCTTTTCAGTTGACCATTGTAAAGCTTCACCCACCCCTCTACCAAGCCTTCGTCTGCAAGTGCGTGTGCACACACACACACACACACACACACACACACACACACACACACACACACACACACACAAAATTGCACGGCTGTAGAAATATAAGCGCACACACAAAAAGCACACACAGAGGAAGACGTATATATCTGTGTCTGGACAGACACACATTCAAACACGGATACATACATAGAAATGTAAAATTTGCAACACAAGCAGGACAGCACACAGAATTGCACATACACGCATTTTCACACATACATTTGCATCAGCACACAAGTATGATAAGAAATAAAAATCACTTGTGGTGCAGCTTTAGATTATTCTAAGCTTTCGCCATTAAGGACAATGTAGAAGTGTCATTCTCACTTACGCTATACAACGTCTATACAAGTATACTTAATTTTTCAGACCCCGCATGTGTATGTGTGTTTGTGGTTTATAAAGAGTATTCCAAAGAAATGACAATATGTTGGTGTAATGTCTGTGGTTGAGGTGAATGGTGGTGTGGAGGTAGTGGGGAGGTGATAATCCACCAGCTTTCCCCATCAGATCAGAACTGTAGGAGGTGGCATCATTCCACAAAAATGCAAGCCTCTGATCATACACAGTAGAGTTACTTATCTAAATGAAATGCACATTGCCTGTGTAATCAGATGACATATGATGACATGCAGAAAGTATGAGAGGAAAAATTCATAATGCGTGAGAGGGAAGAATGGGAGGAAAAAAAGAGTTAATGCACAGGAGGAGGGAGAGAAACAAAATGTTTCTCAAAGAGAATGTGAGAAAAAAAAAAGAGGAGGAGAGGTTAAATAGCTCCCACACTTCAGGGCAGGATGGCAGGTTAGACAAGGCTTGACAAGTCCCAGAACAGTAGCCTCTCCTGATCCCCATTAGCAGCAGCCTGACAGTATTTCTCCTTTGAAGAACAGAAAGTCAACACTCCATTTGTGGAGATAAGGTGCAGGTGAAGGAGTGAACATGGGGCCAGAAAACTGATTTGGGCCACTCATAGCTAAGCTAAAAAAAAAGGTTAAATCATTTGAACTTCTGCACTGCTTCATTAGAACAATGTGTAGCCTACATTGCTGCAGCTCCCTCCATCTTCCTGCTAAAACTTCTTATCAGAGCCTTTAATGCTTTACTTTCCCTGTGGGTTAGTTGTTGCTGACCCATTTCTTTAAACAACACTTGGGCAGACACGTAGATGCAGTGACGCCACACACATCAACAAAGCTTGGGAGTGAAGGCCATCAGTGTTCCCACTCTTCATCTCAGTGACCTGCTTGTCTCTTTAAAAGCTCTTACTCTACACCCAAGACTCCCCTTTTAGAAACCCTGCTGTCCCACCTTAGTGCTGCTCTTCAAACAGACCTGCATTGATTAACTCGGGGGGCTTTCTCTGCCATCCACCTATTAATTATATGGCCTTCATTAACACTGTGCTGATGAATGGCCTCTGCTGGAAAGGCGAGTTAAGAGGAGGTGTTAACACAGCACCTGTCTGCACTCATGTGGCCACTTATTAACCAACAATGACCTTCCACATCATAAACCCACTGGCCAGCTATTTGCTGTCTAATAAACGGAGCCCCAATCCCTCTGTTCCCCCTTTCCTGCTCGGTCCCTTTTAGTTGAGCCCCTCAGAGTTTATTGTTCTTTAGGAAAAAAAAATAGATGCCCATAAACTTCGGACACCTGGAATCAACTAAAATACAGATCCGTGGGACCAAAAGAGAGTTAAGTAGCGTAGGTGGTTAATGGATTGATAAAGAGCCTCTCCACAAGCCCTCTGAAGAGAAAGTAAAGCATCTATAGGCAAGTGTCCAAGCCTTTCTCTCTTGACATTATAGCTAATGGTAGCAGCTAGGCAGTATGCTGATGGTAATCTATCTTAATAGCAGGTCAATACACACTGTGGATGCATGGAATATGTAACATTACCATCATTATCTGTTAATGTCATAGCTTACACAGCCAAAAACAGAGTTAACCATAAACCATGCAAACCATTAAAAATCTAGAAAATGAAGGTAAAGTGCACTGACCAACTTGTTATGTCTAACTGGTAAGATAGTGTCAGACAATTAACACACTTTTTAATTGAAATTTTTTTTATTAATTTTGTTATACCAAGACATCATAAGAAAAAAAAATAATTAATGTGATTTGATGTGATTAGCATACATTTAAATTGACTGTTTGAAAATATTCAGAGACATTTTTTTCATTAGAGTGTCTCATTAGTTTGAATAAAAGCAGTAGAAGAAACAATTTGTTTTTTATTATTAATTTTTATAATTATTGAATACATTATTTGAATATTACATGTTATAATTTACAAACATCGATTCCATTGCTGTATTAAGCTTGTCCTATGTTTTACAAAGACTGGTAATGTTAGTTTGGGCTCTCTCACTTGAGATACTGCAGAAATCTTTGCTTTGCAGAGGTGCAACGCACTAAAATTGTCCTATTTGCACTCTGTCTCAAATTTAGTGAAACTAGTATTATTTTGAGTTGGAGGGTGTGACAGGTCTGTAGAGCCCCACAGATTCGCTTTGAGGAGGCCTGTCAGTATTTATCAGGCTAATGTAATGTTTGCAGTTACAAATTTCCCAGAAAGGGGAAAAAAACACACTCCATCTACACACACTCATCTACTGTTTTCTACATGTAGCTGTAGATGCTAAGCTGAAAATGAATGTATAAAAAGTAGTATTTAGTAAAGTAACTTCATCAAATTTCATCAAATAACCATCCATTATCTGTAAGTGCTTGTCCTTTCAATGTCATGGGGGACTGGAGCCTATCACAGCTGTCACTGGGCAAGAGGCAGGCTACACCCTGACAGGTCACCTGTCTATGTCATGACCAACACAGAGAGACATACACAGACAGACAACCATTCACGGGCAATTTATAGTCAACTTACCTAACACCTATGTCTTTGGACTGTGGGAGACATGCAAACTCCACACAGACAGGCAACAGCTGGCCAGTAGATTCGAACCGGGGACCATCTAGCTGTAAGGCGGCGGTGCTAACCACTGATGATGATGATGTTTTTGTAATGATGATGATGATGTTGTGGTGATGATGATGATGATGATGGTGACAAGTGATTTATGATTACAGTGGTCTTGGTCGGGTTTTAAAAGGCACGTATTTAATTTCATTGTGTACATGTTTGACCTTGAGCTACCTCTGCAATAACCTGAGGGCAGCATTAGAGACGCATTAGAGGTCTGCCCTAAAATTGCTGTCATGAATTTTACGTAAATATGAGTTGGGCACCATTTCAGACAAAAGATTGATATGGTGCATTTACTTTACATTTATGTAACACAGGACAGCCTTTACAAACCAAATGAAAACAAGCAATTTGCAAGTTTGTTAAATGTGATGGTGAGCTGAGGAATGAATGAAAAGCTGGGTTTGGATTTTAAATTAAGCAAGAAGAATTCCAAATAAAAATGGACAAAATCAAAGATGAATGGGATTGTTGCAGGGATATATTTCCGTCCGTGTCAGAGCGAGTAGTTTTAGCCATTTGCCCAGTAGTTAGAGTGCTCTATAGCAGCCATGTGGATAGAGACCTCTCAACAGAGGGCTATAGTTTGGCAGATCTCAGACAGACATAATGGTCCAGGGCCGAGCCACCGCTCAGTCCCTTCGCAGACCAGGGGGAGAAATGGGAGATAGAGGCCTGGTAATGGGCCCTAATGTGAGGACGTATTTATTTCATCCACTGGCCCAAGTAATTGGCTGTCTTTCATTGTGGCTGGGGTTAAAACGCCGAGTGATGGATGGCAGTTTTGACAGAGGTTAGCTGGCTTCTGCTTTCACTGCTATTCTTCTCTCTGAGAGATGGATCCTGTCTCTGGCGGTGGTGGAGTGATCCACTTAGAACCCCTTCATCACAAACCAAAACATCAAAGCCAATTCTAGCAAAATTGCTAACCAGACATAAAATAAAACATAATTTAGTAAAACAAAAGAACTATTAGCAAGGAAAGAACCCACATTTTTACATTGGACAGTAACATAATTCCACCCCAGTTTGGGCTAAATGTCACATTGAAATTCCTGTATGCAGTATCAAAGTCACTATGGGAGTTGGGGATAAATGTGCATGTCAAACATTTTAGCAAGTACCCTAATGAGTGTAACAATGAGAGATGTATAATCTCAGCTAATTCCCTTCTCAGCTAACAAATATAAAGCTGTGGTCTCTGCAAACCTTTCTACTCAAGTTTCAGTTGTTTATAGACATTATAATCTGTTGTTTATTAGTGGATTTATTTGTATTTGTTTAAGAGACTATTTGTAAAAAAATCTCTTCAAATTAACATTTCATCTGTTCCATGCCAAACTCACAAGAGCTAAATGTGTAGATTTGAATCCCCCCAAAATTTCAATGTTTAAAATTTTCAAATTGAAAAGAAAATTGAAAAAAAAAAAATGTTGGCTGGAAAACAAATTGTCCAGGTGATTCTGAGAGCCATAAAACCCACTCATGAGGTTTAAAAAAAAAATAAAAATATGAAGCAATGCATATGTAAGTGAATGGAGGTTAGCATGTACCCCACCCCCCAGCCAAAACCTCACCCTAACCCCCACCTCTACCTGTTCTTAGGTCTTGGCATGGTCTTCTGGCAGGACCTGGCAGGTGAATCCATCCATGATCACAGAAAGGGTGGGGATGGCACGCTAAATTACAACCTGTGAGACAAGTTCTTTGACATCTGCCAGGCCACCTAACCCTTCCAGCTAAATAAAATCTGTTTAATGCATTCTATAAATCAAATCAAACAAGCCCCTCTCTCTCTCATTACCCCGTCTAATTCAGTAGTGCTCCGTCCTGCCATGCACGGCACACCATGCCAGGACAGCTGAAAAATCAGAACCTTAAGTCCAATCCACAATAGAAAGGACTTTTCAGAACCAGACATGGACACAGCGAATGTTTTGCTTCCTTGCTCTGAGGAGACTTGAAGAGTTATGTTCTCTGTTATCCTTCAGTTGATCCCTTGATTATAGTCAAACAGGTTGTGCTGAAATTCTTAAGCAAGCTGGGGGGGGAGGGGGGGTGTGAGCATGTAAAGCATACGACTTTATGGGAATGAATCAATCATGTGACAGCTTTTAAATTCCTGAGTCTCCCAAACAAGCGTTACTCTTGATGGTCAGAAAGGAAGTCTTTGCTGCATCCAAAAGTAAATCAAATGCATATTTATGTCTCTATTTCGTGCCTCTCACACTCTCTCTCTTTTTTTTTTTTTTATCCTATCCCGTTCCTTCTCTGAGGCAGTCTAGATGGAGAACTTTTCCCTGCTTCAGCGGACTAGGCCGTAGGGATATTAGTCGGGACAGGCAATAGTGTTGATTACTCATTGGCCATTAGATTGCTTTCACTGCAGTGGCTAAGCCTCCTGCATCATGAGATCGCTTGGCTGAGTATAAGATCAGAAAGCGTACTTTGCTCAAATCCCCCATGCTAACCCTCCATCCCCACACCATCTCACCCCACCCACTGACCCTCCGCCCGCTTGTTCCTCCAAGCTCCCCTTCCCTTCCCTTTCCTTTCCCCACCCCATGAAAAAGTTCATCTGGCTCCCCTCAGGTCAGAGAGGCAGTGCAGCAGCAAGACAGGTTGACTAGCTGTGCAGTCCTTATTACCTCATTTCCCGTGACCACAGTTTTACCCCCTTTTCTTTTGCTAGTGCAGGAACATGTTTTATGATGGTTATACATAGTTAATGGCCCCTATGACTTAATTGTTTTTAGGGTCAATTTGGAGTGACAAATTCAACTGAACCCAACTGCTTCGTTGGCTCCTTGGAACACATTTGGCAAGTAAAGAGTGTGCGGGTTCTGTTTATGATTTTAGTGAGTCCTGTCATATACACCATCATAGACGTACAAAACACAGGGAAAACTTACTATATGCATAAAACACATGGATAAACAGACTGCCACACGTTCTTATGACACCCATGTGGACAGAATGAAGGATGGTAAGACCTCAACATTGAATAAAAGTCCCGTGACCTGTTTTAAACTGAGTTTTATCCCTGTGTTTTCAGTATTGGTTTCTTTAGCTCTGATGGGATTCAGAAAAAAGCAACAAAAGATTTCCTTCTTATAACAGAGCAGGAGGGAGAAGAAAATCACATGCAGCACTTAGCGTCCAAAAGGTTCTCTCAGATTCGCTTGGCAAAGTGAACCCGTAACTTAACTACGAGGGTTTATAGCTCTGAGTCTCCTCTTCAAAATAAGCTCGGACTTGAAAGGTGGTGGAGCAAAGGCAGGGAGAGGCATAGCAGTGCAGCTTAAAGCTCATTACCCTCTCTCCATGGCACCTTGCTGAGTTGAAAAGGCTTGGCTGCCTCTCACAGACACATCCACCAGCTGCTAATCAGGTCAACAGTGGAATTAACCAATCTTTTAGATTTGGTCACTGATGCTTGCAGGTTGTAAAAATACTTGCTTTTGAGTGTCATAGTTGTTTACTGTGACATAGTTCTCATCTGTCATTTAGAACAAAGAGCGATATTTTAAGGAAGTTGAAAGACAAGGCTTAACTTTGCAAAGACTATGACACATAAAAGCAGACGTCATATGTGTGTGTGTGTGTGTGTGTGTGTGTGTGTGTGTACATGCTAGATGCTATACGTGTACATGCCTTGCTTCACAGCTGGAAGGTTCCTGGTTCAATTCAGCTTTTTTCAGCAATTCAGCCTTTCTGTGTAGAGTTTGGATTCTCTTCCTGTACTTGGTTACTCCAACTGCCTCCCACAGTCCAAAGACATGCACGTTAGGGAAACTGGTGACTCTAAATGGCCTGCAGGTATGAATCTGATTGTGAAAGGCTGTCTGTCTGTATTTGTCTTTCTGTGTTGGCCCTGAGATAGACTGGTGGCCTGTCCAGCGTGTACCCAGTGGCAGTGGGGATAGGCCCCAGCTCCCTGCAACCCTCAACAGCATAATCAGTTTAGATAATGGTTGTATAAATGATTCTGTTTAATGCTACTCCACATGTACTTCACACATTTTTTGCAGATTAGAATTTTAACAGAAAAATATATGATTATTTTACAATTAAAAACTACCAAATAGTATATAAAGTAGAAGTACAACGTTCCACTATGACCAGCCTCACCTTTGTTGTCAATGTCAGTGAACACAGTATGTCTTTACCTCTACAGATGGAGCATACACAAACAAGCATGTATAAACAAGATCCAGGTGAAGTAAAAAACTATGATGTGGTGAGTGAAATGTTAAAATTGTTTATGCTATGCTAAAGAGGAGAGGGACCTTCTGACCTGTTATTAGTGCACAGTTTAAACTCCAGCATCTGTGATGTTATGGGGCAACCTAGTCTGGTAAAATTACATTTCTATACAACTCTGTGCAAACACAAATACATTTTCTGAGAAATGTAAATACAACCAGATTACATTGTCTATGAACATAATGGGGATATGTTGACAAGTACTGTAAGTGGCAGGTTGCAAATATGTTGATACTGAACTTTTTTGTTAGCCAGTATATGTGACCTTGCATTACAACACACAGCTCGTCTGACAACAGCTTTATTCAGTTTTTTAGGGATGTGATTAAGTACTCACAGCAGCTGGTTAGGGTATTAGAAAGATCAGGGGCTGGTTAATAGAGAAAAATGTAACAGTCACATTACACACAACATGTTTAATGGCTTTTACAAATATGCACATTTTCCAATTCAAACCTAAGTGGTTTTCTTCTCTGAACCTGAGCATTATTTTTGAGCTATGCATGTTGTAATCCAGCTGCCATATTACCAGGAAGGACTTTGTTTATCTAAGAAACACAATGACAAATCACACTCTGCACATAATACAACAGCATGGCTCAGTACTAAAAGAGGCTGGGTGCTAAACAGGCCTCCCTAGAGTTCAGACCTGTCACCCACTGGTGACATGTTTTTGAAAGATGTTGCTGACGTCAAATTCAAAATGAGCATATTGTTCAAAACTTCCCAATTTGCTTTAAGTATCTTGCCATAATATAGCCATAAAATATTTGGAGTATGGACAATAGTATTAAAATAGTATTAAGGCTATACAATGTTAGTTGACATGGTATTAATGGCTTGCTGAAAACATAAATGTTACTTTACTAAAATCGGGATCTATGGCAATGTAGTTTCTGTATGTCCCATGTATCATTTAGCAGATGCACACACATGCACACACACACTGTAGCTGGTGTGTAGTAGTTAGCCTCCCTGACACAGACAGTCATACAACAGATTGACCCAGCTGAGAGGGACATCAATCTCTCTCTCATGCAGCCTGGTGCTAAAGCTGGGCCATAAAACTGCTAAAACATAGAATGCCATGTGTGTATTTTCCCCGAAGGAATTTTTACAGAGCTTTACTTCTCAAAGACCACATCCCTGCTTTCAGCCTCTTTTTCTTGTCATCTTCTTAACACAAACGTTTCTTCTCTAACACACACGCAGACACACACACCTACAGACACACATCGCCTGTCAGTGACTGAGTTCCACTGAAAGTTTCATCAACATCATCATCTGATGGTATTTCACCCCTGCAGTCATGTGGCCCCAGGGAACCAAGGAAAGAGATCATGGAGGAGGTTGGGAGAGGGAGAGCTTGGCAGTGATGTAACAGTGGCAGGGACCTGGGGTGAGTGCTGCTGAACTGTGGGAATGTGGGATAAGCTCCTTGAAATCTCTGTGTTGATTATAGCCCTGTCAAGAAGCAGATCAGGCCTGGCCTGGTCTAGTTTAGTCTGGGCCCTCGCTGCCAGTGGAGCAGGATGAGGAAGGGCTGATGTGAGTAAGAAGGAAGGTTCTAGACAGAGAGAACATGGGCCTACATATACAAGTTCAATGCGGAAAGATGAGGTGAATGATAAGCTACAGGAGGAGACAACAACATTGAACAAAATATCAATATTAAACAAAGGAAAAGTATTTCTGATGCAGAACGTGTAAAATGTTCATTAAAGGGAAGATACTAGTAAGTAGTTAGTAGTAGTCTAGTTACTAGAAGTAAAACTTTTACAAATTGCTGTGTGGATGCTTCACTTATGTTGCATAGGATGGGGTCATAGTGTAAGTTATGAAAAACCTGGCGGCTGTGGAAACCAGGTGAAATAACAGTTGGTTGCACTGCTACCAATTATACTGGGCTGTGGTGCTCTGGTAAAGTTATAATTTTACTTTCTAATTTCCATATCAACTAAATCTGTGTCTATTTCACACCCTAGCATTGATTTATCTCCTGCTTATGTCAACACTGGATTGGAGATGCACATTAATTGCATTCTATTTAGCTGATTCTCTAGAAAATAACTGAAAGCACAAAATTCTGTTTAGCATCTTATACATTTGCTCTTTCTAAGTCTACAGCCACGGTAGCAGATGATAAATGATAACACCAGCAGGATAGACAGGACATCACAGGTGAGGATGAAGCCCTCACATGGCTGAAGCCCAGCTATTATATGATATACGGTTTAATCAACCACTAACTCCATTCAAGGACATTACCAAAAAACAGTCTGAGCCCAGACTCTAAAGCCATGACTCGCTCCATCTTCGTCTGTTTTATACAGGGGGCATTAGGGGACAGAGATAATCAGGTGGGTAAGACCAGTTGCAAATGAAGATCGCAGGTTGAACATTGTCTCTACCAAACCCACAAAGAAGGAGGGATATCAGGGGTGAGCAATAAAAGGCTTTCAAGCTCATCCCAGAGAACAGTCTTTACCCACTGAGTTCATTCCTCAAATTCCAGTGAGAATCAAGGAGGGAGTCTCACCAGTGGCTCATTTGCTATGATTGACATTATTTGCTACCATTAGCCACTAGTATGCAGTTGCCCTCTGACCCTCCAGCAACCATGTTGTCTGAAACAGCTTTAAGCAGTACGGTTTAATCTGCATAGGGGGAAAAAAAATCTTGAGGGACACCCCTGTCCAGGGCCTCTTAGACTGATCAACAATCAGAGGGTAAATAATGGTGACAGTATCTCCAGGGTCAATGGTCGTAAAGGGTCCTCCCACCCCGGCCTGGCTAAGCTGTGTCCCTCCTTTCTCCATTACCACAGACAAAATAATGGCTGTGAAGGTTATAGATGCAGATGTAGTGTGAGCTGTATGTTTCTTTAACCACAGCAGTTTGACAGCGGTTTGAACAACTAACAGACATTTCAGTATAGTTCCTGACTTTGCTTCTTGAGACTGACGTAAGTGTGAACCAAGCAGCGAAACACTGACTCTATGAGCTATGAGCAGGAGCATTTTGATTGACAACATGATCCTGGAGTTGAAAGCTTGTTTACCATCCACTGTGCACGGTCCGTGGCAGCGCTGAGACATTTATGCTCTATAAAAGTAACTACAGTAAGGTGATGGGATTTCAGTCAAATGAAGGATACCCCACTGACCGTGACGGATTTACTCAGTCACACAGGCGGAAAATTTCATTTGAGACTTTTTTGAGGTTTTGAAACTTGTGGGGTTTTCTAATAAGAATAAAATGCATGATGTTGGTTTTGACTACCCTCACAGCATTTCTTCCTATTCACGCTGCTCGTGTTCTGCTTCCCTGCTGTAACAAAATTCTGATACCCAAACATAGTCACAGTGTAGCCAGTGTATGTCCATGTGAAAGGGGGCCAGTGGTATATAAATGAACAACACCTGAGGTACATTAAGTTGGCAACAGGCTGAACTGTGACCCTCCCACAATGAGCAGCTGGTGTGAAACAAAGGTTAACAACATGGACCCCACCACCACTTGGCTTGCCTGTACCCCCACAAAAAAATAACGAAGAACTACCTTCAACCTACTATTCAGCTCACATGAGGCGAGGAAGAGAACTGAAAAGGGGATGCAGAGTACCAAAGGACTTGTTTGGCTGAAAGCAAACAATAGCTGTGAGCTCAGTGCTAAGCCCTAATCAGTGCAAATGCAATTAGAAGCAATTCTTCACAATATACAAGTGTTCAAACCATCCAGGTGAAAGCTTCTTAGAGGAGTTTCTCTGACATGTGATATCGATTTGCTCTTGTCTGTCAGTAAAGTGAGTCATTGTTTAACTTCCTCTCCAACACCCAAAACTGACATCGCTCTCCACAGGATGAGGAATGTTTGGATGTTGAAGGATGAAAGTTCTACTGTTGGTAATAGTCCTCCTCGCTGTGTTGGGCTGCACAAACACATTGGATTTATACATGCATCATCGCAGTGATGACAGCTCAAAGCCACACAGAAACTAAATACATGATGCTATTGTTCTAGTGGAAAACTTAAATTATTTACTGGTATATTTTGAAATGTCCAGTGCAATTAGAGCCTTTGAGCAATGCAACATTAATCCAAGTACTGTACTTTGGAACAGTTTGGGATGCTTAGCTACAGTAATATTTTAAGTATAGTGAGTGCAGGGCTTTTGCTTGCAAAATAGCCCACAGTGTAATTTTTATTTTAGTAAAGAGTCTCAGTGGTTCTTCTACATTGTGCAAATTGACTTACAATGTATTAAAACAATATCAAAGAGACATCAATACAAATTAACAATTCAAGACATTTCTTTCTTATTTTTCTTGAATTGAGCAAAATCGGATTAGACATTACAAACAAACAAGAATTGCTAGCTTTAGCTTTTAAATGCTGATATTAGCAAAATTGCCACTTTATATAAAAATCTGCTCAGCGATGTTTGAGAATACTAAAACGCATTGAAAACGCACAGAGGTGTTGCGTCCACTGAGTATACATTTTCAAAATGCAGATCCAAATGCCAGAACACTGCTGAAATACATCAGGTTTTGTCAAAACGTCATCAGCAGCACCTGAGAGGTCACATGTGCCAGACAAATGAACAAACCACCACAAAGAGACTCTTCCCACCTCAGTTTCATCCATCACAGCAAACAGCTGTTTCAATGAGTAACTGAGTGCTCGGATGCACGAGGGATCTAGACCTATTCTGTAAGCACAACAATGTGATGCATCTTTATGCACTTTGGACTGAAATACTTTTCCCCTCACCTTTCTTCTCCTCAAGGTTAATGAATAAACATTAAGGAAGTTATAACGAGTGCATTTAAGACCTGTGGAGCATTTTTCATGTGACACCAGGCAAATAGCTAAGCACCAGACCTTGCACACAAATATGGCTTCTTCTGAATTGAGTGATTTTTGACAATCCCAAAAAAATTTACTTCCTAAAAAGTTGGAACAGATTTTCATTATGAAAACTCTTAGCAGACCCAGAGCAGTTATAGGTCTTTCAGCTGACATGAGGACCTGTATAGAGTAGTGGTTGGTTGCTGTGAACACGCACGTGTTCTCCTGCTTCAGACTTGTTTGTCTCCTTTCTCTGCTGTGCCATATGCTGCACTGATGTGTCCTTCCATATGGAACCACTCGGCTAAGCAAACAGAAAAGAGGCAGGATCACCACAGTTGGAAGGGAACCATCCCTCTAAGTAACAATAATGAAAAGTAGGCGAACCATACGTCAGCTATCCCACATTTACAAGTCTCCATCCCTCAGTTCTTCTTCCCCCCATCCCCACTTCTCTCTTCTGAAAGTCGGCCTCTCACTATGCTCCTTACCTGCAATAATCCAGAACAGGTTCACAACAAGTGCACTGTTCCACAAAAGTTGTACTTGTATGAGACTTCTGACAGTATGAGTAGAATTAGCACTTATTTCGTATCAGTATTTGTTGTAGTATTGTGTAAATATAAATGTGTTGTTTTGATTTTTACAATGAATAATCGAATTAATGCCTTATTAGTGAAATTAGTAGAGCAGAAAAATTCATACATATTTTTTTCTATTTGTTATAGTGATTCATTTCTCACCCCACCTCTCACCCAGAGACAGCTGCGATAGACTCCAGACCCCCCCAGGATAAGCAGTTACAGTTAATGGAAGGATTCATTTCTCTTTATCTTTTGAGTTACCTGTCTAAACTTCACTTCCTGCTGGGACAAAAGATGTGGCTGAGGGTGGAGCCAGATGATATGCAGGGGCCCAAGCCCTGAACCAGGCTAAATTCTAACAGAAAAGGGGGCTTTCTGATTTAGAGTGACTATTTTATGAGCTAATACACTAGCTGCCTGGAATATTTGTATTCATTGTTTAGTTAGTCCGTCCCTCCAGGGTTTTCTGGACTGTGTGGTGATTGTTGCAGCCAAAAATACCTAATTTTCTTCATTTTGAATGAATGGACTGTCTTTCTTTTGAAAAACCTACCCGTGGCTCTTCTGATACAAAGTGTTTGTCTATTAAATTATTAAACAACATAATTATTTGCTAAGTGCTAATGTGAAGATATTATTTCAGCCAGAGACAATAAAATGCCATAAAAAACCTGGTAGCCATGTTTGTGGCATCTGTTAAGCTGGACTTAAATGCTTGGAGCTTAACCCCATCATCACCATGCTGAAATGCAGAGAATACATCAACCATTGATGTCTGTGAAATTTCATTGCGTGTCAATTCATTTACTATATGTAAAGATTTTTTACCCAGTAAGTGAAATCAGTGAGCTGCTTGTGGAACTTGAAGAAAAGTCAGGGGACTACAAAGGTCTGTGCAATTATTATCAAATGCCGATGTTTGTGTAAAACATTTCTAGTAAGGCATCCAATAGTTTTAAAGACATTTTAAAAGATACACAAAATATGCCAGGTTCGACCGAAGTGGTCCACCATTACCATGGACCATTGAAGGATGGTCATTGTTTTAAGCTTTTGAATGCTATGCTGCTGTTTTTCTGATGAAGACAATCTTTACGCTCACACACCATTGCCTGTATCATAATGTCTGAACTGTTCACTTTACACGATAATAAAATAAAACAAACTCAGCAGATCAGAGGACTGGCCTCTTTACGTCCCTGATGACACATAGCCCCCCCATGTATGTGAGCATGTCTATGTGTCTCGGTCTGCCCTTGGGTCTCTTGGGGTGAAAATGAGACTGTTTCATATCAAGGCACCTACACCATTGCACTCCTCACCAACAGTCCCCCTATCCGCCTATATTACAAAATTTGATTTATAGCCCCTAAATACAACCATGAGGTGTTTTAATAAGACAGGGAGCTTATAAAAAGGGACACATGATTAAGAGCAGATCTCTGATCCTCTTGGGCCATTGAGGATCATATAATATGGTTTGTAAGGGGGGGGGTTGCGGGGGAGATAGTGCAGATGTACAGAGGTCCTAAAGGTAAGGCCATTGGATCTTATGGGCTGTCGGACACAATCAAATCAGTGTTGGAGCGATGCAACGTTCCTCCTCTCTGGGAGATGATATTACAAGAGAAGGAATTTATCTTCTTTATCTCTGCTTTACCTTACAGAGGTAGTATTTATTTACCCCTGTAATAAACGGAGACACAGAATAATATGCAAGGTCATTGATCCCAACTAGAGCACTGAATAATTAAAGCCTATCTAAGGCCCCTCCTGTTTAGAAACAAGCCTGAGTTGCTGTTTGAGAATTACAAACTCTGCGTGTGATATGGTCCAGGCTGCATTTTCACTAATTGTGGCATTTTAGTCAAAGGGTGGGGTGTTTTGGATCTTCTGTAATGCTAGAAACACACACACACACACACACACACACAAACACACACACAAACATCCATATGTATCAGGGGCTTCCTATGCTCTGTACTTACAGGCAATAAGGTTTAGTCACATGACAGAGGGGAACACAAAGCCTAAAGAGAGAGAGAGACTGATGGTCTACGTAGATTCCATGAAATAATAAGTCTCGCACTATGATGGTAGACAGTTTTTAATTGGACGTTCATTCAAATGATCTGAATTTTATCAAACTGTAAATGGTGTAGTTAAAGCTACAGTTTCCTGTTTTGCTAGAAAATGGTTGTGAAGTTTTGTTGAGGTAATTCTCAAAAAAAAAACACTTTAAAGAACACCCGCCACCAACATGATCATAGAAACAACAAAGGCAGCATTTGAATATATATATTTTTTTATTAATTTCAAACATGTGTAGACATACAAAACAGCTGCACTTGCTCATATGCAAGGTTTACTTCATTCTTCATGACACTGATAGTTGTTAAATGCCTTTTTGAACTACCCTCTAATTTTGTTAACGCTGACAAGTTTACTTTTGCCGAATATAAGCAGTGTAAGAGTTTATTCTTACCTTGGAGATGACAATTTGAAACTATGTCTCTCGTAGCACATGGCAGTGTAGGGGGTGGCCCCAAAGAGCCCATGTCTTCCCTCTTTGGTTTTTCTTATGCATTTTTGCAAGCGTCATACATTTGTTCCAACTCCGAAATACATGTCGCCTGAACTACTGGGAGCACAGTGTATTAACTGTTCCCTGTTGTGAACAATGCACAAACTATTTGTTAAATCACTGTCATCAACTGACAGTGGAAAGGACAACTAGAAATAAAATTCACACAAGTTTAAAAGCTTTTAAATTGCTGTTGTTTACTCTGACCTATCCTAGTTCGACTGCTTCTCACAATGTCCCTGCACCTCAGCTGTGGAGCTGGGGAAGCCATTAGCATAAGAGAGACTTTAACAGAGACGTCCCTGCTGCTCTGAGGACCACTGCAGTCCAGGCTCTCATTTGGAGTCGACGGAGGCGTGTGGCAAGCAGGCAAGGTCTCATCATCACCAACACTCCCTCACTCACTCACAACCTCTCTCGCTCACTTTGTCTCTCTCTCTGTGCGGTCCAAAGTGTTGACCATCTGGGAGAAATGGAAGTGGAGGACAGGGTCCCAATCCAACTAACTCTGTCAGCAAGGCAATGCATTTTCCCCTGTCTGTCTGTGCAGAAATCAGAGAGAGGAAAAGAAAGAAAGAGCAAGAGAGTGTCTGTCCTTGCTCCGACTAATGTCTGCTTACTGCTAACCTCCCCAGGTCCTGCATTGCCTCATCCTATATGAGCTCAAAATGGGCTGGGACCCATGTGTCAAGGGTCGCACTGTGGGGACTGGGCTTGGCCTAAAAGCCTGGGAAACGTGTAGATATTTGGCCATATACATTTTAGCTGCCAAGAGCAAATAGTGAATGCATGCATGCTTGTGCACAAACATTGAACAATGCATATTTAAAACACATGGTTAAGTAAGTGGGTGTAAAACTGTGAAAAAGGGGAGGGAGGGCTCCACTGTAGGTAAACAGGTTGGGAGCATCGTGGTTGTGCAAAGAGGAAAATCCCCCTGCAGGCTTCCATCGCCGTGTTGTCCTTCCACCACACACACCTCACAAATCATAGCAGCTTCTCACTAAAGTCCACATTCCTCAAAATTCACCTTCATGAGAAACATATGGCTGACGAGAATCACATTATTCCCAATTAAGTGAGTATAAGGGAAAAGCATCCATAATAAACATTTTAAGTATTAGGCATGAATTGCTTAAAGTAGACTGCTGTGGTGAGTTATTGCACTAAGGTTAACATTTATCTTTCTTTCAATGGCATTAATATTACTTTTGAAAGATAAGGCAGCAGTCTTCCAACGTACGACGTCTGGTGGTCTTAGCACCGCACAGAAGACAGCGAGCAAAAGTCTTCAGCCCACTGATCCCAGATGGTGGAACGAGCTACCAAACTCTGCACGCTCAGCAAACTCACTCCCAATATTCAAAAACTGCTGAAATTTAAAATCTACTTAAATCTATTTTAAAAAA
This sequence comes from Channa argus, assembly GCF_033026475.1. Taxonomy (NCBI): domain Eukaryota; kingdom Metazoa; phylum Chordata; class Actinopteri; order Anabantiformes; family Channidae; genus Channa; species Channa argus. Next base: position 20,729,725 of record NC_090203.1, read on the forward strand.
TTAAAAAAAAAACTTTCTTTTCTTTTTCGCATTTGCATCTCATGAAATGTAAACACTTTTCTGATAGGACTTTGCTTTAATGTTTTTCTCCTTGATTTTTGTTGCCTTGTACCTCACATGTAAGTCGCTTTGAAAAAAATTGTCTGCTAAATGACTACATGTAAATGTAAAGACATCTCTAATGAGTTATTTTCTTTTTATATTCCGGTAATACATCGATAAAGATTCATTTTAGAATCATGAAAGTGCTGTCTATAATAATCTATAAAAACTTTTTTTAAAACATTTAAATGTGCCTCAATGCTTAGTTGACAAGGACATTATTTATGTATAAAAACTACAAAACATATGTTATAGTTACCATAAACGGTTAATAACTAGCAAACATATATGTTTAATTTTAATTCTTCTTCTTGTTAACAGACCTTAAAGAGATCCATCTAACAGGTGATTCAGGATCAGAAGTATCAGATAATAGTCTAAAGCAACACATTGTGACTTACAGTGTTTACCTGAGTTAAAAGGTGACTACTTATGCTTTGGCTTGTCAGATATGAATCACAGAGATTAAATAACATTTGGGGAGGTGAGAGTAGAGTTTAAGCCTGAAGAGTCATTACAAGAAGAACAGGGTGGCGTGTAAGTGATTGCATGTCATTTGCTCATTGAACACAGTCTACCCTCCAATTAACACCATCCCACAATCAGCTGAGGACACAGATGAAAGGAGCGAGACAGCGACAACATAACAGGGAGAGAGAAAAAAAATGTATAGAAAGAAAACCAGACAGGAGTGGAAAAAAGACGGCAGCAAAACATTGGAACAGGATAATTAGAGGGGAAGACTGTGTCATGCCACGCGATTACTCAGTACCTATGATATCCTTGAGAAGCTCCAGCCAGCCTGCTTCATGATCTGAACCTTGGCCAAAAAACACTAAGAGAACTATAGATGCAGAGAGAGGAGTGCTGCAAGTTCACAAAGTCATCAGTAAATTAGGGGGATTTGGGGAGTTCGGTTTTCTCCCTGTTGATAGACACTCTGTGTTCTGTAAGTTCATGTTTTCACCCAAAAAAACTAGAGTGTGTGTTCATCACCTTAGAAATACAACACTGATTGTGTCCATCTTCAAAAGAGAATACCAGGCTTAAATTAAGCCTATACATCACTGAAGAACACAAAGCAAAAACGGCTTCCTTGCATGAGTCATTTTGCTCTGGGGAGTATGTGAGTATGAAACTTTATTAAGAGCCCTGTAAACCCAGGGCATCTAAATTACACCTTTGATTATTAATTACTCAAAAAGAAGGGCTGCTATTACTGGAACCATGTCATCCTGTTGTTGGCAGAGAAGCTGAATGGTGAAGCACAGGAAACTACTCTGGCAAATTACACAGAGGGCAGGAAGAGTGTAGAGCCTGCAGTCATACTGACGGGGTGAAGTGGAGGCAAAGAGCCAATATTACTGCAAATGAACTCATCCCAGGTAAACACATTTACAGTGCACATACGTTTTTTTAAGGACTGAAAGGACACTACAAATTAAAAGCATAACGGCGATTGATTATCTGGGTCACATTTTCTGGGTCATTTCTGTCAGTTATGATAAACCGTGAAACCGCTAATGAGAACTTGAAACCCAGCCTCAAGCAATGCTAGAAAGATCAGAGGTCCGGTATTTAAATAAAAGTAAAAATACAGGTTTATTGTAGACTTCAATGCTACATTTTTATGTACAGTGCATTCAGACGGTTTTCAGACCCCTCTCATTTTTATCACTTTTGTCATGTTGCAGCCTGCAGCCTATAGTTTTGTAAATTAATGTTTTTCTCATTAAGCTACACTCAGTACCCTTTAATGACAACATGAAACAGAATTTTAGAAATGTCTGTAAATTTATGAAAAATAAAAAACTGAAGTATCACATATACACAATTATTTAGACCCTTTGCTCAATATTTTGTTGAAGCACCTTTGGCTGCTATAACAGATCTGATATCAGATATAATATATCAGATATCAGATCAGATATCACAGCCTCAAATCTTTCTTGGTATGATGCAACAACCTTTGCACACCTGGACTGGAGGATCTTCTGCCATTCTTCTTAGCAAATCACGTCAAGCTCAGTCAGGTTGGATGGGGACTGCCAGTGGAAAGCCATTTTGAAGTCAGGGCTCTGGCTGGGCCACTCTAGGACATCTAGGACACTTCTGCATTGTCTTGGCTGTGTACTCAGGATTGTTGCCATGTTGGAAGTTGCCCAGTCTGAGGTACTGATCCCTGTGAAATGGGTTTTCATTGAGGTTATATCTGTACTTTACTTCATTCAGCTTTTCCTCAACCCTGAGTAGTCTTCCAGTCCCTGCTGCTGAAACCCCCCCCCCACAGCATGATGCTGCCTTAAGGTGCTTCGTTGCCTCGTTGCTTTTGTTCTAACACAGTATGCATTGTCAGCTGTGAGGCCTTCTATAGAGAGATGTGTGCTTTTCTCATGTCCAATCGATTTAATTCACCACAGGTGGACACCAGTCAAGGTGTAGAAACATCTCAGCAACAATCAAGAAAAACAGGAGGCGCCTGAGGTAAATTCCAATGTTGAATGTACTGTAAGTAAATATAAGTCTACAATTTACCTGAGCCTTATGCAGGACATTATGTAAACTGATCATCAAGGTCATGGACGAATTATGAGACAATGGGTCCCTGGACACAGCTATTTAAAAGGTCCTCCAACCAGTTGGACAGAGGAGCAAGATAAATACATATTGGAAGAGACTTGTTTCGTATGTATTTTTAGTTAGTTTTTTTATTTGCTGTGTGTCTCCAGGGCCCCTGACTGTAGACAAGTCCACACAGTAATTTGCAGAGGAACATGGGACATACAGTAATGGCAATGTCCATGGCTTTTTATAAGATATTTGAGCTAAGTCAAACATGGATTTATATACCAGATTATTCCAATTAAAATGTTCAGGGGCGCATCTGAAAAACATATTGTATTCTTTCAAATACCTAGCGTCTGTGAACATTAAAATACAAAAAAAAAACCATTTCGCCATTTTATAGTTGCTCCTTTGATAATGATTTCCAGTGGCCCTCGCTGTCGTTGACGCAAAAATTGTAATATCACTATCAGCCATTATATCAATATTGCTTTAATGCTCGCTAGTGATCCTGGGGACTTTTTTTCTTATAAACTTTTTATCTGTCTATAGGTTAACTGTGAAATTAAGGTAGAATATACATAAAGTCTCTACTAAACTTTTATTTAATCCAGATTCACACGGAGTGATGATCCTTGAGTCTGTTGGGGCCATAGACAAAAATTTATGCAACATAAAACCACTTTGCTTAAGATATGGAAAATACAATAAAATACACACCACACCACACTACACATAGCACACTTTCATACAGTAATACATCAGTTATTTATAGTACACTTGTCTAAATACCTTTGAATCCAAATTCCATAACTTACCATTCATAGCTAGGTTCCGTTATTCAACTGTCTCTTCACCACAATTACAGCTACATTATCAGCATTTAGCAAATGCTACTTAGTTTATTATATTTAATCATTATTATCTCCATTGTTCCATCTTGCTTTTTTCACCCGTTGTGTTTTTTTTTTTGCTCCCAGAATAATAACTGCTCTTCATTTTCGTCAGCTGGTTTGTCTTGTTTGATTAGACCTGTTTGTTAAAGTTGAATGATGCGCTATTTGCAACGGTGTGGAGTCGGGGTCCTGTTAGGGAGGTCGGGGTCCTCTTAGGGAGGTCTCCGACTGGTAGTGTCATCGCTGTACATTGTTTAACTATTCTCAGCCCTCAGGGTCCCCTAGTGGCCTGGGGCCCCAAAGCAGCTACCTGCCTTGCCTGCTGTCAGCGCCTTTGTTCAAAGGCCAGTGAATTTATATATAAAGTGTCAATAAATTTTAACATTTAAAAACTGTGTTTCAGGCTCCTTATACAAAGTAAGCTGACTTCAGGACATCACAGCTAAACAGCCAGGGAGTTTTAGCATTTTTTCATTCCAATTCATGACACCTACTGTGGTTTTCCTTTACAAAGGAAAGCTTACATCAGCACATCCTTGGTGTATTTTATATGTAAGGGAGAGAAAAAAAAGAGAAAGCAACTAACATCAAACAGTACCACTGCCAGTGACAGGATCTTGCATAAATCTGACCCAAAACTTTTCAACCTCAGTTGATTAATTAGCACTTTCTCCTGAGTAGCTGCATCCGCTCTGTCTGCCCTGAGATTTATGCCTGAAAGAAGAGATTTCAACATCTTTTTTTTTCTCTTTCTTTCTTCCTTTCCTCTTCCTACTCGTAGGTCTGGGCACACCTCATCTACCCTTCTTCCACTTCCCATAACAGCACTGATCTATGAAAACATACAAACATGACACTGAGCCTATGATAAACACCAGGTCTGTATTTGGGGAGAAGAGGAAATCAACTCCAGTTCAGGATGTGACCACTACCTCTGCCCAGATCAATCATACTCCAGAGGACCTGCATGGGGGGGCAACCACAGTGCACACACACACACACACACACACGCACACATAAACACACACACACACTCACAAAGATACACACATACACAGACATGTACACACAAAGATACACACAAACAAACAAAAACTCTGGTGTAGAAGTCTAGAATCATGGGCAAAGCACACACAAAGTCTCCCAGGCAGGCAGGTAAAGAATGAGCCTGTTGCAACTGGATTCCAGGGCCTCGGCACTGGGTTTACACTTTCAACTCCCCCTTTCTTATCTCCCAGATTAGTTTGATAAGAGAATTATGAAGCCAGACAGACATCTAAAGCTTCCTGGGGGGTCAACAGAGTGATGAGAGACAGCCCAAGAGGAGAGACCACCGCCTCTGAAACGCTTAACCCTCCAACAACATACATGCACACACATGTGTGTTCTCATACGCACAGACCCCCACCGTGGGGCTCTACTTAATTCTTGCTCCATCATCCCTTCTCCCCTTTATCAGAAAGAGAAGAAGTTGGAAACAAAGAAAGGAGGGGGAGCAGAGGAAGGGGGTGATACAGATAGGCTTCCATCTGCAACTTCCTTCCTGTGCATTCCAGGTTTTGTGACCCTCATTCAAGGACAAAGAGCTGAAACACGTTTTCCTCCTTCTTCTCAAAATTCAGGAGAAAGGGGGTAAAATGAAAGTTTTCCGCAGAAGTTCAGCAAGATGCAGGATGTAAAACGTGATAAATTAAGGAGGCCAGCAAATCACCCAGTCAGAGGAGCAACTCGGTACTAGAAATAAAAGGACGGCAACAGTAGGAATAAAATATCCTTCTAAAGTAATTTTAAAATTTACGTTTGTTTTATTATGTCAAAGCCAAATGCAAACAGGAAAAATAGACTGTTTTTAACTGGCTTGGGAAAAATGATAAAATGCACATTGTCCAATCCCCATCATCTATATTTACAGTAGAAGTATTTCATTTCATCAGTTTGTATCTCAAAACCTAGATGTCAGAGCACCAAGAAAAGTTGTTTTAATAGACCTCTGCTTTGTGAATGCATCACCTTTGTATAACACAAGTATCAAATAGTTATTTATTAGTCTAAGTAACGTACAAAAAAGAAAGGAAAAGGGCAAAAAAAAAAGGTCTGTGGTTTTTGCATGTAAAAAGGCCTGTGCTGTTTCAGTAAAAGAATAAAAAGGAGTTGTCAATTGAAGTGTCAATTGAAGTTGGAGAAAAAATGTCTGTATCTGCTGAGGTGCAAGCACTGAAAGGAATCCAAGAGCCAAAAACATAAAATGAAATAAATATATGCATCTGCACTCTTTTCACTTATAAAGATGCACATACACCTGGTTCCATTTTATAAATTTCAGTTATCACACACTTGCAAAGCCTAATTTCCACCTCCACAATTTGCCAAACATACGTTTGCAATGGTTGTAAATTAAAAGAAAGTCACAGTCCATCACTCAAACATTAAATAGAATTAAAATGAAGATTTCAAAGTAAAAAGACAATTAGAAATATTAGCAAAATACTTGCTGTGTTTAGGTTAGCCGAAATTAGTTTAAATCAGTGAAATCGCCTTTGCTAAAAGTGTGTAAAAGCCTTGTAGAAAGTAAAGTCATCAGTTAGACCTTAGACAAAGAAACTGTGATCTGACGTGGAAGGAATGAAAGATGCTAAAATGTCAAAAGATGTCACAGCAGTTGGAGGTGGAAACTGTTGAACAATGAAAGCTGTTAAATTTTCAGGGAGGCCAGAAAGGGTAAGAAGATGAAGAAGTTTAACTAACCAACCCCCCCACCCCCCCAAATCCCCCCAAAAAAGATTAGCATTCATTGTGATTACATTTTTTTTTTATAAAAATGTATTTTGTAAAAATCTTAAATAGAAGGAACATGTGGTCGTCTTAAAAGAGGAAAATCAAACCAAACCTTGACATATGTTTATGAAATATTCAGATTTCTAATGGCCTAAAATATAAAACTACATACAAATCTGGATTGGAAAAAATGGTTTGAACAATAGAAATGCCCATTCGCCTGCTCACACAGTGTAACCCCCCACTCGTTGCAACATATCAATGATTTCTGAGCAGTTCGCTTGAAGACGGATGTTTTCCATTTCAAACAATTTAAAGGCCTTCAGAGAGAAACGTTTCTAATTTTTACAAGAGGCAAAGTTAAAATAAGTGTCAGAAATAAGACACTGTTCGAGTAGCAGAAGTAAGTTCTCTTGAGAACCCTCACGTTTACCGTTCCCCTACTTCGAAATCAATGCAGCCACACGATCTTTATCCTTTTCTCAGTATCGATGTTACTGGAGAGAATAGGCTGCCTACATATAAGTTGTTTTTTTTTTTCTCTGGTGTGCAGGAACTAAATCTCAGTGGAAAGCATCTCCCACAGGGTGAATTGTTGGCAGAAGGGAATTAGTGCCCTCGCCCATAACACATGCTCCTGTTAGGACACACCTACATGTTGCCAGAACCTAAGAGTTTTAAAGAGGCTTTAAAGGAGCAACAAGAAGTACCCCACCCATACCCCAACCCTCTCCGTATTTCCTACCCGCACCTCAAAACCGGCAAGTCTCGGCATTTGTCCATCCCATGATTCATCCTGCAGCTCTGTCATCTGTGACTGGTGACGCACCCTGCTGCCCCGGGCACAGTTAAACCTCATACAGAGTCAGCAGCTGCACTGACACCTTCAGCATCTGATCCCCCCGCACTGGTATCATCTTCACATCTCAGCTGGGCCAGTGTTCCACCCTGGACCCCTTCACTCCAACCCTCATCACACTTGTGCCCTCACCCCTGGCCCAGGCCAGCTGCCCTCTCATGCCATGTAAATTTAATCCAAAAACACTTCCTATAGCAGCCTGTTAATGTCAGAGTAGATTTCCTCTGTGTTCTCCGTGACCCAGAAAAGAGCACCACCCTGCCACTTTGCCAGGAACCTTCCTTGGTTTAGTGTTTCCCAACAAACGGCAAATATGCTTCAAAACCAATAAACCTACCCCTGATATTTATTAGGCTGTTATTCAAGTATTCCCTCCCTACGCAGCCAAATGGAGGAGCACATGCATGCATATGTGCAAGTGTACGCACACATGCAGACGGTCACACACCTTTCGTCAACCACAGACATATTAGTAATTCTAATGAGGAGCTGAAGATGAAAGAGTTGCGTTGTCTTGGGTGTTACAGTACACGTCTAGCCTTACTATGAGGAACTATGAGGTCAAGGAGAGGAACACGGAGGGAGGAAATTGAGAACATTTCTTGATTAAAGGCCTCTGGAACATCTAACCTTTGACTGCACACAGACTCTCCTGTGCTCTGACTGCATATGCCGCATGCCTCACCAGGTCGTTTCAGTGCATTAGGCACATCCAATAGCACCTGGATATAAAAGAGGATATTCAGGGACTCACATCACCCAAGCAGCTGGGGACAAACTGGTAAAAGCATCAGCCGCTTTGGCAGCAGAGGTTATTGTTTGGCTTATGTGCAAACCCCGTTTGTAGAAAATTTGGGACATTGTGCGAAATGTAAATAAAACCTGAGAAACTGGATTGTTCCTTTTTTATGTGCTTGTTTTTAAAAAAAGTTGAGTGAAGGACAAAATAACTGGAAAAGTTGTGTAATGCAAAAAAAAATGTGTAATGTTTGTGAATGTAAAACAACAAAAAACTGGGGGATTTTGTCGTCTACAGTTTATAATATTATTTACGTATTCAGAGAATCAGACAAATGGTCTATACCCTGTAGTGGAAATCATTGCATGGGCTCAGGACCACCTCTGAAAACCACTGTCATTGAACACAGTTTGTCAGTGCATATACAAATAAAAGTCAAAAAAAATTCAAACAAACAACCATATAAAACAAAATCCAGAAAGGCTGCTGCCTTCTCTGAGCATAAGCTCATTTGAAATGGGCCGAGACAAAGTGGAAAATTGTCCTGTAGGCTGAAAAGCTGGGAAAAAAACATTTTCTTGCAAACCTAAAGCAAAAGGTAATATTTTTTTAGTGCGCAAATATTTTTCAAAACGCAATAAAATTTGCACTTTCAACAACGGAATATTTACAAATCAAAAATAGATGTGTGAATCATCGCATTATTATTTATTCACATTTTAAACAGCATCCCACCTTCTGTGGAGATAGTGGTTCTGTGTCATTTTTGGTTTTGGATCAATGTTTTGCTTCATCATTGCAGTTGGATTTGTTTTGTAGAATCGTTCAAGGACTGGACTTATATTTAGAATCTAACCTTTCTTGTGGCTGAGTGTTAACAACAAACAGGCTGTAACCAGCTTTATGAGGTGCATCTCCACCTTTTCCTCTCATTCAGTCAAGCCGCTGCTTCCATGCCCTCCCACCAATCCTTCCTCAGCTCGACATCAGTGTCTCAGTGAAAATCTCACTTCTGCCAGTTGTTTCCTCAATTGCCAATGTGTTTGCTAAGACCCTGCAACAACCCCCCCCCCACCCCACCCCACCTTTCCTGTCAGGTTGGTCAAAGGCTAATAAACCTGTCTTTGTCAGTCATAAGATCCTGAAAGAGAGAAAGAGGATGTGTGGGGTTGGTGGATGGGGTAGAGGGGTGCAAGTTGACAGTTCAGAATCTTGGTCAAACCTGACTGGCTCAGCCAAATGGAGGGTCTTGTTTTTCAGATCTCCAAACCCTGAAGATGATAAATTACATTTAAAGGGGACAGTAAAACACAACTGTTACACAAAGCCATCGGTTAGAGTTAATTACAAAATATATGGGGGTTTGATTGAATGTGTCTCCAGGGAGAGATCAAGGAGAGAAGCTGCAGGCGAGCAGTAGACAGTCGTCCGATGAGCGGCAGTGACTCACACACATTCCTTCATTTGGGACCTGGTCTGTGTAAAGGACTTCAGGGAGTGGGGATGGTTCATCTTGGCCAGCCATAAAAGCAGAGCCATAGGTTGTTCACTACCATATTCGATTATTGATGAGAAACCTTGAAACATCCCGATAATCCATTTTAAGCCGTGCTGTTTCATATTTAATGCTGCAGTCGGAAACATTTGTAGTGAATTACAAGAATGATATTCCACATTTGTTCCTAAGTGTTAGTGAGCAAATGACGGGACATTTACACCACCACAATCAAGAGGAAACTCAGTTCCAATCACAACAATCTTGAGCTATCAATAGCTAGTTATGATCAATATTTTTTACATCTAATGTCAACATCGTTGGTTTAGTGCTGGAGCACACTGGAACGGCATTCTGTCACTGTCTTCCACCAAGTGAGGTGAAAGAACAAGTGCATAATCAAGTTAAAAATCATGTACATCACTTAAACATCCAATCAGTAAAGTGTACTGTAGGCTATTTAACTGTCTATTTAGTCTGCATATATTGTTCTGTTTATGCTGATTTAAACTCACTAAGCATTTGATGAAAATGAAAAAAAAAGACATAAAGTGCCCATCGGAGTAAGATAATATGCTTTATCTTACTCCGATGGGCACTTTATGTCTTTATGTTGTTTGAACTGTAGAAAGCTTACAGCATAAAAATGACTATTTGTTTTTTCTTGGCCTGGCAACGTAACTTGTTACTTATTACCAGTGGTTTTGTTGAAACCACTGAAAAACTTGATGCAATCCAAGTGCTTCTTGATGAAAAACCACAATCCGATATCCACTGGGTTTATCAGAATTAATTTAGTTTAGTGAAAAGTGTAACATCATCAGTTCATAACAGCAGATCACGCGCATCTTACACCAGGCACAGATGTTTATCTGCAAGTCATAAAACATTTTACTGTACAGAAAACATGCTAATAATGGTATATAGTGGTTTGCCTACCTTGTGTAAGTGCTTTTGTGTGTATTTGTGTGTGTGTTTAGGGGGATCTGTTACATTTCAGAGAGACCATAGTTACAGCTCCTGAGTGTTGGGGTGCAGCCGTGTATGCAATCAGTCCTTGTTTCTTTACAATTTTCACTAAGTCTGTTTTTTAGCCTCTTATAAATCAACAGGCATTCCAAAACACATACACACACACAAACACACAAACACACACACACGCACACAAAAAAAATGTGTCCTTCTTTCAAAGCCAAATGATTTAAGCCAGTTCCTCATTCAACCAGCAGGCGCCATGTGGTTCTCATGGTCTCTTTTCATGAGATCTTCATGTTTTATTTCAGAGTAGAATGGACAGAAAGTCTAATCTCTGTGTATCATGTTATAAAGTACAAATCACACTAAGGGGACAAAAAAAAAGAATGAACGATGAAGGAAGCAGCAGTGGTTGTGGGGTGTATAAATCTTCATAGAGTTTTCAGGCAAAGAAAGTGCCTATGCTAAGGAACAAGAAGCACATGTAGCAAGCAAGCTACCAGGAAATTGGTATAGTCTTGTATGATTTTATAGGGATCTTGGGCATGCCGTTCACATTAATTAGGATGTGGAGTGCGGAGGTATTTTTTACAGGAAACTAAGAATGGAACCCCTGCTGTTTGCCTCGGGGCTCCAGCTCCTGAGTCAAAAAAGAAACTAGAGCATTCTGTAACCAAAGTAAAGTGAGATAATGCAGGTCATATGCACACAAACACACTGAAACACACCAGGAGGCATGAACACACACATACACAGGAACCTATGATATGCACACATAAGAGAGAACCAATACAAATGGATAAACAAAGGAGGAAATTAGCCAGTGTAGGTACTTTGGTTATGTGTAAATTATTATTATTATTATTATTATTATTATTATTATTATTATTATTATTATTATTATTATTATTATTATTATTATTATTATTATTCCACTGCACATCTTTTTTCTTTGGGGTTTTTGACTGAAGTTTTCATAATGCCTCCTCTATCCCTGTTTGTCAGTGTCACACCTTGGGGACTATGCTTCCATACTCTTATGTTATCTTAGCTTTTTCGTCTTGGGATCAAAACCAAGCTGAAGTTTCTCTTTAAAGCTGAAACACTTCTCCTCTTTTCTTTTAGCTCAGCGTGAGTGTATGTGTGAATGTGTGTGTGCGTGTTGAAGACCCATTTGCAAACTCCTCTCCTCTGCTCTCTGCCCACCCAGGTAGTTATTCAGAAGCACACAGTGGTAACTTCATCCTGTGTCTAGCTGAACATGGTGCTGCTGAGATGATTGTGTTAAGTCACCAACTAAAGTGAGGAATAAAACAATGGAAGCGAAACAATACCCCATCAACCAAAATGATTTTGTATTTCTGCATGAACACTAACATTTTTTAATTCAGTCATTTTGTTTTCTGAAACAGGCAGAAAGTATATCCATTCTGTAAACTCTGTACCTGGTCCTCTTTTTCATTCTTGCTGATGGAGTCCACCACTCCATGATCAAATTGAGTTCATGTGCACACGGGATGTTGAAATCCAGCATTACTGTTTGTAAAAGTATCTCACATATATTACCTTTACTGTTTGATGTTCATTTCTTGCAACTGAATCATTGCTCTGTTAAGTCAATGTGAACCCAACATTTCCTGCAGCTACAGCTTAACAATAAAAAAGGTTTAACTGGTGAAATGATGAGTGTCTTTTATTGTGAATCTGTTCAGCAATGCAATAGATTTGTCACAGTTTCATATTTCCTCTGCCCCATATGTTATCCTGCTATCTGCTTTATGCATTTATGTTTCAAGAATTAGACCTGGCCCTGAGATAGGCATGGAAAATTGTCCAGGTTGTGCACCGCCCCTGACAGCTGGAATATGGCTGCGCACTCCCTCAACCCTAACCAGGACAAGCTATACAGAAAATGGATGGAGGGAATTGAACCTGAGTTTTCAAAAAAATCTTGAAGAATTCTGGTTCCTACTGCAAACAGGTGGAAATACTCACTCAACTGGTTTTCATTCAGAAAAAAGGTTTAATGTTGGACAGAAATCATAAGATGAGATGTTACACTGTGTGTATCAAAATTATACTTGGGGGGGTGGATAAAGAAAATAAGATTAAGTTGTGCTTTTTATATCAGGAATACTGCACATCTTCACTCATCCACATCAAGGAAAAATGGTTTTGTCCCCAGTTTATCAAAACATGCTACTGGCTATCAAAGGTTGCCATTAGACATTGCTTTGTGTGAAGAGGTCACGAGCCACAAAAGTTAACCCCGCCCAACATACAATGCGGTGGCTTAGGCTCCCATTTGACAACAAAGCCCACTTTTTCTCCTACACATATTCAGTGTTGCTTTTCTCCATGACCCTTTGCACCCCCACACAGAAGGTAGATCCGTGGTTGCAGAGGAGGAAGAAGCATCGGCGTGTGTAGCACAGTGTCAGGACAAGCTGTGTCTAAACGTCTCGATGTGTGTTTACACAATCTAATGCACAAGTTCAAAGGTGAAGGGGAAAAGGGCTTTTAATGTTTCCTGGTTTATTTATTCAGCCTAGTGTCTGGTTAAGAACTAAACTCCCACCTGCCCCACCTCTAGCTCACCCAACACCCCCAGCGAACCCACCCAGCTTCAGATCAGGCTCCTACCTCCTACCTCAGATGACGCTGCAAAGCCTGGGATATGATTGGTGAAGAGCACAATGTGGTCTGTGTGAAAAAGCAAACAAAAATGAAAGAAGCTGGAACTTCCACATTTTCCAGGGTAAGTTAAGTACACACAGTAATACACACTAAGGGCAATAAATCATCAACAGACAACCACAATAGTCCAACTTTTTTCTGCTGGGGCTTGGGGGGGGGGTCTGTTATTGACTTCAAATCGCTCATGTAATTTTCTTTACAAGCATAGATCACAAGGTTTAACGATAATTTGTTTCATTTTAAGAAGAGAAGTGATTCTGTATCACACATGTCTAAAGAAAAACTACATTTGCATCACTCTCATATTGAACAGATGTTCACAATAGTAATAATGCACACACACACACACACACACACACACACACACACACACACACACACACACACACTCTCACTGTAAAACCTGCTTTAGGTTGGCAGGCGCAGTGTGCCAAACTTTAACTGTTGTTCTATGAGCACAGTCAATCATAAACAGTTGAGCCATTTTATGTGGCCAAATCACTGTTAGTGGATAGTGTTGGCACGGCAGCCAGAGGCTCATAAAATTGACATGTCTGTAAATTCATACATTTATTGACGCAAATTAATAGATGCAATGCCTTTCTCCGCTATTTCACTCTGCACTTTTCTCTATATTCTCAACTAGTTGGACAGATTTTGGACAGAGTTCCCAGTTTAAGGGAAGTGCTTTTTTCTTTCTTTCTTTCTTTCTTTTTTAAAGAGGCAAGTTTCAAAACCATTCAGTAGAGTGTTGCGGCCAGACTAAACAGAAAACAGAAAAGTTTACTGTGCACAGATGCACTCAAGTTCCAGTCTGGGTCCAGGAACTCAAGCCAGAGAGTCATGGCTGACTGTATATTATGGCTATCAGGGGGCTTTCCTCTTCAGACAAGGACAAACCATTACATTATGTGGTGGAGAGAATATTTTTTGAAGGGACAGAAATTCAGTGCTGGTGCTTTCGATGTGGAGCCCCTACAGAATGTGTTGCCTTTGTTTGTGTGGGTTTCCTGCAGACGATTTAGTTTATTCCCACACTCACATGCAGGTGAACTGAAAACTCTTTTTTTTTAAATGTCCAAACTAAAATACACCACCGTACTCTATATACACTGTAAAAGAAAATGGGAAAAAGGCCACATAAGTTTAAGGTTTAAGTTCATACTATTTTTACTTTATTACAGTAATTCAAATGTGTATCAAGCATTGTCTTAAATGCTAGAGGTCAAAATAAGCACAAAACATTAATGCAACGTATGCTGGAAAATATATGTAGGATAGTGAACCATTCATTAGAATTGAATTTAACTTTCTAAAGTTATGTTAAACACAAAAATATATAAAATTGATCCAATAAAATGTAATAATATACAATTAGATTTTGGATAACAAAGGACAAAAGCAACACTGGTGTGTGAACACAAAAAAAGAATAGTGTTAAAAAATGCCTACATAGATATAAGTGGTAGAGTCCACTGTATGAGAACACAACTACTGGATCTAAGACCTTATTTAGAATCTGCTTTGTGATCCACTGATGATTCCAGCAAGTGACAGGAAGAACTGTACTTCACCGGTTTAACGTGTCGTGAATTATAAGTTCAGGTTTTACGCCGAATGAGAGTCCTAAATTGCTGGGCAGTGAAGGAAGTAATGACGGTCACATGGCTTTTGTTGATGCACGAGTTCTTCTGTAATTCTGCTGTGCTACATGCATTCAGTTGATGCACTCATGGAATAACCCAGCAACCCCCACCATACCGGAGCAAACAGACTGCAGCCTTGAGAACCACCTTTCTCCACTTTCCCAATCTCATTTTCTCAATTTCACCCTCACTCGTCCCTTCCTCCCTGCGCTAACGAGATGTGCCAGTCACCCGACACCCTGCTGGCTGCAGAGAGCATTGCCTCTGTGGGACAGATGAGGAGCAGGCTTTTGCCGAGCGGCCTGGCTGGAAATCAGGAATGTCCTCCTTCTCCCCCTCCTCATCCTCCTTCCTTTCCTAATGGCTCATACCAAACTCACCAGGAGATCTGTGACCGCACCATCCTCAAAACCATGAGAAGACTGCCACCAACTTCCCCAGAGGTAGAGGATTATGAGCACAAATGCTTTGCATCTGTGTGCTCTGTATCTGTGCATGCCAGAGTGCTATTTCTACATAAGCTGAATGAAATGGGATGCGGTCTCTTGTCCCCAGAGGTTAAAGTTTCATGAAAGGGAGGACAAATGTTAATGGAAACCAAAAAAAAAAAAAAAACAAGATAGTTAAAGAGTTTATTCATATTTCATATCACTACTGAAGATTTCATTCATGAACAGCCTGCAGAGAGGCACTGGTGCAGTTTAAATGCACTTATACAAGTGAATGGCACGCTGTCATAAAACTGCATCCATCAATGCACATGCTTGTTAAGAAGTCTTATTAAAAATGCTAAAGATGTTTCACTACTGTTCTGGTATTTTTATTGTTTTATTTTTATGGGAACATCATTTTTTCCTCTTTTTTCCGTTTTGTTACTTCGCCTCGGTTTACATTCTCTTTTCTGCCCCTTTCTCTGGAGTTCAGCTGGAAGTGCTCTGTTTTCTCCACAAGTATTTTATGACTCTCTAACACAGTGTTGAGACACAAAACACTTAAGCAGTGCTGGAAAAGACAGCAGGACAGGACTGACAAACAGGGACACAAAGCCCAGGAGGAATAAGGAGGAGAGAGATGGAGACAAACAGGAAGAGAGTGTGTGCATATGTATGTGCACAGCCAAAATATTTCAGCATGATGACCGATCTTTATTTGTTGCTGTTGATGTTTAAATTAATTTCTGAATCTTACAGGAAGTGTGTATTTGGCTTCCAGCAGACATATGGCGTTAAATGTACCTGCTTTGCCTAGTCCTTGATGAAATGAGCTGCATCTCACATGCTCAGTGGTCTACAGCAAGCTTTGCAGCACGTGTTCAGTGTCTGTCTGATGGTGGATTCGCAAATTTGAGGGCCAGAAAAGTGTCCAGTGACACTCGTGGAAGGAACTAGATTAATCAGATTCAGTGCAATAATGTTCCAATAGTCGAAGTCTAAAGAGAAACCCTGGATCTGAATGCAGACTTGCGTTTTGAACCTCTCTGAAGTAGACAAAGAGGTCATTTGCAAAAGCATCTGGATCCGGTGGCGAAGCAGGCCAAGCAGCAGAGTATGTTCCCATCCAAAGCCCCTCTACCCAACCCCCTTTCCCCTCCAACCACCACCCTCGTCTGTTTATCATAGGATCTCCAACACACAATCAAACATGAAAGGATGAGTGCTCACAAGAGCCTTTTTAGATTTTGTGGAAATGTGACATCTCTGGAAACATTTAGCCTGTCATAGCTGCTGCTGCTCTTCAAAGAGCGCCGAGAGGAATAGATTAATGTTGCTTCTGTAACAAACCTTCTTCCTGTCTGTCCTCCTTTCCTACTAAACACGCTCGCTCCCTACATCTACAGTACTGTAACCATGCACAGAGATTACTGACTGTCTCGTAATAAGGCAGCAAATCATTTTAAGATGTGTACGTGTATCAACGTTGCACTGCTCATGATTTCAAACTGATACGGCATTTGTGCTTAATTTTTATATCTCGCAATGTTTGCTTCTGTATCCCATTATGTAATCTTGATCTAAACTTATCTATATGTCTTTGAGTTTTGCCGACTAAATAGGAAAGGCATGTGAGGCACATACTGTACAATTCACCGGCCACATAAACGTGCCTTTAATCATTAACCTTCATCTCACTGCCCTTCTTTTCAGTGCACTAGAGATAAAAGTAGTGACTCGTCAAATGCTGTGATGGGTTTTCCTTCACATCTGATCTGCAAGGTCTACATTTGACATGAATGTTCGATATAAGGGTAGCAACTTAATGTTGCAGTGGTATTAAGTTAGACTTTTAAGTGAGTGTTCAGATCTAACAAAATGGCAAGTTTCATGTGTGACACAAGTCAAAATGTTACTTCTCTAGCTTTAAGCTGTCTGAACACACTTTTAGTCCCCGTTATGTACTTCATGTAACACAAGCAAACTGAAGTTGATCTTTAAAATCTTTAGAGAAAGCAAGTTGAACTTGTGGCTAAAAGTGACTCACCCTTTAAACCAATCAGACAATTACAATTGTTTTTCCTAGAATAGTACATTTTGCAGTATTTCTTTTTATTGTACTTTCACAAGGACGTTCACCTGAACCATGGAGTGGTGGAGTTCAGCAGATCATTGTAGAGCAGGGAGTGTGAAGGCTGTGCGGAGCAGACTGGACTGATTATGAGTCTCAGATTATGTTGCATATTATAGCTTTAATTATCCAATTCAATTTACATCATACATAATTTCTATAAACTACAAAAGAAAATGGTCTTTGGTGAGTTTTTTCTTTCCAACTATGGATGCTGAGATATTTATAGACGATTATTATATATACACATCACAGGAGTTCAGTTGGAGCTCAGTTGGTCCATGGACCACAGGGTCAGTGGTTCGATCCCCGGTCCCAGTCCCATCCCCAGCTGTGCAGTGCTGGTCCAAACCTGGTAGAAAATGGGGAGGGTTGCCTCAGGAAGGACATCCAGAAAACTGTGCCGAATCAACATGCGGACAATGACTGTGGCCAACGTGAACTCACGGGAAAAGCCGAATGGACCAAAAAGAAAAAAAAATTAAGATGAAAATAATATACATACAAATGACATGTCAATAGAAACTTCATATAGTACAGTTGAGTGAAATTCATCTCAATATTTCAAGTTAAAACACGCCAGTTCATTTGACATGAGTTAATTTCGCAAAATTCTTGTCTGAAGTTTTAGAGTATATGCTGGAATAGTTTTTGTTTCTTCTTTTTTACTTAAGGAGCCTCATGTTCAGTCAGTGGTCAGAGACAGCAGAGACAAACTTGGAGGTGAAGTGTTTCTGCTAATGTAGACAAACTATAAGAAGAATGAGAACGAGAGACAAAAATAGAGAGACACGCAGGGTCAGACACAGAAAGTGAGGAATGCTGTTTACTCATTGCACTCATCCATAAGAGGGCTCTATCTCAAGGGTCAGTCAGCCGGACGTTGCGTTAAGTTCAGCACAACATCCAGCCAACAACGCGTCCCCCCCCCCCCTTTCTCCTCCCCCAAAGCCCCTGACCCTAAACTGCCACCACTTTACCAACACAAAAAGATGCAGTATGGCACTTTCCTTTTCACCCTTTTTCAACCACCCCTCCCTCCCTCCCCCACCACACACACACACACACACACACACACACAGCCCTGGCCTCCCCCTTTCCCACCTTTGTATCAGTTGAAAGGCATATGGTTACTGCCATCCGATTCCCCCTGAAAGTGCCTTTCACTTTACCGCAGTTCACAAAGAGGTCAGACTACAGCAAACAGAAATATTGTGTGAGAGCTCACTTTTTTTGTACCTGGAGCTTAAAGATGTGAGAGACACAAGAATAGCAGGGGGAAAAAGAGTCCCTGATAAAGTTACATCTGGTCAAACAAACCTCACTCCATTCCTCATGCCAGAGCAGGAGAATTTATGTTGTAGTGAATAAAGGGTGTATTTGAGAGAATTGACAGAAACTAACCTCGGACATGGTCAGTCGTACATCATTCATTCATCTCCACATCCATGCAGCAACTATTCAAGCCAGGTCGGATTTCCTGACGTAGCTCAAACAGCTGCAGTAGAAATTTGGCGTTTGGAAGCACAACGGTGGGGTTTTCACGGAAAGGGAAGACAGGGCTGGCCTGTCTGAGGTGATCACCACAATGAGAAAGTCCATCACCAGCGGGGAGCAGCAGGTAGGGGTTGATCGCAGCGAGGTGTCACAAATGGTCAGAGTGGCCGCAGTGTGTAACACGATGAGGCAAGGTTTCAGTCACAAACACCTGGCTCCTCCGGGCTATCTAGTCTCCCCAGCTCTCTTTGTGCTCCTCTGGTAAATGATTAATAATGAGTGTTCCTCTGCTGACCTTGTTTGTTGAAAGACTTGTACCTGACAACTTTCCACTTTGTGCACGATAGGAAAACTATTCCTGACACAGACAGGGACCTACTCCAGTTTTTAAAAAGTTATAAAATAAGCTGAGCTCTTTGAAGCTTGGTGAACGCTACCCCAGTGTCCCTATTGTTAACTTTAATAATTGTAGCCATGAGTCGCAGGGTAAGCTTTCAGTCCACAGCCCTGTAATTAGCCTGCCTATTCAGGCATCAATTTAATGACCAATATTTTTCTTGGCATCAAAGCTACTGAGCTAAATATTTGATTTCCAAACGGGAACTCTGGGGAACCACACCAAAACAGCCTCTGAAAAGAAACCATGCAGCCAAGAGTCTTCAGCACTTCAAACACTTCACTGGGAGCTAACAGAGATTCATTCTGAAAAGCTAACTGCTGTTTACTTTGTCATCCATGATAGTTCCTTTTAGCAGGATAATGTTTGGTGAGAAAGTGTCAGACTCGGTTTTATTCGAGGCCCGTAGCTTCCCCACAGACCAGGGACTCTTCGAGGAGGTCTTCCCCCAGCAACTGCCCGCCCACCCTCTCTTGGGAACAGACTGACGACCGGCCTGGAAGTGTGCCTTGTTCCACGGGACCATCGAACATTTATTCATCTCCTACGCTGCTGCCATCCACAGTCGCGACAGTCAAAAGATAAAACACAAAATGCATTCATACACATTTCTGTGTGTTTGTGTGTTTCTATGTGTGTGTGTGTATTAGGGAATGCAGTGGTCAGGGGTTTTTACCGTTGTGTGTAAGACTGCCTTGCACCATAAATCTGTCCCTCATTGGGAAGACAAAATGAAATGGTCCCGTCATAAACCATCTGTAATGGCTCCATCTACCACCAACACATAATGGGGCAATTACCAAGAGAGGGAGGGGGGCTGGGACAGCATGAAGCCTTTAGCTCTCTTTGGTACACCACACAATGCTTTGGTGTTTGTGTTTGTTTCTCATAAGCATATGTTTGTGCATATGCACAGACATATGCATATTTGTGTTTTATTGTAGCATGGGACAAACTATGCATGGAGCCTAAAAGAGTAAAGGATATCACAACAAAACATCCAGCATTACCTGATTGCTGACCCTGTCCCCCAAATAAATCGTTCCGTCCCTTCTGTGACAAGCAGGCACATCTAATATGAATCTGCATTATTGATGCCCGATCTTTCGCCCAGCCTGGGCCCTGCGTCTTCCACACCTGGTAATCAAGCCTAATTGAGGTTAACTGTACGGCAGGGTTGAAACAATAGACAGGTAAGCCGCAGCCTCTCATGATTAATGTAGTGTGTTAGCGTTCTGTGCTCTGACCTTTTGAGATAGGCCAGGCACCATTTTTAAGTGAAAGCTCTGCCTCTGCTGAGTTGTGGAGTTGTCCATCAAGACCCCCCCCCCCAACACACACACACACACACACACACACACACACACATACACACATACACCATCATCAACCCCCCCCCCAGAAAAGTCAGATCCTTCTTCTGCTGCCTCATTGCCCCTGACCTGTGTTTGTTTGCCTACATGTCTCGTTTTACAATGCAGAACCAAAAACCTCTTTTTTACCACCCAGGTTACCTTTTAAATCGGAGTATATCTTATGTAAAGTGAAAAAAGTTAACGGACAATCAAAGTGTTGGTCGGGAGAGAAGGCTTTCATCTTTGACTTTGATTTTTTTGGATTGTTCTATACTTTTGAGTCGCGTTATCGTCGGCCACTATCACTATCTTTTTTCTATTAAATTCCAGTATTTTTCTTTTACATTGCACAGTCAGTCCAGGCCATTGTCCAAGCCCTGGTTGGTCAGTGACCCTCCCTGTCCTTTCCACAAGCTCTGCAAATGTGAATTGGCAGCGAGGTCATGTCCTTGCCTTGCTCCCAAACATAAGCATTGTCAAAGTTAACTGAGTAAATTTACTTTTGGCTTGAGCTCATTCGGGCCTTTGCACAAACACACAGAGACACTCAACAAAGAGAAAAAAAGATGGACTATGAGCAAACAAAAAAAGACAATCTTCCTTTCTGCAAAGATTTGAGGGAGAATCTGAAGGTGTACTTGTTAATCATGGATTGTGAGGACCTGGGTCACCATCTGTAACATAGACCAGGGGCAGTAAATGGACAAGGCAGGGTGAAAGGGCACCGTCAGACATTCCTCCAGAAAACAAACAGAAAAAAATGGGCTTCTCTCGACAGGTATTCCAAGCAAATCAATCAACTGGACCTGAGCTTTTACTGTTTTCCCAATTTTAAATGCATTTAATGCGTATTCTGTTGACTTTACCAGATGATCCTGGCATTCTCTGTGGCAAAGCATGCGAGAGCACAGTTGAAAGAAGCTACACTGGCTGCTTCTTCACATTTCAAAATACCAGTTGGTTGCAAGTTTAATGCGATTAGCAGGTTATCCGTGGTGAAGTGGAGGTGTCTGCTGTCTTCCTGTTAACCGTATGGTCGGACAGGAGGGAGGGATGGCTTTCTGTAGGAGCACCGAGCTAGAGGCAGAGGTAGAGAAGGGCAGATGCCCCATTATAGCAAAACAGCTCATTCTTTTGTTTCACTGTGGCTGCTCTGTCCAAGGTTTATTATCTTACTCTGCTTAAACGGCAGCTGCCAAGAGCAACCGACATTTTTATTTTTTTAATAAATTTGGCTCTCACTTGAAGAACAAAGCAGAACACATTTTTGTTTATATCACAATAACTTTCAAAATTGATCACAGGAGGTTAAAAAAAAAAAAAAAAATGGTGACCTCTGGCATTAAGGCACAAGCAAGTGTATTTAATGTTTAGGGTCCGCCCCTGCTTTTGTGTTTGAAGCCAGTGGCTCAATGAAAGGCAGCAGGAGGGGTCACTTCAGGCATCTGCTGCTCTTCTGCACCACTCAACTGTCCATCTGTGTATGCTGCCACCCTTCTGTCCACCGACACACACTCACACAAACACAAATAGGAAGTCTTGCTCTCTGAACTCGGTTGCGTGTAAAAGCGCAAACTGTAGAGTCTGTCAGAGTGAGTTTTATTCTGCATCTGTTTAGCACAGAGAAACACCACCTTGCATTGGCCTGTGTTTTTGGCTTGAGAAATGTGTCAAGCATTATTATAGAGGGAACTACAATGTCTGCAAAGCACAATGGTGGGAACTACAAGAAACCAGAGAAAGAGGGATCCCTCTAGAGGCAAAAAAAAAAAATCTGTGAGGAGAGAAACAGTCACAGAAAAATAAATAATAAGCTCTTGCTGGATTTTATCAGTAGCAGTTTAAAAGTCAAGCCTTGGCAGCCGACAAAGCCCCTCTATTCTCTTCTCCCTTCTACACCTAAATTCTATCCAACCAACAAATCAAAGCATAAAATTTGAGTCCTCGTTATAAATTGTAGTGCTCCTGAATGCCTGCTCGCTCAGGGGTCCTGACCGTCTCAAACATCGGTGTGATTAATGACTTTCCTGACACTGATGAGGACATCACTGATAACAGAGGGGTTAAGCATGAGGAGCATTTATGTCACCAACTGAGTCAAGGCTGCTCTAATTTTTTTATTTTATTTTATTTTTTTTTAATCTTGGAGACGCTCCCAGTCTTTCCACTTGGAGTGACACCTAGTAGATCTTCACTTGTGCAGCCTTACAGATTGCTAACAAGAAGCCTCCACACACAGATGTGGGGTGTCAGGACTATTTGTGTTAAACATTCTCCACATTTCTGATGAAAAGGAGCCCTCTCTTTGCCAATTTCACTTTGTTTAGACTAATACATTAGGACCAAGCTTCAAATAAACACAACTCTCTTTTTTGGGGGGTTCTCTCTGCCTCAGCGTGGAGTGGAGGGACAATAAGGCGGTTGTGATGAAGAACTTTATAGGAACATTTAACTTAAGAGTGAGGGATTGAAGCGGGTAAACAAAGCATTCCTTTCCCTTTCATCACCATTTAACTGTTCCCTTAACATCCAGTCTCACCTCCAGGCCAGTGCCCACCAGACCGGGGAACTTGTCAAATAAATATAAATCAAAAACATAAAGGTTCATTCCACAAAGTTAGCATAGAGTTTCTTTTCAGTTGAAAAAAATCCTGCCCTCTTACACTGAAAAGACACTCATGGTTGCGCACGGTATCTCCCAAAGTGCACTTCTGAGCACGGCGATGGTGTTCCAGACGTGTAGCCTGGGGGGCCATTTGGTTATACTCAAGGGAATGGTTGTTGTGTCACTCATTTGCAGCGACCGCTAAAGAGTGCACTTAGCATCCTCTGTTTCCCCCTAGCAAACATGTGGGGAGTGACATGATACTGTACAAGTGCCTGGACAACATATAACATTTCAAAGCAATCTCCTAATTGTTTCCAGGCCAAGGTCGATAGCCTATATGGAAGCAATCCCTTCTTTCAAACTTCTTTTTTTTTTTTTTTTACATCCACAGATTGGAAAACATTAAAGTGTTAAGTAAACTTGACCCAGGAGGAGCTAATTCATTGGGAAATAGCTGAAGTTCATACATTCAGTGGCATATCAGTGACAGTCGGGGCAGTGGATTTGCTTCTACTTGGATGGTCACCATATGTTTATTTGGTTTTTGTGGTGCAATTCTAAGCCAGCCAGTCACTGAATAGTGGCATATGTTGTCTAGAGATGAGAGACTGTTTATGAAGGGCAAGAGCAGATTTGCATACCTGAAGGCAAAGGTATATGGGCCCCATATGCAATGGACACATCTCATTAAAACTCAGCACATCTATAACTTTATAGATCGTCTGCCAGAATATGTATCTAAAATAGTAAACCAATGCGTAATGTAACCTTAGCATATTTAAGCTTAAGATAAATGGTAATGTGCTAGCAGACATAGTTGCAAACTTAAGAATCTGACTAATGAAAGGTGCAGCCCCACGTGATATTTAGAAATGTGTAGTACAGTAAGTACAGTAATATGACTTTTTTATTTAAGAAATCTATGAAAGATAGAAAAACTGAAATTCCCTTAAAATACTCCATTTAAAAAAACAATATTGTGGCATTATTCATGAGAAATCCCAGCAGACTGGATGACTTTGTTTTGAATTTTATTTGTACAGTAATGGTGTGGAATATTATCCAGTAATATATGTATATAAATGATCTTATATGTCATTGTAAAAGCTCTTTACACTCTAAGCGAATGCACCTCAAAACTCAGATTCTATGCAATGATGAGGTAGACATTAATAATGGTATTTTCCACCCTCTGCAAAAACAAACAAAACATCGAATACACCTTAAATTACTCTTATCAATGTAAGAAATATATGATTATCATGAAACTCTGTACATCACAAATAATAAAATAATTATAGAATAGAAATTATACCGATTTGAGTGCATTTTGTATATTTACAGAGAAATGCCGTTTTCTCATTTCTTCATCCGTTGCACAAAGTTTTCGACTGTACAAATATTTACAAGTCAAAAATAATGAACAGCAGTGCATTCAAAGCTAATGTGCATTTAAATATCGTCTTGAGTTTTTTTTTTCGTATTCTTTCGTCATCAGAGAAAACAAGCTCTCTCTCTCTCTCTCTCTCTCTCTCTCTCTCACCCTCTCTCTGTCTCTGTCTCTCTCTCTCTCTCTGACCGCACGTCCTTGGCGGAGTCAGTTGGGAAGTGCATTTCGTGAAGATGCAGACTTCTGAGCAAAATTTCGCCTCAGTAATGTGTGCTTTTCTTTCATTCTTTTTTTTCCCCTCTCTCTTTTTTTAATAACAGGGCCCCAGTCGGGCAAAAGTCTGGTTTTGTGTCCTTTTTCTCGGCGCACGTCGCCTTTCAGCTGAGCTCCATAAGGCAAAATCAAATCTCTTGAAGGCATTGCCACCACCATCTTATTCCCTCTCCCCAGTGTGTGTATATATGTGTGTGTGTGTGTGAGAGAGAGAGAGAGTGTGCGTGTGTGTGTGTTTGGTAGATTAGACCCCCCCCCCTCACCCTTCATTTTTGTGAAAACAGGCACTTGTTCGGGCCTGTAATGACTCCAGCTGGACAGTGGCAATTACGGCCTGGATGCACATACCCAAAAGAGTCTGGCCTGGCAGGCGGGATCACACGGCAGAACTGCAACAAAGCGCTGACAGGCGAAGCCCACTGTCCTCTGGCCTCGGCACGAACAGGTGCACAGTCTGACTCAATGTGCTCCCATCTCTGTGTACCCGTGTCTTTGTGTCATATGGGCACATGCTGGTCTCTGGGAAAACGGAGCCAGTGTGATGGGTGATCACTTGTTGCGTGAGGTGACATGGAGAGTTAACACTTTAAGGCAGAGAGTGTGGATGAATGTAGGTTCAATAAATAGCAGATTTCGCCTCTGTGTGCATCCCTATTGAACAAAGACAAGGCGAGTCAAAGCATTTCAGACCGATGAGGACTTTACACCATCAAGAATTGTCTTCGATTGTTCTGTCTTTTAAAGTGATCTAAACAAACAGTGGCCGCTACCTGCACCCGCACTGCTCCACCACCATGTCCTCGTACTGTTTGTACACCACGTTATTGCCCGAGTCTATGTAGAGGATGCTGATGGGGCTGAGTTTGGTGGGGACGCAGCAGCTGGGCGGGGTGCTGTTGGGGTCCATGGAGTTCATGAGCGTCTGTATAATGGCGTGGTTGGTCGGTTCGAGGTGCGACCTGAGGGGAAAGTCGCACACCCCTTCGCAGTGATACGCCTCATAATCCAGGGGAGCGATGATCCAGTCGTCCCAGCCCAGCTCTTTGAAATTCACGTGCAGCGCCTTTTTGCTGCACCTGGATTTGGATTTCTTCCCGTGCCTCTTTCCGTGCCGGTTGCTCAGCGCCGTCCTCCGCCGCCGCCGCCGGGGCCCCTCTCCTTTCACCCCCCTCGGGGACACCCCCTCCTCTTCTGCAGCTTTCACCATCACCACTTCCTCCTTCTCGGTGACCGACCTCCGCGACTTGATCTTCTCCTTCATCTCGTTGAACAAGTTCTCTCTCTTCTTGGAGCGGGTGTAGGCCACCAAGATGGCCTTCTCCTGCTGGGACCGGCCGCTCCTGTCCAGCCCCAGCTGCCTCAGATCCACCTCAGTGTCTGATTTGCCAAGAGTGACCCTGAGCTGGAAGCAGATCTGGTTTCCCTGCTGAAAGTGATGCTGGGGCTGATGATGCTGCTGCTGCTTGTGCGCTTTAAACAGTTCCCACACGTCCAAAACCTCCCAGCCAGGTTTAGTAGAGTCCAGTGGGTCCAGAGACCTGGAGTCCAGCAGACTGTCGGAACGACAGGGGTAGAGCTGGATGTCGTAGAGGCCCGTCGTCTGCAGGGAAGTCCGCAAATCCCCGGACGCTCTCCTAAATATCCTTAATTCCGCCCCGACCAGCTCCTCTTTGTCTGAAAGGGTTGAGACATCAAACAGATACTTTTGTCTTCGCAGAGGAGAGTGCAAAAGATCGTCTGCAAGGATAAAAGAAGAAAATAATTGCAGTCAGATTCACTTAGGGTGTACAGTGTTCAGAGGGAGGGGGACTCACATTCTCCCACAGAGGCCTTCTCTCTCTCTCTCCCTCCCTCCAGCTCCCCCCCCCCCCCCCCCCCCCCCCGCCAAACTCTCTCTCTCTCTCTCTCTCTCTTTCGCTTCCTCTCTTTCTTGTTTTCCAAACGTCCAGGCTCAACCTGCCTCAAACAAACTACAACTGACAACTCATCAGTTTGGTTAAAAAAGAAACAACCCCTCACAGTTGACAATTTATTCTTGATTAATAAAAAACATGGATACTTCGCCTAAATCCATAATAAAGCCATTTAAATACTGTCTTCTTCACATTCTAACACAATTATCTTAATAATAATAATAATAATAATAATAATAATAATAATAATAATAATAATAATAATGCGAAAGTCTGAACAAGGCTAGAAGGCTTGAAGGCTTCCTCCCTTAAATTCTAGTTCCTCAACTTCCTAATTTAATTTCCTGGAAATTTGTTGCACACCAATTTGAAAGTATATTGTGATGTAAAGCAAGCAGGTTTCAGATCACATGCAGGAAATATCAAATCTCACTTGTTTCAAAAGTTCATATTTCATATTGATCTGTTTATCACCTGTCACGTGGGCCAAAAGTTCCTTTATTATACTGCAGCTAACATGAATCAATAAAATCTTAATCAAGCACGTTTCACTGTGAAGAGTTCTGCTTTTTTGATAACAGACTGATTATTAGTTTTCTTCACTTTGGCAGAGTGGAAGCAAACGTCTCCTCACTTACAGCACAACGTTTTTGTGCAGCAGGCAGGCATGGCATCAGAAATGTGGTTAGTCTCCTTTCGAGATGTAAGAAAAAGCATTTTTTTTAAAAACAAGGGGCCTAGTGATGTGAAGGCCCCTGGGTGCTGCCAGACACAACGGACCAAGGGCGACACACTGTACACTCAGCTGAACAATACACAATTAATGCATTATTCCCTGCCGGAGACCCAGGAGGCCTGCAAATACTTCATCAAGGGGAAACTAGTGAGACTGAAAATCAGCGCTCAGAGACAGTGCGTGAAAAAGCGTCAGACAAACAGACTCTGAGTGTTTTCTGTGCTTGGGAAAATTGTACACAATTTACAACACATTAAAGTGTGAATATTAATGTGGTTTCCTTATTCATTTGAACTATGGAAAGTCCACACAAATGTTTTTCCTCTCAAATTAATTTTTTGTGAATAAAAGGAAATACGTTTATTAAGTTTAATCATATAAGTTTCTCTGCTTTTCATAGTTTGACAATTTCCTTAAAATATAATTTATGAATAAAAGGATGTGCAATTCAAAAAACCTTCTAAAAGGATTCAACTCTGGAACAAATAAAATCATTTCCTTTAAATGCATTTAAAAAGATTTAAAAAGGTTTGAACCCAAAATCAAACAGCTTGTTCAGACTAATAACTTCTGGCTTTTTTTTTTTTTTTTATCTAACAAAAGCACGCAGCTTCGGTGGATTGTCTTCATTTCTGCCTGATGGCGTTTTAAAAAGTGAAAGTGACATGTCTACATCCAAACATGCCCGTGCTGTTATTTGTAAAACGTGTTCTAGAGAAATATTTAATCTAGCTGTCGGTTTCCCTCCGTGAACCCTGCCGAGTCCAACAGTAAAAGCAGATTAAAACCTGGTGCTCGTTTCAGTGGCTTTGCGCGTCTGGTCTGCATTAGGATTCTTTTTTTTTTAATAGGACCTCAAACAAATCAAACACAAGTTCACCAAATAATTAACAGTTCTCAGTTCCCATCTTCCTCATTAAAGCACTTCCCCTCTTATATTTCATCTTATCCTGCCAGCGACAACATTCCCTTCAAAACGCGCCCGCACAGACTGAGGGATATTATTGAGAGATATTGGTGTTGACAGTTTTAAAGTGTAGAAAGTTTTCTTAATTGCATTATTATGCAAAAGTAGTTTTTCTTTCCATTATGCGTAAAATGTTCCACAATGGATAATTAGGGGAAGAACGCGGTTAGTTTTTTTATTGCTTGGTTTAAAGGGATCCTGTGAACTTCAGTTTGACTTTGTTTGTCGTTTTTGAACAAATGCAAAATTTGTACATAGAAACATAGCTGTTTTAACATCTATGTCCGTGTGTGAAAGGACAGAGAGAGAGAAAAAGAGAAGGAGGGAGAGCTCTTTAATGAGTTACCTGAAATGCCAAGAGTAATTCGTCTTACTCTTTTTTCTGACTTCCAACAAAAACACCCTGACTGATTTTAAGCACATTCTCTCATTTACCTACAACGGCGAGAGGTTCTACATCATATATGTGCACTGAGTGAAGCTTGTCTCTGTGTAAATGACGCAAAACGTGTTACTTTAAACCGCCCGGCGGGTGTTTCTTTCGTGATGGAGGCGGTTTAAAAGACGAAAAGTCCCACATGAGGATCATCCTGCTGCTTAATGCAATGCAACACTTTGGGGATGCTGGGAGGCACTTGGGCTGCAAAGAACGAGAAGAAAAATAATTTTCCGTAATTAAAGTGGCGGACGCAAAGGGAGGTTCTGTAGTAGACAGAAAAATTACGAACCACTTCACAGCAGAGGAAGTGCTCTTTCAGTTTTTTTCTCTCCCTCGTCGCTTCTTTGGTGATGTGCCCATCGCGGCCGAGCTGGGTCATTATGGGAGAATAGACAGTGTTTGATATGTTATGACATGAACACTCAATTAGATCACCGAGTTCAAATACTCCAATCAGCCGTTCGATGCCAAGCAGCTCTCAGAGGGTCCAGCTCGGGGTCAGAGCCAGTGACACATCACATCAAAATCACAGGGAAAGACTGAGGCGTTTTTCCTATCAAATCAGTTCACACTGCAAGAAAGGGAGACACGGGTGTTCCGTTTAGCTTCGGGTTGACTTTCAGTTTTTCTTGCCTGAAAAGCAGCAAATGGGTGATTTCTTTTTTTTTTAATATGCTTTGTTTTTTTAATTAGGGAAAAGTACCAGTGTTTATTTTGTTTCTTTTTTATTTCTATTTCACAGAGTCTTGAGAACAACAGTTCGTTTGTCCTGGAGGTAACTGCAGCTCCACCTCACCGCATTCTTTTATAATAATAACAAGTTTTAATTAGGACGACTCTGGACCAAACAACTCTTCACCATGGACTTTTTTTTTTTTTTCATCGCGCGTCCGAGCGTGTGAGACAGTGTTTCAGGGAACGTAAATAAAGATAGGCTTGATTTCTCCTGTAAAGGTTTACTCGGCTTCTGCCCCTTTGTGTGTGTTGGATGTGTTTGTGTTTGTCAGCTTGGTTTGTGTCTTTGCAGGCCGATCAAATCACTTGATCACACACGTTAAACTGACCCAGACACCTGCTTCTCACACCGACTCACTCTGTTCCAAAGCCCTCCAGCTGCCTTTGTCAGCACAAGTTGCCCATAACGAGCACCACGGCGTCTACAGATTGGAGTTTTTTTTTTTTTTTAGTTTTTTTTTTAACATGCTTAAAGTGAAATTGGGTTTGGAGCTTAAATGTTTTTGGTTGTTTTAGTGTTTGAGTTTAAAGAACTCGGAAAAATCGAAAATGAAACAACCCAGAAGTGCGACAATGTGATGTCTAAGAAAAAAAAAGTTTCCCCCTATTCACGTGGAGCTGGATAGTTTTTGCTGCAGCCCGCACTGACAGAGATTTACAGCCTTCATTTAGAGAGCTGTTCAATTAGCGTTTTACTGTCGCGTTACGCAGAGGTTAATTAAAGGCAATATAACTTTATACTTGGAAAAAGTTACGTTCTGGCGGCTATGAGGCGAATGGTGAAACGTGCTCATCAAACAACTAATCCAGTAGCTCTCTATATTAAGAGATTTATTGGTATTTGTGGCGTAAAAGTGTGTTTGCTATTTCGTTTTGCGTGCTGTAAGGCGTGCGTAAATGTAAACGCCGCGACCATATGCTATTGCTCCGTGGCTTGAATGCAGTGCTGTATGTTTTAACAAAACCTGAGGGAGAATGTTAAAGCAGTCAGTCGAGAAAAACCCTCTGTCACATTAGTATGCAAGACTGAGTCGGTGGACCTGGCAGCGGACTGAAACCAACCTGTTCCTCTGTCCACAAAACTTGTTATGGTGTTGGCAAACTTGGAGGAGCGGAAAAAGCTTGCGTTTAGTCCGAGCTTCTCTGCAGTCGAGTATGTCCTGTATATAGAAAGCATGTATTCATGTGGCACAATCGCGTCCTTCTGGTCGTCTTTGTGATGGCCCGTGATAGGATGCGAAGACGCAAAGATGTCTTTCAGGGATTTGGATGACCTTTGTCCGTCCTGATGAGGGATCCT
Source organism: Channa argus (assembly GCF_033026475.1). Taxonomy (NCBI): domain Eukaryota; kingdom Metazoa; phylum Chordata; class Actinopteri; order Anabantiformes; family Channidae; genus Channa; species Channa argus. Next base: position 20,760,646 of record NC_090203.1, read on the forward strand.
GGCTCCTCTGTTCCTCCTCGGCGCAGATGTAGAGATGATAGCAGCAGACTGGAAACACGGTATATTCCCAAATAAAACAAGGAGCAGGCCCAGATATAGCATTATGATTCGAGATGCGTCCATGGCTGGAGGAGTTGCCAGTAGATGTTGAAAAAAAAAAACTCTTTTTGTCCGCACTCAGTGGAGTTAGATGCGGGGGAGCCGCCGGTGCCGGAGATGGTGTGCGCCTCAGGGTTGCAGAGCTGCTACTTTGCGCTCTCTGTTCACACCAGAAGAAGTGCGTTTTGCGCTCTGGACTCCACGCAAGAGCGGAGAGTGTTGGGCCGAGAGAAACACGCCCACACGGTCGCTCAGCGTAGGGCTTCCCAAACAATTTCATGTCACAGACCTCCAACCACGCGCACAAGAGCCAACGGACCCACAGGATAAAGACATATGAGGAAGTATTGGTGGTTATTGGTTTCTCAGCCAATCGCTGAACTTTACGCTGCCCATAGATAATGATACTTTAATGCATTTGTTCAGGCGACAACTTTAAGTTAATTATATAAATCGGTGAATCCCATTGTGATGAAATCAGATGGAATTATGATCGAATGCAACCATTGTCATGTGTTCTTCTTTTAAGTACTTGTGTGAAAAAGACTAAACGTCCATGTTTTGGAGCAAACACGTTTATGATGCTGAGTTCTGTGCATGTACATACACAGAGATGTCAGAGTTGTAGTCTTTCTTACGTGTTTGACAGCCGGAAATCTTGCAAGGTGGCGTCATATCAGATCAGATTAGATTTCAGTCACATATATGATGAACACACAGGCTGGAAATAGCACCGGGACGCGGAATATCATGGATGTTGTCGCTGAATTTCAATGTTTTCAATGCATTTATTTTTGACAGGAAAAACTAACAAGGCAGGTGAATAGTTTGTGTTTAGGGGATGGCAGCTGAATTCACTGAGAAGAGACAGTTTAAAACTGAATCATGGATAAATAGGCTGAGGAAGGAGATTTGCCGCATGTAAACGTAACCTGGAGGTGTGAACACGCCGAAGACAAAACGATTAGTCTCAGTGTGGGGATAATTCATTAAATGCAGTTTCAATAACACTAGTGACATCTAGTGGTCATTTGCCTTTATTACAACCAAGTGTATCCCATAAAAGTAGAACATTAAAAAACGAGGACAAATGCTGCATTTAGGTCATCGGGGAACATCGAATGGGGCAAGTCTAGGAGCCTAAGAGGTCAGAGGGATCACGGGTCAGAGCCTCTGAAGGTCCTGTTTCTTGTTTGAAAGAGCTTCATTAAAAGACACAAAATGACCACAAAGAGATGCAAACCAACCAAAAAAAAAAACAAAAAAAAACTCAACGATTAGTAAATGATAACTAAAAACAGACATAAAATGACCAAAAATAGGCAAAATGATTAAAACAGACAACAAAGCAAAAGCAGACGACAAAACCACCTAAATAAGATATAAAGTTATCACAAAGAGATTTTAATAGCAAAGACACTTCTTATCCACCCACGATCGTTTCCAATTTGTTCTCTAACTCCCACATAGTGTATCACATCTATAGCCAGGCATTAGAATAACATTTGTAAGACTCACCTTAAGGCCTGCTGAGCAGTCCATGTGGATGATCTTGTCTTCTAAAACAACTATTGCTTTCACGCGGTCCAAAAGTACCGATCACTGAACAAAGAAAGGCCACAATCACTTGTAAAAGCATTTTGTTTTGCATCATGAACAAACATGAAAGTTCCATGTGCATTTAGAATTTTAAAGACTTGGTTTATTGGTTGCGAATTGAATTCATTGCAGAACAGTGTCAATGTTGCAGTGGGACATTTTTCCAGAGCAAAATAAATCATAGTAAAGCACAGAATCCAGTGACCATGGATTACTAAACAAGCCCGAGTCCAGCAGCCTAGAGGCCAGGAGGCCACTCTGTAACACGCAGATGACAATGAACTATTGAAAAATGACCAAAAAAAAAGATGTCTAACAACAAAACTTGCTACAAAATGATGCCAAATATGTGCCTTATGTATAATCTAGGATGGGAGCTTACCAGTCTGTACCCAAAGGGCATTTTCTCAAACTCCGTCACTGGCAGTGACACAGATCAAGGAGACAAATATATGTCAACATACTTTGTAGAGATTATGTAACAGTGTGTAGCAGCTCCAGCAGAGGGCCTCAGTGATGACAAGAAGACAAGCGTGCCAACGTTGGACTCAGTGTCCACTGCTTCCTCACCGTCCAGTTTGACGCACTTAAAAATGATGAAAAACAGACTGCACTTGTTTTTCTGTTGCATTTTTTTATTTATTTAATTTTTTATTTTTTTTTTTGGCACTCGTTTTCATACACACTGTTTCTTTAATGTGCTATTTCAAGCACAGGCACAATAGTGATAGAAAGGTGATTTCAGCACCATGGAGAGCCAACACAGGCTGTCACCGAGAGCATCTCATCACACTGCGTTTGTCTTCGTGCACACACAGACATTTTGTATGTGTTGGACAAATACCAGCCCTGTGTCATCGTGATAATGTCCCCGTCACCGACATCATTGCCTTAAAGTAAAATTAGGATTAAAAAAACATTACTATGAATCCAGGCACAAACTGTTGGGCCATGGATGTAAAGTGTAATATCGCATGTGCAAGCTATTTCTAAATGTGTTAAATAACAATCGTGGGTAATTCAATTTATTTCAAATGTAGCCAGAAATCGCCAAACATGTCAGGACCCATAATGTGCCAGCCCGTCTGCAGCCTGGGGTCGTCGGTTAAGTAACGCTTCACGCGTTATATAACACACGCTGCTTGTCCAATCGTGTGTGTCCTCGACGTGCGCGCACGCACACACACACACACACACACACACACACACACATACTGCTCTCCTCCACCCCAACATCCAAACAGCAGAGCAGAACAGAGCAGAGGCTGGCACCAGAGGAGCAGCATCAGTAACAGCGCAACGATTCTTTGTGTTTCACCGATAAACGCGCATCGCTTTTTATCCCCGGGAGGAACAACATCCATCATCCAGGCAAGCGGTTTATGTGTTTTCCTTTTTTTAAAAACAAAAAAAACAAAAAAGAATAATCAAATCAATCTTTTATTATCATCAACTAACAGGATGGGAGCAGGTGAGCTGACGAGGCGATGTTTCCAAGTTCAGACACTGGTGTTTCTTTGTAGACTATCTGAATATCCGCACAAGTCCTGTTTGTTCGGATGCTGCAGGATAAATTTTGGGTTGTTTACATCACCATTTGTTTTGCATATCTTCATTTCTAGACGAATCCACGCACCAAAACAGAAAAACAACGGCAGTAACTGTGGGGGCGCCAGATGAGAAAACCAAAATCCCATTACTGCACGGTGACATGTAACAGAAGCTATTTAATGAAAACAATGGTGCTACTGCGATATCAGGATACGAAAATCTAATGAGAGTGATCTGCGTGCAAAGACAGGTTCCTTGGTTGGCACAGTGGTCGGGTTTTAATGACGGAAAGTTTATTGTGAGAATTTCATGTAGGCTATTTCTAACAGCACAGTAACGTTACAATGTAAAACTGGGTTCTCAAAGCAGCTGCTTGTTTCTAATAAATATTTTATATACTGCCAAGACATCATTTTCTGAAATTCCATTTTAATAGACCTGATGCCTACTAATGAATCCTGAAAGTGACAGAGACAACTCGGTGAGCTCAGAGAATGACATGCTACTCAAAAAATAATAAACCTGCGGAAAATTACACAGTTAATGTTTTCTGCATTTGCATAAGGATAAAAATGGAGCATGTGGTGTAGATGCTGCCATTTATCAAATGTCATCATTATACAACGTGACACCTCAATAACGCCCTGAACCGAGGCATCATAGGGTTAACATTAAAGTGCAATAATATTTCTTTCTCTGTGCATGGACAGAAACATAAGAACCCACATAGCGTAGGATGGATTAAGGGAATTATTATTCACACCCACTCCATGCTGTTTTAAAAGTCTAACCATCTGGATAGAGGAAATAACTCAAGTAGAGGCTTAAAGCCTGTTTACCAGTCGTGTCCACATTCACTCAGCATCAAGCTGACAGCTTTTATCCAAGTCTTTCTTCCCCAGTACATTGTAAAGCTGTGCCCTCCCTCCATGCTTAAATTTGGAAGAGTTTTGGGAGTGACTGTGGACCACAGGAAGTTTGGCTCTCTGGCTGAACAGCCTGTATTTGCAACTTAGATCATGCTTAGGCTGCTTCTCAGCAGGTAGCCAATCAACAATGTCTGGTGTCAAAGAGAGAAGTGACTGCATAGGGTCTAGCTCAGGATAAGACTACAGTAAGCGAGCTTACAATGGAAACAGGCACAGAGTTGCTAACAGAGCATACGAAGGGTAGCGTCCAAACACACGGCAGGGTTTTGGCTTTCAAGCTCTTGGATGATCTTTAACATTAACATTAAGGAAGATGATAATGATGCTAAAGCTGATCAGTGGATATGATGTTATGTCACGTGGCTGCTTGTAACTGCATGAGACCAAAATGAAGCCAAACCCCACACAAATCTGTCTCCTCTTAACCACACCCCGGTCATCGAATTATTCACCTCAGCTCGTGATTCTTTTCTACGCTTGACATCTGCACTTTTATTAATCCGAGTTTATTGTGAGATATTTGTTGACCAGCTGCCATTATTACTACCTGTCTTAGAAACTGTTATTTGCTTGTTTTACATGTTTAGAAATCTGCTTTATTGCATCCCTTGTAAGACGTTTGTGACAAATGTTTGATATAAATTCCAATATATATCATGTGATAGAGTCAGGTGAAAATGAAAGTCAGTAGCACTTGTTTAAGAATAAATATTCTCCTGTTCTCATGCCTGCGGGCTCAAGGACAGAATGTTCATTCATTCTGAGAAAAGCACTGTACAGCTGAATGGTGAACACCCCCGCGTCACTTCAGCACATTCAAGATATTTTCTCAGTGAAGGACAACATCTCAGGATGAGCACCAGAAGCCTTCACTCGCCACAGATTTACTAGTAATTCTTTTCATGTATCTGGAGATTTTGGTGCATCGTTTTCCCTGGGTTACTAAGACTGTTGCTAGGGCACATCCCTGGTTGCTCAGACATGCTTGGTGCATATAATCAGATTCTGTGGTGTCAGTGTGTGTGCATTGCTACAGTATGATAAGATGATACTCTGCATGTTGGTGGGGTTGCAGAAACTCAAAAGAAAAGTGAAACTGCAGGCAAGGTGGTGCAGACCACCCAGTGCTCTGATCTATTTTTGATTCTCATAATAGGAGGTGGAGACTGATTCCCATGAAACGCTGAGTCTATTTCTGCAATCCTCTTTGGTCTTTGGCATCTAAAAAAAAGGAATTAGCAAAGTGTAGCTGCTCATACAGGGAATTATATTACTTATATTAGGTCATCATGCAGAGATATTCTGTCGCTGATGGAGGGCAGATTGGGGAATCCAGATGATTAAGGAAGGGCTGGCATCCATCCTGCACAAAAAAAAAAAAAAAGTACCATCTGGATGAAGCTGAGGAAAATAGGTTTGAGCTCATTGATGTGAGATCAACACATAGGCCTTGAGGTCATTTACATCATCCCTAATGCAAATAAAGAAAAAAGAAAATCACTTATCCACTTATGCAACTGCCCCGCTTTGGTGATGGTGCTGAGGCAGTCAAGAGGCCAGAGGAATAAAGTTCACTCAAGCATGAGAAGAATACTGAATAATTTAGATCTAAAGTAAGAGATGTTTGTTCCTTGTATAATTTTGCATTTATGAAACAGAAAGTTCAGCAGCAAACCTGCCTTTATTTCTACTTTGGCTTCTACTTCTAAAGGGGGTGTAATATTGCTGAACCATGAATTATATCTCCACACTTCTTACACAGAAAGCTGCTCATTGAATTACATAGTGAAGTGTGGCACCTTTCATCCATTACTGTGCTTCATATCTGATTAGTTTGATCCAATCAATCAATTTTATTAAAAAGGCTCAATACAAGAGCTGCATTTGCCATTCCTCATTTTAGCTGTATCTGTATAATCTTCTGATGATTCTCCGTTCTTTAAAAAGTACTGCTAAATGAGGTAGACGAGTTATTTTAAATCTGTTCTTTTTTTAAAAATGTTCTTATCTCTTTCACTCTGTCTTCACCATTCGATAAGCATTTCTGTGTGAATGGAAATATGAGTCTTAGTGACTTGGTTCACCACTGTGGTCTCAGCAGCAATTAGATGGATGGCCATTCATTTTGGTACAGACATTGAACATCCCTTGGGTTTAAATTCGAATGACATGGTAATCCTGGAATATTTCCTCTTCCATCACCAGCAGGTTTAACTTTTTCAGTGATGCATCTCAACATATACTGATAGTTGTTAGACATTCATGAGTTCAATATTCCAGTAAAAGTACAAGTACTTGCTTAAAAAAATACTACAATGTTTTACTTAAGTAAAGGCTCTAAAATGAAATACAAAACTTGTGCTCCACTGAGAAAATGGATTTTAAACAGTGCTGAATTTGATGCTGCTGTTAACATAAATGTAAAACATATGGTCCAGAAGAAACTTTTACAAAAATAAGAAGTGAAAAAGAAAAAAAATGTTGCAAAGAAAATTGATGATAATTCAGTTTCCTTCTGTGTTTATTAGATGTCTACTCTATGTTTAGGAGAGGTGCATTTCTGTTTGTCACAAATTCAGAGTGTGTAGGTCATCGCTGGCTTGGGGATTCTAGTGCCATCTCTACCAGGCAGGGAGGGTCTGTGTGTGTGTGTGTGTGTGGCTGTGGTTGTCTTGGTGGCTGGGATTTAGGGGGGGTAACAGAGCTCAGACAGAGGGCTCCTGTATATATTAAGGGTCTGAGTTCCCATCAAATTGCTGCCAGCTGATTTTTTCCTTTTTCCTTTCTCAGGCTAAGAGACTTTGTGGAGCACAATGGGACCATTCCAAGAATATGAGGTGAGTCTTTTGGTGATAGAACATTATGAAATGCTTTGCCAGGTTAGCTACTTTACACACACAAGTGTCATTCTTTCCCCATTTTTGCTGACATATAGTGAGAATAAACTTAAGATAAAATGGGCAAACTATAGAATTATCTATAGATTTACCTAGAGATGAATTTGTGCAGTGCTGCATTTCCACTTTTAGTTCTGACAGTTGTTTCTTTAACAAGCAAAAGAAGTCCCCAGAGAAACGAAGCCCCCGCAGCCGCATCCCACGTTTGGTCCTCCATCCTTTCCGACCAAAGGAGAAAGGGTCACCTCTGTCGGATTCACCTTTTTCAGAGGAGGAGGGCAAGGAGTGCGACCTCAGCTCAGATCACTCCAAGAGAACCATCAGCACCAACAGCTTTTGCTCTGGTAAGAACGTCAGCTCCCGTCTCAAGAATGGCCGAGTTAACAGGCGTCAAAGCAGCACTATTTACAGGCTGTCATAGAAGAAACTGAATCCTAACATTCTTGGGTAAACATCATCATTTTTTTAGCAAGACATGCAGGTCGGGCACGTTCAAACAGGAAATGCATCCATTTATATTTTATGCTCAGTTGAACTTGGTCTCCTAGCAAACAGAGCAGAGATTTTGTGTGCGTACGATATACGTGTGTGTTTGTGTGTGTGTGTGTATGAACACCACAGCACAGAAACAGCTCGACAGCTAGTTTAGGAAAGTGACGAGCAGCTGTAGTAGCTGCTATCTGTCAAATAACACCAGGGCGAGAACTTTGAACTCTGATCGAATATTTGTGTTCGTTGCCTGCGAACACTGCGCTGCCTGTTCTTGGCTGGTACTGTCTGTGTGCCTGTCTACAATAGATGACACTGGCTGCCCCACTAGTCAGTCTGTGTCCCCCTCCAAAACTCCGTCAGGCTCAGAGCAGAGTGCCCACGGCTCACCGATACTCCCTGAACGCAAGACCAAAGTGAAGAGGGTGAGAGTGATGGCAGAATGGAGCGGAGAACCACGGAGCGCACCCAGGCACAAGAGGGAGCTGCGGTCGGCCATGAAAACCAGAGGTGAGAGAATACGCTTACAAAGATAAACCGAAGAAAAACTTTTAAAATCTTCAATTTGGGCCTGTAGCGTCAATGAGCTGCGTGGTGATAGTTTTCATTTTTGTAAGTTTACAGCTACAACACTTCATGCATATACTTCTGCATGGCAGTGGTCCCCAAAGGCTAAAGTGCAAAAACAGTTTGTCATGTCAGCATCTGACAGATTTCCAGGCTTTCTGATGTCAACAAACATTGCAGCTGTTTGCCAAAAAGTAGGATAGTAACTGTAATGCATTGTCATCTCTGTTCACTACTAAAACTTCATCCCAACATTTAATTTCCTCTCTTTGAATCTTTGGGTGATGAGGACCAACTGCTTGATCTTCAGTCACAATGGGGAGGAAATCTGATTGGTTGAGGAAAATGTTGGGGAGCTCAGCCAATTAGGCTGATTAGGAGACTCAGTGTGCAGATGCTTGCTTGGCTCACCGAGTGGTGGAGGATCACGTAGTTTCGAGCTATTTTGTTTGTCGCAGTCTTTACTGGACACAGTAATATGGTTTTGTTTGAAGGTAAAAGATGCTTTTCAGGTATGATTTTGAATTTACCCTTTATTTATTAATCAGATTTGTCTCTGTTTACCTAATGTGCTTCTACACACAGTTTCTGCAGCATTCAAAATTTGGTTTACAGACAGTAGCTGAATGTTTGTTTAGTTTTAAAGCCGTTTGAAATCACATGAAGCATTTGATCTGTGTGTCCAGGTCTTTTAAACCACATTAATCTAACAAAGTCTGGATTATGGGGAGTAGCGCATCCAAGGAGCTGTTTTTTGAGTGTTTTTGTAGAGACTGTGCTGTCTGTTTATTTCCTCCATCAGTGAGGCTTTATGGAAGTTGTGCTTACAGAATGTGAAATATGATAGTCCTGATCCGAGCAGTACAAAAATTATGGGTGCCTATTAAACTAGGCACAAAGAGGAACTGATATGAAAAATTGGCTACAAATATTGTAATAGTAATGAATAATTTTTTTGATTTTTAAACATTTAAAAGCTACAGGATCTCCTCAGCTAATGATGCTTCTCTCTGCAGGTAGTGAGGCCGACTTCAGCTCTTCCAGCAGCACAGGGAGCCTGAAGGCCAGAGAGAGCCTCACTTTTAATGCAGCTGGAAAGAAAGCTACTTCACGAAGGTATTTGCTTATAGCAACAAAAATTAAAAATGCTTTTAAGCTACATTTGAACTCAGAAGTGTCTATAAATAAAACGTAATGTACTGTTTTGGAATCGATAACTCATTGATTTCTCCATGTGTTTTGTATGGTTTTTTTTTTAAAGTCGTGGAGCACGCATCAGACCGCTCCCAGTGTTCAAACCAGTTGGGAGCCCTACAGCCAACCATGATGCAGAGCTCTATGCTCCCTACAGAACTCCGCCCAGAGCTGCTGCTTCAACCACCAACAGCAGCAGCTGCAACTCCAGCCCCACCTCCAGGTGCCACACATTACTTTCACAACATGCATTATTAAAATCACAGGATTGGGGTTTGGGGTAAAATATTCTAATCAGTTGTTACAATCTACTGGCAATGTCAAACGTTTTGATGTTTCTCCACTTGGATTCATATCCAACTTGCTTTGCCTTAGGGCAAAGAGTAGATTTTGGAGATGGGGAGATTTGGACTGTGGCCCAGGCCAATGTGCAGCACAGCCATGATTGAGTGGGTGGCTGGATTAAGCTTACTGTTTTATCATTTCCTCCCTTGCAGCAGGCTTGGATTATATTGGTCATGATTTGGCTGTGGTTGGAATTAATGAGGATTTAACAAAGCAAATGTCCGACTATAGTAGCCAGACTGTGACCCTACTGGCTGCAGCCAACTCATAACTGGATTAGGGTGTATGTAATGTGGTTTGGAGGGGAGTAGAAGGTCATAAATTTTTCAGACTAGCAGAACCAGTATGTGCACTGAGTAACCCTAAGCTCAAATATTTGGGACCACCATGAATTTCTGACTTTGTGCTTCAGGTGGAATATAACTTGGAAGGTTTACTTAATGTTTTTCTGCTCCATTGTGCAAACAGTTGGACCTAAAATCCTCTCTCTGCAGCATAAGTGACAAACATTAAGCCCATGTATTTTGAGTGTTTATGCAGGATCAGAATCTGTCCTCTTTAGCTCATGTTTACAGCTTCCTTAAATGCATCGCTACTTTGCTTTGTTGTCACTTCAAGACATTTGGCTGTCAGCTTTCCTCTGCCCAGCTAAGCATCGTGTGACATCTCTTCATGTGCTACCTTCTCCTGGGCTGTTTCTATTTTTGGCAGGGATGCAGTGTGCTCATGTAAAGACCTCAAGTATCCCAGGTTCCCAGGATATTGTGATGGTTTGAGGCTGCAGGGGGGGCACAATATGCAAAGCAGAGTTGCTGCTTTGCATAGTGTGAAAACCCACCCACTCATCCTTTTTTATCAGTTCTCTTTGAGCATGAAAGGGCACACAGAGGGCATGTGAGGGCTAGTGCAATTAAAATGTAGCTAGTAAGATTAGTTCTTTTCTTGCTAACACTGCTTGTATTTAGATAAACCAGCATTTCAGGGTTTTTTTTTTTTCTCTAGTCTGCAAGACAGTAATCCTGTGTCAGACAGTAATTCCAGGCTTCAGAGAGCATCTGCCCAGACAGCACTCTCTCAACCAGACTAATTACCTTCTACAGGGAGCAATTTTACTTTTAAGCATTAAATCGTTTTTTTTTCTTGCTGTTGCTCCAACCTGTCTCATCAGGCATTGATGGATGTGGTGGTTTCTGCAGGAGTAAAGTTGGTCTTTCACTAATGCCACCTATATTTGTACCCGACAGAGGAGTGAGCCTGGTTCACTACCACTCCTGCGGAGACAACCATGGGATCAGACCCCCCAACCCCGAGCAGTACCTTACCCCTCTACAGCAGAAGGAACTGGCCATCAGACACCTAAAGACCAAGCTGTTGGAGTCTGAGAACAGGGTTCGTGACAGGTTAGTTGAGATTTAGCAGGACAGTAGCTCCAGTGTTTCTGTTGCTGCTTATGGTTTTAGGACTTGATAACAGGGGTTCTATCATGAAATTCCTGGATTCTGCCATTCTGCTCAACTGTTACTGTCCATCCCAAGTTTAAACCCCGGGGCGGGGGGACAATCCTATTGTCCTAAACTTAGATTTTGTAAGAATTTTGTCCACAAGATTGGGCAACCTATTTAAACCTTATGCTGAATGATTTACCTGCTTTGTCTTGTACAACACAATTTGACACATGATGCATTATACATGTACATTCTTGAAGACTGATACATCAGAAAAATGAAACTACAAAATTCACAACCACAACATGATGATTACTGACCTTTAAAGATACTTATCTGGATTAATCCATGGCCAACCAGGCCATGACAGGATATGGAAGCCACACATTTTCAAACCATTCTTAAACTTTTCAAATAACTAGGTATTTTCTTTTATCAGAGAGACAGAGATTGAGGAGCTAAAGGCGCAGCTCAGCAGAATGAGGGAAGACTGGATTGAAGAAGAATGTCACCGGGTAGAAGCTCAGCTGTCACTCAAAGAGGCTCGCAAAGAGATTAAGCAGCTGCGTCAAGTGGTGGAAACCATGAAGAGCAGCCTGATGGAGAAGGATAAGGGAATACAGAAGTACTTCATTGACATCAACATCCAAAACAGGAAGCTGGAATCCCTGCTGCAAAGCATGGAGCTTGCCCAAAGTGGCTCCAACCTCCAAGATGAAACCACTTTGGATTTCATCTGTGACAGTCCCGATAGTGGTGGGAAAAAGATGTTGGGGGAAGAAGAGGGGGGGGTGGAGATGGAAGATCAAGGGGCAGAGGCAATGGCAGACAGTGGGCTGCTGGTAAATGACGAGTTGGCCAACAGAGATGACATTTTGGAGCAGGTCTTCATGTCCACAGTGGTGGATTTCAGTCGGGACTCTAGTGTCAAGCTGGTGGCTGGGCCAGAGTCTGGGCCTGAGGTTTCTGCACTGTCATCCACTGCATCCCCAACAGCTTCACCAAGTGCAGTTCCCACTCCTGCCAGGATCTTTTCCAGCACAACTTCCCAGCACATCACTGAAGATAAAGTAACCCAGACTGATGTACTGTCCCTGTCTCCAGACCTGCAGGCTCTGCTATTACAGCTGCTGAAGTTCCATGGGTCAACAGCAGTGGATGCAGCTCTATCAGCCTCCAGCCGAAAACTGGGCCTCGCAAACCCGTGCACCACTACTGACAGTGTGTCCTACTCAACAGCTTCCCCACCCAGCATGCCCAGCCCTGCTCCTCCAGAGGGAAGCAACCGCTCCACCTGCTCTGGCATGTGCTGCTCGGAGCTCACGCAGAGTCGACGGTTCATGGAGGAGCTAGACTTTCGTGTCTGTGAGGAGGAACCATGCATGTCACCAGGACTGGATGTGGTCGGCAAGCGTTACTGGAGCAACAGTTTGTTGGTGGATCTGGTCGCAGTAGCAGCCCCTGTGTTGCCCACGGTGGCATGGCTCTACTCAAGACACGGCGTGGATGGAAGCGCTCCAGTGTACAACATCGCCGCCCTTATCCGGGGCTGTTGCGTCATGGGATTGCACTCTCTTCGTCAGGTCGCTCACAGGGCATAGTGGCTTCTAACCTGCATGCACACACCTAACCTTGAACTAAAAGCACTTAAGCATCTTGTCAAGAATATTGGTGAGATTTGTTTTTTTTGTTTAACACTTTATCAATGCAGTTGTGTTGGTTCCAACACTGTTACTTTGCACTGTAAAGTTACCATGAGTCGAAGAATAATGGTGACATGAAAGGGAACATTTGTAACAGGGGTTATATATGTATTTATCATTTCATGTAGAAGGTAATCATCTGGGTAGATGGTTATGTTATCATTGTCCTGTTGTGTCCCTAGTTGTCCTTGTGTTTAAAAGATCTTTGTTGTTATGAGGATTTTAGAACATGAAAGATTGAATATTGGTTTCTGTTTAATGGTTTTTGGAATTTAAACAGTTTTGAGTTATTAAGGAAACCCTAAACCTTCAGCCAAAGCTTTAATGTGAGTCAAATGTTTTCTTTGTGAAGTATGAAGAACTATGTGTATTTTGTTTTTTTTTTTTTGGGTTTTGTTTTGTTTCCTACTTGGGAGTAGAGCTTTATTCGGTACAGCCTGTGTATTGTTCATAGAAATAAGTTGATGCTTCAAAGAAACTGACACTTGTTATGTGCCTGAACTATGTGCAATACTAGTGGTTTACATCAAATGTCCTGGTACATTTATTAAAGCATGATAAATCAGCCTGTTTGTTGTCACTTGTTGTTTTTGGCAGTTTCATGCTTTTCGTGGGGTAACTTGACTTATGTAATAGGCCTTTTGGTAAGTTAGCGAAGACTGGGTGAGCCAGAGTCTCTCCAGATGTGCAAGATGTTCACATAAATAATGAAAAAAAGGAAATGCTGAACTCAACTGCGACCACACCGTGTTCTGACAGCCAGCTTACGTAAAAGCTTTCCTGGTTTGTACTTTTAGATGTTGCTCGGGGTGTGGACAATGTAAAGTGCATTAGATCCTCTTTACCGGAATCTCTGAGGCCCATAAATGCTGCGTGTACCCTTACAGCACAAAAAACTGGGTCAGCACCTGAGCAGCTTTAAGTCTATCACATAACATCTAGTCATTAATTGTAAAATAGTCTAAATGAAATTACACTCGCCATCTTCTGCTATGATTACTTTATTTTTTTTGTACTTCTCCCAATGTATCTTGAGTTGCGTAGCCATGACCTCTCAGACTGCGTCATTAAATTCTATTTTAAATGTGTGCACCAATGTCAGGCTTAATGACACATCAGTGTTGCATATAAGCTCTTAGTAACAGCATGGTTTCCCCAGCTTTTAAGGATCATTGTTAACCCATGTAACTCGCTCCCTTTCTAAAGACTGATGATGTGCATTTTCCTTTTTTTGAAAGTGGGTCAGTCTCTCAGAGGTTTGGCAGGGAGGCAGTGTCCCCAGGCAGATGGGAGTGGCATCATTATGATGGGGGACTGATGAGTAACGACAATTGTCCTTCAATTCAGGCTGTGCCGTACAAATAACATCTAACCCAAACCAAATGTAAAAACAATCCATCGTTTCAGTTGTCAACATCATGGTGGGTCAAAGAATCATCCATCTGAGTTAAAAGGTTTCCTCTTCTTAGAACTGAATTTCTTTACATGATTCCCTGGCAATCCATCCAAATCATTATTGATATAGCTCAATATGAGATGGTGTGATCAAACCATTGCAATCCTTCGAGTCGTGCCATTACTCTACCATGGCAAACAGATCGGTGAAATTACAAGCAGAAGACTCATGAGTTAGTCACATCTGGAGGTATGAATCAAATTATTTTTTATTAAAAACCTGTGTAGGACCAATACAGCAGGCATACTGTACAATCTGCCAAACCTTCTGAATCAAGCTTCTGGATAACTTCACTGTAAGTCCCTGTTTGTGGTCAATCAAATCTTACAGTGTGAAGTTGGACTCATCTGTGTGAAAGGGGGATGCCAAAACAATGGGGTCTTTGTGATTCATTTTTGGAAAACGTAGATGCGCAATGAAAACATAGATCAACACGCAGCTTTTTTTCACTGAAAACAGTTGGGATTAGTGTTTCCAAGGAAAACACTAATCACATTGATACTTTGCTGAATTCCCTTAAAATTAACGCCTACTTTCAATTAGACTCTCTGGCTTGATCATGCTCTAATATTCATGTGATAATCAGTCTTAACACTCAGCACTTGTGAGTGTGTCAATAAGCAATTTGATAGATAACATTAACTCCGTATTAGCATAAGGTCACACAACTTGCAAAGCTTTGTAAATGGTAAAATTCAACACAGCAGTTTGCCCCATTTCAAACCATTTATCAGACGTCATGGACTAAACTACTAAAGACTTTCTATCGTGTCTGCACATTTCTGCCACCAACAGCTTGCCATTTTCTGACACTGACAAGTAATTTTCATACAATGATGCATATCAGAATGTAAAAAAAAAAAATTACCTTTAAGCTTCATTTTTGAAATAACAAAAGAAGCAAGAATATATATATATATATTTTTTTAAATCTTCTTTTGGCCAAGATAACCAGTCTATGTAGACAGTGATCTATATTTATAAAGACAAAAACACATGAATGCAGTGATCACTGGACGTTTTCCTTCAAAAGCTGACAGGAGAATGAATGGCAGATCAGTAGCTATGAGATTACCATAGGAACCCACAGCTAACATTTAGAGTTGGGCTAGATTATTTCTGTGTAGCCTATGGTCAATTATCCTTACTCATTTTGAAAACCTTCAGCCTTCCAGTGTGAAAAGGTCTGCACAGCACAAGGAGATAACTTGAAATATTAAACAACATTGATTAGAGAAAACAAACTGTTCAGGCAAAGAAAGACAAATATAAAAAACACAATCAAGCAAACCCCAAGGGATGTCACTGTGATAGAGTGATCCTTAAAATTAATTACACTCCTTTGTCCTTTAAGGTTATAAATAAGACAAAGAAAAATAATTGGACTCCCTATCTCAGTTTCAAAATGTAGCATAGTGGCCACTTTATTTACACATTTTCCTGGGAAAAGCAAAATAAGCTACCTGAAAGACTTAATCAGAATTTAAATGACATTGTCCAATGCTGCATTTTACCCTTAATCTAAAGTGGCCTGGTCTGTGGAAATGTAGCCCCAGTTGAAGACCTTGCCAAGGTATGTTATCTGCCCTTAAGAATTATGTGTGTGTTTTTTTTTTACTCTGATGCAAATGGAAAACAGTAAAATGGTTGCTGGTGAAATCAAACTGGAGAAACATGACAGTGGGCTAACAGAAAAGTAGTGTCGGGTGATAATCCTGTTCAGTTAGATGACTGTAAAGACAAAATGACTGATTCAGCGTCCTTTCCATTCTCCTTTGGCTCACATGAGATTTTTTAAATGTTAAGAGAGCTTGACGGCGATCTTCTGATCCTTTTTCATCATTCTCTGAGCCTCTTTTTCCATCTTCTTCCTCTGCTGTTCCATGGAACGCTTCTCTCTCTCAGCGATCTTCTGTTGTCTGGTAAATGAAGAAACATCCATGATTGCAAGCAGTGTAGTTAAAGATTACATCAGTAAAAGGAGTGAGAAAAAAAACAAAACAAAAAACTTGTTCCTCGTACCCTAACATGTGGGCTAGACTCTCACCTGCTGGCAAACGAGTACATGTACAGACAGAACATATAATAATAATAATAATAATAAAAAAAATAATAATAATAATAATAATAATTATAATTAATTATTATTATTATTATTATTATTATTATTATTATTATTATTTAGATGTGCGCTGGCAACCTCAACGTCTGATTGAACATCTGGCAGTTTGGGGGTTTTGTGTCTTGCCTAGAGACACTTTGACATGTGGCCAGGTGGGAGTTGGAGCACAAACCATAGACCATACAGTTGATAGGCTGCCATTCTACCAACTGTGCCACCTTTGATCCTAAGTCTGTACTAATATATTAAAATTAAAATATTTAAGAGACAGCAACCCGTACTCATATAATTACTGAGATGACTGGGTTTTAGTTCTGACTCAGACTTCTTGGTCAATCACTGCTGTTACCTTAAGCAGCTGTCTGTCAGCATCACAATTACAGAAGTAAATCACCACAACCGACTCGGAAATTTTTAAAATGCAAACTAAATCTAACAAAAAAATGACGAAGCAAGTGTTACCCACTCAGAATCATCATGACATCATAGGCTGCGAGTCCTTTATGGTTCATAATTTGATGCATGCATGTTGTGTTTCTGCTGCCCCCAAGTGTTCAAAAATGATAAACACGTTATTGCACATTGCACTGTTTTACACAAGCAATTCATGCAGTTATTCTTGTAATGGTTTTTAAATACTGTACGCATGTGTAAATTAGAGATGTGAACTAATACCTGACAAACCGGTATTAGCAAACACATATGTTCTGCATTGTATAAAAGATGCGACATTCTTGACGGATTACCTGAGCACCTCCTCTGCCTCCCAGGCGGCATTAGACTCGTCCTCCCAGGCGTTTGTGTTCTCCTGCCAGTTGTCCATTTCTCCCAACTCACCCTGGAATAAAAACGAAAAGAAGTCACTGCACCTATAACACCATGCTTCAATAATTATCACAGCTAATAATCCTGGATTTAGTATTTTACATAGTCTTTCCTCTTCACTAGACTTTTGTTTAAGACATTTTATTTTTAATATGTGACTTTTTCAATATTATTTTTGAAAAGTAAGCAAATTAGATATTATTAATTATTTTATATATACTATTACTATACTTATTTTATATATATTATATATACTTATTTTATACTACTGGGTAAGTGTTCAGATTACTGAAATTAAACTTAAAAACCCTAACATAAATAAAATATCAAATTAAAATATATATTAATGACATTAGTATTAACTAATTAACCAGAAGGATGGATAAAAAGTGACATTATGGTCTCAGTTAAAGCCCCATATAGTTATTTGGACTAATGACACAGCAGTGTATTTGTAATAAACTCTCATCTCCTGCAGCTTTAAACACACTTTACAAGGGAAACAAGTTCCACAAGTTTTATTGTCCCTTTCAATTCCAGTACTTTCAGATGTATTACACTTTCTACTGCAATCTGCCTTTGCAAAGTGTATTACCAATATAGTCTATACACATATAACAACTCGCATACAAATAGTTTATTTTAGTCATTAAGTCATTTCCAACAATTACGTTCTTGATGAATTTTTCACACCAAAGAAACTATTACCATAAATTACTATAAAGAGCTGACAGACTGAGCTGCTTCTCATTTCACACTACAGATTCAGAGAGTATAAAACTGTAACTCACTGAGGGTGGGCTGAAGGTCATCATATCCTGAGAGGCTGCTAGTCTGCTGGAGAATCCTGCTGAGCCATCAGGCACCAAGTAGTTCAGAGGCTCCCTTTTCTTCAGTAATATCTAATGTGGAAACACAGGGAGAGGAAAGGGCTCAGCCTGAGGCACTTTGTGATGCATTACGGTCCCATTACAATTACAGTTTATGTCAAAATTAGGCAAATTTCAAGCAAATCCCAAATGTTATTTGTATTGCCTGAGCAGATGCATTAATTTTGCGAATTATGTCCTGTATTTATTAATGTAACTGAAAGTGTTGGTACCTTTCCACAGAAAGGAACCCAAAATATTATCTGATATTGCTTGATATCCACCTCCGCAGGTGGGGAGAGATGGAAAAATGTCTATGGTTTACAGCTGTTTAACCAATGATGACAAAAGTAAAGCCGAATGCAACCTCTGCTGTGCTAAACTCTTAAGATCTAGTTAATTTGAGTCATCTCACGTACTTGTACCCAGTCTGGGGGAAAAAAAGATATTATTTTACATTATTTTTCCTTTATTAACTTTCTTAGTTTAAAGTTATTTCAGAGAAAAATTGTGTTTTATAATGTTAATATAGATATTATAAGCATGTCTAGTTCACTACCCACAAAAGCATTCAAGAAATTGTGTGTATCTTCAATTTGGCGTATTTAATCTTTTTAATTACTACAGGACCTGCTGCACTGTGTTGATGACATACCTTCTGTGTTTTCCTGATGGTGGGGGCCATATCTTTGAAATAGTCGGGCTCTTCATCTACATCGTTTGGAGGGGGGGATATGTTTCCATTGCCACCCTCAATCTTAATACTTGTAGGTGCTTCTTCATCCCAAGAGCTCCATTCTTCAATTTCTGGCTGTGCTGACTAGAGCACAAAAAAGAAGTTGGAGTTGAGGTTCACAGCCATTCAGACAAATTCTCTCACCTATGCAGAGCACTTCTGAAGCCATGGTAGAGCCACCAACTTTATATAGAATTGAAATAATAATTATGTCTGTCGTTAGCTAATCCAAAGGGAAACTTCAAACCCTACTAATCACTAGGCGCTGAACATCTCAGTTTGAGATCAGTAAGCGTGTTGATGCAATTCTCACCTGTTTTGGTACCGATGATGAAAAATCCACTGTTGTGGGGAGAGTTATTTGATCACCACTGAGCTTGCGCCCCCTTCCACTCCTGCAGAGTCATACAACAAAATAAAAAGTCAAGATTAACTTTCATTGGTGTGCAGAAATTCTTAAAAACACTATGAAAATGCCTTCATCCCAAATCATGAACTGAATGCTAGCTATATCCTACTGTTATGACACCACACAAGTGACTCACGAATCAGTGGTTCATAGTTATAATTTATAGTCATAATCTTAACATTGCATAATTTATATATAGTCATAATTCATAATTTTGACCAAAATATACAAAGGTGGGTGCTAGACAACAGCTGGTATCGCTAAACTGATTTTTTAAAATAATTTATTTACATTGTCTATGGATCAGATATATTCAAAATTCACCAGGAGAAAATCCTGTCAAATTTTGGTTCAGGTTAAGTTTATGGTTGTATCTGTATTTTTAAATAAAATCGGGTTTTACTGAAAGGGCTTGACATTAACACTTGCCTGTTTGCTCAGGGTAAGTATCTAACTTAATTATCTTTAGAAGAAAAAAATATTTTGAACAACTGCTAAATAAAAAAAAGTAAAAGGGAATCTGAAAACTTTCCAAACACACAGTAAGCGGCTATTTTATGGTAAACTGCCACAGCAATGTTAAAGAGTAGTAACCAGGTTTTCATGTTGATTTGGCACAGTTTTTACGCCGGATGCCCTTCATGACGCAACCTTCCTCAATTTCAACCTGGCTTGGACCGGCACTGCACAGTTGTTAGGGGTTCAGTGACTTCGACAGTGACACTTCAACATATAGCTGTAACTGGGGATTGAACCACTGACCCTGTGGTCTGTGGACGACTGCCTTATGTATCTCTGCACCTGTTGGTAGTCATGTAAGGGACCAAATGCTTATTACAATTATCTGTAACAACAAAAAATCCTCAAGTAAATGAGCTAATTGTTGTAAGCAATATGTATTTTAAAATTGTCTTTTTAAATTCAGGATGTCAGTGTAGTTTTCATTTTATTTAGATTAAATAAAAGCGTGAAATAACTCTCCTGACTGTGTGTATCTTATTATATTTTACTCGTTGATACCATGTCAATGTGTTATAAACATTTTGTTCCTACTCTTCATGAAATTCTCTAATTCTTTATCATGGCCTGTGATCACTATTTGTACCTTTTCAATAAACAAGAAATACAGATACAACATTGAATCTTTTAGTCATTATGGACTTTTATTTAAAAAGAAGCTTACATTTGAAGACAAATTTAGTACTTCAGTGATTCAAAACTAAGACTATTTAGTACAGGAATAAAACTTGATATTCTTTAATGACCATGACCCTTTCTACTGGCTGAGCAACTGTTCCCCCAATTATATATATATTACACATTATTACCACTTAATTGCATGTTCTGCATAGTAATAAAATATAATAATTTATATATAAGAAGGCCAATTTATAATTGTTCGAATCCCTGTTTATTTCATTTATCTTTAACTAGGCCTGTATTTTCTATCTTGGACAAGTAAGTTTTGCTTCTGGGCCAGAAAAAGCTTGATGTCAAGCCCTTTTAATAGTACTGGGCTGTTATCTCTTTAGTTGTGTTTACCTGCATATCAGTCTTTTGAAGAAAGAAAGTAAGCTGGCTAGACAAGTGCAGATCTTGAAGAGACGGAACTGAGTAATGGCCATGATGAAATTTAGCTGGTGGGATAGAAACAACAAAATATTAGCATTAAGATTGTCAAGGCTGTACATGTTTTGGTTCGTTTTGATCAGCAGGTTGCAGCAGAGCAATGTCAGTATGACACTGTAGCTGGTTCTTACCAAGAGATGTGTGTTGGCATAACGTGTCATGAACATTTTAAATCGTAACCTGGAGCAGTTGTGACACTAGCCCTTACAATGCTAACGTTGCCCTTTTTAACTTAGCTAGTAAACTGTAACTTGTGCAAAATTCACCAAAAAATAGAAAGGAAACAGATTAAGACTTAGACAGTATACAAATAAGTATTTCTACACATTCTTTTTTTCAATTTCGATTAATATGTAGTTTTAATCGAACTATGTGAAGGTTAACGATACATATGCTTCAAGCAGTAACGATACCAGCATTGAGCTAAATTAAAGCAAAAATCAGCGTTTTATGCAATTGCTGTGCGTTTATCCATCGTATCAACCGAAACCCACCTTGCAAAATGTTCACACACCGTTTGCGGAGCAGCTGCTTTCTTCTTGTGCGGTAGAAGAGCCAAGTTCATTTATTTCCAAAGCGTTGCTTGCTAGCTTAGCCCAAAGGAAAACATGGCATTTCTGAATCTATTAATTGGCCCTGTAAGGCGACGCGTTGGCAATAATAGTTTATATTTTTGTCATTACAAAACCAAACACGTAAAAGCTGAACATCTAAATATGGGTTCATGACAAAAGTCCTAAATTTGCGTCGTCGCTCATCTCTGTCCCATGGCTGCCATCTTTGAATTGGGAGGAGCAGGAACAGAAAAGTACAGCGTCAACCTGCTGCGTTCGAGTACTATTGAAAAGTGGATCACTCTAGTACACTGCACATGGATTTCTTCCTTGTAAACATTTTAATTTGTTTATGAACCAGATACTGTTAATAAATATGCCCATTAGTTGTACAAAGAGCAAATCATAATGTGTATGCTCTCTATTGACCTAAAGCACGAAAGACAGAAGGCACATTAAATTAAACTTGGTTTGTGTGTTTCATCTCTACCAATCTAGGTGACATAACTTGGTAGTACAAAATCGCGACATCTGCATGCTCATAACAGATAATGCGAAACAGCATGTACCATCTGTGAGAAGGGGCTCATTCTTTATTGTCACAAAAAATATTTGCTTTTTTAAAAGCATGTTTTCATGTCATAGTGCAAAATAGTTAGGGTTTGCTGCTGTTATTTTTCTTTGCCAAAAAAGTAATATCGGTACATGCTTGTATATACGCCGTGTATTTTTGTAACCTGAACGTATACTGTCGTCATCACAAACTAACCAATCAACACTTGACTTGGACGGAAGTGGCATATTTGAAAACTGGCTGTTGAAGTCGAGCCTTTTTCGTTCCCCGTTAGAACAACAGGATAAATAAAAGCGTAAATATGGTGAGATGCTTTTCAGTAGCGGTATTTTCTTTTGATATCGTTGAAAAAAATCGCAAAACGTAATTACCTTCATCTGAGTGTTTGTGTCGCATCATGGAACTAACGTTACTTCATTTACCAAGTTGTCGTTAACAGTTTTGCTAGCTTCATGTTAGCTTGCTTTTGCTAGTTTGGAAGCTAAGCTAACTAATTCAAATTGTAAACATGAAAGACAGATCTTTTCTAACATGTCGTTTTAAGCACGACCTCTGGAAAGACACAGTAATCTATCAAGAATGTGTCAAACAATCCATTCTCTGCCATTTAACGTATACCCAAGGAATTTATCAATCCTTATGAAGCCAAAATGTATCAGTTGATCTCAAAAGCTGCGCATCGTCCTATTAACGCTAACGTTACAATGTTAACTACTTTACTATTAACGTTACTGTGCTCACCTCGTCTTGACACACTTTTCTGTATTGTTTTTAATTTCAGATGGATGATGATGAGCATACAGACAGAAAGCAGCAGCTTGCCATGCTTTATCAAAAACTCAACAAAATTAAAAAGTCTCTCAACGAAGGTACCAGTATAGCATGTTTATTAAGAACGTTAAGATCTATATTCAAATATTTCCATATTATGTGTCCATGGTGCATGGCTTCAACACGATTCCTTGCACTTGTTACAGATGACACAGACAATATTAACCAGGTCATCGGATCAAACTCTCCAGAATCATGCCTCTCGTACTTATTGGACCTGGAAAAGAAAGGGGACCCTCACTTAAATTGTAACCACCTTGCTAGACTCATAGATTTTTATACCAAAGTATTCTCTAGTCTGCCACTGGGAAAACACTGTCAAAATGAGAGCTATGCCAGGATGTTGGTCAGATTTGCAGAGCTGAAAGCGTGAGTAAACAAAGATTCCTTTTCACTTTCAATTACCCTAGGCAAGACTTTATGAAAGCAGGAATAATACCATAAACATATATTTTTCTGTCTTCTATTAATTAGCATTCAAGATGTCAATGAGGCTGAAGCCAATTTCAATGTGGCAAGATCTCATAGCCAGGACTTTGCATTTGTCCACATTGCACATGCAAATTTTGAGCATTCTCAAGGTAAACAAATGTTTTCATTGTTGTTTTTGTACATACAAATACATTGTAATTAGAGGGTATTAGAGGTGTTACAGAGTGTACGGTTTTATTTTAACAGGCAACACAAAGAGAGGCATTGCCATATTGCAGAATGCTATTGAACTGGGTGCCCAACCCAAGGAACTGCTGGAGACTGTCTTGCAGAGCATGCAGGCTGGGAAAACACAGCTCTGCTCAGAGAATAAGGAAAATGTACCACGTAAGTATTAAGATTTATTTTCATGACACTTAATTGTGACAAACTTTAGTACAGCGGTTCTGAAAATCAGAGTTTATTGTTGCAATGCAGTATTATAATGTAACACATTCATTCACTATAACCTTTTTGTTTCTTATGCTTTTCTTATCTGATATTAGATTCAAAAGCTTGTTAAAATATTGTGCTATTTTTTTCATTCCACCAGTATTGCTGAACAGTAATGTGCATGATTCTGTGAAAAAAGGCTTAGAATTCCAAAAACAGAGCAGAATATCAGATGGAACAGGTGACTTGCAGCTCTCCAGTATTTTTGGTTCAGGGTAAGAAAAAGAAAAAAAAAAACATTCCTCATTTTTTTACCAAAGCTTCTGTTTGGTTTACGAAATTTGATCTCTTAATTTAATCTCTGGCCTTCAGTACTGAGCCCCTCAGTGGATCATCAGATGACCAGCTACCTGGCTGGAGAACTGGATCGCAGTGCAAGAGAGCAGTTGGCATGGTAAGTTAGGGTTTATTCACATTTCCTGTTTTCCCTCTAAGCCCTACATGCACTACAGAAGCTCACCTGCTTCTATACTTACTACAACTAAACAGAAGTGTAGACGCACATTTTTGGTTCCAAGCAGATGTGTGCAGAGGTGACAAAATTAAAGTCACAGATACTGTAGCAGACATGGGTGCAGAAGGTTTAAATCGGTTTTATGTATTGTCCCGTAATGCTATCACGAATCACTTGCACTCTTGCCAGAAACTGCATTTAACAAATTACCAAGTAATGCTTGAATTTTTTGTTATTTCACATTTTTATTTATAGCCAGGTAGAGTTCCTGTGGTACCTTTCTCTATTCCAGAAAAGGATGATGATGATGATGGCTACTCTCAAAGGAAGTCATCAACCAGTTTGTCCAGGTATCTTTTTCTTTAGTATTTATTTATTTATTTTTTAACATGTTTAATAAGGTTATGTATGATACGAGACGGGGTGGAAGTCGTTTCGCAGTACAAATACCTGGGTGTCCACCTGAACAATAAACTATACTGGTCGGTTAAGGCAGAATCAATATATAGGAAAACACAGAGCAGGTTGTATTTTCTGAGGAGACTAAGGTCCTTTATGAGTCTGTGGTAGCCAGCTCCATCTTCTATGCTGTGGTTTGCTAGGGGAACAATACGAAGGTGGTAGACAGTAACAGACTGGACAAACTAATAAGGAGGCTGGTTCTGTTCCTGTGGAGAAGCTTGACTCTCTGCATGAACTGGACAATCCCTCCCACCCACTCCGCTGTGTGCTTGCTACACAGAGGAGCCCTTTCAGCCAGAGACTGATCAGTCAAGTGCTCCACAGAACACCATAAGAGATCCTCTCACTCAGTGGCCATTAAACTGTTCAACCCATCCCCCTTCTGTAAAAGGGAAGGGGACTAAATGGTCAAAATGGACAAATAGTATTTTTTTATTTGATTTCTCTTTACACCTCTAGCTGGCGTTTTCTTCCTTTTTGATCAGTTGTTTGTAATTGGTTTATTGGTTTGGAAGTTTTTTCCTTTCTTTTCTACTTTTCGCGGAGAGATGCTGTAATAAGGGCACACACTTTCCCTATGCGATCAATAACGTTTGAATCTCGAATCTTGCTCACCTTGCATATACATTGTGGAATCTAATCATTTACTTTTTAAGCGTTTAACATGTTGCTAATATTTAAATTGTTTAATTTTCTTAGGCAAACCTCTGGTTCAAATCTGAACCCCAAATTTGGACTGTCATCCTCAAAGAAAAGCCTAGATGGAAATTTAGGCAGTTTTCATGTGAGTGTAAAAATGCAACAGTACTTCGGGTATAAGTCATTGGTTTTCATTATCTATGCTCTAATCAACAAAGATGTTCATCCTGAGATAAAGAGTGATGTAATATTGTTCTCTGTTATTGCTGTGTTCTTAGCCACCAGCAGTCAGTCCAACACATTGTACTTGGGAGGAGCAGGCAGCTGTGGACTCCACCACCACACTCCTTTACACACGGGACAGAATGGAAGGTGCTGTAGAGGCTTTGACCCTTTTTCTTATTGAATCCTTTGCTGTTTGTAATGTAATAAATTTAGCCCTTGGTGATTTGTGAGCAGTGTACATTTGATGTTTTGTGACTTTTTTTTACATATACATTTAATGACAAGTTGTTTCTCTCTATCAGACATAACTTACAGTTTTGACCAGGTCGTCAAAACAAATTCCCCTGAGTCATGTTGGGCATATCTGATGAACCTGGAGAAAAGAGGCAATCCTCACACGGACATCCATTTTCTCAACAAACTCAAGGACTGTTATTCTAAAATCTTCTCCAGGCTGCCAATCAGACAGTACAGCAAAAACACCAGCTATGCCAGATTGCTGGTTAGATATGCAGAACTCAAGGGGTGAGTGGGGCTGCAAATATTATGGTATAGGAATTTTATAATGTTCATTGGTGACATGTCAGAAGGTAGAAGGATGTGATGTTTTTTTTTTTTTTCAAAATTTTGTCAAGTGTTTTATTTGACCAAAACCGTGTAAATACCCCCCAACATGTTTAAATATCATGAGTGACTAAGAATTTTGGTATGATGATATAAACATTGACACTGCTATCTCTTTATTAGGCCTTTAAACCTGATGATTAACTATGGGCGATGGGAAAATTGCATATTAATGATGGGTATTGTTGCTATACCATGACGAATATCAGAGCTACTTAACTACAGATACATTTTTTTCCTGCAGGATTGAAGACCCAGAAGAAGCACAGGATCATTTCATAGTTGCAAGATCCAACTGCAAAGCCTTTGCTTTCGTCCACATAGCCCATGCCCAGTTTGAGGTCTCTCAAGGTATTATGGGTTATTATTTATTCTTGTTTTCCAGAAATCTGACGTATAGAAAAAACTTGTTAACAAGATGCACACATTTGGCATAGATATTATTTATTGACACACATGCGGTATTACTATTCAATAATAACTCTAATGTTCGAGGCATGTTACTAGTCCTGGTGCTATGTAGTGCTTCAAACATTGCTTAGTCAGTTAAGTCAGTAATTAACTAGTTAACCTTTGTGCAGGACGTTGTAAAAGTGTCTTATTTCCCTTCTTTCTTTCTTTAAGGCAATGTGATCAAAGCCTCTTCAATTCTGCACAAAGCCCAGGCATCAAAAGCGAGGCCAGCTGAGCTCCTGGATGTGGCCATATGTAACCTTAAAGCTGGGGAGAAACTGCTAGTGCCCACCAAGGATGAGGAAAACCTCACGGGTAGAGATTTATTCCCCGAACTGTAACTGTAAGGGTAAAATAGATAATATGCAACATAAGTGATTTTTCTTTTTTTTTTTTTTTCCCCTTTTGTTCTTCCTCTAGAATTGCAAACAGTTGTTCCAGCAAGTTCTTGTGGTGGAAACCAGGAACTTCAGCTTCCTCTTCGGGTCCCTGTGAACCGCTCAGTGGAACTACCTAAACATGCAAGCAAGGATCCTTTACCAGAGTGGAAGATACCAACTCTTGTGAACCGTCATGTTTCTCCACAGGTATAACAATATCCTTTATCTACTACTACTGGCTGTGTAGTGCATTTTAACAAACACTAAAATGTTCAAGATCACATAGATTAAAAAGATGTCACCATTGATTTGGCAGAGTTTTGAATGGTAATTTTACCATAAGATTTATTATGAAAGACTGTGTGCTGCACACTAGGTTTTCTGTATGGACAAGGCAACTGATTCCCTTTTTTGACACTTTCAACAACCTAGTGAGACAACCATGACATGCAGTTTAGTTTAAGTTTGCAGATTCGAATCATACACTTAATACTGATGTGAAATTGGTTGTTTGTTTTTTTTGTTTTTGTTTTTTTAATGATAATTTCAGATTATTTTCAAATGAACCTGATTCTATTTTTAGTCTCAAAATCTTTGACCAGTACTGTGCAAATCATTCCATCTATTCCCAGGATAAACATTCAACCCCGTCCGACCCCAGACTTGTTCCTCCTGTGCTGGAGTCTCTTCCTACTCCAGCCCTCCAGCCCCCATCTAAACTGAACGCACCAACTGTCTGCGAGACACCAAACAGCTACAGAAACCACTGTGCTAACAGGTAATATCTTTCCTCAATATCTGCCGGCATAGAATAATGACAGCATATCTGAATTTACTTTTTAAAATAACCTCCCAAAGAAAATCACACATTCTTCTTCTTTTTCCCCTTCAGCTTTATAACACCTGTTATAAAGAGAGGTCCTGAGGTGTTTAACTCTGCAGTAGCAGCACACAGAGCTGAATCTGTTCAACAACCATGCACACCTCTAAACCAAGCAGCAACTTTCCAGACCCCACAGGTACAGTGTGTTCTTGCCTTGTCTAGTATGTTTACTACCCTCTTTTTTTTTGGCCTCAAGCAGTGTATTAGACCTATTAATAATACACGTCAAAAACTGTTTTGTTAACCACTACATAAAGTAAATTCCCATTCCCAACAGGTATTGTTTTATAGCTAAATCCACAGCCTCCACTCAGTCACATGATCAAAAGGGATTTGAGTTCTTCTTGTTCTAGTGTATACCTCATAGATGAAACGCAAAAGAATGAACTTTGTCTTGATGTAGCAAAACATGTTGCTACACAAGTAATAATTCTAAACTGTAATACGTATGTTTGTTTGAATATTGTACCTTTTAGGCTTCCTTTTCTGCACTTTCAAATGAAACCATTACCATTAAGGGCAAGCAGTTCTTCATCCTCAGAATGATTGGACGTGGTGGGTCAAGCAAGGTATTGCATGTGGGGGAAGAACATTTCTAGCTGTTTTGTTGTTGTTGTTCTTTTTTCAATTCGGTGGTTGTATCTTTTCTTTTCCCCAGGTCTACCAGGTCCTTGATCACAAAAAGCAGCTGTTTGCTGTGAAATACGTCGACCTTGAGGAGGCTGATGCTCAGACAATAGAAAGTTACAAAAATGAGATTGAGCATCTAAACCACTTGCAACAGTACAGTGATCAAATTATAAAGCTGTATGACTAGTGAGTACATGGATTACTTAATAATATCAGTGTATTAGAGTTTTGTACAAAACAGAAAAAATTGAATTTATTTAAATATGTAGTCGAAGATGTGAATGTTTCTCATGAAGACACATGAGTAGAAGAACCATCATAACAATTCATTTCCAAGTATGGTCAGTTCTTTAGCTTTGCTTGTAATTATGATCTCTGTCCAAAATCTGCTGCTTCATGTACATTGTCTTGCAGTGAAATAACCAACAGCTACATCTACATGCTGATGGAGTGTGGAAACTTGGATCTGAACACTTGGTTGAGAAATCGCAAAACTGTGAATCCACTGGAGAGAAAGTTCTACTGGAAGAACATGCTGGAGGCTGTCCATACCATCCACAAACACGGTTGTCTTCCTATTTAAGTTCTCACTGCTGTAAATTGTGCATTGAAATGATCTTGATTACTTATGCCATATACTATATATTTTCTGTCTTTGTAGGAATTGTCCACAGTGATTTAAAACCTGCCAATTTTGTCATTGTGAATGCTTCACTCAAGCTGATTGACTTTGGCATCGCAAACAGAATCCAGCCAGATGTAACAAGCATCATGAAGGATTCGCAAGTAAGATTTTTGTTACTCACATGTCATACAGCAAATGCACAGTCTCCTGCGTGTAGCATTACTGTGCTGTGTTTGTGAGTGTAATGTGTGGTTGTTTGCCAAACACAGGTAGGAACCCTGAACTATATGCCCCCTGAAGCCATCAAAGACACTTCATCTCAGCCAGGAAAAGCACGCTCAAAGGTATGTTCAGTCACTCTCACTGATTCAGCAGTCCCTGCAGTAACCTGTGAATGCAAGTGAGAGGTAAAAACATTTTACCAATCCTTCCACAGATTAGCCCCAAAGGTGATGTGTGGTCCCTTGGGTGCATTCTGTACTGCATGACTTATGGGAAGACTCCATTCCAAAGCATCACCAATCAGATTACCAAGCTGCACGCCATCGTTAACCCATCCCATATGATTGATTTTCCTGACATCTCAGAAAAGGATTTGCTGGATGTGTTGAAGGTGAGAGACTGCAAATGCACTATTAGTTTTATGTCAAAACATAAGATTGGGGTAAATTTGATAAATCTTAAACATGCAGTTTGTTTAGGTAGAAAACCGTAACTATTTTAAATATCACTTCCAGTTTTGACTCTACCAAAGTGTTGTCAAATTCATTTATGCTTGGTTGTTCCAGAGGTGCTTGGTACGAAGCCCCAGAGAACGAATTTCTATTGCAGACCTGCTGGAACATCCATACCTTCAGCTGAAGCCACAAGCCTCACCTAACCCAGGTACACAAACATACACACACCAGTACATGTGTGTGCACTTGAAAGCCAACTTTGCTGTTCACTTTGTGACGCTGACTGGTCCTCAACTCACTGGTTTCAGAGCGTCAATGTAACAGTGATCTCAAGAGGATCCTAATAGACCTTGCAGCACTCCAGTCTCCAAACAGCATTGTCCGAGCTGCAAATGTAAGACACAGTTGATAAAAATTTTTATCTTTTTTTCCCCATTCTTGAGTTTCTTAATTTAAAATTCTGCTTTGTTTCTTTACAGAATCTGGCCAAAATGTGCAGCAGTGGCAGGAAGTTGGATGTTGCAGAGTGTGCAAAGTCATCATCCTGAGCTGTAAAATGTGATATGGTTATTTTGTTTTTGTAATGTATGTTCGTTTGTTAGTTAAAGAAAATGTTTCAAGTCCGTCTTGAAACGACAGCCAAATTCTCAAAAAACAAAACTGGCCTTTTCTTTATGTAACCATTGTTTCTTTTACCAACTTCCTAAAGCTGTTTGTGTCAGTGTGATGAGGGACAAAATCACAGCCCTCATTCTCTCCAAAAATGTAACCAAATATGCATCTAAAACTAGTATGAGGCTCCAGCATATAGAACCATTCAGATCAGTCTTTTTAGTATGGGATTCTTTCCTTGTGATTCCTTGGACTATGCTTTCCTGCTTTATTGAAGTGGAAAGAATTGACACTAAAAGTTTTTTTTTTTTTTTTTTTTTTTTTTTACAAGATATCTACTCTCTCTATTTTTAAAGATTTCTGCACTGAGTGAGGACTTGATTTTGTCCCCAATCCCTTAATATCTTTTGGAGAAATGCTTTATAGATCTTTGTTTAATAGAAGAGTTATCAGAGCAAGCAAAACCTGTGTAGTGATTATATTGGCACCTTACTATTGTTTAAAGACTGGCTCTAATTGTGAACCTGGCCTTTAACCCAGCCTAACCACTTCTGTAGATTACCAATATTTTCTTTCATAAGATATAGAAACGGACAGATCTATTTGTTGTTTCCTTGAAACAAGATTATTACTTAGCTTCATTTTTACATATGCACTCTGATAGTAAATGTAAGTATACAGCATAGTCAAATAAACAGACTGTATTCTTAGGAGTTGTCAGTTTATTTGTCTCCGCTGATGTTAAAGGTTAGATGACAAGATTGATTTTGAGAGGGAGAGATGGAAGGAAATATATAATTCCACATAATACGGGAGATTAAACTCAATTTTAATTGTATCTTTTAAATCTGTATTTAACAATGATAGTTGTAAATTCAAAAACAAAACAAAATCATAATGCAGCTTATAAAAATGTGCATTGATGATATCAAAGTAGTACTTTTTTTATTTTCACCTAAATGATAGCATTTCCTTTAGGTAAAAAAATACATCTGGGAGAACAGCACCATTGTGGTGCATATTTGTTACAAAAGCATAGTGGAATGTAAACGGGAAAAAACTGGTAATGTGCAAGAACTTGTGTGAAAACATAAACTTAATCCTTCAATCTTTAGGCGTGATTCTGATCATGGTGTTTTTCTCGGATGGAAAATAAGACCTACAGTAAAACAACACAACACAAAAGCCTATAAAATAACAATTTTATAAATCCCATTAAAACCTAAATGCAGAAATAAATAGGTTGGGGGAAAAAATGGGGTTTAAAGTTTCTTTTTACAATAAGAAAAACGAGGCTGGAAAATGCTATACGGTATATTAATTAGATTTTTTAACAAGCAAAACAGGAGATTGTTTTATGATATGAGGTGACCAAAGCTACAGTCTTGTAACCTTAAAACCTGTAATGTGACTCAAAGTCAAACCAGAAATGTGACTCAGGTAAAGTGCTGTCATAACCAGTATATAGAGTCTGGACCATGTTGTTTTACTGCGGGAAGAATAAAGCCGCAAACACAAACGGCACTAAGTCTGCTGCCTGCCCTAAGTGCACGTTCATTACGCATCCGTAGTGTGCGCGCAGGCTAAAGCGAAAATCCCAACCAAGCACGCCGCCCTCCGTTTTGACCAATCACAACCTTTTAAAGCCTTGCCAGAAGAGAAAACAAGAACTCTCACTCAACCACTATTCCTCGGTCCCACAGTAAGCGGACGATCCAGTTAATTCATTCTGTAAACTATTTTGTCTTGAAAGGCACTGAAATGTAACTAACCAGTAGAATCGCGATTTAAGTAACTGACAGAAAGCGACATATCATATATGTCAGGTTTCTACTGGGATGTAATGTAGTTTAATTTCATTGAAATGTGATGTCTTCTGTCTACTAGACGATCTTTGCACGTTTATTCATTTTGGCTTTAATATCCAGGCACAACAACAGACATGGCGGCTGTCGCACGGTTTTTCAGCCGTGGTGCAAACTCGAAACTTTCCATCACCGGTGTTGTCACCGGGGCTCACAGCTCTTTTGCAGCCAGTCTGCTGAAACTATCACCGAGCTGTAGCTTCCGGTCAAAAACACAACGACGAAATGCAGCACACTTTATCTATCAGCCTGACCCTGTCCCGGCACAATATGGTGAGTGCTTTGAGCAGCCGGCTAACGTTAGCTAACGCTACGTTAACCGGAGAAACACACGAAGTTGGTTAGCATTGGACCTTTCGATAGCTTAACGTTAACTGTTGAATACATAAACTACTTAGCAGCATTATCAATACCTCCTAGTTAAGTGACACAAAAGCTGTTCAATTGTTACACCAAGGTCGACGTCACTCTTTTCATCATGCAGACAGAACAGGGTTAACACTCTGAAAATAAATAACCCCACCGGACATCTGTAGGTCATAAGTAATCACATCTACATAATTACAATCGCTTGTTTGTTTATTATTTCACTGAAATATCCGTAATTTGGTAACGTAAATATACAGTATAAATAATTGTTTATTTCAATTGTTTACCTGTCAGACACAAAATGTCTCCATCTCTACGAAAGGTGTACCATATGTGCACCTGAGGCGTTAAATGTTCACACTTTTGTGTCAGGTTTGATTATTGGGTCTGATGGGTGTATTCATCCTTATAACCATACTAGGATGTATACATCTATTACCTGCGTCGTTTGGTTCATCTGTACTATCTAATGCAAACAAAGAAAGCAGGTTTGCCATGAATTCTAATGAATCAGTGATTCCCTCACTTTTATGACAGTTTCCATTCAAAAAGTGAGAAAGTATAACCTTGTAAAAGTAGAATTTATGGAATTCTTAGAGCTGCTGTATTGGATTGCATTGGATTGTACAAGTATACCTGATATTGTGGCTGATCAGTGCACATTCGGTCTTTGTACATACATCATCATTGGGCAGTGTAAAAGCTGAAACATAACAGTGGAGTAGTGATGAGCAAAATACATTCTTATCAGGAGAAAGCCACGCATGTTAGCTAGCTTAATCAACTATCATGCCTATTTGTGTGTAATGTAACAATATTTACTTAATATATAGCTTTTGTCAAAGCTCATTTTAATGCATTATTGCAGGCATTACTAATAATCTCAAGGCATAGAGAAGTCTGATACCATTCACATAAACTACATGTACTACTTCCAAAACTAGAACCATAGGAAGCAAGTGAAAAAAAATCAGCATAGTTTGGATTTTTTGTGGAAATGAAACCACTGCATGGGGGTTACTGTACATATATGATGATAGCACTGGGACACAGTCTCACCAGAGAACTATAGAGCTTTTTCTTTTCTTCGTAGTGTGAGACATTCTCAAACAAGGAACGTGTTCATTGTTTATCTTGCAGTACATTCAGACCAAGGTGCTGGTACTCTCAAATTATACTGCCTTTTTTATAGCTCAGAAAGACTATTTTTTAAAGAAAATGTTTCATTTATTACAATTGCGGTCCGTTTCAAATTTGATTAGCTTTGGTTAGGTATAGTTTTTATATGTACTTCTGTGTACAGTCCAAACGAAGTGTGCGTGATAATGATAATTTTGTTTTTTTAATAAAATCTTATAGGTCCCACCCAGAAGATGAACTTGTTCCAGTCAGTAACAAGTGCCTTGGACAACACTCTTGCCAACGATCCTACAGCAGGTACGATGGTCAAACCAGAAGGGGAATTTTATGGAAGTCTAAAATATTTATTCTTGATAACCTTAGTGCAGTTTTTGAAAAAGCACATTAGATACTGTCATGACTCTATCAAGGTAAGTCAGTGCTGCTGCCATAATACAGGAATTGTTTCCAGCCAGGGTTAGCTTGTTTGCTCTGCTGTAGACCTCTGTTGATATCTAAAAACCAAAAATAAAAACATATCAGACAGACATCCCACGCAACTTAGTGCCATTTCCTTCATTCTGAAAGATTTGGTCAAAGATTTGTTAAATATTGTTACCCCACATCGCCATAATGTTTTATAGAGGTCACTGCTTTGCATGCGCAGTTGCGGTCTAACCACTGTTGCATGTTATTGTGATTTTGGGGTAATAATTTTTAGAACTGCTTGAGCAAGTGCTTTGGTACTCGTGGTGCATCTGATGTGTTGTTCATCAGTTCTGGAAAACAACAGAGATGACACTAGACAGATAAACAAACAAGCCCTGGTTGCAGACTGAATATAGGAGATTTATTGCTGGTTTTAGTTTTGGGATTGTTGAAAATAAGATTCATTTAGAAAATGACCTGTTATTACCTGTTATCCTGGTGTGTTTACAGATTCAACAGTAAAGCAATTTCACTACTGCTTTCTACAGGCAGAGAGGTATATACTGTATAAGACTGGACTGGTGGTGCAGTTTCTTAATTAAAAAACAAAATAGTCTATTTGTTTTGTTTTCCCGATGTCATGATGTGACTTTCAGTTTAAATATTTAGTGTATTTTTTCCCAATTCTGTCGTGTGATGTGAGGAGGATGCACTTTCATCGCTGACCATATTGACTTGTTTATCTGCAGTCATCTTCGGGGAAGATGTTGCCTTTGGTGGAGTATTTCGATGCACAGTTGGCCTGAGAGACAAATATGGTAAGAACCATTTTTTATTTATTTATTTTTTTGCTGCTGTTCTCCAGTCTGCTTTGAATGACTTTTCCCACTAGGTAGCAGCAGAGGAATGAGAACAATCTCACTTCAGAGCTCACTTGCAAAGTCATGTCACTGCTCACTGTTCACCTGGAGGACCGGCAGCATCTATTATTGCGTGTTTAGTTTCTTGTAGCAGGAAAGCCTTACATATTTGACACAATGAAATATATTACATTGCACGTTGCTGTAAGTTAATTATCTTCTTACATCCTAGTCCTGCAGCTGCAGTTTGATCATTGTTGTAAAGTGCTCGAACTACAGTCTGTTATAGTCACAGTTACAGTAGGTGTCTCCATTCTTGGTGTTGGGACTGTTCGTGCAAGCTACCAGATGTGTCTTACTGTGACACTTTAATGCAGCAGCGCAATCATTAGGCTATTAGTTGGCAACCCAACATCAAGGTCATCTTTAAACAGATGTTTATGATGTAGTGGTGTTATTATAGTTTTAAGCCCTAGGTGTACCTTTTTTATATGAATAACACTTGATCATTTTGATGGTACACTGACTTGTGATTAGGTGAATTGCTCCTCCGCTATTGTAACAGCAGGGCTGGATCACCACCTACTCAACTATTTAACTTTGGAGTCTTATCCCAAAGACCTCTTGCAAGAAGTGTGTAACACAGTAATTGTACTGTGTAGCTTGTTGTTCTCATAATAAATCCGTGGGCTTTCTTAGAAAGACTCTCAATGCCAGATGCAGCAAGCAGGCATTGAAGTGATGATGAGCAAAAGAGAGTGGAAAAAAAAACAGACAAGAGTAAGCATTGGCCTGACTTTTTCATATTGTTAAGAAGTTAAATATATATAAGGGGACACATTAAAGACACGAGCTAGCATTCTTGCTGTTGAACTTGCTGTTAGTGAAGTTTTGTTTTTGGATCATTCGCATATTCGAAGGAGGTTTGTAGCAAACGTTATGCATGACACACTGGCAGAACATTGGAAGGGGTAATGTGTGCTCTTGCATTGTTTGCTGTATAACGTTAACTGCTAATCAGCTTGCTATTCAAGTTTCCGTTTTTGTCCAAGTTTAGTAAATTTATTTCAGTCGCTAGCTGTTCAAAAAGAAAATATGCATATTCACTTCAGTATACAACATTATGATGCCAAAGAGTTTTGCTTGTGGGTAACCAACCCTTGTGGGTCCAATGCAAAGTGCGGACTTTGCATTGGACAAGCTTGTTAGAGAAATCTGAAACTATATCATAATGGTCCTGTTCACATCTGTCAATGTTATTCTTCAATGTAACTGTAACAAAAGAAAGAAATACTATGCAGTGTCATTAGAACCCTGATATATTAATGTAACATGTCAGTCAGTGTCATTCTTTAAATTCTGACACTTTCTTTACTGGTTCAGTTACAGCTTCAGCTTGTAAACAAATGCACATGTACCACTGTCGATGAGGAGGACTCAAACTGCTTCTGTTATTTATGATAGTTGTGTAAAAGTGAATAACATTCAGCAATGGTAGGGCGACAAAATGCACAAAGTGACAAATCCTACTAACTCCAGCTTTAACGTAGCATCGGTTTGGTCAGTGGTCAAGACTGTATTTCAGTGCTATTGTATGAGTTTGCATTAAACTGCAATATGTTTTTTGCTTTGTGTTTTAAAGCTTTATAAACCTGGCCTGAATCACATCATGCATGTTGTTGTTATGTCCTTCACAGCTCACATTTCGACCTTGTTTATCACTGTTCATACCTCTCCATATACATGCTTCTCCAAGGTGTTTACTTGTATTCAGATTTTCAACCACTCTCCCCTTTTTGCATTGGGGACATTCTCACATTAGAAAAGCTCTGTGGTCAGATGTGTACTAAACTGGTATGTGACACAGTCAGCGCGCTCCAAATCAGGACCTTAAAACTGAAGCAGCTAAATGGAATCCAGCCATTATTCTTAGGAATATTAAAGCTTGTGCTCTTCCCTTTCAGAAATGACAAAATGTGTTTTGTTGCTGCAACTAGCCTTAACGTTTGAATCCATTAGGGGAATGCATCTGCTGTCTATTTAACTGTTAATTTGTGCATCTGTTATTCAGTGAAAATTTACTCTTTCTTGTTGTGGGGAAAGAATTTACTAATGACATGGCAACAGCATGAAGCAGTAGGTTGTGGGCATGTGGTGCTAATAACAGTGAGTGGTTTTAACTCATTTTTCCTACATTTATTGGACAATTTACCTTTTTAAAAAAAAAAAAATCAAACTCCTGTATTTCAGAAAATCTGGTAACAGCCAATTTCCAAGTCCCCCTGTTTATTTAGCTAAATTAAGGTCACACTAAACAGTTCACTAAACATAATATGGAAACCGATTATTGACAGTAGTTAAATATATTTTTTGCTTATTCTGGTATAAAATAATTAGATGACAAATTGCTGTATGTATTATTTTTTTAAATAGTGTGCTGTCTTAAATTCATTCTACAGTAGGTGGCTTTGCCTTTTGTTTTCATTGACGTCAGAAGTGTTGACCTTTTGGAGAGGGATCATTATTTTCCATCTCATCCTTGTGTACAGTGATGGCCGCGAAGCTGTTTTTGTCCCTCTCACTACTGAAAGGGATGGTACACACCTCTGCCACCCGCAGCCATTGTATAGAACAGAGGTTAATGCAGGGCGCACACTGTATGAATAGCTTTTTACGTGGCGGGTGCATTCACCTCGGTTATCCAGCTCTCCCACCGCTGGATACTGGCTACTTCTGAGTGCTGTTTCCCCGAAAACAACAGTACCCTTTGACTCTGTGCTTTGACTAGCTGTCCCTCTCACTGTTGATTTTAGCCTTTATTTTCTTTTCACAGAAAGTACTATTGGTGTCAGACAGCACAGACTATAAAAGTTAAGCAAACACTGTCTATTTTAAAAATGCATCCTAGATTCATGTGAAAGACCATGACACAAACATCAGCACGACAGCGCAGTGGGTATGTACACAATGTGCTATATGAACACTCACTGGTTGTACTGTTTCTGTCACCAGTTGTTTTACTTTTCATTGCTTTGATGACACACAGAAGTGCACATACACGTTATTATTGTCACTCACGCGGCATATTTGAGGGTGGCTACAGTCTGAGTGGCACGGCAATAAATTTTGATCTCTTAATTGTTTATTCCTCCAAGGGTTTGTGGTAGTGTGGTTGCGCATTGAACTCTTTGTGCACAGAGCAGGGCACATAAGGGCAGAGTTTCAATGCTGTGAAGCACGCTTCCCAGCAAAACAGAAAAAGTATTGGCAAATATACAAAGATGAGAGCAAAAATAACACTCTCAGTCCAAATTTGGAGACTAACTCTTGCGGCCCTGTCAGATTATAGGGTGGAGAGTGGAAAGAAATTACTACTGTTTTTTAATCCATGGGGGTTGTGAGTGCATCACAGGCATGGTTAGTCTCAGTTGCAGCGGAGGAGTTTTCAGCTTGTCACTTCATTTATTTTAGCAATGCATAGCATTTTTAGTAAGATGATTGTTTGCAGTCTTATAATTTAAGTGCTTTTCCCTTTTAAGAAAAAGCCTCCTGCTGCAATTGGGATCCCAATAGATTCATAAATTATTAGTAGGTTTCATGCCTTCAACCTTAAAACCTCTTTTTACTATGTCAAGTTGATAAAACTGTTGGTTCTGTCGCAGAGTTGCCTAATTTCTACTAGTACTCCAACTTCCTAATAATTCTCTTTACTATTGTCTCTCCAGGTAAGGACAGAGTCTTTAACACTCCCCTTTGTGAGCAGGGGATTGTTGGTTTTGGTATTGGTGTAGCTGTTGCAGGAGCCACAGCCATCGCAGAGATCCAGTTTGCTGACTATATCTTTCCTGCCTTTGACCAGGTGAGGCCCCCTCCTTTTTACAGTAAGCCATTTTTCAAGACAGACATCTCAGCTTGTTAAAGCAGGAAAAGCACAGGTGTAAGTTATAACTAAATAAATGGCTGCATTCCTTACTGCATATCATAACAGGAGAAGAACTATTGGATGTTTGCAGAGAAATGTTCAAGGTTTTTTTTTTTTTTTCACTACAGGAGCCTAACTAAACTTTAACCTTGTACTTCCTGCAAGCTACCCATAACCTGAACCTTTAGGGTAATGGCGGTCAGTTGTGGTTTGCATTACCTTCTGCCTTTTTTTGTTATGGTTGTTCCAACACCCATGCATGTGTTTTCACACTTTGCCTACCTTTAATCAGTCACAGGTGGCAGCCCCTCAGCCACCTCATTTGTCCTCCAGGAACACAAAATGTAGCGCTAATTCCTGGGGTGCTAAAAAGGAGCTTCCTGAAGTTGTCTCCAAAGCCAGCTGAGAGCAGTGGAAACCAAAGCAGAACATGAACCTGACATACTAAGTTCCTGCAGTTTAAAAGCCCTTGCTCTATATAGTATGTATTACTATGCAAAAGATAACAATTTTAATTCAAAGGTCCTTTTGTAGGCATCTTGTTTTAATTTTGATGTGGTCTAGGCTGGACCTCTCTCTTAACATTGGATCACTTACTGTATTCACTGGCACTTTATTAGTGTTCGGTTGAGAGAAGAGGTTATACCAAGGTAAAGTAAGTAAGTCCTTCAACAAAAATCACATTCCTCCTTCTTCACTTCATAACGTAGGAAACCTGGATTCACAGACCCTATACAAGCATTCCGGGAATCAAAACTGCTTTCTCCTTCTGTTTTTCCGCTATTTCTTAAGGAACAAATTCCAAATTATTCGGAGGGGCTCTTAATACAATATGTTACTCAAAGCATGGTTGGCAATTTTAATAGCAAACATCTGAACGCAAACTTTTTATATTCAATTCAACTTTACGGTATTTATATAGAAACAAATCACAACAAAGTCATCTCAAGGCACTTTACATAATAAAGTCCAGACTATACAAGTATGTATATAGAGGTAACCCAACAAATCCCCCTTGAGCAAGCCCTAGGCAACAGTGGAGAAGGAAAAACTCCTTTTAACGGAAGAAACCTCCACCAGAATAAGGCTCAGGGTGGGCGGCCATCTGCCTTGACCGGTTGGGGTGAGTGAAAAGTGGAGAGAGGAAAGAAAAGAACAACAAAAGCAACAACAAAACATTATACAGGTTGGTAGGACGAGTAGCTGCACACTGCACACTCCAAAGCCGAGGACACTTGCAGAAAGGGACAGAGGGGGAGAAGACACAAAATTAATAGAATGCAATGGTGCTCTACAAATAAATGTAGAGAGAAAGCGGAGAGGAGCTAATTTGCCCTGCGGGAGTCCCCCAACACTCTATACCTATAGCATCTAAAGTAGGAGCTAGTTCAGGTTGACTGAGCAGTTTTACCCCCCCCCCCCCCCGAATCCAGATTTGAAGCTGGCTCCAAAGAAGAGGGGCTTGACGGCTAAAGGCTCTGCCTCCCATTTTACTTTTGGTATGTGTAAAAAGCAGTCTATAAGGGATTGGGGCCTTATTGATGATTCCAGAGCTGTTGTACATAAAGATCCATCTGTAATATTTGGGGGGAGGAATTTTTTTTCCTAATGACTACAATTTTATTAGTAAAGAAAGTCATGAAGTCATTGCTGCTCAGAGTCAAAGGAATACTAGGCTCAACAGAACTATGGCCCTTACTCAGCCTGGCTACAGTGGTGAAAAGAAACCGGGGGTTGTTCTTGTTTTCCTCTATTAGTGCTGAATATTATGCTGTTCTGGCATCGTGGAGAGCTTTTTTTATACATTATTAAACTGTTTTTCCAGGCTAAACGGGATTCGTCTAAATTAGTGGAACGCCACTTCCTTTCTAACTTTCTGCTGCTTTAAGCTGCGCATTAGTGAATTGTACCATGGAGCACGGCTCCTCTGATTCACTGTTTTCTTTTTCAGAGGGGCAACTGTATCTAGTATCATACGCAGTCAGGCTGCAGAATCATCGACTACATAATCAACTCGTACAGGAGTAAGATGGCTACTCACCATAGTTTTGACACATGGTGGTGAAAATGATGAAGAAATTATTTCTTTAAATGTGTTCACAGCATTTTCAGATAAACATCTGCTGTAGTGGAATTTATTCCTAACTGCTCTATAGTCTATTATTATAAATTCAAATGTTATTAGAAAATTGTCGGACAAAAAATTATTGTGAGTAAATACAATTAAATTATCAGTTTCAATGCCTTATGTAAGGACAAGGTCTAGAGAAGTGTTACTGTCAGCATCTACATGAATGTTAAACTGACCCACTATAATGACTTTATCTGTACTAAGCACTAACTAAATGTGTATAGTATTACATTTGTCATATTAGGGAAAACTTTTACAGTACACATTTAGTGCCTAAGTTGCCTAACTGTTTCTAAATGCAATAGCATTTATAACTAAAACAAAAACGCAAACCAAAAAGAGAATTTACAGTAATCAAGGATGACCAGACATATTCAGCTGAACTGTTCAGTTGTACAGACTTACAGCAGTGGGAATGAAAGATCCTTCACTGAGGGTGTATCAGTCTGTCGCTGAAGTAGCTGCACACAGCCTCCGCTGTCAGATGCAATGGGTGAGAGGTATTTTCCATAATGGATGTAAGCTTGGCTAACATCCTCCTTTACCTACCTCCTCCACACAGTCCAGTGGACAGCCCAGGACAGAGCTGGCTCTACTTACCAGCTTGTTTAGTCCCTTCCTGTCCCAGTCAGTGCTGCATGCACCCCAGCAGACAACAGCGTAGTTGATAGCTGAAGCTATCACAGAGTCACAGAATATCCTTGGTAGCGTTTGTGATGCGAGTCCAGTGT
Organism: Channa argus; assembly: GCF_033026475.1. Taxonomy (NCBI): domain Eukaryota; kingdom Metazoa; phylum Chordata; class Actinopteri; order Anabantiformes; family Channidae; genus Channa; species Channa argus. The sequence continues at coordinate 20,802,483 of NC_090203.1, forward strand.
ATGGTTGAGGTGTACACCTAGGTACTTAAAACTGTCCACTATCTCAATGTACAAGCCCAAGATGTTCACCGGTGTTTGAGGTTGTGTCCTTGTCCGGAAATCTATCACAATCTACTTTGTCTTACTGGTTTTAAGCACAATTATGATTGTATTATTATGTGTAATTTTAGTGTTTTAAATGACAATGCTAAGTTGATATACCTTGTATTAATCCAGAGCTAGGTTGTACATGTTCTACTTGCTTAGTGTAACAGTACACAGTGTAGCTGAGCTGTGTGCAACTAAGAGAGCATTCAACCATTAGTGCACACAATTAACTAGTAGCATAAACTGAACATTATTAGCAATGTAAGCGACACGACAGCCTAACAGAAAGCATTGCATAAAGGATGTGATAATGCCTAATTTATGTGCAGTTGCTGATGTGTAGATTTCAATTCCTACAACAACTAATTTTTTTTAATAAACAAACCTATACATTTATATTGGTTAAATTGTTTCTTGTAAAGAACCTTTACAAGAAACAATTTCCTTCCTATTCTGAGTCTTTCCCTTGGAAGATGAATGTAGCACTAGCAGTCAGAGTAGGGCAGTGGGCAGCTCTGCTGTTTTACCATGCATACATGTTGACACAAATGTCATTCTGTGTATTCTTCTGCTCCACAAGATAAATGTGTGTTCAGACTATGTCAAGGCTGCCTCCTTCTATGGCGCTGAGGTACAATAGATTAAATGTGTTGTCAGACCTTGAATGGGCTCCCTCTCTTCTTCTTTGCTATTACTTACAATGATGGAGTCCATACTGACCTTAGAGACTTATAAAAGCAGAATTAACAGCCCACCTACAGTAAGTTTCAAGGAGGAAAACGTGGAACACGTTTTTGGAAGATATCTGTAGAAGTAAGTAAAAAAACAAGACACTTTAGGTGATTGTGCTCGTTAAAAATAAAGTTTTGTTGTTGTTTTTTTTTTAAAGCTTCATGAGGAATAGCAGACATGATTGCTCATCAAAGATTCAATCTTCACTTCTAAATGTAGAGGAAGTTTCTCTTTTTATCACCTTTTGACATACTAAAACTTACTGCTTTGCTTCTGCAACAACCCAGAAGATTGGTAAAGTTTACCCTTCTTATTACTGCTCACTTGTATTAACCTAAGTCGTACTGGTCGTTTTGCAGATAGTCAATGAAGCAGCAAAGTACCGCTACCGTTCTGGCAACATGTTTGACTGTGGCAACCTCACCATTCGGGCTCCGTGGGGGTGTGTTGGTCATGGATCTCTGTACCACTCTCAAAGCCCCGAGGCCTTTTTCGCACACTGCCCTGGCATCAAAGTAAGACATGCAGTTTATTACAGATTCTGCTTTGTATTTCTTTTATCTGTGCTGCTATAATTGAGTACTGTATGTCCAATTTTGAAATGTCATGTCTTCCCCCAGAATGCCATCAAGGTTTATTGTGCAGTCCAAGTATATAGTCTTTAGTTATTCATTCTAACGAATGCGTAATATTGAAAATAAATGCCAAAAGAATATTTGGAAATGTGTAGAAATTATATTTGCAGCCATTGTTAAAAAAGTAAATTCAAGAAGAGAATGTCTCCAAGCTGAAATAACAAGATCCTAGGTTCTTGAGTCATCCTGAATCAACAGTGAATATTGTCAGCAGACAAATAATAAACTGAGGGAGCAGTGTTGACATAGTAGTTGGACTAGTTTATTTAAAGTTACTAATAAATTGCCATTTATATAGCGCTTTTATCCAAAGCTCTTTACAATGTTGATTCTCATTCACCCATTCAGCTTACTGTCTGTAGCCTTTTCTTATGCACATGCTCAGTTGGAGACAGCCGATTAGAAACCTATAAATGGCAGAGTAATCAGCGTTCTCACAGAAATTTACCTCAGCAAATCAGGTTTCCCTAATCCACTACCCCAATTTCAGAAACTAGCTTTTCTATTTAAGTGACACTTAAGAAATCAGAGAAAGATGAAAGTCTGGTTGGCTCAGTAGGTAGAGTGGCTGCCCCTGACCAAAGGGTCAGAAGTTCATGCCCTGCTCTTCCCGACTATATGTCGAAGTGTCCCTGGGCACAGACACTGAACCCCTGAAAAGCTGTGCAGACCCGGTCCCAAGCCTGATAGAAACTGGAGAGGGTTGCGTCATAAAAACTGGACAAATGATCCACTGTGGCGATAATTAAATTACGGGATAAACCAAAAGATTAAAAAAAAGAAAAAGATAACCTGTACCGTTTATATACGGTTCTTCAGCCTGGGGTTCCCCAGACATTGTGCTTGGAGTTTTACATTACTGTTTTATCAAACCAGATAATCTTTTACCTCGTGTTCGTAGTCCTTTAAATGCTGCTTCGCAAACTCCAATTCAGCTGTCATTTGCTTATTTCTCAAAGGGTTTTCTCATATCTGCAGAGGACATTAGATGGATGTTTTCATACCTGCCTCGTGTAGTCCTAATGAATTGAATCGTTTCTTTTCCTCCATGTGCAGTTTGTTTGGACAAGTCTGAACATAGCAATCTTTTACAGGTGTGGACCAAAACAACTGTACAGATACTTTTTACTCACTTTGATCTTAGGTCGGTCTTAAACAAACTCTGAAGCAGTAAGTTTGTAGTGAGAATGTAATCTAACCTTGATCTGAACCCAAACAGCTAAGGTGAGCCACTCTGCTTTGTGGAACACAATGAATTTATACCAGTATTCTGATATATGCCTCAACACAGCTGGACTTCAATCAGCTTTTGAACATGTATCAAGAAAATTGAAAGCAAACCACAATTTGGAGTTTCACATCAAATGGTGAACATTTCTCTCAATGAGGCGTTTCAGGTTTATGAACTCATATGTGCATTTCATTATGGCTTATGATTGTTTTTGACCCCTTTGCAAAATTATAACATTAGTAATTTATTTTATTTATTTGCTTTGCTTATAGGGGATTTTGCTCCTAATGCTCTGATGCATAATGAAACTTGTATTAGAACAGGTCATTACAGTACTGCTGATTACTCCCTTTAAATATCAGTATGGTTGATTGCACATAATTTGGACATACCCTCAAACTCTGGAGCTGCGACAGGCTGCCAATTATGCCAGGATATTATCTCCAGGTAATGTTTCACGAAAAAATCCTGACACCACCCAGTCTTAAGACTCAAAGGATGTCTGGTGGTCCAACCTGGAGAAACTGCAAAAGGTTGGAACTTTGCGTGCTCTGGCACACAGGATCAATATCTTGGACACAATATTCCTTTTGGAAATGGAAATGCCAATATTTTCTTCTTTAACCAACCAGAGTTAAACAAAATTGAAACATGCTGGTAAACACACTGATTAATGACTTCCACATCGACTTTGATATCATTTTAATGACCTAAGAAAAATTACGTGTCCAAACAAACACTTTGTTGTGCATCTGTGTCAATTTTGTTTTATAAACTCAGTGCTTGATGCTAAACACACCAGTAAGCTTAGGAACAATAGAGAACTTGGTATTCTGTTCCTGAGGATGACGATGATTTAGCTCATACAGAATACTGTCAGGGAAGTAGAGTTCATTTCAAACAATGTCACTGAGATGGAACTAACAGCCGATGCTAAAGGTAAACAAGTTAAATGTTTCAAATGTAACACCAATCTTTTTTTTATCATAATCATGAAATGTTCAGATAACAGAAAGTGGCTCATAGGGTCGGAGGTTCGGATCCAGCTCTTTCCGACCACATGTCGAAATGCCCCTGGGCAAGACACTGAACCCCCAAAAGCCCATCCCCATCCCCAGCTGTGCAGCGCCAGACCCAAGCCTGCTAGGAATTGGAGAGGGTTGTATCTGGGAGGGCATCTGGTGCAAAAATTGTGCCAAATCAACATGTGGACAATGATCCACTGTGGCGACCATGAACTCACGGTATAAGGACAAAGATAAATAAATTTTGATCATTTTCAGTTTGATTTCATAAGATTTACAGCTCCAGTTCATCCACTGTTAGTAACAATCACACAGAGCAATAAACATCTTGTCTCTCAGAAAAGGTCAGCGTGATAAATGTTAATCTTTGTGCATAGTATCAGCACTGTTACATCCTTCTGAGACTCAGTACCAACACAGCCTGACAGACTTGAGTCAGCTTTGCTGCAGCGTTGATGCCACAATTATCAATACCATTTACAGGGTTAGTATCTAATCATCTGACACAATTACGTTACAATACCGAAGGGAAAAAGAGACGAGAAATATTATCAAGGAGTGGATGTGGTGAGTTTATTGTCAGTCCTGTGGCTTTTGTGTCTTTGTTAAATTTTGGCTTCAGCTTGGTCTGACTACATATGTTTCTGCAGTATGGATACACTAAGTGAACTGTATCTTGTGTTTCTCAGATCGTAATACCTCGTGGCCCAGTCCAGGCTAAGGGGCTGCTCCTCTCTTGCATCGCTGACAAGAATCCCTGTATATTCTTCGAGCCCAAGATTCTGTACAGAGCAGCAGGTAAGCTGGATCATGTTTGAATAGTAGACAGAAGTAAACATGTAAATAGGGCCTTGTTAGCGTTGTTCATTTGCCCCCCCCCCATGTTGAGCTTCCTCCAGATCTCTGCCTCACTGGACCTGTATTTGTTTGCCTGGTTTACTTGTGGAAAGCAAATGCTCTCCCTTTCAGGGCTGTAAGACAAGACAAACAAACAATATGCCTGGCTGCAAACAATGTGGGTGATTTCAGCAGGACTTCAAGTGGGAAGCAGATTGTCTAAATCGTGTTGACTGTGCTAAGCTGAATCCCCCCACCCCCCGTAATAAACTCTCAACAGTTGTTGCCATTTTTTTACAAAACAGTGTTGCCTTGGCTACATGAAAACAATTTGATATCTGTTATTAACACAACATTGGATGCTTAAGGATGATGTTTAAACTCTTATATTAATGAAAGACAGAACCAGAACGGCTTGGTACTACCAACCTCAAAGCAAAGTCTCTGATTTTCATATGTTTTGTTAGTTTCCCTTTTTGATAGAAGCCAGATGAGATTGTGAAACGTTATGGCTGATACTGAGACTGTTTCTATTATGGCAGTAGGTTAGTAATCATTGTCTAATCCTTTCTTTTATATATGTCACTGTAAAACCACTCATCAGATTATAGGGAGTAACTCCAATGTAACATCTCTCAATTTGTTGCTCGAATTGATTTTCTTCTTGATTTTATGTCATGGTTACATGTAAAATGCAAGAGGCAAATGCATCCACATATCACATATCTCTATTTTTAGGAGCTAATGACTACATACATAAAAAAGATATGCAGAGTCAAAACAGACAGGTTGAGTTACAGCACACCAAAATCTAGATGCTGATTATGCTGCCAAAGGATGATATAGATGACTGCACACAAGTCTTTAAAATGTATTCATATGACCAATATTTCAACCATAATTAGTCGTTTTATTTAATTTTTTTTATGGCTTAAAATGCAACTTGAAAAAGACAACAATTTTAGCTAACATGTATTTTCTGCTAAGAAGGACACGCTATTCATACAGTAAATTTGTCATCTGACTGGACCACTGCTGATTCTGCATGTTGAGTCACCGAAAAATAATGCCAAACACACCACAAAAAGTAGCACGACAGATGCTTGACCGGCAACCTGGTTTTGTCCCAGACCTTATAGTGCTTGTCCAGCTCAGCTCAACTCTGCTTATCTTTTGGGCTTTCCATCAGTCCATCTTTTGGTATCATCTCTTATAGTCCAAGTGAGCCTGATGCCAAATATTGATATAAAATCACTACATAGTACTGATTGGTCATAACGTTTTGGAACTACCCCACCAGAGTGTTGCCTTTAAGCAGTGATCTCACTGTGTGTGCTCTGCAGATGTATTTCCCAAACTCCCCAGATTTCTTTCTGCAGTCTTTCTTTCCCTACCTGCAGGCTCTTCTGAACCAAAATGTTTCTTCTGGCTGTGACAAACTGGGAATCAGGAACAACATTCCTTTGATATCCTCCATTGTATTTGGGTGCACAGCATTGACAGTGATGTCACTGTGGTTTTGTGCAGCATCACTATGACAACTGGCTACGCTGAGGGAGTACTATACTATATCTCCAACCAAAAGTATCTGGTACAAAAGTAGGTGGAGATGCAATGGAATAACAATTATGATGATTAACTGTGATAGTAGAAGAAGTACAACCTACATGATCAACTTTTTGAATTGAAATTATTTCCACAAATAAACATCCAAACTGAAGAAAATATATATTTTTCCGCCTTCTTTAATAGTTTAAACTAAAAAATTGAACATTATGAAAAATCCACATTATGGGACAGAGTGACACATTTTCCTGTCTCTACTCTTATGAAAAACAAAGTGTGAACAGATCATAAGCACAGATCACAAATGTACTTTTCTCGTTATTGTTATCCCCTTTATTATCACAGCTGCAGCCTTATTATTGGTCAAATATATGTTTAATTTAGTGCTTGTGAAAGAATCCACTGTTTAACTACTCCCATTATGTCTGTGTTGAAAAATGTAAACCTCTGTGTTCAAGTTATTAGATATGATAATCTAATACAAGCAGCATGTCTCAGATTGATGTAATTAAAATGAGGAAACCAAGAGCAGGTATCTGAGTGTTTAAGAGGGATGTTGGAGAGTAAAAAGAGCATCAGTAAGATTATCTTTTCAAATTCAAGGTATGAAGTGTGTAAGAGAAGTCTTGATCACATTTTTTTTTTTTTTATAGAGGGAGGAATTTTACATTGTAAGAAAATATGATAAGATATATGGAGTTACAGATCAATCAATCCGGTCTTGTTTTTGTCACACACACAAAAAAAATTGATTACATGGTTGTACTCCCTTTTAGTTTCTCAATATCTTCTTTTTAATTCTTTTTGTTTCGACAGCTGTGTGACCAATCGCTCATCTGCTTCACACAGGGGGTTTAAGCAGGGCTAGTGAGTTATTTTAATTTCCTAAAGGGACAGTGCGAACTAGCTCTCGTGCCAAGTCCAAAGTCTGATTTCTGCCTGTACTATGAAGTCATGTTTGTAATTGCAGTGGCCTGTCTTTTCTTGTGCTGAGGAGGTTAAAAACCACACATTTATCTCATCAAGGCCATGCTGTTCTGTAAGGTCTGCGTCTCCACTTATTAAACTATAACCTAATTTTCAGAGTTCAGTTTGACCATTTTCTGTCGCGTCTGCAACCTTAAGCAGGAATGTTGTTTTAACATAGTAGGTTATGGCAATGGGCTGTTTTTCTTTCCTTTACACTTTCTCACAGGCCTGAAAATGTGATGGAAGTTCTTTACGGTTCCCAAAAAGATCGCTATGTCTCCTCAAAGAATGATTACTAATTTTAATGCTTTTCAGATTCCCAACAGTCATCGTGTACTCCTGTTCTTTCTGCATTTTTGCAGCCGAAGCTATAATTGCCATCAATATTCAAAGGTAGTTAAAATGTTACATTTAGTTATTGTATGTTATGTTTGTGCAGTAAAAATAATACTAATAAACTCAGTGCTTCAAAGTGATGGCAGTTTGGGTTTATATTGAGTTTTTGCTTTGTAATGATTTCCATGCTTGTGCTGCTGTTTTCCAAGATATTATTAAGCATTATTCAAACCATATACTTACATGCACTTTGTCTTGGACTTGTGTTCAAATAGAGGCTGGCTGCTAGATCCCTCTCTTTTTGGACTGATGTCCCATTTATGTGGCCCCTTTTCTGACTGATACCCCATCCCACTTATGTTCTGTCATCAAGATCGATCAGGGTTGTGGGCTTGTAGTTGGCAAACGTTGTCAATAGATCATGTGCTGATAAAAGCACATTTGGTCTTTGGTGAGAAATTACATTCTGGAAAAAGCACGAAGAAGCATTTGAAATGGGCCAGATGAAATGTTCTAGAGAAGCATTTATGTTCTTGGACAGTTTGTCATCTAGAGGTCAGTTTGGAATCTTTACATGAAAACCACAGGGTACGTAGTGAAATGATTAATAGACTTGTTTAGATTTGAGCAAACTGTGTGTTAAATGTGATCTTTAACATAAAGTTTGCTAACCCAATATTTTAATTTTTTTTTTTTTTTTTTTTAGTGGAGCAGGTTCCTGTAGAGCCGTATACCGTCCCACTCTCGCAGGCTGAGATCCTACAGGAAGGAAGTGATGTCACTCTGGTTGCCTGGGGGACACAGGTAGGTCATCCCATACAGCACTGATGGCCTCACAATGGATGTCCATAGCAGTTTTAACATGTCATCTATGCTTGGATCATTCTCCATGGCCACAGGAAAAAAAGGTGCCTGCTCTCATCTCCATTAAATGTCATTTAAAGCCACAGAGGCAAGCAGCAGATTAACATTAAATCTGTCTCAAGCCCCTTATGTCCCAGCAGGGTTACCCAGCTGACAGTCTACAGCTGTATCAGCCCAGACATCTCCACAACATCAAGGCTGTTCTAGGCTCTCCAAATGTTAACACCACATTTTCTGCCGCACACTTTCCATTGTTGCCTTTCTTTTCATCCAAGAGATTTTATTTTCTTCAGCTCTGTATCACAGTGCCTGTCCCTCACAAGGGCTTATCACTGACTTTGATTGTACACACCCACTCTAACAGGCTTATCCATGAAGCAGCTTCTGAATTAGACTTAATGAAATGTTGTAGAGAAGCAATTTGTACCTGCAGCGTTGGTGGTGCGGCGTGGGTGCACTAAGGGGAAAACATCTCTGCCAAAGCCAGCATTAGTGGTGAAGGGTGATAAGAGAATAAAGATGACCAAGTAAACTAGTGGAAAGCATGGGTCTTTCTTGGCAACAGCGACTCCTCGTTTTGATCACTGAAACGAACCCCACTCCCCACCCATTAATTAATGTTTTCTTATTCCGTGCTCACTTACACTGTCATCTTATAAACAGCATCATCACTGAAATGAATGCTTACCGTTTTGTTGCTTGTTTGTTAGGCGGAGGCCAATATCTGTATCTTTCAAGTCAGCAATATGGCTGACAACTCTTTAGATCGATCACAGCAGTTTAGAAGCTGCTACAACTGCCACTAAACAATAGGACAAAAAATGTCTATCGTATTATGCTTTATCTTTTTTTTATTTTTTATTTTTACCGCATCCCAAGTAACAATCTTTTTGGCAAAGCTTTATTTACAAGATGAAAATGTAGACAGTGTAGCAACACGAACACATGAGGGAGAATGAAGATGACACAGAATGGCATAATTCGCAACAGAAGGAGATGTATGTGAAGTTAAGAGTATTTAAGTGCAGATTCACGCATTGATTCATCAACCTACCTTGAATTTTAATACAACAACTTTTACCATTCTGTGTGTTTATATTGCTTCTCTTTTACAAAACACTTTACTGATGACTGGAACTTCAAGTGCTTAAAAAATACTTTCACCCAGATTATACAAATCTTTATTTCACTTGCAGAAAATAAATTGGTAGAGCCTCGTGAAATCAAGCACAGTTCATTGGTCCATTGTGAAGGCCATCGGCTTTAGGTCCAGCACTAGAGAAGACGATGTCCACATGGTGAACACGATGGAGATGTAAACACGGAGAGACATGTGGTGGCACAAGCTAATCACAGCTGACTGAATATTTGTCTGTACCTCAAACCTAAAAGGATGGTAGTTGGAGTGGACAAATACCTTTTTCCTGTAACTGGATCATTACCCTTTACGTGCAGAGGTTACATTAAGGAAATACCGCTTAGCCTCTGCTTCTTTTATAAGCTGAAGATCTGCTGCAACTTGCAGGCAAGGTGCATTGATGGACCCTATAAACTACGCGTCATTTGTGGCTCCGGTATCACATTCACGATTATTTTCTATTGGGATCATTATTAATTCACCTAAGTACTTAATGACTTCAGAAGCAACATGCATTTATTGAACTTTTGTTAATAAGTATCTGTACTGGTGATTTTCTTTAGCTTGAAATCAAGATAATGCAACTTAAAACATTTTTGCTCTTTAGTCTTTTATTGATTTTCTGTTGTACCTGTTGCACTTTAGATACTGTGCTTACTCTTATAGGGAGAGTAAAGTATTATGTATGGGGTATATTATTACTGTTCTCCTGTGGAAATACACTCCCCTTCACCATGATATGAACTACCCTTAAAATTGCAAGCTACCTCTGACGACTCCCGAGCCTCTGGATTTAATCTTTACTGTAGCATTTGTCTGCCCTGCTCTCTCTCCAGTCTGACTGGATAAAAGAAGAGAAGCACCCGCACATCTTTGCCAAGATGGCCATGCTGCACCTTTACAAAATCTCCTCAAAATAAGACTTAACATGAAACATTTTCTAGTTTCGTACAAGCCTCTTTTGTTCCAAACCAAGACCGAAGTTCAGTATTGACCGTTTGCCTAAAGAATCACCGTTGTAATCCTTGTTGGTTCGCTCTTTTGGGTCTTCTTCTGTTGTAATAAAAATGTGGGAGTGTGTAGATGACCACAGGCTTAGCTCAGACGTAAACCATCTTGTTGTGTAGAATGGTTGGCTGAAAGAAACATGAAACAGCTTGGCTGAGTGAGTTTGAAGTATTGATGAGGGGTGAACTGTTGTAGAGGTATGCACTGGATTTCTAACACAATACAAAACATGAGCATCATCGCAAACCAGAACAGGATTTATTTTTTAATTATTTTGTTTTTAAAATAATTGTTAGCCATAATCGTAATTGAAATAGCTCCTAAATTTAGCTCTCTACAATACCTCGTGGATTTGAAATGCAACAATCTAAATGTGATAATTCTACACTGTTGGCTTTTACTTAAAGGAGCAAATGCAAAAACTAGTAACTAGTAAACTAGTAATAGCATGAGGCTCAAAATCTGTCCTCTGTGCTCGGCACAGCCCGCCCTCCCCTTGTTTTGCTATGACCTGCCAAACGTCATACAGGCCTTCAGGTGTATTAGTCATGATCAAATTACAATAAATCAAAGTTACTGATCAAGCAGAAAGTGAAAACATTTTTGGTTGGTCAGAAGGAGGAATCTTCAAAAGCTTTTAGAAGAGAATGTCTCTCCACCATGCCAGTGGTGTTCAGTGATTCTGACTTTATGGGGGGTGTCAATAGCACTTCTTCTCTTGGCAGCATATTTCAGTTAAACACATACATACACACATACACACATACATACATACATTCATACGTACATACATACATACATACTAAAGCTTTAGGAATTTTGTCACAAAGGGCACACGAACAGTGTAGCAGTTACAACTGGGGCAATGCTCAAGCTGTCAGCATGGCAGTTATCCAAAGCATACAAACAAGACAACGCTGGGGTGGCTTCAGGACAAGTTGCTGACTGTCCTTGAGTGGCCCAGCCAACGCCCAACCCCACAGAACATCTGTGGAGAGACCTGAAGACTCAAAGCTGTAATTGCTGTTAAAGGAGTGTCTGCAAGTTAACATGGCAAATCCAAAGTAAACATGCCAGCTTTGTTAATAAAATCTTTGAAAAGCTCAATCTTTGTACTTTATTGTAGTTTGCATTCTGTTTAGAACAATTAAAGTTAGTAATGTTTTCACATGAATATAGATTACATAATCGTTAGTAAGTTTATAGAGCATTTGTGCAACAGCTACAAACTTAAATTTACACTTAGAAGTTTAGACTCAAACTTGGCTGCTTGTGTTATAGTAAATATTGCAACTCTGCAGCATCTGGAAGTAATACGGAAATTTACATGTTTATTATCCATCACCTTAGATTTTAGTGTAAGCCTTCTAGAATGTAAACACTTACAGTATAATGCACAACAAATGTAAGACACAGTTTACGTTGTAGCAGCATTAAAACCGCAGTTAAAGTGTAAACTGCATTAACGGATTCTTCTTACACTTTTTTCCCCTTTTAGATCCATGTGATGAGGGAGGTGGCGAATATGGCTCAAGATAAACTGGGAGTGTCCTGCGAGGTCGTCGATCTGCAGACCATCCTGCCCTGGGATATTGAAACTGTGTGCAAGGTAACGATCACAGACAAACTACAACTACAAACACACACAACAGCCAGGGCAAAGCAGCACCACAAAAAAGGGAAATTAAAACTGAAGCAGTGACAGATTCGGTCATTTTAGTGCCAGTCTAAATTTTTTGAGATAGGGAAGATATCCACATTCTGAATTCCCAAGTGCTTACTGTGACAGTAAGATCATCATTTGGCATAAATATTGTTGCCACTGAAGGGCAGTTGTTCAGTAGAGCCGTCTTCCTACTGTAGATGTGTTTATTGTGGTGCAGCATGAGGAAACATTCCTATGGACTTTGTGGCTGTCTTTGGTGCTTCATAAACAGGATTCCTTCCACAGCTGGTAAGACTCGACTACTAGTTTATGTTGCCTCAGATTTATGCAGACTATGGCACTCACCAAAGCCAAATATGTAATTTGGGAGGTCTTTGAAGGAGGAGTTGCTTTTCATTAGGTTTCACCTGCATTTTGTAAGAAAATCTAAGTCTCAGGAACATTTGGGATAGGAATTTTTCATTACTTCTCATCAAAAGTGAGCATCGGTGGAATAAAGCAGCAGGAGCAAGTCCATTGTTTTGAAAAGCTTAAGGAAATAAAAACCAAAGGTGTGTGTTAAGGCAGACCTCAAAGAGTTACACAGTAGGAGCTAGACTATGCGTACAAGTCTTCCTATTCTCCAAACACTGCTTGTTTAATCTCCCTTGAATATGGCACATGCAGTATACTTTTGTTCATACTGCTGCCTTTTTCCAATAAATACATTTTAGTTTTGGGTCTGTAATGTACAAATTTCATGCTCCCGTGCTAAAGCATGAGACTGTGAGTGAGCACTGTGCTGCTCCTGCTGCCAAGTAAATCTTATAACCGACAGTTAAAGCACAGGATGAAATTGCAGTAGGAGGGTAGTAATTTAATAGGAGTCAATTGGAACTGATGGCACAGACTGTAGTATCGTGCTGCCGCTGAAGGACTAGGAAGTTGTTGTGCAAAGCAGGGCTTACTCTTGTGAATGTGGTTGTTTGTTTGTTTTTTGAAGTCCAGTCCTATTAAAACATGTGCAGTGAAATTGAATAGCATGTTATGCCCTGCTTTGTGGACCTAATGCCCTGACTGCCATCTCAGGCTCGTCAACATCTCCCATTGTCATTTCCTACTACCAAATGGCCTCTTAATTGTCTGTCAAGTCCATAATTCCTACATTAATAAATTTCTTCGCACACACACATTCATATTTGGCAGTAAAGCCACTGCTGCATAAAAGCGATACGCTTTCCTGTGTTAAACCTTTTTCTTGGTTGAGTGCATAAAGAGCTTTTAAATAGAGCTATTATCAAATCTCTGTGAAGGCACACATTTAATTCCTGCCTAAATCAGGATTTTTATCACCCATACTAAAGCATTGTAATACTTTTTTTAATCTTTTAATTAATCTGAGGCACAGAGACAAACATCCAGATGTGCTTTCATCTGAATAAAGTCAAATGTGAGTGCTATGCTGTTGAGCAAGACTCATAAATACCATAAATAAACAGTGGTAAGGTTTTGATGCATGGAAAAAATATTGACACCTTTGTGTGTCTAAACATACACATCTGCCATTTTTAATGTGCAATTCTTGGCATGAACTTTGGCTTTGTTACTCTTATCCTTTTTTCTATTTACATAGGTTGCACCTGGATTTTGATTTACAAAGAAACATTATGTTTATGTGCTCTTTCTGCATATGTTTATCCTAGTTTACATGTAAAGAAATTAGAGATAAACAATAACCTTAATCACACAAACAGTTTTTGGTTATTCAATATTTGTAAAATCATTTTCAATACAAATGCTGGTAAAACATCTAATTTTGCTTTGGTGAAGGCATAATGTTCTATATATGTTCTATACAGTGTGTGTGCCTGTGTGGTGAACAGTTAGAAACTAAATTTGCACAGCAGTTCTCTAGCATGACATCAGGAAGGTTCTGTGGATGCTGCTCTGTCGGTGGGATTACTTTTCAGCTCTTCAAATATTTTTAAGACCCAATACAGAGAAGGAGCAAATCCCCATAGTTGCACGCAAAAGTGCTAGGGATGTTTATTGTCACTTTTTTTTTTCACCGACCAAGAAGTTATTTCATGTAATAGGCACACCGAGAACAAATCTTCTGTACTGGACTGGATGTTGTTTATTAATGTGTCTACAGATGCGTTACTCTTTTAATCACTTCATCTCCCTTTGTATTGATTTGCGTGACAGTCACACAACATCTGGAGATCGGAGACCTTCCAGGAATCTTCACAAATTCTGTACTCCCCCTGAATGCAACACGTCAGAGTTGGTGATGAGAACTTTTAAAGCACCATAGTGTTATATTCTTAAAGTTAAAATCTGCACACAAAGGCAATTAATAGGAAATATTCAATTTCCATTATTTTCTATGACATGGTAGGTAATTTACAAACATCAGGGAGCTGTAATTAATATGTAGGACACACCCCCATCTTCCAGGAGACATTGGATTTCTGCAGAAATTACCGCTAAAGGTCATGCAAGGCAATTTTTAAATGTTCTTCATGAATGTGGATGTAATCTGTTTTGCACCATCTTCGTTGTTGTTGTAGAACACAAACAAAAGTAATTGATTCACAAGCAACGGCAAAACACACTTGGAGAAAAACTGAAACAAGGAAAAATATAAAAATATACAAGAAAAGTCATTATGACCGAATCAGTGGCATCCAGGTCTATTGCAAGTGCAGAAAGAATCCAGGTGAATTAGATCAAAAGATGCACCAGTGGTAAAGTTAGTGCAGTATAAACAAGTGATAGAGGCAGGCTTTTTCTCTTTACCAACATTACGAGTAGTAAAATGTATTGACAAAAAAATTAGCCACTACCTTTTGTTTTGTTTTTATTAATTATACCCAAATATTGCAACTGTCTTTGCAATTTTTACCTGTTTGTGCAGCTTTATGACTTAATATCAGGTGTTTGAGGTAGGAACAATCCTAAGCAAGGTCAATGAAATCCTGCAAACACGTTTGTTTTGCTGCATTTAATTATATGTACAGTACATGCTCTACATTGTGTTGCTCACCCTGTGCTTTCTGTATAGACAGAAGACATGTAAAATATGAAATGTGTGTGAGTGGAAAGCGTGATTGAGAAGCAGACCACACTTGCAGACCATTTACTATTATTGTTTTTTAGTTTTGGTATTAGATATGGACATATTTTCATCACTAAATTTCATATCAGTGGTCATATAATCGTTGAGGCAAGATTAGCTCTGCACTTAGGAGTTAAGACTAATGCTTTTTCAAAAAGGTGCTCTGATAAACAGAATTTTGGGAGCAGTGCTTTTCTTAGCTTTAGAGAGGGAGCGGCGAAGACATTGTATCAACTTCTTAATTCAAAGCATTACACACCTATTGTCCTGCTTTTGTGCTCTGCACACATTCCTCTAAAACTGGCCTTTTGTAGCAGCTATTAACTGGCCATCATCCTCAGATGGGGTCAGTGTGTACACTGAAATACAGTGTAGGCTGAAAAACAGTCTGCTCAAAGACCATATTTTTGTTTTTGATTTTTCAAACACACATCCACCTGCCGGAGGCCAATTAAAAGGTTCATATGCCATGGGTAATATTTATCTTGCATATTCAGTGATGTATGCACATGTATAGTAGCTATGTGTTGATCTGATTTACATGTAAACTTTGTGCTGTTTTTTGATTATAAATGAATAATGTTTTTTAAGCATGAAAGATCATTAAGGCCATTGGTTCTCAATCCGGGTCCTCAAGACTCACTACCCTGCTCTGCTTGTTCGTTTTTGTTTGTTTTTGCAACTTACCCAGTCCTGATTACCTGGGCCAGGAATGTGTTCAGTCAGTCAAAAGCTAAGATACCATTTCACTTTGTCTTCACCCACTCCACCTTCATTTAGGAAGGTGTCTTTTTAGCTTCCGACCGAACACACCTGACCCACATAATCAGCAGTGTGTAAATTATAAAACAAGCAGTGTAGCAGGCCTTAAGAACCTGGGTTAAGAACCCCTCATTAGGGAGTGCTCTGAAAGAACATGCCGTGTTTCTGTTTCCTCAAAGATCTGTTGTGGCATCCGCCAGCTATACTTGGATCTAAATATATTCAGCCCACGTGTTGACAAAGGGATTCATGGGCATACAATTCTGTAAAAGAAAAAACAAAATGTGCATATTTGATTTTTGTCCTGCAGTCTGTAGTGGTATGGTAAATGTAATAGTCATTCCTTAAGGGATAAACAAAATGGCAGGTTTATCTGTGCCAGACCCATGGCTCAGAAGATATCCTGTGGCAAGTCTCCCTGTCATTCTTAGTCTGTTAGTACATGCAGAGATGTGTAGGGATGGTTATGACTTTCTGGTTCTCCACTGAGTGGGCTTCTCCAATCCCTGTTGCATAGTGGCATCATTTACATTCATTTAGTTGTTTAGCTAATATTTCCATCCGTACTTACATGCATCCAAATTTGTTTGAATTACAGTAAGTTGGTTAGTCAGGAGCATAGAAAAATATGCTCTCATTATTGTATTATGTCATCGTTAGTGATTCAACCTCCTTGTCAGGTTTTCCACACTCCAGATCCAGCCAGTGAAAATTACAGTGGCTCGCCAGGGCCCATCTGTAATATGGTCATTGGTTCTTTAAACCAGTGACCATGATTGGAGATGGCACTTCCCATAGCACCTCACACATTCCCTCTGGAAAGTGTTTGGATACCTAAAGCACTTAAATAGTCACCACAATAAGCCTGATTTCAAATTTCATTCTTTTTATTGTTTTGTCCTTTCGGCTGATTCTGTGAGTTTAGAGTCCCCACACAGGATCACAGCCCTTCGTGACGCCACCCTTCCTAATGTCTTCTGGGCTTGGGACCGGCACTGCACAGTCTGGGGATGGGGATGGGGATGGGCTGATGGGGGTGCAGTGTTTGTGCCCAGGGACACTTCGACATGTGGTCGGAAAGACCAGGACGCGAAACTCGGAACCTATCGTCTATAGTTGGCCAGTGTGCAACTACTGCCCCTATCGATTTTCATTAAACCTGCTTTTCGGCAACACTTATGTGTTGTTATGACCAATGCGTTTTGGCCTATAGCCTTTCATCAGGGTCTGACCTCCCCTTTTCATACTTCCCCTTCTTTAAGCTGCTGGATCATTTGGCTGATTGTCCAATTCTCTCCATGTAAAATTGTATTGTTTCACCTTGTTATCTGTCCTGATCAATAGGTTAAAGCATTAAAAACAACCCATAAACATTGCACTTGAGACTTTTAGCAGAAAGTTGCAAGAATATTTCAGTTGTTTTTTTTTTTTGTTTTTGTCTTTGTTTTTCTGACTGATACCTTGAAAAAAAAAAGGTACTTACTTTTCAAGTGTTAGTGTTGGTATCATTCTTACTTAAAGGCAACTGCACAAGATGCAGTGCGCCAAAAGGCTGTCTCTATAAGAAATAGTAATAACTTCTGGGAAAAGCTGTTTTTACAACCTCTGTGTTCTGTTGCTATCTCTTTGTTACCCAGTGAACACAAAGTTTGGTCTGTAATTTTTCTTCCTTTATCTCTGCCTTTCCAGATCGCAGTACTAATGCACTCGCCCCACAGTTTTTCTTTTCCCCCCATTTGCAACCACGGGGACTAAGTTAGTCAGGGCATGTACTCTCAGCAAATTTGTGCTAGTCTGTGAGTTTGCGAGTCCCATCTGCTCCTGTAAAAGATATAAATACTATCCATCCAAAAACCGAGTCTCAAACACTCACCCCCATGTAACCACTGCCAGCTTGAATCTTTATCAATTCCAATGGATTTCAAGGGCATCAATTTTTCTCAGTTGAAAAGAAGTAACAAAAAGACTGTTAAAAAAAAAAAAATATCCTTCTGCATAACTTTCATCCCTGCTGTCCATGTGGGTGGTGGTATTAATTATGTCAGCTTTTTCAGACTTAGTATTTGGCGTTATTGAGACAGTTTCACTGTGTGAGGTGGGGAAAAACTGCTGCCCTTCTCACTATTTGAATGGGAGTGCATTTTCACAACAGGTACCAGCGCCACAGGGGCTCTGCCAAAATTGCACAGCCAAGTGTTTAGAGAAGGTTCAATTCGGTGATTTTTTTTAATTTTTCTTTTCCCTGCAATGAAACACGATGTCATCCATGAATGTGCCATGTTGGTCTGTCACATACAACCAAGCACACATTCCTGGTGGATTACTTTGCATCGTGAAGCCAAGTTTTGGCAGCTCATCTTGAGATTAACTTCCAGTGTTGTACAGTCCTGTCTGTATTACAGTGTTATGGCATGAACATTTAGTGTCCCCTAAGCAGTGAGCAGGGGGGATGTGCAGACCAACCCCCTTAAATGTTATGACTTCCAAACTTATATCCAATGTTTGTGCAGCAATGAAAACTTGGTTTGCTAAAGGTGTGTATGTCGGCAGGTGCATGTAGCCCATTCTAACCAGAATGGGCTAATAGGCAACAACAGCTTCTTTGCCTGTGAGCTACAGTTTTTCTTGGCTTCATGACATATCAAAGCAATTCTTATCCCACCAGACAAGTTGTGTAAAATCGTGCCAAAGTGCTTGTCTTTAATTATTGGGACATCTTGATTTGCTTAACCAATTTTAGTGTTTAAATATTTTGGAGCAGTGCCAATTCTGATGACATGCTATCAGGACTGAAGGTGGCCTGTAGGTCCCTGGTGTGCCTGCTAAGTTTTCTGGCCCTCAGTGTCTTCTATGTGTAAACTTTCTCCCTCAATAGATCTCTTTTTTTGGCCTGCACTCCAAATGAAGTCTCTGACTACAGCACTGCCTGGATCTCAGCCCTCCTAGTGATGCAACCAATTTGGCTGAACCTGTTCAACCCTCCAAAACACATGCATGAGGAGTCATTTAAGGACTTTTGGTGCACAATTGCACCAATGTCTCATCAGTATCTCACGGCATGTGAATAAAATTATGTCAGTCACAAACAAAAGCAAACATAATGAATGGTAAGTAGAGGAGCAGCAGCTCGTCTGTTCTAATTCTTGGAAGTGATGCACATTGCAGTGTCTGCGTGTTAAGTGCTCTGGGGTCTGTTGACTCATTGCACAGATAAGATGTCCTTATCAGGGATGCAAACCGGTCTTTTGTTTTAATTAAAAATTGTATGATATTTTTGAAGGCCAGTGCAGCTTGTCCACATGGAGGTCTCTTTCCCGTCTAAACCATTTGAAAGTGAAATGCTTCCACATTTCCAGTGGTGACATAATGACATAACCTTACCTTTGTTAGTCCCAATAATTGGCTCAGGAGGTACAGAGGTTGTCAACCAATTGCACGGTTGGTGGTTCGATCCCCGGCTGCCTCTGTCCATGTGTATTGTGTTGTTGCTCAATACTGTGTTTCCCAGTAGCAGGCAAGTGTTCTGTGTGTGTGTGTGTAAGTGAGTGAGTCAGTGATTAAATAAGAAAATGCAATACCCAAATCAGGTTGGATATAGTGTATGACTCTGTCCTTGTACCTCTAATTTCTTTTTTTCGTTTATGTTCACCATTACTAAAAAAGAATTGTCAGTTTACCACTCAAGTTTTTCTCTCAATAACTCACTTTGTTTTAAGCCTTGCTCATTATTTAGGACACGACACAATACGATACAATATACGTTTTGACCTAGGATCAATGAAAGGATCACCCCTTTATTTATTCTCTGATTGAATTCAAGCTTATTTTATGTTTATTTGTGTCCTTAGTCAAGTAAGGTGAACGCAGAATACAGAAGCACTCAGTAGTCAAACAAGTGACTGTTCATTTGTTAAAGAGCCACTTGTCTCTTGTGCTTTGTGTAAAGTTTAACATGTTACTCTAATCTTGAGGTCCGGGGTGATTTTTTTTTTCTCTTTTTGATTATACGGGATGAGAAATCTGTCACTTCAAGTTGCCGTAAGCAAAGCAATTTACTATAAACACATGGAAAATATTTAAAACATTTAATTACATATCTATATGGAACATTAGGAAGATTAAAAAGAATGTTTTTGAAAATGTGATTGTCTGTGTTTATGCAAGACTGACCCTGGCTTCCTCAGATGGAAATATTCTTTTTATAATGGATGAAAACAGACTCTGAAGCAGTTTCAACCATAACTTTAATATTTATGAGTACTAAAGGAGTCTGGCTGTAGCTTTCAGTGGGAAGAATCAGATTTTTTTTTACCCCCAGTCTCACTTCTCCTAACCTCGTCGGAATATGTTTTGGAAAAATGGATCTAGTATCAAAATGTTTGGAGTGTGGTTAAGTAAGCTTTCAATTTGATGATCAGTTTTCCTTATGGCAAAGACTGCCAAGGGTTTTTCCCAATTTTGAACAGGGTTGTTTTGCCACATCTAGCAGCAACCGTTTTTAATAATACCATAAGCAATATCAAGTTTTATTCCGTCCACAAGAGACGCTGAGCTCAGTTACAGAATAAATGATTATGATGAAGTCAGCTTATTAACCATTCCACAACTTGAAGCCTTTTTTTTTTTGGTGGGGGGGGTCAGGTGATCAGTGGGGAAAAATAAGCAGATTTTTAAATTTGTATTGTATAAAAGCCAGAAATTTTTGACAAATTTATGTTTTACAAGGACTGGACACATTCCCTCTCCCACCACTTAAACCGTATTTGACTTCTACCACTCACACCAGCCTCATTATCTTTATTTAAGCTACCATCATATTGACTTATGTTACGTATGTGTGGCTTCAATCCAACAACCAGGTTTCTGACGGCCATGTGAAAATCTGTTGAAGCATGTCTGCTGGCAAATGCTGGTCCAGAGCATGCATGCTCATTACTGATTTCCCTGTTGCGTGTGAGTATGGTTCAGCGGGCTTCATTAAGCTGTCACTACAGCCGATGAGGCTGAAACTCAACTTTGAAACTTGTTCGCTAATTTAACCAAATTTGCAGATACACCTTTCCTGTTCAGGAAGGATATGGCAAAAATCTCACTTAAAACAAAGCCAAAGAATGACCTGTATTATTTGCAGTAATTTCACATCTGCATCCACTACTTATATGAGCGCAACATGTTCACGAAAGCCAAAAGAAGAACATTAAGAACATTTTCCTATTTGAAGATGAGCCCTGAGCTTGTCATTATGCTAATGATGTAGAACAGTTAACCACAGCTACCAACAGGTGGCCTCCAGATGATAGGCCAGGACCTGCCAGTTACTTGTGTGTTAAGGACCTGTGTTATTATCAAGAATGAGTTGTTTCCACTTTATTTTGGAGTGTTAGTGTTATTTGAATAATATTGAGACTACAGGAAAAAGGGCAAGCAACAAACTGGGCAAAGCACATACGTTGGTTTATAAAAACTAAAATGTAATTTGAACTTTTTTTTAACTTGAAATTATCATATATAATAATAATAATAATAATAATAATACTGTAACAGGCAACCAAGAGCAATAAAATTAAACTGCTAAAGCTGTCAAAACATACAGCTAGCAGAATGAATCACGGCTTTAATGTAAATCTATGAAAATAGATTTATAAAGAACTGGAAAAACCATTTAATATTTGATAATTATGTAAGGTGAGAGTTTTTCACAACTTCTGTTGAATGTTACATCTCGATCTATCTAAGGACATTATTAAAATCAAAAGTCTTTTTTCCTTTTGTTTTTGTTACCATTAAAATTTAGCTTTTTAAGCCCTTGTGTTAAAGGAAAAAATTACCTACTAGAACTTGTATTATGTTTCTGTATCTTTTGCTCTGAAACAGAAATTAACTCAAGGCATTTGTGCCACATGGGGTTGTCAAATGTAGAACATTACCATTGTCAATTAGTTAAATTGTAAAAGGCAAATTTTTTTACTGTGATAATGATCAACAAACTACCCGTTACAACTGCACAAAACATTCCTCTGAACAACCATAATCAAAAAGCAGCAGGTCTAAACAGAGACAGACCCATTTTAATATATTAAAATTGAATGTTACATAACCTCTCATTTCAATCTTTTAGGTAGAAGATGTGAATTTGTTATAATTTTGATATGAGGGACTGTTGGATGGACTCTAAAGCTTTGCATCACTTATTTTTCCAATTTAGCCATATTTTATCTTGTGCAGTAAGACTAGTTAAAATAAAAATAGAAAGAATAGTGATTCATTCATTCTAAATTTCCGGAGCCAAAGGTGGTATCTTTGTTTTGAATGACCGTTAGTCTACAAGTCAAACTATATGCCTTACTGCACATTTTCACATTTGGGTGAAAAGTTGTTTGGGGGAATATTTTGCTTTTTAAACAACTAATCAATCTAATGATTAAGCAATTATTGAATCAGTTTCTTAATTTTGCCTAATTGACTAGTCACTGCAGCTGTAGAAAGAAAAGAAAACATAGTCAGTAAATTATGGGTACCAATATCTACAAGACACCTATTAGTGATTGACAACAGTGTCTCATCATCTAAAATAAAGTATCAAAATTATTCATATCAAACAAATGAGGGGAAAAAAAGAATTTTTGTCTGTTGGGTTTTGTAATGTACAGGGAAATTGGAGTTTTTGTTGTTAGTTTTTGTTGTCATGTTATCAATGGGCTGAAATGTCATTAAATATTACTGTGAGTGCCAAAATGGTTCTGTCGTTGGCTTTGTGTCCATGTACCTGTCCATTTGTGACACCCAGCTAGGTGGTGATCTGACTCTGGTTTCGAGGGGAGGGCAAAGAAGGGCCAGGCAGCCTGTTCACGATTAGCTCACAGACGGACTGGGCTCATGCCTGTGTTTCCCTTTCCGAGGAGGGGTCTCAGCCAATATCTGCTTCCTGGCCCAACACAACACTCTTAATGTCCTTGGCTTACAGTCTCTCACTCTCTCATGCATGCACACACACACACACACACACACACACACACACACACACACTGGAAACAATCTTAGTAAAAGAAAAGAGCACAGGAGAAAAGTTGCCACAGGTTTGGACCCCACTGTCTATATGCTTATTACCTTAGGCCGTATCTTTATTTATGACGTTAACACTGCTGGACCCAACAGGACTTTGTGGAGGGAAAGAAAGAAAATGTACAGCAAGAAAGATCTGGATAAGAATTCTTCTATAAGGGAAGTTTGAGGGTGGGGGGTGCCTTTTAGCCACATTTTGTCATACTTTGTCATGAGTTGTCCTGTAGATGTGGCAGGGCCTGATTTTTCTCTGTGAATTGAATATAATTTCAACTCTTGCAAATCCGACACGTATAATGCAGGAAGTTCCGAACACATTTATGGTGATCTTAAATAATGACCGCACATTTGGTCCATGTTCTCTCTATTTCACTACAAGGCTTACTCGCCGCTCGGTTGTTAGTGTCTTTGCAGTCAGGTTTCAATGATATGGACATGACTTCTTGAAATGTAGATCTACAGCAACCAAAGTAGAGGTCGACAAGGAAAGACATCAGCACCTAAAAGGGCAGTTGAAATGAAGCCAAAAGAAATGTCTAACTAGCAGCAACGGTGTGAGACACACCACAAAAACAAGGCTGATAGAATCTCCCAGGCAGTCCAAGCTGGGCAATGGGCAACCATCAGCTTGGTGTGTTCTGGCCCTTACAGCATTTCTCTTTTTACAGTTCTGCTGCTGTACAAACTATGCTCTGTCAGAATTTTTTTATTTTTTTTATCATGCTGATTGTCACTGCTGATAGTACAAATTGCGGATCAGGTCTGATCAGCTGTCACAAACCAGTTTTAATTCACTGATCTAAACGAATGACAGGACATAATGAAACACGGGGCTGTCAGTGAGTATGCTCTCTGTAAGTCAGAAACGAAACAAGCTTCAACACTTTTGTTTGTTTTATTTTATTAGGCAAGACCCATCACACTCTAACTGATGGAAGATCTAAGTTGAATGAGTTTTTCAGTAGTTGCAACCAAAGTGAGAAATCTCTTGTTTCAAATCTGCTTTATTTTTATCTGCTAAGTTTGTTTCATATAATTTCAATAAATCAATTAGATCAACTTTTAGTTCTAAATCGGAACTTAAAAAGACAAAGGAAAATAAGATGCACCAAAGTCAGTGGACTGATAATGTAAAAATATCTGAAAGTCTGTCTTCTGCTGCTATAGCTTCTTTCTGTTTCCTCCTCCCTAATTTCTCTTCTGTGTTTGCATATATTTGAGAATTATTAATGTTCAATCTTGTCTAACTTTAAGGTTATAGTTGCAGGTTTTAAGAATCAAATATGCTGCAATTGAAAACTGTTTTTGTTGGAAAACCATAATTTTTTCAGTTAGTTAGTGAAAAAGATCAGAGGGCATTGTGTGCAGGCCAAACATGCAGAAGGCCAGTTTGCACAACACCTAAATGGGTCAAAGAGAAAAGACATAAATGAACCAATTTAAATACAGGCTGTTTCATACTTTCAGCCAGTGTCTGAGGCAGTCTGTATTTAGCAATTATTCTTTTTTATTTTTAGTGCTGGATGACTCCATAGACAAGTAACAGGTATGGCTCATTAAATATAGCAGGTACTGTAGAAAGATGAGAGGAGGATTCCTTAAGTTGCAGGAGGGCAATTACATATAATCCAAGCTAAGAAAAGGACTAGAGAATAGCTATAGTTGTGCTCCCAAGTAGGTTCCCCTCCAAAATATTGTGAATCCCCCCCCCCCTTATTTTGAAAAATTAATTTCAGAGCCTGAGTGGTTATATCCATGGAAAATTACTCATGGTTGATTTACAGTGATGGATGCAGCTCCTTCTCCTCCCAGTCTTGCTGGTACTTTTGGTAAGTATGGTGTAATGAAACGTAAAAAGAATAAAGCCTTTCCCAGCACTAGTTTACATCATTTGGGTAATTTATCTAGATTAGATGTGCGCATCACAGAATTTGTGGGTGATAAAGCCATTTGTGGTGCAACAGTAATCTTCAAGGTACAGTATAGTAACCTCCCCCCTGTGTCTTCTCCAATCTCCACACTTGTGTAACCTGCTGACTACTTTTCCATTCTTGCTCCTGGCAGTAGCTACTGCTCACATTCCACAGCTAGGCACTGGAGATTTCTCAGATTCTTCTGTGTCACTTACTGGAGAAAAGTGGCCTTAACCCTGCTAAAACCATACATATGCGAGTCAAAATGCGTTGAAAATCTGTTATCAGAATGCAAAGGTTGCAAAGGTGCCTCTGTCCCCCAGCACTCCCCCAGATGAACAGACTAACCCGCCATCACCACAGATTAGTACACTCTGTTACTCACCCCAGGCTGTCTCTCATACATATCAAACTCATGAAATTAATTACACACTCAGTGTTGCAAATGGGTGTAAAAACCGAAACGGGGCCATGAAACTTCTGTTGGCTTAACAGAAATTTGATAATGAGAATGATGGCAGTGACTGCTTTTATTTTGAAACAAACTCTCTAAAAGCAAAAATCGCATTGAATTGGTCTAGCTGTTGCTTCTCTGGGCCAGGCTGTCAGTTTTCCACTGGAGAGGACGGCTTAGTTAAGCAGCTTTGGCCAGAGGTGTGGGCAGACTGAGATCATCGAGGTTAGCCGGTAGGCCGACCAGGAGTGAGCAGTAAAGGCGACGCAGCTGGAGTTGCAAGGGCCGAGAGACATCCAAGAGGTCCAC
The DNA here is from genome assembly GCF_033026475.1 of Channa argus. Taxonomy (NCBI): domain Eukaryota; kingdom Metazoa; phylum Chordata; class Actinopteri; order Anabantiformes; family Channidae; genus Channa; species Channa argus. The sequence goes on from NC_090203.1 coordinate 20,828,177, forward strand.
TCAGATAGATGCAACACACACCACTAGATAAACTGTTGCCCAAAGATTCTTTCGTCCCTTTAAAAGTCAGACATAAATCATCAAGTCAGTTACATAAGTTGAAAACAAACCAAAGAGTAGTAAAACGTTTTCATTGATCGTCATTCTTTCAAAGATTTTATGTTTTTTGTTTCGCATAAAGAATAATATCAAACAAATTTAATAATGTCTCATGCAATTTGTTTTTTTGCAATATTTTGAAATTCCCTTTCAACGATGATTGTGAATTATTGATTTTAAACTCAATTATTTTCATGCTTTTCTAAGACTTTCATTTGTTGTTTCTAAACGATCATTGGCTGCATTCAGTTTCGAAGTTTTGACAACTCTTTGTCAGCACTTCAGAGTCCACAGTTTGGCACTTTGATGTGTTTTTACTGGAGTCAGTGTTTTCTGAACTCAGGCTGAAATTTGACCTCATCACTTATTTAAGTGAGGAAATAGATGGGAAATTGTAATAATACGGTAGATATTGTGCACATGTTTTGCATTTATACTTTTTAACTGGATAAAAATGTTTTTTGACATATTTGTGGAAAACGCATTACTTTTTTAAGCTTCTGAGTGGTTGTTTCCAATGGCCCTGTTTGACTAACATATGAGAACTGACCATCACTGGCTAAAGACAGTTTTATAGTAAATGGTGTTTGTACGCCAAAACACATCAAACACGGGTTAGTCACAGTATGTAAAACAGACAAAACCTTTGGAACTCATTTTGCGCAGTATGTAGTGGAAGCCAAAAAGTCTAATCTATATCCTCATTTTGCTCTTGCAGGAATTTCAAAGGTACTGGGATGCATTTAACAAGCTTCCAACCGAAGAGATTTGTCCTGTAGCAGGTGGTTGGGTTTTATTTTTATTTTTCAAAGCTTCCCTTAAATTATATTCTATCATATGGTGACTGAGGTGGTTAAATGAAATTGTGGTGTTGTTTTGTGATGCTATAGAGGTACAAAGTGCGCCGGTTTCAAGAGTGTTTGCTTTTAATTATTGTCACGGTCTCGTAAAGCATGCACACAATGCACACTCATCACATAACATTGTCTTATGGTTACATGGCGATGCATAACGGTGCAGTAAACCTGCCTTGAACAGGCAGCGTACAAATTCTTAGTTGGATTTTCTTTGATTAATAAGCTGTTTCCCCATATGTTGTGGATATAGAAAATATACTGAGATTGTTTTTATCCCCTTTGATATCGTGTTTTTCTGATGTTCTGTCCACCCCCCCAAATGTTCCTCTCCATCATAGTTACAAGCAGGTTATTCGGCTTTCTGTCCTTTACGACGGTGCCTTCCGCAGTGACTGACTTTTTGTGTTTAATGTGATTTCCATCTTAAGTCAAAAACTCCAGTCGATTTACTTTCAATAATATATCATTTAAGTTTATTCAGGCTCTCCTGCTGAGTTAAGATCCTTAGAAGAAGTTTGGATGTTACATCCACAGAAGTCAGCCTTTTGTTATGTTATGCAGCACTTTATAGGGCCTTTAAAAATTGTTGATGGATTTTTACTGCTTTGCTGTCTGCTCATACATGCGGCAGCCTGTGGGATGTTCACAAGGAGCTGTCATCAAGTTGGAGTGTGTACAATAGTAGCCATGTGTCTATGTGTACTCACTGATACACAGTCGACAACGCAGTGTGGTTTCAGGGCAGAAAGAGAGTGTGTGTGTGTGTGTGTCATAGAGTAATTGAGTTGAATTGGTTTTAATGGGCCTTTATGGGATGTTTGGAGTTATTTCTGTCTGAGGTCTCCCCTGGCGTCCCAGCTCCTCTGGAGGATGGCTTGGCCCTCTGCCCAGCACCCTTCTCTGCTCTTTCATTCCCGTGTTCTCTCCCGCTCTCTCTCTCTCTCTCTCTCTCTCTGTTCTCTTGCTCTCTCTGTGTTCTCTCTCTCTGTGTTCTCTCTCTCTCTCTCTCTCTCTCTCTCTCTCTCTCTCTCTCTCTCTCTCTCTCTCTCTCTCTCTCTCTCTCTCTCTCTCTCTCTCTCTGTGTTCTCTCGCTCTCTCTCTCTCTCTCTCTCTCTGTGTTCTCTCGCTCTCTCTCTCTCTCTCTCTCTGTGTGTTCTCTCGCTCTCTCTCTCTCTCTCTCTCTCTGTGTTCTCTCGCTCTCTCTGTGTTCTCTCGCTCTCTCTCTCTCTCTGTGTTCTCTCTCTCTCTCTCTCTCTCGCTCTCTCTCTCTGTGTGTCTCTCGCTCTCTCTCGCTCTCTCTCTCTGTGTGTCTCTCGCTCTCTCTCTCTCTGTGTCTCTCTCGCTCTCTCTCTCTCTCTGTGTCTCTCTCTGTCTCTCTCTGTCCCACTTCTCTCTGTCTCTCTCTGTGTGTGTGTGTCTCTGTCATGACAGAGATGGAGCGCAAGTTATTGTATAGCACTGAAAGAGTAAGTGAGTGAGTGCATTTCCTCCCACCCCGCCTCACTCAGCACTATGATTTAACGGGGTCTCTGGTTTGCTTTGCACTCACCCCTCTTCCGCTAATGTCAGAGTGCCGTTTTAAAGGCCCGAGCGTGCAGTCAAGCTTCATCCCCACTTTTAATTTGTCTTGGAGGTCACATGGTGGGCAAGCGTTAGGACCCTGCGGTGGCCACACAATTACAGTGTTGGTGGACGAGAGCGAAGCCAGTGGATACAGTGACTCCTCAGTAATAGCACAGAACTAAACTTTCTCTTCCTGTAGAATTTTGATGGACGACCTGAGGGAAGGGCAGGCAAACTATATGGGAACACAAGGAGTCACTCACAGACTTGTGTATGTGTATGCATGCAGTACAGCAGATTTTGTTTTTATCATTGCACTATTTTTGAATATTTCTTGACCAATTTAGTGGTGTAAAAATACAGTTTCAGTTGAGTGTTGGCAACTTCCCCTGGAAAGACTCTGTCATGTTTTTAAAGACTTTTGAAAGCACATTATGTGATTTTGCACCAGTCAAACCACATCCCAGTTTAGCTAAAATGGACTGTTTGTATTCATTTCTTTCCCCATGGTCTGTACGCTGTCCTTTTTCAGAATGAATTAGTGCAGTGTGATTACTACATATTGGATAAATATGCCACTGTTTTTTTTTTTTTTGTTTTTGTTTTTTTTTTTGGATCTAATTTTTTTTTTCAATGCATGTTTGTTCTTTTCATTAGGATGAAATTTAACATGAGCACAACCTGAGCAACATTTGGAAACCTGTGAAAATTTAATTTACTCAAAAAAACATTGCACTAATAGTCATGTCTAAATCTCTCTGTGTGGAATATATGCAGGCCTACAGAGTGTGTGTACACACTCTGTGGGGCCCCCATCTGTGTGTGGGTGAGTATACTTTATAGGCCATGGGAAGATGGCAGTTCTGACCTTAGCCTCTGAGGCCATGCTAGGTCATTGGTCGCCCGCTTCTGAGTGGTGAGGCCACATGACAGGGAGCTTTGGAGCTCAGAGTGTAGGCCTTATGAAAGCAGAGGAGGATAAATGGATGGTTTAAAGGGCTGGATGGAAGGAGGAGCCAAGACCAAAAAAAAAAGAAAAAATGGGTGACAAGCCTAAGACTGACCACAGCATGGGTGAACGATGGAGTCAGGAAGGAAGGAGCCTGACATAGGAAGAGACAGATTGAAGAAGCAGTCAGGATGGTGGAGGACACTGTCCATGCTGCTCATTAGGTTTGGGTGTGTATGGGAATGGCAGTAAACATGACATTTCCCCTGCAGCCAGCGGAACGACTCTGGCATCTAATGACAGCCCTGCTGCACAATGAGTAGTAAAGATGCAGCCACCACCAACCAAGAGCCCTCGTTCTGACTCTAAGCCAGGGCCTGGAGAGGGAGCAGTATGTATCAAGCTAGCATCTTACAGATGCGAGAGGCTGTCGTTATATTTACAAAGCAGTAAATGACCTCCAATGTTACCAACTAGGACAAGTGTACAGTATAATATGCTCTAGCCAACTGCAAAACGATGGTCCCAAATATTCACAATATAATCAGATGCAGTATTAAGCAATTAGAAGTTTGCCTGACTTGCCTCATGTTGGAAAATGTCCACCTCCACTGAATTAAAGCTAGTGTTATGGGGGTGCTGCCACAGCGTCCTCGCTGCCACTTAAATCAAGCACGGCTCCAGGTGTGTTTTTCATGTAATTATTGTCTGGGAATATTTTAGTGGTAAATGACAAGTTTACTAATTTATAGCCTTAATTATGTATATATACTTTCCTGGAGATTGTTGACTCTTTCAGAAGCTAGACAGTGTTAAGAAACACTAGAAATTGATGCCTCAATTAGTTCAAAAAGGACAGCAGCTGAATCAAAACTTATCAAAATGTGAACGAGTAAAGAATGAATTTAAAGCACAACATACAATTAATAATTACAACACAAAACTGTAGACAGTGTCACTGGAATAATACTGTTAATCTAATTTGTTGTTGTTCATTACCTTACATTCGGTGACTTTTATTAGTCTTGTACAGTTAATATACACTGTCATAGTTTTTCTAAACAGCATGTTCTCACTTAAGGTGTTTTTATTCACAGGACATGAGCCATACAGTAATAAACTCATCAGGCACGTGTCCATAGTGTAACCATAACAAAGAGATTCCCCTGCCAGCATGTCTTCCTGAGGTTCTATTGAAAGATTTATGACGTGTTTAACTGCTGTCCTCACTCAAGGCATATAATTTCTCCTCTTGGACGCATCTAACTGATCATCTTCTTACAGTGTCCTGTGTACTTCCTGTGGCTACACCGCTGCCTTTAAAAGTAACGGCTTTGCCCCTGCTCTGAGTCCCAATTTTACAGACATGAAAGGTGGCTGTCATGGGCAAATAAGAGGACTGGATGACTTTGGAGAAAAGGGTCAAACCACACGATGAGAGTGGATCGTTCTCTCCCTAAACCCATCCAGCAACCGGAAGCAACTGGGCTAAAGGATATAGCCACAATTACTATGTAGAAGTTTGAGAGCTGTTACGGTCTCCTGTTGGAGATGTAAAAACGACCGTTTGTGTCTCCTGTCTTTGTGTAATTGAACCTCAGGCAGTGAGGGGACTTAAATGACACAAACAGTTGATCTGTGTGGTGCTGTCTCTGAGGAGGTTTGGAATCTAAGGCCATTCAATTTGCCGCTGTATATGGTACATTTAAGCTCAGATCCAAAGAAGTTCAGATATTGTTTATTTTTAGCTATGTTAGTTGAAGGGATAGTAATGTTGGCAAGACCAGTCAGCCGCGCCACTTTGGTTCAGACTGAAACATCTCTACAACTATAAGGTGAATTCCATTAGAATGGAATTCATCACTCACATTGGACTTAAGTTTAAATAAACTGGTTTATCCACTTTAGTGGGATTAGACACTTATACATTGCCCTTACAGGGCAGGTTTAATGCACCTTCATGCCACGTTGTTCCTCTGTGTTTGCAATCAGAGTTGACACTACACAGATCCAACCCAATCTGTGGGGTAATCTCAGAGCTGAGGTATAGGCAGCTTCCTCTTGGGGCCAAGAACCATTAAACCAATATCAAAGATCCACCGCAGGAAAAGACCACCTGCTGCATTGGCTCACATTTGCTGATCTGAGTGGCGCTTGAACACTGCACACACACACACATTCTAGGACTGCATATCTAGAAACTGCAAACAAAGCAGAGGGGGCCCGACTATAGAAAAAGCCATCCTTAAAACTTTCCACAAGTAAATCCACGCAAGTGGTGTTCAGGTCAGATTTAGACGACACAAATTTTGACAGTTAAAACTTATAACTGAATATCATTGGTGAGATCATAAGCTGTATCTTTAAAACTCCTTATTATGTGCTCAAGGGGAAACATGTACAAGGCAAATAATATGGGATCTAGTACAGAAAGTTGTGGCACCACATGACTGAGGTGTATATGAGGCAGAATAATTACACCGACTAAACAGAGAACAGGTGGGAGAAGAACCACTCCAGGGCTGTCTTAGAGATACCAACCCACCCACCGCCTAAGTCTTTCACTGAGGATACTGTGGTCCACAGTGTCAAAGGCTGCACTGAGATCTAACAGTACTAACACTGAGCATTTTCCTGCATCACCATTTGAAGTTATTTGAGTGGTACCACTTTGGTGGAGTGCAGTTTATAGAAACCAAACTGAAACATATCAAGAATGCTGTGTGCATGAAATGCAGCTGTGAGTTGGTTTGTGTCTACTTTTTCTTAAAATTTTTAAGAGCAGTTTAGAGAGAGGCCTGTAATTTGGGGGTAGAAATTAATCCAGGTGGTTGAATGGTAGCATGTTTGGAATATGTGGAAGCACAACGACGTAAAAGTGATTCTACTCCAGAAAAGTGCATCAAAATTTAACCACTGTTATTGTTTTTAAAGCAATGGATGTCTAATGTTTTCTACATGCCTTGTTAAGCATCATGTTATGCTTAACAGGGTGCCAGGGGCTCACTAGTTCTAGCTAGGCTTTAAAATACCATACCAGAGTGCAGGTATTCCTAATTTAAATAAGGAGAATGAGAGGCAAAGCCTTTAGCTATCAAGCTAGAGGGACAGGCATTTATATATTATTAAACAATCTCCAGGCTAATTGGGATTCTTCTAAATTCGGGAAATGCCACTTCCTTTTTAGCTTTTGTCTTACCTGTTTAAGCTGCAGGGTTTGTGAATTGTACCATTTAACTGGCCTCCCCTGATTCGCTGCCTCTTTTTCTAAAGAAAGATAACAGTATCAACTGTTACACAGGGTTAGGCTGCGGCATTATCAGCAAGATCCCAGGCATACAATCGACAGGTATGGGATTGAAGTTAAAGAGGATGCTCTCCATTCTATTGACACATGGAAGTTAAGTAAATAAAGATGGATTTGTTTCCTTAGATTTGTAACCATTTTCATATACTACTTGTTGTAGTACGTTAGTTTATGAAAAAAAACGACCTGAAAAACAAACCTTGGAAATGTTTTAACTCAAAGCCTTACAAAGCTGCTATGCCAGGGTTCTCGAAAGCTACACCCCTAGATCATTGACCGAACACAACTGATCTGTGCAGGGATAGTTAGAAAACAAAAACAGCTGCTGTTCCTGAAGTTCCTGGTACTAAATGTTCCATTTATTGTTAGGCATGTATTTAAATTTTACAGAGATTTAAAAAAAAAAGGGAAATATATTTAAAGTGCAATATAGTCTTACTGTTAATAAATTATAATTATTATTATCAAGCACAACATTTACATATACCACCAGGTGGTTAAAAAAACATGAGTTGGTGTTAATGTTGTGGCTTTATATCCTTCAAAAAGACAGTAGGTGTTTTAACATTATAGTGAGAGAATGACATTGTGTATTTTTTATTTTTTCGTGTGCTATTTTGACTAAAATGAACGTGACATGTTCCAACAGCTATGAGAGTGCACTCAATGCCACTTTGCTGTCCCTGACTTGTGTTTAAGCAGCAGGAGTTTGGGACAAGTCTATTAACTGGGTCATGAGTTTTCTCTAGGCCCCATAGTCTGAAATTCCATCCCATGATGTTGTAAAAACAGTGGCCATCTCCTTTTGTGTCAAAAGCATCTGAAGCATGCACTCCTGATGCAGCGAGTCCTGTGATGGTTCTCCCTTCTGGGACATGACAACATCAGGTTGTTGGTCTGTGGTGGTGTGACAGTTTAAATTGGAAGTTATGTTAAAATGCTCCATCTATGTGTGTGTGTGTGTTTGTGTGTGTTGATGTTTATCATGAGGAATGGGTATAGCGTCAGGGTGGGGTAGAAGATTGGGCTGTTTATTCACTGGACCTGTATGAGTCATCTCGCTATGGGGAACCTAACAGAAACATGTCATATCAAGACATCGCCCTGCTGTCAACCCCTCGCTTGATTCTTCCTCACGCTTCAGAATGCCGGCCGTTGTTGTTGTCTTCCAGTGTTGATATTAACATCTACATTCCTGATGATGGTGTCACGTCATCAGTGAATTTTGCACAGTGAACTCCCTCACCTCCCTCAGCTGCTTAAAGATAGCTAAATAAAGCAGAGGTATAACTTTATACCTCTAATTTTAAAGTAAGTACTTAAGATTATTTTAATTATTCTAAAGGGTTCACTACATAATACAGGGTTTCTAGTGTGCCCTGAGCCATATTGGCACCATATCAAATTAGTCTCACGGTGCTCAGTGAAACATTTAACCCCCACTTCTAGTGAGTGATAACGGTACAGTTTGCTGCAGTTCTTTAATACTTCACAGCCAAACCCAGAATCTTAGAAATGTAAACATTAGCCTGTTTAACATCTGCTCGAAGACCTATAATGCTCCTGTGTTTGTGTGTCACTATGTGGTCCCGTTGGAAGGAAGAATGTCAGGCTTGATTTACAGTGGCATATGTACTTGTTATGCTTATTTTCTGCGGGTTATTTAGTTAAGATGGGTGATGGTTTGGTTTGTGGCTTTGAGGGAACAGAAATATATGATGTACATACCCCTATGTGTTTAAACCCAGAGGGTAAAGTGTGGTGTTATTTCACTGGAAACTTAACACACATTCCTAAACACTGACCAGGACTTCAACTCACTTATTAGTTAATCCTATTGAGAGTTCAACATTCTCTAAATACAGTAATGCGGACAACTATACATATTTAGAGATGTCTACATGATTTACTGGTGGAAACTAACAGAGCTACAACAACTTGCTATCGGAGAGAAAAGGTTTGCTGAAGTAGCATAGAACAGACATAGCTTTGGTCTGGACCAGTGGCAAGTGGATGAGATTATAGTATAGTATTGGTTTTATGCTGTGGTAGATAACGGGTGGAGCAGAGGCATCCTTCTGCTGTAATGTCAGGTTTCAGAAAACCCAAATGCAAATGTCTGGGAGGCTGAGACCTCTAATGTCCATGATTGTCCCATTGGCCCTGTGTACCAGCCTAAATCAGCCCTCCAGCTCATGCTGTTGTGTCATATCCATTTTATACATACACACACACACACACACACACACACACACACACACTAAGCCAAACACCCTCATGCAGTCTGAGGGATATAAGCAGATATAGCATACCACAGGCAGTATGTAAACCACACTTAGTCGGTAACACCCGTCTCCCAGCCCAAATGCAGCCTCAACAGTGGCACCTCCAGTAATTAAGCTTTCACCTCTGCAGTGTACCTCTCACACACACACACACATGCACACACATGCGCGCACACAAACAAATTCAATGATTTGGGGTATTCAGGCCCCCTATGGTCCTCCATGACACAGTGAACCATGTCAAATGTATGGAAAACTACTAGTGCTGTCTTCACAACAGATCTCCCTCAGTTTATGTAGCTATTTATAAAGATGGTATTGTTTCAAACCCACAACAGTCACAGGTTAGTCACATTGTACTGCTATTATTTTGAACAACCCTGTACATGTAAGGAAAAGTTCAGTTATTTCTAATATGTGGGGGGAGGTGTATGGGTTTAGGTGACACATAAAGTCGTTTAAGTACTTTTCTCACATTATTACATTTGTCTGTTTGTGTATAATTAAGAATGATATTTATGGTATCAATAGATCATAACAGATTTTTACGTCTGAGGGCCCCACTATAAATCCACATATAATAAATCCACACATATAATATACACAAGCCAACGCAGGCCAGTGTGTCTAGGCACAAACACCAAAAAGGGATAATGGTAACTTCAAAAAAAAACTTTTAACAGCTTACCTTAAAATTAATGCTAAGACCTTCTTTCTTGTTTTCCTTTCGGCTGTTCCCTTTCCGGGGTCACCACAGTGGATCATCTGCCTCCATCTAACACATTCTTCTACATCCTCTTCTTTCACACCAGCTAACTTCATGTCCTCTCTCACTAGATCATAAATCTCCTCTTTGGTCTTCCTCTAGACCTCCTGCCTGGCAGCTCCAACCTCAGCATCCTTCTACTGATATATTCACTGTCTCTCCTCTGAACATGTCCAAACCACCTCAATCTGGCCTCTGACTTTATCTCCAAAACATCTAACATGAACTGTCCCTCTCATGTCACTCCCAAAGAGAACCTCATCTTAAGCTCTGCTACCTTCAGCTCTGCCTTCTGACTTTTCTTCAGTGCCACTGTCTCTTAAGCCAAACAACATCTCTGGTCTCACCACCATCTTGAACACGTCTGACACTTTTATCCATCCGTTCCAACCTGCTTGCACATACCTCTTCACCTCTTCACCTCTTTTCCACACTTTTCATTTCCACAACTGAACCGTTGACCCTGAGTACTTAAAGTCCTGCACCTTCTTCATCTCTGCTCCCTGTAACCTCACCGTTCCACTTGGGTCCCTCACATTCACACACATGTATTCTGTCCTGCTGCTGTTAACCTTCATTCCTCTGCTTTACAGAGCAGACCTCCACCTCTCTAGATTTCCCTCCACCTCTCCACCTGCTCTCACTACAAAGCACATTGTCATCTGCAAACATCATAGTCCATGGAGATTCCTGTCTAACCTCATCTGTCATCCTGTCCATCACCAGAGCAAACAAGAAGGGGCTCATAGCCGATCCTTGATGCAGACCCACCTCCACCTTAAACTCCTCTGTCACACCTACAGCACACCTCACCACGGTCTTACAGCTCTCATACATGTCCTGCACCACTCTAACATACTTCTTAGACACTCCAGACTTCCTCATACAAAACCACAGCTCCTCTCTTGGGACCCTGTCATACACTTTTTCTAAATCTACGAAGACACAATGCAGCTCCCTATGACCTTCTCTGTACTTCTCCATCAGCATCCTCAAAGTAAAAGCTGCATCTGTTGAAGTCTTTCTAGGCATGAAACCATATTGCTGCTCACAAATGTTCACCTCTGCCCTTAGCCTCACTTCCACTACTCTTTCCCACAACTTCATTGTTTGGCTCATCAACCTTATTCCTCTGAAGTTGCCACATCTGCACATCTTCCTTGTTCGTAAAATGGGCACCAGTACACTTCTCCTCCTCTCACTCTCCAAGATCTTGGTAAACAAACTAGTCAGAAACTCTACTGCCATCTCTCCTAGACACTTACACACCTCCACAGGTATGTCATCAGGACCAACTGCCTTTTCACTCTTCATCCTCTTAAGGTCCTCCTCACTTCACTCTTACTAATGTTCGTGTCCTGAAGATCTAACCTGCCCATCACCCTCTCATCACCTTTGTTCCCTTCACCTAACATTTCCATTAAAATCTGCACCAATCACCACTCTGGGGATGCTCTGCATCACTTCATCTAACTCACACCAGAATTTCTATTTCTTTTATAACTCACGTCCTACCTGTGGGGCAGTATTTCCACCTTCCTTCTCTGCATCATGTCAACCAACTCTCTAGTCCCAACATTCCAAGTCCCTACTGTCAGTCCTACACTCTTACTCTCTAATCTCTAATCTTACTCCCTAATCTCTTACTCTTTTGCTTACTTCTCTCTCTGCCCATGAACACACCTTTCTCCTCTCCTTTTTCGGTGCTAAAAAGATAAGGTAAAAGTACACAAACTCAGTACTCAAGTAACGGGTATCTAAGTATTTTCCTAAGAAAATACTCCACTACAGGTAGAAGTACCAATTAATTTTTTTTTCACTCAAGTTAAATTTTACAATATAAAAGTTCTCCACAGAGAAAAGTTTGTATTACAAATCCTACTATGTTTGATGCTGTTACCACATAAATGTCAAAGCCTAGATTTGCATGAACACAAAGAATTCAAAACAGGAGCACTCCTGGTATACTTCTCAATTACTGCTGCTCCTCGACTCCTATAAGCAATTGTTTGTGTCTTTGTTTTACAGTCTGTGGTGAAAACTGGTCGTTTGCTCATCAGTCACGAGGCACCAGTAACGGGAGGCTTTGCTGCTGAAATCAGTTCCACAGTACAGGTGAGTATGTGCCATCTGTGTATTTGAACATACTGTCTTTGATGTGACTTTTTTTAGTTTTATTTACTTTTTTGTTTTTCAAAGGGACTCATAGCTCTCACTGGTAGGAAGGGGTTTTGCTGGCAATAAAAAAGGCCTGAACAATGTAACCAATATGTGCGAGAGACAGTACATGACAAACCCTGAGCTAAGTGTGATTCATGACTAACTGAAAAAGTCCTACCCTTCCCATCATCATCCGAATTACATCTGTCTGTGCATGGTTAGATAGTTATCTTCAGTATGTGGGGTGTTTTCTCCCTGGGAGACTCTAAGCAGCAAATACCATGCTCCTCTCAATGAGCTTTCCCTGTGACACCCCACCTCCTCAAAAAAATCATCGGACTAGTTGTGTGCACAACACTGAATGTGTTACCTGGAGCCGTTTGATCATTAATGTGCATGAATTAGAGTTGAAGCAGTAAAAATCAATCAGTTGGCTCCTCATTTGCTGTCAGTCAGATGTTGATCTCTTCCCCCTGTCAGTAAGGGCTTAAATGGTCAGTGAGTCATCCTCCTCATTTCCTTGTTTCCAGTGTTTTCACATTGTGTACGGGTGATGTAAGTTGTTGGTGTGTTCACTGATTATATTGATCTGAAGTTTTCACATGGCCTCAAGTGAGTTGGATGCTCTTGTTAGAGAAAAACAAAAACATTAGGAAAAGTTGGTTGTTGTGTTGTGTAGGGATACAGCTTGACCTCAACCCAACATTATCTTAAAGAAAAAGCTTGCTTTCAACACACAAAAAGTATTTGACTAATAATAGGTATGATACCCTGTTTAATATTACAAGCATGAGAATATAGAATTTTATTATTAACAATAATATTAATAAAATAAATTAATTTTAAATAAACACCCTGACATCAAGCCTTATATCAATATGTTAATATTTTAGTTATTGCTTAAAAAAAGCAAATATTTGCTAAATAAATCATGTAAGTGCCCAAGGAAAAAGGCAGATAATGCTTCTTGAGTGGTTTGAGAGGCTTTTTTATCTGTTTTTATTGTTTTATATACCATCCCAGTGGATCTGGGTCACCCTTGGAAGCCATTATAAAGGCTTTGAATCCAAGCTGACTACAACCGCCACAGCCAATCATGCTTTGAAAGAACATCTTTCATTTCTACAGTGGTGCAGTGGTTGGTAGCCATGAAGATAAGATACTGTTTGGAGCATTGTTTTCACTCCATCTAGATATCAGAGATCACAACCTCAGTAAATTACTGTAAAATAACTGGCATGCAATGTAGGCTATGCTGCACATTTCTAGAATAAAAAAGCCTTTTAAAGGAACATCATGATCAGGATTTTCTCTTCATTATTAAGGAATATGTTGCTTTGATGCACATACAAGCACATACACACAATATGATTGTAAGCAGTACTTTCTAATATTTTGTCTACCACAGTTTCAGTGGAGTATATACATTTCCAATAACAAGTTTAACACTAGCACAAATAGCAGTGTTAAGACTTACTACAGAGAAGAACAAATGATGATTTTCGTTATCAGTTTTAATCTTCTCGTCCTCCAGTAGTTGAAAGATCATTTGGTTTATAAATGTCAGACATTACTGAAAAATGCCTTTCACAATTTTCTAAAGACCAAGTTGACATTTTTCAAATCACTTGTTCAGTCCAACCTACCAAAATAAACACACAATTAAGGAAAGAAATATTTTAATTTAGTTTCCATGTTTAAACTTTCCAAATATAATATATAAAATGTAATAAAATATAATATAGGGGTGGCTATAGCTCAGTTGGTAAAGGCAGTTGCTTACGGACCACAGGGTGAGTGGTTCCATCCCCGGCCCTGGCTATATGTCGAAGTGTCCCTGGGCAAGACCCTGAACCCCTAACAGCCCATTCCCCCTCCCCAGCGATGCAGTGCTGGTCCAAGCCCGGTAGAAATTAGGGAGGGTTGTGTCAGGAAGGGCATCCGGCGTAAAAACTGTGCCAAATCAACATGCGGACAATGATCCCCTGTGGCGACCCCGAACTCACGGGATAAGCCGAAAGGAGAGTAGTAGTAGTAATAAAATATAATATAATAAAGAATATTAGTGTTAAAAAATTTCCACAAAATGATCTAGATTGCCATAATTCAACTAGAGATCTTGCACACCTTGCATACCACAGACTATCTTAGGAGGGTTTGGGTAGTTTTTTGTTGTTTTTTTATCCCCCCAGTCAATTTCAGATAAAGAAGCATAAATCCAAGAAGGGTTGGGCAATGTGGAAAAAACCTTTTCACAATATTTGTTTTCATATCAGTCGATATCGATATATTTCACGATATAAACCAAGTCACTATTTCTGTCCTTTTTACTCTTAAGTTTGATGAGAAAATATGTTTAATTATAATTTTAATAATATTTATTTTCTGTCACAAATTGAACATGATAAATGCACTGCAGAAAATTATATAACAATTTCAAAAAATTATAATAAGTATGTATAATACACTAAAATCTCAAGTCTGACCACTCAGAACCTTTTTTTTTTTTGTCAGTTCCAAATAATAAAAGTAGGTATTAACAAACACAAGAAACCTCTATTTATTGAAAGGCGTGACGCTGAAGAAAGTGGACACTATGGTCTCTTGTTGCGCTGGTTGTTTTTGGGGGACCACCTGCACTTGAACTGTAAAGTCTCCCACTGTGCATGATGACACAGCTTTATATGGTAAAACAAATTAGTGCTATTACCTGTCTTTGTGGGAACATGCTTGGCAATGCACACTAGTCTGGTTGGCGGACTTTAGTCAAAATACCTCCATGCTAACGAATTCCTCTGAACAAACATTAGCATATGTGCTGTTGCCAGCTGTTGCCAGCTGTTACCCCAAAGCTTTCTTCTGCTTGCGTCAACCTAAGAGATGTGGCTGTAACTCTGTTCCAGCCATATGATTGGTTCGGCACACTGCTATCCCCGTTATTATTGGTTGTTTGTGTTGTCAAAACATGATGAAATAAGTTCTGTCAATGTTGTATCGATCCTGCTTTAAGTTTCTATCGAGGAAAAGTTATTTTGCGATAATTATTTTAGCGTTTTATTCCCAAGCCGGCCCTCCAAGTGGAGCATTTGGCTGGTGTGCCTCTAATTGTTTTTTGTTTTTTTTTTACAACAACAGAAGTCATGGAGGAGGACAAACAAGCTAATCTAGTTGTTGGTGTAGATTCTCAGTTATCCAGGTTCGGTTATTTAAGGATTAAATCACGTCAACTGGACTTCTTTCTTCTTGGTTAGAAATGTTTTGCTACTCATCCAGCAGCAGCTTCTTTAGATGAGCAAAACATTTCTAACCAAGAGGAAGAAGTCCAGTTGACATGATTCAATCCTCAGACCAAAATAACATCAACCAAAAGACGTGGCAGGTTATTGTTGGTTTCACCTACGTATATGGGCATTGCTAAAAATGCAAATGATTTAAATTTAAGGCACAGATGTGTAGTTAATTCAACATGCATTCTGTCTGTAGTTGCCAATCACCATACTTTGGTTTCATTTTCAACCTTACCTCAAATATTTTAGCCAGAAATTTGAACAGTGGCAGCACTGCAGAATATAGAATAGTATTCATGGGTCAGACAAAGGGTTTTACAAAGTATTGACTCAGGGGGCCTAAATACAAATACATGCCACACTTTTCAGATATTTATTTGTAAAAACTTTTGAAAACCATTTATTATTTTCCTTTCACTTCATTATTATGTGCCACTTTGTGCTGGTCTGTCACATAAAATCCCAATAAAATACGTTTACCTTTGTGGTTGTCACGTGACCAAATTATAAGGGGTACGAATACTTTTGCAAGGCACTGTATCTGTATGTGGGTGAGACCCCCTGTCACTCAAGAGGTCTCAGAGTTATCTGTGAGGTCCCTGAATTATCTCCTTCTATTTCCACTGAAAGTGTTTTCCATTATAGTTGTGTAAGTTAAACAGAATCCAACATCCAACCCTGCACTTCCTGCCAGCGCTGTGGTACTATTCTGGGACATGGTTCAAAGACTGTCAGCTCTAGTCTGGCGCAGTTGGTGTTAGACAAGAATGAAAGCCTGCACGTTTTCTGCCATAAATCAGAATCACACTGCTGGTTGCTTGTTAGGCTTTACTTAATGGGAAGTAAAGTAGACCCAAAGCCTAAGGTTTCTTCCTTCACTATAAAAGTCATTGTGGGATCCCCCATGTCTTTCACCTCAGGGGATACACTAAACAATCTTCAAAGCAGTGTTTACAGAAGAGAGATCCTTTAAAGACTTGTGGTACCACCATATTGCATAAGGGGTAAAGGAGCGTATTTATTGTTGGACTGCTGCTGCTCATTCCCTTCTGTTTCTTAATAGCCTAGAGCCACTCATCCACTCATTAGCCTTTCTTCCCTTTATATAACAGCAGGGTGTCATGCAAAGTAATTTCTCATCTTCCTAAAAACAGTATTTTAATGCAAGTTAATGGCATTTTATCCGTGAAGTTCAGTGTCAAGTCTTTTGACATATCAGATATCACTAAGAGCGGCGGCTACATCAGAGCTACCTAATTCAAAAGAAAATTACTTTCATAAATGTCTAATAAGGGTGTTTGCTCAAATACTTAAGCTGCTAATATATGATCTGTGTTCTTTGAATCCAACTCTTTCTTTTCCATTTTAGTAAAGGGGGTTTTCTTTTTTGTTTGTTTTAATGGAAAATCAAACTGACACATCGTTTTGCAGCATGTTTCCCTGCTTTGTTTTGCATCGGCTTTTTATTTGGGACCAACATTTATTGGTTCGTACAGATTGTCAGGTTTCGATCCGCCTAGTAAGACTCAGCTGTGCCTCATCTTGTATAGGTGAGGAAAGCCAAACATTTAATGCTGACATTAATTGCCGAGAGGTTAAAATGCAAACACGTGGTAAATGATAAAAAGGCACGAGGCATATTGATGTTGGATCTATGAAGATATACTATATTAGCCGACCACTCCCACATCTCCAGTGGCATTTGTTAACCCCTTTCAGTTTTCTCTTTCTGCATAAACACAACCTTTAAGACACTAAGGAATTTTTAGAAACTCATTGAAATGTTTAAAACCACTTCCAGCCTTTTAGTTGAAATCCAGCTGGTTTGCCTTGCTTTGACTTTCTTAGCTGATATTGCATGTGATATATTGGCACTTTCCAACCAGTGTCTGACCACAACCACCAATCTGTGGGTGTTTCTGACAAGCTCAGATTTTTCTGGGGGGGAAAAAAGATATAACTACAGCTCTAAGCACCCAACACTAAAATCTTTTTGAATCCTACACCACTGCTGGATGCAAACTCTTTTGGTACTAACATGTTGGCATATTTTTGTTATGAAATTTAAGCATATTACATATAATGATGCACTTCCAAAAAGATAAACACTGATTTGAATGAAATCTGAGTTGTGTGGCCATCCTCTGTCCAGCTGTGGTGGCAGACACTCAGACTACTGTACTTTCCTCCCAATTCCAGTCAATGTATTTAGAGGAGATTACAGATGTGATCCAAACAAAAGACCATACTCTCTAGTGCTGTCTGACAAGTTGTCTGTAGTTGAGCAGAGAATAGATCTAGTGCTTGTAATCTCGAAGAGCATGGGTATCACATTGTCATTATGATCAGTACATTGGAATGAAACAAAAGCAAGTGCCTTGTAATGTCTTATTTTATAAGGTTCAATTCTTTCCTCTTTAGCCACCTGCTTACAGAATTATACAATATTTCATGCCATCAGATCACTCTTAAATATAGCCTTCGGATCAAGCTGGGACAGAACAACATTTATGCAAATGCTTTGACTGTGTTGATCTAGACCTGATGAGACAAAATCACGTTTATGTATTTTGCATGTGTGCTTCCAACCTGCCCATCATTTGGAATAGGATGAGATCCACATCCAGCTTTGCTCCAGGCCCACTCTATTCAAGTACACTCCTGTTTAACTTTGACATTCTTGGGTCTGTGTGTTTCCAGTAAATGGGACTGGACTTTGCCCAAAAAAACAACAGTTACCTTTGTGAGCTCTGCGCCCGTTAATGCATGCATTAATGATGTTTAAATTGTCATTTAAACAAGACTGAACGGTTTGAAGGACCTCATAGGAATTTCATTTAATTTCCACCACCTAGAGAAACCTATAAGATAGTACTGTTTCAGCCTGCTGAATAGAATAGAAACTCAGAAAATATGTCTGAAGTCTGCTGCATCTTGTACCGCTATCTTCATTGCAAGCCTTATTTTTACAAAGTTTACTCTATATCACTGACTAAATCCATACTGCTGACCGTTTATCTGTTACAGTTTAAATTACAACAAAGTTTGAATGCTCTTCATAGGCTCTTGGACATTTGTCAGCAGATGAAAATGACCTACTAATCCAACTTAACGTCTGTGAAATAGAAAATAGGAAAATTGTTTTTAGGATCTCCCAGAGCCTGTTCTAGAGAATCAGTTTCAGGTTGTCCTGAACTCCCCAAGTATGGAGAAATCACAGCAGTGAAGAGGAAAATGCAATTTGTTGAACTAGTTGTCTGTATGTAGTGTATATTAGTTAACATAATACAGTTAAATAGCAGTCAGTTAATTGTCAGTCAGATAACTGTGCCAGTAATACTGAGCCCTGCACGGTAAATCAGTTTTTCTTGCTCCTGTATGTCACATTGCGCTTATAGTCTGTCTGTTTTTTTTTTTTTTTTTATTTGAACATGTCATTACGCTTTGAATATGATTTTCCCATGAATGAAAGTTTAGAGTAAAGTTTAAAATAAAGAAATGACAGCTCTAGTCCGTTCATATCTTTCTAAACTCGTTCAACTCTTGCCCAGATCTGGATGGACAAACATGGACAAAGCTGAAGCGCAACACGGCCCCTGCCTCTTAAACCTCTAACTCTCCCTTGAGGTTTCTGATTAAAATTGAATATTTTGAAGGAATTTGATTAGTTGATTATTAAAGTAGAAATGACTTTTTTTTTTCTTTTCGGTATATTGACGGTCTTTAAGCCATCTTTCACTTTGTATTAATCCTTGTCAGTGTAAAAAGAGATGGTTTGCTTTGTGAAAATGTATGATCCCACCTAACTTTACTGTAGATACAAAATTACTTTGTCCATCTGATCTTGATAATTCTCGATTTGTCTTCCATCTTGGTTAAGGAATACATCCCAGGACCTGATATTGAGGCTAGAAAGATCCTTCTGCACTATGCCAGCACCACTAGGACACAGCAGCAAGCTTCTGCTCCAGATTGTCTCGCTTTCTTCAGTGGTTTTGTTTCATGTTGTGTTGTATTTTTACAGGCTCTTAACGCACCAAAGTACAAAAGTCCTTCTCACCATGTGTGATATTACGAAATGAAAAGCATAGTTTTAAACATATAAGCCCCGGGCTGCAAAATGCCAAAGTGCTTCATGGCAGCCAACTGGTGGGTTCATAATTTGGAATAACACAGAAAGTTAAGTTTGTAATGCTGTCAGTGTCACAAGAAACATGTCAAATGTCAGTGTGTTCTATGTTCGACTATTAGACTGTACCCGCACAAACAGGCAGTACACACAGAGCGCGCTGTGCAACCTTTAATTGCTTGAGTTGTTTTGCAGGTCAGTTTAAATTTGTAAGAGGGTACTTCAGGTTTGTTTCTGCAAATCTGTGTGAAGGCTTCCAAGTGTGTTCATTTAACTCATTGGGGGGTTTGTCCCATTTGGAGTGTTTTGGCCTACTTCATTCTGCTTTGTCTCCATGGGAAGAGGTCAAAAGCCAATAGAGAGACACGAGTCATAACTTGTTTTGCACTTTGGCCAAATTGCCTGAGCAGTGGCCTTCTCTGCGAAGCCTGAATGAAACATTTTGGACTGGATGGAAGTCGAGTATATGTTTTTAGGTGTGTGTGTTATTGTGTGTGTGAAACCTTGTCAAATTATCAAAGCTGATTCTGTATGCTTGTAATTTTAGATGCAGTTAAACTAGCATACTAAAAAACGGATCTCATATACTAAAACAAATACAAAAATTGGTTTTGAAATATTGTTTTTGAAACATTTAAAGATTACAAAACCTAATCACAAAATGTACTGTGAATTTGATACAAGCAGTTATTATAATAATGTTATGTATATGTTTACTTACAGGCCAAAGATAAGTTTTTAAATACTTTTTTCACACCATGTTGGTCCTAACACTAACACGGTTGCTACTTTTTCTCCTTTGTGTTTTCATAAAGTAAAATAACAAACGCTAAAACCACAACCAAATTTTAAAAAAGAAAACAATTCAAAATTAAATCTATTCTGAAATTACTTTAATTTGAAAAAATGTATTTTTACAAATTTAGCTTTTTTTTTTCCTTTTTGAGCCTGAATGTATGATGTTTGGCCTCTTAGACCAATAATAAAAGTAGATAACCTCACTTGTCTTTTTTCTAATACTTCTAGGAGGAATGTTTCCTTAACCTAGAGGCTCCCATTACTAGGGTCTGTGGTTATGACACTCCCTTTCCTCACATCTTTGAACCCTTCTACATCCCAGACAAGTGGAAGTGCTTTGATGCGATAAAGAGGATGATCAACTACTGAACCCTTTTCAGGTAAAAAACATTGAACTAATTTATGAAGGGACATTATGTAATTTTCATTCATGTAGGGTATAATAAGCCATCCGAGCCACTTCTCTATAATTAGCAATATTTATTCCAGTAATGCTGTTGAAGACATGAAAGGAGGAATTAACTATGACCTTAAAGAGAGAGAAAGAACCATCATTTGTGAGAAAACTGAATTTAAACTTTTTTGTCTGAGCCTAGAACTGCACATATGCTTTATTCTTACTAAGACTTTACAGGATAACGCAAAGGTCCCCTTCCACATATTATGCAGTATTATGTGCATTTGTTGTTATGATTTATTTTCCTGCTGACATTGGTTTGTATTTGTCAAAGGGAAATGGAAATTACTGCTAAATAGAGATAATAAAAATTATAAATGTATTAAACAATAAAATCTTGCTGGCTGTACAGCAAAAAACAAAGGACACAAGGATATTATTACTTTTGCACTGTTAGCACTGGTACAATTGTTCTTTTGTGGCTATTTAATATGGCACTCCAGGAAATTAAGTAGAAATTAAATATTGCATAAGATTAGTAGACTTGAGAAGGCTCTATTGTTCCAAAAACTCTAGAGCCTTCACTCCCCACAATAAAACTTGATGCTTGCTACCTACATGCACGGAGTAAAATTTCCCATGACTGGAGCATCAAGTAGAAGGGCGTGAAGCTTTGGACCAGTTAATCTCAATAAAGTGCCAAAGTGAAAACGGAACTTCCCAGTTGCGTTCCAGAAATAAGAAAACTTCATTCAAAAGCCCTCTGAGATTCTTAACACCGCTACTAACTAAAGTCGTGGGTGTATTATGTATCAACATTATGTCATTTGATGTCTTTAGATAATTACGTACGGTCAAACATATTAGCACCCGTGCAATTCTGCCAGAAAATGCAAGCCTTCTCTTTCGAAAAAAATATTTTCGTATTCATGTGCTTATTGTTTTAGTTTGTACTGGAACAAAACAAACAAAGAAGAAAAGTCAACTTGATAAAAATTCACACAGAACTCAAAAATGGTTTGGACAAAATTATTGGCACCTTGTGAAAATTGCTTTTCAAGCATGTAATGCTCCTGTAATTTGTATTTAGACACACTTGTGGCTAGTAACAGTTGTGGGCAACATGGTAATCACACTTGCAACCAGTTAAAATAGAGAAAGTTGACTCAACCTTTGTGTTGTGTGTCACACTGAGCATGGAGAAAAGAAAACAGTGGAAAGAAGAAAGAAAAAACAGGTGTCTGTGGATTTGAGAGATACAATTGTGGAAAAACATGGACAATCTCAAGGCCACAAGTCCAACTCCAGAGATCTTAATGTTCCTGTGTCCAATGTACAGGGTTTACAGCCCATGGCACTGGAGCCAACCTCCCTGGCAAAATTAATGAAAAATTTGTGACAAAACCACAGTCCTTCTGGGAGAATGTACTGTGGACAGATGAGACAAAAGAAGAGCTTTTTGGTAAAGGGCATCATGGCACTGCTTACAGAAAAAAGAAATGAGGCCTTCAAAGAAAAGAACACAGTCCCTACAGTCAAACATGGTGGAGGTTCAAAGATGTTTTGGCGTTTCTTTGCTGCTTCTGGCCCTGGATTATGACAATTATGCCCTGACAATGTATCAACGGTATCATGAAATCTGATGATTACCAAATAATTTTGATGCGCAACGTAGTGGCCAGTGTCAGAAAGCTGCGTCTCCACCAGAGGTCATGGGTCTTCCAGCCGGACAATGACCCGAAACACACTTCAAAAGCACTCAAGAATGGATACAAACAAAGTGCTGGAGAGTTCTGAAATGGCCAGCAATGAGTCCAGATCTGAATCCCATAGATCACCTGTGGAGAGATCTCAAAACAGCAGTTGGGAGAAGACTTCCTTCAAATCTCAATGACCTGGAGCAGTTTGCAAAAGAAGAGTGGACAAAAATTCCAGTAGAGATGTGTAAGGAACTCATTCATGGTTACAGGAGGCGATTGATTTCAGTTGTGTTTTCCAATGGGGGGGCCACCAAAAATTAAGTAAAGGGTGCCAATAAATTTGTCCAGTGCATGTTTTGGGTTCTTTGTGAATTTTTATCAAGTTTGACTTTTCTTTTCAGTTTTTTTGTGTTGTTCCAGTGCAAACAATAACAATAAGACCGTGAATACCACAACATTTGCAATTGGAACAGTTTTCGAAGTGAAGGGTTTCATTTTCTGACAGAATTGCAAGGGTGCCAATATTTTTGGCCAGGACTGTATATGGTTTTAGAAAAAGAATTAATAGCATTGTTTTAGCCAGTATGTGATGTGTAGTAGCTTTTAAAGAATAACATTTCCCATCAATCCTGTGAATTCACGATCTAAACGTCACAGCTTGACGGAAGACGAGTCAGCATGTCGCATCCAGTCCAAACATGTCTGGGACAGAGAGGACTATGTAGTGTTGTTTTTACACAGCAAAGATTACAGCAAAAAAATGTAAAGAATTTCTTTCGAAGAGTGCGTTGTTAAACCTTTATAAGGTTTAGATTTTTTTTTTCTGTCATGCAACAAAGTACCTATTTAGATTTAAAGATGTGGTCAGTTAATCCAAATGAATCATTTTGATCTCGGTGTTACTGACATTTGCCCGAAGGTAAAAATACATTTTATTGTATATTATGAAGGTCAGCACTGCCACTGTGAGACAGGCGCATCACTTTAGACATCCTACTAGTTATTTGAATGCAAACACGGGAAAAAAAAGGTCCTGAAGGTGAGTCAGTCTGGGAGAACCTTCCCCAGGGGAAGGGGAAGTCCCTACAACTAAATCCATAGAACATTTTTGTCCAAAAGCATATTTAGACACACAGACACACACAGTTTTAGACCTATTTTAATTAATTCTGTGGTTTTCAACTGATGTAATTTTCTGATATATATTGACTAATTTTTACACCCCTAAGTTTTATCATATTGCCATCAAATTTTAGTCTAAAGGTTATAATTATCACTAAACCTGCTGATTATTTTCTCACTTTGTTGGTTGATGTTGTATGTCCATAAACGGTAAAACAAATGTTTTTTTGCTAAGCTATACTTGTTCAATATAATTATATACTGGCACATAATATCCCAAAGCATTTTTCTATTAGAAAGGGAATGTAATTTTTGCTAGAAAAAATATTTGAAACTACTATCAATGTTCTTCGAAATTGTTGGATTTTAATTTGCTCAATCAATTAATCAGTTAAAAAAAGTGTACTGTTTGACCTTTATATTTCATTTTTATATGTTAGACCTATTGTTTATCAATTGCAAAGAAACAGCCACATCTGTTTAAATACTCCAGCCAAAGTGAGCAGGCCATATCGCAAATTATACACATTAAAATGTCAGTACTGCAAAAACACGTTTTGCATTCCTGTAGTGCTTCAGCGACCACCAGAAATGAAACTGTTTATTCTACCAATAGATTTTTTTTTTTAAACATTTAACATTCGGAGAAACAGTGTAATTGCATTTTCCATAAGCCTTTTGAATTGTCCTCAACAATGCACAATTTCTGTGTCTTGTGTCCAGAGGGAAGTGACAGAGTGGACAGTATCTGAATGGACCAAAAAAGAAAGGGATTCATAGGCCAACTAGCAAAATATTTAGAACAGTACAACACTTAACCCCACACGCCTTCGGTGTGCAAAGGCGTGTGTTTAATTTTGTGTGGACATGCTTCCCTGACACTAAACCCTACCACTGTGAAGCTTAAGTGTTTTGTATTTCAGAAGCATCTGTTTTGGGTACATTCACACCTGTATTTTGAGCTGCTGAGTCATAATCAGACCACCCAAGACAGGTTCAAGTGCCAAATGTTAACAGGGCTTGTCGTGTCAGTGGATGTGCCCCACTGAGTTGTCTGACCTCATGCTGCTACACATGTCTCATACCGTTGGTTGGACTATTGTCTTTCATTAGTTCTAAAATGTAGAATAATACTATGAGACGGGGCAGTAAGCCTGCTAGACGTTTTCATATTCCCCTTTTGAATAACCAGTGGCATCTTGAGTTGTAGTTATGGTTATTAAAGTGACAGAGGATATTGTTGCATTACTTAATTGAAGTTAACATGTTAGCCACAGCTTGCCATCTCCATCCAGCTAGACTTTTCATTTTCTTCTACCATTTACTGTGGATTGCCAGGTTTTTTTCACTTTAACTTCATGAACTTCTCTCCTCTTCCAGAGCAAAGTTCTGGTAGCCCTGAGCCCCCAACATCCAACCCCTTCCCCATTTCCTGTTCATTCATCCAGTCAGTGAAGAACAGCCAGGAAAAGACACTTTGTTGATCATCCAATCAGGAAGCAGCATCCAGATGTGTTCCATGTCCCTCTGTGTCTTCCAGCAGCTAAAAGGCTGTTACAGTACCTCTGGATTAGGGAATCTCATTCTGTTGCAAGGGGGAAAAGAACTTGATCCATTCTAGTTGATGAAACTCTACTTTGGCTTCAAAAATAATGCACACAATTTTATTTTCTCTAATAATAGATAAAAGTTAGATACTGTGAAGATATATGTACTTGATTGCACATGTAACTGTCTGTGCTGTTACCTTTGATTGACTGTGTCTTTTATTTAGTTTGGCTTCAGCTAAGACATACTGTATTAATATAATGCATATGGGGTTTTAAAGGAATAGAAATAAAATCTGAATTGTTTAAAACATATGGTCTGGTGATTTACATTGCTTTTAAATTGTTAGGATATTACTGTGATGTTGGCAGGAAAACCAAACAGGTTACATGTCCTATGGGGTTGCTACTGGTCACAGGGTTAAGAGAATTATTTACAATACTGGCAGAGTTTGCATATGATCTTGTGATGAAACAATGGGACTTTTACAGAAAACTCTGCTCTGCTTATGCTTCCATTATTAGATGCTGAGACGAAATAATTGTCCTCAACCTCTCTCCAACTGTGAGTCTTGTCTATGTGTAGAGAACACAAGTGTGTTTACAATGTGTGTGTGTAGAATCGGTGACAGAAAAAGGTTAATTTTAAACATCCTGTAACAAAACCAAAAAAAAAAATAACTTGGGAACACCACTATAAATCACAAGGAAATTTACAGCTTTGTAATGTTTCAACAAAAACATACTGTGAAGACGATGTGAAACAAAACTATGTGGTGTAGCCACATATAATGGCAGTATACAGTTAACATTGAAGAACTGAGACACAGCGAGAGGTGTGCTGTGTCCATCCCCCTTACACCATTCATGCTTTTAAATAATGTTATCCGGTGTAATAGTAACATAATTTCCATCAACATTCAGGAAAATAATCTTATCTACGAATCAAGAGTATAGTGGCACCACACCTCTCTGAATTCTAGTGTTGAGATTCCTAAAGAGGGTGATCAAGAAAGTTAGCAGGTGTAGTGTGGATCAAATATGGGAATATGTACATGCACATCTTTCTCTTTTGTGACACACTTGGTAGTATTACCACTAAGCTGGCCTTGTACAGTAGCTCAGTGGCCCATATTGTTTCGGTCACATTTCCAGCCTTTTGTCAGATTGAACCCAGCGGCATTTGCAAACATAAGACTGCAAGGTAATTCCTCCCTTTTCAGGTGCATTATTCTCCCTGATAACCAGAAAAACATCTTCCGAACAGTACAGCTGTAACTTTAGCCTGTCACACCATGTTCTGAGTGTGCCCTCTACAGCTTTTGTAACTGTACGCCAGTCGTTCACATTGTTAACGTCCCCTGGTGATTTTTAATGTTGTGGACAAGGGACACCATGGGAACATTTAAATGCTGCCTTAATCAGCTGTTGTCAGAACACAAAGTTCCTCGTAGCTTGCAGCACACGGGGCTTGTAGCCACAGAATTCCCTTAGTGACCCGTGTCAATTACACCGGTTAGTATTACTGTTGTGGCTGTTTGGTGCATAGGCCACACAGTACATAACAAAATGTGATCCAGTACAGTAAAGAAATACTTCACACAGTTCTCCTTAAATAAGCCTCCTGTAGTTGTTTCATTGGTAACTGATGATGACCTTAATATCATGGAAAATGCTGCTGTCCTTTAAAACTGTGCTCTGGATCTTGTTCCTGCTGGAGTAGAAACACAGTTCAAGCTCATCAGCCAGTCGAATATACTTTACAATGGAATTCACAAATAAATTACTGCTGGTATATTTGTTTCATGTAGAAACTCCTTACAGTATAACTTTCAAACATTACAGAACAGTCTAAAGAATTGTAGTGTAATATTAAATGGTTTCATACCTTTCCTGACTAGGGTATGTTTGTGTGATTGCAGATATTGTGGGCCTGTGTGCATTAGGTAGAAAATGGCAACAAGCTTCTGCCCCTGTGAAGCCGTGAGACTTGTGATGTAATCATCCACAAGTGTGGCCTGTACTTCATTTTAGACAGTTTAATGTCTTTGAATTGGCCTGTGTCTTCCTCTGTTCTGCTGTCTTCCTTTCCGTAAACCACCACATGTCCTTGCTCCTCTTCCTCATGCAGGCTGTTGACTTGGTGCAGTGTTTGGCTGAGCAAAAAGTACAAGAGTGAAATGTGCAAAAAGTAAGAGTGTATAAACTTTCCGAACGGACTATTTACAGATGTGAAAACTGATAACAGTTGATGAATTGAAGTACTGTATTTTAATAACTTTCAAATGTGAGACTGTGAGTGAAAAACAATGAGTTTATTTTGATCAAAAACAACATTGATCATTGTTGAAGTGCCACTCATATTTTACAGGTTTAATTGGGCAAAATGGGGCATTATTTGACTGGTATTTTAACTGCTTGTTGAGCAGCTGCATTTCTCTCTGGATTCCATCAAGTGTGCAGTAAGGAGTCAGCTTTGCATATTGACAAACTTGGAGCCTTAAGTTTCTAAGAGAGTGTTGACACAACCTAGTTGACTTTTTCAAGGGCTGTATAGTACCTCTTTAAAGTGCTTCAAAAATGTGCTCCTTATTTTCTCAAAACATTATAGGAAGTATTGTTACGAGTTTAACAAGGATATAATCTAGCGTAATAATACTAATGCTACTCACTCACCGCTGTCGTACTCAAAGCCTACTTGAGGCATTTCTTTAGTCCAAGCTTTTTTTTTTTTATTCATTCTCTCATCAGTACAGCATGTTAGCACATAAAAGTGGAAACTGTTGTTTTGGCAAATTTAAACTTTAACTTACTTATTTATTCCCTATTGCATATTTTCTTCATGTGCCAGTTTTTCCTTTAATGTTGTTTACAAGTCACGTGTTGCTTTTGACAGTTGTCCAGTTGCTGGCATTTACCATGCACAGTATTGATGCTTAGGGTTAATTACTCCTCGTGTGGTTTAAACAGGAAGTGTTCGATACAATAACCTGCCAATAAAAAATTTACTGTACAGTGGAGGCACGTAAGACAGACCAGGTTAACCAGATGGCTCTTACCTCAAGGTCTTCGCTTTTAGTTTTCGTCTAAACTAAAAGCCTCGGCACAGACAGAGGTGTGGAAATGAAGGGAAATATAGCACAAATTCTATGACAAAATGGCTTCAAGTCAAACCTGAGCGCCAGAGAGAGCCCCGTGGTTTCAATGCAACACAGCCATCTGGAAAATCTTCTGACACTATCATGAACATTACTCAGTTTGTACTTTTGGCTGTTTCTTTGTGTTATTTGGAAATACTGTTAGTGAATAGCGATCAAAGATGTGTCCTGCATCGTGCTCAACTACCTAGTTTTCTGGAGCAAGTGCTTCCATTATATCACTTTGCAAATTATTTGTGAGATGAAAAGAACTTTTGTGAGCAGCACAATAAAATGGCATCACGGATGGTTTTCTAAGTGCTCAAGTAATATGCTCTGCTACTAAAGAAAACCAGTTGGCAGCATGTCTTCAGAACTGGGACTTGTAAAAAAAAAAAATAAAACCTTTGGAGTGGTTGGAACTGAACTGTTGTATTTCATGGTAACATTGACCAGACCCTATATGCAGGACACACACAGTTTATCACCACGTAAGCTTTCAAAGGGGAATGTTTGTAAATGTCTTCTTTGATTGACCCAAAGCAGCAGTGTAATAGATACTGTTCTCCGTGCTGGATGTTCTCTCGCTCTTTCTCAAAATTGCAGAGGTATTTTGTGCGCCCTGCTAAGTCTGCCAGTGTGACATCTAGGAGAGAAGTTGCTTCATGTGAAATCAGCAGCCCCAGGCAAAAGGTTCAAATGGCTGATCACATGTTAAGAGAAAAAAAAAAACAAACAGTTCTACTAATCAGCAAGTAAAGTCTCCGCTAATACTTGAAAAGTTTCAGATAGGGTTTTCTGCACTCTGCACACCCAACCCTGGTCAGAATGTAAAGATAAATTCACGTCTGTGATTTTGGTCTGGGTGAAAGCAGGGCCTTTAACCATGGTGGTGAGGCGGGCCCTTCCTTTGGGTGGGGTGGCAAAGATGACCTCTGCATGGTAGCAAGGCCATAATAGCATCTGTGCTCTGACAGTGTGTCATTACACACTATATTTACATGAAACGCAAAAACTAGGGGTGGTAGGTCGCGACGTAAAGCTACAGGGGGTGAAGATGCTCTGGTCCATGTCAAACCATACAACCAGAGATTACTGGGGATTATAGAACCACTTAGCCTGTAATGTGGCCTGCTGTGCATTTTAATGGTTGCCTGGGCATGTTTTACAGCATCATTACACACTTGTGCGATTGCTATGGTTGTATTTGTTCAACATCTACCAGATTATTTTCTTACTGGTAATAGGTACAGCCTGGGATAGTTTGTCCTGTGGTAAAAGTGGAAAATCATAATGATAGTAAAATAAATATGTGGTGAACAGAAAAATGCTGGTCAGTTATGGAAGGCGGGCATTTTAGTTCAGTATCACAGTTTGTTTATAGCCCTTTTCTTGCATTGTTGCAATAACTGAATTACGTACCCATTCCTGAGAAACATGTCAAACACCATCAGTAGTTACACCATATCAACCTGCACACCTTTTTTATTAAAGTTGTTTATTGCCATATTTATATTCATTCATTTCAAATCAACTCACTTCGTTAGCCATGCAGAAAAATCCTCCAACGTTTTCATTGATATAAAATAAATATAGCCTATTCATTCAAATATCATTTCTAAGTATTAGTCTGGAGCAATTGGCACAAATGATCTGACACTTGGTAAACTACGATATATTTAAAATTGCATTAACCAAAGGCAACATCCCATATGCTAAAAACATTATGCTAAAAGCATTTTTGTTAATGACCTGACAACATTAGCTGGGTTCTCATAATTAGATATTTTCAAATCATTCTAAACTGCTTCCACACTCGCGCATATAATACAATCAAAAAGGTCAAAATAAAAGTTTAGTTTATACCATGTTCCTTAACAGACCTACTGTATAGTTTTTGAAAGTTCTGTTACTTTGTGCAACTACACTTGTTTCCTGTTTTGCATAGTTAACAGGTATCGATTGGACCGTGCCACAGAGGTCTCCTAGCAACTAATTTACACATTTACACAAACATTATTTCCTAGTAAAATATTCTGACTCTTTTTTTAAGCTAATTAGTTGCTTATTTACATATGCTGGACATCGCACCACTTTCTGAATTGTTATCCTTTCAAATCATGTTTCTGTCCCCCTACCACATGTAAGTCCATTATTTACTCTGTTTGGGTCTCCACAATCTCCTGAACTGCCAATAGTCTATGTTCACCAGAAAGCAGCCACTTGCTGCCCCTGGAAAAAACACTGTGCCAGCAGTGAGGGTGAACCAAAACAAAGTTGCATGACAGACAATTAAACAATGAGCTGAAACTTCCAGTGTAATGTGATGCTAAGCCTTTGTTGGACTTTGAAAACAGGTAGGCTATTTTAGACTATTAATATTGTATTTTACAGAAAAGAATGGTGTCATAATGCAATGCTAAATCCTATGTCTATAGGCCAAGATTAAACCTCTGAGCCTCCAAATATAATATTGAATGATAAATCATATGTGTATTTGTGTATAAAAGCACATATTGCAGTGTTTGCCATTAAAAATGACGGGGGATGGATAGAGAACCCTGGCTGTTTTTGTTCCATCTATCCAAAGCCCCATTACCCCATCAAACACTGACTGTACCTGCAAGCAGTGTTCATGCACACACCGGTTCATACACATTTCTACCCATAAAGCATCTACTACATGTTCACAAATGCTATAAGACTGAAAGCGTTCCCCCGTACAGCAAATACTGGGTTACCGAGCTGTGCTCCACATCACTTAAAAATCAGAGCACTTACAGCGCTAAAACACCAAATACAAAACACATGTACATCTGCCTGTCAGACAACCAAACTTTGCCCTCACACACAAATGCTGGAAATTATAAACTGAATTTCTGTCCCTTCATCATCAGCATCTATTACTTTAAAAAAAAAAAGTCAGGCAACTGTGTGGTTTTAATTTTGACTCTCGGGGCTGACAAATGGTTGCTAAGGAGAGAGGGAGGAGGGATAGACACAAACACCCATGGTCCACGAGGGTGACTGTGTACCAATGACATCCCGTCTGACACAGAGAGTAGCTCGGTTTCATCTGAAGTACGTAAGTGGTGCTAATTTGTGTGGCAATGAAATAATTTCCGGCCCTAATTGATGGAGCGCTGCATGTCAGGCTCACACACTAACACCCTCCCTGGCAAACATGGTCTGTTACCAAGTCACGGATGATACTTGGTTCCCCACAAAACAAGAGCAACATTTCTATTTTCTAGCTTGGTGGGAGCAACACATTATTGTCTGAAAGTTGATACTACACAAATGCGTACCATCTGTCCAAGTCTGACTGTGAAGGAAACATGTTTGTAAAGCTCCAGCTTGGCGTTGACTGTTATGGACCCAAAAGGCCTTTGGTGGAGAAAGTGTCATAGTTTATGGTGAGATTATGTCATCATGTGTTGCAAAGGAAACATATTTGGTTCTGACACTTTGGTGCTAACACTCTGGGTATTTTACAACAGATAATTAAGTCACTGATAGATGCAGGTTACTTAATCGTGCTGTACCGACAGAGGAAAAGTTGCATGGTCTCTGACTACTGTGTGATTTTCTTTCCCTCGTATTTTCACTGGATCCATTGTTTCAGCGAACCTCTTAGAGAAGGGACACAGAGGATAAAAAGGTTTAGTCAGTGTTATAGGGACTAGAAAAGAAATCACAAAAATAAAGACCAAGATTGAGGTAAAATAATATTTAATAAAATATCTGAGTAAATTATACAGTAAACAGAGTGCAGATGGTTTGACATAACATCATGTTTGAATCCTCACCATTTAAAGCTGGGCTATGCTTGGATGCCCCCAACAGCAAGTCACCTTGCTGTCATGTGCAACATATCTAACCCTGAGATGCACTAATGCCTTTTACCATGTTTGAAATAATGTATTCCATTACCTGTGTAGCAGCAGCTAACTGTGTGAGAACATTGTCTTTAATATGTACTGCAATATATTTTCGCAGTATAAGTGGTTGTGATTTTGGGGGCTGTGGTGATTAAATCTTAACCGAAGAGAGTGTGACGTCCATCTAGGTGCTACGTTTGGTAAAGAAACCGGCTTGTGATGATATAATATAATGCAATGTTACTAAATGCAACCTGTTTTAGTATTTGCTTATGGTTTCTGAGTGAATTTAACTGACTTATTTAATGCATTTTACTCCACATTTTATCACCTAAAATCTATATTACGTGTCACTCTGTCGACACAATTTTTAAATTAACATATGAATTAAAAAAGTGTGTTTGTCTGCACATTTATGTTTGCATTGCTTAGATTAGAAGTGGTGATCATATCAGGCTTTAAATGATTTCTTTTTGTAGCTAGTTGTACAACATGCATCTTTGATAAATAAAACCTCTGAGGATTTGTGCACAGGATTTATTCATTTTACATCAGTATTGGGTCAAATACATACATTATACATACACCTACTGTGATTAGTTATTTGATGTGTTCGGAAATTTCTTTCAGTTGTTTCAAGTCATTAAGCCCAACGCCTTCAGAGGTCTGGCACAGCCGGTAGCTTCTTTGCACCAACATTAAC
Source organism: Channa argus (assembly GCF_033026475.1). NCBI lineage: Eukaryota > Metazoa > Chordata > Actinopteri > Anabantiformes > Channidae > Channa > Channa argus. The sequence continues at coordinate 20,860,864 of NC_090203.1, forward strand.
AAAAAAATCTGTTTAAATAATTGTACATAAATACAAATTATTGGGAGGTGAAGCCAATCTCCAAGGTCTGTAAGAAGACTCATGTAGCTGAGAGGACATTTGTTATGGAGCTCAGAAACAAAACCCATCATGGCACAGGTCTGCCATAAACTGTTTGCTGCTGAAATATGAGTGTCACTGTTTAAGCTTTACATTCCCATAGACTGAAAGACTGTCGTCCAAGCCCCTGTTCCAAAATTGACACCCATAAGTTCAGCTAAAGTTTGCAGCTGGCCAAAAGCCTTTTGGTAGTTGTTTGGCCACAGTGACCACAGGTATGTTTTAAATTCAAAAACTATACTGTTAGACGCAGAAATGGCAGCATTATGTTCTGAGGCTCTTTTGCTGCCAGTGGACATGGTGCATTGCATTATTCCACAGAGTGGATGGAATAATAAAGGAGGAGCATTACCTCAGAGTTCTTCAGTTTAACCTCAAACTATCAGCTAGATGGTTGAAGCTTGAAAACACTTCGTTGCTCCAGCAGGGTACTGCCTCCAAACACACATCAAAGATGGCTGTGGAATGAATGAAGCTTTGTGAATGGCCTTCCCAAAGTCGTAACCTCAACCATATCAAAATATTTACACCATGCTCAAAAGTCAGGTCTGCAAAACCAACAAGTTTAATTGAACTCTATCAATTCTGCCAAGAAGAGTGGTCAAAATCCCAACCAGAGTTTGGCCAAGAGCCTGCTAATGGTGAAACTTGCTAAGGGCCATTTAAGTGAATTTTAATTGTTCTATTTGAGCACTGTTGACCTTTTATGTATAACTTTGAGTCTGTGTTGAAGTCAGAAATTTGTGTACAAGATTAATGGGGTTTTCATTTATCGCAGATTGTTGTACATGGCAAACACACATCAAATTCATTCAGATGGTGAGTCCAGAAAAGCAGTTTCAACAGATTACGAAAGACTCTCCATTCGGTGGTCTGCTCTGTGGTCCCTCATGAAGTATTCATAGTGATCCAGTCAAGTTTTATGATCACAACTGTACAAGCAGATGAATAATCAGGTCAGTATTTTCAAACAGGCGGATTTTGCAAATTGCATCTGAAGCGGCACCTGCCAGTGAACAAATTTACTTTTCAAGAATGTTTCTTTTTATTCTTTATTCTTGTTTGTAGGTGAAAACATACTTTTATTGTGTTTCTTAAGTTCTATATTTTCATTCTTAAACTACAGGTACATGTTTGGACAGTGAGAGACTTTTTTATAATTTTGGGTATGTATGCTACCAGAAAGGATTTGAAATATCACAATCAACATGTGCTTTAAATGTATGCTGTCAGCTTTAATTTAATGGTATGATTGAAAATACTGGGTGAACTGTGTAGAAATTACAACCATTTTTATGCAATCACTGAGTGAAGTCTGGATCCACAGATATACGCAGAGGCTGGGCTCCTTCCCTGGTGATGCTTGCCAGGGCTTTACTGCAGCTGTCTTCACTTCCTGCATGTCACCAGGGAAGAAAACAAATATATATGGACCTAATGTGTAATGCCATCGCTTTTCCTATGTGCAAATACCACGAGAAAAGAAGTATGCACCTGTATCCCCATGAATAATTAAACAAATTATCAAAGCCTTTGCTGCACACATATAGTAGGTCCACACACAATTTTGACAGACGTATGAAACGAATCAAAATTAATGTCTCACTTTGTCTCCTCTGTCCTTATTTAATTGCTGTTTGACTGATGTCGGTTTTGGTTGTTTACTTCAATACCTGGCTGCAAAGGAACTTTTCTTTGGGATAACAATAAAGCTGAGTTGAGTTGAATAAATAACTGTCACATGTCCACGTCATTTTTTTTTTTTTTTTTTTTTTTTTTACAACAGAATCAACTGTTTTAGTTTAGTTATAAAGGGTTTTAGCTTTTGTAACTTGAATTTAGAGTGCTGAAAAGTAAACCTAAATAAGTTTGATTAGGATTTGGAAAGGGTTCTACCTTTCTAAGCAGATTCAAAACTGAACTGGGATGGGGGGAAAAAAAATCTGATGTTCTCTACAAATAGTTTTTTAATGGGTGCAGTTTACGTCTTGATTTCAGCACATTCATCCTAGAGGCTTGTTTGATACAGCCACTGAGCAGAGCCAGAGTGGGAATTTTTCAAATTCTATAGTGGCTTTAAATCTGAAACTGTCACAATTCCCTTTTTTCTAAAAAATTCTTTTCCATCCTGTTGGCTACTCCCACTGCTTTTAGGAGAGCGGCTCCTAATAATTTCACAGCTTCAGCTTCGGGTTACTGATGAACAGAATTAAGTGGTGTTGAAATCCCTTTTGTGTTGAACTGTTGGGTCAGATGTGAATGACCAGGTTTTACATGTTTAAAGTATATGTATGCGTGTACACGGTGTCATTCAGTGAACTATCTGCTGTGTGTGGTCAGCTGCTGCTGACTGCGCAGCAGCTGGTTGGAGAGAAGTTCAGGATAGGTATAAATGCACGGATGTGCATGATCAACTGGATCCACTGCGCTTCATCTCTATCCAACATTTTGATGTCCATCTGTGTATAACACTAACACTGAGAAGGACAAGTGTAGGCCACTTGTATCACTCTTAACAAAATCATGTTTGGATTTCAGTACAACAGCCCAGATTTATATTTGTAGCTGCATCACTTTTTGCATTCCAAAAGATAAAGAGTTTCCTCAGCTGAAACTGACGCATTTGAGAATGTGTAGTTAATCAATTCAGACATTATCTACAAATGGTGGAAAAGGCAGAGTGGGAGAGTGCGATTTACATTAAAACATCAGTCTTATTTAAGGTTTACTTCATCGTGTGCAGCTGTAGTAGCTCCCACATCAGTGCTCACACAGTGAAGATTTTTATGACAAATTTTGACAGTGCCCAACACTCATCACTAGAGTATTATTAAAGTCCTATTAAAATAACAGTTTGTTATAATGTTAGTGAATCAGTAGCTTACAATAGCAGCCCAACCAAACCAATGAAACAGCGGGGTATCGACACACGACTCCCAGTTAGCCTCCGAGTCAAGCTTAAAAATATGTTGTTATGTTTTGAATCGTTTTGCTGGCCACATGTTTCCACAGTTTGAACATGCCAAGTCGGGACTTGTGGCATGGCTTCCATTCTTCAGCCTTTGACGCACTCCCTCTCGCACACTCACTTTTAAAAAACCCTTGTAGACATAGAGCATTTTAATCCACCCTTGGTTCCCAGATGTGTCAGATGTGCCGTTGAGCGGCGGTGCTGAAGGATCTCAAGGAACGCTATTTTGCAGGGAGGAAAGAAAGGAGTCATCTGAGGTCAGCGAGGGGGAAATGTGTGAACAGTAAAACAGTTCACCTTCCTGGAGGCTGAGTCAGAGCACTTCTTGCTGAGCTGAGAGTGAGGCAGAAGTGAAAGGGACAGTAATGGTAATTGATGGCAATTGACTGACCCTTACACCACTGAAAATACATTAAAGGAGTAAGTTAGATTATTACTGTCCAGCCCTTACTCAAAGAGAAATATACAAACCAGACTGTCTTGGAGAAAAATACTGCAGACTTCCATGCCTTTGCTCAATAGTGTCATACTTAGGATGTAGTGAACACATCTATATATGCGGCATTATTTGCAGTTATTTTAGTTAAAGATATTAGGCATCTCCAGAGTTTGGACATCTCACTGAGCTGAACTAAATTTAAGACCCCAGACATACTGTACTTTGGTATGTTCCTGCTAAGAATGTCTTTAACACACAGTGCCAACTTTCCTCAGAAGCATCTCGTATGAATTTGAATCTGGCACTGGTTTGTGGGGATACATGCAGCATACAGACAATATTTTTTATATAATGTATGCATACAATATCTCATGGAATATGATAGGAAAAGAATTATTTCCTTTTTTAGCAAATGTCACACATCAATGCGCACAGAAACACTGACAAAACCCATTTTAGTTATTACAGTTAACCAGTTACCATTAGTGCACATTAAGCTGCGCTGCTCAACTGGTTGTTTATTAATGAAAAACCCACAGAGAACTTTTTTACATTTATAAAGCATTATAGCATCTTTAAGCAGATTGTTTTGTTGTACAATCTCATCAAATATCCAATAGCAGAAATGAGCTTTTTTCAGCACAACACAAGGCCAGACAAACACTGTACACTGGCTTCCCAGAACAGAATAGGAAATGTAGGAATTAACTTGGATCAAACGTGAGTCAAAGTTTCCCTGGATGAATTAGAAGGTTGCCCAAAACATAACTTCAAGCAGAGTGAATATTGGCCTGGCATTCATCAGGTACACCGTGACTCAGAATGGATAAAATCAGTGAAGCTGCTTGACAGGTTAACCGTTGTCTTTTAAAATCACCACTAGTTCCATCCTCAAAGCCTGCGACCAACCAGACTTCTCTCACTGCCGTGCTCCTCCTTCAAAAAAACCAAACACACACACAAAGTCACCTTTCCAGCTATATTTGCAATTTTATCCACGACTTTCTGTCTAAATGTTTATAATTTTCCGTTTGGAAGCTTTGTTTTTGTTTTGGTATATTTAGCTATCCCTCGTCCTGGGCTCAGTGCCCGCTCGACAGACAGTCTCTAATTAGCACAGCAGAAATACATATTTAGAGCTGTGTGGCTTTGGAGACTATCTTTATTTAAGTCACCAGGGAGAACAATGGAGGAAACAATGGCCGCCGGCACAAGCAAGGTCTTTAGCATTGACTCAATGTAGATCTTTTCAGTGTGACCGTCTAGTTCAAAATGAGATACTGTAAAACAACCCACTCACTGCAAAAGCTTAAAGCAAGTTTATTTTATTCAAATGACAGAGAGATGAATGTTGTGCTGCAGAGTTTTACACACAACACGAATAGCTGTAGTACCATGTCTGGTAAGGATTTAGTTTCTGAATGTTTTTTTTTTTTTTTTTTTTTGGCACATTTGTTGCATAAATAATAATGAATAATAGCCTAAATGATGAATATTGTGGCTGCTTGTAATTAGGACAAGTGTTTGTTCCTAATCACGGGTGACACGGGTGATTTAAAGTGTAATAATAGACATTTTGGGAACAAACTGTTTTAATCTGCCTGTGGCGGTGTTGATAAGGGGAAGCTGTGTCTTGTTTAGGGTTTGTGTCTGTCGTGGAGGCAGGCCCGAGCAGGAAGCGTGGGTGTGACTGGCAGACATTTCCCCTTCGCTCCCCGCTGAGACCTTAAAAAGTGAAACTTGGATCAAAGTCTCTACACCCTGACTTGTCTGTGGTTCGCAAATGAGTAAGCAGTAGGGGACTCCAGTTCTAAAGCATTATAATTTGAGACATTAATTCCCATGACATTCACAATTTAAATGTTTATGAAAATTGATGGCTGCCACACAGTAAATAATACTTTAAATGGAGCTTAGAATTTACCCTGAATAAAAAGAGTGTCCAAATCATAACACACGAAAAATTTCAAATTATTGTCTCAATTTCTTCTCTGTGATTGTACAGCAGAAATAAAAATCAGACTCTCAAGACCGCATTCAATTCAGAAAATTTAAACACATTTATTGCCGACTTAAGAAAATGTCACTAGTATATTTGTCATTGACTTGTTATCAAAGCAGAGAGTAAATTAGTCTGCCTGACATGTGACGCTAAAAGGGATATTTTAGTAAAACATCTGTGAGAAACTGCACATGGTGGCCATTGGGGTGACAATTACTGAATTAGAGAATTAGAGAAGAGTAGCAGCCTACATGAGATGCTACACGGGTTCATAAGAGAGGATGATGATACCCTACAGTCTGAAAAATGACCGTGAGGAAGAGAATTGTGCTACCTTTTCTTCCTCCTTAACTACTGAGATGTACAATATCAGCTGCTGTAACTATGTAAGTATGTACAGAAGAAAAATATACTACATACATTTTCCAGTCAATTTTCATAACCTCATGACGAACTTTCTAAAGGGATCTATTTGTCAGGAAGTCAACAGGGGTTATAGGAAGTTTATCGGGCTGTTTCAGATGTATCTGGCTGGCTAAGCTCAAAGCTATTTACTGTAACTGAGTAAGGTGAGTAGTCATTGCTTTGTATGACCTTGTATGACATCGAAAAAGACTAAAAAGGCCATTTAATCATGATGAAATAAAAGATAGAAATAATAGCACTGAGGTTTCTGTTCTCACTGAAAAAAGCTGTACCTGTGAATCTGTATGACCTCGATATGACGTCATTAGGATTTATCCTCTGGGAGCCACGAATTGTTTATCAAGTCCATTGAATCTTTGTTGACATATTATAGTCCGAACCTTAAAAGTGGACAAGCACACCGAGCCGAGCAACAGGCTTATATTTCTGTTCGTAGAGCTGCTGGTTTAATACAGTAAGAGGCCCGAGGAACCTGTAGTCAGTCAGACCTGATCTGAATACCTGGTCAAATTACAGAGCCAGACAGTAAACACCCACACTGGCAGCAGAATCCTGCACTATTAATTTATAAGCAGAAACAACCCACACAAACACTCGGCTTGATCAAGAGAATGTAAGGCTGTCTAATCCAAACTGTGTACACTTTATTCCAAGTCTGTATCTTTTTCATTGGATGCCACAAAAGCTCTCGGTCTATATGTTTTCAGCCCTGAATGAACAACTTTGTATGTGCTGACCTGCTTCCATGATAGTATTTTAGGTTCCCATCACTCAGCAGACTGCGACACGGCCCAGATGTGTAGGTGTAAACATGCCGGTAATTAGGCCAGAACTTGCTCTGATCTCTTTTCCAAGGCGGTGACTCGCTACAGACACACCCTCTCTCTTACCAACCCCCAGCACCCAGCCACTGACCACCCCTACACCCAAGGCAAATATTTAGGGATTTAGCAATGAACCCTGTGTTAAAGACTCACAAAGTGCGTACTTTTGTTTTACTACACTGAGAGAACTTGAGAACTTACTACACTTTTCATTTATTTATTCCTGAATCTTACTGTAACTCTCAACTCCTGACTCTTTTTTATCTCTTAAGTTGTTATTTACAATATCATTAATATTAACTTACCTTGTTTATATTTGCTTCAAATGTTTTTCCTACTGTATGTAAACATTTAATTTTTTCAAAAAGAAAGATAAACTCCATGCAATTTGTGCACTTGCATGACATTAGAAAGGCTCATTGCTCGTAATGCAGTTCTTATGTCATTACCTTATCTGCCTTATGTACGCTGCATTTGCTGTTTCCTCCAAAGTTAAAGCAAAACAGCCAAACTTCAGCGTCATTACGCCAGCAACACATCTTATCTGACAGCAGAATGGCCACACACAGCTCATTTGTAATAATTAAATCTCAATCACTGAGGTCTGTTTATGTTGTCATGATGTCATAGATTACATTTTTTTTCCCGGCATGATTGTGTTGACAAAATATTGACCGGACTCAGTGAGGTCATATAAATTACAGTAAATTAATTTTGTGTTAGGGAGAGGTTTAGCATAGCCTCCCCACCCATGTTTCAATACCGCTTCTTAGAAATAATGTGATAATTTATTTTTGTACAAATAAATCATTGTTTTGTTCTTCATCTTTGAGCAACTGGAGATACAGATTTTCCATAAAGTGCAAGCGCTTTTGTGTATTTCATTATCTAGGGGCATTATTTATGTGTTGGCAAGCTGTGTAACATGGAAATCACTACATTTAAAGCAGTGGGAGCTGCTATCTTTCCATGACATTAATGAACTGCTGCACGGGAACGGATATTTCATAACAATAAGGCTAAAAAATGCAGACTTTCCTTTCTCATAAAAGGCCCATCTTGTGCTTTGTATAGACACTATATTGTTCTTTTTTAATACATCGTACTTCACTTGCTAGAAAGTATTAGAGCAAGGAATTAGATTTATTGACATTTTTTTTTAAAGCAGATATTTTAACATCTGACTGTAGGAAAAGGTAAAGTCAGGATTGCAGTGCCAGGTTTTACTAATCAGCAGCCTACAAACCCCAATCCTAAAAAAGGATTGGTAGAAATCTGTTGGTAGAAACAGATTTTTAGTTTCTAAAAAAAACTAAAAACTAAAATCTGTGATTTGTTAATTAACTGAAACATTTGCCAAAAAAACCCGACTTGTAGTGTTTTCATGTATATAAACAGTTTGACAACTGCACCACACTTAAAAATAGAGATAGGGGCATGTTTTCCACGGTTTAATCTAATCATTTGGAAACCAAAGATGCTGATTATTAAGTGGAATACTTTGCTGAATAGAGAATTTCAGCTGCTCAACACTCCAAGGTCAGATCTGGACTGCAGGCCGCCCAGTGAAGCATACACACGTGGCGCGTATAAAGCCATGCCGTTAACAGGTGCAGAATGAGGCCTAGCATTATCCCACTGAAATGTCCACTGACCTTCTGAGAACATACATTGCCTTGATGGCAGCGCATGTGTCTCCAAATTCTCCATATACTCCTCTACATCAGTAGTATATTAACATATATGCTGGCCATCCATCATGCATAGCATCGCTGATGCATGTTTTTGCACATTTTTCTGTCAACAGCCTGGTAGTGTTTTGAGACAGAGAACCCAACTTTTTTTTTTTTTTTTCTGACAACAAGCAGAAGTTATAACTCATGGTTCTCATGTTTCCACTGTTTTGTCCATCTGAGATGAGCTTGGGCCCGGAAAACTCGGCGACGTTTCACAGATTTGATCTGTGGCTTCCTCCACAGGGTTTCAGGTTGCACTTCTGGATTCAGCTGCAGATTGTCTCATGCAGTACAACCTGAAAGCTCGGAGGACCATCGCGTTATACAGTCGCCCACCTCTCGATGTAATTTGTAAAGTACTTTTTGAACACAGTGGTGAAGTTTGTGGATGCTCCTTTCATAGCAGAGATGATCTTACCTGTTACCAGCTTGTGACCAAGCTGTTAATTTCGTGTTCATTGAATACATTATAAACTGTTGAGTCTTGCTTTGCCTTTGGCCCAGTTTATTTGAAGGCATTTAGAATTCAATTTCTAAATATGAAAACTTCTTTGGGGTACCTTTTTTTTTTAGATAACTAAAGGTTCGAGCAAATAGTTTTTATTGCATTTTAGAAAGTCCCAACTTTTCTGGAAATAGGACTGGAAATTACAGGCTTGTGTCTGTCTCTCTCTCCTTCCCACTAAAATAATCTATATTAGTCATTGGACAAGTAACAATGTAAAAATGCCACTTGACCAAGTTTCAGCACACTTTTTCTCTGACTTTCCGGGGGAAGCTTTGCCTCCCTTAGCCACTCAATAGTGCTGCCTCTGATTATTGATTGTACTGGTTCATCCACTTCATCACATTAACATGACTTTAATAAGTCAGTAAATGTTCCATTTTGCCCATCACCTGTTTGTAACTTCAGTCAACCTCCTCTGTCTAACTTTGAGTTACTGTATTCGTGTTTTCCTCTGTATTCTTGTGTTTATCCACTCATACACCAGGATTACTCTCACTGATGGCTGTTTCTCATCTGCACATACCCTGTTTGACACATGGCTAAATACAGCTGAGCCACCCTAGTCTATCCTCTCCCTCCTCTGTCCTTTGCTTGACTTTAAACTTCTACTCAGAGTTTCTTTTTTTGCAGTGTATTTACAATATTTTGATCAAAGCAAATAACACCAACTGCTCTGCAGACGTCTTTTTAACGCTTGAATCTTCGTTGCTCTTTTAAGTGTGATACTGTTTATATCAGGATACACGTTTGACCTCACGCTCTCCAACATGTTCGTATAATGTACATAAGCAGGGACCTTACACACTTGGGAAATAAATGTGTATCTGCAGTGTGATTGATAGTTTGACTTTGCGGTGAAATCAGTACTTTCCCAGCACTAATCTCGAGCCTCTTCAGAGAACTTGATATCCAAAAATACTTTATTCATAAGGCAGGGAAAGAAAAATACAGCTTTAAAATATTCTCAGAGCTTGGTCTTTACCACCAACCGAGAGGATAATGTGAAAGTGTTTTTAACAGATTGTATTATTTAGCTTTATAGTGTTTTCCCCTGTCCTCCACAGATGTGTGTGCTTACCTCTCCAAGTTTCCCTTAATTGATTCTCGCCACATTCCCCAGAACTGCAGGCCAAGTAGCCGACCTGATTAAGGGCACAGGTAAGATCCAGGAAATAGTCCCGCACAGTAGTATTGTGAGAATTCAGAGCTAAGATTTAGACTCATATCCCTATCTTTCCACTAAAGTGGAAGGATAGGGACAGTGTGAGCTGAAGATAAACTCTCTCTGAAAAACTTACACTTAAAATACTGGAAAAATGAATTACCTGTGATGCCACTAATTAAAGACAGAAACTGTAAAGCTGGAGAGCACAAGTGCCAAATTCCTGGCTTTCAGTGTTCAGTAGATGATTCAAAACCCCTTTCCGAAACAGGCAAAATTGTAGCATGATTCATCGTCATAAAATGATCATTGTTGCATTAAACCCTGGTCAAACTTTGCTTCTTTTGTCAGTTTGGATTTAAAAGATTAGTTCAGCTATTCCTTCTATGCCCTAATCATGATGAAGTAGACCTGATTTGGGGACTATTAAGGTTTTTCACCGGACTTCATTGTGTCACATGACACAATGAAGTTGTGATACTGGCATTTTGCTGTTGGCACTGTTTTGCACACCTTGTGTACAGAGATAAAGTCATTTCCACAGCTGATCTGTTCATAACAACATACAATCACTTTAAAGGAGGTTGTACAGCTGGCCAACATAAGCAACAGTATATTTTGATCTATGAGGAAGCTGAACACATAATGGGAAACACGTTGATAGGAGAACATTTCAACACCAGTGTGATAAACCCCCACCATGCACCACGTGTCCAGCGTTACAGCCAATACAGATGAATAATTTTGGTAATAAATATGATTTTAAAATGCTATTAGTGACTACTTTGTCTAGATCCCCCTGTTAAAATACCAACAATAGGTTCTGCCAACCTGTGGGTGTGTCAGTGTCTCGGATGTCAGAGTCTGGCTGTCATATGATCCCCTCCCTGCTCCCTCCTCCCCAGAGCCGTGACCGCAGCCCATGCACTCTCTTAACATATATCATTTTTAAAAATACTTTAGTTGTAACCAATAGGTAGTTAATGTTACTGATTAGTGCTTATTTAACTTTTCTTGTGTCAAATCAGTTTCCAGTCTGTCTTAACATCAGATATTCATTTTAATCAAACCATTTTTTAAAAATTTTTTTTTACTCTGACTGTGCTGTATGAATGAGAATTAACAGAACAAAAGGAGGCGCGTGCAGCTGCAGCAGGTATACTGACTCAGTCTGTATCATTCAATTCTTTCACTCACCACACGGCCCGTGCGACGCGGCATCGCCTTCTGCTTTCATGTCCCACAGGAAGTGTTTCACCCTGAGATCAATTGAAGAACGATATGAAAACAGTGTTTCATTTTACTGGATGTTGCGCTGTAGCCCCTGGTTGTTAATTCACAGGTGTTCGGAGATGAACAGCAGCCATTACCACCGCACTGTGTTTGCCTTGTGGACTTTGTGGATTGCTCACCCTGCTAAATTATTGTGCTTCCTGTTTCAAGACCTTGAATAGCAACATACCGTGCAAGTCCTGTACTTGGACAGTACAGGACATGTCCTAATGTGACCTTGACAGTACCAGGCGATATGCTTTCAAAGAGTATGCCACTGATGTAATTACACACCTTTTATATCCTACTTTCATCCTTAATTCCCATTTTTGCCATCTAAAATATTTACCCAGGTCCATTATAATCACAGTGTCGCTGGTGTGGACTCTAACCTACACACAGTCAGTCACACCTACCGTACTGTATTTTCCTGCGCAGGTAGAGCAAAATTGCATCTGTGTGTCGTATCTGCCTCACCACTATTTTAGATGGTTTGAATGAGCATTACTGTCAGAGGTTTTGGTGTTATCTTGCCTCCTCTATAAAGAAGTGCACCCTATCATTTACCCCATTCCCAAGATCCCCAAGATTATAGAATATAAAAGTACAGATAGTTCTCTTGCCTTTTTTCCATTGCACTATACATATATAGCAACTATGTGCTGTTTCCTCTATATTTTACTTCTGTTATGAGGCAAAGAATTAAACAAGAACAAAGTCTATGTTTTAACATAATAACCTGCCCTAAACGGCGCCTACAGTAGTTTTTCCCCACACACACTGTGAAAATGGACTTCAAGCTAGTTGCTTGGCCCTCTGGGTATGACCAAGCATGCAGGCCAACACAGAGCTACAGCAAAACCTCAAGTGCCTTACCACCCTGTGTGTTCCTGGGTCCATCCATGTCATCCCATCGAATCCAAACGGGCAGCTGTTCCTTCGCTTTCTCTGTGATTTCAACCTCAGAGTTCAACCATCAATTGGGTTCCCATGTGAGGGGAAAAAAAAACATCCACCCCATGGTGATGTAAGCCCTAATTACGATTGATGATTTTTTCCATGGATTCTGACTAAAAACTCGCACTGTACACTTTACAGATGGACGGTATGTGGAAGGTAATGACAAATTTCAATCCCGCAAATGCATTCCAACCTTCTAATGGGATTTTCCTGACAAATGATATATGATATGACACTGATTGCTTATAATTCTCTATGATGTTGCAGCAGACATGATTTATGATCCTTTTTTCCTCAATTTCGGTGACTTGTGCATTCATCCTAACAGAGGTTTACAAATTTAAATCATATCAGTTTTGGTTGAAAACAGTGAAAACATACTGAATGTGTGGATTTTTCATTGGTTTACATTTATATATAACTATATATATTTGTTCTAGTTTAAATTTTTACTAATTATTTGAGACTGCACAAGTTACATTTTTATAGAAACAATGTTATCAAAAACTGGTGTGAGGGGAAAGGTATACCTGACTCTGTGGGGCACTATGGTATCCTTCCCCTCATTTGTTTGGTTTAACAGCTTTCAACTTTTTACAGCTCTCAGCAAGCAACTGTGTTCATTAAAATCTCTGATTAACCAGCTGTACAGGTTTGCTACCTTTCCAGCACCAAACAACAGACAATTTAGCGGCTATCTGGTGAACAGAGTGGAGCATTTAGCAGCTAAAGAGAAACATATTTCCGAGACCTGGCTGCAGACAGTGAAGGTGAACTGTCGGGAGTAGTTCGTAATAAATTGTTTGTCTTGGCTAATCAAAAGGTAGAGTAAATAGTCTGCGATAACACAGCGCTTTTCTTGCTCACTGGGAGCAACTTGTGTTCAGTGTTTTACTCACTTATACTTAGACATAAGGTCAGGGATCAAACCACTGACCCTGCAATTGATGGATGACCTCTGCCACAGTTTTCTCAAACAGCGAGTTATCACTGAAATATCAGTGATATAAAGTGACGTTTAATCCATAAATTAACTCGTTTGTGTGATGACATAAATGAAAAATTTATTTTTCATGTTAAGTATTTCTTTAAAACATAAATAAATGTTATGCAAAATCAACTCAGGTTGTGTATTTGATCATCTGAATTCAATTATTTGGATGGGTGAGCGAATACTTTTGGCAATATAGTGTATCCACCTCCTGTGCTGATCTCCTTCTTTGGCTATGTAGCAACATTCTTAGGCTGAATCTTTGTCATATCCCAACATCAAACATTGGCTTCACATAAAACATTTGAATGGCAACGATAAAAAAAAAAAAAACATCAGTCGAATATAGTTGCTTTTAAAGCTTTAATTGTCTTAAAAATTGTACTAGCATTGATTCTTAAATGAACACATGTAAATTGCTATTCTAGTGTATAATATGTCACCGTACTATGATTCATGGCCATAAGAAGACGTCATAAGGGCTGATTTTGGCTGAGGCTGATGACCTGTGAAACTCTTATCTCTGATAGCCAGCTCTTATTAATTCCTGTCTCTACACCTTTGACTTTATGAGTGACGTCTTGTGTCTCCGGCTGTGCTCTGGTGTTGACTGAAGTCCTCAGAGTCATGAATTTGTGACGATTTGAGGATGTGAGTCACAGGAGCAATGACACAGAGCCTTTGTGACATGTAAAGATGAGGAGTCTGGATTTATGTGCTATGTGCTAATGATGCTATGTGTTAAAGGCGGAATGGAGGATTATTCGTTTAAGGAATAAGATTAAATTCATATGATGCAAACATGTCCACCTGGTCAATTTGTCCTTTAACTCCTATTCATTAATTTTAGTTTGGTGCACACAGGAAAACAGATGATCACACTTTTAATCAGAATTGTTTTATCTTTAATTTTATTTGTAATTAGTTCCTGTTGATTACTTTTACTTCCTGCTCATCACTTATTATCCGTTATATGTATTGTAAAAGCATAATGCTGAGGTTATTCCGAAAGGAAAAAACACACAACTTTCACTTGCATTGTCCTCTGTGAACTATAAGCAATCACATGGTCCTGATTTCATCCACATGGATCTCATACTCCATGCTGCATCAAAAAGTCCTCTAATCCTTCCACCTCGCTGTTGTTCTAACCCCTTCACCCCGTCCCACAGTTGAAAATATTTGTTATGTAAGCCGAAGCCTTTGACATTCTTGACTGACCTTTGATGTCGATACATTAAGTTAAGTGAATATGAACGCTCCCATAGTGTAGTAATGTTGAATTCTTATAAATTCAAACTCTTAAGGCTGATGTCAGGTGACAGGGGCCTTTTAGACTTACCGTTTGAATCAGCGTGGCACCTGGTTGATCTATGCCAGACATGATCACCTTGAGATGATGTTGGTAATTTGTGCTATATAAATAAATAAAGTTTAATTGAATCGTTCCAATCAAATCAAATGAGATATTTACTTTAAATACATCTCAAACCTGAGCACAATTCATACACAATTTTTGCATAGAAAAGTGCTCTTATATCATATTGTTTTTAAACCCCTCGACCCCCTTTGTGTACACAAGCGCTTAATCAAAAAAGATGCACTCTCTCCCTGCAATGGAAGAGAGCGCACCAGTGGCTACAGTGGAGATGAAACATCCAGAGAGTGTGACACACATGTGACAGGGCTGGCATTCAAACAAAAAATAATTATGTGCTGGCCATGGCTCAGGCAGTGGAAAACAGCTTGTTCTGGTTAGAAGCTGACCGGTGTGTGTGTCCCATTGAAG
The DNA here is from genome assembly GCF_033026475.1 of Channa argus. NCBI lineage: Eukaryota > Metazoa > Chordata > Actinopteri > Anabantiformes > Channidae > Channa > Channa argus. Next base: position 20,876,043 of record NC_090203.1, read on the forward strand.
CCAAAGCCCTGAAGAATCGGCAGCAGTCACACCATTCACAGCGTGACTTTAAAACAACTCATCTGTCCGCTTAGCGTCTGGTCTCCAAAGCGATAAACAAGCCCAATAAAAGCAGCATCGGTCGGAGAGTTTGTGCATTAGCAAAGTACTAAGAGCTGACAACAGGTCACACTGAAAAAGACAATACATTTTGTGAACCAAAGACAGCTTTGTTTGCACCATTCCCTCCTAACAGATGAGTGACTGCACTTTCGGAAAATGCAGAGGTAAGCACAGCATGTCTTTGTGTGTGCAGAAGATACATTTCACCATATGGATCACATATTGTTTGACTACAGACTTAAAACCAAATATCGAGGTGATCCAAGAAACAGATCTTTATTCTCTCTCAACCAGTCACACACTGTGATAATGAGTTCAAGGCCTACAGCATTTTAAAAACAGAGAATAGATAGCATTTGTCCAACATCACTCCAAGAAATGTGTTTTATTCTTTTTAGTGCTATGCATCAATTGTTTGAATTTGCCAACTGAGATTCAGTCTTATAATTATCAGTCAGAAAATACGACCATGACATTGCAATGACCCTGCATAAATATGTTAGCTTGAGGCTGACATCAGATCAAGAGACATATAGGTGCTGTGAGATACCTGTTGGACAGGTGGAGTGGAAAACTCCAGTCTGAGGAGGTAAGGAATGTATATCACCTGTTTGCATCTGTCATTTTATTGCTGCAACCTCTTCTGTCTTGGGCACGGATGGATTTATATATATTCAACTCAGAAATGTGCAAGGAAGGTCTCATTTTAAGGTACTAGATCCGTTTTGTGAGACAAGTCAAATCCAGGAATGTTTTTAATTGTATCATATTCTGCATATTGTATTAAGATATACTATTACAAAATACTGTACAGTATATTAGTTTAGTTTATTAGTACTTCTCCATAACATCCTCCAGAGGAGTTTTATAGTTCATCTGGTGGGGTTCTGGAGGAGCAGGTCAACTAAAGCTACTGAAAAAACACCTCTACATCAGGAGAATTGTGTCAGCTAGAAGCAGAGATATTTTATTATAGTGAAGGAGGAAGAGGAAAATTTACATGCTTTTTAAATCTTAATCTAACAGTGCACCCTGAGAAAACGCTACTCAAATGCAAAACGAAAGATCCCGTAAAGAAAAACACAGCAATTTGGGAACAAAAAGACAGATTAGACTACCACAAGTGAGCACATAATACTATACCTATGTCAGATTTTGAAAGATATATATGTCTTTTAATGTTTTATTAGAATAGACTTTAACCCTCCTTTCCACTCATCCCAAGACTTTTCAGCAAACTCTACAGGTGTGTCCTCTTAACACAAAAGGATTTCTTATACGACACCAGAGATTAGAAGGTGTCTCTGTTAATCACAAATATTCAGAAAAAGGAGCTATCAATGCATCTTTGGAGATGCTGTTGCACCTCACTTGACTTAGTCACCGTGTACAATCTTTTAACTCTTCAGTAAGTTTGTGGCAAGCATATTACTATAAATTAAAGTTTTATTGTTGCAACTAGAATCACTTCCACACCAGCTTCCCTTTTGTTGATAGACTTACCATATTTTTCTTTGCCAAAGCTACAAGCGTGCATTTGTTTCACTGTCGTCTCAAGTGGAGTCAGCGTCAGGTTGAAATATAAATTTAACAATTTCCCCCCAAACACACTGCGCTGCCAGTTGTATTTTATTAAATAGATCTCACATTTACTTGATGTGAATTGTTTACGCTTCAACATAGTGAGTAATAATCAGAAATTGTAAATTTCCTTCTCTTTATTCTCTCAGCCAGCCACAGTTACTGGGAGTTCACAATGCACATTCTTGAATAAAGTTGCATTCAATGACATTATGAACACATTTTCAAAAAGGACGATGGGGCTTTGATCCACACAGCTCACTCCTCCTCTGGGTGCAGTGGTGTCTTTAATAATAAATGCATCATTTTATTACCTCATCGCAGGTTTTGTGTGTATACTTGTACAGTATATTTGGGGTTTTCCTTATCTCAGTCAGTTTGGATTGGGCTGAACATGGGTCAAACTGTAAACCTCAATCAAGAAACAAACAGGGGTCGTACATTTAGTTGCAGCAGGCCACCACATTATAAGTCATGTCAGTTAGAGACTGCTCCGGGGAGAGATGAAGAGAGGGAGGTGGAATGTGGGGGAAACAGGCTTCCTTCTGGCAGATCAAATAGCACATCAATCTGACTTCTTTTATGGGCTGAGAGCAAATGATTCTCCTTTAAATTTTGGCTTGTGTTTTCTTGGCAAAAATACAACCTTTTCTCTGAACAGAAATTAATCCATCCTGTTAGGACTTTGAATGGGGCGAGAACTTATGGACAGTCAACAGTGTGGAGCCCTTACTGTGAACGTCACGGCTGTAAAATGGTTGTTAATTGCACTTTGGCTCAACAGCGATTTGTTTTCAAGTTTTATTCCACAACAGCAGCTACGGTACAGCGAGTACCTTTGGACTTCAGTGGCATTTTATTAGATGTTGAGGTATGAAGTGCTGTATACTGTAGATTAATACATAGTACAACACTTAAGGTTCAAGTTTGTGTTGTAAGATACGATTTAGAAACACATAATGTGTGATATCATAGTTAGCCAGCATTTACTGGACCCTGATGACACTTGTGTTTTTACTATGACAAGCTTAGAGATGCGTCTGTGGCACTGCTTTTAACTGTGGATGTTAATGCTGTACACCTTTAATCCTCAGCCTTGAAGCCTCCTCTCTGTACACCTGAACACTACAGCTTTAAAACACTTTGGATAAAGCAGGGGCTTCCAATAGTATTCTTTTCGAAAAAATTAATATTAAAAATACTTCTTTGCATAATATAGAATTGAACATCACTTCAACCAGCAATGGCTCTAAAATGTCTGTGTGTCCTTAGACCAAATGTTCTTCTATTGATTCCTACATCCTCCACTCACTTGAATGAAAAGCTTCCACACCTACTCTGCTACAGTAAAAAACATCCAAGTTAATAAAAATACTCTAGTAATTCTAAACAAGGTCACCTCTGTACTGCTGCTACTGCAATCTTATTACTACAGGTGGAGTGTCAAACAACTGCTGATTAGATGAGTGGAGTTAGACTCCACTCATGGTATTAAGTAATACCAGGATGTGGTCATCGTGTATTCCATCCATTTGGAACAGGTTTTCATCGAGGACGTCTTTTTACATTGCTGCATTCATCTTTCGCTTGATCCTGACTAGTCTCCCAGTTCCCACCGCTTAAAAACATTCCCACAGCATGATGCTGCCACCACCATGCTTTACTGTAGGGATGGTATTGGCCAGGTGGTGAGCGGTGCCTGGTTTCCTCCAGACATGACGGTTTCCATTCAGGCCAAATAGTCTTTGTTTCATCAGACCAGAGAGTTTTGTTTCTCATGGTCTGAGAGTCCTCCAGGTTGGCTCTGATGTGCCTTTTACTGATGAGTGGTTTCCATCTGGCCACTCTACCATACAGGCCTGATTGGTGGAGTTCTGCAGAGAGGGTTGTCCTTCTGGAAGGTTCTCCTCTCTCCACAGAGAAACGCTGGAGCTCTTTCAGAGCGACCATCGGTTTCTCGGTCACCTCCCTGACTTAAGGCCCTTCTCTCTCGATCTCTCAATTTGGCCGGCCGGCCCCACCTCTCTAAATCTGTGCCTCAGTACAATCCTGTGTCAGAGGCCTTCATGGCTTAGTTTGTGCTCTGACATGCACTGTTACTAACAAACTTCTTTCACACAGTTAAATGCCAATTTACTTCAAACATAGAATGTGTGTAAGTGTGTGCATCCTAAAGCGGAGAGAGAGAGAGAGAGAGAGAGAGAGAGACAGAGAGAACTATATAGAATTTTTAGGCATGTTCCCTTTATTTTGTAGCAGACAACAGGAAAGTGCTGGGAAAGAGGAGAAGACATGCAACAGATGTCAAAATCTGAATTTAAAAACTTTCAGATTTTTGTAGGTTTTTGTGTGGAAAATGTGACTTTGCTTTTTAGTGCTAATATACCAGCTGTTGCCAAGTAAAAACAAAGACATATAATTGTCAGGATGCTGCACAAACTAAACTTAAGCAGATCCACTAAAATGTGAATCTAGCATATATTCAGGAGGAGCTCCCATGTGTGAATATACAATTTAAGTACAATAATAGGCTGACACATGTTGCCAAACACAATCTGATCATCAGTTAACTGCAGAGATGATACATTACCACATAAATCAGCTTGGGAACAACGACAATGAACAAAATGGCTAAAAACAAACCGAGCCAGTTCCAAGCGCCTACGGGCATAAAGTGATCTGTCTCACATGACATGTTTACACACAATGTGTTGCGACTAGTGCCAAGGCTTTGCTCGCAACGCTGTGGTTGAAGTAAAACACTGATGCTGTTTCCCATCCCCAATAAAGATTCCAACAGCAGAACACAATGCCGCAAATTTCTTCAACATTACCAATGTGGTGGGTTTTACTTAGATGAAACAATTATTGAATTGCTCCTCAGTTTTGTGCTGGATGGAGGAAAAAATGTATAAAGGAACTGAGCAGTGGGCTGCTGGTTCTGATGTACTGTGATGTTTTGTTGACAGGATGTTTGCTTCTTCAGAAACCATTTTTGCAAGGAACTTAAATTAGCCCAGAAAAACATGCGATTTGGCATATTTTAGATCATTTTCCTAATTCCCTTTAACATGTTTCCCCTGCCCTGATCTGCGCTGCTGAACAACAGTATCATCTAAGATTCTGCACTCAACAGGCGTTAAACATGGCCTCTGGACACAAAGTCATGGACTGTTGCCATGTAGCTCACAGAGTAGCATGTGGAATTGAAATTCATTTGCTTCTCCATCTGCAGAGGCAGCCCCACAGCAGGGGTGTAGCGAGCCACGTCACTGAGTCAGTTTTGTTGTGACTTACCTGTACAAAACTATAGCTCAGAATAATATTTGTGGCTCGATGAATCACATTGATTCCAAAGGACAGCATTTTAAGAGAGAGCAGCTTTGTAAAGGTTGCATTTCTCGAGCAGTGGGACCCGCTTGTCTGCAGTCTGTGATTGTCTTTACCATCCTGGTTTAGCATGTTACCATACTTTCTTATCAGCACTAAGGACGAGGCACATCTAGAGCTATACGGACTGTTATTCTTTTTGCAGGCGCCATAGTTAAAGCATTGAGTTTGTACCAAGGTGGCGGTGAACTAAACAACCGACAAACAGGCAGTGTCAACACAAAGCCATGCAACTAGTGTGGTTGCTATTTAATACTTCACTGAAAACGTTTGCCCGCAGGAACTGAGAAGAGGCAAGAGACATTTTTTTGTTTTTGTTTGATTCTGTATCCAGAAGCTGTGAATATGTTTCCAGTTATTTAATACCAGACCGGGTGTTCATTTATTTATTTATTTATTTATTCCCAACATGTTTCTTGTAGCCTGTGGTAATGTTGACTCAAAAGTCTCTGAAAGTCTGGTTATCAGATGATCGCAAACATTGGGCTTGTCTGATTTGACTGAGAAACTTTCAAGAGCAACACCTGCAAGCGTTGCTAGAAATCACTTGTTGCCTTCCAGTTAATACCAACAATTCATTATTGAGAACAGTTCAGTGACAAGAACAAACAGGCCAATGTGAATGTTGCGCCAACCTGTAGCTACAGGGCAGATTTACTTTATTAGACAAATAGAAAATCTGTCGCCAGGCTGGTAATCCCCAATGAGAACTGAACAAGGACCAACTTACTGTATATATTCCCAGCATATAGAAAGAACCGAAACTTTCTGTTATCAACTAAGTATTTACCACCAGCCATGTTTCTCGACCGGTGTGAGAAAAAAACAAATAACTGATGTCATTACTTTGTGACATTTATGTGTTGAGTCTTGGAGAGATGTTGGTATATATGAATTAGATTATTTAAAGACAAATGGGTCAAATGGGTCAAATGGGTTTCATCTACTTTTCCCAGTCAATCAACTAATAGACAGTTGAGTCATTGTACTGGACGTTGCTCACACACACCAAAAAAAAAAAAAATATATATATATGTCTGTGTTGCGGCATGCCACTGAGCTGCATGAAACTGTGTTCACGCAATGCTTAGTTTGGAAAAGGAAAATACTCATGAAACCTTTGGCATTTCTCACAAGCCAGGATGTGAGGATGGGTGGAGGGGATCAGCGAGTTGGTGCAAAGATGTGAAAACTGAGGCAATAGGATAAATATGATTCATTACTAAAAGAATCACACTGATGGCGTTTCTCTTTTTGACATCTAGTTTTTGGCGTTCAGTTTGAAGGCCACAGCTGTGTTTTTTTAGCTGTAAAGTACTGATTAGCTGAAGAGTTTTTAATAATCTTTAGTGACCTAGTAGTCGAGCAAAGTACAGTAAATAAGTCTTTTATTTCTTTTGTGGAATAGCAAGTCCAAAAGACAGAAAGTGGGCAAAGCTGAAGTGAGTCACCAATTAACCAAACATGCAGGTCTTGGGACTGTAGGAGGAAACTGGAGTTTCTGTAGGAAACCCACGCAAGCACGGGGAGAACATGCAGAGTCCACACAGAAAGGCCACATCGGGTAGGTGGGCTCAAACCGGGGACCCTCTAGCTGTGAGGTGTTAGGGCTAACCAGGAAATAGCAGGGCTGCATCCAAAGATCTATGTAACAATCCAATTTATCTCTTTGCACTTGAATGACAGCGTCTGCTCTTCACCACAAATTTCATGAAATTTGAACATACCAGACATCTAAATTTGTAAACATACACTTGGGACTATGTTTTAGCACATGTGAAAATAGTATTCATTCATTCAATCAATATTTATAGATGTATTCAGTATTTATACATAGGCTACTATATGGAGGCACTGGCATTTTGCAAGTGCTGACTATTTTTGCCTGAGTGGTTGTTTTTTTTAATTTATTGTAATTGGATAATGACTAATACCTGAAGAGCCAGGAAGAGTCTGATTCATGAAAGCTAAAATCCACTTCAAGATCTTTAAAAAAAACGGAAAGGTCGGTGGAGCTTTAGCAACAGCTTCAACATGACTTCACATGGCTGTTTCACATATTTTCCACCACATGGCACTGATGGAAAATGAGACAATTGTTAAGTAATCATATTATATATCATATTAATCAAAGCGGCTTTATAGCGGCTGTCACATTACAGTGAGCCTGAATATACTTTGGTCTCAAAGGACACGGCAGTGGGAGGCCAATTTAGTCAAACCTCTCAAGGTTTCACAGATACGTCGTATAAGACCCTGTTGAGCACCAATAAACGGCCTTGAGAGAATGACTGACTGTCCATTCTCTGCTAGGTTACATGATGTGCAGTACATCCTGTCATTTTCTTCACCTGAGAGAAATGATGAGAGGCGCTCGCAGGGACCAAGACTGAAAACCAGAATGACTGGATGCTGTGTTACAAGAAGAAAAAAGAAAAGAAAAGAAAAGAAAACCTTCTGGTGTTTTTTTTCTTGCACTATTGCCCTCAAAATCCTGTACTGTATGTACACAATACAAATATTGGACAAATGAGGAAGTGTTGCCTAAGTGAAAATTGCCTTCACATGGAAATTATTTGTAATGGCTAAGTCATTTAGCATGTGTCAGGGTACATTCTGGTTCATCTGTGCAAGTACCATAACAGTGGAACCCAACAAATGCCGTGGTAAGTATGTCATTATTTAGTTCCGTACATGGGACATTGAGTCCTCAGAAGCCAAAGACTGTAACATAGGGGTTTTTATGATGTTTTGTTCCATCATACCATGCAGCCAGCTTCTTACACTCCATGACAAACATCTGGTTAGTGTTTCTGCAGCTTCAGCATCTTGTTTTGGTTTTGGATGCTGGAATGATGGAAAAGCTGGGGTCTTGTTTATAACTGCTTTATTTGGTAAAGCCCCATAGAAGAAATGTTTGTATCTTGGTGGACTGGGTGCTGCCAGAACTCATCAATACTATGAGCAAAGACATAGAAGTAACACCAATGAGCGGTGGGGATCTTGAGCACGCTCAGCCAAGGCTTGTATTTCATAAGCATCTTGGACTGTGAAAGCAATACATACACACATTGATTAGAGGAGAGATGGTGAGCATTATCTGATACTGTAGCACAGATAAATCCTGCCTGAAGGAAGCACTCCAGTGTGTCTAAATCATGAGACTAAAGCCTGTGATTTACTGCCTGAACGTGTGTTTTTAAATAGAGCGCAATGAGCAGGGGTGAATCAATGGGCACAAATGCCACACAGATGAATTCGGGGATTACATGGCAGCGGCGCAGCCACTCATCTGGTTCCCATGTCTCTTGGAGAGCGCAAAAAAAAAAAAAAAAAACAAGAGCAAGTTTGTCAGAAAGCGAAATGACTTTGAACTGTCTCCACCAATTAGTGTGCTGGACTTGGATTATGTCCTTTGCCACTACAAATGCTATTTTTTGATTATTACGACTTTACATTTTTTCCACTCCATATCGACCAAATGTAAGACCAATAAACAACAGCCCTCAGGAAGAGGCATTCTCTCAGCATTGCAGAGAAATCACTAAATGATCCGGCTGCTCTAATCACTTCCATAACATCTGACAGAGTCTGAAAATAATTACGATGCACGGTGAGCCTGCAATCCTAAATCTTGCGTTTATTTTTTCGAGTAAATATGACTACTTTGGCCTTATTGTGGCAGTCTTAGAACATTTCCAACTAAATCTAAACATTCATAAATTAAGAGAACTGACACAGACAGCTCTTTATTGTCCGATCTGGAGAGCAGATGATGGTGACAGTGAAAGCCAGATGATAGGAAACAATTACAGCTTTCAACCAGTGTTCATTATTACTGTAACTTTATAAAGACTATTCCCAGACAGCTCCACAGCTATTTTCTCTGACTACATGTTTACGGGAGATGATGTGTTGGTGCACAATGGGAGTTATTTAGGGTTTTACTCTCAAAACAATGCCATGTCAAAACCCAGACATTTTGCACATATCAAACATTGTTCCATGTTTGTGTACCGGTATACTGTTTGTAATTTGAAAGGTTTGCAGAGCCAGAGCTGTAAGACCCAACGGGTTAAAATCAGATCAGTTGAGCAACATCCATGCTGTAGTGTCATTGGTAAATTTGTATTATTACAATGTCAATTTAAGTTTGATTGTAAGATACAAACATGGTGGTTAGAACTGAATCGTCCTTCTATGATTATGTTCGCCATTTATTTCATTCAGCCTATCCCAGCTGTCATTTGGCAAGAGATGGATACACCTTGGACAGGTCACCAGTCTACTGTACACAGACACACTCACATTCACACCTAAGGGCAATTTAGAGTCACCTGTTAACCAAACATGCATCTCTTGGGACTGTAGGACGAAACAGAGGACCCTGTAGGAAACCCACGCAAGACTCCAGAGAGGCTACATCGGGTAGGTGGGGTCAAACCGGGGACCTTCTAGCTGTGAGGTGGCAGGGCTAACGCAAACGGAAAATTGAATTCAGCCATATTTTAGAAATAATTCACACCAAACATACCGAACAATCTGCCAAAACTTTGAAACCATGTGCCTAATATTACCACTTTACAGCATCACAGCAGGTCTGTGCGACCGCTGAAGGTGTCCTCTGGTAACTGGAGATAGTAGATACTGACCATTGCATACTGGGAACACATCACAAGAGCAGCCAGCACAATTAAGTTCAATCAAAGTCAGCCTCAAAAATGGCCAATTTTTCCTGTTCCCTTGCTTGACAGGTGCACTTGTGACAAGACAATCATTGTTCACTCTACCTGTCAGGGGTTTCAGTGTTGTAGCTGATAAGTTTAGATGGAGAGCAGAGAGGTGAATTATTGTATGCTCAATCTGTAATTTGAGAATACCTCCTAATGCTAAATCCTTTGTTACACTTTGGAAAGGTGGAAAGGCACATTAGTTCATGAGACTTACTGTTGTTTTTCATATTGCAATATGAAGTAATTCCTGCAGAAGAAAGCATAACAAATTAGGATTGATAGAATAAAAATCTCAGGGAAGAGAGTTCTAAGTCACAATGGCCTGCTCAGTATGAGGCATCAACATGTGAAATGCAGCAATAATTAATTGTAGCTCTTTCATTATTACATGTACATTTCCCTAACATCATCCAAATCCGTTCACAGCAAAACCAATCCCAAACCCTGGAATCAGCTTTTTCAAAATCATGCCTTTATATTCGGACTTGTTAGTCTGGTTAATCCATGGAAACTGTCCATTGATTTCTATGGTAACCTGTTCTCTCACATCAACGACCGAGCGCCAAACAATGCCATTCATTTGATGTACTGTACAAGAATGGAGAGCTAATGTGTTTGCATGTGAGAGAGATAAGAAGCACAGGTAGGGGGAGGTTTAGAGAGCATCTTTACAGTGTATAGTGTACATCATCATACATATTATAGTGTGTGTGTGAGTGTGTGTGTGTGTGTGTGTGTGCAGGTCTGCGTTTCCAGGCAGCCGAGAAGCGAAGCGGAGGCTGACGTCAAGCAGCTGACCTTGGGTCTGGATGTGTTTACTGCTGTGTGAAGTGTCTGTTCTGGCCAACGGTGATGCGGCCCATTAGTCTGGAAAACGCTGCTGCGTGTGTGCGAGGCCACACTGACATGCCAAGCGAGTAACATAACACCGCCACCAGCCTTGTAGGGTGTTTCAGTGATGCCTAAATACAAGATCAGAAATAAACCCAGTCACGGCAAACATTTTCACGATTTACATTTTCCGCTTGAGTGCTAGACACGCAGTCATAAAGACCTCATTTCCACCACGCCTTTGTTTCTACTGTATGCTGATTATTAGTGTGGAGTATTCTTACATTTCTGCTTAAATTATCTGCTGTGCTGCATTATTGATGACTAGCTGGGTGGCAGAATGAGCCACCAGCCATTGTTGTGCCTTTATTTTGCAGATATTTTCTCATGTGTGATCCTTTAGCTCACATCACCTGCTACCTCGCCGCTGTGTAGCTCCTTCGGGGGACATCACCACAAAGATACCATCAGTTGTTAATTTATTGAAGGTGACAGCTCTTTTCTTTCGTTGTCCTAAAGGGGTAAACAAAAAAAAAAAAGAAGCACCTTAGAATACAATGCAACATCCCCGCAGCAAATGCCAAGTTGTCGGGTTGGTGAAACTTGTGCTATTTAATTTTTGAAGACTTTCACAGGTGCTTATTCAACTCGATGGCTGCAGGTTGCACTGAGGCAGAGATAGAGGGTGACTCTATGGGTACTGTTCCTCTCTGTCAGTGTGGGTTTCCTGTGTTTGCCATGTATTGGCATGGTTTTGTGGCTGTTCCCTCTTACTGTGTTACATAACATTTCTAGTAAAAAAAAAACATGCATCTCAAAAATGTGACCTTTTCAACAAAAAGAGCCTTTTGTAAACTTGATGAATGTGTTTAAGAGAGTCTCACTTGTTACATATTTAACAGTGGCACATTTGGTCATTTCTGAAATAGAATGATCATGATCTCAGGCAAAGGTGACTAAAATCTGTAATTTTATTGAAGGTAGCAACAGGCTAATAAAGCTAATATTTGCTCCACCAGTTTGTTGCAAAAGACATTTACAGTTGACTTTTTATTGTTTCCAGATGTTTCCCCTTAAAATTACAAATATGTAAAGGTAATTCAAATATGGACTTGTTGCCTACACACATAGTTTTTAATCTAAAACTAAAATACTATCCTCACCATTTATTGATTTATGTAGAAGACATGGGAATAAAGAAACAACATTGGTTTCATTCATTCATTTTGAATAAAGACTAGATGATTAATTTTGAAAATGCAAAATGATGTAGAAGCACCCAGAACTAAACCATGTGTCCACAGCTTGGAGAAATCCTAAGCAGTGGACACCTGCAGTGTTGGCTCATCACTGCGTAGCTATGACAAGACACCTCTTCTGTTAGGGTGATACAGTTCCTGTCCAGGTAAATTGAGGCAGGTGCACATGCACATTTGTCCACCTCCTCTTCACTACTGTGGAAGTGCTGTTTGAGTTATAACAAAAACTACTACAGAGTGAGAGAGTTTCCCATCAGCTCCGGAGTCTTTTAAAAAGAGGCTGTAGAGTTTGCTGTGGTCAAGTGAGAGTGGTTTTACTGACTCCATATAAGCTTAACTTTTGGGCCATTCTAAACTCAGTGACCTTACCACTTTAGGGTGGCGTGCAGTGAATGCATCTCTGGCAAAAGCGTCTCCATGTAAGAAACACTGTAATTCAGTCACAAAAGCCAACTGTAACTATAGTTTTTGTGCCTCTTTGCTCAGTTTTGAGACTCTTTGAGCCATAACAATGTAACTGTTTGGCCTTTGACAACCAATATTGAGGATATATTGAGGATTATTTAGGTGAAAACTCCTTACATACAGTATAAGCCTCTTTTGTTTGAAGCAAGCTGAATCAGATGCCAGGGATTTTGGCCTTTTATCCAGCGCAATGATGTTTAAGAGATCAGATAAAGAATGAATTGCCATGAAATTTGCTACTGACTATCATGGTTCTCAAAACATTGATATTAATTATTTTGGTGATCTTCAAGGGTCAAAGTTTTCATAATCCCAACAAGTTGGTTCCACCTGTGTTGAACAAAATGAGTGGATACGTATGTGCAACGTATTTTAGAATAAATGAAGCACTAATTTTTTTGTATTAGCCAAACTCTATTTTGGCATGGCAAGTTTATTTAATTTTTTTTATATAATTTTTATTCCGTTTTGATTTGTTTATCATTCTTCATTCAGCCATCCATTATCTTTAATTGTGCAAAAGGCGGGATACACCCTGGACAGGTCTCCAGTCTCAGGGCCAACACAGAGACACTGCACAGACAGACAACCACTCACAGCTATGGGCAAGAGTCACCAATCAACCTAACATGCATGTTCTTGGACTTTGGGAGAACATGCACACTCCATGCAGAAAGGCCACAGCCAGTCGGGGATTCTAACTGTAAGGCGGCAAGGCAAACCACTCCACCACCACGCTGCTTGTTTATCATTATTCAGTTTTATCAAAAATTCTTGCTTTACAGCATGTCTCCATCAACTTTTACTAACACTAGAAACCGTCAGCCTTTTTCCTTTCCTCTGTCTGTATGTCTGATTCATCCCCAAGGATGATGAATCACACGCTCAGAGTGGATAAATTGTCGCAAATCAGATGTAGGTAATTTCTAAACTTTACCAGTGAGTCATAAGTGATTGCTACTTCATGCTTGGAACATTAGCCAGACTAAACGCACACACACACACACACAAAGACTTTGAAGACTATGAGGAATTCTGAGAACATAGAATTTGTATGGTTGTGGAGTGTCCATATTAGCTGGGAAACAACTCAGCTTGACCTCAAATATAATAATAAGCTTCAAGATTTAAGCTTGTAACTAAAACAGTCACTGGAACAATCCAGAGATAAATTATACACTATCTATTGAGCAATTGCTTTTAGATTTAGAGCTTTCTTTGGCAAGATATGACTCTATGGGTTGTTGCTAAGAGTTTGGATATTTGGTCTAAACTTTTGCCTGGCTACAGCTCTGCAGGGGCAGAGGCAAGTCTGTCTTTCAACCACAGTCCTCAGCTGGACTCTTAATGTCAAGTCCTCAGAGCCCAGAGAGCTGCTAATGGGTCCCCACTCTTACCATCACCTTATCACTCAGCTTCTGGGAAACCATTGGTAAAAGCATGAGAAATCCTAGTTTTTCTTTTCCACCCCAAAGATATTGCACACTGTCAGGGATTGTCTGCTGTTCCCTACTCCTTATATGAGCAGGTGCCTTTGAAAAGTGAGAACATTATTTTTGTTCTTTTTCTTTTTCTTTTCTTTTTCTTCTTCTTCCTCTTCTTCTACTTCTTCTTCTTCTTCTTTTTGTGCGCAGACAATTTGATGTAGTTTAAACATGTTTGGGGGAGGTTTGTATATTGACATTTTAGAATTATTTTAGACAGATCAATAAAATATTCATTTATTTATAATAAATATAACATGTACAGAACTTACAGTCAATACTTGTTGAAATAATTGAATGAAAACTCTATATGTCAACCTCATGGAGGCATTAGAGGAAAATTTAGGGGATCAACAAAGCTCATTCAATCTGACTATGTCATTGATACTACTGAAACAATTGCATGTAAAATAGACTTATGCATTTGAACAAGATACTTTAACAAATTATTTAATTGAATGTTGCTTGTCTTTAATAATATAAACCTCCAACCCTAAAAAAACTACATTTGTGTCCTCCCGTTGATCTTAAAGATTTATTCCCCAATTAGAAATGTAGTGTGGTAAAATGAGAATAGTAGGTCTGCACTCTCTCACATTTCTTTAATAGCAAATCCTTTTTCTTCTTATAAAAGCCTTTTCACTATGGTGTCTTTGGTGTGTGCTTCTCTCCTTTGCAAAAGAACAGATTAATGAAAAATGTTTGCAGGTAATGGCCCAAAGCCGACAAACATGACTGTGTCTTGTTTTATTATGTGAAAAACAGTAGAACGGTTATTAGTATAAACGGTGTGATTGAACATTTCCAATCTGGCCTCAATTTGGTATTGTGTGCATGCAAATTAACAGGAGAACTTTTAGTTAACACCATGTGACAGTGAATGCAGTGACCTTTCATGACAACATTTCAAGTGACACACAGGCAATTAAATACATAAAAAAATCAACTAGACCGACAGAGAAAAAAATGTGAACATTCTATGCAATGTGACCTCTGCATGACCAATCTGGCAGCTCCGTTCATGACGTAGTTTTTTTCATGCAGTTTGCCTCTTTGCCTTTGTCTGTACATGTCTTTTTATTTAGCTTTGTCTATTTATTGCGATGGAAAAAAGTCCCACTCCCCCTTTTTCTCCTTCCTTTAAAAATGCAGAAAGACAGCTGCATTTCAGCACCTTGGGCTTTAAAGCTCAAGTTCAAGTATGGCCTTTTTAACCCCCTGAGTGCAGGATTCCTTTATTCACTGGCACCCTTATCTCTCTGCTAGGACAGCTACAGCTTCCAGAGGAGCCTTTTTTCCAATCTCTAAAACAGGTTTCAGTTTCATTGTCACTGAGGGACTTGCAGAGGTTTTCAAAAAAAGGTCCATGCAAGCTGCAACTGACTCATTCTGCTGCTTTCCAAGATTTATGTTTTGTGAGATTTAAATAATCTTGGTTTGTGTCTGAATGGATTCTTAAGGGACACCACTGGTTGGGACAGAGCAAAAGTAATGCATATTAAAGCTTTTCCTTCAGAGTCCACATTGAAATGGGCTTGTCAAACACTTTGGGCGAAAATAACTGTCCTCATCTATCCTCCTCGGAATTGGCATCCCTGTGTGCTCCACTGCTCTCTAATTTTGGGGAGTTACCTTACTAAACTTGCATTCAGGTTGCTGTGTTAGCGTGGTGTCCACAGGCAGCCAAGTTCATGTATGCAAATGTTCCTCTTCCTTCACCTGCTCTATGATCTCAGTGAAGCAATATGAAGGTTAGTGTGATTACGATATGGAAGAAATTAGATTATTCATCCTGTGCAGTGTTTTTTTTTTTTTTTTTCCGGTGCTACTGGGATATGTCACATTTTCACTGTGTGTTTTGCACGGTCACCATCTGAGGAAAAGCTGGTACTGTATACTTATAATAAGAGCTGGAATGTATAAAGAAAGTGATCAGAAGAAAAGGCATGAAAACTAGGAGTCCATGTTTCCAGAAACCAAACACTTCACGAGTCAGCCATGTAGATCAGAAACTGTTTTTTTTTTTAAGTCAGTGGATACAGCAGTCCAAACCACCTGTCAAAAATACTGTAACTAAGTCAGATTTACAGCATAGTGCCTGTCTTGATATCAGTGTTTGTGCCAAGAAAGGCAAGTGTCCACTTGAAAAACAGTGTAATGCATGAACTGTAGTGTATGTGTGTGTGTGTGTGTGTACATATAGCAAGTGTGTGCTTGTAGATTTATGCATGCTTGGCCATGTGCACACCAGTGATGGTATTTGTATACTACAGCTACATGTGTGTGGACACATGCTATGATTCTTGAACTGAAGCGAACTCATACCAGACCCTGCTAACTCTTTCTTCCTTACAAATCATCCTCTTCCTTCCTAATAAGTTATGACATCTGCCGTCTTATGCCATTTTAATTTTTGTATTCATATACTAAACACTATATGAATCAGTTATGAGACATTATAAGAATATATTTTGGGTTGCAGACCCAGTCTGATACCTGTTTTTCTGCTATTTATTGAATAGACTGGTCAACCTTTCAGCTGAGCTGCAGGGCATCTGGTCTAGACTCCATTTACTAAGCACTGCTTATATTCACACTTTACTATGATAACAGTGAGAAGGCACGGTGGTGGATTGATTAATGCTGCTGCAGTCCCTCGTTCGAATCCACCTGCCCACAGAAATTACCCAAAGATGTGATTGTGAGAGTGGATCTGGTTGTCCTTCTCTATATTTGGCCCTGCAAAAGACGGAGTTAGTGTACCCCATCACTCTCCCAGTGGCATCTGGGATAGGCTCCAGCCCGGGATAAGTGGTTCAGACAACAGATGCATGGATGGATGAAGATGAATCTGCTTTTCTTTTTCTTTATTTTTCTCCCTTCATCAGGCTCTCAAATTTCTCTGCTATGTGTGATAGGTCTTGGTTTTACATAACATTTAACAAATATGCTAAAACATTGTGCAAACCTCAGGGGAAATGTAAAGGCAGGTGATAATTGTATGCAGATTTGCCAGAAAAGTAAAACTGAGCTAAAGGACGCCTAATCAGATTGTGCTGTTGTTGAGCTTTGGTAAATATCAAAGAACAAGACCTTCCCACAACAGTCACCATTTGGACTCTGATGTGCACACAGCACAATGCATTTAGAAAAAGGGCTCAAACACTAAAGTGTACTGTACCACATCTCTGTGGATTATTCAAGTATTCTGGGAAATATCACTTGCTAAATATATGAGGCAAGTCAAGAAAAATGTGAATACAACAGAAAAATTAATTGCAGCATCGCCCAAAGAGAGGGTGAGGATACAAAGTAGATGAATCACATGGATTGAGTTCCTAATTTCTTTTAAGGCGCTGTCAGCGTCAGTCTGTCAGACTTTTTAAGGACATAGAATTAGCTAGCTTTCCCATGAAAACCCCAAGTCCCTGCATCAATAGAGCACGTTCACATTTTAAATTCTATTTCAAAGCTTCTGTTGTCTGGGTCTGTGAAAGTAAGTCAAAGTAATAATCTGTCTTGATCTGCTGATACTAAACATTACAGTTCCTCAGTTTGCCTCTGATGGCTGGGTCATAATGTGGGATCCATCTGGCCACTGGAGTACAGTATTATAAACCAAAACTGTCCATTAAATTAGGCAATCCCCATGTTTTGTGTTAAATCTCTATGGGACCATCTATGAAGCCGCTGCCATGTTTAACAAAATTTCATCTGCATTGCTGAAGGTTTGGGATCAGAGCCAGAGTTCTGTATTGGTTGGCTAATTGTAGGTGATTGTGTTTCCTGTTTTGGGAAGGGACATGC
The DNA here is from genome assembly GCF_033026475.1 of Channa argus. Taxonomy (NCBI): domain Eukaryota; kingdom Metazoa; phylum Chordata; class Actinopteri; order Anabantiformes; family Channidae; genus Channa; species Channa argus. Next base: position 20,893,695 of record NC_090203.1, read on the forward strand.
TGGCTCAATCACAGCACAAGGGTCGCTGCGGTCACACCTAATATGAAGCAGAAATAGATTCCTGACATGTCTGAAAACCAAGCATATGGAGGAGTCGTACAACAGAGGGAGGATGAGGGACGATAAATGGAAGGGTAAAATAAAACAGGTCAGCAAAATGTTGGCATGAAGAGGAGAAAGAAAAGCGGGGCATTTATCCCTTTATTGTTTCAGCTGAGGAGCATCTGCAGCCAGGAACCTTAGACAAAAGCTCTGCGGTGGGGCTAAGTGTCTACAATTATAGCGCCGTGTCGTAAAAGAGGTGACAACTGCATGCGCAGTTACACGTGTCAGGAGAGATGAATACTGCAAAGCACCTATCCCCGGTCGGTTCTAGCGCACAGGAGGCAGTCAGTTGACGCCTGTTCTCACTCCATTGTGGTTAGAGTGGAGGGACCGGTGTCCAGCAGCAGCATTTCAAAGTAGATATAAAGTGAGTTGTGAACTTAGGACAAAGTGCAGCCAAAATAAGAAAAGCCTGCTCCAAAGAAAAGGTGCAGCCTAATACCACAAAAAGGGGAACTATTGTTTGTTCTCAATGCTTTAGTGTTTTGCTTCTTCTGAAGATTTTAAGCTTTGGAAGGACCCTCACATGTTGTTATTTTAGCGTTTATACTGGAATCATGGCTTCTTTCAGAGACTGCTTAAATCACTGGACTTGTTATCCAGCAGATGCTCCGTACACGTACAACACTCTTCACAGGCTGAATCATGCCCTGATTTATGAGGCAGAAACTCACAACAGCAGAAAAAATTGGAGCCCCAGAAACTGATAAAACGCTTGTTTAGCTTTTGGCATGGCAACCACAACCGGACAAGATTTAAACGCCGCTGGCTCTCCCTCTTTCTGCCTTTTTCTTTTGCTGTCCATGCAGCATCCTTTCTATCTCTCCCTCCCTCCCATTACCCATTTTCTTGCTTTCCAGATTTTTCTCTGGGGTTGTCAACATTGGAGCACTCGAGGACCAGCACGGCTGGATCCCAGAACAACAGCAACAGTCACATGAGGGCCTCAGCGTGAACTGGACAGGCCCTGACCTGGAGCGGGACTGTAACTCAGATACAATGACCTCATGAAGCACAGAGGAGAAGATTTGTTCTTGAGCAAAAAAAAACACTTAGAGCACTAAGCAAAAACTGGACATGTGTATCATCTGAAATGGGTTTAAAACTCATTAATAAGTGGTGTTATACTTGGAAAATAATCCCAAGACATGCTTTATTTTTGCAGATACTGTAGGCTGATGAAAGAAATGCCAAATTAAAGACATTGGTAAGTTGCAGTAGCTAGTTTGGATTTGGATTGGTTTGTATTTTACAATATGTGGATCAAACACTAAGATAGTAACACTTATCTGTGTGTACAAGAGAAGCAGTACAAGAAGCATTTCTGCACCTATGACCCTTTGGGGTATCTAACCATCTGTCATTTGATTTAAAAAGGTGCTGCTTTGCAAAAGGGTTATACTTAGCTGTACTGGGACAGGTGTGTACAGTGTGGTATGAATTCCACTAGCACTGGTTCTGACGTCGGAAAACCTGATAATTACTGGCATCTTTTTCCCAGGTAAGTATAACTATGGCTCAGCAGTTCTGGATCTGTTGCTCCAAGAAAACAGGAATGGCTTTCAGGAGCTGTGCTTTCACTGTCAAGCTGCTGCGATACAGGGGTTTATAAGCCTTTAACTGGTGTAATTTTAGCTTTAATGAGCACTTGAGGAGAGAGGTATGCTGAAAATTGGTACTCTGTGCCAGTAAAACATTAAAATGAAGCTCCTGGCAGCCCTTATCTTTGAAAGTCTTCGTCATTGCTCCACTTGTTGCCTTGCTTGGCTTTACAGTTGTAAATCCTTCACTGTGGTGACAATATTGTGGAGAGCGGTGTGTGTTGTCGCCTAACTGAGCATTCTCATCCCCCAACAGAGCCCCTTTTTAGCAGCTGAGATAATCAGCAGTTTGTCTTTTTTTTTTGTTTGTTTCCCCATTAGATCAGATCAGTTTATTATAAGGTTAAGAGGTCGCAGAAATTGCTCAACCCGCAGAGGATCATGTAATCTTTCAGCTGCTGCAAAACTTTAATTTTATGAGTCTTTTACAGACAATCTGTGCAAACACTAATCTGTAATGGCGAGCAGTTTTCATCACCCTCAACACTGAAGGGAATGGACTGGTGTTGTTGCACCATCTGGGGAAAATCACCCCAGGGCTTCCCCTCTGATGACCTCTCCATGCGGTCCGTTAAACATCCTGTCTACACATGAAGGGCAGAAGTGGTGCCCAAACAGAGCTGAGGCTGTGTTACAAGCTGCCCACCAGAGACTGACTTCTTTCCTGTCAGGCTGTGATCCAGACAGGAAATGGATGGGAAAATGGTTATAAAACGGGTTCTGCTCATGACTCATCAAGAGACCTGGCACTCAGAGTGGAGCAAGCTGGAGGTCATCCATCAACTTGTTTTGTGTATTGCCATCACATTAATCGAGTCCAAAATTACAATGTTAATGTGTGAAATGTAAAAACTGTCATTCATGAGAGTAGTAAATAACACGTTATGCTAATATAGCACTGTGTTTTGTAGTCTCACTACATTTAACAGTGTAAAGGCAGAATAAGACTTGCACGTGCAACATATAGGCAAACATATGTATGTTACCAATGGATGTAACTTATACAACTAGGGTGGCAGTGTTGTGTTTAATGAGCTTTACTGAAGATACAGAATAATCTGAAAACCGTGTTTGTCGTGCCAGTTGGAGGGAAAAAAAACGTTTAGATTTCCTAACTTTGCTAATCACTCTTCCTGCTCCATCTTTCTCTCTGTTTCAGTCCCACCTCCCAGCTTTGTGACATTAATCAGCTCGTACGATGCACAGACCCTCTGGTGCCCAACACTAAACCATATATACACCAATCAGTGACAACAAGAATAGCACCTGGTTGTTTTAACATAAAATTACGATGTGTTTTGTATCAAAAAAGAAAATTTTTTGAACTAATACATGCTGATGTATCAGCATGGGCCAACCACTTGTCGGCACATAAAGTGGTTAAAATCACCTTCTTTTTAGGCACTTTATACTTGAGTATTGAGTTTGTGTACTTCTACCACCTCTACAGATGTGTGTGTAGGTCTGCTGATGTTTTTTTCACAATGAAAAAATGTCTTTTTGCGTCAATGCATGCACAGTGAGACCACTGCAGAACACAGGCATAACAAAACTCCATGGCTGTATACAGTATAACCATGCACATGCTCAGTGGCAGAGTAAAATGCTGAATCCAGGGGCAGAAAAAATGTGCTATGGAAAGAACCTTAGAAGGTCTGTATGGCTCATTTTGGAAGCAGCGTGGCTTTGCAATGCAAACAGCACACATCCTCCGACCGACTCCTAAGAAGCAGGTGGCTCCCCACACACGGAGCCCAGAACCTGTGAATCTCAATGCTGCCTCAGTCTAACACAACTGCAAACACCTGAAGAAGCCCAAAGGCCTAAGAGCACACAAGAATCTCTTAGAGGAGATCAGCTGGACGGATCAACACTAATATACAAAAAGTGTTTACTTCCATGTGTCACTTTCCCAAACACCTGTCAACACAAACCGACATCACAAATACACAGTAAGTCATGCAGTACCTTTGATTAATCTGTGTATTGCACATTAATATTCCACTCAGAGCTTAACAACTCCTTCCAGGGAGTTCTCGGCTCTCTTCACGAGATTTTACTGGAAAGTAATGAAATTTGTTGTTGGAAGCGGTACGCGTTTACGAGGCTGGTCTTGTTGTGGAGAAATAGGATAGCCTCATCTCAGTTGGCTTTTATGCACGGGAAGAGTCTGCACCAGCCGGCTTCAATTCGAACGAGAAGTTTTACTCCTTTTCAGTGCTCTTGTATGAAATTACCTGGCTTTTATGTCAGCTCTACCATCTGGGCCCTATTACCTCGGCAACGGATGACCCAGCCTAGAATAGTTTCATTTGTCTCTGAGAGAATATTGTGTTTTGTGAAAAAGACTATGTTTGTTATATGGGGCCAGTTTGATCCCATTCAATTGTATTTTGCCCCTGTTGTAGATGTACACTATTTTGAGACTTCTATTGAAACCAGAAATTTAATTACAGTGTTCCATATTATACAGTGCATCATGGAAAGACAAATAACAAACAAACTGGGTGGCTTTTAGTGACAAGACCGAATTTGATTAGTTTTTTTTTTTTTTTTCAAAGCCTAAACATCTTTCAGCCAACATGGTGTGGTAAAGACAATATGGTATGTTTTATCTCAGTATTTGGGAATTTGCAGTCAAGTGTGTAAATATAGAGCTTTAAGGCTACTATTAGTGGTCCAAAGAATGCATTTATATGAAGCAGCTGATATGTTCAAAGCAATGGCCCGAGTCTGAGCCAGTTATGTCAGCTGTTTAGAGGAAAAGACAAGCTACAAAGGGGGTCAAAGAGCCAGAGCAACAAGCAGGATGATACATAACACCGTATCTTTTCCTGGTCTGTCGCTAAGTGCCCACAGAAACCATGAAAGAATAATGGCAATAAAATAGAGAGAAAAGAAAATATGTGTAGAGAAACACTTGGTATCTCAGCTCTGCCATCTTCTGCTCAATCATGACAACTTTAGGAGCCATGTTGGGTCAAACTGTAGACTTTGGAGCAATTCTACAGCAATTCTGTGAACAGCCTTCGTGTAGACTTAAATGATGCAACAAGAGCTGCATAGATTGATTTTCAGTTTTAAATAGACATTGATGGTCATTTAAGATTAAGCCCTTAAGATTATAGGTCTTGTGATTCCCTGACTTCTCCTCATGTGCCACCATGAGGTTGACATATGTAGTTAAAGTGTTGGTTCACAGATTGTTTGTTTTCCATGAGTTTGAAATTTGAACTATTTGAATGATTACCTCAAGGATTAGTGTACCACAGTTAGTCGAGATGTCTGATCAGCTCTTATGTGTGATCCTGTTTTTATTTACTACTATCAACAGTACAAACACAACATTTTTTTTCGTTTATGACCGAATTCCTGCAAAACAAAAGAAAAATCCGTCCACCTCAGAGGTGACTGGTTCCGAACTAATCGGCAAACACTATAATGTGCTTCACTGATGAATGTTACCATTTTTACTGATGTCACTCTTTACTTGTTAGCATACTAATGATGCTTTTACCTCCCACTGCTGTGCTTGAGTGCTGCTTCACAGAGCTCCTAGCATGGCTTAATCTCTTGTGCTCACTCCTCCTTTCAACACTGTTCACTGTGACTTGTCTCTGTGCACTCAGGGGGATTTCAGCTACTCTAAATGAGTGCATACTCTCCACTGAAGCAGCTTTATAATGTCCTCAGGTCCTAATTCTACAGACAAAGAAAGTCATTCAGCTCCCTGCCAGCAGCACATCTACATTACTCACACTACAAATCACCATGCAGAATCTGTACATGTCTGTTTTGTTTTGGCTTAACAATCACTTACTTTTTTACTGACACGAATCTTTCAATGTAAGATAAAGATTGATAATCAGAGGAGGAAATACAATTTACACGAGGTTGAGCTCATCAGATATCTGAAGATGTTTCCTGGTTTTTGTTGTAAGATAAAATCCAGATTCTGGTTTTCAAAACTCTACCCACCACTTCTCTCCCTCTCCAATTCTATTTCAGACAAACACACAAACATGTCACGCACAGATGCATACGCATCCATACATAACCACAGTTGTGTTGATATGCGTGCAATGTTGTTTACTAGTAGTGAGAGAGAAAAGTTTATTACTCACTTGTCAGCAGTGGTTCAATTCAATTTAACTTTATTTATATACCACCAATTCACAGCAAAATCATCTCAAGGCACTTTACATAATAATGTCAAGACTATACATATGTGTAAACAAAGCCCAACAAATCCCACTTCAGCAAGCCTATAGGCAACAGTGGAGCCTTCACTGGTTGGGGTGAGAGGAAAATGGAGAGAAAAAGAAAAGAGCAACAAGAGGCAACAACCAAAACGCTGGTAGGACCAGTAGCCGCACACTGGTAACACACAGCTCCAAACCTGGGGACACCTGCAGGAAGGGACAGAGAGAGGGAGAAAGAGAAGGAGAAAGACAACTATGGGAGAGAAAGACACAAAGTTAATGTCTATCGGGATGATGTGGTACTAAGAGGTCTTATTGAGCAGTCTAGTTGGGATAGGGTCCAACAGGTTGTTAATTATGATGAGGTTATAGTAGAAGTTAGCTCAGCGAAGTCTATGGGTAAAAAGGAGTCTAAGAGGGATTGGGGTCTTATTAATGATTCTAGAGCTGTTGTACATGAAGATCCATCTGTAATATTTTGGGAGAGGATCTGGTCAATTCTTTCCCTAATCGCTACAATTTTATTCATAAAGAAAGTCCTGAGGTCATTGCTGCTCAAAGTTAAGGGAAAACTAGGCTCAACACAATTATGGCTCTTAGTCAGCCTGGCTACAGTGGTGAAAAGAAACCGGGGGCTGTTCTTGTTTTCCTCTATTAATGATTAATAATATGCTGATTAATAATAATAATTCATGATTAATAATATTTCCACACCAAGCACAAATCTTCTAAATTAGTTGAACATCACTTTCTAAATTTCGCTTTAGCTGTTTTAAGTTGTGAGTTTGTGAACTATACCATGGCGATCGCCTCTTCTCATTTACTGCCTTCTTTTTCAGAGGGGCAACATATGGCAACATAGATCACCCTACACATGCCTGGCAACATATGAGAGACCTGTGTAGTGGAAATAACTTGCTCCCAACGGGAACAAAAAAAAAAAAACAGACTCACAACATCTGATGTAAACATATAGTAAAACTCCACCAGAAGAACTTCAGTATCAGGGAGTAGACGTGGAATTCAACACTTACATTTATCATGCTTAGAATGTTTTTTATTATTGTCAAAAAATACATTCAATATGAACTAAAAACCCACAACGTTTCCGTTGTATTAGAACTAAAGTTTCAAAGTACAAGAAAGATGATTCTCAGAGATTTCCTGGTCTGAAACAATGGGAATAATAAAAACAAGCTAGTTTTGGTTCTGTAAAAGTTTTGACGATCTTGGCTTGAACATACTTAATATTTAATATTTATATTTAAGTATATTTAAGTTATGTTATTGAAAAATACTGATTCCACAGAATTCCCATATGGGAGTTTAGAGTGAATGCTTCCACCAAAAAATCCCACTGCCCATTCATCAATTTATCAGTTGAGTAACGTAGCTATTAATGGGAAATTTGATTGTTATATAGAGGTGTAAAACTCCCACCTTAGATGTTTTGGTTATTTATTTTTCAATAACTTGTATTCAAACCTTCAAAGCATTAGTTTGTATTTCTAAATGCCTTTTTATTGCCTGTGTCACTTCTACAATAAAACATTTTAAAGCTCAACCCCACTTCCTACCCTCGCTGCAGTTTCCAGTTAACCCTCTCACAAATGGCTGAGACATGTGTTTCGTCTTTCCTTTTAGAGAATACAGGAGTTGACACGACTCAGAAACTCTGGCAAAACTGTTTCCCTGCCAGTCTCGCTGTAATCATCAAGCTGAATGATGTTGGTGTCCGTGTAGGAAATTACTTTGAGTTATTTCTCATTCACACTTTTCCAAATATGTGACACTGTCAGATCCAATTTGCATTTAAACAGGATTTTGTGAGAAAACAATTTGAGCTGATGTGTGAGTGACTATGTATGAGGTATGAAAAATATTTTATTTATCAAGTGCATACAGTAGTGAAATCTTATTAACCACACCTGGTTTATTAGGATAGATTGACCTCAGTCTTTTCTCTCTCTGTGCCCCAGTTGCCGAGTGGGACACTCATCTGTCCTGCAGGTTATGAGATTTATATAAGATAAACCTGCTAACCTCAATGATTCTAATCTCTGAGACAAGAGGATCACCTTCCCTGTCTGCACTCCCTCACCTTTTCTCCACACAAACACCTCTTATTATTCTTCTTCATGGCTATACCCCCCATCTTTTTTTTTCCTTTTCCATCTCATTCTACCTCTGTTATTCCACCCTACTTATAACCCCATCCAGCATCCATGAATCACTCAGCTCCATTGAGTCATTTCAGCTCAGTATTTCCTCTCAGTAATGATAAAGTCGGCTGAGGTGTACCGCAGGAGTCAATAAATCTTCAAGCTCTAGCAACAACAACCATCGGCTCCCCGGGGCTCCCACTGACACCTGCTGCTTTCTTCCTGTGGTTGATTTCTTTTGTATCTCGACCAGGTCAAGCTGGAGCAACACCTTAACAGAGTTACCTTGATTTATATTTTTTATATTTTGTATTTTGACACATCTTCTTCCTTCTTACATCTTCTTCTTTCTTCCTTTTATAATGGAATTAATTTTAAGAGTAATGAATATTACTTCTCCAAATAAATTATATTGTCATTTAGTTGAAATGATATTGATTACAATATGGCAACTCTTTATATACAATTAAAACTGAACAAATGAGGACACTTTTGGATAAAATTAGTTGTAAATCTAATAATTGTGCTCAAAAAGTGCTCAGAGCAGCAAAATGAACACATTACCATATGATAAATAAAATTGTTGTGCATATATATATATATATATATATGTTTCTAGCTTCTAGGGTGCACATATGATATTTGCTCTCATTTCAGCTGTGTTTTTAGTCTCAACCAGCTCCTAGTTGCTTTTCAGCTACTAAAGGTTCCCTGATGTTCACAGCTATCTTCAAATTCCTCTAAGTTAGTACAGTAGTAAATGTGATAAACAACAACGGCCTTCTTTAGTTATCCCATTAGAGGTCGCCACAGCTGATCGTCTGGTCCTCACATTGATTTGGCATAGATTATGTTTATGCCGGATGCCCTTCCTTTAGCAACCCCCCCTGTTTTACCAGGCTTGGGACCAGATCTAATCGTGCCCTGGCTTGTGCCAGTTCAGTGGCTGGACTTTATTTTGGACAGCTTGGGGGTTGACAGTCTTGTCCAGGGGCACTTTGACACATGGCCAAGTCATCGTCGAACCACCAACGGTGCAGTCAATGGGCGACCCTCCTACCCACTAAGCTAAAGCCACATCTTTGAAAACAAAAAAGAACCATCAAAATGTAATAGGCTGAAATGGAGCTGAGTGTCTGAGGCAGGTTACTGTTTGGAGGAGTGGTGATAGCAGAGACCCAGGCCAATTTAGATGTTTTTTGTTTTTTTTTAACAGTAAAGTTTTGTAGGTCCCACTGTCTGTGACCTTCAGCTGACTTTTAGTCTTTCTCTTGACTTTAACTGTCTCTTGACAGAGTCCAACTCCTCCATGACTATTAACATCCATGATGAATGCTTCTTTACGGTTTGCATAAACTCACCCCTCTGGAATTTGTTTACAAGCCCGGCTCGATATGGGGATTTCTGTTCTCATGCTGTCTGCTCAGTGTTATCCCACACTCCTTAAATACATAAAAAAGTAAATGTTGAAATCTTCTTATTACTGGCATTTTAGACAAAGTCATATTGTAAATTGAAACTGTACATTAGGTTGGCCACAGTAGCTGCCCGTCACCAGCCAACTGGCCAGTGGACGTTCAGTTTGGTCAAGCCATCCATCCAAATTATTCCATCGAAATTTTCATCTGGAAAAAATTCCTCACAGAAATAAGAAAGGAAAAAAAGGACACTTTCCAATCCTCGCAGTGAAAAAGCCATCTGACAGCAGCTCAGGACTCAGACAAGGAATGAGGGCCAGAAGGATGAATGACAAGTGTCTAAACCCTTATTTGAAGGCAAACAGGTAATTATAAAGACATTTACTGGCACATACTGTCTAGATTCTCAGCTGCCCTAGTGTTACCCAGAGTCTTTCACAACTCATTCTTCAAATGTTAAATTAAAAGCTCTCTCAAATTAAGAGGGTTATTTCATTTGATGCTGCATCTCAAATTAAGGAGATGAGATTTAGGCTCTTTGGCGCCATTACTACATCAATCTTTCTTCTTTAGAGCAAACCCCAGACGAGAAGGGCTCTTAAGAAGGGATTAAGTAAAGTCATCCTTGAAATTAAGACTGAGAGTAGAATTACCTGCAAGTGTTAGAAAATGACAGTGAGTTTTCTTGCTAGCTTCTTGTTCAAACTCAAGGTAAAGGGTGTTTTACTGTACCATGACTTCGATGTTAGTTTTTTCTCATGTACAGTGACGGGTTTTTGTTTTGTTTTTGCTCTTCTTTCTTTTTCTTTTTTTTTTTGCTGGCTTTAATGGCACAAAACAAAGCAGATTACTGAGAGTGAACCAAAACATAAAAGTTGAAGGTCCTAAAACCAAAACAGTAAGCTTAAAGGCACCAATACAAACTACTGAGTGACAATTCTCTGGCTGATCATCACTATGACTGGCACAATTTAAATTAAACAGTTTTTTTAAAATCCATTGTTGATATAAAAAATATTGTTCAATGCAGTTTTAAAGCATGAGGCTTTTTTTGACATAACTGTCTTCATTTATTCTTTGAATCTGAACACAAAATACAATGGTACATAAAAGTGTTGCTTTACAACACCATTGTGTTAATAGTGCTCTCACTGTCACAACCTGGCTCAACATTATGTGTCAAAGGAGGGAGTTGACTATATAAAGATACACAAGTATGTCTGCTGGAAGGCCAATGTTGTATGCAGGGTTTTGTTAGGTAATGTGAAATGTGTGTGAAGTCAACAGCCAGGCCTGGGAGAGGGGCGTGGGAGTGTCTTGCAGGCTACAGTCCAGCCTACATAGGTGTACTGCATCTATGAGCCTGAGCTCCACCCTCTGACTTCAGAAAGGAAAAAAAGAAAAAAAGAAATAAATAAAACAAAGCAAAACAGTGACAGAGAACTGACAAGAACGAGCCAACATTTGGCTTAGGCCATCACACTCCCCCCTTAACACAGGGTTCCCACCCTGATCCTTATTACCACAGTATCTTGTAGCTACAATCAATTTATATTATGGTCAGTTTAACTGAGAACTAATACATTGCAATCGGGACAACATTACTTGGGGAATGTAACGTTCAAAGTACTTAGCCAAGATCCCATTTCTACCTATACACACCTTTTACAATGTATAGGTCCTACTTTAAAAGGTCAGCATCTCCTACCCCAGCAACCCTAGTGACTGGGAGCCATTTAAAAGGAGGAGAGAAAGCTGTTTGCCAACAATGATGCTAAACAATATATAGGTGCTTGGGAGATCGTGTTTGACGATGATCAGGTTGTAAGGCTGCAAAAAAAAAAAAAACACAACACATGATTGAGATTCTGAAGAGAGTTCAAAAATGTAAGTGGGTTATGGTCAGTATATACAAAAAATTGCCTTGCAGAGTCAAGATACACATAAAAATGTTGCGAAGCTAAAAATGAATCTAATGCTTTAGATTTAAAATATTTTCAGCAGTAAAAGCTTCTTTTTCCACCAATCCACCCCTTTAACACACCTTTAACCTGATTCTTTAGTCATTTCTCTCCGACATCAACACCATAATGCTGAAGAGGTTTCAAAAGTTGCTCTTTTATCCAGCTATTCAGCAGATCCTCAGATGGACAACTGAACAAATTAACTATTTGTTCAGTTGTCCATTGATTGTGAGTCCGCATGGGTGAATGAGAAGCCGAGTAAAGTGTTTTGGGTACCAAATGGGTAAAAAAGCGCTATATATAAAGTGCAAACCATTTACTAACTGAAGTTATACTAAAATGACCTTAAGACAAAGTCAGTGTTTTCAAAAAGCAAGTGACACAAATGTGCTGTGAAGTTGTGACGAGCAGCAGGTGAGAAGGTTGTTGGTGTATGTAGTGTTTTGATGGGTTGTGTGAAATGACTGTGTGTATGGGTGTAAAACAGAACAAAGGCTGAAGTCAGCAGACAGGCTCAAGGGGACGAGCATAAGGGGATCTTGTAGGCCTCCTGCAACAGATCTAAGCCCAGCCTAAACAGGTGTACTGCAAGCGTCAGCTCCACCCTCTGTCTTCCTGGAAGACAGGGAAAAACACAGCTGAGCAGAACAGACAAGACAGAGCCCAAATCTGGTCATCACACCACTGAGGCATAGATTCTACTATACATTGAAACTGTACTAATAGATAATATATTTACTACTACTGTATATAGAAACAGTTGATAAAAACATCTCATTTACATAACACACATTTAGTTCAGAGGTAATGACGAATAAATACCAGAAATGTGCAGCTCATTCAAGTAGCCATCCAGTAGTGTCACCTCCCTGTCATGGCTGTTTGCTCATTATAATGTGAGCATTATTTGAAGAATAGGTTCTTTTGAATCTGTCTTAAAACAACAAACTCATGCCCGTATGTGCAGTCTCATAAACTGTTGCTTTTGCTCATACAAAGGCACAAAGAGCTCATTAAAGGGATTTCAGTGCATTTAAGGGGGAATAAAAACCACAGTTTGTCTTCTGCATGAAAATACAAAACAAAGTTCGGCTGAAGATAATGTGGGACTTCAATAGTTATTAAAATCAAGTAGCCATCCTCCAGAGTTTGTCTTTGCGTATGCGAGTTTCTACTCACATTTATTGGCAATGTGGTGATGCTATATTGTTTTAAGGCCGACTTGAAGAATGTGCAGCCGTCCTCTAGGTTTGGGTGCTTTGAAATCCCACGTTAAGCGTGCCGGCCTAACCAATACAATGAGCACAACGAATGTTGTTTCTGTACACGACTGCACCCATATTATTGTTAAGCCTCAGCCTTTCGATCATTCCTTGAATGGCTGAGAATAATTAGCTGTAAAGGCGCTTAAGTGAAAGCGTTAATGTCCTTATCGTGTCTGCTATATATAGCACTGGTTCATACCGCCAATCTCTTACTCACTTTTCTTATCCATATCAGTATGTATCTAGGACAGTCACGTGACCTGTGTGACAGTAAGCTGCGTTGTGGTGACTTTTATTTCCACCTGATGACCATGAGACAGTTGGACTGTGGTCTGTACTGGCCTTGGCGCTGATTGTCACTGCGGTGCTGTTGGTGTATGGGATGAGCGGGCTGGTAACAGAGAATTTGATGAGCAGGCAAAGACATTCACTGTACAAAAGCATTAAAGTCTCTTTTTTGGGTGGATGCAAATCCCCTCTCATTCAGCTACAGCTCATTCTGGCAGCAGAGGGCTAGTTCTAGACGGGTTTCTGGCTGGGCCTGTTGGGCCTGGCAGGCCACGGTTGGGATTTGCCTCTCTGAGAGGAGAACCCATTAGAGAGCGGCTGAATGGCGAACACAAGTGCAATGAGACATTCGCTCTCCTTTAAAAAAAGAAAACTAAAGTTTAAAGTGAGCGATTTCTATTGTTTGGCAGAAGAGTTTCTGTCTGGACCAAACTAGTGCAGTAAACTTGATTTAAACTCACACTGATGAATAATGACAGACATTACAAATCTGCTTTTAAGACAATTTATTTGGTGAAAACATCTTTAACCTTTTGACCCATTGGACACGTAACATAACATAGCAAAAAAGCTATTGAGAACATATCCTTTGAAGCCCGATCACAGATTCAAAAGCACTGCGACATCTGCAGTGTCTGGTACATTTATAAAAATAACAATCATTAAAAATATACATACAAGACAAAGATCTTTTTCTTTCTTTTTCAAACTGTGATTTGTAAAAGACTTGCATGAACAAAAACAGATATCGTAGACAATGCATACAAGACAATCCAGTAACCCACAATCTCAACTGATAGGCACAATCACTAAGTGACAGGCAGACTGGAGCTAGCTAGCTAGTCAGCTGTTAGGACTTCACTGAGTATAAAATGACAGTAAATTGCCTGCACAATCCAAAGGATGCTGTCAACATGGACAGTCATGGAGAAGAAGAAACAAGTGAGCAGATAGGGATTATCAGAAATATGCAACAGAGAGGATGAGAAAGAAATGCGTTTTCTCTTTTTATCAAAAGTATTGAGATGATGCTGGTCACAGGGCCTAACCTACCTCTTCATGCTTAAAATCACTATATTTGCCAACAGGAAAGGCTGCAATATAGTTTGCAAAGATTAAGTGTGTTGCCAAAGCTGAAGCATGTAATCATGTATGTACAGTTGTTTAACAAGTTTGTGGAACTTGAACTATGAAAAACCATTAATAAGCATCAATAAAGCAACCTTACAAACGAAACCCAGGTTGCAACTTGACGCTTCAGATGTGAATGCATGCAATTCTCTCCGGCTTCTACTCATGAACAACAACCAGATGACTGAAACAGAGAGCTGAAATCAGAACGTTTTGCTCTCCCTGAAAAAAAGGAGAAGCTGCAGCATGTCTATTAAGTTGTAATCTGACCTTTACTGAGACAGTTTTTACAGTCTTTACAAGCATGGTAGCCCTAGAGAGATAAACCCCATCACCAGCTGCACCCATCTCTCCAGACTGACTCACTCCCCCTCATGCCTTTCAACAAGTACATTTTCCTTTCTCTTCCTGTCTCTACTCCCCTTTAACCTCTCTTTGATTAACATCTCTGTTAACAGACCATCTACATTCACCAATGGCCTCATTAAACTTTAGGGCTATCAGCACTGCCACCAAAAATGTTTGGCACAACATTTTCTGAACCCCGAAGTGAGAGAGAGTGTCTGCAGACCCATCCCAGTTAAGTTCAAGCTCTTCAGCAGCAGCTGAGGAATTCCCTGCCAGGGTGCTACAGCAAATAGTGTCTCATCATCTGAGGTCTCTTGGCAAATATCCTTCAACTGCAGGAGGAAGCGTAGGGAACACAGAGTCTCTCTGAAAGCAGTCTTTCCTCTCTCTCTTTTTCCTCTCCCTGTCTCTCGTCTAGTTCTTGTGAACTTTTTTTTTTCTTTTTTCTCAGCTGAGAAAAAGAGAAGCACCACTGTACAAAATATACAGGAAATCTTGTGTGTGCTGATGACCTGAAAAGGCTTGTCAAACTCTGCCACAGGAGTTTAGTAATACCAGTACCGCTTTAGTATAGGTCATTCTAGCATCACTCAGAGATCAAATTTGGAGTTTCAAAAATTGTGAATCTTGCAGCAATCACACATTTAACTGCTACTTTACCACACTCATGTCTGGTGCTCTTTGGCATCCAAATGTGTACAAACACTGACTGTGCATGATTTCACGTGTACATTCACAAGCCTCTGGGGTGCAATTGTCGTGTGTGCCTGACTGTGACTATAAACAGACTGGGGCTAATTCACAAAAATCGTATGGCCTGCTCACTGTTTTCTCTGCCTGCTGAGAGGCAATAGGCACTTATCAACACTCATATGTTCACATATACACATAGACATAGCTTCATATTTTGTTTAGTTTTCCTCCCATCAAAATTGGGTTTTAATGTTAGTAACAATCAAAAAAAAAAAAATCAAAAATATCTTTGGTCTGTAAACAAATATATCCAAATGCAGAGATGGCAAAGACACTGGTTTGTTACCATCTCACTTCAGTTCGGTTGATTAAAGCAGAGTCTATGGTGCTCGTATTGGGGCTCAGTACTCTGATTTCACCCAGACTGTGCGAGTGTGTGTGTGAGTGTGTGTGTGTGTGTGTGTGTGGGTGTGTGGGGGGAGGGGTGGGGCACTTAGAACACACCCCTGAAAGCTGGGCTGCAGTAGCTGTCAACTTCAGGACACTGATGCAGCCATTTGGTCTGCTGTAGGAACATGCTGGCTCATTAGTTCTTGATAGATTCGATCAGTCTTGATAACAGTTCTGCTGCTTGCACCCATGGCCGACATATATTTGCGTTCAGCCATTGCTTCCGAGCTTCCCGAATTAGCCATGTTGGCCTGCACAAGATCTGGTGGCGGCATTTCAAGAACTGTGAGATATTCACATTGACACACTTGAACTGCTGTTTGTTAAGCATTCATACTCAACGTATGAACAAAAACACAAGCTTTGATGCAAAACATTAAAAAGACTCCTTTTTCTTTCAGCTGTCAAACACTGGACAGGTCTGAGGCGGCAACTATGCCGCTCGCTGCTGTTTAAACAAATCACATCCCTCCCTCCTCCTTTGCTCGGGGCTGTCTCAGTTACAGGGCAGCCAAGTGGAGTACGCAGGCTGCTGGCAAGCAAACACCGGCTGAACCTGTGCTATGTAGTAGTTACTGAAGTTGCCATCTGCCACATAAGGAGCAGGCTGGTAGTAACAAGTAACATTAGCCACGTTGGGAATGACGTTCTGCTCTGCAAGCACTCGCACTGCCAGCATGGCTATGAGCCCTAAGGTCTGCCGCCTCTCGTGTCCCATCAGACACACCGTGCTCTCATTGACCACCCCATGGAGAGTCATCAGGTAGTCATACTTGCGGTCCTCCAGGCCCACAAAGTGGTTTTGAAGGTAGGACTCTAGCTTACGCTGCTGCTCACTGATGTCAGGGAAGTCAATGAAGAAGCGTGAGCACATGTAGCGCTGAAGGGACTTCATATCTGACTCTGAGGCCGCACGGAAACCCCTCACCAACAGGTGACAGTACTTCAGCAGTCCCCCGCCTCGGATCTCTTCCGGGTTCCGAGTGCAGATGATTTTGTGACGTAGGTGGTCCAGGGCCTCGCTGAAGTCCCCATACACGCTCTCACCCATGATGGTGGGGTGAAAGGTCTCAGCCATGGGGTTCTCTGAGCACTCATAAAAAAGCAGGAGGGAGTCCAGTTTGATCTGAAACGAGTCAACACTGAACTCAAATTGCCTCCGAAGAGAGTCCACAAACTTCAGCTCCACATTTTTCCCCCGGTTGTTGGAGAGGGAGATGAGACTCCAACGGTCTGAGTCATTGCACACCTTCACCATCTTCTGCACATAGGCCTCCTATGTGTGTGTGTGTGTGAGGGAAGGAGAGAGGGAGAGATAAAGAAACGTTAACTAGACAGTCTTAGAGGTACCATTTCTTCAGCAGTCATAAACATGCACATTGTGGCCTAAATTTGCATTATGCAACTAGATTTTGTATTCAATAACCATTTTCCAGTAGCCACAAGTAATAGCTGTAAGTTTTTGTGTTGTCTACTGTGTTATTAATGCCACTGGCCCAAATATTAAAGACCATAGAATGTACTTGGATATGAGATCTAACTGGCTGAGCTCAGGATCCCGTCTAAATTGGTTTAACTCAATCCTCTTAACTACAGAAACCAACATTTTAGTATCACTAAACTAATCTAATTGCACATTAAGCTGCGCGTAAAGGTGCAAAAACGCAGCTAGCTCTCACACATACTGACATTTCTCAAACTAAACAGCTTAAGCAGAAGAAGCAGCGAGTGCACATAGCTCAGTGTGGATGTACCTTTAACGTTAACGGGGTTATTTTCTCTTTATTCACACAGTCGGGTAAAAAGTCCAGGAGACAGTCCAAAACTATGTCCTTCACAGTCTGGAAATCTCTTTCACCTTTCATATCTGCACAAAATATTAGGTCAAGGTCCTTAAAGCCCAGTCCGCTATCCTCGTGCAGAATGTGGCTGGCTGCAGAGCCGTTTAACCGAACGTCCCGAACGTGGATCTGTTTCTCCTCCATCCGACTCCGCACCACTTTAACGATCTGTCGCGGCTGCATCTCCAGAGTGGGGAAGTTTCCCCGGCCGTGGATCGGAATGGTCTCCGTCAGGATGGCGTCCAGCCGCTGCACTTGCTCCCAGTTGAGGACGCTAACGTTGCTGCTTTCTGTGTCAGACATGCAGCTGGTGGTGGAGGTACTGTCGTCCTCTGACATGGTGATGCGACAAGAATCCTCAGTTGTTTAAATAAAATGACAAGTAAATCTTTTTTTTTTAAAGTAGGGGCAAAAAAATCAGTGGTCGTATTTTTTACGCACAAAATCTCTGCAGCTGCGTGACAGTGACTTTCTTTCGCATAAGGATCTTCAGTATTTGATGTCGTCCGAATTGACTGTAAACATATAAAAATAACAAATCAAGGACTCCAGGCAAAGAGTGTTAGTTGCGGCAGTGCGTTACAGTTTGCGTAATAGCCCTGTGGTTAAAACTTAAGTGGCGCAGCCGTCAAGCTGGTGGTTGTGTAGAGGAAGAAGTGCAGTCAGTCAACAGAGCCGTGTGGAAAACGAATCCTAACTTTCTCCTTTCTTTCCCTGCGCTTTTAAAACGTTCGCTCCAGTGCTGCTGTTAATGCGTCCAAGCACTGCGCATCAGTCTTTGAAGGTCGCGGATGATCCAAGAGGGGGTTTGCTTTCCGGCTTTGACTCCATCGCCCAAAGGCACGCCTATGATTTTATGAATTTGCATGAATAAGCTGCTCCTCAAGTCGCACTTTGGCACGATCCTCCGATCAACCAAACAGTGGAATCGTGGGGATTTTTACGCACAGCTCCCACAGTGCCTATTTCTAATTTCTCCTTCAGTTGCCAACTAATAATTCCAATTAATGCAAGGATTACGTGCTCAGGAAATCCAGTTTGCTTTGCCCAACTTGGTTCAGTTCAACATATTTTTCTCACTTGTGGACAAGTTAACCGTTACCTGCCCGGCTGACTTGCAGTGTCTTTCTGCACGCGTCAGGTTTGCAGTCTGGAGATGTCAGCTACACTTCACCCCGCCCCCCTTCCACAGTCTGATTCCCACTGAAAACCCTGCTCAACAATATCACAACGAAGTTCATGAACCATTGTCCCATTTTCATGTTATTACATGTTAATAAGTTACACTGCTTTCTATTTGAAGACTTCGACAATTTACTTAAAACAAGATTTTACTCCATACGAACATTTCTGATCAAGTTTGTAATTATTGCGCCTAAATCCATTCATAAATGGCGCTAAATATTACTGTAGTTTACCCGTATATATATTTGAATAACATCCACTCGCAACATGCAAGACAAAAATAATAATAAATATACAAATATTTTCTAACCTCTAAGACTCAGTGGGGGCTAATCTACAGTACAAATGTAATTCACTTGACGTTGACATGTCGCCCCCTGTCGGTCGGTTTATGTTTTGAACTAAAGTGGTAGTGCTCGGTACCACCTATAAAGTGTCACATTAAAGCTATATGACATACATTAGAGTTGCACCATCTCAAATATTCTTCATCTAGGATGGGGACATTTCCCTGTGGACCCCAGGACACCGGTTCAGGTCAGGATCCACAGCCTCTCACAGATGATCAGTGTGTGTGGACTGTGAGATGTTTCACACTCCTTAACATACACGAGAAATGTCTAATTCTCACGTAATAAAAGTATTTTTATGGGCTATTTAAATTAAACTTGACTTGTTCAGATTTCCTACAGACCTCTTTTTAAATCAGATGTCAAGTGATATTTCCAAGAAGAAGGAAGTGAGGCTCGGGACACAGAGGGGTCAGGGGTATGCAGCGTCCACGTCAGGGTGGAGCGGCTGTCACGGACGCTACATTAGGCAGCGTAAAGCCCTGCGTCACTGCAGCCACTCAGACCTGTAAACCCTGATTATCCCATTTACTCTATTGCGCTGTCTTAACTCCAGGCCCACACAGGAACTCTGTCTCTGCACAGTGTCACGCCCCCTCTGCAGGCCTGGATGCAAACACAGTTAGTTATATTAAACTTTACAGTCACATTGTGCAGCTACAGTGTTGACAGCAGTAAAACCAGCTCCTAAATCATCAACCCTTACAAATTAAACGTTATGGAGGAAAACCGTTGTCTTGAATTGCATGACAGTTTTGAAGAATGGACCCTCATTACGTTATTTAAAATATAACTTTTGTTTTGTTTTCATACTTTGCTTTGGCGTGTGTAAGACTGGTTGATTGCAGGTCTCTGAAATCGAATCCCACATCTGGAAATGTACATGGAACTATTAGCCAGTTACAATGGACCAAGAGCAGCCTCATAGATGTGTTTCCCAGGTGTAGAGTGATGGTTGCTATGGATTGGACTGCATCCCTCAGCCATGCATGGTGCAGCCACTTTCTGCAAAGCCAAATCAAAGCCGTGCTCAGAGACTAAGAGCAGGTGTACACATACAGCATACGTCTAAAAATGAGCTGCGCTGATGAGCTATTGTGTGTGAGCAAAACTTGGTATCTCGTTACACGCTGCAAAACACATGACTAAATCATGGCTGGACATTAAAAGACTAGATCAAGCTTATGGTTTGAGAAAGTTAAATGTAAACTAGACTTCAAAAACTATTCACACCTTCTCCTCCAGGTAATGTTGATGGCTTTTCATGTCGTCCCATTCAGTTGGTTTCATTCAGTATAAAAACAACCAAAAACACAAACTTCCCACACAGAGTACAGTGTTCGTGCTCTTCTGCAGGCTCTACTGTGATGAAGCCTCTGTCTTCTGTTCCTCATAAAACTTTTACAATCAGAGGGCTTATCTCTGGGGACCATGAGACATTTTCTGGACAGTTCCGACCAATAAAAATCAAAAGAGATTGAGTAACTGTTTTGTTTCCAGTGCCATTTTTTAGACTGCAATGGGTTGGATTGGAATTTTTCTACCAAAAATTGCAACATTCTCCATCAACTCAGAGCGAAGTGTATCTGCTGGGATGACCTGTCAAACTCTCGTTGCTCTGATCACTAACCAAATTCAAGATCTCATCTTGGCAGTACATTTTTTTTTACTTCTACCTCAATTGATATTAGGCCTTGTACAGGTATGTAATTTATGCAAATGAAGTCTTTGATGCAGGGATTTCACTGGTCAAGGATGATATCAAATACTTAGTTATTGTTTGGATCAAGAACAGCTGGACAATATAATGAGCAAGAAAAGTTCAACTTCAGTGCTTAAATGCTGTTGACGTGAGGTAAACATGGTCACAGGTACAAGCCCTCCCCCCAAAAAGGATATTATGATTCAAATAAAACACCATTAGAAAAACAATGTGATAACGTTTAATGAGCTGCTTGTAGTGATGAACCACCAGTTCATCAATCTGGAGGTTTAGCTCCAACTGAGCTTTACAGGGGTTTCCCTCAGTAGCTGGTAGAGTCCATAGCCAGAGCTAAAACTGAGTGAATACTGGCCTTCAAGTATTACAGCCAAAGATCATCATGAAAGTAACAATTGTGTTTACATGTTCCAATTGGCCGTAACGCCGTTACAGCTTTTTGTTTTACCTCCTTATTACAAGCAGTTTCTTTAGTTTTTATTCTACAACATTTTTCATACTAAGGATTTGTCTGCACCTGTCATACAGTCATACACTGCCCAAGCCAAACAAAGTCACACACTTTCCTATAGCTTTGATTATGGCATCATTTCGATGATTCGTACCAGTGCATAAAGTCTTTTCCAGCGCATCCCAAAGATTCTCAGTGAGGCTAAGGTGGCCAATCCATGTGTGAAAATGATGCCTTGTGCTCCCTGAACCACTCTTTCACAATTTGAGCCTGATGAATCCTGGCATTGTCATCTTGAAATCAACCTGTGTCATCAGGGAAGAAAAACTGATGGAAAAACCTGGTCATTATATTCAGGTAGTCAGCTCCTGATTGCATCAGTTAGGGTTGAATCACTTATTAATCCCCGCAGTTATTATCCAAAAGAAGACTCTTATGTTGAATCTTGAATCTTGAATGTTAACTGTCGGCTTAGTTAAATGCAGGAGGTGATATTTTTTGTGTATGTGCTAATGCATGTGCCTTCAACCTAAATTAGCCAGCTCCCCACTATTAGATCTAGCTAGATCAACAACTAAACCCAAGTATTTGGAGATAAAAATATCCTCGAAAGATGGAACTTTGACAAAAAACAAATCTCTAATGGATTGGGAAATTCAATTCTATAACACTAAAAATCATAGAACATGTAATTCCATTCACGGAAGTGGGTTAAAAACTTGTGCATATATTTTTCTTTGAAATTCCACATTAAGTGGTTGTTGTTTTTAACAGCTCTTCAGAGAATTTTAGTTACAATCCAACTTCTGTTTCCTCTTTGCCAAGAATAAATGTGGCTGCAACACACAGTCCAATCATTCATTCGGTTGATTTTAGTCATTAAAAACCGACAAACCTATTTGTAGAGCACTATTTCACATCATGTGTGATAAAAGAACGGCTGCATGATGCATTTTGATTTTCTACTTTCCAATTAAAGGAATGGGTTTTTGTAAGGACTGTGTGCAGTCTTGTTTCTGCCTGTATCAGCAAAGAGATGCTGAGCGGCAGGTTTCTCCAGCGTAATTATTAGTGTTTCTCTCTCAGTAGCAATCCAGCAGAAACCTCCCCACTTATTACCAACCATGGATTCAGCAGGGGAACGGAGGCCATTTGTTATGTTGTGCCACATGAAAATACACCAATAGAAATGAGAGAAAACAATGCAACGTAAACAAAAAGGAAATAGAAGGAGAGAAGATGTCAGTTCTGATCAGAAACACTGACGTCTGAAATCTTCAGCATGATTGAGCAGTTTCTGGGGCAATGTTGCCCGAGAAAATGCAATGACATAACTAAAAAACTATAATCTACTCAGTGTTCTCCCCTGTGTCTGCTCAGGCCTCCCTCACCCACATCTTCCCTGCTCCCAGATAACTGAATTTCCATTAGTTTGTACCGACTGTCGAAGAGATATTCCCACTGCTGACAGCAGAGTTAGTTTTGGTTGCAGATCAGAGGCACGAGGATAGAAATGGGATTTCAAGTCCTTTTCAGTAAAACTGCTTCTGACCCCTAGTGAAAAAAGAGCTGGTGAATCACTCTGCAGTCAAGGAAATCTAGTGCAGGGTTATACTGGGCCTGTGGAGGTGGAAGGAATAAAAGTCACCACTATGCTTATTCGTTGCAGCTCTTTTGATCCCACAGCAATGGACCGATGTGGTTGGTTTTGAATCATTTTGGCAGATTAGTGCTGAAGGTTTCAGAGGGAGTCCTGTTTCACGGGGGGAAAGAGAGCCCCATCTCACCTAATTTTCTCTATTATGGGCTCTTTGTGATCCCACCTGCATGTCCAGGGATAGTGAAGGACCCGAATGCTGCTGCTAAAGCACTTGGTAGAGTAATAGACGCTACAGACATGTTGATCTTAGTAGCGTACGTTCTGTCACCGACTAAATTCACTAGGATTCACCTAAATGGTATGACTGTCTCTCCCTCACCTGGAAAGTCCAATCCTTGCTAAAGGCGTGCTGGAGAATATCCACATCAAACAGCCCCACCTTTAACTCAAATTTTTTTAAGTATGGTTTTCTAATCTGTAGCATTTCATGCTTAATTGGATGCTTTACAGGCGTTTCCATTTACAGTAACAGCATGTCTTAGCAGTCATTCGAGACAGAGGGATGTCTACGTGGGACAAACAAAATTTTCCTTTATCCACTGAATAAAGAAGAGTTTGTCTTTTTGTGGAAACTTGCTTATGTGGTTTCTTGTCAGTACAGAAATGAAAATAATTGTAAGTAACATAAAGTGCTTCTGCTAGAAAAAGCACAGCACAAACTCACCACGAAATACCATGTGTCACTGTCCATGTCAGGCTTGGGGATGGGTCTGGCCACCTCAGCTTCATCTATGGTCGGGTTCGAGAGAAAAATGCCGCCCGAATCGGAATAATTTCCAGAAGACTTTTTGTTGACCTTTTAAAACCATAAGTTGTAAAACAACTTGCTTTTCACCATCAGATTAGCTCCTCTTTCCTTGTGTCTTTACAATAAGATGGTTGGCTGTAGCATAATGTTGACTTCAAACTTTCCATCTAGCAAATTATTTGATGGCGTATAAACAGAAATATAGAGAAATAAGAGGGAAAATAGAACAATCAAAGCCAATCCAAATTGCATATAGTGTTTTTCTATAAAGCCATACAGCAAAGACATTACACATTGAATATCAGTTTTGAAAGAATATTTGAAGTGGTCTGTGCAAAAATGCATTAGAAAAAAATAATGCATACAAGAGAATGAGTAATGAGCAATTTAGGGCCGAACGGTCGGTAATCAGTCACACTTACAGCAGCTTTTACCATGTTCACAGTCCCAACTTTGAAGATGTCCTAAGACACAAGCTTTGCCAAGAGACACGTGGCTCTGACACTGTCAGACTGAAGATGAAAGGAAGGTAAGTGAACGACACCCCAAAGACAAGCCAAGATGCGGCAGAAGGCCTGGCACTTTCTGGCCAGGCATTGACAGTAAAACATTTTCTGAGGCCCTAAAGGTCTTTGTGAAGCTGCCACAAGAGTGATGGCCACAGAGAGGTCAGGTAATCCGTGACTAACTGGCTCCATGTCTGTTAAATAGGATTGAAAGGACCAAGTTATGAAGAGAAACACTGTTGCGGGAAGACTTTTGGAGTCAAAGGTCAGCTTTCAAGCCAAAGAAGATTATAAATAACATGCTTTTTTTTAAACCCATTGACATCATTATTTGAAGTGCTGGAAGTAGCTGATGCTTTTTATTTCATTATTCACATTTTTTATTTGCTGAACAAAATCTATGCAACTGTCTAAACTGTCCATATGAAAGCTTCGACACTCTGTCTTTAAAACAGAGCAGAATGCCTCAGTGCGTAGATTTTATTTGTCTTCTCAGATTAGTTCTTCATGCTTTTGAATGAGCAATCCCCCCCCCCCCCCCCCCCCCCCCCCCCCGAAAAAAAAAGAATGAATCAATAATTAAATATTAAATCATACAAATACCTTTGTTTTCTCATCTTGACACCTCTTGGACTCCAGACATTCGCTGTCACAAAGGTTGAATTTAAAATCAGCAGGTTTGAGCAAAGTTTGGGAGGAGAGCATGATAATGTGACTGACTTACCTTTGGGCTGCTGCTTGGGGAAGTTACACTAGACATATTTTAGACATGACCTTCACCTGTTTTGCCAATAAAGTTTTTGCTACAGAAAGTTTAGTCAAAATGTATTTACGGCTGAACTGTATTTACAAAAGTGGATCAGTTTAGCTTTAATTTTTCAAGTTGTGTTTAGCCACCTGGACACCAGCAATTCACAGTTGTGCAACATTCAGTAGTAAAAAAAACACAAATCTATTCAGAGGAAGAAAAAAAAAGAATAATCAGAAACTGAAGAAAAAAAACTTGAAAAGCATTTCACAGTGTATTCGTGATAAATCAGTTTGTGTAATTATTTGTGTAATTCTTTCAAAAGTTGAATATTTCCATTCACTTGTTCTCTGTACTAGTTTACTTAGCATAAAAGAAGTTGGAGAACTACTTGTCATCTACAATCATTAGACCTAATAGATGGCATTGACAAGCAGCCTGGTGAGTGATGAAACCAGGCTGGATTAATTGCGATTCGACCTTGCTCATTTTGTTTCAGCGCTATGCAGTCAGAGCAGGTTGGGAATGTAGGACGCATTCTGTCTCCTACATGTCTGCCTCATCCCTTTTTCTCCATAAACAAATTAATCCTGAAGTTATCCTCACCATCTGGAAGACAGCCCTATGACTTTCCCATCTGCCTGGCAGGAAGGCTCGA
Source organism: Channa argus (assembly GCF_033026475.1). Taxonomy (NCBI): domain Eukaryota; kingdom Metazoa; phylum Chordata; class Actinopteri; order Anabantiformes; family Channidae; genus Channa; species Channa argus. Next base: position 20,919,189 of record NC_090203.1, read on the forward strand.
TGGCCAGGGCCTGTCCTCAACCGTTTCTCCACTGAAAGAGTGCACCTTCCTGCTCCATTGCTCTACCACTCCATTCTCTGCAAAAAGTATGTCATCTACAGCAGTAACTCCCAGCCAGAGGTATTTGTACCTCTGGGGGGATTCTACATTTGCCCACGGGGTACATGGAAAGACCAAGTCTCCAGTCAGCAGCGAAAACTGTTCGGAGTTGAGAAGCTATAATAGTCACTAAAAGGCTAAAGTGTGAAGAATATTGGACGTGTACCTTTAATTATGGCTAGAAGAGTTATCTTCCTAAGAGAGACTGCTGCTCGGCCTCTATCAGGCAGCTTTTTATGGCCACTCTTGATTATGGAGACACATGTTTAACAAATTCTGCACCTGTGCAAAAATTCCTTTTACTCCCTTTCAATGAACAAAGCTTGGCGCCACGATCCTCTGAGGCTTTGGGTCTGCCTGGTTGTGCTTCTCTGTGAAGACAACTCATCCAGTTTCCACTAAGCATGTAAGAGTGTCAAGCACTTCCCCCTTAGGAAACTTAAGTCCAACAATGATTAACTCTGTGTAAGACCCTCTTTGCAAAGAGTGTAGAGGAGCTTAGAACGTAGTATGTCACATCCAGCTGTGTTGAAGAGAGAAAAGTTAACATGGTCAGTACCCTAAAGTAACGTAAATTTGGATTCTTGAGTTGAGCAAAATCTTACATTTTTGAAGACGTTTACTTTCAAATGTTTTCTTCTTGTGTTGCATAATTATCTACGGTTAAATTTAAATATAACGTGTCCTGCATGGTATCAAACTTTTTGCCTTTTTCAATGCACATACAGGGCCTATAAAACCAATACAACCAAATATTAGAAATTTCCAAGTTCCATAAATCATTAAGAAATGGAGGAATATGGCACTGGCATTAATCTGCCTATAGAGCAGCCTGTCCACAACTGTTGAAGAACCCAAAGTTGCTTGGAGTGATCTTTTATCTTCTTTGGCAAAAATCATCATTCAATAGTTACTAAAACTTCCAGATACAGGTGTATTTATGCTACAATCTACATTCCAAACACATTCACTGCACTCAGATGATCTGCATTTAACTAATTGTGTTACTTCTAAAACCAACTAGATGATTTAGGTGAGTTACTTAAAGGGGGTGACCCCAGCTGTCCAAGCCCGGTACAAATTGGGGAGGGTTGTGTCAGGAAGAGCATCCTGTGTAAAAAACTGTGCCAAATGAACATGCGGACAATGATCCGCTGGGGCGACCCTGAACTCACGGGATCAGCCGAAAGGACAAAAAAAAAAAAAGGGGGGGGGGGGGGGGGGGGGTGAATACATGTGCACTCACTTTTCTGTTTTTCATTTACCTTAATTATTAAAAAAAATCACCCCAACCCTATGTATGGGCTCCAGATCATTGCAAATCCTAATTAAACCCCAGAGCCTACAAATGCAAAATTGTATTTAAAAAAAAAAGAACGTAATAGTCAATTATATACAATTTAAAGGTAAATATTTTAGTCAGTAAACTCTAACTGAATCATCTGGAACATAGATTATGTTGATGAATGTGTTTTACTTTACAACCACTGCTACCACAATGAGGATTACCACCACGTGCATATGCTCAAGTGCATTATGTCAGCTGCTTTCCATGCTTTAAAGTCTTATTTAAAAAAAAAAAAAAACCTATGTGGCACTATACTCTGTGCATAAACACATTTTTATTCATAGCACAGATGCTCAGAGTGAGGAGTCTTTTCACGAAAATCCGCATTGGTTTCCAGACTCATGGTGCAAGCTTGGCTGAGGTATGATGTACAGAGGAAGACTTTTTCCCCGAGGTTTTGATTCGTGGGTCATCTCTATACTGGCTAATAGATCATAATCTGTAATTAATATTTCTCCCACAAGCCGCCTGTTCCTGACTTCCGATGTGATGCTATACCTGTAATTACAGCCAATAAAATCCCTAAATCGCCACACTCTCTGTGCAAATCAGGGTCATCAGACTTAATGAGAGGTTGAGACTTGATAATGGCCTTCTGCACATGCAGGGCAGATGAAGTGTCAGGAGACAGGCACATTAAATGCCATCTTTATTAGATGCAGTGAGAGCCAGATTTTCAATATTGCAGATTTCTGTGGAAGAAAGACCACAAAAAAAAAAAAAAAAAGTTATGACATAATTGAGAAAATGAAATGTGTCTCTCCCTTTATTCTGTTCATCAGCAGCCCAACAAAAACAGAGATGGGAGACAGGGTCATTGCACATATGAGATATTTTATTCCATGCAATTTTCAATTCACATCCTTATGTCTCCCCACCCCCCACTCTCCCCACCACACACACCAGCAAATGAAGGTGACAGCATGGTCCAAAACTCGGGTATCTACCAACATTACACTGGAATCGGAAAAAAAAAAAAAAAAAAAAAAAGCAAGAACAACTAAATTTTGGAGGAACAAAATGAGAACAATATTTTAGCTGCTGCCTATGCTTATATGTGGTCATTTTTTTTCTTTTATGAAGGCACAACAGCCCCTCTAAAATGTGCAACTGATAACTTCAGAGGCTAGAAAGCAAGTTCCAAACAATCCACGCTATTTGGCATTAACAATTCACTGCAACTGTACCAAAATATGTATTTTACATAGGACAAAGATACATTGATGCAAACTTTCAGCAAGACAGCTTATCATGTCACGTTTAATCAGCTGCTGCAATGTCTTAAAATAAAAATAATATAAAGAAACTACATTTACTGCCTTGGTAAAGAGCTCAAACTTCTTTAGTACAGCTGATAATTGGCACTCTATTCTGTATTTTTTTTTTTTTTCAAATCAAATTGAAAACTTTCACTGATTTAACACATGCAAAACCACTCAATATGACGTAGTTTGGACCCATTTTGTGGCTAGAACATCACATTTCCATTTCTTTTCATGTCTGTGGCAACTATGACTTTGCATCACTAACAATATTTATTCGGGAAAGTTGCTTACTGTTTATACAATTTCTTTTCTTGAATAGAGACATAAGTCCACCAAAAGGAAATAACATGCATAAATAATCCCAGGCCCAGAACGTCTCTTCGGGACCACGTTCAGTTTCGAACAACATTCATTCTCTCACACAAACAACATACTGAGCAGCAACAAAACCAAAGTTAAAGTAACACTGCAGAAACGAGCAGAGATTTGCTTCAGATTCATCTCAAACTGGCTGAATGACTCTGAGGTGTTTTTAAGCACAGAACGTTGGATGTAATGATGAGGATTCAGAGGAAGCTGCAGCAGGAACATTACGGGGAAACAGCTGCAGGGGATACTCTCACTTGGATGGTATAATATGGAGCAGCTGTGCTGGTAAACATCAGTGTTTGTTCCAGGTTGGGGCTGCCATAGGACCTCTGGAAGACCTCTCCACCACTATCAGCTCTTCAGGGTTGTCGTGCGCCTTATAATGCCACAGAAGGTCTTGAATAGCCCGCTCTTCAATCTACAATGACAGGAAAATACATACACATACACACAAATGACTGAATTGGGGATCTGTGAGGACCAAAACCACACTTCATTTAAGAGTATAAGGAAAATCTGCTGACACTGAGAACGTTGATAATAAGAACGTTTTATATAATAGCAACCAGAAAGCCACAGGAAAAAAGTATTGACGCAAAGGCGATGACAGTAGTCTGGCAACAGCCTGAGGAGAGCACAGAAAGCTGTCACAATACAAAACTGGAGGCACCTCACATCTAAGCACACTGACAAAAATGCGTCACCTGAATGAGGGCCAACGGTTTCTCTCGGCTGCGCATCAGGGCGGCTTCCTGCTGCTTCTCCTCCTCTACAATGGAGGCAAAGGTCACCAGGGAGGGGAGGGGAGGGCTGCCCACTGCTCCCAGCACCCAGGGCCTGAGAGGAGAGACAGAGAGGGTGAAAAAAAAAAAGAGTGAGGATGGATAATTCTGACAGTCATATCATAGTCAATACAACAAGAGTGTACAAGCGTTGGCAAAGGTCGGGTCATGAGCTACTGGCGAACTTCAGTGTATAAATGGCTGCCTGTCCACTTGGCTTAGAGAAACCTCTTATAGGACTGTGTAACAGATATTTGATATCGAAGACCATGCATCACAGTTAGACGCCAAAAACCGAAACTTCTGTCTCTATTGTATAGTTCAGTTCTAAACAAAAAGTTCCACCAGGATTGATTCTAGGTCCAGTTTAATTCAGCAAATGTCTGTAAGTGGTACTGATTTGTAGGGATGCTGTATTTACTCAGATTGCTTTGTCAGGGGGCTGCTGTCTTGAAAGACACACTTAAATTACATTTCTTTCTACTACTACAACATCTTTTACTTCCCTGAATGTTTAAGTGAGTCAATTCCTAATTCATTTAAAATATCTAATTGTTTAAAAATAACTAATCTGTGTATGACTTGTGCTGTGAAACAAGTCCCCAAATTTTTTCCTGTATCAATATTTTTTTATTTATAACTCCAAATCTCTTCTCTTTTTCCTATTCGACAGGAGTTGTGAACATCTACTCAACATGACACGTTGCATGGTTGATATGAGCCCCCTACAGTCTGATTTGTATGTGCTTTTAGTAACTTCTTGCTGGAGGCAAGCGATTCATGTTATTGGTTTATTTAAGATTCCTTTTCAAGAAGTGACAAAAAAGTGATTAGCATCAAAGCATGCAAAGATTAGGAAGGCATAACTATTTAGTCTGACTTAGTTTGTGGAAACTATGACCCAGATGGCAGACATGGAGCTGGTCCTGTTGCTGCTACTTCCAGAGCGTTGAACGTTTCTCAGCTCATCCGAATACCAAGAGGAACCTGAAACCTGTTCCCTGTTGTCTATGATCCGTTTTGACATATGGGCTGCCCTCATCAATTCTGATTAACATCACTGGCTTCACTACAGTGACTTGCACAGCTGTTCAACATCTAGAAGCCTGCTCTAAATATTGCAGCATGAAGCGTGCATAAACAAACAGATGAGGAATAATGATATCAGATACAAAAGATGCACAAATGACAAACAAGTAGAATGGTGAAGTTCACTTTTATCAAGTTGTTTAACAACTGAAAAATTGCTAAAAAGGCCTAAGAATTTTTACTAGCATATACAGCACACACATTCACCCACGCAAACACACACACACAGTAGAAAAAGAGATGCCACAGAGGGAAGAATGACATCAGATGAGGTAAAACATACAACCATTTTTCTCTTCCCTCTTTACCTTCAGGCTTCAATGTAATTCTCTTTCATCAGTTCTAATAGAAATGATCAAATAACCTGTCAACACCTCAATTTGATTCCATGACTAATTTCATACTAGATGGAAATTATATTAAAAGTTATGAAAAACCAACCCTGTTTTCAAAAGTATTTGTAGACTCTGCCATATGAAAAGGGATCCAATCCTGAATCATAAAGCCTAACAAAAAACTTTAATGCACCAAGTACATCTAATGTTTAGAAACTCTTTAGTCATCTATCCTGTTTCTTGCACACAAAGTTCTAGATCCAAATAAACATCAAAGCAAAAAATTAATTAATATTAGGGATATAATAATATATGATGGACTGAAGTTTACATTGTGTGTGATTGTGTACACATATGGCTAAACATTGTGAGGTCCAGTTTTGAGTTTAAGATAGAGGCATTATTTCAGTAAGTGTACTCACATGTGTTAGCTGTGATTAACCAGCTGTCTGTGGACATTGCAAAGGTCAGAGTGACTCTATCAGTACGCAGGTCACTCCAGCTGTAGTCGGTCATTCAGAGCTTTTCAGCTCTCTCAGTCCAGAGCATCAAACCTCTCTCAAAACAGTCCTAACTAGAGGACCTGCTCGATAAGTTGTCCAGTCACACGTTTAACTCGGTATTTTATCACCTTTTCCCTTTCCTGTTAGTGTCACATCTGTATTACTAATTTTATTCTCCATGTGTATGAACAACCAAACTATAGAATATATACAATATTAATTACATTTGGGCATTTTCTTGATCTGATGAAATATGACAGTGAATGTTTTCATTGATATAATTTTGCTTTTAATTAAAGATGATTAAAAGATAATTAAAGATTTAATTAAAGACGCAATAGGGTTACTTAGAATTAAAGTCATGAAGTCAGAGGGTTACATGTGAACCGTATACAGCATTTGTGACACACTAAGCAGTTAAACAGTGCCACCAAGTGGAAAATAGCAGTACAGAACAGGAGGAGTCATGGTAGCTTTGTCATGCGCCTTTCATGTGTTTGTCACATCTAAGTGCTGCACTTACCCAGTGGGTCTCTCTGGCTCGCTGCTTTCTCCCCTTTTGAATGTGACCCTCCGGGCAGCAGGTGTGGGAGTGACAGGCGATCCCTGTGCACCTTGGTTTCTCTGTGATCCTGTTTGTCCTGCTTTGATCAAGCGGTTTTCCTCCTCCTCCTCCAGGAGCCTCCGGAACGAATACGAGGAGGATGGGGGCTGAACTGCCGTTGCCCTGCAATTGCAATCCATCCAAAAGACATCATTAAAAGTGCATTAATTCACATTAATAGATAGTGCAACATCTGTTGCTAGTGCTCTAAAGCAAATCGATTGTGCCGCTTCTGCTAATTATTCTATTTTTCTTCCAATTTGTAAAGCACTGCAGGCCTCTTGATTTGGAAAAAATGCCTCTTCACCTGGATACGATCTTTTAAATCTACAGTGTAAACTACGTGATTGGATGGCTCACAAGATGTTTTATTTTCTGCCACAACTCTTTTCATTTCCTGCAGAAAGTTCAATGATGCTTTACAGTGGAGGTGAGGGGGATTTTTTTAATCAAGATAACATTTCTACTCGGAAGCCTTTTTTACTAATATGAATTCAAGGTGTTTGGACTAAGGAAATCCAGCAGAGACCTGAGTTCTGTGTACAGTATTTGCATAGATATAAAAAGATAAATAAATAAATACTGGAATTCAGATAAAGCATATTACTAGAATTAATTATTGGAACATAGTCATTATTATTTAAAACTTTTCTATGAGTTATTGTATGAGAGTTTGTGCCTTAATAATGATCACTTATTGTTGTCATATTCAGGCTCAAATTGTATGTACACACAAAATTCTGAAGCAAACTGGATCCTCCAAAATAAATATTATCTTCTGATTCTCAGTCTGTCATTTCTTTTTTCGGTATTTCCTGGCACACCAGTTAGAGTCTGTAAACTTAACAAAAAGAAACGAAGTCACAGTAGCAGTGTTCATATCTGTGCCTCACTCACCAGGCCTTCCCGCTGCTTTTGGATGGGGTGATTGCAGGGGCTGATTTGGATGAAGCGGTGTCCACACTGGCCTCCTTGTTGGCCATGGCCAACATCTTTCTCTGCTTCTGTGACAGCTTTATGGAAGCAGGGGAGTGTTTGATGGCGGTAGTGACACTGCGGAAATAAGGAGAAATATGTGGAACACAGTGAAAAAAAACGACCATTCACATTTGGCACGAGAATTTTCCTTCTTGCTTCTACTTGTATCATATGGCCAGTCTGGTTACTGTAAATAACCATTTGTTTAAAAGTGAAGGTCCCCCCCCCCATACCTTCCAGGGCTTTTAGAAGAAGCTCCAAGAGTCTGCAGAGAATTGGCTTCCATGTCCATTATAGTTCTCAGGTCTAAGGCGGGTGGTGGACGAACAGGACTGCAGAGAGTACATACATTCCCACAAACTACATAAATAGGAAATACAGCTAATTTTTCAATGGTTGCATATAAAATAATTCTTCTCGCTTTTGCTGAACCTTTGTGAGAACAAAGTAGGAGGAGGACACTGAGATTATAATCTATAGATGTTTTCACACCTAGGATCCCATAACACCATCTTACCAGGGAAGGACTTTGGGGATGGTTTGTGGAGCGGAGTTGGGGGGAGTTGGGAGGCTGTTCCTCAAGGAGGTTGGGGTGTTGGGTGGCGTCTTCAGCCACTGGCTGAAAACTTTCTCATCCTACAGATGATAAACATCGACAATAACCTAATGTAATTTAAGTACACTGACCATTCTGTGTTATGTCCTTTAATAACCTAAGTAAATCATTCAACCATTAAAAGGATAACAATTTAATATTTCTCTGTTTAAAAACCTTCAGAGATTTTCCTAAGTGGACACTGCTCAGTAAATATGCAACAATATGTGGCTTCTGATATAAACCTCAGCTCTGTCACGGAAGACGGGTGACTGCGTGTCTCGGGGACTGCCCACCCCCATATAGCTGCCCTCTGAGTCGGATGTGAGTAACTCCTGCAGGGACTCTGTCGAGTTTGCCTTGCCTGACTTCACCAGACAGGGGGAGACCACTGGCAGAGAAGAGTATATGTTAGTTAAAGAAAAATGTGATGCTTTTGAAAAGGAGCAGATGAGTGTGACCAAAAAAAAAAAAAAAAGAAGAATCTGTCATGTGGATATAAGTCATGTCTGAAATGTTAGGATTGTGCTTAATGAAAACAATGTAGCACATGAGTGTAGTGCACGTGTACCTGCAGTAGGGGGGCTTTGGATGATGTCAGAGAGAGTGTAACCTCCTGAGCTGTCAGAGCGTCGTCGCGGTTTCTTTTTAGCCTTAATTTTAACCTTCTTTAACAGGATTTCCCTGGGGACATTACAATCACAGTACAGCCATTAACAGATACTTTATTAGTTGCAACACTATATATGTAAAAGGGGACTTTACTTATTTTGGGTCTGTAGCCACATGAATAGAACAACTGTGTTACAGACGCTAATCGCTATAGCAAATGACCCATAAAATATGAAAGGAATCAATTAGGTAAATAACAAAAATATGAAACTTTGCAGAGCAGCACAATAAAGAACAAACAAAACAGAAAGAGTCAATATGGAGACAGTTTTGCTTGTACCTGCAGGAGTGATCCAGTTCTATTTCTGGTTTGGGGCTGAATGCAGAGTCCAAATCCTCATCCTCGTAGAGACTGAGATCTGGAGCACCAGGGTATGGAGTGATAAGCCTCTTTTGCATGGCTGGAATCTGATATAACAAAAAAACAAAAACTCTGAAGAGACAACCCAACAACTCACTTAGTGAAGCCTCACCAGTACTAAGTTGTAATAAGCTAATGTACCTGTATTAAGAAATTCCATAACACAATTACTATTTATCACTGTTAATAATGTAGTGTGGTATTTTAAATGTTGTTTAATGGCACCAGATTGAATTGCTGTCTTACTGAGAACAACAACAACAACAACAACAACAACAACTGAAGTCATGCAAAGGATGACGCAGACTGGCATGTTTCTACAGGTGGAAGGTGACTCACCATTCTCCTGTAGGCTGCAGAAAGTTCCACAAGCACTTCATCACTAAGAATATCCAGCGCTCTGAAGGCAACACAAAAGGCAAATGGGGCGAACAGACATACATATGAGAAAACATGTTGTGAGCCCTTTCCTGCAGGATAAATATCTGTCTTTCACTATACAGTATAACAGAACTTATAAAAGATCATAATTTTACCAGCTTCCTTATAGTCTGTGTTCAAAAGTACAACCTTTGTGATGCAGTTCTATGAATAAAGTGTTTAAGAAATAATATAAAATACTAAACTAAATTTAAAGCTATAAGTCAACAGTGGTTTTGTTTTTTCAGATGCTCACTTTGACTCCAGCAGGGCGGCCATGTTGAGCACAATGAATTGCAGACAGGAAAGTTTAAGCTGCTCTGCATTGTACATTGTGGCAAATTCCAGCAGCTCAGCAGCATTCTTCAGAGTTACTGAGGGGAAAAAAAAAATGTTTTATTTGCTACTAAAATAAATCATTTAAATGATGTGGTTGTGTCGGGCGATCTGCAATAGGCTTTATTAATGAAATGCCATGTTCAACTGTCTGTTGCTTATAAAATTCAAAATCAATAAAAAATGCTACTTGACATGAATGCAGCACTGTGTTCAAAGTAAAGCAGCTGATAGATTAAAAGGAAAAAAAATAAACACGAATAGAGCATACAGTTCTCTGTAATGACGACCTCACACATCTCCTTCAGCCGTGTGATGAGCAGCTGGTCAGCCACAACCAGTACGTTGCAGACAAACTCAACATTCAGAGACTCTGTCATGCAAAAAACAAACAAACGAAAAAAACAGAACAAGTGCAAGTACTGTCAGTGTATTCCTTCTCACTATTTATGTATATTTAGAAACACCAAATATTGTTATCAGGCAGCATACTGCTTGAGAAGCTACCTTTAATTATTGGAGACTCATCTGTGTAAATGTATTCAAGAATGACCTGCAGAATATCTGAGCTGGTTGGCATCTCCAGTGCAGTACAGGATGTAGCCTGGTGGAAGGCAAAGTAATCGAATTAGCCATAATGTTGCTATATCCATAAGATTTCAAGCATTTCTATCAGTGAGATAATGATTAAAGAATAAAGCACTGTGAAATCAAAATATGTCATACCTCAATCCAAGGATTTCCAAGCATACTGTTGAAGTATTCTGCAGAAAGAATTTACATAAAAATCAACACACCACCACTTCATTTTCTGTTGTGGGTTCAACAATCATCAAATGGATTGTTACTTCCCCACCTACTACACACAGCAACTTATCAATGTGTGTTTCCACGTGTATGTTTCTTTGTCGATGATATGCTGGCTAATCCGCCATACCTAGTCTTGCGCAAAGGACACTTTTGTGACAAGGAAACTCCTTCCCATCTTCAGATTTCAGAGAAACATCACAAAGGTAAGAGCTGTAAAGACAAAAAAAAAAAAAAAGAGAGAGAATCATATCAGAAAATCTACATTTTCTTATTAAATTCATTAATTTCCAGCTCCACTTGAAAATTCAACCTACCATTTTTTCTGGTCGAATTTGAGTTTGTTGCCATTTTTCTTCTTTAGAACAATGATCTTTCCATTTTCATATTTGATTCCGTCCAGTCTGTCAAGCATTAAAAAAGAAATGATAAATGACAAGTGAAACAGAATCAAGTTCTGCATTACGTTTAAGAGCTCATTCAAGTCTCTCACCGTGCAGACAGGCTACCCAGTCCAAGCTTTTTGGCAACACCCTGTAAGGTTTTCACAGGGTTGGCCGCTCCCTCGCTGGATCCAGCCCTGTCAGCTTTGCTTCCTTTCACCTTCTTGCCAGGCCTGGGGCCCTTGCTCTTGGGTTTTTCACCATCTCCTTTGGTTGCAGGGGGAAGGGAGCGGTACACCTCGAGGGCTGAGCAACCTCTCAGGCCCAAGTCCTGCAGGCTACTGATAAGCCTCTCCTGCTCTGAATCCTTGCCAAGCATAGAGAGTAGAGCACACTTGTCAAGAAATAGCCACAGCTGAGTCAGAGGTGACACTTCTTCACAGTTAATACAAACATAATATATAAAAAGCTACATCATTTACAATACTGACAACTCAGTATCAACAAATCAGAATTCTACTGCGGAGTTGAGCAACATCTCAGAATAAAACAGTAAGCCATCTGTTTTTCACCTTGTTTTGTCCTTTCAGGGCCCCTGAAACTCTTGGCTGGGCCCCATGCACCAGCAGCTCGCAGGTGTCTGTGTAGATGAACTGCAGAGTGTATTCCAGCATATCTGGTGAGACTTTTTCTAAGACCAGTAAGTCACAGCCAACTGCATCTTCACTCCTCCTCACTTCCTTTTCAAGTTCCTCCTCAGTCTCACAATGCTCCGACATGAACTGCTTGCGGAAAAACTCGGACCTCATGGAAAGAATGTACTTGTGAGCTGGGAAGGTGCGATCACCGGCCTGAAGTGTCACATCGTGAATGCTGTCCATTTCATCTGCCTCATCCAAAAGGCTCCGGAAATGTTGGGAGAAAGAGGATGGAGAGAGGCTGGGAATCTCATACAAGCTGGATTTAAAACACAGGGTGGACATCACCATAAGTCAGTGATTCACGTTATCAAAAATTTGGTATTTCAACAAGAACGCACATAAAATATAAACTAGGCCTAGACATTAACAGTTTCTTGGGCAAGTAAAAAATAAATGTGATGGTCATTTAATTTAGATGTAATAAATGGTTGGGCAGAATACCAATCCTGCCTTTATGTAGCTTGTTATGCATTCAAAGACCCCTTACTCTCACTGATACAATGTCAATGTTTTAAGCTGCAAAAAACAATAATTTTGGATCAGATCATTCAGTATTTTGATCAATTAACTTGTAAGATAAGGTCTAAAGTCAGACTACAGATGTTAATTTATTGTGTCAGACACAATAAAAATGTTTTTGCTGTTCATTTAATTCTCTGCTTTATCATGATCTGTGATCAGCAGTTACTGTATGATTCACTAATATAACGTAGTATTTCTGCCTTCTATGTTTCTTTCTGCCTTTTAAGTTTTTATACCCCATCACGATAAATGACGATAAATTCTGGATTAGTTCTTTTTTGGTGAAATTAATCACACCCATACATAGTGAAGTTCTGCTTGGTTCATCTGTAGTAACATGAATACGTTTCCCACACCTAGATAGTTCAATTCAACTTTATTTATATAGCGCCAATTTACAACAAAGTCATCTCAAGGCACTTTACATAATAAAGTAGAGACTACACAAGTATGTAGAGGCAACCCAACAAATCCCCCTTGAGCAAGCCCTAGGCAACAGTGGAGAGGAAAAACTCCTTTTAACGGAAGAAACCTCCAGCAGAACCAGGCTCAGGGTGGGTGGCCATCTGCCTTGACCGGTTGGGGTGAGTGGAAAGTGAAAGGAGAAAAGAAAAGAGCAACAAAAAGCAACAACAAAACATTATACAGGTTGGTAGGACAGCTGTATAAAATTACCCGTTTAATGGGAGATAGTATTGTGTTTTAGATCCATTAAATGTTCTGGTGTTACACCCAGTTTTCCAAGAGTGATGCTGTTGCATGCAAAACTAGGCTCTTAATTACACACACACCAATGAACAGGTAGCTTAAACTGACCATAGCATTATCATAGATAGGGTTATTCATGCTTGTCTTGTTATGTGTGTTAATTTACTGGGAGTTTTTCACAATTGAAAGGCCTCCTAAAGCCCAGATAGCTGTATAAATAAATGTCTTCTTTCTTCTGACCTACTACTTAGCCTACTTGTTCCCTCTTCTGTCCTCCTTGCAAGTCTCGCTCTTTTTCCCTTGGGAACACATGTAAGCTCTTATATACCATACATAAGATCGCTGTATTAATCAGTCCCTCGATGTATCAAAATGACAATAATTAATTTAACTAATAACCCATGAACTCTATGGGAACTTGCATCTTTTTTTTTTTAGAAACTGTGCCAAATAAAATCAGGCATTTGGGGCCACAACAATATAGTTTAATCTTTTATGTTTAATCTTTATAGTATATATAAAGTTTAATCTTTATAGTTTAATCTTTTATGATTAAATAGTTTAATCTTTTATGATTAAAGTTGTACCAGTGTAGTATTAAACCTGTGTTTGTGCATACAGGCAAAAAAAATATTCTTGTTTTACATGCTTTGTTTACTCTCAGGAAATATATGTAATTTAGTGCACAATATGGTAAATTGAATGCCCAACCTGATATATTAAAGTGGAATGTGTACAAAATAAGTTGTGTAATTGTGTTTGTGTGTATATTAACATAATTATTTGTAACAGCTTAATTTGGAATAATTACTTTACTAATTGGAAACGTTCCCTTTGTTTACGTCAAATCTGGTCCTTATATTATTATTTCCAGTGTGTTTGCCAAAGAACTAACCAAATGACTTTCCCATTCCACTTCTCTTTACTGAAGTAGCTAGCTGCAGCACACACACTAAACAACTACCTAAGTTAAAACGCTAAAGGGAAAAGACACTATGTGTGTATTTGATTACGGGTGTGTAGTAGGGTCCTCTTAATTTTACATTAGCCACAGATGCAAACGCTGTGGTGTATGACAAGAAATTGTATTAGTATCTCAATTATATTGTTTCAATTGTTTAAAAAACTTGACCATTAAATAGTATAGTGAGCCACAAGGATAGCAAAGCTATTCAAACTCACAACAGAACAGAATGCTAAGGCTAAAAGATTACCATAAACAATAATCAATGAATATCCATCCATTATCTAAACAGCTTATCCTATTAACAGTGGAGTACTGGATCCTATCCAGCTGTCATTGGGCAAAAGGGAGGATTCATAAAAAAAAGATTTAGAAATTGTACTAGTAGGATTTGATCCCTTCTGCCTGTTCCATTAAAAGAAAAAAAAAATACTTATAATCACCCTATTTCACCGAAATTCATGAGCAAAAGTACACAATTCTAACCAAAACTATTATGCTAAAAAGGAGATCTCTTACCTTGTTTTGGGGTCAGCCTGCAGCACTCCAAAATTTCGACCTTGAGAATCCATGGTGATGCTGACTGCTCTGTGGACATATGGGAGTTTCTCAAGTCGGATTCTCTCGTAGATTGTCCCAGCATCTGAATGGCCACATACCTCCACACTAACATCTGCCAAAATATACACAAAAAATATATTATAGTTAACGTATATATTACATTAACTAACTATAGTAAATAGTTAGTTAAAAGTTATCCTTTAAACTTGCAAGCTAATGCAGAAATGGAAGAAACGTAGACACACTAAAACTCTTCCAAGAAGTGGAAGACTGAGAAAAATAACTTAAAAGGTGTGCTATAAAACTCGAGAGCAAACTCAAGAGCTACATTAAAAAACAAATAAAATAAAAAAAATCACTAACCAAAAACTTAGGGCCTAACAAATTCCTTAGTGGCAACTGGAATAAAATAAAAGTCCACATCTTCACATTTAAATGTAGTCTGTAAAGGTGAGTACTGTTTGGGAAAAAAACTTGGAGGAAACCATTGCTTACTTCTAAGGCAGCATGCTTAGAGAATAACAAGTAGCATGTGAACAAACCAAAGTGAAATTATTCTGTTAAAATTCACACAGGTATGTGTCGCAAGAAAAAAAAAAAACTCTTAGATAAAAGGAAAAAAATCTACAATCAAACATGGTGAAAGCTGGCTGGTGTTCTAGGGGTGTTTGTTTTGCATCAGGCACTAGAGCTCTGCATATACTGGAAGAAAGCCCAGTATCTGGAAAAAAAAAAAACAGCCTAATATCTTTCACCATGAGTGAAAAAGCTAAAATTGAAAATCCCTTAACAAGACAATAATGTATAGCACAAAGAAAAGCCAATGGGAATGGGAAAAAAAAAAAGATAAGGTTAATGTTTTACCATGGCCCTCCCAGTCTTTAGACTTAAATATTATTAAAAATCTGTGAACAGCTTTAAAGAAGGCCGCACATGGCAGACAACCAAGCACTCTGGTAGACTTGGAACAATTATGCCATGAAATTACACCTGAAAGGAAAACAATGCTGCTCAGAGGGTATCCAACGAGGTTAGAGGAGGTTAAAAAGGCAAAGCGAGGAAAGAATTAGAGAGCGTTTTATAGAGTGGAAAGCAAACTTCTGCTATAATAGAATCTTATACAATATTTTTTATAAACAATGTGACAATTTGTGGTAATTCTAATGATGAAGGAACGTTTTTACTAGCTAAATCTGCATATCATGTTGATGAAAATAACATTTCTTTTAATCTTTTTTTATTTCAAAGAAAGTGGATGCAACTTTTTGCACTTAACTCTACGTCCTCACCTTTCTTCTCGCCATACTTCTTATATTCTCCAGCCCACACACCACTGAAGCCCTCCCCCTCCTGAGTCACAAACATCATGCGGTTCTTGCTGAGAGCTATGTCCGACATGAAAACCTGACGCCCGTATTCCCACCGGCACTGTCTCACCAAGCTGCTAGAGGAATGCCAGCAAAACACCTGAAAGAGAGAGTACATTTGAGAAAAGATTGATTGAAGATTGAATGATTCACCCATGGGTTTTGCGGTGCTGACTCATCAACAATCAACACAATGTACCTAGGAACAATATTGCACAAGAGGTCTGCCATATACTGGACTTGTCTCCATCTATGGCATGCAGATCCTTTTTTCTAGAAAATTCCTGGAGGCAGAAATGTTTGGGTTTCTACAGAACACGTTGATTTGGCATCAATGCCTCCAAGTCATTTAGATCATTGGAAAGTGTAGTTATCAGCCGACTGTTTATGATGGTTTCCGTAATGTCTAGAGACGCCCCTTATCTAAACATTTATCTTTCAGTGTAGCACCGAGTATTTTCCTAATGAAACGAAATAAACGGTCACATACCCCTCCATAGTGAAAGCCAGATGGAGGATTAAACATCCATTTGATGCAACGCTGGATCAGCGTATTTTCTATTTTAGACATGTACCATTGTTCTAGAGTCCTCTTGAGCTCTCGCTCAGCCCCAACAAAGTTTGTTCCATTATCTGAACGGATTTCCAAAACCTGACCTCTTCTTGCAATAAAGCGTCAAAGAACATTAATAAACAAGTCTGTGTCCAATGATCCTGCCACCTCTATGTGGACAGCTCGGGTAGCCAGACATGTAAATATGACAGCATATCCATGCCCCAAATGCTGATGTTCACAAATCCACTGATCACTGCCTGTTCACCACCATCCACAGACTGCTTTTCCTTAATAGTTGTGTTTTCCTTGAGTTTTACGTGCTGTGATGTGGGATGCTAATCTGAAAATCAAATCTCCTATTTTCTCCTGGTTTCAGACAACTGAAACATATGCATTTGCTCTTGAGGAAGTCTATCTTATCCTTATGAAGAAAATTATGGAGGCAAAATTATAGAGTTTTGTTTATCCCATTAGGTGCCTAAATAAGGAAAGAGCATTTCCTTTTGCACCTGATGAATGCACTCACCCGGCCAGCTTCATCTAATGCCAAGATAGACACCTTTTCCCCTTCTCCCTCTTTGAGGATCTGCAGATCCACCCGGTGGTCCAGGCTGCCACCACTAACCAGAACCTTCTTAATGTTGAGCTGTCTGAAGAGGATAAAGCACAATTTTAAAAACAAATATTTGTATGCCAAACTAAAACTAAAACAACAATTTAAATTATCCTTCCATTTCTAACTAATTTATAGGGCTTTTTAACAGACTTTGACCCTTAAGCTCTCAAACAAACACATCTGCAGTACTACACTATGTAAACAGAGGCGAAGATATCGCAATTGTTTACAGTTTAGTTGCTAATTCATAATAGCTATCATTAAAGCACAGCCTGATAACAATGCCAGAGGTGATGTAAAACTGATAGTATGTCTGTTGGCTGCTGAGAAGATGCACATATCATGGAGGAATATAAAATTAAAATTTTGGGTGACTTAAAATTTGCCCACTGTTTTTGCAATGGGGTGCTGATTTGGGGGATAACATTGCTCTAAATGTATGCAGTGTGTGTTTATGATAATGTATGAGTATGAGGAGATTCTAATGAAAAAGGACCAATTCAGACTTTTACATATTTCCAAAGCAATAAGCAGTGGTTGAAAATCTACCGTTTTTTGTTTTTTTTTTTCACCTTGAAGCCATTTTCTTGCACTGGTAGTCAGCCAACAGGTACACGTCCCCCTTTTCTGTCACAACTACGGTTGCCCCATCACTAGCTGCTGCCATTGCTATAGTAACATCTTTGTGGTGCAGGGCTGATACCTGCCGGGGGGCTGTTACACACTTCTCCCCATTAGGGTCCAGCAGGTAGCCTGGAGATCAAATAAAACATGAAATGCACTGTGTATTAACAAGTTACCCATACAATATATGCTTTTTAAACACATTTATTGTGCTCATATCATGAAAAAAATGAGTAATAATAATAATCTTTAAAGTAAAGAGTTTTATTATTAATTATTTTTAATTTTCTGGTCACACTTTAATTTAACAGGAGGTTGCCACTACAACTGTTATAGACATGAAATATCTGAAAAGCAGTACAACTCTCTCTCTTAATACTGGCTTTGCTACTCAAACTTACCTAGCTGGCCTCCATTGAGCCCTACTGTATAGAGTGCTTCCCTGGTCCACAGCACTGTGTGGAACCTTCCTGCTGCAATGCCAATCACTGTCCTGCCCTTAAGCATCTTGGAGAAAACCTACACATTTGTGTAAGAGACATGTAACATTCTAAAGTGCACATATGTGGACAAAACTGTTGGTACCCTCCATGAAAAAAGAACCTACAATTGTCTCTCAAAAAAGTTAGTAGAAATTAAAAGAAAAAAAAATTGAGAAATAAAAGAATTGTTTTTTTGATTCAAGAAAATATTTTAAATAACACAAAAAAAGGCCAAACCACATAAGAGAGTTACTATTTTTCTCGATTTAAAATAGGCTAAATGATAAAGACTGAAGATATAAGATCTTTAAGACGGCAAACACATTGAAACATCCTGTTAATCCAGTTATTTATAATCTTTTCTAACAACTTGGTCAAGGTCATTTTCACTTGTTATTTAAAATGTTGTAAACCAAGCAAACTAAGGTTTATGTTTTTTTTCCTTGTATGACTTCCATCAGTTTGACATTATTTTACAGATAATTGTAGGTTTTTCGTGGCAGGATACTAACACCTTCTTCCATGTCTATACATAGTTGTAGATCTCAAAACAATAGCTCTTTAAAATATTAAAGTTCAAAAAGACAGCAGATTATCATTTCATACACGGAAACAAGCAAATTATAATTAGCACATAAAACATTCATGTCACATGAGCTGCAAATCATATCATCAGCCCTTTCCATCTCTTTCTCTGCTAACTTCCCACCTGCTTAGGGACGTTTGCTGAGGCAGGAGGAGGGGCTAGACCCAGCTGATGAAAGGTGTTGAGGCCAAAAGTATAGACGTAGCCTTCCTCTGTCAGGACGACCGTGTGGTCTTCAGCTGCTGCTACTCGGGAGCAGTGGTGGGACATCAGACCCTCCACCATCCGAGGGACCTAAAAAGGAAATGAAAAAGATTACAAAACTAAGTACAGGGAAATCTAAAGAGCTTTCCCATGCTCAGTGTTGGGAGTTAAATCACTATTTCGGCACAGACACTAAGACACTGCTTAATTATATTCTGCTCTGTTCCATTCATCTAACTAACATTCATCTGTATAACTACTGATTACATTTTCCAAGCAAGTTCACAAATAGGGCTCTCTTTACAAATCATCATCAAACAGATGAAAAATAGCCATCAGAACCACTTTAAGGTCCCTGCGGTGAATTTTCATTTCATTCTGAAGTTTCTTGTGTCTTCGCCCACAAAAAAATCATTTTTCTCAAAAAAATTGTTGTTTATTTGTCCATGGTCAAAAAAGAAGCTACATTCTTATGGATAGCACCACTAGCTGACATTTAAATAATTATTGCCCACTCTAATATTCGAATGATTAACTTTAATTATTCTCTCAAACCTTCAATACCCTGAACCTTCTGCACTAAAACAAATTTGAGGAAACATGACAAAAAAAAACCTAAGGTTTAGACACAAAACATGACATAAACTTAATGTCTAGGAATTAGGAAATTTAATGAAAGGTGATCTACAACAAGTCTCACCAAATAAGTCTGTTCATCTCCATGACCAAGTCGTCCTCCTTGCCCGTGCCCACAGGTGAACACCTGGCCTTTCTGAGACAGGAACACAGAGTGGAACTTACACAGGACCACCTGCAGGGAGAAGGGAACATAAAGTATCAAAGAAATGTTATAAAGCACTATAAGTGCTATTGGGTGGTGGTGAGGGAGCTGATTAAGACTCTTGTCATTATAATTTTGACCCCATAGCAGAGGCTGCAATGCATCTTTTTCCATGTCCCCCAGCCAAACCCTCTTGTAGTGATGTTAAAACACTATGCCAATAAGGCCCAGGGCACAAGTGGAAAAGCAAACATCATTACTAATAGATTGCTCCTCCTTAACCCTTCAATAGAGTGCAGGGATGTTTCCCAAGTATCGCATTGATGTGGTCATTCACACACATGCATACACACTAGCGCAGTTCATTTAATTAAAAACATGTCATTGCGGGATTAATATTTAACCTCTGGCACCTGTTGGATTGGGCTAGGAAGACAAAGACTACGCGCAGTTTCACTGGGTCATTGTGTGGTCATGAAATCAGATCTGTGAACTGTATCCTGTTAAGCTTATTGAAATTACTTTTCATGACAACCCTTGCTGGTCAGAAAACACCTCAAAGAGACAGCTTATTCTGTACACAGCAATAACATAACACAATGCACAGACAAATCAGATCTTAGAATAGACTTAAATATCTAACACTGGCATTCTGTATTACTTAATCTACTGGAAGTAGCATCTGGTGTACACACACATCTCTGAAGTAGCTGCATTGGTGCCAGTGCCTATATTAATCACACTAGGAGTATCTAAATGACAAATGCATGAAACTGTAGCCTACCTGGCACAGACTGACAGCATACTTTAACCATGCATAGACTAGCTTAACAAAGTAACAAATTAAGACTATGCAGAAGATGACAAAGCTTGTCAGTCCACAGCTGACACATCAACCTTTTGACACCAACATGAGACTGATGATTTTCATTTTACCCCTCAAATCCACAGCTAACCAAGAACCGTATCTGAGGTTGACTGGAGCATGTCTAAAAATATATGCGCCTTGACTTAACAATTTTAAGTCTTTAACATTATTTAGCAAAAGTACTCTTCAAAACAGGGGCACAACCCTCTTTCTATAGCTGTCGAATCACAGAGTATGAAGTACTGGTAGTCAAATGATGTGATGTGCACTGACGGCAAGGGTGTGTAGCACAAGGACTCTGGGGAGGGACTGTTTTGCTGGTTTACCCAGGTGGCAAGCCTTATCATGAGTGCCCATGTGGTTTCCATTTTTTTTTTTTTTTTTTTTTTAATGTAACACATGTTGGCACAGAATTAAAGCATAAGGCCATCACTCGTGTGACGGAGATGCATGCGGATGTGTTTTCATGGTGGGAAAGACTTTACTTTCCTGGAGAACTGGGACTACAGGGGTTGTTAGTCTACCTGCTTTATGTAAACTCCAGTCCTGGCAAACACATCCACAAGCTCAGGATGTGTTCGGCTCTCCTGATTACCGTGGCCGAGACTGAAATTAGTGTTGTTTCCCCATGTGTATACTTCAGTTGGGTCTGAAAGGAAGGAAAAAAACACAAATAGAAGCACGGCCATGATACTTATATTGTCACATATAGTGGAAAAACAGATCATAACAGTTCAAACAACATTTTATAACGCTGTGAGAACTGAATTCTATGCATGTTCCAAGTGTAAAATGTATCAATAAACAAAATGAGTCATCATGATGCTTCAAACAAACTGTATGGGTAATACTTTCATCATGACATACATGTATTTTAAGAAGGTATCGTATCAATGTACAATTATGTCTATTTAAGTGTGCTAGCCAGGGGCTTCTCTTACCAGTGTTTCTGAATACAACATGTGTTGGTCGGTCCTTCATTGTAAGGTCCAAGACAGAGAGACCCTCCTTGTCCTGGGTGGAGAGAAGTCCACCATGCTGAAACAAAGAAAAATTCAAGTCTCTTCAGTAGTTTAAAAACTTTTCAAAATCTATTATATATTATATCTATCTATTATAGTCAGTACAAAGTAATGGAGTATTTTGTCTAAGCCCCTTTGGCAGAAAGTACAGTTTTTCAATTCTCTATATGCTTTAAAAATCTGGATTTGTTTATTCTTTCTCATGATGCTCTCAAGAGTCCTTTGAACTCCGTTTAGTGAAATCAAAGAGGATTGTAAAATGCCTTTTACTTAATTTGGCTTTGTCTAACCAATCAACCACAAAGATTTGATTGATGGAACTTTACTGAGACATTTGTTCTTCTGCCAGGGTCTTTATCACTGCTGAGGACTTCTACAACTCTTAGGCTGACTGTTAGTTTCTAGGTCACCTCTCTGAAGGTTCCTTCTTATCTGGTTATCCAGTTTGGTTGGATGACTACGAAGAGTTCTTGTGGTTTCAATCTTCTTCAGTTTTACAAAGATTAAGGCCAAAGTACTCACAGTAATACACAAAGCTTTAAAAATACCTTTATACACTTGATCTTATGCTTGTCTTAGAATGTTGGGATTTTGTACTGGCAAAGGGACTGTTGCAAATTAGCCTTCTGGCTAATACTGGCAAATTTACAGTAAAGAAAAAAATACTGCAAAAACATATTTTTACTGATGACTGGCAAATATTTTAAATGGATAAAATTGCATAACACAAACAAATGTGCAAAATGTGAAAGGGTCTTAATACTTTCTGTAGTCACTGTACCTTCACCAGAGATATGAGACAATGGATGTTTCCATAGAAAGCACTGCGATGCAGAGCAGTCCAGCCAGATTCCTTATCTTTAACCATCAGGTCAGCACTCTTACTCTCCAACAGCCACTCCAACAGGACCTTTTTTCCCACGGAGGCTGCCATGTGCAGGGCTGTGCGACCAAAAGCATCCCGCAGGGTGGCTGCATTGTAGCAGTGGGAAGTCAAGAACGCCCGCAGCTGCCCCTCAGAGCTACCTGTTAGTGCTGCTACTACCTGTTCTGCATGCTGCTGTGAGCGGCATTTAGACGTGCATTCCAATGGTGCCAGACTCATCCTGACCTTTGAAGAATCTGCAGTCCCCTTCTCCACTCTTGTACTACAAAGTCTTTCTGAGAGCCCACCACCCACAAAAGCAAACAAACTCAAAAACAACTAAATGTGAGGTAACAATTTAAAAAAAAAAAAAAAAACCTATATCTGAAATTATGTTCTATAATAGAGTGGCTCTCTTATGAGAAAATAGCAAATAAAAAATATGGATTAACAAAAAGGTCAAAATGGTTTGGAGTGCTAGAATTGTGCTTGTGTTGAGGTTCCACCGCACCCTAGCAACCCCAGAGCCTTTGTGTGACTTGTTTCAGGCCACCATTTCGACTAAAGATTGGACACAAACGAAGGTGCTTACAGCATACACCTGCATTAGTAACTGAATAAATAGAAAACTTCTTATATGTTTTATACAAAATAGTTCATTTAAGTCTCTGCAAAAATAGTTCATCTAATAATTTACAAAAGGCAACAATTTCTACAACCCTGACCTTCTCATCCAGCAGTCTAACCATCAAACTTGAGGGGAAAGGCACCCCTTCCCCCCAAATTTCTCACTTTCCTTTTCAAAACTCCATAATTGTAGGGTGCACCTGAGGAAGAAATTTTGACAAATGATCAATAAAATGCAAAAGGCTGCATTCACACTTTGTTCACATGCAAATCCCATAATGCAAAAAGCAGCTTGGCAAGAAGGGTGCAGAGGTGATATCCAAAACTCTGGAAGTGCAAAGGTCAGAGTTAGTTTGGCATAGTGACCAACTTAAGTGGCCGAGGTCAGCTGAGTTGACTGTTTTGCCTGGCAGCTATGTGACATCGCTGTGGCACAAGATAATTAAATTTAACTTGGTACTTTGCATACGGGAAATGTTTTGTGGGTAAAAGGCACTGACGTTAATAAGCGAGTCTCCTAATGTTGACTGACAGCAGGGTTATGTAACAGGCTAATTTAACCGATTAACATTAAGATTATATTATCATTGGTTCTGCATAGGAGAACTAGAACGAGGAAGACACTGTGAATCAGTGACTTTAACGTTACCTGCAATGTTTGTACAATAAATGTACCCGATTATATTTCCTAAAGAAGTGGCAAACGCTAACAGGCCAACAATCTCTGCAGAAGCTCAAACTACTGC
Organism: Channa argus; assembly: GCF_033026475.1. NCBI lineage: Eukaryota > Metazoa > Chordata > Actinopteri > Anabantiformes > Channidae > Channa > Channa argus. The sequence goes on from NC_090203.1 coordinate 20,942,935, forward strand.
TTAATCATTATTTGCAATACACTTTCAATTGTAGCAACAACACGACGCCTAACATGGCCAAAAGCAAAGGTATACATTTGTGTTACGTTACTGTAAGTCTGACAGTTTCCCAAGTGCGAACTGGCGTTAGCTAATACCACTTTGGCAGCTAGCTTAACTGACACATCATCGCTAGCTAAGTTTAGCAAGCTTTACTGCAAAGTGAAAGTAACGTTAAATCATTTCTTACCTTCCGCTAGATAAAGAAAAAAGGGAACATGGAAAAAGTAGAATCAACCACGTAAATCCACTGTGTCATTACTGTAAATACAACAGGCGAGCGGTTGGTTATTACTGGCGTGAATTTTGACAGAGCCCTATAGGTTGTGTAAAAACCCTCGCAAGTGTCGACACTTCCGATTGGTTAGTGCGTGTGCATACCACCCTCCCATTGGTAGAATTTTGATGGGGCGTTACATGTGCTCAGTTGAGGATGTTGCTAGATCTATGATGTCATTATAAATTTTGTTAATTTTATATTATAGACATAGCAATGATAAAAAACTACTACTAATAATAATAATATAAAATCATAATTCAGTGGAGAATATATGATAAGAAAACAAAAAAGTTAGCTTGGAAGATTACTTTGAAAAGTACATATAGCTTGTAAAATGATCTTAATTGTTTAAATTCTTTGTTTTGTTAACTTTTATTTACTGCGTTTTAATGAGAGACTACGTCTTATTTTCAGGATCACATTCATGCATTTACACACATTCATATCTGGGAGCTTCCCACTACAACTACAGTTTGGCCTCTGAAAACTAAGCAGCTCCCTACTTTATCTTTTCATGTATTTAATACTTTGTGTGAGATTCTACTGTAACATTTAAATCTATAAAATATCACAGTATCAATCTAATGACACAAACAATGGATGAAAAAGTTTGCAGATTAGAACACCATGTTGCTTACAGGACTTCAATATTGTACAAATGTACTTCAAATGGAGTATCATTGTAAGCCTTTATACAGGAATTACTCAGATCATTGTCATGTTAGGAATGGGAGAAGCTTGGGCTACTCTGGGATCTAAACTGAGAGTTCCAAATATGACATTGAATGATGAATGGCTTCACATAATTTTTGATAATCAAAAGCATTGCTTTAGTAAGAAATGTAAAGTTTATTCTTTAATAGCAGATATGTAAATACAAACAATCTAAGCAAATAGTATAAATATGACTATTACGAATAAATAGAAACCCTGCCAATAGTTACAAAACAACAAAACAACAGTTTAAAAACTTTTTTATATAATTATTGGGTTATTATTAGATAATAATATCAATGTATAAAACCTTTAATTATTAACTGTTAGTTGCACATAACTGGACTTTCCTGATGCCATCCCGAGTTAGGATCCTGTTATGAACAGTTGACACTTTTTTATTTTGTTTTATACAAATGCCAAATTATCAGTCAGAAAAAGTACTTAAACATTACTTGATAATGACCAAAATCTGTTACAGCTCTGATTTCTGAAGTCTCCCTTTAGCTGGGTATGTTACAAACTTAAATGTGATTGTGGCTTTACTAAATAAATATTGTTAAATTATGGGTTTAGTAACGTGACATTATCATCGGATCAGACATATGATGTGTATATTTTAGCAGATAATCGATACTGTTTATCAATGTTACTAAATAGCTATAAATAAAACCAAGGAATACCACAATAGCATTTCCATCACTAATTGTAGGTTTCTCATCCGAAAGCATGTTTATTCATTGTGAATTAGAATTAATACCAAAATGCCCAACTCATCTATTCAATCTTCGAATAAGACGATAAATATATTTCTCAACAGTGTGTTATAGACTACATATAACCTACTTCTTCTTCGCATTGTTTGGGACGTCATTGGAGCTCCCTCAGGGACCCCGAGGTCCCTGGACACCAAGCCCCTGGGCTCAATTTCAAAGCAGCCCTACTATGCTACAGGTCATTTCATAAAAAACTAGCTCAGATTTTCACATCTATATGTTTGACAAGTGAGTTAAGATTAATTTGTTAAAATAAGTTGGAGTAATAATCATCAATTTCAGCAGTTGCATCATGAGCGGAAACAGTGAATGTCCATATAAAACTTGCCGGATTTATCTGATCACCCCCTTTTGTTGAATAATGGTATGCTCCCTCCTTCCAATGGTCTGCACTGGGTTGCTTGCGTTTGGTCTTTCCCTTTAGTCTCCCAGCGATTCCAAGAGCGGCGTGTTGGAAGTACGCATGTGATCTATGGCATCTTTTGGAGACCGGAAGCATTGTCGGGTTGAAAATCAAAAACTCGACTAAGTTGCTGGGCGTTTATACTTCATGCGACGGATTTGATTTTTTTTCCCTGGACCGGGAAAAAAATATTGTGTAGCTCTGCAATTCTCTGAGGTTTGGGGAGGGGGGGAAAAACGAGGAGTGCAAGTTTTGCGACCTTTCGTTTATATCACCTTTATCCTCACGGAAATGACTACTTATCATGTATAAGGATGGTTCGGGGATGGTTATATGGAATCTGAGTTGGAGCTGGGAGCAGTTTTCGAAAGGATAAAGGTGTGACAGACAGTTGAAAAACTTTCCCTTGTTCCCAGCGGAAGAACAAGGCGGTGACTGCTCCGGATAGTTGGAAAGCAATCTTTTACGCACGGTCTGCGCAGACAGCTTAGCGAAGTCCAATATGCGCCTGTTTAGCACCTTGTGTGGAAGTAACCGTGGAGAAATCCGAAGGAGAACACATATGTCCGGTACGATGTTCTTACTTTTGCTCTTTGCCGTCGTACTGTCCAGTCACGGCTGTCCGGAAAAATGCTTGTGCTCCCCACAAACCGTGAAATGTAACAACCAGAACTTGGACACCATACCGCGGTCTTTGCCGGCCAATACCAAAATTCTGTTTGTCACAGGAAACAACATTTCTCGCATAAGTGTGGACTCTTTCCCAAGTCCCCTGTTACACTTAACAGATCTCTATCTTACTGGAAATGAGATAGAGTTTGTGGATGCAATGGCATTTGTCAACTTAACAAACCTTGTGCGGCTGGACTTAAGCAACAACAAAATCCAGAATTTCAGTGAAACAGCTTTCCCCACTGATAGTAAACTGCAGGTCTTGAACCTCAGTAGGTCTTTTCACAATCATTCCTATGTGGATGTACTTGTGAGTGTCCTACAGAGTGGACACCTCCTCCAGCTCACAGTCTTGGACCTGTCCCACAACGATCTTGTGATTCTTCCAGAGGACATACTAAAAAGCCTTCCCAGTCTTGTTAACCTCAGCCTGCAGAACAGCTCCATCATCTCCATTCAGAACGGGACGCTGAAGGTGCCCCCACTTCATGACCTTGACCTGAGGGACAACAGTCTGAGGGATCTGCCCCCCACCACACTGGCAGAGTTCAGCCTCAAGCCTGATCTTCACATCCATCTTGCGGGGAACCCCTGGCGCTGTGACTGCTTTATTGAGGACTTGCTGCTGTGGCTGAAAAACTCCACACAGGTGCTTGATGTGCAAAACCTGACCTGTGCAGACCCCGAGGCTCTGAGAAGCCAGCTGCTCCTGCAAGTAGGGCTGCCGCAGCTCAAGTGTTTGGGTGACATGGAGGGAGTACTGGAGACTTCATATGTTTTCCTGGGGCTGGTACTGGCACTGATCGGTGTTATATTCTTGCTGGTGCTCTACCTGAATAGAAAAGGCATAAAGCGTTGGATATACAACATCCGGGACGCTTGTAGGGACCACATGGAGGGGTACCATTACAGGTATGAGATCAACTCAGACCCACGTTTGGCCAACCTCAGCATCAACTCTGATGTGTAAACCAGGATGGGACACTGTCTGGAACCCTGCAGTGACATATGACATGACATATATTCTTGAGATTTGCATGAAAGTCTTCCTCCCCTTACCTCCCTTTTGCCTCCATGATGATATTACGATTGATGCTCCCATCTGTCATGGCTCCAAATGAACCCCTCTCACAACCTCCATTCAACCGCTGCTGCATGTCCTATACAAGTACCTGGCAGCTGTGATTTCCACTTATTCGGTGTTGCATTGCATGGACAAGGAATAATGGTAACAAGTTTTTTTGGACAGTTGCAAAGATTGATATGTTCTATTTTTACTTTTCCTAAAGGATAAACCGATGAGGTGCACTGATATTTAAGTGACAGAGTACCTGGCAAAAACTTATTGCATCCTTTCCATTATGCCTCTGCTGCTGAGAAATGCTGTACTTCTTGTTTATAAGTTTCATCTTTTTAACCTGTGAACTTGTGATATACAGTATGTATTTTTTGAATGACTATAGTGCACATCGCATAGTTTTGGGATTTATAGGTGGATGTGATTGCTCTTTTTATTTCTGTAAAGACCTTCAGCTAAATAAACGCCTCTGGATTGCTGGTATGTGTCTTGACTAAAGGCCTTTAATCTTGAAACTGAGGAATGTGATCCAAAGGCTTTGTTGGAGGACTTCAGAGCCACACACAAACGCACACACACACACACACACACAATCCTTCTTGAGGCTGTGCCACAGCTAGAATGAACCATATCACAAAACTCTAAATCTTACTCCACTTGTCAATGAGTTCAACAATGTGTGAACCATCTGCTCTTTTGCCATATTGCAGACATTTATAGCATCTCCACTGCAAGTGCTATTTTTGTGAGTTGCTGCAGTAGGAAATAAAGTTAAGCTCAGAAGTTGAGGGGAGACATACTGTCTGAATTTAAATGAGCTTCTATCTGTAGGTCTATAGGTGATGAGAGTAGCCGACTGTTATCCCCTCTCCAATTTGCTTCCTGCTGAGAATCTGATTTAAAAAAATCAGTCTCTGCAGCGCATCCTCCCATAATAATGTCTCGGAGATATAGCCAGCGGGCAGGTTTCACATCCACCAGCCCCTATTGATAGGCTCCACAATATAATGTAAGCATATCAAGAAACTCCAGCTGCAAAAAGAATAAAAATCAGAAAAGATGGTGCCATTTTGTGACACATGTAAATGAAGGCAAATTGAACCAGAGATTCTCATGGGGAACACAGAGGTATTATGGAAATGAGCTCAAGCAGCTTTGCTTTTTTGGATGTTTTCTGGATGTTGTAGACGAACAAGTATCCCTGGAAAAAAAAGTGCAACTGTCAGTTGTTAAATTTCATGCTGTCTAGTATAGTATAGATTAATAATTAATGTGTGGTGCTTCTATGAAGAGTATAGCACACATGTTGCTATCTAGCAGTCTAAATTAATGTAGATGTTTGTTGTGTCTGCACACAATAATCACTGCAAACTACCTTGACCTTTTGAGGAACACCTAGAGATAAGAATTTCCCTCTCCCTCCATCACTCACTTATACATGCACACATTACATCTCTAACAACTGGCCTCATGTAGCCTGCAGCTACGCATGCTACACAGTTTGGCAGCAGCATGTTTATGTGTAGCATGTCTTTTTATTTTAGTTTGAAAATCATTAGTCATCTCTAGCTGCTATAATTCTCTGTATGTGTAGGGCTGTGTTTGTTTGACATCAGAAAAGGAAGCGATGTGTAACACAGTCGGTGTGGTCTGTTGCTCTGGCTGGTGTTAATGCTCCGAATTCCTCCTGACACACACCACAGCCGCTCAGCTGTCTCTGTGGGCTGAGGATGTGTCGTCACACCTTTTAGTTTCGCACTTCCCGCCTGAAAAATCTCTTTGTCTGTGAGGCGATGGCTCAGAAACGGCATAGCCAATGTCAGAGATGAGAAGGAATGTGGCAGTTGCCTGAAATATGCTGCACGTCTAAAAGGATTGTATTCTCATTGGCTTTAAGTGTTGCTGTATTGATTATCAAACCTTCATTAATGACTTTCTTATGTCACTGAATGATTTTTGCAGGTTAAACAATCTCAAGCCAATAGGATTTTATTGTTACAAGCATTTTCCTCACTATGGACTTTTGTTTGTTGCAGGCTCATTTTAAAAATGGATGGTTTCATTTCACACACGCTGTTTCCCCAAAGTGAGCCTTCCCTACCTTTTTGTCCCGGGGGGGACATACAGGTGCAAGCTGCTTACACTCTCAATGTTTCCACAGAGACCGTCCGTGAGTCTTCTTCTGCCTCGCACACACACTTCGCAGATTCATATTAACCGGTGATTTTGTCCAGCCACGCCTGAGGCTACGCTTAGCAGAGCAGGTGTAATTACAGTGGACGGGGGGAGAAAAGAGAGCAAGAGAGAGGATGGTTGAAGGGGAAGAAGAATAGGACAGATGAGCGCAGGGAGTGCCTCTCCGTTGTCTAAGAAGGATGACACCTTCTCTGGCTCACTCACTGGCCCTTTTGTGCTTGTTAGCACTAGTCTCCAAACAGCCGGTCACTGACTTATGGTGTCAGTTGAGGTTCAAAAAGACAGCGTGTCTCAGGCACCTCCCTGGACTGTCTCTCAGCTGTCTGTTTAGGCTGTTACCTAAAGCCTTCCACACTGGAGCAGCACTGATGTTTGTTCTTGTTACTAAACAGAGCCTTTGTTGCAGGCACTCAGAGCTCTGGGATTCATATAGTCGACAATGTTTTGTCTCCTTCACTTTGTCATTTTATCTGATCTACCAGGGCCCAAGTATTACAGGAAAACTGGCGGATACATAGTTTTTATTTCGCACATATTCTCTTGTTGCCTCTTGACTGAATGGTGTCTTATGCACATACTGTAGAGCAACACCTAAGTGTACATATAGGTTGGCTTGACCTTAAACATTTTAAAAGCAGATGTTGGAGATGTCATTCACCTTTACTTCAACTGATTATTATACAGTAATATTGATTTGATTTTTAAGTCATCATGATACAATAGTCACAAACGTCACAGATGTTACTGAGCACGGTGCTAATTCTTCCTGTTCATAGTGGTCCCGAAAAGATCAATATTTACAATAACTACATGGTCAGAGATTCTAGATATGTAATCCTCCCCGTCTAGCAATCAACCACCATCAAAATGTTTCTCATCATGGCTTTAACTACACATCTTTGGTGTTGTTCTGGGGAAAAGCGCTGCCTTCAGGTTAAAATCAAGACACGAAAGGCATTGCTGTAATTCCATAAGTGACAAGCTTCGTGGATGGATACGAAATGGATTCTAAACAATAGTTGCTAGGTTTTCTGTGCACATGCACTACTATACTAAAGAGTTGAAGCAAACACACCACAGCATATTTTAATTCCCACTGCCATAGCGTCGACGCTTTACCCACTTACCAAGACACCTCCACACATCGGTTTCCAGCTGAACTTTCGTACGTTACCCCTGGCAGGGAGGGAGAGCTAGGATCTTGCTTTGGAGTTGGACTATGAAAAGGAATGTTGAATGGTCAGTATGCACAGGAATAGTGCTGACAGCAATGAATAAGTCTTTTAATGTACAGTTAGACTCATGAAAAAATGCTAGATTTCCTTTAATAAGTCTTTGGATGAAGTTTGTTAAGGTAATGAAAAAACACACAACTAGAGACAAAAGATCTACTGTACCACCCTTCAGAACCCCATTGTACTGCACAGAAACTCTGCTCATAGCCATGTTTATTTAGCCACATTTAATATACTGATGCACTTCCCTAGTGTTGAGAGACAGACTGGCAGGTTATCAGATTGCGAGAGCGCCGTAATTACATTCACCGCGCCGCACTGGTCTGCTGCTCCACAAACACCTGGCAAGTTGCCCCAGTCACTGACCTTTCCCTTAGAAAAAAATCGTAAATGACAGTCATATGGGGCACGTTTTGTAGACTGAAATTACAAATCACCCTGGTTTGACACCATTTCTTCTTTTTATATCAGCTCCATATCTGTACGTTGGACACTGATGGCCTAGACTATTCAGTATCATCATCTCAAGCACCGCCACCACAGCAAAACCTCTCTCCACATGAGATGCCTTATCTTCTCCAATGTGGATTTATGATGCCCCACACAGGCATGTAGTGGACGCCTGCCCCCTGTTGAGCCATGTTGGACCTAATGAACAGACACCCTCCTAAACGAAGACAGATCTGAGCTGACAGCGCTGCTGCCTCTCTGAGCGAGCCAGGCCATGCAGTTACTGCCACGTGTGCTTGAGGGACCGATACAGGGGAAATGAAGAGATGGGCGAGATGAGGGGGCAAATGCAGTGATCTGGCAATTTTACTTGCTAAACTTACACTTAGCAAAAAAGAAGGAACTCAGTGTGATAAACGTCAAAATCCGTGCAATGACCTTTATGCATAGAATTGCCAGCAGTGAAGATCAGCTGAGGTCATTAGTTTAGTTTACAGAATGAGTTAAAAATTATATACTGATCTTAAAGATGTTTCATAATGTCAAAAATATATAATTGTAGGTTACAATTCCCTATAAAACATCGCCAGTGATCAACATCTCTGGGTGTCAGAAATGATGTACACTGAAGATAATAGACTAGTAGGCTCTCATAATGAGAAAATGAAAATTTATTGCAGCTGTGTATCATCTATATTGTTGATCACACCCATGGACCCTATACACAACAGGTAGCAGTGTTTTAGTTTCATCAATCTAGAGGTCAGATTGTCGTCAATCAGTATAAATCCTGAGATGTTCACCTGTGTGAGCTGCAATTCTATCAGACACAGATCAATGATTTTTGCTTGATTTCTTAGCGCTCATCAATGGGCCAGTCAGAAAAGCTGCTTGTGTTTTGCTTCACTGAATTTTCTGTGAACTCAAACACTGAAACACAGATTGCTTCTTGTAAGTTCTGTACCATGAGGGATCATGAAAAAAAACATGACACGCACAAAAACACATTTAAAAAAGCGCCTGACGTCATGGAAACATGTTACTCTACTGGCCCGTTACATCATTTATTTGTTTTTACACTGTCAAAATCAAATGTACGTAGCTTTGAGTGAACAAGTAACACAATTGCCATGTTGGCTGTTTTTAAAGCTTAAACACAGATTACTTCCATTACTTTAAAAGTCATTTAGAAAAACAGGGATGTTTTTAGCCCTTCAATTAGCTGCATAACCACCATTTTATCAAGTAATGAGTGTATTAATATGAATATTTGTATAATGAAATGTAAATATATATACGAAAAGGGTTGTGTTTTATTGTTTATTTTATACTGTAACTTTCCACCATAAGTATTTGTGATCAAATATACAAAAATGCATGTCTGCTATTTTTTTATTGTATTGCAATTTTTAAGTTTGTATTTTAATGATCAATATAGTGTATTTAGAAATGTAAATAACTATACTGGCAGCAGTTCAGGAATTGCTTTCTTGAATTTCTTAACTATAGAGTATGATATTGTATTGATTAGAAATATTGGACTACAGTGATAAATGTTGTACACTGTTTTGAATATTAAAATAGGTCAATTATCTGGTTGGATCTATTTTATTTTTTACATTTATGTCATTCTAAGTTTATTGTAATAAAAACGTGATAGCAATATAACCACTAGGTCTATTTAGTATATAGGCTGGTGCCGCTTTCAGTCATTTCACATGATCTTCATGAGCAGATGGAGCCGTTCATTTTCTTGCCATTTATTTCGGAGCACTTCTCTCATCTGAGGTTCAAAACCGGAGGTAAACGGTTTGTTCTCGACCTTGGAAATTCATGGCCTTGGAAAAATTATTTTCCTACAAGAACCATTTTGTATGATTTAGTGCTTTTGCTCAGATGACACAAGACTAAAATAGAAGTGCTTAAAGTACATTTAAAAATTGCCTATAGAGGCTTCATGTGGTAAGATTGGTTTTAATCTGTCTGACTTATATCTTTGTTCCATTGATCTTTGTCTTTGAATGTAAACTAATTTGATGCACGGCGGTATGTAGTTGGTTGACTTCGTAAAATAATAGCATCAAGGAAGTCACTGTGCCTGCTTAAATATATTGCAGCACATGACTTTAGGGGTGACTGTGGCGCAGGAAGGTAGAGCGGTTGTCCACCAATTTCAAAGTTGTTGGTTCAATCCCTGGCTCCTCCGGTCACATGTCAAACTGTCCTTGAGGAAGACACTGAATCCCAACTTAGTTGCTCCTGGTGAGTGTTGGCCAGCTGCATAGTGTGTGTACTGGTGTGTGAGAGTGTGTGTGATTGTGAGTGCAAATGGGGGAATAAGAAGCAGTGTAAAGTGCTTTGAGTGCCAATAAGTAGAAAGGTGCTATATAAGTGCAGAACATTTTCTCCCCCCCAAAAAAAAATTCCATTTGCAGTAGTTGCTTCTGTTTTTGAGACAAATAACACATATAATATGTAAATAATGAGCTAGCTGGTCACCGGGTTATCTGTTTTTGTTTGAAGTCAAGTTAGAAGTCAAATGCAACCAATAAACTAATGTACAGTGACTCACCGGTCAAATAAAAAAAAGCATTTTGTACAAAAGTCTTTCTTTAATGTTAATGTTTATGCTCCAGTTTAATCACATCTCCCTTTAAGGAAGACTTGGGGGCTAATTTGCTATAAATAGAATTGGCCTAAGTTATAAAGAAAACCATGTACAGTACTGAAAGAAACTGTTTTAGCTTTTCGTTAGAGTCAATTCAGCCCTTCCCTGCAACAGGCTCTTCCACTCATTTCTATGTGGACACATTCCAACCTAAACACCACTTTAGGTGTGTGTACGCATGTTTTCACTGCTTTCTGAGCATTTAAGAATGAGCAAGCATCCAGAGCAGGTGGAAAATTTTCCCTCCACATGTCCAAATAACCCATGACAGCTTAGTGACAGAGAGAGAAATGAAACCAATTTAGAGAGCTGTAGAGAAATGCAGTACAGCCTCAGGCCTGTACGAAACGTCATCTTGATTGCTTCCTGTTCTCTGTGTGCACTTTCTTTCCAGTTTTTTAGTGTGAAATGTAAAGACAATTTTAAGACGACAAAAGTGTAAAAAAAAATGTATGATACACTGCAGGCCAGTGTTGTTTGTCACACTGACTTCTGAGCAGTTTGCACCTCAGGAGGTAACCTATAAAAAGATTTTCATTGGATACTGTCTGCATTTTCTCAATGAACGTCAGAGAATACGATCAGTATCTAATCGGAGCAAAGTTGCAAAGCAAAAATTAAAAGGTTTTCCATGAGAAGCGCAGCGGTGAGAGGGATTTGCTGAGGGCAGCACTTTAACAATCTTGATGATGTATTTACTGCAACCTGGGAGTCCTCTTGGCAGTTCTTTTGTGAGGCCATACGGTCAGCACGGAACAACATGAAATGCTTGGTAATATGATGTAGATCAGTGGAGGGTGTCAGCAGTGAGTAATGACCTCCGCAACGCACCAGCCAGCACCGTGAGCAGAGGCAGGCCAGGAGGAGCTCCATCACACCGTCCTGCAATGCTTTTACAAGGTCATGTGGTGCAAAACCACTATTTAAAAACATGTAGTTTTATTTTAGTCCGAATGCTCGTCAGACCTTGAAGAAATGGTGTAACAAGGTCCACGCAGAATAAGAAATGTCCTGCCATTAATCTGTTGGTACAAGAGTTGTTGTTATGGACACTAGTTCAACTCCTCCACTCACAGTAAACAGGAATATGCTATGTTGCCTAAAATGGCCTGATATTTCACAGATATTTTAAGGCAGCCAAATCAGATAACCAGTATCTCTCTGGTCCTTTAATATGTGTTTATTCTAGAAAATGTTCTCTTCCTGACTGTGTATTTTACGTTATATTTGTTCTGGAGTATGTTGTCCAAGGGAAAGATCAGGGAAACATATAACCCCACCATGTTATAGGGCCCCAAGTCACCACAAGACAGATTTTCGACTTTAAAAGTATATTTATCAATTTAATCTGACATAAGACTGTGAGATTAAATGGATAAATATATTAATTAATTATAGTAATTAGTAATAGTGATTAACTTTTTAGTTTTACCTATTCTTTAAACTTGTCAACATTGATAATTGTTTATTGGCCCCACACCAAATTTTGTATTTCCATGATATTCCTACATGTTGCATACTGCTTTAGCATCACCCTGCAGACTCTTCAATCATAACTAAAGCAATTTAGCCAGCAAGCTACCAATAACAAACACAGAGTTTAGCTTAGTATGTCTGACCTTTAGCTAAGTGGCAGTAAATCACACACTTACTGCACTTTCACTTGTGGACCTTAATAGATACAAGAGATGCACTTTAAAGGAAAGTGTCACAATTTTTTGAAGTCTGCTTTAAAACAACAATTAGGTGACCATAAGAATAAGACCATAAAAAATGTTTCGGTTTGTGTATCCATTCCTCCTGTTTATAATGGAGAATGAAGCATCTGCTCCTAACATTGAGAGAATTTTGTACTAAAAAGCAATAAATAAATATCTAATACAGATGAGTAAAGCCATATCTTAGCTACATACAAATGTTGTAATGTATTTTACCACTGAACAATGACGAGGGACTTTTCACTGAGACTGATGTTGGAATGAATCTCTTTCGGGCCAGAACACGAGCAATGAAAGTAAAACCTTTTCCAATTTGAGCATCTGTCTATCCTTTTATGACAGACTCAAATGGGCTTCAAATCTAGCCATTTTCAAAGACAGTTTAAAACTCGGCTGAAAACACAATTATTTTCTTGTGCCTTTGCTGCACTTTTTTTTTCCTCGGTTGATTAGGAGACCGTGTATACTATTACTGCACTATAGCTGTGTTTTCTCATCTACCTTTATCTTTACCTAATTGCATTGTATTTTTATTTCAGATGTTTTACTTCATTATTTCTCTTCATCAAAACTTGATTGCATTTGTTTTCTATTAATTGATTTATTCTTGTTTTTACTCACTCCCCTTTATTTTCAATATTCTAATGGCTCCTTTCCCCATACAAAGCATTTTTAATTGCCTCTGTGTTTTGAAATGTGCTAAATAAATAAAGTTGACCTGCCTTGACAAATTTTATTATATTTTAGTATGAGGATAATTTAACGATGCCACATTGCCATATCATATATGAACTATTATCATTATGTGTATTGGCTACTGGTGTACCAAGCAGAACGCTTTAGCTATGCTAGCCAGTGTATTAAAAAGGTTTCTATGTCCTAAGCTATTAGTATCTTCAGGCAACCCAGCTAGCAACACAGTGTTTATACACACTCAATTATAAAATATGTTTTTTTTTTAAGTTAGAAATGTGAAGAGGAAAATGAGACATGTTAAATATAGGAAACATATAAATGATTAAATCTAAAATAGGAAAACTTTTGTTAACTACTAATTTTTAATTATTTAAAAAATGTGGTTATTTATTGATGTTATATTTTGGATTTGCCTTATAAGTTTGCACTCAATTTGTAGCTTTCCACACTAAGTAGTGTATGTGTATAATATCCCAGACTTCAGATGGAATCCTTTCTCCTGGGTCCATGAGTGAGTGTGGAAATACTCCACATTTCTCCAGTTACAATCTCAGCCCACAGTTGTCAAGTGTGTTGTTCCGCCCCTTTGCGTTCCATCTTGTCATTTTCTATTCTCCGTATGAAATGAGACGAGTCTCGGTGCTACTAAAGCAGTCTGGCAGCCGCACCGCAGAAAAATGACATAGACTTTCCAGATACAGGCTCAGACAGCACCACGACAGATGAAATACAATATTCCTAAAGTGCTGTGTAACATGAGCTTCATATGTAGATATCAGATAGTACTTGAAGATATGTCTATTACCGTACGCAAGCCAACACTTTGGGCTAATAGGATGTCTCCGGTTACCCCTCCATACATAAGCCAAACAAAGATGAGTAGGATAAAAACTCAATTACTGTACATGCTGCCCACTCTATGTACTAGCTCACATTGCTGTTCCATACTTTCCTTCTAATATCAAACACCAGGTTAAGACACTTCTTGGTGGTTTATTGCCACAACTTGGCATTTTGATACAAGTGCTCTTAAAGCTAAATTCTTGCAATTCACTGGAGTATACAAAAAGTGCAGCTCAAGGAGGATTAATCTATCATGCTCTCTCCCAAATCCTTTTAACAATGTGGTGATAAATGTGAACAGAAAACCGGATCTGGCAACTGGCCCTGTGGTTTCGGGGTAAATGAGGGAGCAGCCAAAATAGGTGTCAACCAGTAACCAGTAAGGTATGCGATGAAGTCTCCAGAACGAATGCACTGAGACTATAAAGTCTCACAACTTCCATTTTTCTCTGTCCACAGAGATACAGTTTATCAATGATTCATTTATTTCAGGTAAATCATATGAAAAATAGATTCAATGCATCTATGCCTTTCAGCTTTTCCCATATGCTTGGGGTCAGTGTTGATTAAGCAGGTTTTAATGGCAGAATCCCTTCCATACATGATGCCTTCAAATTTTGCCAGACTCTTCATCAGTGCTCATATGTGCGCTGGCTCGCAGTGGCTGGGCCTATGGAATTTGGGGATACAGTGTCTTGCTCAGGGACAATTTGACCCATGCCAAAGGGTAGCTGGGCCATGAACTGCTGACCCTGTGTTCAGAGCAACTGCTTGCCCAATCTATACACAATGTTAATTTTTATTTTCTATTCCATTCAGGTCTTTTGGTTTGACCTTATTTTGAGACCCAATAGATAAAGTTCTGGCTGTATTGTAGTGTATTGTATTGTGTTGCAATGTTTATTTCTTTGATGTTGCAACAACAATTTACAAACTCCCATAATGTTATACAATTTAAGAGGTGGTTCTATTGTTTTGGCTAAACCATTGAAAATGAATGACTGAAAACTTTAGAACCACCTCTTATTTTCATACACTCTAGTACAACTTCACCATCCACTATGACTTCAAAATGAAATACATAGTAGAATTATCACTTTTCTGACAGCTTCAACTTAAAAACTGAGAAATTATAACTTTGTAAAAGTCGAATTAAGGTTAAGGTTTTGGCTGATTGCTGTATTCTCCCTTTTATGTTTAGTTCAAGCAAGGTCATGGCTTTATTACCTCTAGAGAATGAGTCACTTTTATTCATACATAATTTATGACGTTTAATTGAGAATCTTTCGGGGGCCTAGTGGATCAGTAGTAGAGCATCGGGTTAGAATGCAAAAGGTTGCGGGATCGAATCCCACCCCACCAAGTGTGGTCCCACCCAGCCACCAAGGGCAACCCTGGTGCCAGGCAGGAAGGGCACCTAGTGTCAAATCAAAGTGTGGAACACTTTCCACTGTGGCAAACCCTGAAGGGACAAGCCAAAAGCCATTGATCGTTTTTCATTTTTAATCTTTAACTTATGATACTGACCTTTATTTAAGGATCTAAATACTTCTTCTATCCCAGTCAAGTACAAAAACAATAAGTGACCCATAACAGACAACTTATTTTATACACTAATGTTACTATTTTGGAGCCTAAATGTCAAAACACTTCTTGATATTTTGACATAAGAAGACAATTTGCAAAACTCAAAATGTACGATAGCCACCCTTGATCTGAAAATATAAAATGCATTGGAATATACTGGTATAAACTTTTTGAAAATCAAGTACGGAAGAGCTAATTTAGCTTCAGAGACATCACGTAAACTCAAACTTTAATTAGTGTGGGAGAGAGAAGAAAGGCGTGTATTGTATTAGTGTGTGTGTGGGTGTGTGTGTGTGTGAGGGTGTACAAAGTCAAGCAGACAGCTGCTGTGGGAAAATGAAACGCTTCCTCCTCGTTGTGCCCATTAACAGAATTTTCAAACATCCTTCTCTCATCAGCAGTGATCCTGAATGAGGCTGGCAGGGTTGCAGGCAGGCCAGGGCCACAGGCAATAATGCTGCAGTGTACTGATGTTACAAAGAGGAATGTAAAATGTTAATGACAACAGATTGGCTGTGCATGCACTCACACTGTAATCACTTCATCGTCTCTACTGGTCAGTTAGTGGCCGTCCTTCAACAGCAGCTATGTTTTAATAACAAGCGTTGATGAAGTGTACCTACTGCGTTCTACTGTATAAGTGCCCCGACCTTGTGACACACAGTGATCACAGTGACACACAAGCAGTCATCACGGCCTGGTGCTCTCTTCTTTGGTACTATGATAATGGAGCGGTTCAAGTGATAAAGTAGCTTTTGGATAACAAGCTGAAACAGAGGGAGATCAGAGGGAAAAAGTGCTGGTGTAATAACATCCTCTGCTTGAGATGCTGACAGCCCTGACAGGCATCATTTAGTGGTATGAAAACAACAGACAGCTGTACGGCACTCAGACCAAAGCAACACATCACGTTTGATTTCAGCCTGCACTTCTGGTGTTGTGTGAAATTAAACTCCAAAACAGCTGGTTATGGGTTGAAGACAAAAATTGCATGAAATGTACTTTTCTCCACTTAGAGAATATGATGTGACAATATTATGAATTGTGCACAGCATTTTCAAGTTTACAGCTCCATTAAAGCCTGACAGCCTGTTGTTGATAAATTTAGAGTTAGTTTAAAGTAGCGCAAGTAACGAAAATGTCTCAGTACACCAACGTCATTTACACAACAATCCTAGCAAGATGTGTAAATGTCAATGAGTGCATTGCATTGAGAAATCAGGTGTTTTTTGCTTACAGCTTCAACTTCAAGTTCATCTGTAAGAGGAGAAATGTGTTGTTTAGTTTTTCACATGTTACACTTCGGTTCGGTTTAGGCAAGTAAGCAGTGTGTTTACACAGAAGATGCTGTGCCTTATATGTGTCTGATGGAAATAAGTCACTTCTACTTTGATTGCCCAGGATTTATACATGTACAATCAATGCAACAAGAAGCACGTGTTCATATCTTGATTCTATTTTCTTTCATTTTTACACATGGGCTTGACATATCCGATATAGACACAGGTGGTGCACTGAAGCTGGCGCTGGGTTGCTAAGGTGCTGTTCACACTTACATCTCCTGTGCAGAGATGGTGTTAGGAAATTCTACATGGTTCGCCGTAGTTAACCCTAATATTTGGGGGACACTCTGTTCAAACAGGTGCTTCCAGTAGAAACAACAGACTGACGCTAACACTAGCCGGCAGTATTTTTGTAGTACTGTAACAACCCTGATGACATCATATCGGTTATTTTCTAAATAGTACTCTATATAGTACTAAGTTTGACTGGGTTTGATTAAAGTAAAAAATAGGAGAGATCTGCTTTAAGCCTAATTAAGGTTTTACTAAAATTAAAAATGAGATAAAATGAAATATATAAAGATATTGGACATTTGAAAATGCATTAAATGTCTACATCACATAAGCATAAATATGGATCAGGAAACATGTTTCTGCCTCTTTTATAAGTGGGGTATTATTTTTATAGGAGGTCAAAACTGCTGTGTGGTAGTTACAAAGACCTTAATTGCAAAAACATTCCTGCTAATTCCTGGAGATAATAACACACACTGCAATTAAAGCAGGAAAATAATGGCCTCTCCCTCCTCCTGTCTTTTGTCTGCAAAAATCACATTAAATACTGTGAATCATTACCGTGATTCATTCTCCGTGTACAGTACAACACATGTAGCCTCCAGAAAATTTATTAACTTTGTTACAGAAACCATTAAAGTCGACACAGTGCTTTGCCAGATCCTCAGCCGGAGGCATCACGAGGATGGGTTCTGTTAGAGATGAGAGGCAGTGGAAACAAGCTAGTCCAACACCTGAATTTCACAGCACTGTTTCATTACTGTAAGTGAAATTGCATGAAAAACAATATAGCGACATGCCCTGAATACAAATGTGACAGGGATAGTCCTTCTTATGATTGAGGGATTTCTTAAAACGAGATGAAAGAAAGGGTTTAAAAAGGGCTTAAAATGATAGGGTGGTTTCCAGAATTGTTAGAAATTTCCATGTTTAATGACAAACAAAACCTTCTTAAAATGTTTAAAACACGGTTTCCCACTCTCCCCTTCTATTTCATTAGTTTCAGCTTGATTTGCTGAGGTTTTGAAATACGACGACGTCTCCCACCGCCTCAGTACAATTAAGATGAGTAATGCTGAAAGAAGACAAGGGAATGCATGTAAAAAAAAAAAAAAAGTCATTTTTAATTGTCTGAGCTTGTAGGGAGACACTACGGCAGAAAAGTAAATCAGGCACTTTGACAAGAATAGTTGATGAGACCATGCTCTCAACTTGTCAAACTTCTCCTCCACCTGTCGCCTCTATGGGATATTAAGGGCCTTTGTTCTGTCTCAGTGAAAGCCCTCCACTGAATAAAGGCTTCTGTCTAATAGAAGGCGCTGCCTAGGAGACCTGCACGCAGAGGGAACTATAATTTTGGAGCAGCTCCAGGAAATGGGGCTCTCACCTCAGAACATTAATGCCTCAGAGACTCATAATGTGCACAGTCCTGGAACCATTCACAAAACTGGACTCGGTCTCGTCGCCATGAATCCCATCTAAAGATAGATTCGTGGAAATATATTGGAACAGACAAAAGCCCTCTACTTGGCAGGAGGCAATGGGTAACACACAAGCTGGCATGGATGCACACACAGACACTATCCTGGTTGGCCAGTGGGAATATGTCTCTGCCTATTATTCGCTTTGGTTCCGGGTTTCCACTTTTCTTGTGTTTAACGCGTGAAGGATGTGTTGCTGCAGGGTTCTAGAGGTCAGGTCTCCTAAGCAAACAGAAGGCGTCTTTATACTGGAGCTACAATCACCTGAAACTGCTAAAGGAAGAAAGAGGGAGAAGAGGAGAGAAATGTGCAGAGCAATATTGTGCCCTGTTCTCTTTTCTTTCCCTGGCTACAGTTTTTCAGTGTGTTTTCTTGGGTTTTACAGTTGCTGGAAACATGGACTCTACATTTTTTTTTCCCCATTTCTGTTCCAGCTATAACAAAAAACAAGACCAGTTACCTTCCAGATCACTTAAGTGACTGAAAATCATCATCGATATTTTTGTCACAGTGTTTGTAGCTATGTTAGTGGCCTGGCTTTCAGGGTGGCCAGGTTGGTGTGTTGGTGCAGTCCAAAACATCTCAACACCCTCTACACAGACAGTCCCTAGTAAATGATTGCTGCTGACTTTGGACATTTTTTCTTCTTATCAGAGTTTTACCCATGTAAAACTTTTACAACTTTTTTAAACGTTGATATGTTTTGATATTTTGTAATAAGGTGCAAAAGATTAAAAATGGTCAACATTTCAGCCGTTTATTTGATGAAGAGAAGTGTCGCATTCTGGGTTTCAATGGCCATTTACATTTTAGATATACATAGATACTTGTTTTTGAAAAAATGTCTACACGCCTGCAACTGTGTTAATCTAATCCTACTAAGACAAACAGCCTATTAAACAACAATAACCTCACACCAGCCACATGAGATAAATACTCATAAAAAACTACTGAGAAGTAATAACTCAACTTGGTGAATTCCCATATTCAGGCCTCGTATCTCCTGGTGCACATCGCCTGTTTAAGGACTACGGAGCTGATCCAATATCTTTAGCATCATGAGCGTGTTAACAAATGGATGATAGCTCAAATTACCACTGTGCCTGTGCAGCCTCACAAAGTTGCTATTGTGGCTGTAACCTGTTATCGAGTGTTCAGACAGAAAGCTTTCAACATGCCAATTTTTGGAGGCAGTACATTTCTTTATGAAAATAATTTTAAAAAGTGAGCGGGACGCGAGATACTCAAGGGAAGATGCAATCGTGTACATTTACTTGATTATACTGGTTCTGATTCTGCTTCATAGAGCATGTGTACAGGTACAAGGCTATCTTAATATCTCTACAGGTAAATTAGCTTCTTTGGGGACCAAACTGTACAAAACAGCTTAATTTAATGTCTGCAGACACCTTTAGTACCACTTTGACCTGGGAGGTTCAGACACTTTGATCCGGTCATTCATGCAGCTGCCACCTACATAACCAACATCTACAGTGAAAATAAACATCCTTATCTCTTGTCTGGTGTTGCTACAAGGCAGCATCAGATCTTGTTTATATAGTAAACTATATTCTCCATATGAAGGTCCAAAGAAACCACACCACAGCTGCAGTGAATACACCCATGAGGCATGCACAGAAGACATGAGTCTGTGTAGATTGGAACATTTGTCTTAGCCGCAAGTGCTGACAGATTGCCCTGTCATTAACAGCACCGTCTCTGTCTCCTCCTGTTCCCAATTCTTTCCATCCCTCATTTAGACCCTCCCTGAAGCAGCCATACAGCAGTCCATATAGCTGTCATCTCATTCATGGGGACACAGCTAAAGGACACAGTATATCTTTGCGGAATAGTTAGAAGATCTCAGTTTAGTTTAAAACTAAAATCTCTAATGTGCCGGATGTAGTCTGTTTCTTGCATCATAAGCATTGGCTGCATCTTTAAAAGTCGTATTTCATTTTTCTCCCACTTCTTTTATATTATGCCAGCCTCTATCTGTAAAAACATTTGGTTCATTTTGAAATAAAGTTATCCAGAACGCAAGCCCACACACACTGTAGTACTGTATGTACTGCACGAAGTGTGGATTAATAGCAACTGGAATCTTAAGTGCTTATTTTTCCATAATACCGAACATGCTGAACATACCGCTGATAAGAATTTTGCCCCCCCAAACCGACAGTGAGGCAAAATCTCCGTCGTGTACAGTCTCAGAAGCAGCAGCTGATTCATCTTCCTAAAGACTGGGGGAGATATCAAGCTCCAGCAGCGGCAGAAACCGTATCCTACACCCCACTTCTAGCCAGGCTTCCATCTCTTCTGTCAGCTGTCAGCTCAAAATGTCTCCTGCCTGTCAACTCACTCCGAGTCTGTCTGTCTGTGCAACTACCGCCACACTTTATATTCAAAGTTACGAATAAGGCTTTACATCATCAGTGATAATCAAAAGTGGATGTGTGTTCTGCAGCATAAACAACAGAAATATTGCTGCTGTGTTTGACAAGTTTTATTCTCACACACTGTATTTTCACATTGGACTATCGCTCCTCGTGGCAGTAAGCAGTTTTCTGTCAGTCATTGTGCTGTCGCAAGCATTTTAAGTTCCAAAAGTACTTCTTGCATATCTGTTTTGAGTTATTTGCCTCATATTCAGTCATGCAGCCAAGTCTTTTGTCCTGAGGAGCTGCTTGACTCTGTGGCCTGTGCCTGCTTAAAGGCTTGGCCTGGGTTTGCTCCTAGGTTGGTACTGAGGCTTCCTGAGAGCAATGGTAAACTAATGAGGCTCTTAAGGCCCCACTGATATGCCTCATGGCCCAGCCCTAGGGGGTGGGGTGGTTGTTAAGTGGGGCAAGTGGGAGACGCTCAAGGGGAAGACAGTATTTTTGGACTTGAGACAGCAGTGAAAAGAGTCTACAGCTACAGTTGTGTCTCTTTGAGGATGTAGCTGCTTGATCACAGCAGCGTTTAGGGCCAAATGCTACATCAGCTTTATATGGACACAACATTAATGCTTACATGTTCAAATACATTTTAAGGTGGATATGAATGTCTATGACATCGTGGCAGTCGAAAAGACAAAGGTCAACCTGAGGGTGGGACTATGGAGGGGACTATCAAAGTCATCAGGATATATAATATTGGAACCACGACCACGTACCAATACTCTACCAATGCTTATTTGTACTTGTCAACCTAGTGGATGATATTTTATAGCATATTCCTAAAAGGATACAAAAAAAAAAGAGTGTCAATGCAATAGTTTTGAGACATTTCAATAAAAACTTACATCACCCATGTACTGTAGGAGGTGGTTGAAAGCAGCACACAAGCTCACAGAATCGTTAGGACTCATCCTCTGGGATCCAAACGCATCTGTACAAAATATCACAACTATCTATCCAGTAGTGTTTGAAATATATGGCATTAGTCTGATAAAGAGGTTTGTTTTTTTTATAGTAATGTACATCTAACAACAATGGTGAGTACATAAAGTTTTATAATAGGAATTCATTCAGGACAGTCTATTTGTATTCTAAACCTCCGTTCATCCATTTATAGCAGGTGTTTCTTCTCAAGTGTAATAGTAAAAATGAAATAGAAAGAGTAAAATGACAAATTTATCGATACAGAGGGGAGAATAAGGTCATAGTGCAGTGCTCTTGAATCCAGGAACAGACAATTACACCTTTTCAACCCTGTGGAAACAATGGATGTGACAAAGTTTATCATGATGTTTTTCTTCCTTATGATTCGCTTTCGGTGTGACTCAGTAAAACAAGAAAAGACCAAAGATTATGTGATCCCTCTTTCGCAGAATGACTCAAAGATTCTCAGAATAGATGACCCATTAGGATTGGGTGACTAAAAGAGGAACTCAATCTAATGCCTCATTTCCCCTCAGAGATGAGACAAGCTTTATGGCTTGACCTCTCCCAAAATGATCTCTTCGTTCTACAGTAGCCACGTTGTAATCTCACACATCGCTGTGTCGCTTAATCCAAATATAATATCAAACACATTAGCAAAGGCAAAGGCCTAGAAAATCCAATTTGAAATTAATACTGTGACATTTGTAGACTTGATCACTCCTTATGTCACATTTGGTTTTAACAGACATCTATCACCAATAGCAGATCCGCTACAGAGAAAGTGGGAAGTTCTCCGTAAAAAGATTCGCCAAGTTGCACTTTTTAGTATCATCTACCTGGCACTAAGAATAGCAATGTTGTTCAGTCCACCACACAAGTCTAGACTGAAATATCACAAAAAATACTTTTAATTGACATTCTGTTCTATACAGTCATTCATGGTCTCCAGAGGATGAAGCCTACTGACTGTGGTAATGCAGTAAATTAACTCCCCTCCTGTATTTCAATTTCCAAGTTCATGATAGCCTGATTATTCCTCAAGCACCATCCAGAGGCTGACATATGTGGTTTTATGGTCTTGCAACTGTTAAATGGATTAAACTTAGAGGAATTTATGTTCCCTGGACGGTTGTTCACCAATCACAATGGTTACAAGGGTTGTTGGTTTGATCCCTGATGTGTATGAAAGTGCGCTTAAACTAAATCCCCTATTTGGTTGCAGTGGGTCAGGCCAAAACAGCAGCTGGCCCCATCAGTGAAAGTGTGTGTGAATGAGTGTTTGGCTCATTAAGTGGAAATACACCTACCAGCAAGCAAAAGAAGAAACCCATTTTTTTTCTCTGAAATAACTTCTTCTTCTTCTTCTTCTTCTTTTCCTTTCGGCTGCTCCCTTTCAGGGGTCGCCACAGCGAATCATGTGCCTCCATCTAACTCTATCCTCTGCATCCTCTTCACTCACACCAACTAACTTCATGTCCTCCCTCACTACATCCATAAATCTCCTCTTTGGTCTTCCTCTAGACCTCCTGCCTGGCAGCTCCAACCTCAGCATCCTTCTACCGATATATTCACAGTTTCTCTTCTGAACATGTCCAAACCACCTCAATCTGGCCTCTCTGACTTTATCTCCAAAACATCTAACATGAGCTGTCCCTCTGATGTACTCATTCCTGATCCTGTCCATCCTCGTCACTCCCAAAGAGAACCTCAACATCTTAAGCTCTGCTACCTCCAGCTCTGCCTCCTGTCTTTTCTTCAGTGCCACTGTCTCTAAGCCGAACAACATTGCTGGTCTCACCACCGTCTTGAACACCTTTCCTTTCATTCTCGCTGATACTCTTTTATCACACAACACACCTGACACTTTTCTCCACCCGTTCCAACCTGCCTGCACTCGCCTCTTCACCTCTTTTCCACACTCACCGTTGCTCTGAACCGTTGACCCTAAGTACTTAAAGTCCTGCACCTTCTTCACCTCTGCTCCCTGTAACTTCACCATTCCACCTGGGTCCCTCTCATTGACACACATGTATTCTGTCTTGCTGCGGCTAAGCTTCATTCCTCTGTTTTCCAGAGCAGACCTCCACCTCTCTAGATTTTCCTCCACCTGCTCCCTGCTCTCACTACAAATAACAATGTCATCTGCAAACATCATAGTCCAGGGAGATTCTTGTCTAACCTCATCTGTCAGTCTGTCCATCACCAGAGCAAACAAGAAGGGGCTCAAAGCCGATCCTTGATGCAGACCCACCTCCACCTTGAACTCCTCTGTCACACCTACAGCACACCTCACCACTGTCTTACAGCTCTCATACATGTCCTGCACCACTCTAACATACTTCTCTGCCACTCCAGACGTCCTCATACAATACCACAGCTCCTCTCTCGGCACCCTGTCATACGCTTTTTCTAAATCTACGAAGACACAATGCAACTCCCTATGACCCTCTCTGTACTTCTCCATCAGCGTCCTCAAAGCAAATACTGCATCTGTTGTACTCTTTCTAGGCATGAAACCATATTGCTGCTCACAAATGTTCACCTCTGCCCTTAGCCTGTCTCCCTGATCAAATTAGCTGTAGTAGTCCAGTCATCTGGAAGCACCTCCAAACCACCCAGAGTCTGTCTCAGCTCCTCCCTGAAAACTAAACGACATTCTTCCTTTTTCAACTTCCACCACTTCATCCTCTGCTCTGCCTTAGTCCTCCTTATCTTCCTCACCACCAGCATCATTTTACACACCACCATCCTGTGTTGTCTGGCTACACTCTCCCCTACCAATGCTTTACAGTCACTGATCTCTTTCAGATTACAACGTCTACACAAGATGTAGTCTACCTGAGTGCTTCTCCCTCCGCTCTTGTACGTCACCCTATGTTCCTGCCTCTTCTGAAAGAAAGTGTTTACTACAGCCATTTCCATCCTCTTTGCAAAGTCAACCACCATCTGACCTTCTGCGTTCCTGTCCTGAACACCAAACCTGCCCATAACAGTCTCATCACCTCTGTTCCCTTCACCTACATGCCCATTGAAATCTGCACCAATGACAACTCTCTCACCTCTGGGGATGCTCTGCATCACTTCATCTAACTCACTCCAGAATTTCTCCTTCTCTTCTAACTCACATCCTACCTGTGGGGCATAACCACTCACAACATTGAACATCACCCCTTCAACTTCCAGCTTCAGACTCATCAACCTGTCTGATACTCTTTTCACCTCTAGAACATTCCTCACAAAATCCTCTTTCAATATAACTCCTACTCCATTTCTCTTCCTATCTGACCCATGGTAAAACAACTTAAACCCTGCTCCTAAGCTTCTAGCCTTGCTACATTTCCACCTGGTCTCCTGGACACACAGTATGTCCACCTTCCTTCTCTGCATCATGTCGATCAACTCCCTAGCCTTCCCTGTCATAATACCAACATTCAAAGTCCCTACTGTCAGTCCTACATTCTTAGCTTTCCTCTTCTCTCTCTGCCTACGAACACACCTTCCTCCTCTTCTTCTTCGTCTTCGACCAACAGTAGTCCAATTTCCACCGGTACCCTGTAGGTCAACAGCACCGGTGGCGGTCGTTGTTAACCCGGGCCCCGACCGATCTGGTATGGAAGTCTTTGTCACGATTCGCATGTTTGATTTGGCATGTGTTTTACGTCGGATGGCCTTCCTGCCACAACCCTCTGCATTTATCCAGACTTGGGACTGGCACAAGAAGACACTGGCTTGTGCCCCCTTGCGGTTGCATTCTCTGAAATAACTTCTATTGATAAAAAAAAAAACAAGAAAAGAAATCGCCCAGAAAATGGCCCAGACAGTTTTGTTAGGAAACATCATGTGTAATTTAGCATGAGACATCTTCAATCTTGTCATCATCTTGTCATTTAGCCAATTTTAACTAGATTAGTCATTCTGTTGTTTGATTTGGTCTTTGTTGTATTAATTAAAATATTCTGTTGAATCAAAAGTCAGATTTTGATTTCTTACTTTTTGTCTTTTATTACTTTTGGTCAGTTTCAATTTATTTCAGCAACAGTTTCAAAGCTCTGCTGCAAGTGCAGCCCATCTACTATTTTCTTTCATTTTGCTGATGCCAACCTCTTATCCAGGGCAAAAGGGCGTTTTATATTGCTGCCCAGACCCTCTGGAAATGTCTACACATACAAAAAAACTCTTAAACTAACCTGATGTCCCCCTGCTACTCGTTTTACCATTAAAGTCTTACATGCCTTTAGTGTGTTTTCATGTTACATTTTATACCATACTAAGGAAGAGTAAACATTTACATGCTAAATTTCAGGAGGTTTTGTTTTTACATTTTGCTTAATGAATTATCATCATGAGCGTGGCAGCATGCTGGTGTTAGCATTTAGCACAAATGTTGCCTCACAGAGCTGCTGCTTGGAACCTTAGGTTGAATCACTTCATTCATTCATTCAAGTAGAATCGGTCCAACCAACGTTTTTATCTACGTGAATTATAATTTTTCAACAAGAAATGAATGACATGATGGAAGCCATATCTGTCCAAAGGTGCAGCAGAATGATGCTCTCACAGGAAATTTAAAATAGTACTGTTAAGTATATTCCCATTCATACAGAAGAGCAGATGAGTAGAGTCTCCCTATAATTTTTTTTCTGCTGCACACCAGCAAGCAAAAACTGTCCTACAACCACGAACAAGTAATTACTGAGGCTGAATATGGAGTAGACCTTCGAACAGAGTCATATTTTCATGAGATAAGTGTCTGAAAAGGCTAATGAGCTTCACAGTGTCAACAGACGGTGGTGTACTGGCCAAAAAACTTTTAATTTGACACTTCCATTGTCTATCATCAAGGGGGAAAAGACAAAGAGTGCCTGCAACCCCTCAAGGCATCTGGGTGACTGTGTTTGTCACAGTGTTCAAAACAGCAGCAGCAGCCCGTAATGTGGAGTAGCTCCTTCTGCTAAGCAGGCTTGAAACAAATGGGTTATTTAGAGTCTACTTCATTTGCACTTGTGGAGAAAGGACAGGAAGGAAACGAGGAACCCTTGACTGTTCAGCGTTGGATGTATTTAATTAGCCAATTCACACTCTGCTTTGCTGCCTCAGTGGGCACAATACCTCTTTGTATTTTTTAAAAGTAATTGTCACTTGCCACATCAGCATTCAGCAGATACAGCTAAGAGCAGAAAAAATAGCCCCCCTGTCCGTATTAAGATCCTTTAAAATTAGGAATTGGGCTAGATATTATGCTGCATTGCTGCCACATTTCATGAGGTTTGATGTAGCAGTGGTGAGTAATAGATTAATTTTGCCTTACTCAGCTGACAGAGCTTAGCAGGCAGTTTCTTTTTCTGGTTAACACAGTTAAAGTGGTCTCACCTTGATTTACAGCAAAAGCCCAATTCAGAATGTCACAGTATTTTTAAAATACAGTGAGCTACAGCATTCTAAAGTACAGCCAAAGTGAAATGAGAACGTCCAGGTTCTACTACTCTAGTGGAAAGAAAATATAATTCAAAATCCCACTGACATTTATAGGCTTATACAGCCTTGAAAGAAGCCTTTATATACGTATGTGGGTAATCTACCTTGCTCTATGAGTTTACCAATTGAAACTATATCTATTATAGTTTATTTAAATGACTTGTGATCCAGATGAAGAGGTTCTGTGGCTAATATTGCTGGAAAAGTTAAGGCTGCTTCAGATAGAAAGGTGTCAGACTACACAGTGCATTGCAGTTTAGTGAGTATAGGGATGTGTGGCCACAGATCAGTCACGGTGCTCATGCTGCCACATGTCCACAACCAAAAGTATATACAATGGGAACGTGAGCATCTGAGCTGCAGCACGGAGCAATTGAAGAAGTTGGGTTGGTCAGATGAATCATGCTTCAGGTCTTGTGGACAGCAGTGCATGTACACTGTTCATCTGGGGAAGTCATGAGACAAGAATGCACCGTGGGGGTCAGAGCCATGGAGGCCCCACTTCGCGACTAATGTGCTGCTAAGACCTCTGAACACCTTCAGAGGTCTTGTGGAAGCCATTCTTCCATGGGTCAGAGCTGTTTTGTCAGCAAAATAGGGACCTATTCTATTTTAGTTGTAGCAGTGGTCCTAATTTTATGGGTGATTGGTTTATATTTACTCTAAGTTTTGTGAGTCTATGATAAATAAACTCAATAGAAGTTATTTTGTTTCCAACAATACCATGTGCGCACCGCATAGGCATCCTTTAACGAACATAATTTCACATAAGCGCTCTGTTACAGGCTAAATGTCATTTCTCGAAAGAAAAGGTGAGTCCATGCATTAGTAATATGAGGAGCTGCAGCTACTGTACAGAAGCTTAGAAATATCTGTAATAACAGCTGGACTGAGAGTCGTGACCAGCATCTAAGTAGTGAGACTCTACAGATTACAACAACAAAAAAAAAAAAGAAAATCCTGACTGAGACTGAATTTAATAGCGGTGGATAAAAGTTACAATGCGAGTACTCATGCTGTCACAGTTGTATTCTTTCAGAGAAGTTTTTTATTCTTGTGATCAAAAAGAAATGACTTTTTAAATTATGTTATGTGGTTTTTTAAATTATGTTTGAATAAATAATAAAGTGGGTTTTTATTCTACCAAGTGTTGCAGTGGATGGCAGTTTGTTTCATGAATAATTTATAAAATATGAAGAATAAACCCCAGGAACATGCTTTACTTTCCACAATATCTGGAAACACAAGTCCCTATGTGATATCAGGCCTTTTGCTCTCCATCTCGCAGTTGTTGGTTCAATCCCCGGCTCACCATTTAACTTTAAATTATTACAATAGCTCTTGCTACCACAGTTTACATAAATACCATCAATCACTAATTAACACTCCCAGTTAAACCCACAGCTAAGCAGAAACCATGTAGCTTCGCAAGCTGTTTCACACTCACTGCTGTCCCATGCAGCTGAAACCCATGTGTAAAAGGCTTTCATCACAAGCCAACTCAAGAAATATGTACCACGTATAAAACAGCAGTCCCCTTCCGTAAATTAAAAAAAAAAAATTATACAAAGACGAGACGCTTTCAAAAATACAACTGTTTATTTTGTTTTGTGGACAATAAGTAAAAAACAAATAAAATTTAAAGCTGGACAAAAAAATTATCCCATAAAGTTTGTATATGATACATTTTGATATAATAACACTTAAGGATTAAAAATTCTAAACAACAACAGATCAAATTACATTTGTTGGATATTTCTGTTTTGCATTTTTTGGATGTGCTCAGACTTAGCAGCCTGTGCTAACTTGAATTGCAATGCCAACATGTTGACAGAAGCAATAAACACAACTTGACATGCAAAACAAGCTAATACATGATTGAGCTGATACAATTAATTCTACTGCAATGTGTGCATGATGTCATCTCAGCATTAAACCTTCATGAAAACATTCATAGGGCTTCCGCTTTCGGCCTTCCCAGGTCCTCCTCCAAACTTTGACCTCACAGTCTCAGGTATGCCACCTACGAACAACAGGGAAATGATTGAAATCATGTGCAGAAACCCGTAACACATAAATATATAATAGTCTACCTAAATGAACTTTGAATTTTGCATTGTACAGTGAGATTGTTGGTTCCCCAAAGCGCAGATGTACTGGATCTCTATGGTCTGCTGATCAGCACAGCAACACATTATCTGCAATTAGTGTCTTCAAAGCAGAAGCACCACAGGTGGTAGAGATTTAATCATGTTCAAAAACACATTCAGATACACAAAGCCCTAAAAACAAATAAGCTCAGCCATGTCTTCTCTTTCTTTCTTCATCCCATCTGCTGCACTTGGGTGTTTGCCTGCTACCTAGACAATGGTTGCGCCGCACCAAGGGCTCAATCTTGGCATGATGGATGAAGGCATTCGCCTCACTCAAGGCCCTGTCTTCTCCACCCCCATACTAATGTCTGCTCACCACTCAAATACATCAGTTGTATTTCATACAAATGATAACACACAACAACTGGAGTGAGATGCTGCTAAAGTAACTGAGTCTGAGAAGAATTATACCAAAATAAGACCAAGAGAACTAGGGCAATAGGAGTTTAGAGGTTTGGGGAGCAGGCTTGTGACTAGAGAGGGAAAAAAAGTTAGAAAAAGTATTGCCCTTCCTACCTTGACTACAGTAGCTGCTGAGCAAGCAAAAACAACTCTATGTGTGGAGGAGTTTGCATTTTCTCCCTGTGTGTTTCCTGCCACAGTCCAAAGACATGTATTTTAGGTTTATTGGTGACTCCGTATTGTCCGTAGGTGTGAATCTGAATCTGAGTTGGATGGATGGATGGAAATAACCAGAACTGGTCAAAAGTTGTCAAAACATTGTGTGCTCTTTGGTCAACATCAGTCATTTGGTGCCACTACAGATAAGCTTCCAGTAAAATGCTGGTGTAACCAATTTTGCACTAGTGGTGGTACAGAGACAATGACAGGAGGATAGTAGGAGGACGTCTTCTGAGCAAGCACACACCCATGAATGCTTAGTGCAGGCACTAACATGAGTGTCCTGTGGGTAAAACAGGAACAAGAGACAGATATAAAGAACAAAGTTGCTAATCTAAATAATAACATGTGTCTGTTCTCATCCTTCACTTCACCCAATCTCAATGACCTCAATGGCTTTTAAAAGGGAAGGAACCACTACCACTGGGTTTGAAGCGAGGACAGGTGAAGTGCTGCCTTTGTGGGGTTTAGAATTCAGCACTAGGGTTGAGAAATGTCCACAGTACTGTTCAGTACTGGCATATGTGAAGAATTGTGATAAACAGTGACACTGGGGACTGAATCAGTCCTCTATGCCGGTTTTAAATTACATATTGCCTGTAAGCATTTCTAAACACCATAACACCATAACACCACTGCAACTGACAGCTGGCAGCTTCATGTGCCAGCGTGCCTTGCCAGCTGTTTTTTATTTCTTCTGTGTATGACTGCTGTCCTTTATGAGGGGAGGTCTTATTGTATGGGAGGGCTATAACTCATGATGCCAGCTTAAAGTTGTCTCTCAGCCATCTGCAATAGATGATGGCATAGTCCAATTAAATAACCCTATTCAGCAATTTCTATCCCTGTTACAGATTATCTCAAGCAGACACTATGTTATTTTTAGACTGAATAATGTTTCACAGCTATTGAGTGCACACATGATTAATGAGTAGAATTCCCTTGCTTGCCACACACTACATTTTGTTGTGTCCATATTTTAATGTGGTCATGTGGCAGCAAAACATCCCCAAAAAGCTCTTAAGCTCAGTGGTTTCGCAATGCTGAAACATAACTACAAAACTCCACATGTTCAGCAGCCTTGGACCAAATTTTCAAGAAACTGATGACGACAGACTTAAATAAAGGATGCTGTGAAACTTCTTACACATTTCATAAAAAAGTTGCATTCTCCCACACCTGGCTCGCTAAACTGGAAGTCGTCTTCTTGCTACATGGGCCTTTGCCTTCTTATCTTCTTTGTTACTGGTTTATTACCACAGCTGTAAGTAACTTTACCATTTAAATATACTGAACCAAATAAGACAGCTGATTTGGTGAAATGGTGAGAACCACTACAGCCATGTGTAAGAACAAGCCCTAAGAAACTGACCATTACCAATAATTATTACCAAAACAGTTAGCCAAAACAACTTATTATGAAGTAATAGATAAACAGTTTAATTAATTACAGTGTGTTTATTGTGATGTTCAAAATTAAGATTAATAAATAAGAAAAAAAAACAAGTGTTGTTAAAAATTTACTTTATCTAACTACTGGTCATAAACCAGTGACTTGTATTAAAACATTAGCATATACTGGTATGAACACTGATACAGAACACTAACACTGTTTATACATTCCTCTTCTCATCCATTTGTCTATGTGCAACAAGTCGAGACGTGTTCATCTTGGGGGAGGGAACCATTTACTTTACTGATGCTGTGACAGCTGAAAGACTGCGGCTATGTAAAAGTGAGACATATTCCTACTTTTGTTTCAAAAAGTTGCTGGATCAGCTTTTGGATCGGTATTTGTGTAACCTAGATGTCCTTTTTGTGGAAGTGAAGAGGAGGGGTAGTTCACGGGCTCTAGAGTGACACTCACAGCTGGAACTACTTTACACCCCATTACACTGGCAGGGCCCAGAGATGGTGGGTGGGAACCAGAGCAGCCTAGACAACAAAATACATTCCACATGCAGCCTAATAACAGGCTGTGCTGTGGTGATGCCTTTGATCTACACACAGGGACTGAAATTAAAAAAATAAATAAGAAAAAAAAAAACAAGTGTTGTGTTAAAAATGTACTTTAGCTAACTACTGGTTATATACCAGTGACTTGTATTAAAACATTAACATATACTGGTATGAACACTGATACAGAACACTAACACTGTTTATACATTCCTCTTCTCATCCATTTGTCTATGTGCAACGAGTCGAGACGTGTTAATCTTGGGGAAGGGAACCATTTACTTTACTGACGCTGTGACAGCTGACAGACTGAGGCTATGTAAAAGTGAGACATATTCCTTTTGTTTCAAACCAGCAACTTTTGTTTCAAAAAGTTGCTGGATCAGTTTTTGGATCGGTATTTGTGTAACCTAGATGTAACCTAGGTTGTGATGAAATTTATAGATAAATGAGTAATATGTCACTAAATGTTTGAACTATAAGATTAATAATAATTATAGTTATTTGAGCTGCATGTACAGTAGGCAAATGTTTTTGGGGTGCTTTGGGGGGAGAGGGTGCGTGGATCTGTTTTTGTGACTGTTTACACCTTTATGAAACATGTAATCTCTTTTTGTCTTGATAAAACACTCAGCTAGTTGCAGGAGATGAATCAGCTTGCTAGAGGCATGAATTGGCACAACACTGCTGAGATTTGCGAGGTGTGGACATTGGCTCCTCTACAAGCCTTTATGATTTAGAGTTACCCATATTACACTTCTTCGCATGGCTTTGCAGAGACATGTATCAAACGTAACATTCACCCTTAAGAATGTGATAAATGTAAGGGTCACAATCCACACAGGTGTTTGCAGATTTCTTTGATTAGCTGTTCTCTCTCAAGACATTGTAGGCATGCACAGTCAGGTTTGTATATATTTTAGCTCCGTATGCCAAGAAAATGGATATGAAAAAAAGATCAAATTATGGTTATATGACATTGTCACATAGTAATAATTACTGAAATTTGCGGGTATAGCAATAAAAGGGTGGTACTTCCTACACAGATCATCACATTTTTTTTCAACCAAGCCATTAAATTAAAGCTGAAAGTCTACACACATCTTAATTGTTTTATATCAAGTCCATACTGAACCAAAATTATTAACATAATGCCACTGTCCAAATATATGCAGACGTGACCATATAATCTGTGTGTGACTGACAGCTTCCTCACTCTCCTGCTTATTCTAATATTCCTTTCCCATGGCATGAAAATCACAGGCGTGAATAATGACATTCATGATGGCTCAGTTTCATTAACTGTCCCATTAAACAGAGAGCGAGTGAGTCAGCATGGACAATACTATGGCCCAGGCATTGGGTCATGCTAAATATAGTTACACCTGTGCTTGCACAGCAAAGACATGTCAAAATGTGTACCATGAATAAGGTCAATTATTCTAGGTCCACTTTACTTCAATCTAATCAGCTAGAACTTGTGTGGGAGTACTGGGCTGTTCTTCCTAATATTCTGATCTGTGTAAGTGCCTTAGATGCAGTGGGTGAGTAAATTTGCTAAATACTGTTTTAGATCCTGTTTAGATATGTGGTCACTAAAAGCATGAACATGATATACTGGACATGTTTCCTTTGAAACAGTTGGAAGTAATTTTGATGGATAATGCCATTTGCTCTTCTCAGGAGGGCTTTCGCTCACTTTTTAAACAGGGACTCTTAGATGCTCTCAGAGCATCTCTGGTAACTCTAGATGGCCCCATGATCACATTACCTTCCCATCCTCTGGTGGCTATAGCACAACAGGCTTCTGCTATTAGGAAGTCGTAGAGTGTGTCGATTTATCACACCCTTTTTACTGCTGCAACCGCTTCCAACACCAGACAGATACCGTGTCCCGTGTCAGGGTCACTCTATCTGTTGCCTTCACTTCAGCAGAGCCTAATTTCATGTTACCTCAGTGGTTATCATTGCAATACCATGTGTAAATTTATCATCATTAAGGGCTGTGGTGTGAAATTGAAACCCTAGGATTTTAAATAATCGATTACTAATTTATGTGATATCTTTACACACTATTTTCACATTAAATGCTAAATATAAATTGCAAGGAACTACTTCATCTTCAATACACCACTTCAGTCCTCACAGACTAAGAAAGACTTCAAGCCTTTAACTGAACACCCCCTGCCTAGGCAGACACCAAATGAAGCTTCACAGTATGTACAACAGCAGGTTTTCTTCTCAATTATTTGCTGAAGGTATATTACTCCAGCCCCTGTATTTCTTAACAGATGAAAAACTTGTTTAAGTGGTAGGAGTCACTTCCTAAACTTTCTGAGCAGGAAGTAGAGAATAGCGGTGCTAATTACCCCTGTCACTATGTTTGAAACAGCTAGGAGAATAAAGTTGCCAGCAAAGTGAACACCTCCTATTTTCTAGTCAAAGGGTTGTCCTTGGCAACTTGAGCTAAATATACACATTGTGCACAATTACAGGTGCTCAGAAGCCAGAATCGAGCTGACAAAACGTAAAACCTTACATTTGACCCACATAATCCCTAAAGCAAAGCGGTTAAATGAAACCTCTGAATAACGAAATTAATTAAGGCGGGATAAAAACACTGTCAAGCATTACTGAATGATGGAAAAACAAGGTTCTGTAAGTAAGAAGTCAGTGAAACACCTGACTCCTGCAGTGGTCCTACTGTAATACACCTTTCAACAAAAGATGAAGATGCATTGGAAAACTTTCACTGTCTCTAGATTTATATTGCGCTGTATCAAGGCAAGCAGTCTATAAATATCAAAAACGTGTTGCGGTGCCAAGTATCAACGCGTCTTTGTCATCCCGTCGACTCATTACATCGCGTGACACCTGTCTTACCTCATAGGAGCTCATGCAATGCATCGATGCAGGAAGTGTAGCGTTGCTGTCTTCTATCACTTGCAGAAGCTCCTCGCACACCTTCAGTGGCAGCACCACAGGATGTCCTATCACGTTGACCTCCCAACCGGTTACAATGCTGACAACACACACACACACACACAGACACACACAGTGTAAGAGTAATTTATAGTGACTGCCACAGCATTATTCAACCAAGAATAGCTGCTGTAAATCCCACTTTGAAGTGTCTGTCCTGCCATTTTAATTAACTAGTTTTGAAATGTAAACTAAACTGGAAAACCACACCTACATGAAAGCAGATAGATGGTGAGTGTGTGTGGCTTTAAATCAGTGTGCATGTGGGATGAAAAGAAGAGGGACGTGAAAAGAGAAGAAGAAGAAGAAGAAGAAGAAGAAGAAGAAGAAGAAGAGGAGTGATTGAGAGAGGAAAGATTGATGCTCTGTCAGTGTGTGATGCTGATCCAGTTTGTTTCGGTGACATTTAGCCATCTGTGCACTTCCCGAGAGGGGAAGGTCTTCTCAAAGTTTTGGCAGTTCTACTTAAGACATCGGATTGAGGAAACACTGCTGTTATGTATAGGTACACAGAAAAGTTGCCATTTTTCACTCAACAACTAAGATCAGTTGTGATGTGAACATCTTGATGCATAGCAGTTTATCATAATCATAATGC
This sequence comes from Channa argus, assembly GCF_033026475.1. Classification (NCBI taxonomy): domain Eukaryota; kingdom Metazoa; phylum Chordata; class Actinopteri; order Anabantiformes; family Channidae; genus Channa; species Channa argus. The sequence continues at coordinate 20,978,501 of NC_090203.1, forward strand.
ATTGTGCACAATAACTAGTTAATGTAATATAAAGTAGGATTTTATTACATACATCAGAAGGAATCCTATGGAAAACAAGTTGCCCCTATAATTTCCATTAAGTTGAATTTCCATATCTATGAGACCTTATGTTTCCCATTGTACTGGACTGTGATGTGGATTGTGACTTTCCATCAACTCATAATCAAGTCACTGCCATTAGTGACAAGGATAATCCACTTAGGCACTGGCTCACTGATTCTCCAGCCAATTATTGGTTGTTGTAACAACACATACAGCAACCTCTGGCTGCAGTCAACTGCAACTGACTGTATCCCAAATAAGGGGACTGCCACCCTGGGACTTCAGCTCCCCAGGCATAACTTTTAATTTAAAAACGTCAGAGATGAGTGATGAAGGATAAATTTTAAATCGTTTAGGGGGGAATGGGAGTGCGAGTAACACCGGCGTTTAGCTTTGCGGGACTTCAGAGACATGCCAGAAATAGGTGGATTTCAAAAAGCAATTGCTTAAATATAAAACCAAGACTCTAATGCACAGCCGTGTTTGTAAATTTGCATCAATTCAGTTATGGTATAAACAAACTATTACAAACTGTAAACTCTCCTGCTGATTAAATGTCTATGTAAGGATTGTTTTAAAAACACATAGTGTCAATATCATTGTTTTCAATATGTTAAAAAAATGTATACTGGGCATATTAATATTACTGAATTCTTCAAAGCCAAAGATTTTTATTCATTTCTGTCAAAAGGTGCGAGTACCTCTGCAGTATGAAAAAGCTGATACAATAACTGAAATACCATGGAGGTAGCTCTCGTTCAGCCTCGACAGAAACAGCAGTTCTCTAGTCAAAAGTTGCTGTAATGGCTTGTTTTACAGTGACGTCTGTCTCGGTGCCCAGCGTGCACCTATATTGAAACAGTTTTCCTGTGCATCAATCAGCTCAGGGTTTATCATGTGCTTTAAAAGCACTCGTATTGCTTTTCCTGAGAAGAGAGGAGTTGTTCTTTCATTTGAGTTTTGCTTCTAATTACCCTTTGTATGTCAGTCAGCCGGTGGGCTTGTCAAAATGTCAGAAACAACAAAACTTCGCAGTTCTGCCTTCACTTTACCGGGCTGCAGGGGAAAGGAGGAGGAGGAAAAAATGCTGAGTGCTGTTTCTCTTGAAAATAATGAGGGTGGAAGGCTCTTCTAGTGGGGGGCTGCCGTACTGAACATGGAGACCACATGCAGCACATCCACCTACACATCTCTAATGCATCACAGCAAGGTACACAGAGTCTCGCTCCAGTCAAAACAACGTCTCCTGCTTGTGCAACAAACACAAGCGTGGCTTATGCAACTGACAACATCGGGAGGATATAAACATCTGATGACAATTAAGCACAAGCACTGATCCCTGGTGTAAAGGGTTCTCTGAAGACCTACAAACTGTTCACTCACAAAGTAGTCTGTTATCCCTCGCAGTGAGCCTAGACAGGTGATGATTGAGAGTGAGTGAGAGTGATGATCAAAGTGAGGGAGGGGGGTCATAGGGGGTTTGGTCTTTGCTTACTCTTTCTGCTGGATGCTTGTGTTGGAGCAGGTGATATAGAGGAGTTTCAGGGCTCTGGCAGCTCTGGGAAGTGGAGTATGGAGAGAGGAGGAGCTGATAGGCCCCTCACCCCCGACACACATCTCTGGGACTGACGCTATGATGGAGTCGCTGTTCAGCAGCCAGAGCTGCAGGAGGAGAATATTTAGCCTTAATATTGGTCCTGGTTCTGCTTGGGGAAGCTCAATATTCATCTGTAACATTTATGTTAGCACTTTGATATTTCACTGAAATACTGTAATTTTACTAAAATTGCTTGTAAACATGATTTTTAAATAAATGCTTTACTTATCTTCTATAGGTAGTAAAACATGATAAAAAACACATTTTCTAGATTTAAATAATAAATGGATTTGCATTTAAAAAAAATAGCATATCATCGACTGCCAATAGGAATCTTTCATTATATATTTATTGAATTTGGTCCAATTTCACACAAGATTGATTAGATTTGCTATCCTCAGTTTCAGTGAGGAGTTCTAACATCCTAAAGTCTGCCAAGAACACAATCTGCATAAAACAGTCAAACTGAAACAGGCATATAAGCACAGAATTGCAGCCTCAGTTAAGATAATAAAAGTACTAAAATATAAATATTTTATATATATATTTTCCACTTGTATCTGATTTTAAGCCTGACAGTGGGCTCAACATTTCAATCAGCTTTTCATATCAACCGAAGAACCTACAATATTACTCTCCCCTTTATTTCAAACAACTCAGGACACTATTTTAACTAAAAATATCAAATCTTTCTCTGACCGTATTGAAGAGTTCTTACCAATAAGAAAACTTTCCCATCAGGAGTCTGGACAGAGAAGTGGAAGGTGCTAAGTGAGTTGGAAAGACCCAGCAACCTGGCTGCAATAGTCCTCTCCAGGAAGCAAGACCTGTCCAAAACATATTCATTCTTTACATATTCATTCCTTATGGGACATATGACCTGTCACTCTAAGATCAAAATATAGCAAATTTGTGTAGTGTTGAAGACTGTACCTCGACTTAAATAATGCAGATGGCCATTAAATTCATGTTTACAGTAGCTTTGAAGGGTACATCTGTTTTAAAAAGGGATGCATAATCTTTTAAATTTTTCCAACTTGCACAGTGGGAGATGTGGTTATTAAAATGTTTAATTCAGTACTAAAATTGTAATAATGTAATTTTTGCTGATATGCGTCATTCCCCCAAAGTTTCAGCAAAATCCAATCAGTGCTGTCTCAGAGGTTGGGAGAGAACGACAATGGGAGAGATACAAATGAACCAAAACTGATTCCGTGTCCTTACTGATTTTATTGTGAAGTGCAAAAACAACAAGAGCCAAAATGATTAACCTACACGAGAGATCGCAGATAAAAGAGCTTGGTTTAAATGCTACAGTTTTCTAATCATCACCACTAAAAGCTTGCATGAAACTTGCCTCTCAAGTGAAGCTTCTGGCTTTCTGTCTCCCACTGCAGGCTCCACCACCACCTGTGTGATGTACAGTTTTAGGGTCTCTGAAAGATACAACAGAAAAAAAAAAGGCTCATATGTGCAACTGAAAATGATCTATTTATGAAAATCTATTAAAAGTGATGTATACCTGGTGCAATAGCCTCTCCGAGCACTGAATAACAGCTCTTGCAGGAGACAAGTGTGAGTCGATGGCAGGGTTTCTACACGCAAAAAAGTAAAAAGCAGAAATCAATCAACTTAATACACCCATTTTTAACCTGGCTGTTAGGAAACCACAATCAATAGCCACTAAAACCAGAAAGGAAGACGGAGAAGTCATGTCAAATCACTTTATTTATAAGCACATTTGAACAAAAGAGGTTTACTAAAGTGCTTAAAAAGTTTCAAATAAACAGAGAAATAAAACACACAATACAGCAAGGAGTCAATCAAAGTAATACAAATGTCGGACAGTAAGGGGAAGATATCTCAACCAGGTTTAATAGCCAGATTTTTCCACAGTTTTGGAACGATCACACTGTCCTCTTTAAGTTTAAGTCAAAACCTTTGAACATCCAAAAGCATCTGGTCGGAGGACCTGAGTGCTGAGTGGGCGTGAGAATATATAAAAGCTCAGAGACGTGGGGTGACGCTTAATCTACTGAGTGACTAAAAAGCAAACATTAACACTTTGAAATCAATCCTGCTGGCGAACAGAAGCAATTAAGTTTGGCTTGTATAGAGGAGCTTTAGTCACGATTAAGAAATACAAGCAGTCGTCCACGGACCAGAGGGTTAGTGGTTCGATCCCCGGTCCTGGCTATATATCGAAGTGTCTGTGGGCAAGAGCTTTGCAGTGCTGGTCCAAGCCTGGTAGAAATTGAAGTGGGTTGCGTCAGAAGCGGCAAACCGGTGTAAAGAAATCCCCAAAACTGTGCCAAATGAACAAGCGGACAATGATCCGCTGTGGCGAACCTGAACTCACGGGAAAAGACGAAAGGACAAAAAAAAAAGAAATACTAACAAGAGCTAGTGTGTATAGTGCATCACAGAATTGAGCTGGGGTGACATAAAGGCATGAATCAATTTCTCAATGCCTGAAAGAAGCTAGATTTGAAAACTGTGTTTATTTGTCAAATTTAAGGTTATTGTCATACATCCCACCATAATTACCCAACCTTGCAATTAAACATCATAATTGAATATTAAAGTTTCATTAAAATTCAATGCCATCCATTCATTGATAGATTCAAGGCAAGCTATTAAAGACTTTTTTTAAGATGGAAGGAGTTGTTATTATAATTTAGCTTTACAACAGTGAAGAGAGATGCTATATTCATTAGAAGAAATAGACTCAAAAGGAAAAATGTATAAAATAAAAAGCTGGGGAAATTGATCCTTCAGGTAGCCCACAAGTAAGAATAGCTGTGGAAGATCGTGCAAAGCTGACAGACAATGTTCTGTTAGTCAAATAAGATTTGAACCAGCTTAGAACTGATCTTTGAATACTGCAGCACAATTCGGGGCAAGAAATAAGAATACGGTGGTTCACAGAATCAAATGCAGCTGATGTCTCAAAGCGCCAAAAAGAAAATTAGTGTCCCCAGTGTCAGTGGTTAATAAAAGATCATTAAAGTTCTAAAAGTGCAGATTGTGTTTTGTAGTGGGTTTAAAACCAGAACAGAATACTTCTTAAATTTCAAAAGATGATGAAGTCTGGATTTGACTTCTTTAAAAGAGGCTGAACTACATTGTGTCCAATGACCCAGAACTTAATTTAAAGTAATCGTTGATTATTGCCACAGCAGGTTTAATGGCATGGAAATCTTCTTAGACTAGTCTAAGACTAGTCCATCTGACTGGCAGCTAGAAGACAAGTTGTGGCTTCAGATGACTAATAATTTCTCCAAAGTGAGAGACAGACACCCTCATATTGATCCAGGACATCAGAACGTGTGGGAGGGGCAGACTGGTTACGAACAGAAGGTATTTGATATTGGCAATCATGTGAATTAAAACATCTAAGAAAGTTCTCATAATTTGAGAACACATGGAGGCAAGTAGGGTCAGTACTTGTGGAGAAAAATAAAACTCAGAGAGGTTCACTTTAAAATTTTTGAAGGATACCCAAAGCCTGTCTTCTCTTTTCATTTAAGCTCAACACTCACACCAGAGAGTTCTACTGCAGGCAGATTGTCATTTGTTCTGCCGTTCTTTCTATCGCTTTTTATTTTTCTCAGTTTCAGTCATGCAAAGAGTGCCGGCCGTGCACAGAATGACTAATAGAAAGACGGGGAGATCAATCGTCATCTACCGAGTGCTAGAATTTGACTTCACTCATGCAGCCATCTGAGTGTCTAAGTATACGTTACAATTAACTATAAATACATTTTTGCTGTTTTATTTTAAAAAAATAAGTAAATTGACCATTTACTGCCTCATAGTAGTAGTAGGTATAACTTTTACTCCTATAATGATTCTTTCTTTTAAATTAAAAATGACGTCAGTCGATTAAGGAAGCATAAAACATATACTCATTAAAAAATAAATATGAATGAATCTGGCATTTATTTCTTGTTGTTACTGTATACTGATTGTAGGCAGTCCTAACCCCAGTCTAAAACAGGATTAGTCAGCTGGGGGGAGAAACGTTACTTCCAGATGGAGAAGTCAGTCCCAGCTCCTCTCTCAATCCAGCTGGATATTGGGCAACCTCACAGTTTTTTGGGTCAGTGTTCAGTCAGGTTAAAACGAGGTGAAGGAGGCAGGTCAATTCAAATAACTTTATGTTTATATAATAAACTGCATATATGTATTTATTTGGTGTTTATTTCTACTTAGATCTTTTTTTTCTTCATATCTTATGTACTTTTTTGTTACAAAAAACTACAGCGTTACAGATTCCATAAACAGTTCAGACCTTAAAATGTGGCAAAGAAAACCAATGTTTTTGGTTGCAGGTCCGTTACCTTTGGATCTTGACTGTCCTTCGTGCCAACAGGGCTCACTTCCTCTGTGAGAGTCTGTTCACAGCTACCATCTCTGGCTAGAAGGAGGAAGGTGTCACCCAGTAAACAATCCTCTGCTCTGGGCAGCAACTTCTTGTTAGCAAAAGGATCAGGGTGGCAACACCAGTCATCCACAATGGCGTTCCAGTTTCCATTAGGGAGAGGAAGAACTCGTTTAAACATTCTGAAGAAGAAGGGACACAAAAATGCAATTACAGATATTATTCTATCAGTGTTGTTCGGAAATGTTATTACTTGGCTCTTTCACGTTTAGAACTGTTATCTACTAATAAGTACAGTGCTCTCTGAAGGCCAGAAAAAAAAATCAGAATACAAAGGAGACAAATCTGACAAAAAAGTATCCAACTGACCTCAGACATTGATACATCATTCCATATTTAATCTTTATTCTCCAGTAGTGCGTAAAAATGCATTTATATGGACTGAATCTAATACAGTCATCGCATGTTTACAATAAGAAAAAAGTAACATTTTTACAATATCTTGACTGTTTAGATACAGGCACTGAAAAAGCACATCTTCCTAATTACAGTCATGGATTCCACTTATCTAGCTTTAAGACTGATGCTCCTCTAGGTCATATTTTTGCAGTAATAGAGGAAGATTAAAAGGTGCACAAACGTCCAAGAAATATACTGTTGTTAGGGATTAAAAACTCGACTTTACCTCTATATATCTAAAAATCATTATCTTCTTTTGGCCACTCTGGGGGGCGACATAAACAAGTCAAACAACACAAGCATTTATTTGAGTCAGGTTTTTTGGTCCTACTCATTATATCCACCATCTATGCTGCCTTTAGATTTTATTTACGTGGTCTCTTTGGCTTTCCGACAGGTAGCATCCCGTTTTTGCCTGCTGCTGGAATTGAGCTTGATCCTGCTAATTATAGCGACCGTTGTTTTTTTTTTACATTATATTTTGTAATTTAACCCATTGTTGATACAAAACTACTCATTAGAGTAGCTTTCACGTTATACTTGTTATTCATTTCAGTTTTAGGCTATAGAAAGATAACTTTTCGAGGGCACTTTGTGATGATTGCAGTTAACAGAGCACATTGTTAACAAAGCATAATGAGGCATAATGCTGCTGAAATAATGACATTTTACCTTGCTGTGAGCACTTCTCCTGACATTTCTAGTTTTCCTAGACCTTGTTGAGAGCAAAAAAATTTTTGAAATTTTTGAAAGTTTTGGGCAACTTTTAGTAGGTTATTGCTGAGAAACATAGCCTGAGGGCAAGGGTCTTCGTAATGCAGCTACTGCAATTTTCAGCATGTCACACCGCTGCCCAGAGAAAGCTGAAGGCAATAAGAATGATGCCACTGTTCAGCTGAACCACCTCAAGGTAAGAAACACAATTGTTTTTTTAAATGGGTAGCACACTGTGATTGGAAAATCAAGTATGATTAAATTTCCATGTAACACACCTTTACGTCACACCGACCATATAACTCTAACACAGTCAAGCTGACAACTCTGGACACAAATCAATCAATCTCCCAAATCATTACTTCTACCTGCTGGATCACACCACTAATAAACGTTCGCTCCTCCATCTGCGGTGGAGGGTGTAAATAAAAACCCATTTCCACCGATGCTCTCTCCCATCTGTCTGCTCCTCACCTGTCCTCCAGCAGCCTGGTCATGCAGGTTTGGCAGTAGAAGCAATAAGTCTCGTTTGCCCGGAGTGTCCCCATCACGCAGCCAGAGGCCTCTGTAAAGGGCCAAAAGCAAACAAATAAGTGAGCCAGATTTGGTGAAAGGGTGCTAAACCTTGCAATACAGACAGCGGAAGAAAAAAAGAACAGTGGCAACAGTGGCTTGGCTAGAAAGCATTCATCTGATTCTAATTAGTTAATGACTTTCCATAGCTATCACACCCTATTATGCTGGGAATCACACGAACAATGTCAGGACATGCCAAAAGGTAGAGCTTGGGAATATTATGCTGATTCTGGGGTATATATATATATAGTATATTTCCATGCTTATGTAATCTGTTGCCTTGGCTGGCTATGGATCCTGAGAGCAAAATTTACACCTTGACTGTCTCGGATGACCAACTGCCGCAATCCAATTACCTCAGAATAGACGGTAGGCTTTAAATAGCTACTAAAATATTTCAGTCTTGTCTTGGGACACAGAAAGCTTACACAAGTCTGTTTTTTTTATTTCTGTTTCCATATTCATTCTTGGGCAGTACCTTCCCCGGAGATTTGTGCGACATTGATGCGCAATCTATAATGCAGCTCCTCCTCTACATAAGAGTCTCCCACAGGTGTTGGAATGCAGGATCCCTGCTCCAAGGTGACTCCTACTGGCAATGTCAGGATCAGTTCGCCTCGTGGTGTCTGGATTTGAAGAGAGGACTCCCCACCTGTCAGGACCACGTCAGCAGGACTTCTGGCTACATCTTTCCTGGAAAGCAGACAGGAGAGGATTCTTTACAGAAATTGGTTTAAAATGCATGCAAGAAGTGCAGCCTTGCTGGAAGATAAATTATTATGATTATGTTTCTAGGTCTATCATATTCTTTTTCTGGTCAGTTGCAATATTCACATAAAATACATAATTACTCCACTCGTTTATTAAGTAAATGTAAATCAATGATTCCCTGTACCACCTCAAAATTTAGGCATATCTAGACCTTATTCTGAATGGCAGGAACAGCCTCATATTATGAGAGTCAGTTAGTCTTCCCACTTTTGAATCATATTTCAAACAAGTACCTGATCTTGATTCAGTGATTGAGGACGTTTAATCTCTGGAACATCCTAATACATTTTTGTGTCTTGTTGGATTATACATATATTAAAATACTTTGATTGCGGTTCTGAGGGCTCTTTTTTATGCTTAAACATTGTCAAATCATGATTTAAGAGATTATTTTTATATTTGTATTACTGGTTATCATTTCATTAGCATGAGACTTAAGACCACCACCCCTATTGGTGGAAGTTAATGGAGATCCTAATTAATGAACGAATAAGTATATAATTTCAGTACATCCTTAACGTCGATGCTACAAATTTGCACTTTATTACAGCAAAAATAATTACCCAATTAACTCAGCAGATCAAGAGTAAATTAGACCAATACGTGTTCTAATAAGTTTGAAATTGTTTTCATTTATAATTCATGCAAAAATGTTAAACATTTACGGATCCAGCTTCTAAAATGTAATGACTTGAAGTAATTTGAACACATCACCAACAAGGACATTTTTCAATATTTTCTTTTTATGCTTAATGTCAATGCAAAGCCCTAATTTGAGATGATTACATGCAAATTCCAATATATTCAGAACATATACATTATAGCTGACTAGTTTTAATAATTTTGATTACTGTTACTAACTATTTTTTATTAGAAATAAATGAAAAATACCCATCATTAGTCCTCTGAGCCCAAAGCGTGTTCTTCATTTTTTTTAATAAAAAATAAATAGCCCCACAGATATTTAATGAACTTATTTTTTAATAATTACAATGGCAATTATAGTAGCTGCAACCAGAGTGTGTTTGACATGTTAGTTTAGGAATTTCGCTGAACGATACATTAATTATAAAAACAGTTGTTTCTCTGTCCTTGGATTTACCAATTAATGTACAGTTTCACCCAAAGTTATGACTACTACAGAGACTGGATCCTTTTCTAATTTTCATTCTGCACGACAAGAGAACAAACAAGTCAATTTCCCTAAAACTTGGCAACATCCAGTCATCAACTGCACAAATGGATTTGTCCCCTGTCCAAGACATATGGATTGAGGAGACTCTGTAATTAGTCAGTCTTGTACAGTACAGTCATTAATGAGCCAGCCTTGGATACAGAAGTAAATGTGTTGTTTTCTATGTCAGACACTCCATGTTGAAACAGCACTATCCCCAAATTCCCTGCAAAAGCCTAATACAATAAACAACTATTAGAAAAAAATACACCAGCCTCAGATAAAGGCAGTGCTACATAATGACTGAGTTCATGAAGATCACTATCTGAGAGAAAGGGCAACTGGATGCAGACTGTGCAGTTCCTTTAGTTAAAAGGATGCATCTGCTTTTTATTACTTTGTTCTTTGTTTTCTTACAGCCTTAGAAACACTGACGGTGTACAGTCCTACTCTGAGTGGTCGGTAGTTTCGTTTTCCATTTCCTGTATCTCACAACTCTATACCTTCAGCCCTATATTAGATCTAGAAAATGCAGTTATATGTCATGAGAATAAGACTTTTCCCCACAGTGCAGCTGGATATGGATCCAGTTCTCCCCCTTAGGCTACATCTAGTGCTCTGTGGGAGAGCAACAGCTTTTTTTGGTTGCATCTCAAACCTCATTAACTCCATCTAGTGATGCTGTAAGTGTACTACATCTTTTTTTCAGCAAGCACAGGCAGAGCCAGGATCATCTAAGAAAAACAAGCATCATTTTCATCACTATATAATCATAACTGTGGCGTAATTTAATTGGACATAATACTAATTATATTTAATATATGTTCAGAACATTTTCTTAATATATATTAAATATATAGTGAACTTAATTGGCATCTCCAACAGCATCATGAGGTAAAACGCCTGGAAGAGTTGGAAGGAGTAACCAATGTATTTTGGGTGATCAAGTCCCACTAAGCGCAAACCATATGGGATAGTGTATTGTGGCACAATCAGTGTGATTCGTTAACAGGCTAAGTGTGCCTTGCATTCTGAAAAAAATAAAATTCAAATTACCAAAGGTGAAACCAGCAAAGCACCCCACACCCTCACACCTTCTCCTTGATGCTTTGTGGTGGGAACAACACATGAAAATACAAACTGTTTTTCTTCGCTGCATCTCACAAACACAGTGTTTGGAGCCACATCTTAAAGTAAGATGAAATGTTTTTTCTTCCTTGGTTGAACTGAGCTTCCCATAACACTGTTGACCACAGTAACTGAAGAGGGATGTCTGCTGTAGAACAACATCACCTTTACACAACTGAAGGTGACTAAATCATGAAACCGATTAATTATGTTGCGAATAAAAATCATTTTGGTTTTTTATTTTGACATTTTGTGGTGTTGCTCTCCTTAATAGTGGTTGGTTTTGTGTGACTTGTGGTATAACACCATTTACATAAAAAGTATTTTCACATGGTTGTTACTTATTAGTTGTTTAAAGAATAATAATATCTAATAATAGCTAATACCTCAGGATATTTTTAGAAAATAAGAGTACCCAGTCAATTAACAGTAGTTAACATGGATTTCAGGATAGAAAACCAGTGTTGAGTGCTTTAAACCAAACGCATTCATTCATTACATTTTAGGGAAGGAAATACACTATATTATTATTTTATTCTTTTATACTTAACTACTTCAGCCTACTTTCAGCTAGAACCACGGTTCAAACTTCAAAACGTTCAGCTTATTAGAGAAATGTGTGTGAAATGCTTTTTAATATATTTTATAATTTTTAAAATGTTCAGCTTTTCTCAGAAACCTTTTCTTATTCAAATGAATAGAGAGAATCTTCAGCTACTCTTCAGCTTTGTCCTCTATCAGCTTTAAGTAGTTGGGCATACTTCAGCCTAGAGAGACCATTCAAACTTTCAGCAAATCACAAGATATTCAGCCACCAGCCTTTTATTCCGTTTGTTAATAACTTTTACAGTTTTTGTATAGTCACAGTTTTAGTTTGGGACACTTTTTGGTGAATTATCGACTTCAGTTCATTTGATCAGCCTCAGAGCTGTGTCCAAACACTTTACATGACAGTTTTTCTCCCACATGATACACAGTGGAGATACAAAATGGTCATAGTAGCTATCACATTTCTAGTTTCCAGGATTTTTATGCTAGTATTTCATGTTACAGCTACTCGAAGCAAAACAGCTAAAGTTCAATTCTGCTTATTTTCTACCTGTTTAAATTTGTTTTTACGTTTTCATAACATTTCAGCTATTTCGGCAAAAGCAAAACGTTGAGCTCTTATAGCAAAAATATTGTTTTTCAGCTTTGGTTGGAAAATCACAGTGCACTCTCTTTTTGGAAATGCTTTTTCTAATTTAACTCTTTAACCTAGAAAAGTGAACTTTATGTATGGTGTAGTTTTCATGGTTACCTTTTAACTTCGAAATATCGTACAACGAAACAAAGACAATTAAAAAAATTAAAAAACACTGAATGACCAAAGAAAGTTCAATATTCCCATCCGAAATCGTAATGGAGAAATGCCTCCATAAGTAGACGTATTTGATCTCTTTAGCGTTATTTTTACATTTTTATCATTGAGCAGACAAAAAGTATTTAAAACAACGAGGCTAAAAATCCTTTAAATGTCACCGCAACATCAGAAACACACAGCCACATGATCACATTCAGGACTCTGTTGTCTCATAACACTAGTTGAAAGTGCTAACTATGCTAATGCCCTCAGATAGCGTAGCCTGCGAAAAGAAGCAGAATAAACTTACCTAACTGTACCTGTTTGTGACAAGAACACATTTACCTCACAATAAGTAGTCCTGTCTGAAGCCTTTTTCTCAGCTCTAAGAATAATCCAACTCCATGTGTTTTGGCTGGCATCTCCACGCGTTCCATTCAGTGAGCGGAATATTCTTGGAATATTTAAAAAACGAGATCAAACACAATTCAAAGCTCAATTTTGCTGGGAAAACAACGTAGCATCCCCAGCAAGACGAACGTGAAATTAATAGAAGAAGCCAACGCAGGTTTCAGAGAAATCCAGAGGTTGGTGTTTGTCTGCAGCGTGATGAAACAACAACTGTCAAGGGGACCACATAGAGAGTTGTATCCGGTTAGACGTTTCAAAATAAAAAAAGGTACAACGCGTTTTACATTGTCAGATAAACCACTGTGTTCGAGCCTTTGCACACTTGAGTTCCATAAAAGTGGAGTGTTCAGAAGATGCACATTCGTTTATGCTTTTGACAGGATTAAAATATGTATATATGCTGTCTGGTTAATTTGCTTTTTGAACTAGTACTTTTATAAATTTTTGGTGATCACACTGTACACACTGGTCTTTTAATTCAAGAGAATAATGTAATTTCATGTTCAGATTTGGTAAAACTTCACCCTCTTGCATACAAAATCTCTCTTACATGTGTTTAGGTTTGGTTGCACCAGATCCTTTTCTTATTTTGAAGTCGTCTCACAAATTCCCATTGTGATGTAACAGTGGGTGACTTCACACTGCTGAGAGGCGGAAGACGTGCTTGCGGAAGACCGGTTGGACGTTATGGTTGGTTGCCCGTGGAGCTAATCTGCAGTGCAGTCTGGGAGCTGTCAATCGTTTCGCTTTGTATCTCTGGCATTCCAAGGGACTGATGAGTTCTTCACGGCATATTTCTATACCGCGGGGCAGCCCTAAGACAAGTAAGAAAATGTTACATAAAATTACCTATGGTCTGCTTTCAAAGCCTTTTTTATATCAAGAGACCTGTGTGAATGGGGGATGTATGAGCCGGGCCCTTCTCCATTATCCCTTAAACAACCTGGCACTAGCGTTAGCTAACGTTGGGTTGTTGGTCTCATTGTTGACGTTGTCAGCCGTTTTTAGTCGCCGGAGCTGGCCCATAAATGAACGACAGCCACGGCTCTCATGTCAGCTCGATCTCTTGTCGTTGTCAGGTTTTATGTACGTGAGCTAGCAGGGAATCTCCCCACCTAGCAAGGGACAAGGTAGCCATTAGCTCATTTCTAACGTTAATTTCGCACACAATCATACAACAGTAACACGCATATTCATATTTTGACATCACTTCCTAACTCAAGATGCCTTTTATTTTTTTGTTACCTGTAAAATGTGTGTATGTTAGGTCCTACCATATCGTTACGTATTCGTTTCGCTGCTTTATGGACGATAGATTTGTGGAGGTTACATTGTCCGCCAGTACTATGTTGTTGAGACTGTCAACAAGTGTGTTTTAGTCTGTGGGAGCTAAATCTTTAGCTGTCACACCATCACGACTGCCTCAGACATGTATAGTCAAGTGTATAGTTGCTTCTCAAACATTTTGAAAAACACATCACTCTCCTTTTAATTGTCTGTGTGCTATATTTGACCTGCCACTGTAGCACAATCACATGTGTGATTAATATCATTAATTAGCAGTGACTCACAGATAAGGTTGCCTGGGATACCTTCACTGGTTCTGACTCACCACTAAGCCTGTTAGTTCTATCTTTCTACTCTTGACAAGTCAAAATGTTCACCATGAAAATGACTGTTGACCTCCTTTTTTTTATCCTCTACTAAAGCAAATACTTAAAAGTTGTTTTGAGATTATAGGAAAATCAGGTTGTGCCACCTGCACAATATTCAGCTATTGTTCACCTACAGGTCAGTAAATATTGGTGAAACAAATTGTCCTTTTATGAGCTAATATTATCTTATTCTATCTCAAACATTGGTACTGGCTTCAAAAATCAAGTACAGATAGCCACATAATTATTTCTAATCTGTCTAAATATTGAAAAACACCTGCCAAGCTTTTCATTTAGACTACAATTTGTTACTTAATTCAAAGAAATGTGCTTTTTTTCAAGGAGCAACTACATTATGATGACATCATATTCAAAGTGTGATAATAAATGATAAATCATAATAGATTTTCTGTGCATAATTTTTAATTGACTCATTAAAAGTTATAGGGCATGTTGCATTTGATGTGTACCTGTGTTAGTAGACAACAAATATACTCCTTGTAAAAGGGAAGATGTAGTTTGATAAATATGTTTTAAGGGCAGCCCAGGGAGCAAAGCTGGCAATCTTCTTGGACATGACAGTATCACTGCATGCCAACAAGAATCCGTGTCAGGGTGAGGTTGCTTGGACCCCCTTGGGATGTTAAAGGCCAAACACAATTCTCTCCTTTTTACCAGCTGCAGAAAGCCCATTGCCAGGAATTACTCTTTGTGAAAAATTGGATTGTCATAGTGACAGCACCAACAATTTTATGAATACTTGTCTCTTCAAAGCTGTTGTTGTGAAGTCATTTTATGATTTAACACACCCGCTATCTTGGATTATTCCCAAACACATAAAACAGTGATTGTACTGGTGGCACATGTCAGACTTTGCTCCTGATTATTTACACCACTCAGTCAGTACTACAGTAGTTTAGTTTTCTTGTGTCATGGTTAAACATGAGCATATCCAAATTTGAGCTTTTTATCACTGTGTTCTCATCTTATTATGTTTTTTTTTTTTTTTTTCTTCATTGCAGGTGTGATGTACATATGCGTGCTTGGTGTCTTAAATTAGTAAAATAACCTCCCAGGAGAATGAATACAGAGGAAGTGGAGCTGCTCGGGGACTCCAAGTACAGAAACTATGTGGCAGCAGTGGATAAAGCCCTCAAAAACTTTGAGTACTCCAGCGAATGGGCAGACCTCATCTCTGCATTGGGCAAACTCAACAAGGTAAAGATGTGACAGGCCACAGCTTGGAGAGATTGTATGTTGCAGAGGAGGAAAAGCTATATAAGATACCCTCTTTATATTATGCTACATTAATGGCATTGCTTTCCAAGTTATTGGTCAGCTTAGTTCCGACCTTTGGAGGTTTTCCCTAAAAAGAAATAAAGCACCTTTTCATGAAAGAATATAGAAAATCCATCAAATCAAAAATGAGTTTACATATTATTGCTGGAGGTATCAAAACAACTGAAAACATTTTACACCAAATTTCACGCTTTTTTTTGTGAATTGTACTGATAAACATTGTTGTTGACATTGTTTATTTCTGTATGTCATTCATTGCATCCTGGTGCAGGTTTTGCACAATAATGCAAAATACCAAGTGGTTCCCAAGAAGCTGACAATAGGCAAACGGCTGGCCCAATGCCTCCACCCTGCCCTTCCCAGCGGGGTCCACCGTAAGGCCTTGGAGACATATGAGATCATCTTCAAGATCATTGGCCCCAAGAGGCTAGCCAAAGACCTCTTTCTTTATAGGTAGGTATTTCTAGATGTTACCACATAAAGGGCCAATAACCCCCAAGCTTTCAGCAAGTATCAGATCTCAACACTGTCTCTTTCATTGTTGCAGCTCTGGCCTCTTCCCATTACTCTCCAATGCCGCTATGTCTGTGAAGCCTGTGCTTCTGGGCCTGTATGAAACGTACTACTTACCCCTTGGAAAGACTCTGAAACCAGGTCTACAGGGGCTACTGACTGGTGTACTGCCTGGTCTGGAGGAGGGTTCTGAGTACTATGAGAGGTAAGAGAAACAGATATAGAAAGAGAATACTTGTGGGTGGATATGGATGGCTGTATACTTGGATGTGCACATGCTGGCATTGAAACAGGCCATTAGGAGAAGGTATTTTATAGCATATCTTGGAAAGCAAATGATTGCATATTCTACGAATGATACATGAAATATAATAATATCTCTGTCTTAGTCATAGGAACAAATCTTGTGGTCTAGCACTACGCTAAAATAACTATACTACTCTACAGATAGGGAGGGGTCTGATATGTCAAGTAAAAACTATTGTAAGGTTTCATCTCATCACTGTTAACACGATTATACTCAGATGCTCTAGAGGGCGCTGCAATGTCATAACTTGCCCAGATGATGACTGAGAGCAGAGTTTTCTAGTTAGCAGTTGGTGTACTTTCAGTTGAAATTTCCTGTTACAATAGGATAGTTAAACAAGTGTGAAATAAAATAATGTCTCCTCTTTTGCAATTGAAAATGGAAATTTTGTATTAATAAAGAAGTCCTACTCAATCACTGGAGATTGAGTTCCATATTGTCTTAATAAACTATTTGGATTCAGAGAAAGCTCATTAAAATTAGTCAGAATCAGAATATGATTTATACACCTATTACCAACTACAAGGAATTCCGTGTGGTCGATAAAAAACAATGAAAAACAATATACATACTTACATACTGCTACCACTGGTACTACTACTACTGGTAAAGACAGAAATGTACATAAAAATAAGTGATTAAATTATTTATGTTCTGTGTAGTGGAGGCCACTAATGCAACTACATCTCAGTAAATACAATAAACACTACAAATAAAAAGTTATGGATATTCGACTTTGGGTAAATAAATTGATCAAAGGTACATGGCCATTGCGAGGCTTTAAATGAGATGTTCTCATACGGAAGTTGGCCCTTAGCTTAGAGTGTCATCAGCAGGTTGCAACACTGACACAGAGAGACTGGAAGATTTACAGAAATGCATAAAGTGGACGCCCTTCGGCCACATCCCATGCTCTTCACCGCTTCACTGGGAACAGTGCCAAGCCACGCAACTCCAGCATATTTAGGGAGGAGGGAGGCACCCAAGTGTCATTTCAGACTATTTGAAACAGCTTTCATCGGCATGGTCGACATGTTAGATGATCTGCACGGGTACCTGACCACACCACCAGCTATACGCGTCATCATCTTGGGCCAGGGAGCATTTGTACTGGACGAGGAACCAGTGGGCCTCAGTGCTGTTCTGTGATGAAAGTCGATTCACATCGTGCAGAAGTTATTGCAGCTAAGGCTGTTGGAGACATCAAGGAGACATCAGCACTATGCATCAGCCACTGTTGTCACCAGACGAGCCTTTGGAGAGTGGTGTTACAGTATGTGTACTCAATACAGAACTGCCCTACATATTGTAAATGGTACTGTGACAAGCCAATACTACCAGAATAACATCATTAATCCAGTCATTGTGCCTCTGCATGAGCAACACAAGCCTGATTTCAACTTTGTGGACGACCCATGCCCCCGCTCATCGAGGTTGCATCATCAGGGAATGGCTGCTGGAGGCTGGGTTACCTCAAATGGAGTGGCCTGCACTTTCTCCAGACCTTAATCCCATAGAAAGCCTATAGAGAGTCATAACCCTGCACCCCAGAACCTCAGTGACCTGAGGGCAGCCACTCAAGAAGAGTGGAATGCCACGCCTCGGCAGATTATAAGTCACCTTGTGAACAGCATGAGATGTCCTTGTCAAGCTGTAATTGATGCTCAAGGACACATGACAAGTTATTGAGACATTTTTTGTTGTGGTATACCAACCACTGTTGTTAGCTTTAGTTTCAATAAGAAGTTTGAGATGAAGATTACCATTGCATGCTTCCACTTAAATGCCCTACTTTTATGATATAATATCACCCTAGCGTTAACGTTTTATACTATCCATACATTTTACCCGAAAGTCGAATATCCCTTTTTGTGAGTAGTGTATGTCTGTCTACCTCCACTCAAATGGAGCAGAAACACACTGTTAGTTCATGTGTCAACAACGTGTGAAGCAATTACCAATTACTATAAGCAATAACTTGCACTGATTTTGTAAACCAGCTTTCCAGTTTACATGGCAGTTAAGAAATGAGCTTTCACACGAAAAGCCAGCTGTAGCATGGTTACTGAAGTGCTTGTACAGTACATAAATTCACTGACCAATGTTGTCGTATTTGTGTTTTTCTTTTTTTTGTTTTTCTTATAGAACTAACACCTTCTTGGAGAAGGTGGCTGCAGCTGTGGAGCAGTCTGCGTTCTACAGTGCCTTGTGGGGCAGCATCTTGACCAGCCCTGCTGTGCGTCTCCCAGGGGTGACCTTTGTTTTGCTGCACCTCAACCGCAAGCTGTCTATGGAGGACCAGCTCTATGTCATGGGCAGTGACATTGAACTCATGGTACATGAGAAACATTTACTACCCATATCCCATGTCATAATATTTAAATACACATTTCAAAGAAATTTGCATAGCTGAAGTGCTGTGTTGTGTATGTTTTGGATTAGGGCTCAGTATGAAAATGTTTTCATTTCCACAAAAAATGGGCGGTGTGGTTATAAAACGCTGGCAACGACGGTGAATGTCGATAGTAAAACACAATAAACCATAGATTTTTGAGTTGGTGTCTGCATACTCAGACTATGAAAGAATACGATCAAAGATATTGTCACGGGCAATAATTGGCCGTCCACACAGATGTATCGAGAGTTAGTGTGTCGATCTGGAAGGCTTCATTGTGGAATTTGTAGTTTGTTGAAGGACTGTCTGTTTTTGTGCTCACCAGGTGGAGGCAGTCAGTACCTCAGTCCAAGACTCCAGTGTGCTGGTGCAGAGGAGCACCCTGGACCTGATCCTCTTCTGCTTCCCCTTCCACATGAGCCAGGTAAATAAAGCTGTGTGTGAAGTCTGGCTGACTTTTCAGTCCTTGGTGTTAAAAGTGTGGCAACGATTTATGCGTCTGTATTACAATTAGGATTAGACCAAAACAATTAACAGTTATATAATATCTACTGTGTCAGTATTAATTTAATAATTTTAGATGTGTGAGTAGTGCTGCATAATTTAATCACATTATTTTAAATCTCAGTTGAGATCTTGATTTTCACTCACAATTGCTTAAAATGTATGATAACACAATCTTAAAGCAGTTGTCTAATGTTAATTGTAAAACCTTCAAACTAATGTTTTTCTGTGTGTGGAAAGTATATTTCTAAGGGAATAGAATAATTGTAAGTTTGTGTGACAGCACAACAGCATGTTTCCTCTGATCAGATTTCT
Source organism: Channa argus (assembly GCF_033026475.1). Lineage (NCBI taxonomy): Eukaryota > Metazoa > Chordata > Actinopteri > Anabantiformes > Channidae > Channa > Channa argus. The sequence goes on from NC_090203.1 coordinate 20,998,108, forward strand.
CCCTCCCTCTTGGCTCTTATGCTTGTATGTCCTTTTGCCTCTCTTTAAGTTAAAATGACACCAAAACAAATTTTGCAGTGCATATTTGAAGAATAGCTTTAAGTCTGTCATTGACCTTTTAAAAAAGACAATTTCAGGCTTCAGCTACAATATAAAAAGATCCAGTAGGTGGAGACAGGGAGAAAAGGGACAACAGACCTGGTGCAAAGGCTAAAATCATGCTTAGTGCATTAGTATTGGTTGATGGCTTATGGAAAGGGGGAGTCTTTAACTTTGTCTTTAAGTACTCTCCCAGCCACATGGGTTACTTGTGCTTGTTAAATCCTTTACCTCAAAACATTTCTGAATCTGTCGGGTCTGGGACACAGCTCGTATATGATGTCTGCAGTCCTTCCAGGAAAAGCAAGACAGTCAAAAATGTTCCATGTTTTCTGTTGTGTTCAGGCTACTCGCCCTGACATGATCCGGATCCTGTCGGCAGCATTGCATGTGGTTTTGAGACGAGACATGTCCCTCAACCGCAGACTCTACGCCTGGCTGCTGGGTGTGAAATTCACACACAGACACACAGACACATTACAGTCACTCAAATGTGCAGTATCAGATTTCCCATTTGTCACGAAATGTCCTGGAATATTGTAAAATCTCCAGGAAAATAAAGAAACTTGGAACTTTAATTTAAACCTAGATTTTCCAAAGTTAAGAGTATTATACATGATGAAATACAAAGTTAATAAGCTTTTCTGTTTACAAAGTTTTATACACTACATATATCCATGCTTTTTTTGTGTCTCCTCTTAATGTTCTGTAGAACATACAGTAGGCTAGCATCAGCTGTGGTCATTGTCTTACTTTATTTTTTCTTGTTTGCAACTCACTGCGGACGATCATGCTGGTAAGTGTCTGCATAGATAAGAATGGCAATATTAGGATATTTCACATGCCTGGATCACCATAAAAGATCATAAGCAAAGTGAATGTCAGGATTGTACTGTACTTTTCCGTTAATACTTTTACGTTATGTGATTCTGAGACCAGCCTCTCTTAGTATTTTTCTTTTACATTGAATGATGTATTTTATTTTTTTGTACTGTTTTATTTTGAAAGCAATTAAGTTGATGATAACTAAGCTTCTATCATGCAGAGCAGTTCAATACCATGGCAGAATTATGAGTTATTTCTGGCAGTGGTCACCAGGAATTTACCCAGATAACAAGAATGAATAAAGAATGTCCAGTCATAAAGACTATTTAAAGTTAGGGTTTTGGTTTTCTGAAGCTGGTCTTATTCCAATATTCGTATTCAATATTCTGGTCTTATTATTGTTATGTACCTGACGGGCTATGTTGATGTTAATACTGCCTCGTTTTGTTATACACTCTTCATCCAATTTCACCCAGAATGCTGATCATAATAAATTTAGGCCAAAGTGCACAAATCTTATTCTATGTGAAAATGTAATCCCAAATTCAGCTAAGATTCATATGAAATTTTAGCATCCCCATCAATTCCCCTTAATCGATTTGGCATTTTTAAAAAGTTGGAGTATTTTTTTATTTTTTATTTTTTGTCCTTTCGGCTTATCCCGTTTTTGTTTCACTTAAGCAGTGGTGGAGGGATATCTTCCACCGGCTTTTTTATGCTCAGTACAGATTTAATCAGAAACGCAGTACAAATACTTTGGTACAGACTAATGGTTCCGTCAAACATGTCAAGATTTGTATGCGTTAGCATACGTAATACACCAGTGATAAAAGTAGATGGGGGAACTGCTATGCAGCTGGCTTGCACTAAATGCAAGCAACTAAGTTGAGTTTGAAATGGAGAAGAGTGAAATCGAACAACCCTGTGATTGGTGGGCAACTGCTCTACCCAACAATCTACCCCCTGAGCCACAGTCATACTTGGTGTGCCTATCTAGATTTTTACTTCTGGTTACCATCGTTGTTTCTCAGAAATTTCTACAATAGTTTTTGTCATTTCTTGTTCAAAACGGCATTTGTAGATACAGAACATACCCTGTTTTTTTGGCAGTAACAAACTCATGGAGTCCAGGCAATAGCAGGTGAAGAGCTGAGCAAATCCCCCATGCACAAATAAAATCTAATGTTCAGAGCAACTTTTTTGTTTCTAAAAAAACAAACTGCATAAATACTCTAGCTATTGAATCTTAGACAGCATTAGCAATTTAAGATAAACAAGCTAAAAGTCCAGCTAAAAAATATGCTGTTGGAAAACGTTAATGTCTGATCATATGAGTATAACTGTATTGTACATCTTTGTTCTTTTGAAGGCTTTGACAACAACGGGGTGATTATAGGCCCCCGCAGCACTCGACAGAGCAACCCAGAGGAGCATGCTAGCCACTATTTCAATACATTCTCTAAGGACATGCTGGTCCAGGTGAGGTTTAAAATACTAATCGCGAAAGAAAAATGTTAGTAGTTTTAGAATGCCAAAGAAAGAATGCCAAAGAATGCTCGGCTCTCCTATTCCCAACAGCCCGTCCTTTGAAGACAGTTTCCACTTCTCCCAAAGACTCTTACAAATGCATACCCACACTTGCGTAATTGGTCTTGCTCCAAACTGCGCTGGCCCTTTTGGCATGTGATAAATTCTGATCCTCCAGGGGTTGGATCAAAAGGCACAGAGAGCAACCAGGAGGGTAGGCATTGCTTTTGAAAGTATTTTTGTTATTTTTTTATTTTGCTCCTTTGCCATCTGCTCTAAGATAGCTATTGGAGCTCCCTCCATTGGGATTAGGACTACAGGGACCGTCTGTTCCACGCCTCACGAGGTTATGTGGCAGATGAGGCGTGAAACACACAAAACCAAATGGGGGAAAAAAAAGAGATGCTTAATGCAAATATGAGATGGATTCTTCCTGATATTATAGAACGCAAAATTAAATGCATAAAAATGAAAAGCAAATTGGTGTGTACTCTGCTGTGGGAGTTTACAGATCTTTGTTGATCTGATCATTGACTGTGTGTGTTCAGGCAATGGTGGGAATCTTGCAGGGCAAAGCCAGAGGCGGGGAAGAGGAGAGCATCCTCATGCATGACCTCAAGCCATTTCGCATCCTGATCAGCCTGCTGGACAAGCCAGAGCTTGGTAATCCATCTATTAAAATTTAAACAATAAATTTGTTAGATTTCTAAATACATAAAATAGGATGTATGTCACACAACTACACTTATAAACTGAATGTAATAAATATCCACCTTTATATGACCTGACTGTGCAGATGCCACCACAAACATCTACGAATACATAATCCCTGCTTTCTGTATTTCTCCCTCCAGGTCCAGCAATCCTAGAGGATGTTTTAATTGAGGTATTTCGGACACTACACACACAGTGCCGAACAGAGTTGGACCTCCAAAACCAAAGTCCATTCAGCAAAGATCACACACACCTCAGCAGGTCAGTAAAGACCACCACTTGAATGGTCTGCACTCATTTAACGCTTTTCTACCTATTGTACTCAAAGCACTTTACACTTCTTCTCATTCACCCATTCGCATTCACAATCACACTCACACACCGATGGAAGAGTTGCTATGCAGCTGACCAACGCTCCCCGGGAGCAACTAAGTTGGGGTTCAGTGTCTTACTCAAGGACACTTCGACGTGTGACCGGAGGAGCTGGGGATCGGTGGACGACTGCTCTACCTTCCTGCGCCACTAGTCAACTTGACTGTCTATGCCCCCAAGACATCAGTTATGATAAAACTTAACTACTAATGTGTTGAGGGGAACTATGGATTTCATTATGCTAATTTTTCCTCTTCATTTTTAATATTTTAGTAAACTGCGAGAAAACAAGAAGACAGCAGAATTGGTTAAAACAGCCAATCTCCTCTTCAACTCTTTTGAGCCGTATTACATGTGGGACTACATTGCTCGCTGGTTTGAGGAGTGCTGCAGGTTTGTATGTTTAGTTTAATGGTAATGGGGTAATTAAATCTTTATGAAGCCTTTGGGCTTGTTTTTGCTTGTTTAGAGCAAAGTAATATAGAGATTTGAATCTCTTTGGTGAGTACAGTGACATCTGGTGTTTTACATTGTGGTGGCAGCCCTTTAGACCCAGATTGATGGCTTTTATTGCAGTATGTACGAAGTACTTTAAATGTGCAGTAAAATTAGCCTGCATGATGTTGTTAAATTTAGATGGCTGATCGGAAGTGCTTCTTCAGTATTCATTGTCATTTTTACTGTGTAATTTACTACAGAATAAAAGAGTGTATTTACAAAAGTTACCCAGAAAGTCTAAATATAATGTACTTTATGTAATTAATAATCAGCCATTTTATAACATTTTTATGTTTTTGTTGGGTTTCTGGACATTATCATATTCTCATTAATTATTCCTTTTCCACTGAAGTGCCCGGATTCTTTATTGTTTGTTTTGTGTGGAAAACTCTTAATTCATATAAGCAGTAACATTTAAAGCTTAGGGAATTACCATTAATAATTGTTTACAAGATCTTTTTGTTTTGGTAGTAATGCATCCATCTCTAGTGTATCTATTGTACACTTGTGAAGTGCTCAGGAACACCTAACTACTGTCAGGAATTCTTGGATATACAGTAAATGGACAGTTTAATCTGGGAACACAAAATGTCATGTGTTGGAGCAGTATTTGTTCGGCTACACCCATACCGGAACGTCTGGATACACAGATGTGCACACTCATAACTAACATTAGCCACTAACTATCAGGCATTACTAAAATAATTGTATGACTCTGTTGCAGGAGGACTGTGAACAGCAGCAGACATGCACAACAACAATCTGGGAGCTTGGATTGCCCAGAGCTGTCATTGGTGGAGTTCTGTCAGCTGGTTGATTTCCTGCTGGATATTGTTTCCTTGGTGAGACTTTTTCTTTGTTGTTTGTCCTTTCTTCCTTTCTTTCTCTCTCTCTGCACTTCTTTACTGCTTCCCTTTGACTTTTTCTTTGTCTACATTCCACTTTATTTGCTTTCTCTCCACTAATTTTTCCACTAATGTTCTTTTACTGTCATACTTTCCTGCTCTTGTTTCTTTTTCTCTTTTACACATTTTACTTTTAGTTCATATAGTTTTCTCTGTATTTCTCTGTATTCCTTTTAATTTCTTGTCATTTATTGCTGGCTTTATAGACATTTTTAAATTGCTTTTACCTTAAGATGCTTCTTCGTCTTCTGCTTGTGCTCATACTTTTAATCTCATCCTTTGTCTCTTACTCTCCCTCTGTTTTGGCTCACGAACCACCTTCCAAAAACCAAAAATGTACCACAGATATTTCTGATTCATTGTCCAGATTGTTCTCAGATGTTTTGGCCACCATTATGTAGTGTGTGCGCCTCCTGTTTGTTCTAAGTACTGTTAGTGTGTAAGCATTCCTCACACAGGTTAAAAATGCCTGTTTTTTTATCCCCCCCCCCAAATATATTGTTTGCATCATCTTAGAAATATTCTTCTTTATATAGTATTTCCAATCTGAATAGTTTGGAAATCCTCCACTCTTTTATTACCCTGTTGAAATGCTTGTGTTTTGTGTGTGTATGTGTGTGTGCATGTATTGTGTTGGGGGAAAACAGTTAAACAATGTTGTGATTGGTTGGTTTGTGAAAGTGAAAGTTGAGAAGGTGTTTGCCTGTGTGGGTGTTTGTTTCTGCAAACAAAGTGTGGCCTGTGCTCAGCTTGTCCCTGTCTGTTCAAACTTTCTGCTCTTTCTCCTTGAAGCCCACTAGAAGCATGAGGGTAATCTGCCAGGTAAAGTACTGCTCTTTCCTGCTTTTTCACCTCATCCTGCTTCACTGAGGCTATGATAACATTTATGCAATGTCCTGCCAACATCCCTCAGGCCATTGTTTGTACCCCGCTATGACCAAAACCTTCAGAATGGCTGACTTATTGTCACATTTTAATAACAAAAATGAACATGATCCCAAGGGAGAAGTGGGATTATAACAGTCATTCTATGTGATGAAAACTTACCCTGGCTGTTTGGTGTGGATCTTGTCAAAATGAAATCTCTGCCCAGTGTCTATTTGCATTATGTTACACATGCATGCAGATATATGCAATTGCAGTGCTCACATATTTGTAAGATGAGTTTTTGTATATGTTTGCATTTTTATGCTTATTTTAGGCATTTGACGTTTTAATTTGCTCATTTTTGTTTTACTTGAATGCTTACTTATTGAGTCAAAAAAACCATATTGCATAAGATGGCATCACCACACTCGTGATGCAGTGCTAACTTGCAAGGAAGCAATAGAATGTAAATGTTGAGTAACAAAGGCTCTGCACATTGGGAGTTTGCATCTGTAATTATGTATTGTTTGTAATGTAAGGTATATAATGTATTTAATGATGGATGCATCATAAAATACCTCAATTGTGTCTTTATATTCAGAACTTTATTTAAATCAAGGGCAAAATTCTATAAACATTTTCACCCATTATAATGAGAGAACCAACTAGGGTGTTGTCACACATGTCCTTTACATTCTTTAAAAGAAATAGGAATATATCTTACTGAAACTGGCAGAAGCTGTAATAACTGGAAAATAGAATAGAAAAATAGGATTAATACATTTGTTAAGAGTTCTCTGTTGATATCTAAAGTAAGTATCTAAAGTCTATTTGATATCTAAAGTAAACAAACTGTATTACATTAATCCCCCGTGAGACTGAGTTCCTCTTAACCGAACTACAGAATTGTTGGTACTACTTCTTATCAGGGTCATGTCCTTCTAAATATCCATTAAGTAAAAAGTCCTCACCTCTTATGTTTTTTTCATCATTTCCAGGAAACATACATAGAGATCCAGACAGAACATCTCCCTCAGCTCTTGTTGCAGATGGTAGCAGCGCTGACCTGTCACTTACAGGCCCTAGACCTTGGAGAGCTCACACACTGCCTACGTCTCTGCTCCAAGATCCTAAGCAAAGTTCAGCCACCGCTGGTGTCCCCTCTGACGCTGCCCTCAGGCCCTCAAGCTCAGGGCATCTCCAGCTCCATGGCCAATCACTTGAACTCAGCCAAGGATAAAAGCAGAGACAGGGAGGACCAATTGGTGAGGAAAGCTGTTCTAATAAAAAGGGCAGTGCTCTTAATTAAAAATGTTTTAACTCCACTTTTGTCTTGTTGCTTTAGTAGTCAGTCAGAAATGTTCACAAGCTTCAAAGCAAAGGTGATGGCACTGCTATGCCAGTGACTCTGAAAAACAATTCCCTACTGATAATTCTGTTCTGTCTGTGATCCTTCATAAAGCTTATGATAAAAACATTGGCCCTGTTGCTGCTCCAGGCAGAGCAAATCCCAGTTTTTCCCACTTGAATCACTTACACTACAAGTTACTGTCCCAAAGCAGTTCATGCTCTGATAGTGTGCTCTGATCCCTGAACAGGGCCGGCGCTTGTTTCTTCCTAGCCTCCTGCCCTGTGCTGTGGTTGGCTGGTTGGCTCTGCAAACCCACATTTCCTTAAAACATGGCTTTTGAAGACTTGTTCAGAACAAATACTTTGTTTGGCTGTTCGGGGTCCTCCTGGTCCCTGTCCAGCAGCCTGGTTGTTGGGAGCTCAGTGATGCACGATTTGAAGTTCAGTCAGTCCTGTGCCCAGGGATAGATGGGGGCTGGATAGATAGCAATTGCCCCATGAGAGGCAAGTGGAAAAGGGCGCTTAATCAACAGCTGAGCTCAGCTTGCCTTTTGTATTTTAGGAGGAAATTTACTAGACTAACTTGTGATGTCTGCTTGGTAAATTCCATCTATTAGAGTGGAAAACATCCCACATACATCTACTGAATTCTATAATGTCCCCACCCCCACCCTAAGAGGCTTATAGAGGACGTGCTAATGTGCCATCTGAGTCCAAGCTCCAGAATGCACATGTTGCCTTGATCAAATTGGATACCTGGAAGCCCACCGGGCCCTAAAATATGATGTGCCCTCAGATCATCAGCCGCACAGTGTAATGAATATATGTAAGGGAAATGGAAAGGTATTATCTCACAGTAACAGTAATTTTTTACTGCATTATCAGAATATGTTACGCGATATTGCATTTCCTCGATGTTTAATAAATTGTTTATAGATTAAATTATAGATCTGTCTTTGGCAGGAAAAATACCATAGAATTGAAGGTACATTATAAAATTGCAAATGATGCTAAAAATAATTTTCGCTAGCTGTGTTTGCAGTGTAGGTATCATTACAGTCTTTTTTTTTCCTCCTTTGTCTCTTTCACTCTTCCTGGAACTTATTCATTCTGCAGGCCATTTGTGCTACTCTGGAGCTTTCTAACACTGGAGAAGTGTTTGATGATGGAGAAAATCCTCCCAGCAGCCGTTCGTCAGAAAGTGGCTTCACAGACTTTGTCCAGTACCAGGGGGATGGCCCAGAGGAGACAGGGCAAAACCCTCATCCCCACCCAGCAGTCAAAACAGGCCGTCGCTCTTCAGGTCCATCTCAAACTAAACCTTTGGACAAACCAGTCATGCAGTCCTGCCTGGAGCACTTCGAGCAGTTTCTCTCCCGCCTCATCCCCTTGTATATAACCCCTGGCCATGTGGACAGACCTGAGGTTGAAAGACATGAGGCCATGCAGTCAGGACCTCTGGTTTCACAGCACAGTGATAATATGGAGTCATACTCAGGTTCTGGGAGGATTCAGAAGGAATGTGTTGCTGCCTTCACTGCTGCCTGCCAGCTCTTCCTGGAGTGCTCCAGTTTTCCTGTCTACATTGCAGAGGGTAACCTCAAGTCATCACCCACACAGGAAGAGCAGTTCGGTAAGAACCAAAACTCTGCATTAATGAATTGCACAAACCTCTTTATATCAACAACTACTTTCAGTATTCGATATTAACACTTTCCCGCCTGCCTTAACTCTTACGTTCAGCCAAAGTGGAATGCGTCATGCAGCTACCAATTGGAGAAGTGAAAAATAAATATGACATTCTGCAGTGTTTCCCAAACATTGATTTATGTTTGTTGCCCCACCACAAATTTCATTGTAGACCTACGTGAAACCTGTTCGATTTCAAAGTGTCCACAATCTCTCATTTCTGATGAACAGGAGACTGGGTCATTTTATTTTATTCTAAGGCTGTCCAACCCGTTTACAGTCTTCACTATAATATCCTAAAATATTAGTAATGTTGATCGGCACTACAAATGAAGTGTTCTCTATTTTGTCATATTAATGTAACTTACATCAACTTACAGAAGAGTCATTGTGTCCTTCCACAGCTTTTACAGACATGAGCTGCACCCTGCCAGTCGAATTCATACTGTGAATGTGGCAATTTTTCTGTGTTGTTATCAAAGTGTTGAAAATATTCATGGGGTACCTATAATTTTGCATTTTTCTTTTAGCTTTACATTTAGAACTGATCGATGCCATACCTGGTTAAAAGAGAACTGAAAGGTGCATCGACAAACAGACACAGTTCTTAAACCCTTCCCGTTCAGAAAGGCCAACCTCTGTCGCACATGAAAGAAGCTGATTGAACTTTTGACATAGCAGTACAGCTGTGCCAGAGTTGATGCTAAAATGTAGTAAGCAAGTTTTCTCGCCATTAATAAAACATCCTCTACTACAACAACGTTATTTTAAATATTGCCAATAAGTTAACAGGTAAATTAAAAAATGGGATATTAACATTTTAACTACTTGGCTAAAAATCTGTATCAGTGAAATCTGCAATTAAATTAGCAAATTTCAAGCAAAATATGTCCAGACCCTGTTTATTATGTAAATGGCCTACATTTTTTATTCTAAGGTAGGTAAGTATCGGGTAACTATCGGGGAAGTTAAACTTCTCACCTTAAGGGCTAAGTGATCTAAAAGGTTTAATGACAAGTCCTGAGTATTAATATAAATTATATTTTAGCATTTTGAAAGAAGTGCTGTGTGCCAATAATAAAACCTCTAAGCACAAGATAAAAACATTGATGCGTATCCCTGTGATTGATGTGTATCCCTCCTTCAGACAGCGAGCAGCTCGGGCTACCAGTGTGGCTCCAGACTCTGATGGATGCTTGCTGCCTGGCCAGTGACTTCAGCCTGCAAGGCGCGGCCATCTCTCTGCTCATGGATCTAGTAGGACTGACGCAGTCAGTTGCCATGGTGACCGCTGAGAGTGTGGCCTCTAGTGGCAGCTCAGAGACTACCCAGCCCATGAGCCCAAGCCAGGGTCGAGTAGCTGTTGTCATCAGGCCACCACTCACTCAGGGAATGCTAAAATACATTGCTGACAAGACAAATTTCTTTAAGGTACAGGTCCTGTAAGGTTGCAGATGTGTTTTTAGTGGTCTTCAATTTTTCATGCTCATCTCTAATCTTCATGCTCATCTCTAATCTTATGCTCAGAGTGTGGCTCTGATCCTGTGGGACCAGCTAAGTGAAGGAACACCTCAGCACCATCAACGCAGCGTGGAGCTCTTCTACCAGCTACACAACCTGGTGCCTTCCTCCAGCATTTGTGAGGATGTGATCAGCCAGCAACTCATGCACAGAGAAAAGGTCAAGCTACAGACACACACACACACACACACACACACACACACACACACACACACACACACACACACACACCATTTCACTCTGTCTGTAAATACAGAAACTACATGCTGAAGCATCTTACTCTTGCAGAGAATTCAGCTGGAGGCACACGTGAAGTTCTCAGTGCTGTGGCATTTAACACGAGATTTGAACATCCCCAAGTCTTCTCCTTTTTGCCGCACTTTTGACAGGTACATTTAAACTTGTTGTGTTTCATTTATTTGAAATATTCCAATATGGCATTACTGCGGTTGTATTTTAAATTAATTGTCTTTTCTTTGATTCTGTCTTTTTCAAATGTGAACTGCCATTCACACCCTTCTTCTCTTTTTTTGTCTTTTTATTTTGTCCTTTAGATCTCTTTTTATCATGCTTGACAGCCTGAGTTATTGGGATCCATGTACAAGTGCAGTTGGTCGTGCTTGGCTGAATCAAGTCCTTCAGAGACACGATATCGCTCGCGTCCTAGAGCCCCTCCTCCTTCTTCTGCTCCACCCAAAGACCCACAGAGTGTCCATTCAGAGGGTACAAGCCCAGTGCCACTGGGCCCATGTCTTCCCTGACCCACCTGAGAAAGAGCCATCAGAACTCATCTACACCAGGGACTCTGGCTTCTCAGACAGTGAGCAATAGCTGTGAAGCCTGCTTTTTTCTGATTGTGACTTGTTTCTTTTAGTCCATCAAATTGGTTTTAATTTACTGATAAGAACATCTTTCAATGTCAAATGATCTTTTTCCTCTTTCTTTCTTCCATTAGATTTTAGTCAGATGCAGGGGGACAGGGTGACACAAGAGGAGCTCCAGGGGCTGGGAATGGCTGACATGGAGCCCTTCTGCCTGACTGTCAACCCTTTAAGTGACAGCCTGTCTTTACTGAGCCTGAGCAGTGAGAATTTGCAATTAGCTGGTGAATATCACCCTTCTGACCAACAGGGGGAGGCCCAGAGCTCAGATTCTAGTGGCTCTCACTCATCCACAGTGGAAAATGGTAGCTTTGAGGAACCAGAAGGTGTCAGTGGCACAGTCAATAGCTCTGACAGACAGCCCAGTTCGTCAAATGATTTGTCTGAGCATTTTATAGAAGAAGTTGTGTCCAGTGTTATAAAAGAGCTTATAGACAGGGTCCTTAGTTTAGTAGATGAAGGACCCATGGAAATTTCGTCTGCACCTCAGACTGACACAGACAGCACTTACTCAGATACATCCACTGGTCCCCATCTTGAGTCTAGCCCTCCCTCTGACACCAACCTTCAGACTCTGCCAGAGATGCTGGCTGAAGGCACCCTAGAGTTCTTCACTGTCACACCGGCTGAAGTTTCTGCAGAGGAGCAGCATATAGAGGGCATCACCCGTCATAGTTCATCTCCTTCCATCGTCACATTGCCTGATAGTTCCGAGCCAGCCACTCCAGAGCAAAACCTGCAGGTGGACGATTCTCAGGCCCGTAAACGTAGCCATAGCAGCATCCAGCTCAGCCTCAAAGGAAAGATCATGGAGAAGCTGTCGGACAAATCTCCAGGGGCAAAGCCCAAGATCAAAAGGAGCAAGAGGAAAGAGGAGGAGAGGCAGAGAAAGGCAGTAAATCAGGCTGAGAAACTGCGGCCGCCCAGTATTTTCTTCAGGGACAGCCTGGATCTAGAGAACTGGTATAGCTGTGGCGAAGGAGAAGTGTCTGAGATTGAGAGTGACATTGGCTCACCTAGCGGGGGCTGCAGTGGGACTGCTGGGGGTGTTAGCGTCACAGGACGCAGATCATCTTCTGCCCCGCCTCGTTTTAACATCCATCCTCTCTACCAGCACGTCCTTCTCTATCTCCAGTTGTATGACTCCTCCCGGGCACTCCACTCCCTGTCAGCTATTGCAGCCATGCTAAGAGCTGTGCCCTCAGGGTTTGTTAGTGCCATCTCCACCACCAGCATCAACAACACCTACACTCCACAGCTCTCTTTACTCCAAAACCTCTTAGCCCGTCACAGGGTCTCTGTTATGGGCAAAGACTTTTACTGCCCCATCCCCCAAGATTCCCACTCCCACTCATTTCGCAGCGCTATGTACCTAGAGATCATCATCTCGCTCTGTCTTTACTTCATAAGAAGCTATTACTCTGCCCATGTGGCAACAGGGCCTCAGGATTTGGCAGGAAACCGTGCCATGCAGTTGACCAGTGTGGAGGTCTTAACTCTCCTATTTAACGAGCTAGCCAAAGTTACAGGTGGCTCAGCTAAGGGCTTTGCTAGTTTTATTAGTGATGTACTCTCTAAGTGCAAGGTGCAGAAGGTGGTTCTCCATTGCTTGCTCTCCTCCATATTCAGTGCTCAGAAGTGGCACGAGCAGCGGGTGGCAGGGATGAATGTGGCCACTGTGGAAGAGGGTCTGTCAGAGGATAGCGTGATCAACCTGTCAGAGGACCAGATAGACAACTGTAGTGCCATCCAGTCCCAGTTGCTGAGACTGCTACAGAGCCTGGTTGTACTTGAACACAGAGTGCTGCTACGAGCTGATGAAGGGGGAGAAGGAGTACCTGTGGGAGGAGGCACAGGAGTTGGAGGGACAGGATGTAGTGCTGGGGCAGGGTTTGAGGTACTGGGTGGAGAAGTGGATCATGTTAACCCTCAGCAACCAATGACATCCCTGCAGTACCTTCACGGACAGCCTATTACAGCACAGGGTATGTTCCTGTGTGCAGTGATCAGGGCACTGCACCAGCACCACGCTTGTAAGATGCATCCCCAGTGGATAGGGCTCATCACAGCTACCCTCCCGTACATGGGAAGGGTGCTGAGGAGGGTGGTAGCCTCAGTAACTCTACAGCTGTGCAGAAACCTTGACAATCTTCTTCAGCAGTACCGCTATGAGACTGGGATAACTGAAACCAGGTATTTAAAAATCTGCATGGATCCTCAAAATCCCATTCTGTTTTATTAGCAAAGTGTTCAAGAATTCAAACATTGTGGCTCCGTGTTAGGTTCCTAAATACAACACCTGGTGGTTTTAATGTCAGTACTTGCATTTTCACTTGAATATTGAGTTTGTGGACTTCTGCCACCTCTGTACACAGAGTATTACATTTTGCTTTGTGTGAGGCTGCTTAGAGTGACAATGTCTTCAATGACATTATTTAGATTAGATTAGATTATTTAGATTAGTGATAATGCTGTGGCTGCATGGTGTTAAGAGTAAAACAGAGTCATTAATATTGTTAAAACATGAGAAGCAAGGTGGGAATTGTGATCAAAAGTAAAGAAAACAAATAGAAAATATTAAAATTGATCAGATTGATGTGACTTCAGTGGGGCAAATATAAAGAGTTTTCATAGAGGTGATGTAATGCAAAGTATGGCCACCAGATGGCAACAGTGGCCAGCAGATGTATTTGCTCTCATACTTCCATCTTCTATCTACTTCCAATCTGTCTTTCTGATGTACCAGTTATGCGTAATGGGTGATCATTGAAATTATTGTGTTGACATGTTGAAGCATATCGATTTAAAAATATGTATTGATCAAACTGCATTATTTTCCTCTGTCTTTAGACCCCAGTGGATGGCTCTTTGCATCCCTCCTGACTTGATACTGACAGTGCTTGAGGGAGTGACAGCCATCATCCATTACTGCCTGCTGGATCCCACTTCCCAGTACCATCAGGTGAGGGTGCTGGGGTCCATACCCTTATTTACTGTATAGACATTCAGAATATAATGTATATTACCATATGCTTGAAATTTTGTATTTTGATTGCATAATACAGTATTTTACTATAAGAGCTATTTTTCCTATCAGTTACAAGTGAGTGTTGACCAGAAGGACCTGGCTGAGGCTCGTTCAGGCATTCTGTCCATCCTCCACACTATCATGTCTTCGGTCACCCTGCTGTGGAGCATTCTCCACCAAGCTGACAACTCCGAAAAGCCAGCTGCTGCCTCTGGTGCCTCCACTTCCAACATTAACTTGGGTTCCACTAAGGTGCGTATATTCAGAGTTTTTTGCCTTCAAAGTCTCAGTAATGCATTGTTCACAGATCACTCATCTTAATTAGAAACTGTTTTTGACTGAACAAACAGAAGTGTCTTTAAAAAAAGGTTACTGTCCATTTTCACTCGCAAAAAGTCAAACTGCAAATATGATGAAGTCAAATTTATTGGGCAAAACCTGATGTCCTCTGCATGTAACATACACCTGTTTGTCATGGGCTTCTGAGATTGTATTGGACAGCAAACTGTGGTATGTAAGTTGACTGGCTGTAAATAACCTAAACATGTGTGCAACCCACCCTTACAACTCCATAATAATTAGATTAATGGTATCTACAGTAACCACTGGACTGACAGAAAAAGTCGTTATTAATATAATTCAGTGATTTCTGTTAGTTTGTTTTATCCAATACAGAACACTTATAATAATGACATATCCTGCATCTCTTTAGGAGTAAATTTTAATTGCCAGTTTGCTAATTTAATGTGATTTTAAAATACACCTCTATTTGAGTTAGAACATTTTCATCAAGCAGTATAGACAGTGATTACCAGCAAACAAACTTTACTACACACCATGTATTAAAGTTTTATTTTATCAGTTAACTGGATAAGTGTGGAAGATAGCATGAGATACAGACCAGTCCCTTTAGGAAATGTCAATTCTTAGTTTATTTTTTCATATTTCATTTAGTTTTTGCATTCATTTGTTTTTCACATACTACATCATACATTGAAAGGCACTTAATGTATTGTTGCATGGTAAGTCATCAGGTTTCCCTGTCTAGCCTGCTTTTTCATTTCTTCTACAGAATCTCCGTCAACAAATCTTGGAGTTGCTGGGTCCAATCTCTATGAACCATGGTGCTCACTTCATGGCAGCAATAGCCTATGTTTGGAATGAGAGAAAACAGGTCAAGACTCCAGTCAGAAATAAGGTGGGTGTTGTACAGTAAAATAGCTCTGCCCACCGTTTAATGTAAAAACATGAATGGAAGAATAGTAGCGATTTCTCAATCTTTTTTTAATTACAGCCCATTAAGAAAATCTAAAGCCCGGTGTATTACTACTATCTACTCAATATTTACTGTGGAAAATTGCTATATAGTCAACATAACATTCACTTACATTACTATATGTCTTTCAGGTGATTCCTTTAGCTAGTGAAGAGCAGCTGCTGCTAGTTGAGCTGGTTCGTTCAGTGAGTGCCATGCGCACTGAGACCGTTATGCAGACAGTCAAAGAAGTTTTGAAACAACCACCTGCCATTGCAAAAGACAAGGTTGGTGTTTTACTTTTGTGTTGCTATTGTCAAATGTACAGTTGTGTTGTTAACTACAGTAAGTATTGTAGTTTAAGGATTTTAGCTCCATCCTTTGACTCCTCAGAGTATGGCTATTAGTCTCTGCAGCATTGTGACAGACTTCTATATAACCACATCATACATTCCACTATTTATACTATTAGAAGATGCTAATATTGTCTAAAAGAATAAAAGAAAATATATGGTGTGTGGACTTAAGTATTTATTAATTGTTGTCCTTTGTTGTAGAGTGGAAACTTGACTCATTTAGGTTTTTGAGTCTTATCCTGTCCTAAGGCCTTTAATATATTTCCTAACTATATCTACAGAAGCATCTCTCCTTAGAGGTCTGCATGCTGCAGTTCTTCTACGCCTATGTACAGAGGTAAGTCCATTGCTTTTTAAAATCTGCTGATATGCATCTCTCTTAACTGCCATCATTTTTAATCCATCTAACATTCATAAAGGTGCCAAGCCCTCTAAAGCTTTGCATATGCTTGTATCTCTTTTTGGTTTAGGATCCCTGTGTCCAGTTTAGTCGACAGCTGGCCTTCTCTGCTAGCACTGCTCAAGGACTCTGTGCAGTTAGGCCTGCCTGCCCCTGGACAGTTTCTTATACTAGGGTTGGTATCTCTTTATTGCCTATTTTTCTTGTCATGTAAGTGACCCTGTATCATCTCAACCAGCTCTATTTATCAGCGTGTTACTCACAGTTTGTCGCAATGTGGATGTAAATGACTCCGTGTGTAGAGACTACAAGTTACACTTGTGCTTTGTATTCTTTATTTTACATGATATGGGTATACTTTTGTCTTTTTATTCTCCAGAATTCTGAATGAGTTCATTTTAAAGAACCCCAATCTGGAGAGCAAGAAGGATCAGCGCGAGCTGCAGGTAATTACTAGAATCACTTTCACTCAAAATGTCCAACTTTTAGTTGTTTAGATTGTGGCTTAAAATCAGATTTTATACAGTTTTAGTAGCCAGTATGTATTTGTCATGTCAGTGATAACTTGAACGTTTGTATCAGATTCACCATCTACATACAAAATGTAAATACTGTATCCTGCTGATAAATCACATACGTGTATTACTAAATTAATATTATTTGTGTGTTTAGGATGTGACCCATAAAATTGTGGAGGCCATTGGAACAATTGCAGGTTCTTCTTTGGAACAAACCACATGGCTGAGGAGAAACCTTGAAGTGAAAGCTTCTCCTCAGATAGTTGTAGATGGAGTGAACCTGGAAGCTGATGTAGAAGGTTCGCTGCCAGCAAACACTTTATTTGACCTCAATATTGTACTGGAAAAAATGTCTGATAAGGCTGTTTCTGTGTCACTGGATAATCCTATATGTGCACTACTTTGGCCAGTAACTAATTTTGGCATCTAAAGTAAATGATTTAACATGTGTTTTGGTTTGTCACATCATCTTAATTGATTGAGAGTTTCTCTATGCGAATAGTGTAAATCAGCTATAGCACAACCATAAAACTAAATAAACATATCTAATAACCTAGATCTGTGGACACTGTTAGAATCCCATAATCTATGGGCCCTGTATATGTCAGGGATTAATGTAATCCAGGTAAATTAAGCTTTAAACATATTCTAAACTAGATTTACATATTACTCAATTACAAATTAGTGGAGAAATATAACTTTAGATTTATCCTTAGAGAACACAGTCAGTGAATAGTGTGATGAATTCTGAAAATGTAAATAATATATTATAGCCTTTGCAGTCACCAGATCCCAAGCTAATTAGCCATCTATGGGACATTTTAGAACCATGCATATAAAAAGGCTCTTCACCAAAACAAAAAATGAGAGGTTATGTTTTGGCAGTTCTGACGCTCCAGTACAGTTCCAGAGACTTGTAGAGTCTAATGCCAAGGAGCAGGTGGTGACCCACCATACAGAGACAGTTGCTTTTCTATTTTCTTTAAATGTGTCACCTGTCCATAGATCTGTCTGTTTACATGTGAAAGATGCTCTAGAAAAGCTTGTGGAATTTGAATAGACTTTGCATGACATTATTATCGTCTGCTGTGTAGCTGCTGATAATGTTTGGTATGTGTGTTTTGTAGATTTAATGCTCACAGTGATGGAGGCTTCCAGCTTCACTCCATCATTGTACAGTGTTCATGCCCTCACACTGTTGGCTGAGGTAAAACATTGTGTCTCTGTGATTCACCTTAATCCTTCACGCACTCCTGTTGTTTCTTTAGACCCTCAGCTACTTATTTCTGTCGTTTATCTAGATTATGTCTCGAGATGTTCTCACTCACATTTACCTGCAATGATTGGACCCGTTGGTCTTGGACAATAACACCCTCCCACCAAGCTCCTCACAGCTGATTTATGACCACCTCCCCATATGTACTCTAGTAATCTAATAAATGATTGTGTTTGATTTGGTGTTGAGCTGTGAGTGAGCTGAGCTGATTTTCAAATTACTCACCCTGTTCTTCCGTCTTGGATATTTTCTTTCAGTGTGTTGCTCATTATGCAGCTTTAGCCTGTGCAGTAGTAGATCAGTGGTAAAATTAGTATATTCTGCATTGCAGGTGCTTTACTTATTTCGGTAAAGGAATCAAAGTAGCTTTGTGTTTAAAGACAAATGTCCACTAATTCTATTAATACTAATACACTAATATTATTCTGAAGGTCAGTCAATGCTGCCTTGCTTACTGAAAGATAATTGCATGGGACATAATGAATGCTGTATTTATTTGTTAGGTACTGGCTCACCTGTTGGACATGGTGTTCTACAGTGATGAGAAGGAGAGGGTGATTCCCCTGCTGGTTAATATTATGCACTATGTAGTTCCCTACCTTCGCAACCACAGGTGGGGAAAATCTTGTCTTCCTGGCATATCCTTTGACTTGCTATGTATGTTTGTGTTTGGAGGATAACATTGCATTTTAAATTGCTTTAACTTCCTCTTTATAAAAGTCTAGTAAAGAAATTAAGTTCCAAGGTGAAACAAGTTTAAATGTCAAGTAAAGGAAAAATATGATAATTTTGTGTGAGTAGGGAGGATATGCAGTGAAGTGTTAATATGAGTCGTACATTTTGGATGAAAGTGTAATGTTTCCTGTTTTCGCTGGCAGTGCTCACAACGCCCCCAGCTACCGGGCTTGTATCCAACTGTTAAGCAGCCTAAGTGGGTACCAGTACACCCGTCGTGCCTGGAAGAAGGAGGCCTTTGACCTTTTCATGGACCACACCTTCTTCCAGATGGACTCTTCCTGTGTAAGCCAGTAAGTACTGTAAGAGAGTAAATTGAAACATGCCAGTGACAACATTTACGTGTAGTCAATGTGCTAGCTAGCTAGCTAGTGTCAAACAGTAAGCTTAACGAATTACAAGTGCAATAAAAAAGCATGTTCGCTCAAAATGTTTGAGATGCCTTTAAGATTCTACAAAATACATGAATGAAACAGAATAGCCAAAGAATAGAAATGATATATTAAAATAGTTCACCCCAATATGAAAAGCTTTTATTTCTATAGTTGTTTCGCCAAATAATGTCTGTGTATGCCTCTCAGCCCTGTGAATGGGCTCAGCATCCTGCGACCCTGAACAGGATAGGCAGTTGCAGATGGATGGAGATCACTTCAAAAGCCCACAATACCAAAAACGTTTAGATTTGTCTTTTTTTTAATATATATCCTTTATAGTTTTTTGGTATTATGTGCAAGAAACATATGTTTTAAGGGGACTTACAGTGCAGATGGACATTATGTTAGTAAGGGAACATAACTACTCTTGGTTAAGAATGTAACATACAGGTTGGGTAAATTATCTTTTAACAAACTGGAACTTTGTTTGGGTAAATGCCAGAAATGAGATATTTGTATCTGTAAATGGTCCATGCATGCTTATAGAAAATGAATCTAACAACAACATTATTTGTCTCATTTTCAGCTGGAGAGCAATTATTGACCACCTGATGACTCATGACAAGACCACATTCAGAGACCTAATGAGTAAGTTCTGTCCTTTAGATTTGGTTTAACTTACAAATAAGTGTTTATCTAATGACTGAGTATGGTACACAGTTACCGGATCGTGTTTTCCTGTGACAGTTAAATCCTATTGACAGGTTAAAGAGTAGCAGATATATTAATAATGACCATGTGTATTTCCATTTAGCCCGAGTGGCTGTAGCCCAGAGCAGTTCCTTGAGTCTGTTTACTAACAGAGATGCTGAGCTGGAGCAGAGGGCCATGCTGCTCAAACGCCTGGCCTTCACCATCTACAGCAGCGAAGTAGACCAATATCAGAAATATCTGCCAGACATTCAAGGTAAATATTACATACATCCACTATCAGAGTGATGAGGGAAATACAATTCTGTTGCAGAATTATTACAAGAATTATGTAGTGACCAGATGTTAACAATCATGATTTATGCTACAACTATCTCATGAATTACATACAACTTAGTCAATCAACCAAACCTAAACTGTACTGTAATAAGAAATGTATGTCAATGTATGACCATCTGCTTCACACAATGTTTCTTTTTAGTGGCTTTTTGTCCCCCACAGATCCTTCAGATTATTGGCTTCTTTAATTAACATACTAGAAATTCAGTTGAACCCAAAGCCTGTCCTGTTAAATTAATTCAGACTATCATCCAGTTGGTTTCTGCCTACCACTTTGGTGTATAAGTTGACTGGAATCACTTTAAACAGTGTTTCTTAATTCACCTGGTGGATGTAAGATTCACCTTTCTGTTGTCTGCAGAAGTATTGTTTTATACAAACTATTAGATGCATTCAGATTTTTGGGTATTTTCCTGAGCTTTTCATATGCTGAAGAGGGAAACAAATATTTCAGGTATTTAAATTCTGTCCGCATTTAGCTTGCAGAAGAATATGTCCCAGTGGATGATCTACACTCTGCCATTGTCTGCTACAATTTTATGCAGCAGTTGACTTTTATTTTGGAGGATCCTGAATAAAAATGAAGCCAATGGACTTATAGTCTTACAGATATTTTGATGTTTGTGTGTTCAGAGCGTCTGGTGGAGAGCCTGCGCCTGCCTCAGGTGCCTATCCTCCACGCTCAGGTGTTCCTGTTCTTCAGAGTTCTGCTGCTGCGCATGTCACCTCAACACCTCACATCACTGTGGCCCACGATGATCACTGAACTGGTAGGCATTAGACACCACTGGCTACAGTCTTGGTTTAAAACACACATACAATCACTTTCTTGATACCCTGGGATTTCGCTGTAGGTTCAGGTGTTTCTACTGATGGAGCAGGAGCTAATAGCAGATGAAGACATAACAAGGTGTGTTCTCTGTTAATAAAACCAAATTAGAAAATAGCTCTTTCCTGTGTTACTTAGTTATTTATCCTCTCCTGTCCACCTGTAGGACATCGGGGCCATCTGTAGCTGGGTTGGAGACCACCTATTCAGGAGGGAATGGCTTCTCCACTTCCTACAACAGCCAGCGCTGGCTCAACCTCTACCTGTCTGCCTGCAAGCTCTTGGATCTGGCCTTAGCTCTGCCTCCGGAGAGCCTGCCTCAGTTCCAGATGTCAGTACAAACAAATTTGGATCATGATAACATTTCCAAGTGTTTGGGTTGAGGAAATCCGTCATCGACATAATTCCCTAAAGTTGGAAATTCTTAGTGCACCTATCACTGTTTTGTATAGATGAATTTAGCTGAAATCATTGGTGATGTTTGTAGACCGTTGTTAAAGGGAAATGCCGAATCTCAGTATGTGGAGTGTTTTAAAATGGACCTGTGAATAAGATATTTGTCTCATTCTAATGCTTTATTGACTTGTCACAGATAAAAAATGGTGTTCTGTCTAACTGAGTGTTATCTTGTTACAGGTACCGATGGGCTTTCATCCCAGAGGCTTCAGATGATTCCGGCTTGGAAGTGAGACGTCAGGGGACTCATCAGAGAGAATTTAAACCCTATGTGGTGCGATTGGTAAAACTGTTGAGAAAACGAGCCAAGGTATCTGATCTTCTGTTTCTACACAAAGTTATTTAATGATAAAGACATATGACTTTAGGCCCAGTGTGTCCAAGTGTGGATGCTCCATTAAAGGTATTTGTTTACAATACCAAAATATAGCCTTATCTTTAGAAGGACTTAAAAAAAATTTCATGTTGCAGTTGATTTAATTAATGCACCAGTTCCTCTACCTGGATGACATGAACTTTTCTAAATCTATAGCCTGTTATCATTTAACCTTTCTCTAGAAAAACCCAGAGGAGGACTGTTCCACGCGAACCCTGACTTGGGAACCGGGTCACCTAATGCTGACCCTCTATGTGATCCGCAGCATGGAGCAACTGCTGCCCTTCTTTAATCTGCTCAGCCAGGTGTTCAGCAGCAAGGCCAGCAGCCGCTCAGGTCCTGCCTACACTCACAACCCCACAGAGTCCTCCTTCCCTAGCAATAAGGAGGGCCACAAACTGGAGAGTCAGAAAGTTTTCTGGAGTCGAGCTCGACAGAACATCGAAGAGATGGTGGAAAAAGACTTTTTAGAAGGACTTATCAAGACGTGAGAACAAACAGGAGGTACAGGGATAATAACTCATCAACACTAGTGAAAAACCTCAAACTGTACAGTAAACAATGGAATACAAATGGGGACAATAATTTGTACATTTTTGTATTTATAATTATTTTACTTTTCAAAATCTATTGTATTTAATTTTAATTATTTGTATATATGGAGCAGCTTTGATGACCGACTTTTAACATTTCGTGTGAGTCTTTTGGAACAAAGTGAAGATGCTGTGCCATTCCATATCGATGTGACTTAATAAAGATTTCTAATGAGAGGGTTACATGGCCTATAGGTTATATCATGACCTTTAAAATACACCACTATGTCACTGTCAGGATGTTCTGAGCTGAGCATAGTTCTTATTTCATAAAATACCAATGAAGGTAAGTCTATTCTAAACTGGAATGTTGTTTGGGTACAGACTTAATGATAATTGTTGCTGACATGGCATTAAAGGAGGTTGGTATTCAGCTGTACTGTAGAACAAATATTCAAAACATTTACTTGAGTGGAAGTAGAATTGCAGCAGAATTCACCCTTTCTGAATGTTATCTTGTTATAGGTAGATAAAGTTTAATTGCACCTCATCTAGTTGCTGTTGTTTTAAACATTGCTGAGTTGTTTAATATTTCAATGCATCATATTTTGTATGCTTATCAAATGTTTTTATTTAAATCCTAATTTGAAGTGAAATGTTGATAAAATTCTCTCTAGCTTTAGATTTAGAACCGCGTGGTTAGGAACATTGGACCTGACAAACAGCTTCATTAACAGAAATGAACAAAAGAATAAGTTACACCCCCAAAACCCAAATAACCCGTATAATGAGACCTGAGCAGTTATCAGCACCATGGACAGGGACTAATTCTGCCATTTGGTTCACACTAGCTGCAGTGCCTCATCGTGCATCATTTTTTTTGGCTCCATGATGAAGAAATCCGTGCCATAACTGAGGCAGCACGCTTCGTGTGACCTTCACGGCACGACGACAGCATGACGGGCATCAAGCTTGGTTGTGGAGTAGCTTCCGTTAACTCTTCACGTCCTCGCGCATCCGTAACCTCCAGCGTTTTCTCGTCGACTCCCTACTCTCGCGACAAAGATGTAGCAGCAGGGTCGGTAACGCTGAGTCATGTGACTCAGAGGAAGGGGGGCGGGGCCCAAGGAGAAATATAAATATATTAATAATTAAATAAACGAGGATGCAAATCCACGGATAACCCCGCCATCAAGTGAACCGCTTTGTAGCGAGCATCGCCGGGAGTCGCAGGGTGACAGTGGGCATAGAGAAGGCGTCCAGCAGGGTTGGAGGAGCAAAAATCGTTGCACTGGATGGTGGGGGGAGATGGTACTAGCCAGGGCCTGATGTCTTACTGCACGCCCCGTTGATACACAGGCACTGTCGGAGTGGTGGTGAGGATTATCCTGGAGGCTGGAGGAAGGAAGACAGGGAGGGGGGAGGAAACGACGAGCATCATCAGAGGACCGTTTTGTCAGGGAGGCTGACAGACAAATAACGCGGAACAGTAAGAAATACACGCAACATAAAAGGGTGGAAAAAAGCTAAAAATTAAAAGCTGGAGTAGGATTTTTGCATTGGATATGTTTGCTTGTTGACTGTAGACTATAATTTTTCTGAGGATACTGGCATTCGGGGAGGAAAGTCAGTTCATGATTGTTCCAGAAACGCATGCAGATCCAACACAAGCGAGTGGGAATTTCCGTTTTCTTATGCAACTCAAATTAATACGGTAGCAATTGTGTAGAAAGTGTCCCACTCTTCCTTCTGTCTAGTTCTGTTTGTTCTGTGGTGTTTTCGGGGGCCGCTGGGATCTCCAAAGGCTGCTCGTTCATTTCGGTGTTGGGGGTTTGTGGGTGTAGGACCAAATTGGACGCTTGACAGTCGAGGTTGGACTCCAAAGAGAGAAGATGTCGGGTCAAACGCTGACGGACCGCATCGCCGCGGCACAGTACACCCTGACGGGATCCGATGTGTCCCGAGCTGTGTGTAAAGCCACCACACATGAACAGACAGCCCCAAAGAAAAAGCACCTGGAATGTGAGTACATTTATCCATCCATCTATCTATTCATCTGTCCATGTGTCCTTTTGACCATCCATCCATCCTCCTCATGCACAACTAGGCCATGCACCACTAATGGTTGCCTCCCCCCATCTACTCCCCAGCATGTGCCAATGTGCTTGAAGGGATTCCTCAGCCACAGCATGCTCACACGTACCGTACATGCACACACCCCCGCATTATGCTTGATGCATACATACTTTCCTTTAAACTTAAACTGTAAAAAGCAAATCCAGTTAAAAAAAAAAAAAATAAACAGCCATTGTGCCAGGGCAGATAGGAATCGAGTAGGACAAGAGGGAAGCAACAAAGCCTTAAACCAGATATCTTTGTCCTGCTGATTGATAACTGTTTCCCTTGCTGTTCCAGTGCCAGTGAAAAAAATATTTACTAAAACATTTTTACTGCCTAACACACTAAATGACAGCTTTTTGCCTCGATTCTTTTTCAGAGAGAGCGAGAGAGATGCAATTTGTGGATTTTGTTGTAAGGCTTTCTATGAATTTCTATTACAAACACCAAAAGAATGCTGATAAAAGGCCTATAAAGTCATTGAAAGGTCTTAATGCAAATTGTGCAGTATGCAGTTGGCGAGAGAGCTTCTATATTTAAATGATTGTTGAAGTTGATTTTAACATAAAATATTATGCATAAATCCGCTTAAGGAAATGCAAGTATTTGCCATTAGGATTTCAGCTCCGTAACATTTCTTGATTTCAAATGCTGACTGCTGTCAGCTGTAAAAAAAAAAAAAAAAAATCACAAAAAGCTATATGCAACATATATCACCAAGACTAACATGATATTAGGGAGAAATAATACATTATTGAAAAAATAGGATGGGTTAGGATAATACAAAATGGCACCTATAGGTAGTTAAGAAGGACAGAGGGAATTACAGCATAGAAAGAAAGTAGGCTTTGGACTTGATCCCTACAAAGTGGACACATATCAAGGTTTGAGGCCTTGCACTGTATTATAAGAGGCGTCCTAGCATCTTACCTTCCTCCTGTCTTGACTGTTTAAGTTGGCAGAAATGGTAGCGAGCTTAAGTTGGCAAACCCAAACCCGGTGGGAGAAATCCATTTGCCAGTCTGTTCGTGTCCTCAGTGAAAAAATGAAACTGAATGTTGAACTGTGAGAAATCACGGCACATCAAAATGGAAAGCTCGCCCACCTACCAAAGTGTGTGTCAGCACTTTGTTGTTGTGGGCCGGTGCAGAGGAAGCACTTCCATTTCACGTGTCCTTTTCCGATATACTTCCCCACTTGTCTTGTCCTTTTGGTTTATCCCCTGAGTTCAGGATTGCCGCAGCGGATCATTGTCCACATGTTGATTTGGCACAGTTTTTACCCCGGATGCCCATATTGACGCAACCCTCCCCAACGTCGAATGGGCTGGGGATGGGAATGGGCTGTTAGGGGTTCAGGGTCTTGCCCAGAGACACTTCGACATATAGCCTGGACCGGGGATCGAACCATGGATGACTGCCTTTACCAACTGGACTACAGCTGCCCCTGATATGCTTCCCCACTAAAAATAGAAAAAAATATTAAGCTATAAGCTATGAGAGAAAATAAAGGTGCCATGTGGACAACTGCTCCTGCCAACAATTTAACAAGAATAAAGAATTTGTCATCTGTTATTGACTCATAAGTTAAAGACAATTCCTGCCTAGTGTTTCCTATGCACTATGAGTTGTTGTACTACTCCAGCCTTACCAGGTGGTCTATGATCAGTAGCCCCTGGTGGCTTATGTTAGCTAATGTTATCACGTTTTAAAATAGTGGTTGACAGTAATAAGTATGTTTGCTGCCTTAATCCCCTGCGGTGTATCTGTCTTCCTGTTAAACCACATTTTAGCCATCTGACAAACAAGCTAGAAGATGGTTTCAAATGTCTCAAGATAATTTTTGGAAATGAGTTTTACTTAAGACCCCATGGCCCCACACTGCTGCACCATCAAACCTTGCATAGTGTTGCAAACCCAAACAACAAATATGTGAATAGTGAATTGAATTCCCAGTGTCTCAGATAAGAGGCCTCAGGGAAGTTGTCTGACATTATATCTGATTTGACCCTGAACTGACATTTACTAAATGTGCTGCTTGAATTTACTGAAAAATACCCTTTATGCCAGTAGTTCCATTGTGGCCCTCAGCAAAAACATCCACCTGAAAAGTTAACATAACCTGTGGCCATATCCTCCATAGTGCTGACTTTACCGCTGTCTTTACTCTGGTTTGTGTTTCACATAGAAAAGCTTGACATCCACCATTTGTCCCTCCCACACAAAACAAACCTTAACATTATTAAAGCCACATTAACATTATCTATTATACATTATCCATGTTTATAGAACTGCAGTGTAAGTCCTTCATCTTCTTAATTAGCTTCCCATTATGTTAATGTAGCCTGTCAAAAAAAAATGGGTAATCTCCACTGTGTGCACATGCAATATACTATGCTTTATTAACTACTACAGTCACATCTTTGGCTCCTTATATCTCCTCCTGGTCTGTGTGTGTGTGTGTGTGTATGTTATCTATCTATCTATACATATACACTCTGAATTAAAGAGATCATAACGGGGCGATGTCAACTCTGTTTTCTTTTTTAAAACACAGTACTCTGCCTTTGTCGAACAAAGTCCGACAGAAAATCTAACTAACACAAAGTTCCTTGTAGAAGTCTAAATAAGTCACTTTTTCCTGTGGATTTTTCGAAATTCAGACAGTTCTGGTTGTGGATCAGCTGCATTTGTCTCCACTTGTTTTACATTTCTCTCCCTCTGCACTATCAATCTGTTGCGACATAAACACAGACAGAAAAGTTGAATAGTAGCATTTTCTGTCACCATACAAATCTGTGCACCAGGCTTCCAAAAGACGTCCAAGCATACTCTTCGGATTATTATACCTCAAAAACAGTATATCAGGTATATTCTTTAGGGTTGGAGATTTGGGCCACAAACTGACAACTTTATGGGCAAGTGATGGCTCAAAGAAAAAAGCAATCCCACTAAGTGCACAATAGTAAATATGTGTTCACAGAGGTTTGGCAAGAACAGACGTATTTGCCAGTTTTTTGAACAGCCTGGCAGATCACAAGTCCTCTGAGCCCATAAAAGATTAGAGCTCAGGCAGCAGCACAGTGTCTGACACATGGCCTGTTTGTGTCACATAGAAGGATCCTGGTAATGGAGAGCTGCTACATGTGTGTGTGCCTGTGTGTTTGTACGTGTGCACGCATGCACTCACAAAAAAGGTGCATGTATTCCACATGCCTTTGGCAACATTGCAGTACTTGAGTGAGGATCCAATTGAGTTTCTTTTTTGGACTGGAGCAGGGTGGTGCAGCTGGCCGAATGAGCCGACATTTGCCAAGCATCCAGACAATTAGTGAATAAAGAAAGTCACTGCTAAGTAGATTCGTGGAATTTTCCAGTAGTATGAAATCTGAAAAAAAAAAAAAAAGTTAATTTGTGCAGTAACAACAGTAATAGCTTTCTGTTTTGTGTACTAAAATAAAATAGGTTAGCACTGTAATCTAAAGGAGTTTCTGTCCACTAATTGCTCTATGCAGCACTGTTTTGGTCTGCAACTTCAACAAATATGTGCCAGGGCAGATAAAATGTGCAAAGCACAACTGAGCAATTCGATCCATGTTAAATCACTGGTTATGGCCGTGTTACTTGGCCTCAACTCAACTGAACACCGCTATCAAAACCCTTAAAGTACAGTAGTAGTATCTATTGGAGGACCGGTGTTCCATCCTTCCAGTAGAGTTCCAGAGACTGGGAAAATGAATTCCAGGGCACACTGAAGAAAAAAATCTAAATGGAGCTGATGGGAACTGTCTTCTCATAGACATTTGTGCTTGCAACTAGACAATTATGTCAAAATATACAGTGTCTTTATTTCAACAACTGGGGTTGTATATAAGCCACCATTGAGTTTATGTTATTCAGAAAGATGTCTCTCCATTTGGTGGAGTAATGTAACCATCTTGATAGAGTGAGGAATGGCACATGCAAGCACTAACGAGCAGTTTTTAAATATTAACAGCATAAAGTGATGCCTAAACAAAATATTTTAATCCAAAAATTCTATTTTTAAAATGGTAAATGGCCACTTATATAGCGCTTTTATCCAAAGTGCTTTACAATGTTGATTTCCATTTACCCATTCACACACACACCGACGGCGGTGGCCGTGTGTGTGCAAGGCGCTCACCTGACCCACCGGAGGCAGCTTAGGGTTCAGTGTCTTGCCCAAGGACACTTCGACATGTAGCCGGGAACGTGGATCGAACCACTGACCCTGTTCGGTCCGTGGACGACTGCCTCACCTACTGAGCTACAGCCGCCCCTTTTAACAACCCTACTTAGCTCTCTAAACTGAAAAGCACTCTGTCAGCTTTGTGTTTAGTGCAGTCGTGCTGTGTGTCTTGGGTGGATGCATCCGGGTGAATTACACAACTGTGAATTACACAATCTGGCAAATGCATCAAATAAATAATCGATAATGTCCCTTGTGTGCACACTTTTTCCTCCTCAGTCAGCGCTGCCTAACATAAACACCAGCATCTAAATGGTCAAAGGGCCCTTATATTATTATTATTATTGCTTTCATCCTTGAAGCAAGTGAAGGTTCAACCAGTGGCTGCTTCTGATTTATCCCAGCACAGACAAAAAAGGGCTTACAACGAATACTTGAAGTTGATGTTTTTGTGTTTCGGTCAAGACAAAACCTAAGCTTCTTTTCAATGAGGATCCAAAGGTACAGAGCACAGATCAAAGGACAAGTACGCTTTTTTTTTTCAGCCCAGTGGGACACAGCTAGAGAACTGGTGTAACACGGTTTAAACGTCTTCCACATCGATATTGCTGTTGGTAAAGGCAGGAACCGCTACACTGCAGTTTCTAAAAGGCCTCAGTCTCTATCTCTTGCCACTGTTGTTTGACCAAACTGTTAAACCTCCTGCTGTTTTGGGGCACACAGACAGGTGAATTGCTCAAACGGTTATGTTTCAAAAATATACAACATCATTTTCTCTTCTCTTTCCTTTTTACATCCACGTTTAAACCCAGACACGGCTTGTCTTTATAACCTTGCTTCTGATCAAGCATCGCAGCTAAGACTCTCTGTGTTTGCTGCAATAATTATCACCAACTCTGCTGCCACTTCTAAATCAAGGCCCTCCAATTAACAGTTTTTTTTTTTTTTTTGACACAGAGATGCGTTAAAACTCTTCTCGAAGCAAATGTAGAATAAAGCTAAGCTAAAGCCAACTCTCCACTGTACCATCAACATCATTTTTTAAAAAGTATACATTGGAGCCTTAACTTCTGGCTTCAGTTACTAGAATTACTACAATCTAAATACAGCCTGGATTAGAATGAGGGGCAGCAAACTTAAACACTGAGCATCTACACTAACATGTAATGGAGTTTAAACCTCCCCAATGCCCCCACTCTGCCTCTCAAATGTGTTAACACATTGATGGTGACTAATGGGGTAACAGCAGCATAGCAGCCAAATACGAGTCAACACCCTCAGTTTATCTTTCTCATGACACCCCCTTCTGCCCCTCCCCTCCTTTCTTGTATGTTATAACAAGAAAGCAAACAATCAAAAGTGTTGTACTACTCCTTTATTGTTGGAACCATATGGATTATGTTGATATTGCTATTGGAAAAATGAACCATCAAAGAAAAACCTGTTACAGAATACAAATATTAAGTTATTAGCCTTGCTTTGTCACCAGTTTGTTTTCAGGTTTGGCTTTTTCCTTCAGGTATTAACCTGCCAGACATTTGGAAAGGTATTTGCATCTCTTAGCAACACTAACACATTCTGTTGGAGCACTGGTGTCCACGGGCTGTTACTCTGTCAATGCTGTGGAAAGCCTTTGGTTTAGACAGACTGTCTAGACACTCCAAGCATGAACAAAACATCAAGTTGAAATGCAGTTTTTATTGAAGGGGTTAGGGTGTGATATGCCTGAAAAATGTCCGTGGAGCTGAGTAAAGTAACACTTTTAAGCACCTCCGCCTGCTGTCAGTGTGTATATCTTCAGTGTAACTACTGCTAGTTATATCGCCTCAGTTACAATCCAGCGTGTTCGGATTTTTATTGGACGGCAGTGTGTGGTCTCTCCTGCGAATACTCTCTGCTGTCAGAATGCAGCAAGTTGAAATAAAGAATTGGACATGTACAGTAAGCTTCTTTAAGGAAAATCATAATGTTTTTACACTCATAAATATAGAAATAGCCCAATCTGGATACATCCAAACAAATTACCAACGAAATAATGATATAAAAGAGATATTACAATACTTATTACAATAATTTAAATACAAGTAAATGAAAGATTATTAGATGTATCTGTGTCCTCTAAAGGATGAGAATACTGTAAATCCTCACTAATATGCAATTGAAAATTCAAGTTAGAATCAAACAACACACCTACGGAGTACATGTTCTGGGCCAATGGTAAAAAGTATTATCAGAAGACTATTGCACATTTATTCACTATTATAAAGCAAAGTAGTGTAGTTATCAGGCTTCACATGAACAGATGTTTAGGTGATTGTGTGGCTGATTGCTGAATATCGTTAACATAAAGATGCTATTCCCACGTATATGGAATAGAATATGGAAAAAAACACTGTCTGATTACCGAGTAGAGGGTGACCCCATCCTAGATCAGCCAAGCAAGTGCACATTTTAAATGGCATACCAGTCTCCAAGAGTCGTCCAAGACATTTCTATTTTATGCTGTTACAATTTAACAAGGGTTTCAAATTGTTGCACATAGCACAAACACTAGTTAATTGGCGAATTAAATTTTAAAGTCCAAATTGAAACATTGAGAACTTATGTGCATCATTTTGTACAATCTCAGAGGGCTCAGAAACTATCTTAAAAACTGTAAAGAGTAAAACTTGATAGGTCAGGCTAAAGCTACCATGACCATGTTAGTATCACAAGAGGCTGACAAAAGACTTTTTCCGAGCATCCCTCAGCCTCTCTGTTTCACAGCTCCTTCTCATATACCGCATTTCCCCTTTTCTTCATCACGCCTCGAGTTTCCATTATGCAAGTTCTGCAGACAGGATGGGAAGAAACAAAGGAATGTTAGAAGCAGGTTGGACTACAGTGCTGATCTCACAGCAGGTAGCCTTGAAAGCCACAGAATGCTTCTCTAATGTCAACCACTGTGTGGGCCATTCTACTAACAGTGTGTATCCAGACTAATGGGATGGGACCAGGATCCCTCATACAGCTGTTTTCAGACCATTATCTCGAAATCAGAGCATCAAATTAATTTGCTTCCTCTTCTTAATATTGCCAACCTCTCCCCATTGTGTCTTCTCAGTCCTCTTTTGAAGTTATCTGGGGGTCACAGTGCCTTTCAGCCTGCCAGTTGAAAGATAAAAACTGTAATATACGAGTGCAGTTGTATCTTTGGTGTGATTTTGTGTGTTTGAAGAATAGAATGCTTGTCCTTAGTACAGGTACAGCATGGTTTACAGGTAAGCAGCTGGTGGAGCAGCCTTAGCAGCTCACCCAAGGCTGCATTTCAATAATGCGGAGAGGCTTGGGTTTCCTGCTGTTTTATTAGTCTCTCTGACAGCTGCTTCAAGACCCAACTCTGCAATAAAAAAAGGGTCCCAAAAAGTATTTGACTGATTCATAATTTAGCAGGGACCCTGTGGGAACATTTGCATTGTTTTCAAAAGTTTGAAATAGTTTCAAAAGTTGCCCAACTGTCCCACAGTAACACTGTATTTGCCTTTCAAAATGCCATATACAGTTTATAAAGGATTACTACACGTCCAGACTTTTTGTGCTGTGGCTGGGATACCAGTCAGTTCTCAGAGGAAATGCTGGACTTACCAATCAGTTAGGTCTAATCAGACTTTTAAAATTCTTTTTATTAATGTAGCGATAAAGTCCAGCATCTAAAATATTCCTAAAGCATACAAGGGGTTTCGGACAAACATCAGATATATATTGTATTTAATCAGAGGATGTACTTTCTACATAGCACCAATTTGGGTATTCAGATTCCTGCAGATGCCCAGATGCTGACATTGAAGTGTGTGGGCATGTGTGTGTGTGTGTGTGTGTGTGTGTGCGCGTGTGCGTTTTACTTATCCAAAATATTAGACTACCCACTCATGTAAATACTGCTCAGAGTATCTGAGTTCAAGGTTTTTTAATCTGACTGAGAAATGACCTTTTCTGTATCCGGCCTCAACTCTTAGTGACGTGGCCAAATTCAGTGCTGAAAACATACAACAAAATCATCTGGACATGATTTTAATACTTACAGTATATATACTCATTCTTTCAATCATTTTAACTATTGCAACTTTCCCACCTCCCACCCCTTCTGTTATTCTTTGGTTCTGGACAGATAGATATATTTTTCTCTCTTTGAAAAAAGAAATTCTCAAGTCTCCAGAAAATAAAATACATCTCAGCCCCATTATTTGGTTCAGCATTGGTGGATATCCGTCTCCTGCCTGGGAGCAGAATCAGCACCTGAAGGAAAAAAACAAGCATCAAGGGTTTTTTATTTAGACAAGAAA